>NC_090445.1:118962365-120430490 GCF_031143425.1 Pleurodeles waltl | reverse complement strand
TTATGACTGGTATCCTAAATAATGAAGTTGAGTGCGTAATTTGCAGGTAGGCTGAAATTGCGGTCAGATGTATCTTTATTGAAGAGAAAGCTAGCTTTGACTTTTGCAAATGTAGTAAGTATCCTACTATATCTTTGGCAGATGCGTGTAAGGGTTGAATTTGATTATTATGGCAGTAATAAACAAATCTTTTCCACTTATTTGCATAGCAGTGTCTAGTGGTAGGTTTCCTAGCTTGTCTTATGACCTCCATACATTCTTGTGTGAGGTCTAAGTGTCCGAATTCTAGGATTTCAGGAGCCAAATTGCTAGATTCAGCGATGCTGGATTTGGATGTCTGATCTGTTGTTTGTGTTGTGTTAACAGATCTGGTCTGTTTGGTAGTTTGACATGAGGTACTACTGAGAGGTCTAGTAGTGTTGTGTACCAAGGTTGTCTTGCCACATGTCGGTGCTATTAGTATGAGTTTGAGTTTGTTTTGACTCAATTTGTTTACTAGATATGGAAGGAGAGGGGGAAAAGCGTAAGCAAATATCCCGGACCAGCTCATCCATAACGCATTGCCCTGAGACTGATCTTGTGGGTACCTGGATGCGAAGTTTTGGCATTTTGAGTTTTCTTTTGTTGCAAATAGATCTATTTGTGGTGTTCCCCACATTTGGAAGTAAGTGTTTAGTATTTGGGAGTGAATCTCCCATTCGTGGATCTGTTGGTGATCCAGAGAGAGATTGTCTGCTAACTGGTTCTGAATTCCTGGAATAAATTGTGCTATTAGGCGAAAGTGGTTGTGAATCGCCCAATGCTATATTTTCTGTGTTAGGAGACACAACTGTGTCGAGTGTGCGCCTCCCTGTTTGTTTAGGTAATACATTGTTGGCATGTTTTCTGTTTTGACAAGAATGTGTTTGTGTCTTATTATGGGTTGAAATGCTTTGAGCGCTAGAAATACCGCTAACAGTTCTAAGTGATTTATGTGAAACTGTTTTTGCTGTATGTCCCATTGTCCTTGGATGCTGTGTTGATTGAGGTGTGCTCCCCCACCCTATCATGGAAGCATCTGTTGTTATTACGTATTGTGGCACTGGGTCTTGGAAAGGCCGCCCTTGGTTTAAATTTATACTGTTCCACCATTGAAGCGAGATGTAGGTTTGGCGGTCTATCAACACCAGATCTAGAAGCTGACCCTGTGCTTGTGACCATTGTGATGCTAGGCACTGTTGTAAGGGCCGCATGTGCAACCTTGCATTTGGGACAATGGTGATGCATGAAGACATCATGCCTAGTAGTTTCATCACCAGTTTGACTTGTATCTTTTGATTTGGATACATGGTCTGTACCACATTGTGAAATGTGTGAACTCTTTGTGGACTTGGAGTGGCAATCCCTTTTGCTGTGTTGATTGTTGCTCCTAAGTATTGCTGTGTTTGACACGGCAGAAGGTGTGACTTTGTGTAATTGATTGAGAAACCTAGTTTGTGGAGGATTTCTATGACATATTTTGTGTGTTGTGAACACCGTCTTAGCGTGTTGGTTTTGATTAACCAATCGTCTAGGTACGGGAACACATGTATTTGCTGCCTTCTGATATGTGCAGCTACTACTGCTAGGCATTTTGTAAAAACTCTTGGTGCAGTTGTTATTCCGAATGGCAACACTTTGAATTGGTAATGTATCCCTTGGAATACAAACCTTAGGTACTTTCTGTGTGAAGGATGTATTGGTATATGGAAATATGCATCCTTTAGGTCTAGTGTTGTCATGTAGTCTTGTTGTTTGAGCAGTGGGATTACGTCTTGTAATGTAACCATGTGAAAGTGATCTGATTTGATGTAGGTATTTAATGTTCTGAGATCTAGTATAGGTCTCAGGCTCTTGTCTTTTTTGGGTATCAGAAAGTACAGGGAGTAAACTCCTGTGTTTATTTGTTGTTTTGGTACTAACTCTATTGCTTCTTTCTGTAGCAATGCCTGAACTTCTAGTCCTAGAAGATCTATATGTTGTTTTGACATATTGTGTGTTTTCGGTGGGATGTTTGGAGGGAATTTGAGAAATTCTATATAATAACCATGCTGAATAATTGCTAAGACCCAAGTGTCTGTTGTTATTTCCTCCCAATGTTTGTAAAACTTGGTTAGTCTCCCCCCCACAGGTGTTATGTGTTGGGGATTTGTGACATTGAAGTCACTGCTTGTTTGGAGGAGTTTTGGGACTTTGGAATTTTTCTCTATTCCTTTGAAATTGTCCCCCTCTATATTGTCCCCGAAAACCTCCCCGCCGATACTGGCTCTGGTAAGTGGGCTTTGTTTGTGAGGTTGTGGCTTCTGTGGTTTGCCCTTGAAACCCCCCTCAAAATTGTGTCTTTCGAAATGTGCCTCTGCTCTGTGGGGAGTAGAGTGCGCCCATGGCTTTGGCTGTGTTAGTGTCTTTCTTACGTTTTTTCGATCGCAGTGTCCACCTCCGGCCCAAACACTGCTGTACGTTGAATGGCATATTCAGCACAGCTTGCTGTATCTCTGGTTTAAATCCTGATGTACGCAGCCATGCAGGTCTCCTTATTGTTACAGCTGTGTTGACAGTTCTAGCAGCTGTGTCTGCAGCATCCATTGCTGACCGTATCTGATTATTGGAGATACCCTGTCCTACTACTTGCTGCGCTCTTTTTTGGAATTCCTTGGGTAAATGTTCAATAAGGCGTTGCATCTCATCCCAATGGGCCCTATCATATCTGGCTAGCAAAGCTTGCGAATTTGCAATACGCCACTGGTTTGCTGCCTGTGCCGCCACCCTTTTGCCTGCAGCATCGAATTTTCGACTTTCTTTATCTGGAGGTGGTGCATCTCCTGAAGTATAAGTTGGCTCTTTTGCGCGCTGCTCCCACTACAACAGAGTCTGGTGTTAGCTGTTGTGTAATGTACACTGGGTCTGTTGGTGGCGGTTTATATTTTTTATCTACTCTTGGATTAATGGCTCTCCCTTTAACAGGCTCCTCAAACACTTGTTTGGAGTGTTTTAGCATTCCGGGTAGCATAGGAAGACTCTGATATTGGCTGTGTGTGGACGACAGTGTATTAAAAAGAAAGTCGCCTTCAATGGGCTCTGAATGAAGGCTGACATTATGAAATGCAGCTGCTCTTGACACCACCTGTGCGTAGCCTGTACTATCCTCTGGTGGCGATGGTTTAGCTGGATAGCATTCTGGACTATTATCGGACACTGGTGCCTCATAAAGGTCCCATGCGTCAGGGTCATCTTGACTCATTCCTGTATGAGTTGGGGATTGCATCATTGGTGGAGTGGCTACCGGTGATGGTTGCGGAGAGTGATGTGGGGATGGTGGCGGTGTTACTTGTTTAGCCACCTTTGCGTGTGGCTGTTTGTCTTTGTCTTGGAAGGCAAGCTTGCGTTTCATTTTGACTGGAGGAAGAGTGCTGATCTTCCCTGTATCTTTTTGAATAAAGAGCCGTCTGTGTGTGATCTGGCTCTATTGCCTGTAATTCCTGTCCAAATCTATGTGTCTTCATTTGTGTGGACAGTCCTTGTTCCTCAGTGTAGGAACTTGTTTTCAGTTCTGAGGCCAGATATTTCGGTACCGAAACCTTTTCGGCTGCTTTTTTCGGCTCCGACGAAACCTTTTTTACTTTCGGCGTCGTGCTCTCTCAGTGCCGACCCATTTCGGTGCCGCTGTCTCGGTGCCGAATCTTCCCTGAGCCACTATCTCGGGCCCGAGATTGCTGTGTGCCGGTATCTCGACCGGAGTCGGATGACTTCGACACCAGCTCGCCCTTTTTCGGTGCCGATGAACGGTCGCCTACTTTTCGGGTTAAGCCATGGCCTGTTGGCGGTGGCGTCCCCTGGGCTTTAGCGCTTTTCTCGTGAGTTCTTGGTTTCGACGTCTTACTCACGGTTTTCGGCGTTTCCTCGGTATCGATCTCCTCAGAGTCCGACTCCTGGGTGGAGAATGTTTCTTCCTCCTCCTCGAAACGCTCTTGTCCTGTCGGCGCCCACGCCATTTGCAGTCTTCTTGCTCTTCGGTCTCTGAGTGTCTTCCTGGACCGAAACGCTCGACAGGCCTCACAAGTATCCTCCTTGTGTTCTGGTGACAAACACAAGTTACAGACCAGATGTTGATCTGTATATGGATACTTGTTATGGCATTTTGGACAGAAGCAGAATGGGGTCCGTTCCATCAACCTTGAAGAGACACGTGGCCGGGCCGACCAGGCCCCGACGGGGATGGAAGAAAACCCCGAAGGGCCACCGGAGCTCTTCTTAATTCGGTGTAAATCTGTTTTGTTATAACCAGATACCGAACGCAAACAATACCGACGATTTTTCCGAGATTCTAACTAACTTTCCGACCCGAAACACGGAGCGAAAAGGAACACGTCCGAACACGATGGCGGAAAAAAAACAATCTAAGATGGAGTCGACGCCCATGCGCAATGGAGTCGAAATGGGAGGAGTCCCTCGGTCTCGTGACTCGAAAAAAGACTTCTTCGAAGAAAAACAACTTGTAACACTCTGAGCCCAACACCAGATGGCAGGATGTGCACAGCATGTGTATCTGCAGCAACACATGCCATCGAACATATATATACATATATAAAAAAAAAGAGCGGGGAGGCTTGGGTGGGTGTAAGGAATCTGCAGCTAGATAGTCTCTACCAGATACCTCGTTACCGAAGGTAAGTAGCTTGTTCATCTGATAGAGACTTCTAGCTGCAGCTTCCTTACCTTAGAACAGATACCCAAGCTATAACCCCTGGCGGTGGGTCTGAAGGAGATTTTTATATCAGGAAGTCCTGCAAGACAGAACGGGCAAAATGCCCCTCTCTTCTCACCTGGCTATCCAGGCAGTAGTGTTTTGCAAACTTAAGCAAGGAAGCCCAGGTTGCAGCCTGACAGATGTCCACCACATGTACACCACGTGCTAACGCAGTGGTAGCAGCCTTCTCCCTAGTAGAATGAGCTCTCAAGCCCTCAGGAGGCTGCTTCTTTGCCAAAGCGTAGCAGATCCTTATACAGAGAACGACCCAGCGCGAAAAGGATCGTTTCTGTACTGCCCGACCCTTCTTTGCACCAACGTACCACACAAAGAGTTGGTTGTCCACCCGGAACTCTTTAGTGCGGTCAAGATAGAACGATAACTCTTTTTGGGTCCAGCCGATGGAGACGCTCCTCGTCCTTAGAGGGATGCGGTGGTGCAAAGAAGGTGGGCAAGGTGATACTTTGACCCAGATGGAAAGGGGTCACCACCTTGGGGAGGAAAGAGGCACGAGTTCTCAGAACGACTTTTTCAGGAAAGATTGTGAGATACGGCGGTTTTGATGACAAAGCCTGTAGCTCACTCACTCTTCTGTCAGATGTAATTGCCACCAAAAAGGCTGTCCTAACAGTGAGCAGCCGAAGAGGACAGTTATGTAAGGGCTTGAAGGGAGCACACATAAGGAAGATAAGAACTAGATTAAGGTCCCACTGGGGCATAACGAAAGGCACAGGGGGGAACAAATACACAAGCCGTTTCAAAAATCTCTGTACTATAGGTGATTTAAGCAAAGATGGTTGATCGGGCAACTGAAGAAAGGCCGATAAGGCTGCAAGATAGCCCTTGAGTCCTAAGGAGGAACCCTGCTGGGTGAGAGACAATACAAACAAAAGGATAGACAGAGAAGAAGAAAGAGGATCAATAGACCTATCTGTACAATATGAAACAAAACGTTTCCAACGGCAGGCGTAGATCGACTTAGTAGAGGGACGCCTGGCTGCCAGAATTACATCACACACCTCGGGAGGGAGGTCATAAACCATCAACTGTCGCCGCTCAATCTCCACGCATGAAGGCTTGAGAGTTGACAGGTTCGGGTGGAGATCCTTCCCCTGCTGCTGCGACAGAAGATCCTTCCAAAGAGGCAGACTGATTGGAGGACCGATGCTCCTTTTGAGAAGCTCTGGATACCCAACTCTCCGTGCCCAATCCAGAGCCACTAGAATTACCTGGGCCCTGTCGTTCTTGATTTTGAGAACTCTGGGCAGAAGCGGTATAGGCGGAAAGGCATACAGGAGGCCTGAACTCCACTCATGCCGAAAAGCGTTGCCTAGCGTTAGCCCCCTTGGAAACTAACGCGCAAAACTGCTGTCATTGCGCATTCTCTGCGGAGGCGAACAGATCTAACCAAGGCTCTCCCCACTGCTGAAAGAGTCCTTTCGCCACCTCCGGATGGAGACACCATTCGTGATCCTTTAAGCATTTGCGGCTGAGCTCGTCCACCCTGGCGTTCAGAGAACCTGCCAGGTGTTGAACCACCAGGGTCATGCCTTGATGTTCCAGCCATGTCCAGAGACGTAAAGCCTCTTGACAAAGGGTCCACGACCCCACACCGCCCTGCTTGTTGCAGTACCACATTGCAGTAGTGTTGTCCGTGAACACCTGCACTACCTTCCCTTTCACAACAGGAAGAAATGCTTTTAATGCTAGTCGGATCGCCCGAAGCTCCAGCAAGTTGATGTGGAGCCCAGATTCCGCCGGAAACCAGTGACCTCTGATCTCCACGTCTCCCAGATGGCCGCCCCATCCCAGAAGTGACGCATCTCCTCATACCAGTCCTGTTGCAAACCACATTCTAAAGGGTCCTCAGACCCCTCCCATTCCACTCCTGCGTCTGTCTGATCTAAATAATGCTCAGACCATGATCTGGGCCGAACCGGTTCTGTCGAAGTCAGAGTCAACGTCGCTCCGGCTCATCTGGAATAAGGATGGGGCTACCACCGGTAGCTGGTGGTGGAATCGTTGACGTCGGAACCGGCGCCGAAGGAGGCAGACTGTGTGAGACCGGTGCCGGTCCGGATCAGATATCGGATCCTGGGGTCTCCAACGGCACCGAGGCCGAAGCCGCCGCCGAATCCGAAGGGGCCCCTGGTGACCCCGTGCGGCACGAAGGCCCCTCCACGGGTGCAGCCCACTCTAAAATGAGCCACATGGCCATAAAATTATTTTATCTGAGCACAGGAGGGGGGCACGTATGGTCGATCCAGTCCCCGGAAAGGGGGGAGGGAGAGAGACGCGGAGTTGGCCCTGGCGACGGCTCCGCAGAACCGCGCTCGGAACATCGATGTTCCACAGACGCCTCGTCGGCCGACGGGCATTACAAAGACTAGGTCCGCTTGGACTTCTTCTTGTGCCTCTTACCTTCAGATGACCTCGAATGTGAGGAAGAGGACTTGGGGCTCCGGGAGCGGTGCCGCGACCCCCTATTGCGGGACCGTGACCTCCGCGGAGTCGCACCGACCAAGGACGAATGCCGGGCCGCAAGAAGCTTGAGAGATCTCTCCCTCAAGGCCTTTGGAGCCATGGCCCGACAGTCGGAGCACGAGGTGGAATCGTGGTCCTTCTCCAGGCACCAAAGACAAACACGGTGCGGGTCCGTCACCGACATGCTGCAATGACACCACACGGCTTGAACCCTGTCTTTCTCGAAGACATGACATCAAACAGTCAAAAAAGCCTCGACAAACCGTCGAAGGGTAGATCTTTCCGGAACTGCGCTTTAATTGGCGCGGAAGGAAAAGAACGGACGTACGCAGAGACGGCGTATATATAGACAACCGTGACATCATAGACTGTTCCAACGATGCTGACGCATGCGGAGCTGGATGCCGCACGCAGATCCGAACGACGACGCCCGATGGCGCGCGCAGGGTACTGCTCAGAAAAAATTCCAGAATCGAAGCGGACGCCAGGGAATTCTAAGGTAAGGAAGCTGCAGCTAGAAGTCTATCAGATTAGGCAAACAATAGTGGACTTATGCCGTCAGTTGGAGCCAGATCTGATGCCAGCTACTCTACAACCTACATACCACCCATTGTTCAAATCATACCAGTATTACACTTCCTAGCCACAGGATTCTTCCAACATACAGTGGCCCCATCTGCTGGTATGTCCTAAACTACGTTCATTCTGGTGTTGAAGGATTTCCTCTCAGCAATGTTGAAACACATTGGCAGCTAATTCAAGTTCCCCGATGTGAGAATTTAGCCAATGTGAAGCCTGAATTATGATTTGCCCACCTCCCACAAAGGGGTGGGAGCCATTGATGGCACATGTTGGCTTGGTGCCACCGCAGGCCACTGAACAAGTCTATTACAACAGGAAAAAGAAAAGAAAAAAAAAAAAACAACCTTCTATTCAATCAACGTGCAAGTTGCCAGTTTGGCAGGTCTCTACATTTCAAAAGTGATCAATCCAGGATTCCTTTATAATGCAGAACAGCAACATACCCCAGCTGATGTCATAACTGCATCCAGCGAGTGCCTGGTTGATTGGTAAGTCACGTCTGTCCTGATGGTGGGGGTGTGCAGTGTCAGGTGCTACAATCATAAAGTGATTGACTCAGTGTTGCACTTATGTCCCATTCCTTAACAGGAGACTCCACATATCCAAACCATCCTTGGTTGTTTAACGCTGCTGAGGAATCCAACTACTCCAGAGGAAGTCTGCATCAATGAGACCCATGGAAGAACACAGCGGCCAGTGGAGCAGGCTTTCGGGCTCCTGAAGGCCACATTTCAAGTTTCTCTACAGGACTGGTGGAGCCCTCCTCTACTCACACGGGAAAGTGTGTCAGCTCACTATGGCATGCTGCATGCTCCACAACATCGCCCTGTGGAGGAATATCCTGTACATCCCAGAGGAAGGGTAGGCTGCAGTGCCACCGGGTGACACTCCTGAAGTGCCAAGTGACCACAGTGGTAAAGAGTAAAGAACTGACTTGCGAGATCAACAACTACTTCTCATGAGTGTATGTGATGTAATGACTGACTGTACAATGAACTGTAGTTGGGAGAATGTGTGAAGTTGAGTGTTTTGGAAACCGCTTGGGAGCAGATACTCTGCAATATGCAGCCAAAGGCTGCTTGACCTTAGACACATCCCCACCTTGATGATGTGGCTTTGTACATCAGTTTCCTTGCAACCTACTTAGTTTTCCAGTTGCTTGCTAAATGACTTGTGTCATAGGTATGGTTTCAAGGCTATACGCTTTTTTTTTTATCCTTTGTACAGGTACATTCACCATGACATCTTCAAATGGGTATTTCTAAATTGTGACATTAGCAGGTATCTGAGGCTGTTCTGACATTCAAAGTAGACATGGATTGTTCAAGGTAATGTAGGTTGCAGAGTTTAGATGTACGAAACCTGTACCAAGACAGTTTGCAGTGTTTGGGTGGAGGTATGTACGTGCCCATTGCACTTGTTTTGTGTCTTTTGGTGGGCCTGATGCATCACGTATCATGTGGTCAGAAAATATGTAGTCCTAGCTTTGGATCAAGTTAATTACTTCACATTGGTTAAACACTATGACCTGTATGCAGCTGTAGATGTGTTTCAACATTGCAGGCCACAGTGCCTGTACAGTAACACTAAAATATGATTGTGACATACCACAAGATGAATTGGATTATGATGTCCCTGTGATCAGGGACTGTTGTACTCCCATCTGTCTGTATCTCAGATTATGTGATGTTGAATTAGTTTGGTATGGTATGTGATAAGGCTTGAGCTGCTGACAACCACTTTAATGTCTGCCTATTCCACAGGACCATGTCTGACAAATTGCTACCTTCCATCGGCTGGGGGTCTGTACCTGTAAATATGTTCATTTACTAAGTATGAGCCACTCATTCTTGATTTCCAATAGTCCAGACATACTGAGAGCCTATAAGCTGAACGCTAAGATTTGTTTGGATTTGACCAGACACTTGTATGTATGTGTTGGTTTGTAATGGTTGCAATCCAGAGCTGGACTCTGTACCTGTAACGTGTCACTGCCTGCACAAGTAGCTTGTATCTTCAATGATGGTTCAAATGGTCTTGCATCTCTACATATCTAAATGTGAAATTCAAGATAGCAGACGGAGTTTGTGATGGCTGAATTTATTACAATGCTAATACAGAAAACAAATATCGGCCAAAGACAAAAATGTAAAGTGAAGCGGTCAGTGATGGTGAATGAAATCATTGGAGTAGATGCCACACCATTGGTAGCCCACCGGCCATAGTACTCCTCTTATTGGAACTGGTTGGTAGTTCAGGATCAGTCAACACAGTGAATGTTTGGCACACAAAGGAGGTCCTTTAGGAAGAGGTCACTTGATGGCAGTGGTGGCTGCCTTGCCATCCGCACCTCCTGGATCTGCTGCTACAGAGGCAGATGTGACTGGGGCTATTCGTTCTCTGGCAGGTCCCAGTGGCAGGAACTCATGTGGATGTGCCTGGTGTTGATGAGCCAAAGGAAGGGTTAGACTGTTGTTGAAAAACGCTGCTCAGTATGGTATGTCCCTCAGCACCCCGGTTAGAGAGACCATGTTGTTTTGTGGGCCTCCATCTGTTCCTGCATGTCTGTACATGTTCCTCTGTAACCGTTTGATTTCCCAGTTTTGTTAATACCTGGCCCATCAAGCCTTGGGACTCCTGATAGACCCCCAAGATGTGGCTGATAGTGTCCTGGCCAAGAACCGCCCCGGTGTCCTGGCCTTGCTGGTCCACAGGGTGCACTATCCAACTTGTTCCTGAACCCTCATTGTCCGAAGTGTTGCGCTGCAACTCAGAACCCAGGACCTTTTGGGGTCGGGGGGTGTTCAGTTGCCTAGGATGAAGAAGCAACAGGGTTTGGAGGTGAGGTTGTGGCCAAAGTGAGACTCAATGCTGGCATCTGATCAAGCCGCCCAGATGGGCCAGAACTACCCTCCATGTTTAGGAGTGTCATCTTCACTGAGGGCTTCATCCAGGTGGGTAGTGGCAGTCTGTTCTGTGGCCTTTGTGTGGCCAGCAGCAGCTCAACCTGTTAATGTAAAATGTACAATGGTACTGGTTGTATTGTGACTTACTTCCAACGGTTTAGAGTTACAGTAAACAGAGACCTTGTATAAAGTTAAGTTGCAGTTAATCCTGTGGTAGCAAATAGCCATGGTATTGGGTGTATTGACATGAATGAGGCATGGTAATTCATTTTGACTAAAACAGCTGCTGAAATGTGCAGATAATTTGCACTTGGGAGGATGGCCTGGAAATGCAATCTTGCCACCAGTACAGGCAAAACAGGGGCTAGGCAAGATATGGCTTTGGCCATTTGGAGGCCTAGTTGTGTGATGCAGGTAAACCCAGGACTTTGTTGTATATGTGACTGGAGCCATGTGCACAGTTTTGCCAATACCAATCCGGTGTGGCATCTTGAGGCTTTATGAATACTTGTTATACACACACTGGGTAGGGTGTCATTCCGGTCCTCAAATATTTTATCTTGTGTTAGCAAGTCAAGATGGAGCTATGCTGACAGATACATCTCCGATTTGGGCATGGTCTGTGCTTGGTCACTCCCAGGTGAGTATATTGAATTTGGGAGATGACAAATAAGAGTATTTGGACAACTGCCCACTGTGCTGGTGGTTGGAGTTAGAGTAACCGGGCCTATTAAACTTTGCAGTCAGGTCAATCCCTCTACTCCCAAACCAAATTTGTGAGTTGACAAGCGGGCCTTTGGACAAGAGTGCACTGGGCTGGCGGTTGGAGCAACACTTATAGAGCCTCCTGGCCTTAGTCATGTCAAGCCTTGTACTACACACTATGCAAATGTTATTCTCCCCCACCCCCAGGTGGGCCCTTTCAATTGAAAGAAACAGGTGTATTAGGCATGTGACCGCTGGTTTGGTGGCTGGCGTTGTAGACACAAGGCCTCCTGTGAGTTGCAGATGTCACTCCCTCTACTACACACGTTATGACCCCAAGTAAACTTAATTTGTGGGTTGACAAACTGGTCTTTGGACAAGAAAACACTGGGCTGGTGGTTGGAGTAACGATAACGGAGCCTTCTGGCCTTAGCAGTCATGTCAATCCCTGTACTACACACTATACAAATGTTATTTCACCACCCCCTACCCACCACCTGGTAAGCCCACTTCAACTGAGTTAAACAATGTATCGGCCCATGTGACCACTGGTTTGGGGGTTGGAGTTAGACACAAGGCTTCCTGGGAGTTGCAGTCAAGTGCCTCTACTCCAGACATTATACAAATGGTATCCTCCTATGTGAGGACAATACAACTGAGAGATAACAAACAGGTGTATTTGGGCAAGTGAACACTGGTCTGGTGTTTGGAGTTAGAAAAAAGGTATCTCCTGGGAGCAGCAGTCGGATGACTGTACTACACACACTATACAAATGTTAGATTTTACATATTTGTATGCAGACTGCATTTAGGTTTGGGCATACATTTACCTGTTGAGACATACCATGAGTCCTGGGATTATTGTATATTGAAAGACATACAGGCCCCATTTGGACATAAGGCATGCAATGGATCTTAGTAGCTGTGCAGTTGGGTCCAACAATACAGACTGACCGTGTCAACCCCCAGATACTCTGGATATTGAATGTTGGTTGGGTACATGAACAAGACAGGGTAAAAGCTGAACTATGAGCATGCATGACATTTCTTGGACATTTTTTGTTGCGACTTACCTGACTCCACTCCCCAGGTATGTCTGTCAAGCCTTCAGGATGGTCAAGACCTCCTCCTCCCAGGGAAAGATGTAATGGGATCTGGGAGGGCCACCACCAGTCTTCTTGGCCTGCAGCTGGTGCCTTGAGAACAGGTAACGAACCTTGCCCCTCAGGTCATTCAACCTCTTCCGGATATCCTCCTGTGTGCGCAGGGTGGTGCCTACAGCATTCACTGTCAACAAACCTGTCGTACATTTCAATTTAGCTACTGAGAAGAGTATGATGGGCTTGTGCTCCAAACAGTTGTGGCTCTACTCTAATGATTTCATCCACTGTGACTCTTACCTCATCTTCTGAAAAACAGAGTTTTTAGAAGGTGACAAGGTGGAATAAAATAAACAGGTGACAGTGACTTACTAAACAGGGGAAGCGTAAAAGGATGTGAATGGACAAAATGCGTGTAAGGTGTTCTATGGGATGGTGGGGGTGGAAAGCAAGGTGCCTAAACTATGAAGTCTACAGAAAACAAGGTGCTCTGGCTTCTGTATTTTGCGTTGGAAATACAAAGGATTGTGGTCTGTGAAGGGGGTGTTTTATGTCTTTTGCAGGTATGTCCACTGTGCCAATGTGTGTCAGCCATTGTTATTTTCATGTTCATCCAATGTGAACTAGTCTGTTACTTTGCTGACCGCAAACTGCTGTGGTTTGGACCGTCACTGGCTGACCCCCATGAAGGGACCGCCATCGTGACGGATTGTAATATGCTCAGCGGCTGGCCACAGTGCTGGAGGTCAGACTGTCTATTTCCAAACCGCCACACTGCTGGCAGGCTGCCATTTTTACTTGGTGGTCCTGCCTGTGTACCTCATAATAGGGCAATCTGAAAGACCACCTGCATGGGGGCCTGGTTTCAAGAGATGAGGAAATGGGGGGGCGGTCTGGTTTCAAAATTAGCAGTTTTTCCCTTTACCAGGGCTTATTTTATAATGTCCCTGTTTATAATTACACTTCACCCTACCCCCCGTCACCAAGGGTAGACTTTAGGGGTGACGTACAAATAAGGTAGTTTAAGACTTTGGAATTTGGGCTAAATTTTATTTTAAAAGCAGGCCTGCATTTAAAATAACACCAGAGCACCCATGGGTGGCCTAACCCCACTGGGGGCCCTGAACCTACATGCCCTACCATACACTAGGGACTTACAGGTAGGTTGTCAGAGCCAATTCTAATTACACCTAATTCGCATATACCTTTTAAACAGCACTGTCCATGGGCCTGGTTAGCAGAGCCCAGGACAAGCTCAGTCACTAACCAATCTGCAACTAGAATAGGTCTCTACCAGATATGTAGTTATCAAAAGGTAACTATCCTGTACATCTGATAGAGACTTCTGGTTACAGATTCCTTACCTTAGAATAGATACGCTAGCTAGCAATGCCATCCTCGCTGGTGGACTGTGAACCAAGATCACACTAGAAAGTCCTGCAAGACCGAACGACCAAAGTAGCTGTCTCGACGGACCTATCCAGGCAGTAATGCTTAGCTAACGTGTGCAGGGATGCCCACATAGCTGCCTGACAGCATGCGGAGTTCCTGGATATCTAACGCAGGGAAAGCAGCAATTGCTCTGGTGGAATGAGCATGCAAGCCTTAACCAAAAGGTAGCACATTTTGATGCAAAGAAGCACCCATCGAGAGATTTACGCTTTTGCACCGCCTTCCTTTTTTCACACCCACATAGCCAATGAAGAATTGATTGTCCACCCGGAAATCTTTAGTACGACTGAGGTAGAACGCCAAGACTCTTTTTGGATTGAGACAGTGGAGTCTCTCCTCCTCATGGGAAGGATGTGTGGGGTGCATAGAAGGTAGGCAAAGTGATGGACTGGCCTGCATGAAATGGTGTAACCACCTTAGGAAGGAAACTAGTGCATAACACTACTTTGTCAGGATGTACAGACAAGTATGGAGGTTGAGGAAAGGGCCTGAAGCTCACTCACCCTGAGAGCAGAGGTGATAGCAACCAGAAAGACAGTTTTGAAGGTGAGGAGCCGCAAGGGACAATTATGCATTGGCTCAAAGGGGTTACCCATCAAATAAGTAAATACAACATTAAGGTCCCACTGAGGCATGATAAATGGAGTGGGAGAAAATAAGTGGGTGAGCCCTTTTAGGAACCTACTCACAATAGAAGATTTAAAAAGTGAGGGCGGAATTAGATAGCCTAAGAAAGGCAGAAATGGCAGATAAATACCCTTTGAGAGTGTCCAAAGCACAGCCCTGCTGGGATAAAGAAAGAATAAACCAGAAGAACCTCTGACAGAGGGGCAGAAAGGGGATCAACTGATTTGTTGGTACACCATGCCACAAATGTATTCCAAACAACAGGAGTATACAATTTTAGTCAATGGATGCCTGGTTGCCAAGATAATATTGCAGACTTCGGGTGGAAGGGTAAAAGCCGTCAATTGTTGCTGCTCAAGCTCCACACATGAAGGCAGAGGTTGGACAGATTGGTGTGAAGAACCGTCCCCTGGTGCTGCGACAGAAGATCCACCCGAAGAGGCAGTCTGAGTGGAGGATCGATGGACATGCTCAATAGCTCTGGATACCTAACTCTCCGAGCCCAGTCCGGAGCCACCAAGATGACTTGGGCCTGGTCGTTCTTGATTTTCTTGAGAACTCTGGGCAGAAGAGGGATAGGCAGGGAGGCATAAAGGAGGCATGAGCTCCATTCGAGACGAAAAGCATTGCCAAGCGAGTGCCGCCTTGGAAACTCCAACATGCAAAACAGCTGACATTGAGCATTCTCTACGGAAGCGAACAGATCTAACCAAGGCTCTCCCCACTGCTGAAAGAGTCCTTGCGCCACCTCCTTATGGAGACGCCATTCGTGATCGGCTGTGCATCAACAGCTGAGTTAGTCTGCTCTGGCGTTGAGGGATCCCATCTGATGTTCCAGCCATGTCCAGAGGCGTAGTGTCTCCTGACAAAGGGTCCAGGACCCTACTCCACCCTGTTTGTTGGAGTACCACATGGCAGTAGTATGGTCCATGAACACCTGCACTACTTTTCCTTTAAGAGAGGGAAGAAATGCTTTCATACAAGCCTAATAGCCCGGAGCTCCAGCAGATTTATATGGAGTCCGGACTCCGCCGGACACCAGAAGCCTCTGATCTCCACCTCTCCCATGTGACCGCCCCAACCGAGAAGTGACCCATCTGTCATTATAGAGAGATCTGGTTGGGGAAGGGAGAGGTATCTGGTGTGGACCCACTTTGGATATGAAAGCCACCACTGCAGGTCTTTCACACTTCCCTCCAAAATCTGGACCAGGTCAGATAGATTCCCCTGATGCTGCGCCCACTGGAACTTCAGGTCCCACTGCAGAGCCCGCATATGCCATCTGGCATGTGTGACTAGCAGGATGCAGGAAGCTATGAGGCCCAGCAGCCTCAGAGTCAATCTCACCGAAACCCAAGACCAAGGCCAAAAGATCGGAATCATAGCCTGAATATCTTGGACTAGTTTGTTGGGAGGATAAGCCCGATATTGCACTGTGTCCAGAACTGTCCTGATAAAAGGGAGCGACTGAGAGGGAGTCAGGTGTGACTTCGGCATGTTGATAGTGAACCTCAGCATGTGCAGAAGGTTTGCCGTAGTCTGAAGGTGGGTGACTACTTTCTGGGGCGAGTCCGCCTTCAACAGCCAGTCGTGGAGGTAGGGGAAGACTGAGACCCCTAACCTGCCCCGATGAGCTGCAACCACCACCATCACTTTGGTGAACACCTGAGGGGTACTGGTAAAGCCGAAGGGGAGCATGGTAAACTGAAAGTGCTTGTGGCCTACCACAAATCTTAGGTAACATCTGTGGGCAGACAGGATAGGAATATGGAAATAAGCATCCTGCAAGTCCAATGCTACCATCCAGGCTCCTAGGTCTAAGGCAGACAGAACCTGAGCCAGGGTGAGCATTTTGAATTTCTCCTTCTTGAGGAAGTAGTTCAGGTCCCAAAGGTCTAGGATAGGACGTAAGCCCTTGTCCTTCTTTGGTATCAGAAAGTAGCAGGAACAACCACCACGACCTACTTCTGGCACAGGGACCTTTTCTATAGATCCCTTGGCCAAGAGAGCTGCGACTTCCTGGCGGAGAAGTGCCAAATGATCCTCCGGAAGGCGATGGAAGGATAGTGGCAGCATGTGTGGTGGAGCAGATTCGAAAGCGGGAGTAGCCCTTCCAAATGATCTGCAAAACCCACCCGTCCGTTGTAATATGTCCCCAGTGGGGCAGGTGATGGCGAATCCTGCCACCAACTGGGCGGGAGAGAGGGGACGGACTAGGAGGGTTTCAAGGCTGCAGCAGGGGCAGAGGTGGACTGGACAGACCTCTGGTTCCCTGCCCACGTGGGATTCCACATCTTCAGCCACGCAAAGGCTGGCCAGCGTACGTGGCACAGTGACTGTGTGGCAAACGCAACAGTGCGCCCCTTCAGTGTCCACAAAAGGGGCAAAAAGCGGACTGTTGTGGGCGAGAGGCAGAGGAAAGACAGAGGGACTGAGCCATAGCCCGGGAATCCTTGAATCTGTCCAAGGCCGGGTCCTCTGTGCCATCAAAGGGCATGTCCATGAGTGACTGTTGGACATCCGAGAAACCAGAAGAGCGTAACCAGGCGTTGCGCCGTAAGGCCACTGTCATTGCAACCGATCTGCCCAGAGTCAGTTGTATCCAGGACTGCTTAGACTTCTTAGCTGTGCCCGAAGACTTGGAGGAAGAACAGTGGTGGCTCCGCTAGAGACCTTCCCCTGGAGGTGGACCGGGACCTACGCGGAGTCAAGCACTGGGCTGCCATGAGCTTGAGTGACCGCTCCCTCAAGGCCTGGCACTAAGAGCATGACCAGGTGGTGGCACGCTCCAAGCACCACAAACAGACCCAATGCGGGTCTGTCACAGACATCATGCAGTGACAGTCCACACGGCTTGAAAACAGTCTTCAGGGACATCTCAACACACCAAACACTCGAAACAGTTGAACCCAGTCAACAAGAGACCAGGGCAGCTCTCTCCAGATCCGCGTGTGGCATGGAAAGAAAAGAACTCTCGTCACTGCACTGAGGCGGCATCTATGTACTTACTACTCCCAACGTCATCACAGCGACCAAGACGCCCACTGAGTCAACCTACACCACCTAGGGTATTGCTCGAAGAAAAAAATCTGATTGCGTCTGACCCCAGGGGGAAAATTCTAAGGTAAGGAATCTGCAACTAGAAGTGTCTACCTGATACATCAAAGTCTGAAAACCCAGGACTCACTGATTCAGAGGGTAGGCGGTGAACTGCACTGTCCAGAATGCTCTGGTGAAAAGGGTCCAACAGACGTGTGTCAGGTGTGATTTCGAACAGTTAATCCCAGCAAATTCAGGAGGTCTGCTCTACTCTGGTGGTGGGCAGTGACTAGCTGATGAAGACTGGCTCATCCCAGGCAGTCGTCAAGGTAGGTGAAGACTGGAACACCTAATCTCAGAAGATAGGCTGCAACCACCACTTTTGTGAACACCTGGGCACTAGTGAGACCAAAAGGGAAGCACCGCAAACTGAAAATGCTCATGGCCCACAGTGAACTGCAGGTAGAGCCTGTGGGCCAGCACGATGGCGATGTGGAAATACACATCCTGCAGGACCAGAGCTACCATCCAGTCTCTAGTGCAGACAGGAACAGAGCCAATGTGAGCATTTCAAACTTCTCTTTTTTTTAGGAAGCAGTTGAGAGGGCCCAACAGTAGTATAGGACAGAGGCTTCCGCCACCAGTAAATAGGGTCTGGTTGTTATTTCCACTGCTTCTGATGTGGGCACCTTTGACGGCTCCTCCTGGAAAAAGTCTGCACTTCCCGACAAACTAAGAAGAGCTGGTTCCTTGCAAGCCATTCTTGGGATGGTGGCGGGATGAAAGGGTTTTAAAAAAGGCATGTAGCTTGTAGGAAGTTGGCTCTGTATATACTATTTCAAAGTAAGAAATAGTGTGCACAGATTCCAAGGGTTCCCCTTAGAGGTAAGATAGTGGCAAAAGTAGATCATTCTAATGCTCTATTTTGTGGTAGTGTGGTCGAGCAGTAGGCTTATCAGAGGGTAGTGTTAAGCATTTGTTGTACACACAGGCAATAAATGAGGAACACACACTCAAAGACAATACCAGGCCAATAGGTTTTTATATAGAAAAGTATATTTTCTTAGTTTATTTTAAGAACCACAGGTTCAAGATTTACAAAAAATACTTTAAATGAAAGGTATTTCAATCCAGTATCTTAGGAACTTTGAATTATCACAATAGCATGTACAGTCTTGGCAAAAATGGCAATAAGCTATTTCAAAAGTGGACACAGTGCACAAATCAACAGTTCCTTGGGGAGGTAAGTAATTGTTAAGTTCACCGGTAAGTAAAACACTTACAGGGTTCAAAGTTGAGTCCAAGGTAGCCCACCGTTGGGGGTTCAAGGCAACCCCAAAGTCACCACACCAGCAGCTCAGGGCTGGTCAGGTGCAGAGGTCAAAGTGGTGCCCAAAACACATAGGCTTCAATGGAAATAGGGGTGCCCCGGTTCCAGTCTGTCAGCATGCAAGTACCCGCGACTTCAGAGGGCAGACAAGGGGTGTTTTGTAGGGCACCTGGAGGTTTGGGGGGGGGGGGGGGGGGGACAAGTAGGCACCGGGGCAGCCGGGTGCAGAGTGCAAACAGGTGTTGGGTTTCCAATAGGATTAAATGGGGAGATCCGGGGGTCTCTAACGATGCAGGCAGGCACGGGGGGCTCCTCGGGGTAGCCACCACCTGGGCTAGGCAGAGGGTCACCTGGGGGTCGCTTCTGCACTGGAGTTCGGTTCCTTCAGGTCCTGGGGGCTGCGGGTGCAGTGTGGTTTCCAGGCGTCGGGGTCCTTGAAGCAGGCAGTCACGGTCAGGGGGAGCCTCTGGATTTCCTCTGCAGGAGTCGCTGTGGGGGGGGGGGGGATCAACTCTGGCTACTCACGGGCTCGCAGTCACTGGTGAGTCCTCCCTGTAGAGTTAGTTTTCCACAGGACGAACCAGAGGCGTTGGGTGCAGAGTGGAAAGTCTCACGCTTCCGGCGGAAAATGTGTGGTCTTTAAAAGTAACTTCTTTGTTGCAAAGTTGCAGGTTTGTTGAACAGGGCCGCTGTTCTCTGGAGCTTCTTGGTCCTTTTAGATGCAGGGTAGTCCTCTGAGGCTTCAGAGGTCGCTGGACCCTGGGGGATGCGTTGCTGTTGCAGTTTTTCTTGAAATGGGGAGACAGGCCGGTAGGGCTGGGGCCAATGCAGTTGGTGTCTCAGTCTTCTCGGCAGGGCTTCAGGTCAGCAGTCCTTCGTCTTCAGGTTGCAGGAATCTAGTTTCTTAGGTTCTGGGGAGCCCCTAAATACTCAATTTAGGGGTGTGTTTAGGTCTGGGAGGGCAGTAGCCAATGGCTACTGTCCTTGAGGGTGGCTACACCCTCTTTGTGCCTCCTCCCTGAGGGGAGGGAGGGCACATCCCTATTCCTATTGGTGGAATCCTCCAAAATCAAGATGGAGGATTTCTAAAGGCAGGGGTCACCTCAGCTCTGGACACCTTAGTGGCTGTCCTGACTGGTGGGTGACTCCTCCTGGTTTTTCTCATTATCTCCCCTGGTCTTGCAGCCAAAAGTGGGGGCTGTGTCCAGGGGGCGGGCATCTCCACTAGCTGGAGTGCCCTGGGGCATTGCAAGACGAAGCCTGAGCCTTTGAGGCTCACTGCTAGGTGTTACAGTTCCTGCAAAGGGGGGGGGAAGGTGTGAAGCACCTCCACCAGAGCAGAAAGGCCCTCACCACATGGGGTCAGAAACTCGTCTCTCAACAGCAAGCTGGCACAGACCAGTCTGTACTGCACTGAACAATTGGGTAAAATACAGGGGGCATCTGTAAGATGTCCTCTGTGTGCATTTTTTAATAAATCCAACACTGGCATCAGTGTGGGTTTATTATTCTCAGAAGTTTGATACCAAGCTTCCTAATATTCAGTGTAGCCATTATGGAGCTGTGGAGTTCGTTTTTGACAAACTCCCAGACCATATACTTAATATGGCCACAACTGTACTTACAATGTCTAAGAATATACTTAGACACTGTAGGGGCATCTTGCTCATGCAGCTATGCCCTCACCTGTGGTATAGTGCACCCTGCCTTAGGGCTGTAAGGCCTGCTAGAGAGGTGCCTTACCTATGCCACAGGCAGTATTTTATGTGCATGGCATCCTGAGGGGGATTCCATGTTGACCTTTTTCTCCCCACCAACACACAATCTGCAATGGCAGTGTGCATGTGTTAGGTGAGGGGTCCCTTAGGGTGGCACAACATATGCTGCAGCCCTTAGGGACCTTCCCTGGTCACAGGGCCCTTGGTACCACTGGTTCCTTTTACAAGGGACTTATCTGTGTGCCAGGGGGGTGCCAATTGTGGAAACAATGGTACATTTTTAGGTGAAAACACTGTGCTGGGGCCTGGTTAGCAGGGTCCCAGCAAACTTCTCAGTCAAGTCAGTATCAGGCAAAAAGTAGGGGGTAACTGCAACAAGGAGCCATTTCCTTACAAAGCTGGTGTGTGGTGGGTACCAGAGGTACCCACCACCTTATACTAGGTCCAGGTACCCCCTGGTAGTGTAGTGTAGTGTAGGCTGTGTCTAGAAGGCAGGCTCTCTAGAGGCAGCTGTGGATGAGCAGCCAAGGATTATCTCGGAGACATGCAGTACCATTGTAGTCACACAGCACTTACACACATGAAACACTCAGTATTACAAAAAATAAAAGGTACTTCACTTTAGTGACAATACCAAAATTACTAAAAAGGCACTTCTCCAAAAGGAGGCAAGTAAACACTAACAATCAGAAATAGGCACAGGGTAGAAAACAGTGCAAAGGCAATAGTGACGCTAGGGGGAGCCCAAACCATATACTAAAAAAGTGGAATGCGAACACAGGACCCCCCCCCCCCCCCCCCCATCTCCCCTGCCTAGGTAAGTGGAATGTGTAGAAGGGAGCTGGGGGGGTACTAGGAAACCCCAAATGTAAGTACCACAGTGTCCCCCCCCTAGCAACCAGGAAGAAATTAGTAAGTTAGTGGATTTTCCCCAAACCACCCAAAAAGTAAGGGAAAGAAAAAAAAAAAAAAAAAAAAAGGCAACACCCAGGCAAGACTAAGAAGCCAGTGGTGGATTTCTGAAGACCTGTGGAAGAAGGGGACCAAGTCCAGAAGTCACAGAAGAGTTGATTGGGGGCAGGAGCCCCCACGCACCAGTCTAGGATTGCGGGAGTTGGTCGGCACTGCAGTCCTGGAGTCAGTGAAGAGTTCCTGAGGGATGCAGATGACGTCCCACGCTGGAACAATTGTAGTCTGGTTCTGATTTCACCAACAAGCCTTGGCAAATGTCTGGGTGGAGCTGCCGGGGACCAGCAAGGCCCTGGACAACTCCCCTGTGACCCCCCCAGTGGACCCTCAGTGGCACAGAAGCAGAGGCAGCACTCACAGGACAGGGACATTGAAGTCACGGAAGAGCCCACACAGCACTACTGGAGATGGGTCCCCTCGCTGCAGGACAGTGCGTCGCAGGAAGGAGTGCTGGAACTATACGTAGCCTGAAGATCCTTTGGCTGATATGCAAACGAGCCTTGGCAACTGCAAGGGATGCGGTGCATGGGAGTACTGCCCTGCGTGGGAAGGCAAGGGCTTACCTCCTCCAAAGTTGGACATCTGGCAGAGGACCAAGAGGACTACTCCGGACCACCACTCGTGATGCAGGATCCCTGCAGCTCAGGATGAAAGGAGATCCACGCAGTTGGTGTCTGCGGATGCAGGGAAGCGACTCCTTCCCTCCAAGGGAGATTCCTTCTTGTGCAGACTGAAGGCTTGCCACTCTTAGAGGATGAAAACAGTTGGGGAAATGTTGCAGAAGCTGGAAGGAGCCGCAGAAACAATGTTGCAAGCAAAGTCTTCATCATGGATGCAGACTGAGTTCCTGGAGGGTCCAGTTGCAGTTCCAGTGGTTAGAAGTCGAAGTATGGCTGCAGAGTCCTGCTGGAATCTTGCAAGCCGAAATCTGAGGGCCCACCCAAAATACACTAAGTAGCCCTGAAGAACGAGTTACTTACCTTCGGTAACGACTTTTCTGGTGGATACATTAGCTACCTGTGGATTCCTCACCTGATGAATACTCCCATGGCGCCAGCATTTGACGGAAATCTTCTTACTAGTCTCTGCACGTCGACGAGGACGTCACTCTAGCCCACGCGACGCCGTCTGACGTCATACAGGCAATAAGAAGTCCTCGCCGACGTGCCGATGACAGTACCAACATTTTTTACGTGCATGAGAATAATAATAATAACCCAATGCAATGAAAGAGCAAAGCAACATCTCTTAATATTGTAAATCACACAACATTGCAATAAAATAGCTGTAGATTTAATATAACCTTTTTTTTTTTTTTTTTTTAAACAAATAATGAAAATGTCACTTACCCAGTGTACATCTGTTCGTGGCATCAGTCGCAGTAGATTCGCATGTTCTGCAATAGCTCGCCATCTGGTGTTGGGCCGGAGTGTTACAAGTTGTTTTTCTTCGAAGAAGTCTTTCGAGTCACGGGACCGAGTGACTCCTCCTTTTGTCTCCATTGCGCATGGGCGTCGACTCCATCCTCGATTGTTTTTCCCCGCAGAGGGTGAGGTAGGAGTTGAATTGTAGTAATAGTGCCCATGCAATGGAGTGACTAAGTATGCACTTATTTAAGGTTGAGATGATACATATATAAATAATTGAAGGTAACTTCCAAACTGCTACAGGCTCCCGGGGAGGCGGGTGGGCACATGCGAATCTACTGCGACTGATGCCACGAACAGATGTACACTGGGTAAGTGACATTTTCAGTTCGATGGCATCTGTCGCTGTAGATACGCATGTTCTGCAATAGACTAGTAAGCAGTTATTTCCCCAAAAGCGGTGGATCAGCCTGTAGGAGTGGAAGTAGTCTGAAATAATGTCCTTAATACAGCTTGACCTACTGTGGCTTGTTGTGCGGATAACACGTCTACACAGTAGTGCTTGGTGAATGTGTGAGGCGTAGACCATGTGGCTGCCTTACATATTTCTTGCATTGGGATGTTTCCTAGAAAGGCCATGGTAGCACCTTTCTTTCTGGTTGAGTGTGCCCTTGGTGTAATGGGCAGCTGTCGTTTAGCTTTAAGGTAGCAGATTTGGATGCATTTAACTATCCATCTGGCTATACCTTGTTTTGAAATTGGGTTTCCTGCATGAGGTTTTTGAAATGCAATAAAGAGTTGTTTAGTCTTTCTGATGTTCTTTGTTCTGTCAATGTAATACATTAATGCTCTTTTGACATCTAATGTATGTAGTGCCCTTTCAGCTACGGTATCTGGCTGTGGAAAGAACACCGGAAGTTCCACTGTTTGATTTAGATGGAACGGTGAAATAACCTTTGGCAAAAATTTAGGATTGGTCCTTAGGACGACTTTATTTTTGTGTAGTTGTATAAAAGGTTCCTGTATAGTAAACGCCTGAATCTCGCTTACTCTTCTCAGGGAAGTAATGGCGATGAGAAATGCCACCTTCCAGGTTAGGAATTGTATGTCGCAGGAGTGCATGGGTTCAAAAGGTGGACCCATAAGTCTAGTTAGGACAACATTTAGGTTCCATGAAGGAACAGGTAGTGTTCTTGGTGGTATAATTCTCCTAAGGCCCTCCATGAATGCTTTAATGACTGGTATTTTATATAGGGAAGTTGAATAGGTAGTCTGCAGGTATGCAGATATTGCTGCAAGGTGAATCTTAATGGAAGAGAAAGCTAGGTTAGCTTTTTGTAAGTGAAGCAAGTAACCCACTACATGTTCTGGAGTTGTGTGTAATGGTTGTATTTGATTAATATGGCAGTAGCAAACAAACCTCTTCCATTTACTTGCATAGCAGTGCCTGGTGGATGGCCTTCTTGCTTGTTTTATGACTTCCATACATTCTTGGGTAAGTTGTAAGTGCCCGAATTCTAGGATTTCAGGAGCCAGATTGCTAGATTCAGCGATGCTGGATCTGGGTGTCTGATCCTTTGGTTGTGCTGTGTCAACAGATCTGGCCTGTTGGGCAATTTGATGCAGGGTACCACTGATAGGTCTAGCAGCGTTGTGTACCAGGGTTGCCTTGCCCAAGTTGGTGCTATCAATATGAGTTTGAGTTTGCTTTGACTGAGTTTGTTTACCAGGTAAGGAAGGAGAGGGAGAGGAGGAAAAGCGTAAGCAAATATCCCTGACCAGTTCATCCATAGGGCATTGCCTTGGGATTGTTTGTGTGGGTATCTGGATGCGAAGTTTTGGCATTTTGCGTTCTCCCTTGTCGCAAACAAGTCTATCTGAGGTGTTCCCCAGAGTTTGAAATAAGTGTTCAGTATTTGGGGGTGAATTTCCCATTCGTGGACCTGTTGGTGATCTCGAGAGAGATTGTCTGCGAGTTGATTTTGTATCCCTGGTATAAACTGTGCAATTAGGCGAATTTGGTTGTGAATTGCCCAATGCCAAATTTTTTGTGCTAACATGCTTAACTGCGTGGAGTGCGTCCCTCCCTGCTTGTTTAGATAATACATTGTTGTCATGTTGTCTGTTTTGACGAGAATGTATTTGTGAACTATTATTGGTTGGAAAGCTTTTAGTGCTTGAAAAACTGCAAGAAGTTCTAGGTGATTGATATGCAGTTTTGTTTGATGTACGTTCCATTGTCCTTGTATGCTGTGTTGATCGAGGTGTGCTCCCCACCCTGTCATGGAAGCATCTGTTGTTATTACGTATTGTGGCACTGGGTCTTGGAAAGGCCGCCCCTTGTTTAAATTTATGTTGTTCCACCACAGAAGCGAGAGGTAAGTTTGGCGGTCTATTAACACCAGATCTAGAAGGTGACCCTGTGCTTGAGACCACTGTGATGCTAGGCATTGTTGTAAGGGCCTCATGTGCAGTCTTGCGTTTGGGACAATGGCTATGCATGATGACATCATGCCTAGGAGTTGTAATACCATCTTTGCTTGTATCTTTTGTGTTGGATACATGCGTTGTATGATGGTGTTGAAATTTTGAATTCTTTGTGGACTTGGAGTGGCTACTCCTTTTGATGTGTCTATTATGGCTCCCAGGTATTGTTGTACCTTGCGTGGCCGAATTTTGGATTTTGTGAAATTGACGGTGAACCCTAGTTTGAAGAGGGTTTGTATGATATGATTTGTGTGATTTGAGCACTCTATTAACGAATGGGCCTTGATTAGCCAGTCGTCTAGATATGGGAACACATGTATTTGCTGCCTTCTGATGTGTGCAGCGACTACCGCTAGACATTTGGTAAAGACTCTTGGTGCGGTTGTTAATCCGAAAGGCAGTACCTTGAATTGGTAATGTATTCCTTTGAATACAAACCTTAGGTATTTCCTGTGCGATGGGTGAATTGGTATATGGAAATAAGCATCCTTGAGGTCTAAAGTTGCCATGTAGTCGTGCAGCTTTAGCAATGGCAATACTTCTTGTAGTGTGACCATGTGGAAGTGGTCTGATTTGATGAAAGTGTTGACTACTCTGAGGTCTAGGATTGGTCTCAGTGTTTTGTCCTTCTTTGGTATCAGAAAGTACAGTGAGTAAACTCCTGTGTTTATTTGTGTGTCTGGCACTAATTCGATTGCATTCTTTTGCAATAGTGCCTGCACTTCTATCTCTAGGAGATTGGAATGGTGTGTTGTTAAATTTTGTGCTTTTGGTGGTATGTTTGGAGGGAACTGTAGAAATTCTATGCAGTAACCATGTTGGATAATTGCTAGAACCCAAGTGTCTGTAGTGATTTTCTCCCATGCTCTGTAATAATGACCTATTCGTCCCCCCACTGGTGTTGTGTGGAGGGGGTGAGTGACATGTGAGTCACTGTTTAGTAGTAGGGGTTTTGGGGCTTTGGAATCTTCCTCTATTTCTAGGGAATTGCCCTCCTCTATATTGTCCCCGAAAACCTCCTCTATACTGTCCTTGGTAACTGGACGGTGTGGCTTGTGAGGTGCTGGCTTGTGTGCTTTGACCCCGAAACCCCCCTCGAAAGGGCGTTTTACGGGATGAGCTGTAATTCCCTCTGCTTTGCGGGGAGTAGAGTGCGCCCATGGCTTTGGCAGTGTCCGTATCTTTTTTGAGTTTCTCAATCGCTGTGTCCACTTCTGGACCGAACAGTTCTTTTTCATTAAAAGGCATATTGAGAACTGCTTGTTGAATCTCTGGTTTAAATCCAGACGTTCGGAGCCATGCATGCCTTCTGATAGTTACAGATGTATTAATTGTCCGTGCAGCTGTATCTGCAGCGTCCATGGAGGAGCGGATCTGGTTGTTGGAGATGGCCTGTCCCTCCTCAACCACTTGTTTTGCCCTATTTTGGAAGTCTTTGGGCAGATGTTCAATGAGATGTTGCATCTCGTCCCAGTGGGCTCTGTCATAGCGCGCAAGTAGTGCCTGGGAGTTCGCGATGCGCCACTGGTTTGCAGCTTGTGCTGCGACTCTTTTACCAGCTGCATCAAACTTGCGGCTTTCTTTATCTGGGGGTGGTGCATCTCCAGATGTGTGAGAGTTGGCCCTTTTCCTAGCTGCTCCTACAACAACAGAGTCTGGTGGCAGCTGTGTTGTGATGAAAGCCGGGTCTGTAGGAGGCGGCTTATACTTTTTTTCCACCCTTGGTGTGATTGCCCTACTTTTGACCGGGTCCTTAAATATGTCTTTTGCGTGCCGGAGCATACCAGGGAGCATAGGCAGGCTTTGGTAGGAGCTGTGGGTGGAGGAGAGTGTGTTGAACAAGAAATCATCCTCGACCTGTTCTGAGTAGAGGCTTACGTTGTGAAATTGTGCTGCTCTAGCCACCACCTGAGAGTACGCGGTGCTGTCTTCTGGTGGAGATGGTTTTGTAGGGTATGCCTCTGGGCTGTTATCTGACACTGGGGCGTCGTATAGGTCCCATGCGTCCTGGTCTTGGTCACCCTGGCTCATGGTGGTGTGAGCTGGGGAGTGTGATGGCGTTTGTGCTGGTGAAACGTTAATCACGGGCGGAGGAGAGGGTGGTGGTGTAACTCTTTTCACCACTTTTGGTTGTGGTGCTTGTTCCGTGTGGAACTCCAACCTTCTCTTTCTCCTAATGGGGGGAAGGGTGCTTATTTTTCCTGTCCCCTGCTGAATGAAGATACGCTTTTGCGTATGGTCCGCATCAGTTGCTTGTAGCTCTTCCTCAAACCTATGCTTCTGCATTTGGGAGGTTAGCGAGTGCTCTTCTGTATAAGAGCCTGAAGCTGGGTCGCTTGCAGTTTGTTTCGGCGTCGAAACTTTGTCTGCATGTTTTTTCGGCTCCGAGGTGACTTTTTTCTTTTTCGGGGCCGAAACCTCTCGGCGTCGATCTGTTTCGGTGCCGCTGTCTCGGCGTCGAGCCGTGTCCACACCGGCATCTCGGTGTCGAGGCTTGTCTCCAGCACTTTCTCGGTCCCGAGAAGGCTGCGTGCCGGTGTCTCGACCGGAGTCGGACGATCTCGGCACTGTTTGGGCCTTTTTCGGTGCCGACGGTCGGTCACCGATTTTATGGGTTGAGCCATGGCCTGGTGGCAGTGGCGTCCCCTGGGCCTTGTAAATGTTTCTTTGTGTGGTTTTCGACGTCTTACTCACGGTTTGTGTATCGTCGAATCCTTCGGAGTCTGAGTCTTGGATCGAGAAGGTACCTTCCTCTTCCTGTTCCTCGAACTCCCGTCGGGCTGTCGGTGCGGACGCCATTTGAAGTCTTCTGGCTCGACGGTCTCGGAGTGTTTTTCGGGACCGGAACGCACGACAGGCCTCGCAGGTGTCTTCGCTGTGCTCAGGTGACAGGCACAGGTTGCAGACCAAGTGTTGGTCTGTGTAGGGGTATTTATTGTGGCATTTGGGGCAGAAACGGAACGGGGTCCGTTCCATCGGCGTTCTTCAGCACGCGGTCGGGCCGACCAGGCCCCGACGGAGGATCGAAAAATTACCCCGAAGGGCACCGGAGCTCTTCGATCTTCGATGCGGTGTTGAATGTAAGTATGCCGATCCCGAACGCAACAATACCGACGAAAATCTTCCGAAATTAACTATTTTTTCTGTTCCGAAACTCGGAGCGACAGGAACACGTCCGAACCCGATGGCGGAAAAAAAACAATCGAGGATGGAGTCGACGCCCATGCGCAATGGAGACAAAAGGAGGAGTCACTCGGTCCCGTGACTCGAAAGACTTCTTCGAAGAAAAACAACTTGTAACACTCCGGCCCAACACCAGATGGCGAGCTATTGCAGAACATGCGTATCTACAGCGACAGATGCCATCGAACATATATTTATACATACGAATCATGTATATACCCAATATATATATAGATTTATATATAAATATACACATATATACAAATATCATACATGCAAAATGTATTGCAACTTTGAAGACCAAAAGGAGCACACTCAAGGATTGCTTGGAGAGACCAAAAAGGCAACGGGGAGGCGGGTGGGACCGTGAGGAATCCACAGGTAGCTAATGTATCCACCAGAAAAGTCGTTACCGAAGGTAAGTAACTCGTTCTTCTGATGGATACAACTACCTGTGGATTCCTCACCTGATGAATAGAGTCCCAAAGCAGTACCACGCCCGGCGGTGGGTGCCTAAATGGTCAAACCAAGAAATCCTGCAGCACTGACCGTGCAAAATGACCGTCCCTTCTGACCTCAGAGTCCAAACAGTAATGTTTCACAAAAGTGTGAAGGGACGACCAAGTTGCGGCCTTGCAGATGTCAACCACAGGAACACCCCTGGCCAAGGCCGAAGAGGCCGACTTAGCTCTGGTGGAGTGAGCTCTAATGCCCTCAGGCGGATCCTTCTTTGCCAAAGAGTAACAGATTTTAATGCAAAGAACAACCCACCTGGAGAGTGTTCTCTTGTGGACTGCCTTTCCTCTCCTCTTGCCCACGTATCCGACAAACAGCTGATCCTCCAGCCTGATATCCTTCATTCTGTCGATATAGAAGCTCAACGCCCTTTTTGGGTCCAGGCGATGTAGTCTTTCTTCCTCCTTTGAAGGATGAGGCGGAGGATAAAACGTGGACAAAGTGATTGTCTGAGCCAAATGGAAGGGTGAAACAACCTTCGGAAGGAAAGCAGCCTTGGTCCTCAACACCACCTTATCCCCATAAAACGTTATATAAGGGGGTTTAACCGATAAGGCCTGCAACTCACTCACTCTCCTTGCAGATGTTATAGCTACCAGGAATACTGTTTTAATAACCAAATACCTTAAGGGGCAAGAATGCATAGGCTCAAAAGGGGACCCCATAAGGAAAGTCAGGACCAAGGACAAATCCCATTGAGGCATAACGAATGGTTTTGGAGGATATTGATTCAGAAGACCTTTCAAGAATCTAAGAACAATAGGGGATTTAAATAACGATGGTTGGTCTGGAAGACAAATGAAGGCTGACAAGGCCGACAAATAACCCTTAATGGTAGCTACTGCACAACCTTTCTGCGCTAGAGACAGTGCAAAAGACAAAACATGTGACAGATGAGCATGTAAGGGATCAATCTGTCTCTCTCCACACCACATAACAAATTTAGACCACCTATTAGCGTAGATAGATTTAGTGGAGTGTCGCCTGGCCGCTAAGATAACATCCACTACATCAGGCGGGAGAGAGAAGGAACTCAGGTTGCCCCGTTCAATCTCCAAGCATGTAGGTGCAGACTCTGGAGGTTGGGGTGTAAAACCTGCCCCTGCGACTGCGAGAGGAGGTCTGCCCTGAGAGGGAGACGGAGCGGAGGGCACAGTGAGAGTTGGAGAAGGTCGGAGTACCATACCCTCCTTGGCCAATCCGGAGCTATTAAGATGACTTGGGCCCGGTCTTGGCGAATTTTCCTCAACACTCGAGGAATCAAGGGTATGGGGGGAAACGCGTAAAGCAACTGGTCGCACCAGGTTATCTGAAACGCGCCCCCCAACGCTCCCTGCATCGGATACTGGAGGCTGCAGAATAACGGGCAATGCGCGTTCTCCCGAGTGGCAAACAGATCTATCCGAGGAAACCCCCACATCTGGAAGATTAAACAGACTTGATCTGGATGGAGACGCCACTCGTGGTCTGCCGAGAATTGGCGACTGAGACTGTCCGCACGTACATTCAAGACCCCGGCCAGATGATTTGCCACCAAGCAAATCTGATGGTCCTTTGCCCAGGACCATAGCCGAAGAGCTTCTCTGCAGAGAAGGTACGACCCTACTCCTCCCTGTTTGTTTATGTACCACATCGTGGTAGTATTGTCCGTCAGGACCTGTACCGACTGACCACGAAGGGATGGGAGGAAGGCCTTGAGAGCCAAACGTACAGCCCGTAACTCCAACAGATTGATATGAAACACCTGTTCCTCTGGAGACCAAAGCCCTTTGATCTCCAGATCCCCCAGATGAGCTCCCCATCCTAGGGTGGAGGCATCCGTTATTACCGTGGCCACTGGTGGCGACTGCGCGAACGGCTTCCCCTGTGAAAGATTGTTGCCCGCAATCCACCACTTCAATTCCACAGCAGCATCTCTGGAGATCTTGACAGTACCTTCTAAATCTCCCTTGTGTTGAGACCACTGCCTTCGGAGGCACCACTGAAGAGCCCTCATGTGCCAGCGAGCATGCATGACCAACAGAATGCAGGAGGCGAACAGACCGAGCAGACGAAGGACCTTGAGGACTGGAACTACCGCTCCATTTCGAAACATTGGAACCAATTCCTGAATATCTTGAATCCGCTGAGGCGGAGGAAAGGCTCGACTCAATGTTGTATCCAGTACTGCCCCTATGAACAGGAGGCGCTGAGAGGGCTCCAGGTGAGATTTGGGCACGTTCACCGAAAAGCCCAGGTCGAACAACAACTGGGTTGTTGACTGCAGATGATGCGACACAAGCTCCGGGGACTTGGCTTTGATCAACCAGTCGTCCAAGTAAGGGAATACTGCTATCCCCTTCCTTCTGAGCTCCGCCGCAACCACTGACATCACCTTTGTGAAGACTCGAGGTGCTGAAGTAAGACCAAACGGGAGGACCGCAAACTGATAGTGCTGCGACCCTACCACAAACCGGAGATACTTCCTGTGCGACTTGAGTATCGGGATATGAAAGTAAGCATCCTGCAAGTCGACAGACACCATCCAATCTTCCTTGTTCAACGCCAAAAGCACCTGTGCTAGGGTCAGCATCTTGAACTTTTCCTGTTTGAGGAACCAATTCAAGATCCTCAGATCCAGGATTGGTCTCAACTGACCATCCTTTTTGGGAATCAGGAAGTATCTTGAGTAACAACCTCGACCCTTTTCCTGCTCTGGGACCAACTCTACCGCGCCCTTTGAAAGGAGGACTTGAACCTCCTGTTCTAGCAACAGGAGGTGTTCTTCTGAACAATAAGATGGGCGGGGCGGGATGAGGGGCGGGAACTCCCGAAAGGGAAGGGCGTAGCCTTTTCCCACAATGCCGAGAACCCAACTGTCCGTTGTGATAGACTTCCACTTGTGGAGAAAACGCTGTAATCTTCCCCCTACAGGAGAGGAGTGAGTGGGAAACGGTGGAAGCCTAAGGCTGCTTCCCCTGCTGCACCCCTCCAGAGGACGAGGAAGAGGCAGAGTGCTGTTGAGAGGCTCCTCTGGTACGGACCCCACCCCTCCCCCTAAATGACCTATAGGGGAGGGAAGAGGCGGGTTGCTGGAACCTCCCCCGAAAGGAAGAGGAATAAGAGCCACGCCCAAATCCCCGAAACCTCCTGAAAATTCTAGAAGAGGCAGAGGAAGAAGGAGCTTGCAGTCCTAACGATTTGGCTGTGGCTCTGCTCTCCTTAAATCGTTCCAAGGCTGAATCTGCCTTGGCTCCAAACAGTCTGTCCCCATCAAACGGGAGGTCCAGCAGGGTCGACTGCACATCCGCAGAGAACCCTGAGTTTCGGAGCCAGGCCTGTCTTCTTGCCACCACAGCCGTGCCCATCGCCCTGGCCACCGAGTCGGTCGTGTCCAGCCCAGACTGGATAATCTGGGTCGCGGCAGCCTGGGCGTCCGAGACCACATCCAAAAGACCCTGGGGAAGCTCCGTGAATGAAGACGAAATATCATCCATCAGCGCATGGCTGTACCTCCCCAGAATGCACGTGGCGTTGGTGGCCTTCAACGCCAAACTGCATGACGAAAATATTTTCTTGGACTGCGCATCCAGTTTCTTGGAGTCTCTGTCTCCAGGCACCGTCGGGAAGGAACCAGGCGCTGACTTTGAGGAACAGGAGGCTTGCACCACCAAGCTCTCCGGCGTAGGGTGTCTAGAGAGAAAGCCAGGGTCAGATGGTGCAGCTCGATACCTCCTGGCCACAGCCCTATGAACGGCCGAGGAAGACACCGGCTTCTTCCACACCTCCAACACCGGATCCAGCAAAGCCTCATTAAATGGCAAGAGAGGCTCAGCTGCAGCAGAGGCCGGATGCAATACCTCTGTCAGCAAATTCTGCTTTGCCTCTGCCACCGGCAAAGGCAGGTCCAAAAAGCTCGCTGCCTTCCTCACCACAGCATGAAAGGAAGCAGCCTCCTCCGTATATTCCCCTGGAGATGAAAGGTCCCACTCAGGGGAAGTGTCCAGCCCACTGGCTGTATCCAGACCATGCAGTCCGTCTCCAGAGTCCTCAATCTCTCCCTCCTCTAGGACTCGCTGGTACTCTTGTTCTTCTAAAAGACGGAGAGCACGCCTCCTCGAATGAAGTCTCTCCTCGATACGCGGAGTCGACATGGCCTCCGCCGACGTCGAAGAACGGCGCCGATCTCCAGAAGCATCTGACGCCGCGTCCGGCGCCACAGGCAGCTTCGGCGCCGAGGCAGGAGCCGGAGGACGAGGTCTTGGAGCCGATGGACCAACCGGAGTCACAGGGCAAAATCCTGACTTCGACGGAGGGGCAACCTCCGGGGCCGAAACATCCGAAGCCACCGGAGCGGCCACCGACGCCGGCACCGGCGCCGAGCCCACATTCCCAAAAGGGAGAAAGGGCATAAAGGGTGCCGGCCGAAGAGGCGCAGGATCACCCAACGAAAAGGCCAAGGGCCCCGAAGGACCAGCCGGAGCAGCTCCTGGAGCCATCTGCTGAAAGATGGTATACATCGCATTAAGAAACGCGGTACTATCGGCTCCAGGAGTGGGAAAAACCGGATACTGGGGTGCCTGGATCGAGGGCGACCCCGACGCCGGCCTCGACGTCTGCGACGCCGGAGAAAACACAAGAGGCTGCACCACCTCAATCACTGACGCCTGACCAGGTGAAGCCGGTGACGCCGGAGAGGGCAACGGCGTCGATGGATGCGGCGTGACCGTGGGGCTGACCTCCCAAGTCCTCCGACGCCGAGCCGAAGGTGACCTCGAATGAGACTCCTTGCTGGAGTGACGTCGTGAGTCTCTACGGCGCCGGGAGTCTCGATGACGCCGGTGAGACCTTGGCGAAGAAGACTTCCTATGATGTTTCTCCTTCTTCTTTGACTTTGCCATGAATAACTTGGCCTCGCGCTCTTTGAGGGCCTTCGGATTCATGTGTTGACATGAATCGCAAGTCGAGACGTCGTGGTCGGAGCTCAAACACCATAGACAGTCGGAGTGAGGATCTGTAACTGACATCTTGCCCCCACACTCTCGACAGGGCTTGAAACCCGACTTCCTCTGAGACATTGTTACCGCAGAGAAGACTACGCAGCAGACAATACACTGTAACCACGAAGGTAACAGTAACTCCCTCGAAGATAACCGTTTCGAATGCACGGAAAAAAGGGAACTGTCATCGGCACGTCGGCGAGGACTTCTTATTGCCTGTATGACGTCAGACGGCGTCGCGTGGGCTAGAGTGACGTCCTCGTCGACGTGCAGAGACTAGTAAGAAGATTTCCGTCAAATGCTGGCGCCATGGGAGTATTCATCAGGTGAGGAATCCACAGGTAGTTGTATCCATCAGAAAGAAGGATTTGTCACCTAGCCAGGTGAACACCTATCATGAGGTGGCTCTGACGTCACCTGCCTGGCCACTCATAACTCCCAGAAGTCCCTGCCAACCTTGGATTCAAGATTTCAGAACCGAGGGACCCTGTGGAGACTCTCTAGGCACCACCCCTGGGGTGGTGATGGACAGGGCGGTGGTCACACCCCTTTCCATTGTCCAGTTTCATGCCAGAGCAGGGACTGGAGGCCCCTGAATTGGTGTAGACTGGTTCATGCACGGAGGGTACCACGTGCCCTTTAAAGCATACCAGTGGCTTGGGGGACTACCTCTCCCAAGCCATATAAAATACCTATTTCCAAAGGGAGAGGGTGTTACCCCCTCACCCAAAGGAACTCCTTTATTCTGCCTTCCTGAACTTGAGCTGTTCAAGCAGAAGTGCAGAAACCAGTCTGAGGGGTGGCAACAGCTTGGGTTGCCTAGGTAACCCTGGAAGCCTGGTAGGAGCAATGCTGCAGGTCCTCTAAGGCAGTGGTTCCCAACCAATAGTCCAGGGACCCCTGGGGGGCCACGGAGCCTCCTTAGGGGGTCTGCGACTGCTTAGAAAAAGATTAGATCCCCAGCTTTCAGTAATGACTCACTTGGGGGGGGGGGGGGGGGTGTCCCCGGATTTCAATAAAGATTAGAAGAACAAAATGAGTAAGTCGACATGGCACTCCCCTCAGGGTGCCATGCCAGCCTCTCACTGCCTATGCAGTATAGATAAGACACCCCTCTAGCAGGCCTTACAGCCCTAAGGCAGGGTGCACTATACCATAGGTGAGGGTACCAGTGCATGAGCACTGTGCCCCTACAGTGTCTAAACAAAACCTTAGACATTGTAAGTGCAGGGTAGCCATAAGAGTATATGGTCTGGGAGTCTGTTTTACACGAACCCCACAGCACCATAATGGCTACACTGAAAACTGGGAAGTTTGGTATCAAACTTCTCAGCACAATAAATGCACACTGATGCCAGTGTACATTTTATTGCAAAACACACCCCAGAGGGCACCTTAGAGGTGCCCCCTGAAACTTAACCGACTGTCTGTGTAGGCTGACTAGTTCCAGCAGCCTGCCACACCAGAGACATGTTGCTGGCCCCATGGGGAGAGTGCCTTTGTCACTCTGAGGCCAGTAACAAAGCCTGCACTGGGTGGAGATGCTAACACCTCCCCCAGGCAGGAGCTGTGACACCTGGCGGTGAGCCTCAAAGGCTCACCCCTTTGTCACAGCCCAGCAGGGCACTCCAGCTTAGTGGAGTTGCCCGCCCCCTCCGGCCACGGCCCCCACTTTTGGCGGCAAGGCTGGAGGGAACAAAGAAAGCAACAAGGAAGAGTCACTGGCCAGTCAGGACAGCCCCTAAGGTGTCCTGAGCTGAGGTGACTAACTTTTAGAAATCCTCCATCTTGCAGATGGAGGATTCCCCCAATAGGGTTAGGATTGTGACCCCCTCCCCTTGGGAGGAGGCACAAAGAGGGTGTACCCACCCTCAGGGCTAGTAGCCATTGGCTACTAACCCCCCAGACCTAAACACGCCCTTAAATTTAGTATTTAAGGGCTACCCTGAACCCTAGAAAATTAGATTCCTGCAACTACAAGAAGGACTGCCTAGCTGAAAACCCCTGCAGAGGAAGACCAGAAGACGACAACTGCCTTGGCTCCAGAAACTCACCGGCCTGTCTCCTGCCTTCCAAAGATCCTGCTCCAGCGACGCCTTCCAAAGGGACCAGCGACCTCGACATCCTCTGAGGACTGCCCCTGCTTCGAAAAGACAAGAAACTCCAGAGGACAGCGGACCTGCTCCAAGAAAGGCTGCAACTTTGTTTCCAGCAGCCTTGAAAGAACCCTGCAAGCTCCCCGCAAGAAGCGTGAGACTTGCAACACTGCACCCGGCGACCCCGACTCGGCTGGTGGAGATCCAACACCTCAGGAGGGACCCCAGGACTACTCTGATACTGTGAGTACCAAAACCTGTCCCCCCTGAGCCCCCACAGCGCCGCCTGCAGAGGGAATCCCGAGGCTTCCCCTGACCGCGACTCTTTGAATCCCAAGTCCCGACGCCTGGGAGAGACCCTGCACCCGCAGCCCCCAGGACCTGAAGGACCGGACTTTCACTGGAGAAGTGACCCCCAGGAGTCCCTCTCCCTTGCCCAAGTGGAGGTTTCCCCGAGGAACCCCCCCCCTTGCCTGCCTGCAGCGCTGAAGAGATCCCGAGATCTCTCATAGACTAACATTGCGAACCCGACGTTTGTTTCTACACTGCACCCGGCCGCCCCCGCGCTGCTGAGGGTGAAATTTCTGTGTGGGCTTGTGTCCCCCCCGGTGCCCTACAAAACCCCCCTGGTCTGCCCTCCGAAGACGTGGGTACTTACCTGCAAGCAGACCGGAACCGGGGCACCCCCTTCTCTCCATTCTAGCCTATGTGTTTTGGGCACCACTCTGAACTCTGCACCTGACCGGCCCTGAGCTGCTGGTGTGGTAATTTTGGGGTTGCTCTGAACCCCCAACGGTGGGCTACCTTGGACCAAGAACTGAACCCTGTAAGTGTCTTACTTACCTGGTAAATCTAACAAAAACTTACCTCCCCCAGGAACTGTGAAAATTGCACTAAGTGTCCACTTTTAAAACAGCTATTTGTCAATAACTTGAAAAGTATACATGCAATTTTTATGATTTAAAGTTCCTAATGTACTTACTGCAATACCTTTCAAACAAGATATTACATGTTAAATTTGAACCTGTGGTTCTTAAAATAAACTAAGAAAATATATTTTTCTATACAAAAACCTATTGGCTGGATTTGTCTCTGAGTGTGTGTACCTCATTTATTGTCTATGTGTATGTACAACAAATGCTTAACACTACTCCTTGGATAAGCCTACTGCTCGACCACACTACCACAAAATAGAGCATTAGTATTATCTATTTTTACCACTATTTTACCTCTAAGGGGAACCCTTGGACTCTGTGCATGCTATTCCTTACTTTGAAATAGCACATACAGAGCCAACTTCCTACATTGGTGGATCAGCGGTGGGGTACAAGACTTTGCATTTGCTGGACTACTCAGCCAATACCTGATCACACGACAAATTCCAAAATTGTCATTAGAAATTGATTTTTGCAATTTGAAAAGTTTTCTAAATTCTTAAAAGACCTGCTAGGGCCTTGTGTTAGATCCTGTTTAGCATTTCTTTTAGAGTTTAAAAGTTTGTAAAAGTTTGAATTAGATTCTAGAACCAGTTGTAGATTCTTAAAAAGTATTCCAACTTTTAGAAGCAAAATGTCTAGCACAGATGTGACTGTGGTGGAACTCGACACCACACCTTACCTCCATCTTAAGATGAGGGAGCTAAGGTCACTCTGTAAAATAAAGAAAATAACAATGGGCCCCAAACCTACCAAAATACAGCTCCAGGAGCTTTTGGCAGAGTTTGAAAAGGCCAACCCCTCTGAGGGTGGCAACTCAGAGGAAGAGGATAGTGACTTGGAGGAAAATTCCCCCCTACCAGTCCTATCTAGGGAGAACAGGGTCCCTCAAACCCTGACTCCAAAAATAATAGTCAGAGATGCTGGTTCCCTCACAGGAGAGCAACACCTCTGAAATCACTGAGGATAACTCCAGTGAAGATGACCCCCTGTTAGCCAGGATGGTCAAAAGATTGGCTTTGGAAAAGCAGCTCCTAGCCATAGAAAGGGAAAGAAAAGAGATGGGCCTAGGTCCCATCGATGGTGGCAGCAACTTAAATAGGGTCAGAGATTCTCCTGACATCCTAAAAATCCCCAAAGGGATTGTAACAAAATATGAAGATGGTGATGACATCACCAAATGGTTCACAGCTTTTGAGAGGGCTTGTGTAACCAGAAAAGTAAACAGATCTCACTGGGGTGCTCTCCTTTGGGAAATGTTCACTGGAAAGTGTAGGGATAGACTCCTCACACTCTCTGGAAAAGATGCAGAATCTTATGACCTCATGAAGGGTACCCTGATTGAGGGCTTTGGATTCTCCACTGAGGAGTATAGAATTAGATTCAGGGGGGCTCAAAAATCCTCGAGCCAGACCTGGGTTGATTTTGTAGACTACTCAGTAAAAACACTAGATGGTTGGTTAACTGGAAATGAAGTGTGTGACTATGTTGGGCTTTATAATTTGTTTATGAAAGAACACATTTTAAGTAACTGCTTCAATGAAAAGTTGCATCAGTATCTGGTAGACCTAGGTCCAATTTCTCCCCAAGAATTGGGAAAGAAGGCAGACCACTGGGTCAAGACTAGGGTAACCAAAACTTCCACTGGGGGTGACCAAAAGAAAGGGGTTACAAAAACTCCCCAGGAGAAAGTGGGTGACACTAGAAACAAAGAAAAAGAGTCCTCTGTAGGCCCCCAAAAACCAGAACAGGTGGGTGGGCCCCAAGACACAACCCAAAACAAAGGTGGGTACCAGGGTAAGAACTGGGATGCCACTAAGGCATGGTGCCACAACTGTAAACAGTCTGGGCACCACACCAAGGACACTTCTTGTCCCAAAAACAAACCCCAGAACAAGATTCCTGGGGTAACCAGTGTAGCCATGGGAGATGACTCCTCAGATGAGGAGGTCTTCATAGCCTTCAACTGGAAACAGGGCCCAACAGGTGAGTTGGAGATTCCAGAGGGAAGTAGACACTTCCACCACCTACTGGTGAATGGAATCCCAACCACTGCCCTGAGAGACACTTGTGCCAGTCACACTATTGTGCATGACAGGCTGGTGCTCTCAAACCAGTACATCCCAGGTGAGACTGCCAGGGTAAGAGTTAGCCTAGACAGGGTCACTAAGAGGCCTGTGGCTTTAGTACCCATAGAAGTGGGTGGCACTCTTAGCTGGAGAAGGGTAGTAGTCAGTACAGACCTCCCCCTTGATTGTCTCCTTGGAAATGACTACCCAGAGGTTAGTCAGAGCCCAAGAGAGGAACTGGTCCAGTGCCAGTCCTCCCCCAAGGATTCTGGAAGTCCTGCCTCTGCAGTAAATGCCAGCAGGCCCCAGAAGAAGAAGAAAAGAAAACAGAGTAGGAAGGGTGGACAACCTTTAGCCAAGGTTACAGCAAACCAAGGAGATTCTGCTCCAGTAGGGGAGAACTCCAAAAATGGCCCTGATAAAGTCCAACCTGACCCACAAGAAGTCCTGGCTAGTCAGGCAACTGTTAAACCTGAGTGGGTGGCTCCTCAGCTAACAGAAGAAAGAGTGGAAGAAGGGTGTTTACTACAAGATGTGGTAACCCCCCACTCTAATACAGCAGACAGGCAACCTGAACCCAAAGAGGCCAAGAAGCGTGAGACTTGCAACACTGCACCCGGCGACCCCGACTCGGCTGGTGGAGATCCAACACCTCAGGAGGGACCCCAGGACTACTCTGATACTGTGAGTACCAAAACCTGTCCCCCCTGAGCCCCCACAGCGCCGCCTGAAGAGGGAATCCCGAGGCTTCCCCTGACCGCGACTCTTTGAATCCCAAGTCCCGACGCCTGGGAGAGACCCTGCACCCGCAGCCCCCAGGACCTGAAGGACCGGACTTTCACTGGAGAAGTGACCCCCAGGAGTCCCTCTCCCTTGCCCAAGTGGAGGTTTCCCCGAGGAACCCCCCCCCTTGCCTGCCTGCAGCGCTGAAGAGATCCCGAGATCTCTCATAGACTAACATTGCGAACCCGACGTTTGTTTCTACACTGCACCCGGCCGCCCCAACGCTGCTGAGGGTGAAATTTCTGTGTGGGCTTGTGTCCCCCCCGGTGCCCTACAAAACCCCCCTGGTCTGCCCTCCGAAGACGTGGGTACTTACCTGCAAGCAGACCGGAACCGGGGCACCCCCTTCTCTCCATTCTAGCCTATGTGTTTTGGGCACCACTCTGAACTCTGCACCTGACCGGCCCTGAGCTGCTGGTGTGGTAATTTTGGGGTTGCTCTGAACCCCCAACGGTGGGCTACCTTGGACCAAGAACTGAACCCTGTAAGTGTCTTACTTACCTGGTAAAACTAACAAAAACTTACCTCCCCTAGGAACTGTGAAAATTGCACTAAGTGTCCACTTTTAAAACAGCTATTTGTCAATAACTTGAAAAGTATACATGCAATTTTTATGATTTAAAGTTCCTAATGTACTTACCTGCAATACCTTTCAAACAAGATATTACATGTTAAATTTGAACCTGTGGTTCTTAAAATAAACTAAGAAAAGATATTTTTCTATACAAAAACCTATTGGCTGGATTTGTCTCCGAGTGTGTGTACCTCATTTATTGTCTATGTGTATGTACAACAAATGCTTAACACTACTCCTTGGATAAGCCTACTGCTCGACCACACTACCACAAAATAGAGCATTAGTATTATCTATTTTTACCACTATTTTACCTCTAAGGGGAACCCTTGGACTCTGTGCATGCTATTCCTTACTTTGAAATAGCACATACAGAGTCAACTTCCTACACCTGCCCTCTGTGCTAGAAGGACCTGCCATAGGGGCGACATAGTGACCTTTAGTGAAAAGAGTGCATGTACCCTTTCACTCATGGCTGCAATGGCATGCTTGCAGTAAGCATGAGCTCTCCATTAGCGGCAGAATACATGCTGCAACCCATGGGGATCCCCAGGTACCCTAATGCTCTGGGTACTATATACTAGGTACTTACATGGGGGCACCAGTGTGCCAAATGCAGGGGTGTAAAAACCAAGTTATGAGGGAGAGAACATAATCACTGGGGTCCTGGTTAGCAGGATCACAGTGAACAGTCACACTGACAACAGGTGGAAAATGGGGGTAACCATGCCAATAAAGAGGGTACTTTCCTACATCAGGGCATAACCCTTCTGGAGGTTCTGAAGCATCCACTTGTCAGACAATCACCAACCACTGACGTAAGTATTGCCCGATTCTGCTGCCAATGGGATGGCTAAGTGGAGGACACACTAAAGTGTTAAGGCTGCAGCAGCCAGAGGGTCTTGGACTAGACATGGTGGGATTGGGTCCTGCATCCTTTGCGGGCTCTGCAGTCCTATTCTTGAAAGGGCTGGGTAGGCTGATGGACCAGTTAAGGCTGGTATTGAAGGCGCCCGAATACCAACACCCCCTCGCTTCCCTCCCCCCACAGCCTTACCTGAGCAGCATGGGAAGCAGCTTTACAAGAGAATCCCATAAAACATGGGAATATCAGCCCAAGAGCCATGTGGTTTTTGACAGCAGGGCAAAGGTGGAAGAAAAATGCACTTGGATTCCTTAACCAGTGGTGTGGTAGGGAAGGCACTCAGGCTGACTTCTGCACTCAAGGCCTGAACCACCAGGTTCTAGGAGAGGAGGGCTGGTCTCCTGAGGCAGGACAGTGCAGACTGGAGAACCATGTGATGCAAGGTTTCACCCAGGACCATTGCGGCTATGGCTTCAATAAAGGACAGCATGGGTTCTACTGAGACTACTCCAGGCTGAAGAACCTCAGTTAAGACAGTCTTGACCTAGACGACTGGCACCTGGAGATAGAGGACCTCCGTCACTACAGATCACTTTGGCAAATGGTGCACCTTCCTCAGAGACTTGGCCCTGAAGGGAAACCATGTCAGCATCAGGGGAGATATCCAAGCTACTGGCACTGGAGGACCCAGATAATTGGTAGGAGGAGCTGGGCAGAGGACTATACAGCTTCTCCTTCAGAAAGCTAGGGGTCAGTGGGAATTTCAGGGGATGGGCAGTCCAGGACAGAGCTGGCAGAGACCAAGCAGTGCCAGGGCAAAAAAGGACCGGTGTCAGGAATGAAGATCGGCTTTGTGCTGGGAGGGACAGAGCCAGGGTGGGTGGAAGCACCTGTGAAGGCAGGGATCTGGTGGCAGATGCAGAGGGCCCAGCTGGCATCAAGGGCAAGTCTGCCAATGGTAACCTGGCAGGGGCACCAATCAATGTGGCACTTGTGCAGGAATCACTCCAGGAAAAAAAAAGAAAAGAAAAGCATGGAGCGGGCCTCAACACAGGCTCCATAGGTTGGAAGTGGGGGCCTGAAAGCACAATGTTGAGAAGGTTAAGTCAAAGAGAGCCTAGACTTGTGCTTTTTCAACTTACTCGACTGCAACAAGCAGGTCTTGGGGCACTCCCAGAGACTGTCTTCTTCCCACTCTAAGATCTTCCACAGGAATGTGCAAGGGTGGTGCCTACATAGGTACTGCAACATCACTTCCGACAGAACACCGAGCCGCACAACACCACCTACTGTGGCGCAGATGTACTGCTCAAGAGTTTACAGATCCAGTCTGACACGTGGGAAATATTCTAAGGCGAGGAATCTACGATTAGACGTCTGTCAGAAGAGCCTGGCAATCTGTCACTCAATTCTAGTTGAGACTTCATGGTCTGTAGTAGTTTCAAACTGTGCAGATATAAGCACTTCTTGATAGTGTACTGCACCCACCTGTCCCACTGGTGGTGAAGTCATTTTGCAAAGGCTATGGTCTCACCACAGAACCTTTGTTGCAATACGAGTGTTTCATAACCACGCCCCCAAACATGTCATTTTCATGTGAGGTATGTTACAGATTTCCAGTATGACCCTGTCAGTCATTCGTGGATGTATTACTCACCAAAGAGGCAGAAGTCTTTGGTTCCCCAGGCCTCCAGAGATTGAAATACAGTCAGTGTCCTACTGCTTTTATGGGCTCCAGGGGAGCTATCACAAGTCACCTCAAAAAAAGGGAGCACTTCTCCTAAGAAACTTGTATAATTTAGCCCAACAATAGAAGACAGGACTATGATCTACAGCAGCACATACACCAAACACCAAGACAACCAAGCAGACAAACATACTTAAATTAAGAAACTCAAAAGGATCAGTATTCCCCACTCACAAACGGGCTAGATCTAGAGTGGACTATGTGGCGAGTTGAGTGTTCATTAGTCACACCTCACTATCTAAAGTGATATTTGTTTTCAGCTGGACACTGAAATAAACACGATTTGCCTATAATGTACGCTGCTGTGTTTACATCCACCAAACACAATGACAACAGTGAATGATTAAAGTATCTGAATAGAAGAAAGATACGATTGGGAAGTTCAGTGAGAAGAAGGGGGGGGGGGGAGAAAAAAAAAAAAAAAAAAGAGACCTCCTACTCTTAATTTTTCCCCCTGTTAACTAAGGGTAGTCCAACTTTGTTTCTGCAAGAGTAACAATTCTATTCTACATTGACTCAAGTCATTCAGAACATTCTGGAAGATTACAGAGCTCAAAGCATTAGCACAGCACAACCTCACCCTCGCACCTGTTTTATAGGGCATCTTTAAGCAACGTCAACAAAACTACATTAAAAAAAAAAAACAATGTTGCAGTGTGAAAGACTGCTAACAAGATTAGCATACAGGATTACAAGGTAGGTAAGACGACAGAACAGGAACAAAGGTAGTCCTAACACCTTGGTTGAGTTTAGCTTGAACCCTAAAAGTGTCATAGTAGGTTCTAACAAGCTCGGAGGCACAGGCACCACATCCTTTCACACTTCATGATGGGTTGCACCCAGACCTAGAAACAGCACCATACAAAGCCCAGCCTATTCTAATCTGCAGGTAGGATCCCAGCTCTTCAGAACACTTAAGTGACGCCTTAATGATATGGGCCATCCTAGAGTGAAACTGAACACTATTTTTTAATGACCATCTGCCACTACATATGCATGCATTTAACAGCTTACAGGGACTAAAACACAGGCTACCGAGAGCACCCCACCCACCCCCCCCCAAATGAAACTACAAGTAAAATACAAATCTGATCAGGCAGCAAATGTTGAATAAAAAACAGAAATCCTTTCAAAAGACTTACACAAAAGAAGAAAAAAAAAACAACACTCATTGTTCCACAGATAAACAAGCCCACATGACCATGCACTGTGGGACACAGAAGCTGCCTTACAGTGTCAGCAACGTCTAACTGATGTTTTTTTGATTAATTGCATTTCCTTTTCAAGAATTAAAAATAAAATCACTGAAGTAACCTTTAAACATGTATTCTTTAAGAAATCCTTTTTAAAATAAATTCTATACAGGTGGTGACCTCCAAAGTACAGATGTACCATATAAGCTTTGAAAGTTGATACAAGCACAACATACACCAACAGCTACTAATTTAAATCTAGGTGGGTGCAATTACAATATTTCAGTAAACTGATCATGGAGTGTAATGGTCTCTGGCTTGGAAAATAGCTTACATCCAGCATTTGTCAAAGAATCATCCCTCTAGTGTTTTGAACAATAGATACAAAAACTGAAACAAAAATAGAGCGGCTTTATTTAAAAAAGAGAAAAGATGTGTTACCGGTTCATTAGCAAATCGTATTTCTGCATTAACTTCAACAGTTCAATAACCTCCAAAGCAGATGTGGTACACGTACAATACTTAAGTGCCAAGAGGATACCCAAAGGAAGTTGGAGAAAAAGTGGTAAATTTTTCCTACCAAGTTTTAGATACTTGACAAATACCTTTGTTGAATTAGTAACTGGTGAATTGGCTTGGTTACTATTCAGTCTCATCCAATGTAGTGCTTTAGTCTCAATACATCTATTTGAGCATTGTAGGGAAAGCAGTCACTACAGTATTTAATCCAATCCCAATAGAGCTACCCATGATTAACTAAAAATGTTAAAACGCAAAAGATGAGGTCAGAGCACCAGATAAATGATCTTCAAAACTAGAGCCAGCAGCTGAGTTCGAATCTAAACATGCATTTTTATGGAGTGATCCATTACTTAGAGAACTTCTGTTCAGTCCCAAGACACCTATGGAGGAGCTGGACGATGAAATAAGAGACGAGACACAGTGGACTGAAACTAGTCTGAGTGAGCTTTATTCTCCTGCTAGCCACAGCCCACAAAGGACAGAACAGGCAGCACTTATTGAGCCGATGCACGCCAGACTTCAGGAATGGCTTTAAAGGAACTCCACCCAAATCTTCATTTATTCCCAACACCCTCCCACCCCACAAAAAACCTCTCAACAAAAAAAAAAAAAAGTCCAAAGGCATAAGTAGAACTATGAGCCAGGCCCTGTCCCAGATGGGCAGTGGAGTCTAGCATCTGCTGTACTCAGCACAGATCATCCATTTTTCAACAGCCATTCTTTTTACATACTGGATGCTGTTACTGGCTCTGAGCAGCACATTTATGGATCTCAACCTGGCTCTTGAAGGCACATCTGATACCCTGTACAAGAGCTAGGAACGCTGCAGGTTGTACGGGCAACAGTCAGGGTCACCTGAGGGAATCGGGAACTTCGTTAAACTGCTTCATTGCATACGTACGTCCACCAGCCACTGAAGCCCCATCAGAAAACTAACCTTAATACGAGTCAGCAACTCTGAAAGAGGTTCATACCTCATGCAGAGGGGAAGAAAATAACTGCAAGTCATTTCATTGTAATATCTACTTATTGCTCTTTAGAACAGAGTTGAAGAGCCCCAAAAGCAAGAAATACCTTCCATCTTTTATTAGAATGTCAATGAGCTCAATGCAAAATGTTAAGGACATGGGTCAAATCAGCAGCACTCGTGCTACACGGTTTAAAAAAAAAAAATGAATATAAAGTGATGGGTCAGTCTTCTTCCACTCCGAAAGACCAAAGATACAAAATGTGTAGGGGGACGTGACATCATTTTATTAGTTTTCACCTGCAGTGGAAAAATAGAACCTTTTACAAGTGCTGTTTCATGTAAGCGCCAGTCGCTATATTTATATATATATTTATATTTCTTGCCTGTCATTTTAGTGCACCAAGACCTAATACCACATTAAATCCAATAAAAGCAGGGAAAAGGCCACATGAGTTAGTGGCGGCGTACCCACTTCAGCCCCCTTTTTTGTTGGAACAATAAATTTATGCTCATTTTGAATCCAAAATATTACCTGAAAGTCCAGTTTCAAACTCTTTGGCACAATGTTGTGGGCATTAGGGCTGTTCTTGTGGGAAATGCTGTACAGCTCATCCCTCTCTCCCCTTCCCAGATGTACAGAGTTGTTGCCAATTCAGGGCACTTTGTATTCGTCAAGTCCGAAATTGCTCATTTGATGGTAACATTTTAAGTCTGCAATTTCATCTTTAAATGAACAAAGATTTTGTTTTCAGGTCATTCACAGTTCTGTTAAGGAAGATAGACAGGTGTTCCCAAGGTGCTGCCGTTACAAGAGTCTGAACGTTTCCGCGATCAAACCTTTAATTTTACTTCTCTTGTGCTGTTTGAGAAAAAATTTCGTCATGAAATGCAACTGCTAACCTTTGTCACCTTAGGAAAGGTAAACTGCAAATGACGAAGCCAAGAATGTGGATACCACCTCACTCATACACATTCACTCCTGGACTGAAACTGCTCCAGTACAGCCTGGGTGTTCTTTCTCCCTCAACACCAATAGCAGGGCGTGGGAAGGTGACGGGAGCCGCAATTTACACCCAGGCTGCCATTTCAGTAGCATTAGGCCAGGCGTGAAACAAAAGCAACAGTCACTTCCGGCTCTGACCTGGCCCCCCAGACCAAAAGGCCAGCCTCTCCGTACACAGAAGGAAAGGCTGCTCTCGTTTTCAACATCGGTCCACGTTTCTCCTCTGACGAGAGCAGATGTTATGGTACGCTAGGTATATTTCAGTGCTCGCTTCCTTTCACCATGTTGCTGCGACGGGATTTCGATGTGGTGTCTTCCAAGCCTCACTCACTCACCCTCTCATTCCCAAACATTCAGCATCCGTGCACACTCCTCACGTCCAGGAGTTTTCAAAAGATTGGAGATCCAGTGGGGGTCTTGAGCATCGTCCCAATGGTAACAATCTGCAAGAAAATGGAGTATTACAGACTGAAACTGAGTAAGTCTAATCAAATCTTTATGATCATTTTCCACATACTATTCACAGGGTAGTACAAATCAACGCCATCCCAGTAGGTGTAATCCCCCTGCTTTCTCACCCAGGCTCAACTAACTGTCCCCCACCTCCCACCTCTCAATAAATCAGCATTAAGTAAATGACATCTTTCAAAGTCTACATCAACAGTTCACATTCTGCTCCCTCCAGCTTCTTCCCATCTTTCAACTGACAGAATTGATGTATCTAATACACAAGTCATTTTGCCAATTTACCTCCAATTTGAAAACCACGTTCAGTGCCCACTACCTCCACTCCACCATCTCTATCTTACTCTAATTGTAAACATCAGACACTTGCATAGACTGACACTGGAAGGAATATGATTGGATACAACTGGTATCTGGTCGGACTGAATAAGTCTGTCAAGGGGGATGGGGGGGGGGGGGGGGGGGGGGTCAAAAACCATAAGGTTAAAACTGGCATTTTATAGATTTAGACATTAGAACATAGACAAGTTTATTGTAGTACAAACTGACTGATGCATTTCAGGAAAAAATACTAAAGCATCCTTTTCATGCAATGATGGGACTATGGCTTTATTTTGTGCAGTATAAAGAACCAAGATTTTTCAAAAGACAGTGTTTTAACAATGAAATATTCATTCTACAGTGCTAAGCAGCAGAATGGCTTTAAAGTGAGGTATTTTAGGCTTCTGGTTGTAAATGTAAGGAAACAATAGGCCCCAAATAGAAAGCTGTATTTTTGAGGAAGATGCAGATTAAACAAAGCAACAGGTCGACTCTAGTGGTTTAAGGCCATTCTCTTCAAGAGGATACTCAATAATCATAAGCACTGAATATTACTGCCCTTGTGCAGTGAGCGCACGCTCGTGGGGATGACAATGTATATGCAGTACATAAATTGTATAATTTTAAAAGAAAAACATACATATTACACAGTTATTATTGCAGTCTATACTAAAAAGGGTACAAAAGTCACATTTTCATGGTTTCTTTTTAATAACTATGAAAATAAGACTCTAGGCATTCCTGTACATCAGAAAAAAAAGGAGACAACGTGCAATATTATCCTTTATTAAAGAGAAATCTGCAATGAAATGCAAAGACATTTTTAGCCAATAGGCTGTACCCTAATTACCATAGTAAATCAAATAAATTGCACTGTACCCTTTAGGCCTGCAGGACCTCGAATATCTCTCCATGTCTCAGAGGTGAGAGTGAGGTGACCGGTAATTAGGTCAGTTCTTTCAGAGAGGATCTCCGAGCACTTGCTCTTTAGTTTTTTTTTTTTTACTAAATAGGAAAAAATTACTAACAAAACAAAAAGATTGACTCTGGACTTTAAATACACAGTGTACTTAGAATTTTTTTTCTGACTGAATGTATTTTTTTCCTTATCAGTCACAAAATGCCATCTCTTTTTAACAAATGCCCCTTCTTGTGGGAGGAAGATGGCAATTTCTAAAAACACACTGTCTGCATTGCCTACTTACCAGTGTCTCATAACCATGAGACATGTTACCCGCTGTAAAAAAAAATTTTTTAAAGTACTCAGACTTCATAGAGGAGAGGCAGAGAAGGTGTGGGTGTCAAAAGCCTCTTTAAAGAGCCCTCCTCGCAGAAACAGAGAAAGATCAAGAGAGACAAGACATCCATCAACAGGTAGATCTGCAGCAACAGAAATCCCTCCGGTGTCAGGATCGACGCTAAGAATGCTAATTCGACCATCGATGTCAAGACAGACGGTGGAGAAGTCACTGTCGAGGCACTCTGATTACCCATGTGTTGACTGGGCTTTTGTAATGTCGAGGCAAGGTAGGTAGTGTAAGGAAATGCCTCCTTGTCATGGTTACCCCCCTGACCTTTTGCCTTTGCTGATGCTAAGTTTTGATTTGAAAGTGTGCTGAGGCCTGCTAACCCGGCCCCAGCACCAGTGTTCTTTCCCTAACCTGTACTTTTGTTTCCACAATTGGCACACTGTGGCATCCAGGTAAGTCCCTTGTAACTGGTACCCCTGGTACTAAGGGCCCTGATGCCAGGGAAGGTCTAAGGGCTGCAGCATGTCTTATGCCACCCTGGGGACCCCTCACTCAGCACAGACAATGCTTGGCAGCTTGTGTGTGCTAGTGGGGATAAAAAGACTAAGTCGACATGGCACTCCCCTCAGGGTGCCATGCCAACCTCACACTGGCTATGAAGTATAGATAAGTCACCCCTCTAGCAGGCCTTACAGCCCTAAGGCAGGGTGCACTATACCATAGGTGAGGGCATAAGTGCATGATAGCCATAGGAGTATATGGTCTGGGAGTCTGTCATGCACGAACTCCACAGCACCATAACGGCTGCACTGAAAACTGTGAAGTTTGGTATCAAACCTCTCAGCACAATAACTGCACACTGATGCCAGTGTACATTTTATTGTAGCATACACCCCAGAGGTGCCCCCTGAAACCTTAACCGACTAGCCGTGTAGGCTGACTAGTTCTAGCAGCCTGCCACACACCAGACATGTTGCTGGCCACATGGGGAGAGTGCCTTTGTCACTCTGGCTAGTAACAAAGCCTGTACTGGGTGGAGACGCTTTTCACCTCCCCTGCAGGAACTAACACCTGGCGGTGAGCCTCAAAGGCTCACCCCCTTTGTTACAGCACCCCAGGGCACTCCAGCTAGTGGCGTTGCCCGCCCCCTCCGGCCACGGCCCCACTTTTGGCGGCAAGGCCGGAGGAGATAATGAGAAAAACAAGGAGGAGTCAATGGCCAGTCAAGACAGCCCCTAAGGTGTCCTGAGCTGAGGTGACTAACTTTTAGAAATCCTCCATCTTGCAGATGGAGGATTCCCCCAATAGGATTAGGGATGTGCCCCTCTCCCCTCAGGGAGGAGGCACAGATGGCGTAGCCACCTTCAGGGCTAGTAGCCATTGGCTACTAACCCTCCAGACCTAAACACACCCCTAAATTCAGTATTTAGGGGCTCCCCAGAACCTAGGAACTCAGATTCCTGCAACCTAAGAAGAGGACTGCTAAGCTGAAAAACCCTGCAGAGAAGACTGAGACACCAACTGCTTTGGCCCCAGCTCTACCGGCCTGTCTCCCCACTTCTAAAGACACTGCTCCAGCGACGCTTTCCCCAGGGACCAGCGACCTCTGAAGCCTCAGAGGACTGCCCTGCATCTAAAAGGACCAAGAACTCCTGAGGCTAGCGGCCCTGTTCACCAAAGACTGCAACTTTGCAACAAAGAAGCAACTTTGAAACAACTCGTGTTTCCCGCCGGAAGCGTGAGACTTGGCACTCTGCACCCGACGCCCCCGGCTCGACTTGTGGAGAACAAACTTCAGGGAGGACTCCCCGGAGACTGCGAGACTGAGTAGCCAGTTGCCCCCCCTGGTCCCCCACAGCGACGCCTGCAGAGGGAATCCCGAGGCTACCCCTGACCGCGACTGCCTGCTTCTAAGAACCAGACACCTGGTAGGGACACTGCACCCGCAGCCCTCAGGACCTGAAGGATCCGACCTCCAGTGCAGGAGCGACCCCAGGTGGCCCTCTCCCAGGTGGTGGCTACCCAGAGGAGCCCCCCCCCCCCCCCCCTGCATCGCTGAAGAGACCCCTTGGTCTCCCATTGAAAACCCGACGCTTGTTTGCACACTGCACCCGGCCGCCCCCGTGCCGCTGAGGGTGTACTTGTGTCGTCCCCCCGGTGCCCTACAAAACCCCCCTGGTCTGCCCTCCGAAGACGCGGGTACTTACCTGCTGGCAGACTGGAACCGGGGCACCCCCTTCTCCATTGAAGCCTATGCACCTGACTGCCCTGAGCTGCTGGAGTGGTAACTTTGGGGTTGCTCTGAACCCCCAATGGTGGGCTACCTTGGACCCAAACTTGAACCCTGTAGGTGGTTTACTTACCTGCAAAAACTAACAAACTCTTACTCTTTTAAAATAGCTATATGTGATGTATGTGAAACTGTTCAAAGTTCCTAAAGTACCTACCTGCAATACCTTTCATTTGAAGTATTACATGTAAATCTTGAACCTGTGGTTCTTAAAATAAACTAAGAAAATATATTTTTCTATACAAAAACCTATTGGCCAGGAATTGTCTCAGAGTGTGTGTTCCTCATGTATTGCCTGTGTGTGTACTGCTCGACCACACTACCACAAAATAGAGCATTGGAATGATCTCTTTTTGCCACTATCTTACCTCTAAGGGGAACCCTTGGACTCAGTGCATACTATTCCTTACTTTGAAATAGTGCATACAGAGCCAACTTCCTACAGGTAGTCTGCGACAGCATCACCTTCGACCCATACGATGCCACACCGGACTAGACATCAAGATTTACTGCACACTGCTCAACACCGCCTGCGGCAACATCGACATCAAAAGACACCAGACGTGAACCATTATCGACATCAAGACAGAAAAGATGTCAACAGGACAGACCCAGATCGACAACACAACCAGATCATATCTATACATACAGACATTTTTTCAAATGCTTGTTAAGGATTTTCTGAAGGGCTAAACAAATGTTTTCCCTCCTATCCAATCACTCTCTCCGCCCCCAGGAAATAAATGTGGTACTTTCAAAACTCATGGGTCCACCTTTTGAACCTATACACAAGTCCTCTCTACAGCATATTACATGGAAAACAGCTTTTTTGGCACTATTGCCTCAGTAAGCAGTTAGTGAAATTCAGGCTCTGTGCTAAAGATTCGTACACAGTGTTCCATGATAATAGGGTAGTAATGAGAACCCACCCTAATTTTCTTCCCAACGTTATTTCTGATTCCCATTATGTCGCTCCCTATGTTCTTTCCCAAAACAAAACAAAAACTAGAGTACTAAAGTTTTAGCTAGATAAAACAAAAGACAGACAGTCTGATCACATCTGTGAACTATGGTCCAATGAGAACAGGCATCGCTGCTTCCAAACAAGCTATCTCCAGATGGATAGTGTCCTGCACTGTCTTTACCTACCAGATGACTAATAAGCAATTGACTGCCAGGCTGAAAGCCACTCGATAAGGGGCAAGGCAGCAACAAAAGCGCTCCTGAAATCTGCAAAGCTGTGACGTGGATATCAGAACATACTTTCACAAGACACTGTCTCAATTCAGATACTAAGAAACACCCAAGAGGGACAGGACTCCTTGCAAAACTTTTTTTTAAATAAAAAGGTAACCTGCTATTGCTTACGCTTGCTTCGTCTGCAGGGGTATGGGATGGGCTTGCTACTCTAATCTGTGCTTATGACTTGATGAGGATCCTCTGGAAGAGAGTGATAAGTTACCTGTAATCCTAGTGCTCTTCCAGAGGAATCCTCTTAAGTCATTACCCCCCCCCCCCCCCAAACTTCCCCAGACAAACCGCTCATACAACAGTTAATTCTTAGTGGTGTTGTTATTCATATCACCACAAAAAAAAAAAAAAAAACACAAATCTAACGGTCACCTCACCTCTGAGGCATGGTAGGATACTGGAGGGAGGTCCACATGCCATTTATTTGATTTACTGTGTTAATTTGGATACAGCCTATTGGCTAAAAAGGTCTTTGAATTTCATTTCAGTCTTCTCTTCAATAAAGCTTAATATTACACTATTTATGTAATAAGTAGTTTACAATGTCTTTTTCAGAAGCATGTAGTGGTTGAATTTGATTGTGGCAGTAATGAACAAATCGTTTCCATTTGTTTGCGTAACAATGTCTTGTAGTAGGTTTTCTAGCTTGTTTAATGACCTCCATACATTCTTGTGTAGGGTCTAAGTGCCCAAATTCTAAGACTTCAGGAGCCAGATTGCTAGATTGAGCGATGCTGGATTCGGGTGTCTGATCGGTTTGTGTTGAGTTAACAGATCTGGCCTGTTTGGTAATTTGATGTGAGGTACTACAGATAGGTCCAGCAGTGTTGTGTACCACGATTGGAGAGCCCAGGTTGGTGCTGTGAGAATTAGTTTGTTTTGACTTAGTTTACCAGATAAGGAATGAGTGGGAGGGGGAAAAGCGTAAGCAAATATCCCTGACCAACTGATCCATAATGCATTGCCCTTGGATTGAGGGTGTGGGTACCTGGACGCGAAGTTTTGGTATTTTGCATTTTCTTTTGTTGCAAATAGGTCTATTTTTAGTGTTCCCCAGCATAGGAAGTAATCCTCTAGGATCTGGGGATGAATTTCCCATTCGTGTGTTTGTTTATGATCTCGACTGAGATTGTCGGCCAACTGGTTCTGAATGCCTGGGATGTATTGTGCTATTAGGCGAATGTGATTGTGAATTGCCCAATGCCACATTTTTTGGGCTAAGAGACACAGTTGTGACAAGTGTGTCCTTCCTTGTTTGTTGAGATAATACATTGTCGTCATGTTGTCGGTTTTGACAAGAATGTGTTTGTGGGCTATTAGTGGTTGAAATGCTTTTAATGCTCGAAACACTGCCAACAGTTCTAAATGATTTATGTGGAGTTGTTTTTGTTGATTGTCCCATTGTCCCTGTATGCTGTGCTTGTTGAGGTGTGCTCCCCACCCCATCATGGAAGCATCTGTTGTGATCTCATCTTGAGGCACTGGGTCCTGGAATGGCCGCCCTTTGTTTAAATTTATAGGGTTCCACCATTGAAGCGAGAAGTGTGTCTGGCGGTCTATCAACACTAGATCTTGGAGTTGACCCTGTGCCTGTATCCATTGGTTTGCTAGGCACTGTTGTAAAGGCCACATGTGTAATCTCGCGTTTGGGACAATGGCTATGCATGAAGACATCATGCCTAGAAGTTTCATTACAAACCTTTCTTGGTAGTGTTGGTTTGGCTGTATGTTTGATGTTATATTTTGGAACGCTTGTACCTTTTGTGGACTTGGAGTAGCAATCGCTTTTTGTGTGTTGTGTTGCTCCCAACTATTGTTGTATTTGGGATGGCTGCAGATGTGATTTCTGGTAATTTATAGAAAATCCTAGTTTGTGTAGTTTCTATAACGTATTGCGTGTGAAGAAGACACTTGTTGAGTGCTGGTTTATATTAGCCAGTCATCTAAGTATGGGAATACGTGCATGTGCTGTCTCCTTATGTGAGCAGCTACTACTGCAAGGCATTTTGTGAATCCCCTTGGGGCCGTTATCCCGAACGGTAACACTTTGAATTGATAGTGCACGCTGTGTATTACAAACCTTAAGTATTTTCGGTGGGAAGGATGTATGGGTATGTGAAAGTAGGCATCCTTGAGATCTAAGGTTGACATGTAGTCCTCTTTTTTTTTTTTAGTAATGGAACCACGTCTTGAAGTGTTACCATGTGAAAGTGATCTGAGATGAAGAGATTCAGTGTTCTGAGGTCTAATATAGGTCTTAACGTTTTGTCCTTTTTTGGAATTAGGAAATATAGGTAGTAGACACCTGTTCCTTTCTGATGTTTGGGTACTAACTCTATTGCTTGTTTTTGTAATAATGCTTGGACCTCTAGTTGTAATAGGTCTAAATGTTGTTTGGACATATTGTGTGCCCTTGGGGGCACATCTGGCGGGAAATGTATGAATTCTATGCAATAACCATGTTGGATAACGGCCAGGACCCATGTGTCCATAGTTGCGTGTCCAGTTTCGGTAGTATGTGGTAAGTCTCCCCCCCAATGGTGTTAAGTGTTTGGGTTTTGTGACATTGAAGTCACTGTTTGGTTTGACTTTCCCTAGATGTTTGGAATTTTCCCCTTCCTCTTGGGAATTGTCCATCTCTATATGAGCCACGAAACCCTCCTCTCTGGTATTGTCCCTGATAGGTAGGTCTGGTTTGTGAGGTGGAAGGCTCTGGTGTTTGCATTTGAAACCCCCCTCTAAATTGTGGCTTTCTAAATGTGCCTCTGCTCTGTGGGGAGTAGAGCGTGCCCATGGCTTTGGCCGTGTCCTTCTTTAATTTTTCAATTGCTGTGTCCACTTCCAGCCCAAACAATTGTTCCTGGTTAAAAGGCATGTTTAACACAGCTTGTTGGATTTCTGGTTTGAAGCCAGATCTTCGTAACCATGCATGCCTGCGAATGGTTTCTGCAGTGTTGACTGTTCATTCTGCTGTGTCTGCCGAGTCTAATGTGGACCTTATTTGGTTGTTGGGTATTGCTGGTCCTTCTTCCACAACCTGTTGGGCACACTTTTGGTGTTCTTTGGGCAAGTGCTGTATAATGTGTTGCATCTCGTCCCAGTGTGCCCTGTCGTAGCGAGCCAGCAGGGCTTGTGAGTTTGCGATCCGCCATTGATTGGCTGCCTGTGCTGCCACACGTTTACCCGCTGCATCAAACTTCCTACTCTCTTTGTCAGGCGGTGGTGCGTCTCCTGACGATTGAGAGTTTGCCCTCTTTCTTGCTGCTCCTACAACCAGAGTCTGCTGTAAGTTGATGTGTTATAAACACTGGGTCCTTTGGGGGAGGTTTGTATGTTTTCTCCACCCTAGGTGTGATAGCCCTTCCTTTAACTGGGTTTTGGAAGACCTGTTTTGCGTGCTTGAGCATGCCCGGGAGCATTGGCAGACTCTGGTATGAAGGGTTGGGCAGATGCCAAGGTGTTGAATAGGAAATCATCCTATATTGGCTCTGAATGCATTGCTACATTGTGGAATGTAGCTGCCCTTGATAGTACCTGCATATATGCAGTACTGTCCTCTGGAGGTGACGGCCTTGCTGGTTAACAATCTGGGCTGTTGTCTGATACTGGAGCATCATATAAGTCCCATGCATCCGGATCATCCTGTGTCATCCCTGTACGAGTAGGTGACTGCATTGGAGGTGTTGTTACCGGGGACAGCTGTGGTGAGTGTAGTGGAGAAGGTTGTGGCGAAGGTTGTGGCGAAAACCTTGGTGGTGGGGTTTTATCTCTTGCCACCTTTGCCTTCGACTGCATTTCTGACTCATGAAATGCCAGCTTTCTCTTGGTTTTAATTGGAGGAAGAGTTTGTATTTTTCCAGTCTTACTGGATATGCAACCTCCTTTGGGTATGGTCTGGTTCCCCCATACTTATTTCCTGCTCAAATCGGTGTGTATGCATTTTGCTGGAAAGTCCTTGTTTTTCCTGTGTAAGAGCTTCTTTTCAGCTCCGAAGCCGCTTTTTTCAGTACCGATGCTTCCGATAGTCTTTTTCGGTTCAGACATTACTTTTCTCACCTTGGGTGAGTTGAACTCTCAGTGCTGAGATAGTTTAGAGCCTGAATCTTGACCGGAGTCAGATGTCTTTGGGAATTCTTTGCCCTTTTTCGGTGCTGATGCTTGGTCACCTTTTCGATGGGTTAAGCCTTGGCCTGCTGGCGGTGGCATCACCTTAGCCCTAACGATCTTTGTGAGAGTCTTGGACGGGGCAGTTTTACTCACTGTTTTCTTTATTGTCGTGGGTCGCTCACTTTCGGAATTGTCTGAGTCCGTCCCCTGGATGGAAATTCTTTCCTCCTCTTCGACGTCAAGTTGTTCTCTCGGTGTCAACGCCATTTGTAGTCTTCTGGCTCTTCGATCCCGTATGGTCTTTTTAGATCAAAACGCCCGACAGGCGTCACAAGTATCCTCCTGTGTTCTGGTGATAGACACAGATTACAGACCAAGTGTTGGTCTGTATAAGGATACTTCGAGTGGCACTTTGGACAGAAGCCGAAGGGGGTGCGGTCCATTAGTTTCGTCGATGGATGCGGTCGGGCTGACCAGGCCCCGCTGAAGAGCGGAAGCCCTGAAGGGCCGCCGGAGCACTTCTTCTATCGGTGTCGATACGCTAAAACTAAACCGGTACCGAGCAAAAGGATCACCTTCAGACTTCTCACCCACGCACACAAAGCCCTCTACGACAAGGGACCGGAATACCTCAACAGACGCCTCAGCTTCTACGTCCCCACCCGCCTCCTCCGCTCCTCTGGCCTCGCACTCGCTGCTGTCCCTCGCATCCGCCGCTCCACGGCGGGTGGGAGATCTTTCTCCTTCCTGGCGGCCAAGACCTGGAACTCCCTCCCCACCAGCCTCAGGACCACCCAGGACCACTCCGCTTTCCGGAGACTCCTAAAGACCTGGCTGTTCGAACAGCGATACCCCCCCCCCCCTTTTTCCCCTAGCGCCTTGAGACCCGCACAGGTGAGTAGCGCGCTTTATAAATGTTAATGATTTGATTTGACACACACAAACAGTTCAAGAAAAGATGTCCATGTATATTGAAAATGTCACTTACCCAGTGTACATCTGTTCGTGGCATCAGTCGCTGGAGATTCACATGTTCTGCATAGCTCGCCATCTGGTGTTGGGTCGGAGTGTTACAAGTTGTTTTTCTTCGAAGAAGTCTTTCGAGTCACGGGACCGAGTGACGACTCCTTCTGTCTCCATTGCGCATGGGCGTCGACTCCATCTTCGATTGTTTTCCCCGCAGAGGGTGAGGTAGGAGTTGTGTTGTAGTAATAGTGCCCATGCAATGGAGTGACTAAGTATGTACCTATTTAAGGTTAAAATAATATATATACAAATGTACAAAGTTGAAGCTAACTTCCAAACTGCTACAGGCTCCCGGGGAGGTGGGTGGGCACATGTGAATCTCCAGCGACTGATGCCACGAACAGATGTACACTGGGTAAGTGACATTTTCAGTTCGATGGCATCTGTCGCTGTAGATACACATGTTCTGCATAGACTAGTAAGCAGTTATCTCCCCAAAAGCGGTGGCTCAGCCTGTAGGAATGGAAGTGGTTTGAAATAATGTTCTTAACACGGCTTGACCTACTGTGGCTTGCTGTGCCGATAACACGTCTACACAGTAGTGCTTGGTGAACGTGTGTGGCGTAGACCATGTGGCTGCCTTACATATTTCTTGCATTGGGATGTTTCCTAGAAAGGCCATGGTACCACCTTTTTTTCCTGGTTGAGTGTGCCCTTGGTGTAATGGGCAGTTGTCGTTTTGCTTTAAGGTAGCAGATTTGGATGCATTTAACTATCCATCTGGCTATACCTTGTTTTGATATTGGGTTTCCTGCATGAGGTTTTTGGAATGCAATAAATAGTTGTTTTGTCTTTCTGATGTTTTTCGTTCTGTCAATGTAGTACATTAATGCTCTTTTGACATCTAATGTATGTAGTGCCCTCTCAGCTACGGAATCTGGCTGTGGGAAGAACACTGGTAGTTCCACTGTTTGATTTAGGTGGAACGGTGAAATAACCTTTGGTAAAAATTTAGGATTAGTCCTTAGGACGACTTTATTTTTGTGTAGTTGTATAAAAGGTTCTTGTATTGTAAACGCCTGAATTTCACTTACTCTTCTTAGAGATGTAATGGCGATGAGAAATGCAACCTTCCAGGTTAGGAACTGTATTTCGCAAGAGTGCATGGGTTCAAAAGGTGGACCCATGAGTCTTGTTAAGACAACATTCAAGTTCCATGAAGGAACAGGTGGTGTTCTTGGTGGTATAATTCTTTTAAGGCCTTCCATGAATGCTTTAATGACTGGTATCCTATATAGGGAAGTTGAATAGGTAGTCTGCAGGTATGCAGATATTGCCGCAAGGTGTATTTTAATGGAAGTGAAGGCAAGGTTAGATTTTTGTAAGTGAAGCAAGTAACCCACTACGTCCTTTGGAGTTGCGTGTAAAGGTTGAATCGGATTATGATGGCAGTAGCAGACAAACCTCTTCCATTTACTTGCATAGCAGTGCCTAGTGGACGGCCTTCTGGCTTGCTTTAGGACGTCCATACATTCTTGGGTAAGTTGTAAGTGTCTGAATTCTAGGATTTCAGGAGCCAGATTGCTAGATTCAGCGATGCTGGATCTGGATGTCTGATCTGTTGGTTGTGTTGTGTTAACAGATCCGGCCTGTTGGGCAATTTGATGTGGGCTACTACTGATAGGTCTAGCAGTGTTGTGTACCAGGGTTGCCTTGCCCAAGTTGGTGCTATTAAAATGAGTTTGAGTTTGTTTTGACTCAGATAAGGAAGGAGAGGGAGAGGAGGAAAAGCGTAGGCAAATATCCCTGACCAGTTCATCCATAGGGCATTGCCTTGGGACTGCCTGTGTGGGTATCTGAATGCGAAGTTTTGGCATTTTGTAAAGACTCTTGGTGCGGTTGTTAAACCAAAAGGCAATACTTTGAATTGGTAATGTATTCCTTTGAATACGAACCGTAGGTATTTCCTGTGCGACGGATGTATTGGTATTGGTATATGGAAATACGCGTCTTTGAGGTCTAAGGTTGGGATGTAGTCCTGTAGTTTTAGCAATGGTAACACTTCTTGTAGCGTGACCATGTGAAAGTGGTCTGATTTGATGTAGGTGTTTAGTATTCTGAGGTCTAGGATTGGTCTCAGTGTTTTGTCCTTTTTTGGTATTAAGAAGTACAGTGAATAGACTCCTGTGTTTGTTTGTGTGTTTGGTACTAATTCGATTGCATTCTTTTGCAATAATGCTTGAACTTCTATTTCCAGAAGTTCGGAATGTTGTTTTGATAAATTCTGTGCTTTTGGTGGTATGTTTGGAGGGAATTGTAGGAATTCTATGCAATAACCATGTTGGATAATTGCTAAGACCCAAGTGTGTAGTTATTTCCTCCCATGCTTTGTAATAATGACCTATTCTTCCCCCCACTGGTGTTGTGTGGAGGGGGTGAGTGACATCTGAGTCACTGCTTGGTTGTAGGGGTTTTTGGGCTTTGAAACTTTCCTCTATTCCTAGGGAATTGCCCTCCTCTGTATTGGCCCCGAAAGCCTCCCCTGTACTGTCCCTGGTAGCTGGACGGTGTTGCCTGCGAGGTGCTGGCTTGTGTGGCCTGACCCCGAAACCCCCCTCTAAAGGGTGTCTTGCGGAAGGTGCTGTAGGTTCCTCTGCTCTGCGGGGAGTAGAGCGCGCCCATGGCTTTAGCAGTGTCAGTGTCTTTAAGTTTTTCGATTGCCGTGTCCACTTCTGGTCCAAACAGTTGTTTTTCGTTAAATGGCATATTGAGCACTGCCTGCTGTATCTCTGGTTTGAACCCAGACGTTCTTAGCCATGCGTGCCTTCTAATGGTCACAGATGTATTAATTGTTCTTGCAGCTGTGTCTGCTTCGTCCATAGAAGAACGTATCTGGTTATTTGATATGTTCTGCCCTTCCTCGACCACCTGCTTTGCCCTCTTTTGTAGATCCTTGGGAAGATGCTCGATGATGTGTTGCATCTCATCCCAATGGGCTCTGTCATAGCGCGCAAGTAGTGCTTGAGAGTTAGCGATGCGCCACTGGTTTGCACCTTGTACTGCGACTCTTTTCCCAGCTGCATCGAACTTGCGGCTCTCTTTATCTGGGGGTGGTGCATCCCCAGATGTGTGGGAGTTGGCTCTTTTCAGAGCTGCTCCTACTATGACGGAATCTGGTGGCAGCTGTGTGGTGATGAAAACAGGGTCTGTAGGAGGTGCCTTATACTTCTTTTCCACCCTTGGCGTTATTGCCCTACTTTTGACCGGCTCCTTGAATATTTCCTTTGCGTGCCGAAGCATACCTGGCAGCATAGGCAGGCTTTGGTAGGAGCTGTGGGTGGAGGAGAGGGTGTTGAATAAAAAGTCATCCTCGACTTGTTCTGAGTGGAGGTTTACGTTGTGGAATTGTGCTGCTCTAGCCACCACTTGGGAGTATGCGGAGCTGTCTTCTGGTGGTGAGGGCTTTGTTGGATATGCCTCCGGACTGTTGTCCGACACTGGGGCGTCATATAAGTCCCAAGCGTCTTGATCCTGGTCACCTTGGCTCATGGTGGTGTGAGCCGGGGAATGTGACGGAGTTTGCGCTGGTGAGACGTTAATTACAGGTGGAGGAGAGGGTGGCGGAGTCACCTTTTTCACCATCTTTGTTTGTGGCGCCTGGTCTGTTTGAAACTCCAGTCTCCTTTTTCTCCTAATAGGGGGAAGGGTGCTTATTCTTCCCGTTCCCTGCTGTATGATAATACGTTTTTGCGTATGGTCCACTTCGGTGGATTGCAGCTCTTCCTCAAACCTATGCTTCCGCATCTGAGAGGACAGTGATTGTTCCTCTGTATAAGAGCCTGGACCTGGGTCGGTTACGGGTTGTTTCGGCACCGAAACCCTGCCTGTATCTCTTTTCGGCTCAGAGGTGGCTTTTTTCTTTTTTGGCGTCGAAACCTCTCGGCGTCGATCTTCGTCGGTGCCGCTGTCTCGGCGTTGAGCCGCTTCTACACCGCTATCTCGGTGTCGTTGCTTTTCTCCAGCACTTTCTCGATCCCGAGAAGGCTGCGTGCCGGTGTCTCGACCAGAGTCGGACGATCTCGGCACTGTTTTGGCCTTTTTCGGTGCCGATGGTCGGTCACCGAATTTAAGGGTGGAGCCATGGCCTGGTGGCAGTGGCGTCCCCTGGGCCTTGTCACTTTTCTTCTGTGTTGTTTTCGACGTCTTACTCACGGTTCTTTGATCGTCGAATTCCTCAGAGACCGATTCGTGGATCGAAAAGGTTTCTTCTTCCTCTTGTTCCTCGAACTCTCGGTGCGCTGTCGGCGTGGACGCCATCTGAAGTCTCCTGGCTCGACGGTCAAGGAGTGTCTTTCGGGACCGGAACGCACGACAGGCCTCGCAAGTCTCTTCACTGTGCTCAGACGACAGGCACAGGTTACAGACCAAATGTTGGTCTGTATACGGGTATTTGTTGTGGCATTTGGGACAAAAACGGAACAGGGTCCGTTCCATCGACGTTGTTCGACACGTGGTCGGGCCGACCAGGCCCCGACGGGGGATCGAAAACTACCCCGAAGGGCACCGGAGCGCGTCGATCTTCGATGCGGTGTGGACTCCAACTACGCCGATCCCGAACGCAACAATACCGACGAAAATCTTCCGATATTAACTAACTTTCCGTTCCGAAACTCGGAGCAACAGGAACACGTCCGAACCCGATGGCGGAAAGAAAACAATCGAAGATGGAGTCGACGCCCATGCGCAATGGAGACAGAAGGAGGAGTCACTCTGTCCCGTGACTCGAAAGACTTCTTCGAAGAAAAACAACTTGTAACACTCCGACCCAACACCAGATGGCGAGCTATGCAGAACATGTGTATCTACAGCGACAGATGCCATCGAACACATATTTACATAAAAAGTACAACGGCTAAAGGCTTCTGGGGAGGAGGGAGGGTGCATGCAGCACTACATGCCACAAACAGATGTACGCTGGTTAAGTGACATTTTTAGTTCGATGGCACGTGTAACTGCAGATACACGTTTTGCATAGACTGAAAAGCAGTGCCCTCCTAAAATAAGGAGTGGCTAGCCTGTAGTAGTGCTTGACCAAGAATTGCTTGTTGGCGAGATAGCACATCCACAGTAGTATTGAGTAAATGTGTGTGGTGTAGACCATGTGGCCGCTTTGCCTATGTCTGCCACTGGTATATTTCCTAGGAATGCCATGGAAGCTCATTTATTTCTAGTAGGATGTGCTTCAGGAGTTATTAGTTGCCTTTTAGCCTTGAGATAGCAAGTTTGAATATACTTTTCTATCCATCTGGCCAATCTTGGTTTTGAAGTATGATTACCCTTATGAGGCTACTCAAAAGCATAAAAAGTTGTTTAGATTTTCTGAGATCTTTGGCTTCATCAATATAAATAAATGAGAGCTCTTGACATCAAGAGTTCCACTGACTGACTGATGTGAAATTGTGAAACCACTTTGGATTTGTCATAAGTACTATTTTGTGCTGATGAATTTGGAAGAAAGGCTCTTCTAAAGTGAATGCTTGAATTTCACTAACTCTTACGGAAGTAATTGCTACCAGGAAAGCAACTTTCCTTGACAGAAATTGAAGAGCGCGAGAACGTATGTGTTCAAATGGTGGACCCATAAGCCTTGTGAGCACAAGGTTATGATTCCAGGCAGGAGCTGGTGGAGCTCTAGGTGGAATAACCAAGGCCTTCCATAAAAGCCTTTATGACAGGAATTCTAAACAGAGAAGTATGCTGTCTATTTTGAAGATAGGCTGATGTTGCCATTACATTAATTTTAATAGATGAATATGCAAGATTTGCTTTTTGTAGGTAAAGCAAACAAAATACAATATCCTGTGCTGATGCACTGAGTGGATTAATCTTTTGGGTTGACCATAACATACAAAACGTTTTTATTTAGCTACATATCTACTTGCAGGTTTACGTGCCTCCTTTAGAATGTCCGTACATTCTGATGTAAGCTGTAGATATCCAAACTATGACCTCAGGAGCCAAACCATCTGGTTGAGAATACTTGGATTGGGATGCCCGATCTGACCTTTGTTTTTGGGTCAATAGGTTTGGTCTGTTTGGGAGTTTGTAATGTGGTACCTACAGACAGATTCAAGTGTTGTGTACCAGTGTTGACATGCCCAGGTGGGAGCTATGAGTATCATGGTAGAGGAGAGGTGCGATGAAATTTGTTGACCAGAAATGGAATTAATGGGAGAGGGGGGGAAAAGCATAAGTAAATATCCCTGACCAATTGATCCACAGAGCATTGCCCTTGGATTGTAGGTGTGGGTACCTGGATGTGAAGTATGGGCATTTTGAGTTTTAGGTTGTTATGAAAAGGTCTATGTCTGGTGTTCCACACATGTGAAAGTAGTGTTGAATTACTTCTGGGTGAATCTCCCATTCGTGTATTTGTTGCTGCGTCCTGCATAAGAGGTCCGCTAGTTGGCTGCGTATCCCTAGGATGCACTCCACTAATAGGTGAATGTGAATCGCCCATTTCCAAAGGGTCTGTGCTAGAAGGGACAATTGAGATGAATGTGTCTCCCGGTTTCTGTAGATAAAACATTGTTGTCATGTTGTCTGTCTTTATTAAGACTGTTGTGTGTGAGATCTGTGGTTGGAATGCTTTGACTACCAAACACACTGCCAGCAATTCTAAGTGGTTTATGTGGTAAGTCTGCTGGATTGAGTCCCATTCTCCCTGCATTGTAAGATTGTGGAGATGGGCTCCCCAACCTGTTGTTGGTGCATCCGTGGTGATTATGGTCTGTCGCACAGGGTCCTGAAATGGCCGCCCTTTTGATAAGTTTGTGTAATTCCACCTTTGCAGAGTTTAAGTCTGGCGGTCCAACAACACTAGATCTTGCAATTGACCCTGTGCCGGACACCATTGTTGTGAGACACTATTGCAGGGGTCTCATGTTTAAACGTGCATTGGGCACTGTTGATATGCAGGATGCCATCATTCCGAAGAGTTTCATGATAAATCTTACTGTGTAAGTTTGATTGTACTGGAGATGAGATACGAGACAAACGCTTGAATTCTTTCTGGGTTTGGGTAAGCTAATGCAGACTGAGTTTTCAGAATTGCTTCCAAATATGGTTGTATCTGCGCTGGCCGAAGGTGAGACTTCTGGTAATGGATTGTGAACCCTAGACTGTGTAGGGTATAGATTGTTTATGATATTGACAAGTTTGAATGGTACTGGCTTTTATTAGCCAGTCATCTAGATAAAGACGTGTATACAATGTCCAAGGTATGCTGCAACCACTGCTATGCATTTGGTAAATACTCTTAGTGCTGTTACTCCAAAAGGTAGCACTTTGAACTGGTAGTGCTTGCCTGCTATTACAAACCTTAAGCACTTGCGGTGTTCTGGATGTATAGCAATATTGAAGTAAGCATGTTTTAGATCTAATGCTGTCATGTAGTCTTGTTTTTGTAACAGGGGGATGACATCCCATAGAGTGACCATGTGGAAATGCTCTGAGAGAATGTACTGATTGAGAGCTTTGAGATCGAGTAGTGGTTTGAGAGTGCCATCCTTTTGGTATGAGGAAGTGTAGAGCATATACTCCTGTCCCCTGATGATTGATGGGTACTACATCTATTGCACCTTCGAGTAGAAGAGATTCTACCTCTTGTTTTAAGAAATGTGTTCCGTAGAAAGTCTGTGTGAACGAGGGGGAATGTTTGGTGGAGTGGAGATGAGTTCTAGTCAATAAGCATTGTGAATAATTGATAGTACCCATTGATCTGATGTAATTTGCTGCCAATTATGGTGGAAACGTTGCAGTCTTCTTCCCACAGGAGATGTGTGCTGTGTGGGGATGGAGAGAAAGTCACTGCTTTGGTGAGGTGGAGGCACCTCTTGTGGCAGTGGATTTGCCCCTACCTCTGAAATTGTGTCCTCTATAGGAACCCCTGAAAGATCCCCTAGAATAATACTGTTGTCCCCGTTTGGGGTATAAAGCACCCTCTGAATTGGGGCTGACCAAAAGCGCCCCTAAAAGGTGTGGTGTAAAGGGCGCCCATGGCTTTTGCTGTATCGGAGTCCTTTTTTAATTTTTCCAATGGTGGTATCCACCTCAGGTTTGAATTCTGAGGACGGCAACTAAGCATGCCTTCTAATTATAACACTGGTATTTATTCCCCTAGCTGCGTTGTCAACAGCATCTAGGGCGGATCTGATTTGATTGTTGGCCATGGCTTGTCCTTCTGCCACTACCTGCTGTGCCCTTTTTTGGTATTCTGCAGGGAGATATTGAAGGAACTCCTGCATTTCATCTTAATGGGCCAGGTCATACCTGGCTAAAAGAGCTTGTGAGTTGCCATTCTTGCCTGCTGCATCAAATCTGTGGCTCTGTATCAGGTGAAGTAGCATCCCCTGTGGATGGACTATTTGCCCTTTTCCTAGCTGCACTGACCACGATCGAATCAGGGGGCAATTGTAGTGGAATAAAAAAAAAAAAGGGATCTGATGGTGCAGCTTTATATTTTTTATCCACCCTAAGTGTTTAGTACCATAGCTTTTGCCTACTCTTTAAAAATGTTATCAGCATGTTTTAGCATGCCTGTTAGCATCGGCAAACATTGATATTGTTTGGTAGAAGATAGGGTGTTGAAAAGGAAATCATCCTCTGAGCTCAGAGTGCAGCTGCACATTGTGTTATGTGGCTGCTCTAGCAATGACCTGATTATAGGCCGTGGTGTCTTCAGGCAGAGATGGTCTTGTGGGATACAGATCATGGTCATTAGATGGAACTGGGTCAGAATCTTACATATCCCATGGGTCGATATTATAAGGAGTGTCACTCATATAATCCCCATGTGAGGAAACACCCTCAAGGCAGTGGTGCTTTGTAAACATATGCACCAAAAAGCAGGCAGCCCCCACTCACTGCCCCAATGCAGGCATCCTTGCGCCAGGTGGAATGGGCTCTCTGGCCCTCAAGGGACCTCTTCTTGACCAGTGCCAAATAGAACTTAATGTAGACGACAAGCCATCTTCACACGGTCTTTTGCACTGTCCTGTCCTCCTTTGCACCAGAGAAGGACAAGAAAAAGAGGATAGAACAAAAGAATGAGGTAGACTATGTAAATCTTCAAAGTCCTTTTTGGATAAAGGCCATGTAGCCACTCCTTTTCAAGGGATGAGGTGAAGCAAAGAATGCAGTCAAGGTGTCATAACCTTAAAGAGAACCACCCAGATTCTCAATACCAATTTGTCCAGGAAGAAGTTAGTTTAGGGCAGTCGTACCAACAGCACCTAAAGCTCACAGAAATGGGGTGTAGACTATAAAACTTTGCAGCAGACCTGTGCACAGGCTTGAAGGGCATGCACACAAGGAGTGTTAAGAGCAGTTTAAAGTTCCACTGGGGCATCATATAAATAGTTTGAGAGGAAAGGAGTACAGTCTTTGAAAATTGCAATATATGATTAAAGGACAGCTGGCCCAATAAACACACAAGACTGAAAGGGCAGATAGTAATCTTTCACTGGTACCACTGGAAGGTTATGCTAGGCTAAGGAAAGAATAAGAACATCAGAAAGTTTGGCTGGGGCTAGCAGGGGGTTGTGTACAACTAGATAAATTTGTCCCAGCTTGGTTTGAATCTGTGAAAGGGGTCTGGCAGCAAGGAACAACTGCCACTCACCCTGCAAGCCAATCTGATAGGAAGGCAAAGGATCAGGCTCAGAAGCTCTGGATACACGTTCCTGGTCTAGTTTGGGGTAATCAAGAGGGCTTGAGTTTGACCTTTCCTGATCAACTTCAGAACTAGAGGCTAGGTAAATATGTTTGGGTACCTTGGAGGACACTCCAGTGCACATTCCAGAAACTGACAAACCGATCTAACCAGAGCTCCTTTCCCCTCACCACCCCAACCTCCCCCAAGTATACAAAGCTGTCCTACACTACCTCCAGATGGAGATGCCACTTGTGATTTGCCAGAAGCCTAGTCAGATGGTGCTCGGTCATTCAGGGATTCTGCTAAGTAGCTGGCATTCTGGAAGAGATTAGGTGTCAATCCATCTCCAAAGTAGCACAGCGTCCTGGTACAGTGCCCAGGACCATACTCTTCCTTGCCTGTTGCAGTACCACATGGCAGTATGTTGCCCTGAGAACCTGCAGCAGTCTCCCTTTGAGATATGGTATGGAAGGCTGAGGGCCAAGTGGATCGCCAGAATTTCCAGTAGATTGATTCAGAATAGGCTCAGGCAGAACACCAAGGTCTCTAGGTGAAATCTGCCATCCCTGATGCTCACTAGGATTTGAGGTCCCGCTGCAGGGCTCCAATGTGTCACCTGGTGTTGTGGAAGAGTAGGATGCACAAGGCCAAGAAGCCTGAGCTATCTTCTATGAGACTCACTGCACAGGTAAGTCCTTAAAAGCCACTGTGCATAAAATGTCCCCAATGAATAGAAGATTGTGTGGGGATTCAGGGGGTCTCAGTACATTGTGTATGTTACTGGCGCCCGCCTCCAGCAGTCACTTGTGGAGGTAATGGATGTCTGAAAGGCTGTGACCACCACTGGGGGTGTGGGGGGGGGGGGGGGGGGGGTTAACAATGGTAGGGCTGAAGGTGAGCATAGTATGTTGGCAGTGTTTCTGGCTGACTGAATCAAAGGTAACACCTGTGGGACTGCAAGACTGGTATATGGAAATAGGAGTACTGGAAGACCAAGGACACCACCAAGGTTTGTGTGTTCGGGACAGGTAGTATCTGAGCAGATTGAACATTCAGAATTGATCTTTCCACAAAGGAATTCACTGGGCAAAGATCCACAATGGCCTTTGATGAGCAGATTGTGTGAACAAGCAGCATTCCTTCTCTGCCGTTCAATAGCACTCTTGGAGAGTGCAAGCGTAACCTACATCAGAACGGTGAAGTGCTCTTCCAAGATTCGTTCTGGCATGTGAGGAAAATAAAGGTGTTGCACAGTCCCTTTGAATTATTTGTTGGACCCATTTGACTTAAACTGCCAGTCAGATAATATGAAGGGGGAGAAAGCCATCACCAGACTACTCTGTAGTGTTCTGAGGGGATGTTCTAGAGTCTGGGCCAAAAAGAGGATTGAGACCCTGCAGATAATTTAGTCGCACTAGATGCACCAAGTTAGAGCCAAGCAGATGTGGTTTCAGGAGTGTCCCTGTTTTCCATAAGGCCATGCTGTACCTGTAAGACAGAAATAGGTTTGGAAGTATGTACCACAGACAGTATTGGAGGTGGGTTTGATCTACCAATGATAATCCATCAATAGGCCTCCCAAACCAGAAGTCTGAATCTGACCAGCTATGAGATGCAGTCTTGCCTCTTTGAAGGCAGTTATCTGCTGTGGTGTCCCTGTCGACCCAAGAAACTCTTGAAAGAAGCACCACTGATTTGGAGACAATTAACTGAGTTCCTATGGGGGAGGAGAAAGCGGTCATCTCTGAGGAAACGTAAGCCTTCCAGAAAGTCTTGCTGCCGAAATATGAAAAACTCTGGCTTGGTCTTTCTGTAGGAAAATTAAATTGTGAGCAAGTAGTCTAGGTCCCAGCTGAGATTGTTAATATAATTAATATTAGCTCAGATCCTCTGATGACCCAGCATCTGCCATTGAAGCTCTTGACGTCAAAGTTCAGTGTCTTGGACCTTCATGTAGTCGAACTAGCATTAGACAGCAAACATGTTGGTGCAGAGGTATATTTCAACATCAGCTGGTGCCCCAAGAATGGCAGAAGCATCTATTGAGATGACAATGGACCCCCGAACCACCCTCCCCCCCCCCCCCCCGCCCACTTTTTGAATCTTCTTTCCAGGAAAGCCCTCTTGGGAGAGTGTACGATCCTAGCAGAAGGCTTCCACCCCTGGTGTGCTTTCTCCTCATCTTCAGCCGGAGGTCAAATTGCCCCGTCTTCTCCTCTGTCTAAGTGCTCTCCTTGTCATTTTCTGGCACAATTCACAATTTGTGACAGAGTGGGAAGAGTGTAAATATACACAGTGTGGATAGACGGCAGCCTGTTGTATTAGATGCAAAGAGGCATAACACCCCAAAAAAGAAAACTGCTCAGAGGAATAAATATAAAAAAAATAGCCCTCTAGTTGTCCATGACCACCTCCCATCATGAAACAAAGTGTTCAAAGATCACAAGGTAGAAAACAGGACTGCTACTAGGGACAAACTACTAGTTACAATGTATGCGGGCAGATGGTAGGTGCTAGGTTCTCAAAGTTTTGTGACCTAATTCAGTGTTAACCTAACCTACTGTAATCCAAACTTCTATATTGTCCTACGCTAGTGGTTGCATTTTGTTTATCCATCAAGGTGCTGCAATGAAGGCTCTTCTACTACTTTAAATTACCAATTTAAGAGAAAAATAAAAATATAATCCTAACCCGTTTTCTTTGGATAGGAAGTTAATTTGGAACTTTGAAGTGTCCACCTCTAGTGAAATTTTATCTGCTGCATGAAGAACAGTGTTCCGGGATTCCCTGCAGACTAGTGGGAATATTTCACTTTGACTATCAGCGAGGACCCTAATATGCAGATGACTGCCTGTTGCAAAATTCCCAAACTGAAAGCTAGGACTTCAGAATAAATCACAAAATAGAAGAAAGCATGTATAGCAGAACCAAGCTGCAACATCAGTAATTAAGGTTACTGTTGACCCAGATCAAAAATGCCCACTCTTAAGTGCAAGCTTCTCAGCTATCTTACCAAGCTTGATTCTTCAGTTTTCTCAGTTCCTTAGTTGCCCACGTTGATAGGGTCTTTGTTTTGGTCGTCTTTGATCTCCTCCCTTCTGTAAGAAGCTCATGGATCATAGGTCTTGCTTCTACTAGTTTCAGTACATCCTTACCAAAGGCCGTACACAAATCACTGCAAGGAATATCGAATATATATTTAGAGAGTTTAGAGAAGTCGCTTTGTAAGCGCACCAAAGATAAACACTTATTACACAAGCAAGAGCTAGTGCTTATTCAAAACAGCTTTGTTTACGGACAGTGTGGGCAAACCACATTCACTGACTTCACAACACAGTAACAATAAGCAACAGGTGGTAACAAACTTAATTGTGCAGATTCCCACTAAAATCAGGCTTTAAACTAAAGATACATTCCATGTTCCATAAGAGAGGGAAGTTTACTCACAGATCAACACCATCCTTAAGCCCATGCAATTGGAGAACCTTGTTTTGTTGAACAAGCTACCAAGAACACAACCATTAATGTTCAACTAATTCCTCTTTGCATGTATCCACATTCTAACCTGTTACTACTGATTACACATAAGTTGCCCTGCTGCACATGAGGTTTCACTTACCCTATTAATCCTGCTCCACAGGCAACTACTCCATCAGTGTGGTCTTCATCTCCAGCAATGTGATCAATGAAAGACAAGATAAACTCCACTCTGGGCTGCACAAGCATCACATCCGCTGCCAAGCATGGAAATTAAACTCAGTTGACACATCGCCACAGGACTCACAAATTAAATAGCATGATCTCACTAACGTTAAGACATTAAATATTTATAGTACAGTTTACACACTAAAGCATTCCATGGCGAAGGATGGAGGAACAAGAGCAATTAAAACTAGAAAGGCCCTACAGGAGCTCAATGCAGGAGGGAATAGGTAGATCTGAAGCTGCTTCAGGATGATTCAACATCCCAGGAAAATGCATGTCGAAATGAAGCTGCAACAGAAGCAATTTAAACGCCTTTTTGCTCACAGTAGGTGTAGGGACGTTGGCAATCAAATGAAACATTGTGCAGTAAACTTCCGATCCAAAGGTGGTTAGGTCTCAAGAATCTGGCCATCCGACCACCTAAAAACCTATTTAGCATCTGTAATATACAGGATGACCACGACCATCTGGGTCACTGTGGACAGTTTCCATTCCTGAATTTCTGGGTGATAATTAAGAGTTCTGGATGTTGCAGTCATGTTGTGTTCCCTTTGAACATATTTGACTGGCAAACCTGAAAATGATTTGTGGATGAAATGTTCACAGCTGGAGACAGAACTAGGACTAACTACTTAATTCCAGGTCACTGAGGCACTATTTCCCCACACATTTTTGTTGGTGGTAGGGTCGAAGGAGTTCCGCAAAACATTCAAGGACATTACAAACTCAAAAACAGGTAGCTAAAACCAAGCATGCCTGCAATACTGCCAAATATTACTCACGGTGCACATTCTCCTGATCTCCTTTAAGGCCCTGGATGATACCAGTGTAAGCTTCAAGGCACCCCTCCCTCAGCTCATTCAAGTAGTCCACCAAGTCATAATCTGTCTGAAAGTGGGAAACAGACATTAGCCTACAGAGAAATATTACATCTTTCAAAATGACAAGGACAGCAGCATAAAACCAAGAGAAAAATAACTTACTTTTAAAAGTACCCCACACTTGGATACTGCAGTGACAAGTCTATTACAAAAACAAATACCTTATTGTCTGGGTGTTTATTGGTTTGAGCCACGACGGACTTTGTCTGCACGCAAAGGTAAATTTGAATGAACATTGTTTACGGCACAAACATGAAAAGGCCCATACATTGCAGGATGGAAAGGTTAAGCAGAGCACCTTGAATTTGTAAAGGGAGGCAGATTCTTTAGTTTCACAAAAGACTCACTGTCAGCAGTCACCCGTTTCAGTGTTCCCAAAATAAAGGTTCGGGATTCTGTTCTACGGGTGGGCTTGAGGGTGCCCAAGACTCCCGCTGCGGAGTCAGGGAGGCTGTTCTAGGCCACCATAGGGGCTGCTGTGACCATGCTCTCCCTTCTGGTGGCGGGTGCCCTGGTGGCCACGGCACTTTTCTCGCTTCTAGCCTACCTTCTGAAAGAGGGATCACAACCTGCCTTCCTGAAACATAACACTAGAGACTAACCCTGGGCTCCTCAGAGTAGGATGCAATAGGTCTTCAGAGTGCAAACAGACTTGCAAAAGGTTTCTGCTAGGGGTGGCTGAGCAATAATCCTGCGGGCCTCCGAGGAGTTGAGGGTTTTTTTTTCTTTTTTTTTTGGTAATCCGGAGAATACTGGGGGAAGCTCTTCCCAGACCTGTTCTTAAAGGAGAACTGATGAGGATGTAAATGACCAAGATGAAAGAAAGACATTGCCATTTCAATTTGGTTAGGTATAAACAGCAGGGTTGTAGCAACACCTTTGACAGCACAAGAAAATAGTACGGATTCTTCATTTTAAAAAGTTTCCTCCAGCGTTTGACTAGATGGGATTTTTTTATTTCCTCAGTCACCTTTTACCTGCACCAGACAGACTGGTACGTGAGTCAGACATTCATTGCAGTGATGTGTATATACACAGCACCAAATGGTGAACTCTATATCCACTATTTTCCCACCCCATAGAACCATGTCACTATTGGGCAAGAGATCTTAAATGCCTGGGTTTACAAACATACTTCTGATCAGCCTTTATGGTGTTTCTGGGGCTGAACTAGTGTGGCAGAAAGCAACATAAAACATGTGGTCAAGGGTGGATGTGAAAGTGGGAGACTTACTAGGCAGGAAAGATCAGAACATTTAATGACTTAAGGCAGTGGCTTCTTAACCTGCTGATTTCTGGGGGACTGGGGTGGCCTTCCTTCTGTACCCTGTCCGCCTCTATTAGTGAATATCAATGCTTCAATCGGGGACACCAACCATTCATACTAGATTCTGTTAGCTTTGTGGCTGCAGGGCAAGTACAGCAAAGGATACCAACTTAATTTTTAACCTTGAAATAAATTCCTTCATATTCCCACAAAGTTTACATTTATTCAATTTTACATTGAGCTTTACAGGTATATTTCTAATAAAGTACATAAGCAGAAAAATGATTTTAAACACCTGAAATGTCAAATCAATATCCCCTTGAATGGCAGTACTATGAATCTGAGATAAAAAAAACAGACCACTATTATGGACACCCTTACTGATCTGCTTCCCACCCCTTCCTTCACTCCCACCAACAGCCACTATGCTAGTCCGAATTCTCTCCTACCTCAAAGCCACACCTGACAATGACCTCCATGCGAGTATTCCTGGTATGAACATAATGAGTCTGCTAACTCAGTAACACACACACTGTGTGGTGCCAGATGTGTTCCTGGCCCTTTACTTAGTCTTTTTTTGGATAGGCTTAGGTAGGACATAAGCAGTGCCTCAAAGACATTTTCTGCAAATCACGCCACTGCGTCAATACGTTTATAAAGATAGCAAATCAGTGGGTAGATGCAAGAACAAAGCTTTGCCATAAAAAATTATTTGAACTCAAGGCTAATCACCTTTTAGGAGTAGGCCCAGCCAGCTGGTCATGGATTTTTAACATGCAATTGGTCACATAATGGTACTGAAGCACTGTGCTGCACTGGCGACTAGAGTACCAATAGGATTAGTGAGCCTTTCTCCAAACCATGTCTTGTCAAATGATTTTGGATATTTTGTCCTAAAGGCCTATTTTCTGAGACACTGAATGCCTGAAGTGTTAAGTAAACATTAAAAACTGACACTAATGGGTCAAAATGCAATTTGTTTGTCAGGATCATTGTTCGAGACTTGCTGTATGTGTGTTAATTTTTGGCTGCTACATTTTGGAACCTCCATCCTGACCAGTATCAAGAACTTGTAATGGAGGCTCTGAAACCGCTGAATCACACGAACCCAGCACTGACATAACAGCATACAATAGCCAGGATTTGTTTTCCATGAGTGGGAGCATGACTGCCCTGAGCTTCATGGCCCCAATCTATAGAAAAGTGAATTGCTCAGCTGGATTTGTAGTTAGCCAGCTGTAGCTAGTAGAGTGCTGCAAAAGTTACTCAATTTGTCATTCTTTTCTGCTTTACCTTGTAGTGCACACCCAGAACAGCATGTGGGTGTGATTGCTGGAGGTCACAGTACCAATGCTGGTCTCATGAGGTGGCGAGTAGAAAGGGCTGTACAAATCGAGCCAGCCGTACTGAATGCCTATATTCCTGCATCCCTGTAAAACTACCACTTACTCAGATGAAAACATTACCCATTCTTTATGATCCTGGGGAGGCACTTAATGGCTCCACCAGACACTAAGTAGTATGGCTCCGCTGCACAAATGAAAATTTTCCCTTCCATGTCTTCCGGTGGGAATCAGGATGTCCAACACCTGTGAGAGCAAAGTGATGGAAGATGATGTAGGACATGCCAAAGACAAGTCTACCCATCAATGGAGGGGTTATTGATGCTGTAGGAAGCTGGCCTGGTGTGTTGTGGACACCCATAGTGATCCTCACTATGGAGTGCAGTGTACTCAATAGACTAGTAGTGGACATTCCTGTGGAAAGGAACCAGTGAGAGTGGTAAGGCAACTGCCACCAATGTAAGAAGCTGGCCTGGTGTGGAGGACACCTCTAGTATTTACAACTTATACCAGGTTCAGCCAACCCCCTATTACTTAGTAACAGGGTCTAGAAAGCCAGGGCTCTCGAGGGGTAGCTGTGGATGAGCAGCCAAGACTTATCTAGGAGTGTAAAGCACCTGCAATATCACACTAGTCACACAGCAACTTATCGCACATGAAAGAAACCACATAGGGTTACAAAAATAAAGGTACTTCATTATGGTAACACTAAACTAACTAGATTACGTCGCAGCAGTCTCCCAACTGTTATGTACACATACAGCAATAGTTAGGAAAACAAGCATTGGTAAGAAATAGTAGGGAATAGCTAAGGTCCTAGGGGAGGGCCAAACCATATACTAAAATAGTGGAATGCAAAGTTCTCCCTCCCCCCCCCCCCCCCCCCAACCCAAGGATGTGGCGTAGTTAGTCGGGAGCTGGGAGAACCCAGAACCCAAAGAGGTGAGTACTTAGTTGACCCTCCCCCACCCCACCCACAGTGACCATGACAGCAGAGGTACATTACCTGGTTTTCCCCATAGGCTATCAAGGGAACCTAGAAAAGGAACTTTGCAGAACAGGACCAGACCAGAGGAACCCAAAGGTGGATTCTCGAAGAAGAGTGTAAGGAAATGCCTCCTTGGCATGGTTACCCCCTGACTTTTTGCCTTTGCCGATACTAAGTTTTGATTTGAAAGTGTGCTGAGACCTGCTAACCAGGCCCCAGCACCAGTGTTCTTTCCCTAACCTGTACTTTTGTTTACACAATTGGCACACCCTGGCATCCAGGTAAGTCCCTTGTAACTGGTACCAAGGGCCCTGATGCCAGGGAAGGTCTCTAAGGGCTGCAGCATGTCTTATGCCACCCTGGGGACCCCTCACTCAGCACAGACACTGCTTGCCAGCTTGTGTGTGCTGGTGAGGACAAAACGAGTAAGTGGACATGGCACTCCCCTCAGGGTGCCATGCCAACCTCACACTGCCTATGCAGTATAGATAAGTCACCCCTCTAGCAGGCCTTACAGCCCTAAGGCAGGGTGCACTATACCATAGATGAGGTCACCAGTGCATGAGCACTGGGCCCCTACAGTGTCTAAGCAAAACCTTGGACATTGTAAGTGCAGGGTAGCCATAAGAGTATATGGTCTGGGAGTCTGTCATGCACGAACTCCACAGCACCATAATGGCTACACTGAAAACTGGGAAGTTTGGTATCAAACTTCTCAGCACAATAAATGCACACTGATGCCAGTGTACATTTTATTGTAACATACACCCCAGAGGGCACCTTAGAGGTGCCCCCTGAAACCTTAACCAACTACCCGTTTAGGCTGACTGGTTTTAGCAGCCTGCCACACTCAAGACATGTTGCTGGCCACATGGGGAGAGTGCCTTTGTCACTCTGTGGCTAGTAAAGCCTGTACTGGGTGGAGATGCTTATCACCTCCCCCTTGCAGGAACTGTAACACCTGGCAGTGAGCCTCAAAGGCTCACCCCATTTGTTACAGCACCCGAGGGCATTCCAGCTAGTGGAGTTGCCCCCCCCCCCCTCCGACAACGGCCCCACTTTTGGCGGCAAGGCCAGAGGAGATAATGAGAAAAACAAGGAGTCACTGGCCAGTCAGGACAGCCCCCAAGGCAAACTGAGCTGAGGTGACTGACTTTTAGAAATCCTCCATCTTGCAGATGGAGGATTCCCCCCAATAGGGATAGGAATGTGACCCCCTCCCCTTGGGAGGAGGCACAAAGAGGGTGTAGCCACCCTCAGGGCTAGTAGCCATTGGCTACTGCCCTCCCAGACCTAAACACACCCCTAAATTCTGTATTTAGGGGCTCCCCAGAACCTAGGAACTCCGATTCCTGCAACCTAAGAAGAAGAGGACTGCTAAGCTGAAAAACCCTGCAGAGAAGACGGGGACACCAACTGCTTTGGCCCCAGCTCTACCGGCCTTTCTCCCCCCCTTCTAAAGACACTGCTCCACCGACGCTTTCCCCAGGGACCAGCGACATGTGAATCCTCAGAGGACTGCCCTGCTCTAGAAGGACCAAGAACTCCCGAGGACAGCAGCTCTGTTCACCCAAGACTGCAACTTTGTAACAAAGGAGCAACTTTAAAACAACTTGCGTTTCCCGCCGGACGCGTGAGACTTGCTACTCTGCACCCAACGCCCCCGGCTCGACTTGTGGAGAACAATCACTTCAGGGAGGACTCCCCGGCGACTGCGAGACCGTGAGTAGCCAGAGTTGCCCCCCCCCTGAGCCCCCACAGCGATGCCTGCAGAGGGAATCCCGAGGCTCCCCCTGACCGCGACTGCCTGCTTCCCAGATCCCGACACCTGGTAAAGACCCTGCACCCGCAGCCCCCAGGACCTGAAGGATCGGAACTCCAGTGCAGGAGTGACCCCCAGGAGGCTCTCTCCCTTGCCCAGGTGGTGGCTACCCCGAGGAGCCCCCCCCACTTGCCTGCATCGCTGAAGAGACCCCTTGGTCTCCCATTGATTTCAATTACAAACCCGACGCGTGTTTACACACTGCACCCGGCCGCCCCGTGCTGCTGAGGGTGTACTTTGTGTGGACTTGTCTCCCCCCCGGTGCCCTACGAAACCCCCCTGGTCTGCCCTCCGAAGGCGCAGGTACTTACCTGCAGGTAGACTGGAACCGGGGCACCCCCTTCTCCATTGAAGCCTATGCGTTTTGGGCACCACTTTGACCTCTGCATCAGACCGGCCCTGAGCTGCTGGTGTGGTAACTTTGGGGTTGCTCTGAACCGCCAACGGTGGGCTACCTTGGATCCAAACTTGAACCCCATAGGTGGTTTACTTATCTGCAAAAACTAACTAACTCTTACTCCCCCCAGGAACTGTTGAAAATTGCACGGTCTAGTTTTAAAATAGCTATATGTGATTTATTTGAAAACTGTGTATGCTATTTTGATTATTCAAAGTTCCTAAAGTACCTACCTGCAATACCTTTCATTTGAAGTATTACATGTAAAATTTGAACCTGTGGTTCTTAAAATAAACAAAGAAAATATATTTTTCTATACAAAAACCTATTGGCCTGGAATTGTCTCTGAGTGTGTGTTCCTCATTTATTGCCTGTGTGTATACAACAAATGCTTAACACTACTCCTTTGATAAGCCTACTGCTCGGCCACACTACCACAAAATAGAGCATTAGTATTATCTCTTTTTGCCACTATCTTACCTCTAAGGGGAACCCTTGGAGTCTGTGCATACTATTCCTTACTTTGAAATAGTGCATACAGAGCCAACTTCCTACATTGGGGGCAGCGGTGGCATACAAGACTTTGCATTTGCTGGACTACTCAGCCAATACCTGATCACACGACTAAATTCCAAAAATTGTCATTAGAAACTGATTTTTGCAATTTGTGCTATTTTTCAAAAAATTTAAAAGTCCTGCTAGGGCCTTGTGTTAGTCCCTGTTAGCATTTCTTTTAGAGTTTAAAAGTTTTGTGAACGTTTGAATTGGGTTCTAGAAATAGTTTTAGATTCTTAAAAAGTATTCCAACTTTTAGAAACATAATGTCTGGTGCAGAAGAGAATGTGATGGAACTCGACCTCACACCTTACCTCCATCTTAAGATGAAGGAGCTAAGGTCTCTCTGCAAAATAAAGAAAATCCCAGTTGGCTTAAGACCCTCCAAACAACAGCTCCAGGAGCTGCTGGCAGAGTTTGAAAAAGCCAACCCCTCGTAGGATGACCTCCCAGAGGATGTTAGTGACTTGGAGGAGAATTCCCCCCCTTCCAGTCCTAATTAGGGAGATCAGGGCCCATCAAGCCCGGTCTCCAAAAATAATAGTCAGATGCTGCTTCCCTCACAGGAGGGTCCAGCACCTCTGTAATCACCGAGGAGAGCCTCAGTGAAGATGACCTCCTGTTAGCCAGGATGGCCAAAAGATTGGCTTTAGAGAGACAGCTCCTAGCCATAGAAAGGGAAAGACAAGAGATGGGTTTTGGTCCCATCCATGGTGGCAGCAACATAAATAGAGTCAGAGATTCTCCTGACATGTTGAAAATCCCAAAAGGGATTGTAACTAAATATGAAGATGGTGTTGACATCACCAAATGGTTCACAGCTTCTGAGAGGGCTTGTGCAACCAGAAAAGTAAACAGATCTCACTGGGGTGCTCTCCTTTGGGAAATGTTCACTGGAAAGTGTAGGGATAGACTCCTCACACTCTCTGGGAAAGATGCAGAATCTTATGACCTCATGAAGGGTACCCTGATTGAGGGCTTTGGATTCTCCACTGAGGAGTATAGAATCAGATTCAGGGGGGCTCAAAAAACCTTGAGCCAGACCTGTGTTGATTTTGTGGACTACTCAGTGAAAACACTGGATGGTTGGATTCAAGGCAGTGGTGTAAATGATTATGATGGGCTGTACAATTTATTTGTGAAAGAACACCTATTAAGTAATTGTTCAAATGATAAACTGCATCAGCATCTGGTAGACCTAGGACCAATTTCTCCTCAAGAATTGAGAAAGAAGGCGGACCATTGGGTCAAGACTAGGGTGACCAAGACTTCCACAGGGGGTAACCAAAAGAAAGGGGTCACAAAGCCTCCCCAGGGGAAGAGTGTGGAGACATCCAAAAACAAAAATAGTAAAGAGTCTTCTACGGGCCCCCAAAAACCTGCACAGGAGGGTGGGCCCAGAGCCTCTTCACAAAACAATTTTGGGTACAAGGGTAAAAACTTTGATCCCAAAAGTACCACTTCTAACTCCACTCCAGCTAACCCTGGAATGGCCAGTCTCCAAGTGGGATCAACAGTGTGCCCAGAGCAAATCAGGTGTCACACTGAAGCTACATTAGTCTGAGGGTGGGGTGGATTTAGCCACACTGGCTGCCTGGCCTCCTAACATGCAAAAATACAGGCAGCAGCTTTTAATTAATGGGACAAGTGTAGAAGGCCTGAGGGATACAGGTGCCAGTGTCACCATGGTGACAGAGAAACTGGTTTCCCCTGGTCAATACCTGGCCGGACAAACTTATCCAGTCACCAACGCTGACAATCAGACTAAAGTACATCCCATGGCTATGGTAACTTTAGAGTGGGGAGGGGTCAATGGCCTGAAACAGGTGGTGGTCTCCTCAAATATCCCGGTAGACTGTTTGCTTGGAAATGACCTGGAGTCCTCAGCATGGGCTGAGGTAGAACTGAAAACCCATGCAGCCATGCTGGGTATCACTGAACTGGTGTGTGTCAAGACAAGGGCACAAAACAAGGCTCAGGGTGAAAAAGTAAAGTTGGAGCCTGGAAAAAGGGCCCAGCCTACCAAGAGAAAAGGAAAGCCAACTGGGAAACCAGCTGCAACACAACAACAAAAAGAGAACCTCTCTTCCCAGGAAGAAGTTCTGCCCTCTGAGGGAACTGAGCCTATGGAGTTAGAACCGGATCAGGTTGAGCTCTTAGGCCCAGGGGGACCCTCAAGGGAGCAGTTGTGTAAGGGGCAAGAAACCTGTCCCTCTCTTGAAGGCCTTAGGCAGCAAGCTGCTGAAGAGTCCAATGGCAAGAAAACTGGAACACAGTCTATTGGGAAGATGGACTCCTTTACACTGAGGCAAGAGATCCCAAACCTGGTGCCACTAGGAGAGTGGTAGTGCCTCAGGAGTTTAAGGAGTTCATACTGACCGTAGCCCATGATATTCCTCTTGCTGGGTATTTGGGACAAACCAAGACGTGGGAGAGACTAGTCAACCACTTCTACTGGCCCAACATGTCCCAGAAAGTCAAGGAGTTGTGTGTCTCCTGTACCACCTATCAAGCCAGTGGTAAGACAGGTGGACACCCAAAGGCCCCCCTCATTCCACTTCCAGTGGTGGGGGTCCCCTTTGAAAGAGTGGGTGTGGACATAGTGGGTCCACTTGAACCTCCCACAGCCTCAGGGAACATGTACATACTAGTAGTAGTGGATCATGCTACTAGATACCCTGAAGCTATTCCCTTTAGGTCGACTACTGCCCCTGCAGTAGCCAAGGCCCTCATTGGTATTTTTACCAGAGTGGGTTTTCCTAAGGAGGTGGTGTCTGACAGAGCTACCAACTTCATGTCAGCATACCTGAAACACATGTGGAATGAGTGTGGAGTGACTTATAAATTCACTACACCATACCATCCACAAACTAATGGCCTTGTTGAGAGATTCAACAAGACATTAAAAGGCATGATCATGGGGCTCCCTGAAAAACTCAAAAGGAGATGGGATGTCCTCTTGCCATGTCTGCTTTTCGCTTACAGAGGTGCCTCAGAAGGGAGTAGGGTTCTCACCCTTTGAACTTCTGTTTGGCCACCCTGTAAGGGGACCACTAGCTCTTGTGAAAGATGGCTGGGAGAGACCTCTTCATGAGCCTAAACAAGACATAGTGGACTATGTACTTGGCCTACATTCAAGGATGGCAGAGTACATGGAAAAGGCAAGTAAGAACCTTGAGGCCAGCCAACAGCTCCAGAGGTTTTGGTATGACCAAAAGGCTGCAATGGTTGAATTCCAACCAGGGCAGAAAGTCTGGGTTCTGGAGCCTGTGGCTCCCAGGGCACTTCAGGACAAATGGAGTGGCCCTTACCCAGTGCTAGAAAAGAAGTCAGGTCACCTGCCTGGTGGACCAAGGCACTAGCAGGAGCCCCAAGAGGGTGATCCATGTGAACCACCTTAAGCTCTTCCATGACAGGGCTGATGTGAATCTGTTGATGGCAACAGATGAGGACCAGGAAGCTGAGAGTGAACCTCTCCCTGATCTCCTCTCCACAAACCCTAAAGATGGCTCAGTTGATGGAGTGATCTACTCAGACACCCTCTCTGGCCAACAGCAATCTGATTGTAGGAAGGTCCTGCAAAAGTTTGAGCTCTTTTTCCTAACCCCTGGTCAGACACACCTGTGTACCCATGATGTGGACACAGGAGACAGTATGCCTGTCAAAAACAAAATATTCAGACAGTCTGACCAAGTTAAGGAAAGCATCAAGGTGGAAGTCCACAAGATGCTGGAATTGGGAGTCATTGAGAATTCCGACAGCCCCTGCGCTAGCCCAGTGGTCTTAGTCCCCAAACCTCACACCAAAGATGGAAAGAGATGAGGTTGTGTGTGGACTACAGAGGACTTAATTCTGTCACCAAGACAGATGCCCATCCCATTCCAAGGGCTGATGAACTGATTGATAAATTAGGTGCTGCCAAATTCTTAAGTACCTTTGACTTAACAGCAGGGTACTGGCAAATCAAAATGGCACCAGGAGCAAAAGAAAAGACAGCATTCTCCACACCTGATGGGCATTATCAGTTTACTGTTATGCCCCTTGGTTTAAAGAATGCCCCTGCCACCTTCCAAAGGTTGGTTAATCAAGTCCTTGCTGGCTTGGAGTCTTTTAGTGCAGCTTATCTTGACTATATTGCTGTCTTTAGCTCCAGCTGGCAGGATCACCTGGTCCACCTGAAGAAGGTTTTGAAGGCTCTGCAATCAGCAGGCCTCTCTATCAAGGCATCCAAATGCCAGATAGGGCAGGGAACTGTGGTTTACTTGGGACACCTCCAGCCTAAGATCCAGACTATTCTGGACTGGGCAGCTCCAAAAACCCAGACTCAAGTCAGGGTATTCCTTGGCTTGACTGGGTATTACAGGAGGTTTGTGAAGGGTTATGGATCCATAGTGACAGCCCTCACAGAACTTACCTCCGAGAAAATGCCCAAGAAGGTAAACTGGACTGTAGAATGCCAACAGGCCTTTGACACCCTGAAACAAGCAATGTGCACAGAACAAGTTCTAAAAGCTCCAGATTACTCCAAGCAGTTCATTGTGCAGACAGATGCCTCTGAACATGGGATAGGGGCAGTTTTGTCCCAAACAAATGATGATGGCCTTGACCAGCCTGTTGCTTTCATTAGCAGGAGGTTACTCCCCAGGGAGCAGCGTTGGAGTGCCATTGAGAGGGAGGCCTTTGCTGTGGTTTGGTCCCTGAAGAAGCTGAGACCATACCTCTTTGGTACTCACTTTGTAGTTCAAACTGACCACAGACCTCTCAGATGGCTGATGCAAATGAAAGGTGAAAATCCAAAACTGTTGAGGTGGTCCAGCTCCCTACAGGGGGAGTAAGTGTTTGTTAGTTTTTGCAGGTAAGTAAACCACCTACGGGGTTCAAGTTTGGGTCCAAGGTAGCCCACCGTTGGGGGTTCAGAGCAACCCCAAAGTTACCACACCAGCAGCTCAGGGCCGGTCAGGTGCAGAGGTCAAAGTGGTGCCCAAAACGCATAGGCTTCAATGGAGAAGGGGGTGCCCCGGTTCCAGTCGGCCAGCAGGTAAGTACCCGCGTCTTCGGAGGGCAGACCAGGGGGGTTTTGTAGGGCATCGGGGGGGAGGGGAGGGGGAAACACAAGTCCACACAGAAAGTACACCCTCAGCAGCACGGGGCGGCCGGGTGCAGTGTGTAAACATGCGTCGGGTTTGTAATTGAAATCAATGGGAGACCAAGGGGTCTCTTCAGCGATGCAGGCAAGGGGGGGGGGGGGGGGGGGGGGTCCTCAGGGTAGCCACCACCTGGGCAAGGGAGAGGGCCTGCTGGGGGTCACTCCTGCACTGGAGTTCCGAGCCTTCAGGTCCTGGGGGCTGCGGGTGCAGGGTCTTTACCAGGCATCGGGATCTGGGAAGCAGGCAGTCGCGGTCAGGGGGAGTCTCGGGATTCCCTCTGCATGCGTCACTGTGAGGGCTCAGGGGGGGCCACTCTGGCTACTCACGGTTTCGCAGTCGCCAGGGAGTCCTCCCTCCCTGAAGTGATTGTTCTCCACAAGTCGAGCCGGGGGCGTTGGGTGCAGAGTAGCAAGTCTCACGCTTCCGGCGGGAAACGCAAGTTGTTTTAAAGTTGGTCCTTTGTTACAAAGTTGCAGTCTTGGGTGAACAGAGCCGCTGTCCTCTGGAGTTCTTGGTCCTTCTAGAGCAGGGCAGTCCTCTGAGGATTCAGAGGTCGCTGGTCCCTGGGGAAAGCGTCGCTGGAGCAGTGTCTTTAGAAGGGGGGAGACAGGCTGGTAGAGCTGGGGCCAAAGCAGTTGGTGTCCGTCTTCTCTGCAGGGTTTTTCAGCTTAGCAGTCCTCTTCTTCTTAGGTTGCAGGAATCTGAGTTCCTAGGTTCTGGGGAACCCTTAAATACTAAATTTAAGGGCGTGTTTAGGTCTGGGGGATTAGTAGCCAATGGCTACTAGCCCCAAGGGTGGGTATACCCTCTTTGTGCCTCCTCCCAAGGGGAGGGGGTCACATTCCTATCCCTATTGGGGGAATCCTCCATCTGCAAGATGGAGGATTTCTAAAAGTCAGAGTCACCTCAGCTCAGGTTGCCTTAAAATATTTTCTTAAAGATGACTGCCTTCTCCCCCATGGTCTCCAAATCCAAATTAATGGTTCAAATAACGGGTGGATGATGTGTCCAGCAAACAATTACGATGCTTTATGATTGTTGGTAGAAATCATCCTAAGTAACCACTCTCCACAGTCCATGGGAAGGACAGTAAATCCAGAAGAAGCATAAGTTATTGAAATCCATAAATTAAGAGTCATTGTTTGGTGGCAAAGGACCCTCTTGATTGGAGGACCCTGATCTAACATTTCAAATAGAATACCTTTTTTAATATTCCGGCAGATGGCACTGTTGTATTAGTTTAAGGATGATAAAGTCCGATGGGATGGACTGCTGTCTGCCCCATATAAGGGCTTTAAGCATAATATGGATAATGCAGCTATTTAGTGTTCTAGCTTATCTACCATTAAACAAGGAAGGTTGATCAGGCAACCACAAAAAAGCAGAAATAGCAGACTGATAACCTTTGAGAGTGCCCATTGCAGACCCCTGCTAGGTCAGAGAAAGGATAAACAATAGGACCTCAGAAAGAGGAGCAGAAAGTGGAGTCAGACTTGTCAGTGCACTATGCCACAAACATGGCATGCCACGACAGGCGTATGCCTTTTTGGGGGAGGGACACCTGGCTGCCAAGAGTATGTTACAGACTTCAGGCAGCAGGTCAAAATCTGTCAACTGTCACCGCTCAATCTCCACGCAAGAAGGCAGAGACTGGACAGATTCAGGTGGAGAACCCTCCCCTGTAACAGAAGATCCTCCGAATGGGCAGTCTGACCAAAGGATCGATGGCCATGATCAGCAGCTTGGAATACCAAGCTCTTCATGCCCAGTCTAAAGCCACATGGATTACTTCTGCCCAGAGTTCTTAAAAACCGGGCCTAAGTGGTATGGGTGGAAGGTCGTACAGGAAGCCTGAGTTCCACCCATGACGAAAAGCATTGCTGAGCGATTGCTGCCTTGGAAACTCCAACACACAATATTAATGACATTGAGCATTCTCAGCAGGGGCAAATCAATCTAACCAAGGCTCACCCCACAACTGAAAAAGATGTTCTGCCACATCCGGATGGAGATGGCATTTGTGATCCAGTAGACATTTTTCGGTTGAGTCTGCTCTGGCAGTCAGAGTCAGCCAGATGTTGAACCACCAGGAAAATACCCTGATGTTCTAGCCACATCCAGAGGCGCAGAGCCCCCTGACAAAGGGTCCACAACTTCACCCTGCCCTACTTGTTGCAGTACCACCTGACTGTGGTGTGGTCCATGAACACCTGCACTACCTTCCCCTTGACAGATGGAAGTGCTTTCAATGCTAGCCGGATCACGCGGAACTCCAACAGGTTGATGTGGAGTCTGAATTACAACACTGACCAGACTCCAAGCGCCACCTCTCCCAGATGGCCCCATCCCCACAGTGACATCTGTCACTATCATATCTAGTTGGGAATGTGAGAGTGGTCTGCCTGACACAATTGCAATTAGTTAACCACCATTGCAGATCTTGTGCAGTTCCCTCTAAGATCTGGGCCATGTTGACGAGATTTCCCCTGATGCTGCGCCCACTGGAAATTCAGGTGCCACTGCAGAGCCTGCATACGCGATCTAGCACGAGTCACCAGCAGGAGGCCATAAGGGGGGGCAGCAGCCTCAGTCATGCTCACTGAAATCCAGGACAGAGGTTAAAACATTGGTGTCATAACCTGAATATCCAGCCACTCAGGAGGAAAAGCCCCAAACTGCACTGTGTCCATTTAAGCTCCGATGAAAGGGAGCGTCAGAGTGGGACTTTGCACATTTATAGATAACGGCAGCGAATGCAGGAGGTCCGCCATGGTCTGGAGGTAGGAGTCAACAGCGGGGGCAAGCCCACCTTCAACAGCCAATCGTCAAGATAAGGGGAAGACAAACCCATGATCCACACAGATGAGCTGCAACCACCACCATCAACTTGGTGAACACCAGAGGCGTGCTGGTAAGGCCGAAAAGGGAGCACAGTGAACTGGAAGTGCTTGTGGCCTACTGTGAACTGCAAGTAATGTCTGGGCAGGCAGGCAGGGAATATGGAAATAAGCAATATGCAAGTCTACTGCTACCATCCAATTTCCTGGGTATCGGGCAGAAAGAACACGAGCCAGAGTGAGCTTTTTGGACTTCTTGAGGAAGAGACTGAGGGTCCTAACATCTAGAATAGGCTTGAGGCCTATCCTTTTTGGGTACCAGAAAGTAGCTGGAATAGCAACCACAGCCTATTTCTGGCATAAGAACCTTTTCTATGGTTCCCTATGCCAAGAGAGCCATAACATCCTGAGAAGTGCCAAGTGATCCTCCATCTGACCGTAAGATGGTGGCATGGATGGCTGGACTAGTCTCGAAGGGGAGAGATTAGTCCCTTTGGACTATCTGCAAAATCCACCTGTCTGACGTGATGGATAGCCAGCGGAGCAGGTGATGGCGGATCCTGCCTCCGACTGGTCCCTGGTGGGGAAAGAGTAGGACTAGGAAGGTTTGGAGGCCACTGCTAGGGGGCAGTGGACTTAACAGACCGCTTGCCCCCTGATCCACAAGGGCAGTGGATCCCACATCCTGGCCACATATGCTGGGCAGCATGCGTGGCACTGACTGGAGATGAATGGATGTGGGTGTGCCCATTCTGTAGCCAAAAAAATGGGTGAAAAGCAGACTCAGGGGACGAGGGGCCACCGTGAGGCCCAAGGACCTGGCCGTAGCATGAGAATCCATGAAGCGTTTGAGGACAAAGTCTGCTTTTTCTACGAAGAGACAGTTGCCACCAAAGGGCTTGTCCCCTGAAAAAGGCGGCGTGGTGCTTTAGGGCCACTGTCGATGAAATCACTCTTTCCAGTAGGTCGGCTGTGTTTAGTCCACATCAGATCACGAACTTTGCAGAGTCTCTCCCATCAGCAACTGCTTGGGAAAGTACAGGCTGGGCCTCCTCTGGGACCTAAGGCAGCACTTGGGCAACCACATCAAACAGCATATAGGAATACCTGCCCAAAAGGCATGCAGTGTTCACTGACCGCAATGCCAGGCTGGTGGAAGAAAACATCTTCCCAAGTGTGTCCAGCCTCTAATTCCCTTTCTAGGGGTGTGGATGGGAACACAGCATAGGAGATCGAGGCTTGGATAACAAAGCTCTCAGGGGTGGGGTGGGGTGTTGCGTAAGGAAACTAGGGTCACCTGGAGCAGGGCGATGGCTATGGGCAGTTGTCCTGTTCACAGGAGTCCCTGTGCTGGGTTTTGACTGGGTACCCAGTAGGACATCCGTAAGGGCTTCAACGAAGGGGAGCAGGGGTTCGGAGAATAAAGCACCTCTGTAAGGTGGGTTACTTCTGGCTGCCACTAAAGGCAACTCAAGGTCCAGGATCTCAGCTGCTCTTTTCACCACCACAGAATAGGACGTTCCCTCCTCTGTAGGGACAGTAGGGGGAGAAAGCATACAGTATCTGGGGAGGTATTCAGACCACTAGTTTCAACTAAGTCTGTACACCAGTCCATAGATTCATGGAGCTGGCATTCCAAAGGATCCAGCTACCTCTCCCATTCCTGACCGTAACCTGGCCCATAGAAATAAGGCTCAGGGTCCGACATGGGGGGAAAATCTGCATTGCAAGATGCCCATCTAGCTCTGTCGGAAACCGCAATGAAGATGGGGGGACAGCACCGTCCGAGGGCACTGGCAGTGTCTGCGTCAGGAGCGGCATTGGGGAAAGTAGAGTTAGTACGACCGACAGGTCTGGATCCAAGCATGGATCTCTGGGTGCCCCTCTGAGCCAAGACTGAAGCGAAACCTGAAGGGGCGAGCCAGAAGTGTCAGACTGCACAGAAATGAGGTGCATTGCCTCATAGAACTCTAATTTGGGTAGGGGTTACTCCAGCTTCCAGAAACTCAGGGAGGCGTAGAGTCAGGTCAGACACAAGCTCTGCAGAGGGAGGCCTAGAGCGACTATGCTCCCACTCCTTTGTCGGCTAACAGATGAAGTGAAGTTGAACTGTTTGCCTTCTTATGCATTAACTTACCTGATCGTCCAGAGGACTTTGAGTGGGACTACCACAAATGTGGACTCTGCGACCGATCCAGAGACCTTCCTCTCGACCAAGACTTGCGGAGTTGAGCGTTGGGCTGCCATTAGTTTCAGGGAGCTCGCACTCCAAGCCTTCGGATGCATGGCCCAACACAAAACACAACTTCAGGTCTTGGTTGTGCTCCAGGCACCAAAGGCGCCAGATGACAGGACCCACAGGGCTTGAAACCAGTCATCTTCCAAGACATCCCTTCATGCACAAGGAGTTAAACAACAACAACAAAAAAACAACAAAAAAAAACAACCTGACAAAAAGTCAAAGAAGACTAGTCAAAAAATTACTGAGGGGTTGCTCTTTCTTCAGATCAGCGCTGGCTTGTAAAGAAAAGAACTGACGTCAGCACACCGGGGTGGTGCCAATATCAGACCTGCGACGGACGCAGGGCCAACCAATGCTACCCAAAGGCACATAGGAGTACCGCTTGAAGAAAATCTTCTGATCCAGACTGACGTCTGGGGAAAATCTTAAGGTAAAGAATCAGTAACAAGATGCTCCATTAGATATAAAATATCTGCTTTTTATCGTCTGCTTCTCTTGTGCCCCTTTGTGCTGCACCAACAGCATGATGTGTATCTACGGGCAATGACACAGCAGGTCTTTATAAAAGTTGAACTTGCATCCTTACATGCAAGTTCTGTTACGGTGGTGGTGGTTGGTCGGAGAGCCATGGTCTACCTATATCCAGTCAAGATCAGATAACTACGCCAGTTGAAATCCTCTCCCTCCCTCACCAATTTGATCTGGTTTTAAGTCCACTTTAAACAGTGGACTTCAAATCATCTTTAAGGTCTGCTCGTGTGTAGACCTTGATCCTCTTTTTGGGACTATCATTCAGCTCATTGAAAACTGGTTTCAATTTTTATGGCACAGAAAATAATGTGTCCTTAAGACAGTTGGTGTCAAATTTTGTTGATTTAAAACTGGCCTTCTGAGGGTTGTCTTACCTGTGCAATAGGAGAGGGGTGGGTATTAAAGGGAGTCATAGTTTAACATACTGCAGAGCAGTAATTTGGAATCCTTAAAACATGGATTGGATCCAATTATCTGTGCTCGCATTATTAACAGTACACAATATGCAGTCTCTGCTACTTTCATGCTCCAATTTCTTAGAACACACAGTAGGAGACAAACTCATGTAGATCTAGTGTAGTGCGCTCCACGTCTTCTTTCAATGTCTAATACGTTTCTTTCAGTGAAAGGCTTTGCATCACACTTAAACCCATGATTGGGCAAGCAAGTGTTAAGGGCATGGAGATGTCTTCAAAGATGGGTTAGTGTTACAGTAATGACAGAATGTAGACCTGCATAGAAACGTTGCAAGTGAGTAGGTGAAAAGCAGTATTCTTCTCCCACCCCAACCTAGTAGCAGTTGGCATTCAACCTGTTCAACATCACAAATGAATGACAAAACAAAAATAGTGTACATCAAAGTTCAAATTAAATCTATGCTATCCAAGCCTCCATTGCCCCAAAATTCCTCCAACTCCACAGTGCTCGCGGTATTTCCCAGTGCATAAATTAGGAGTCCTTAAAAATTTGCCCACTGAGCCCGAATCACACTTGACTGTTCCAAGCAACATTAATATTGGTTCTAGATAACTCAAATAGAGATCCCTGCAGCCTACAGTTCCAAGATGCTAAAAGGGAGAGGATGGGTTACCGAATCTTCTCCAGCAAAATGAGCAATGGATAAAGAATTTATGTAAGCAAATTTTTCATTTACCTTATCAACCTGGGCTTGGGATGCTTGCTGCAGTGTGTTCAATACAACTTCAAGATATTTCTTAAACTCTCCTCCAATAGCGAGGGCAATATCGCCAAACACGGAGAGAATCTGAGGTTTTACCGACCGATGAACGTTCTCATTCTGTTAATGAAAGTTTGATTTCTTTGAATCCAGCAGCAACAAGCTTGCACAGGACTTACTCTTAACACAAACAGTGCAGCTAGAAAACCATTCCCTTAAGATAATTACCCCAAGATTCTCCAGCAGCAGTTGCATGACCTCATCACAGAAGGGCAAAATGTTGGTTTGTAGGGCTCGACACAAGTCTCCAACAAGGCCCACAGCAGCCAGACACACCTGCAATGAAGGTATGACTTGTTATGCAAAACCACTGTTTGCTTCCTACACAAACAACCGTGACCTGTTTAGACATAAGCAGTTTTTAATAATTACAACAAATGCATGAATAGGCCCACTCTGTACTAGGGCAAGTACCAACGATAGGTTAGGTACAGCCAATGGGAAGCCTGTTAAACCTGGGGGGGGGGGGGGGGGGGGGGAATCACGTTGTACTGGGGTGGGAGCATCACGTTGTACTGGGGTGGGAGCATCACGTTGTACTGGGGTGGGAGCATCACGTTGTACTGGGGTGGGAGCATCACGTTGTACTGGGGTGGGAGCAATCACATGGTCAAAAGCGGGGCACAGGTAATTCTCCCAAATTGGACACATTGGAACCATTTAAATATGCAGCACTGTTACGCAGTAGTGGATCACTGAAAAATGTTGCTATACCTGGTACTCTGCATAGTTCTTCAGTCCAATTCCCAAAAACGGTTTAAAGGCATCCATGTATTTGAGGAATTCACCACCCAACACTGCAACACAAGGGTAAATTAAAAGATATGTATCTTTCTGTGAAGAACACATTTTCAAGACCCAGAGTTGCTCACGAATGAACTTCATTTTGTGTGCGCTTTTTTGTTGTTGAAGGCTAAGCCGCTGTCTAAAGTGTTCACCATTTGCTGCAATGTAAAGACGACCCTGAAAAAATAATCTTCAAATCCTTGGAGAACGGAAACTGCTGCTGCTCCAATCTTCAAAACAGACCAATTTCTGCTGAACAAACATCCCATACAGTCCATGAACGAGTGCCAGCTCAGAGCTATGTCCAAAGATACACTGCTTTTCCACATCATTAATTTAATAGTGGCTGATTACTAGGAAGCTATTACCTCACCGCCCTCTATATTGGTCACAAGACATTACATCCTCCAGAGCTTGGCAATGCACTTGAGGCAGATTCCAGTATGTCAAAACATCAACAATAGTAACAATAGTAACCAGATCAATGCACAGGTTAACCATGCAAAAGTAGGTATTTTAAGTGTTTGCTCCCCAGACTTTACACAATTATGGGGTAAATGTGTCTGAACCGGTTGCACAACTGCACCAACAGCTGATTACCACCATAAGTAGTGTTCTAAAAAGGTGACAATGAACCAACGGTCTTGGAACCCAAAGGTTCAAACTATGTTAAACCCAGGGGCACGCCTAACAGAGTGCAAGATGTGGAGTAGTTTCCAGAACTAGTGGCACAGGTCTAGCATTGGTCCACCTTTATGAGCCACGCCTCCCATGACTAACCTTCCACTAAAGTGCTGACCGCCATCAAGGCATCCTCTTGCACACCACCTGAACCAGCAGTGCCCTGAAACATCCTGAGAAGAGAGGCCATCACCACATCAGATATCTGCAGGGCATCTTGATGTTGGACTTTCCTCAAGACATTCTGAAACAAAGGGAAAAATACAATACATTAACCAATTTTACATCTCATGTTTCTTGGTCAAGACTCAAGAAAGGAGCCTCAGAACTGTCACAATTCTGTCTGTGTTCCACTTTTTTACATTTTGGTGTTTGCAACAATAGGCTGCCTTCAAAGCAATTTCAGGGCCCACATAGGCATGGTAAATAACACTGCTAATTGCAGTGCTATAGAGTTACATGTTGTGCACATTTCTACCATCTAGTATGGGGTGCACAAGTTGCAAGAGGGAAAAACCAAGTATCAATGCTTAAAAAGGTTCTTACTTTAGCAATAAGGGAGAAACAGTTTCTATTTGGCATCATAAATTTCTGCAGTTGATTTACAAGACTCGAGCAGAATAAGCACATTTTCAGGACATTTCAGATATTCAAACTCTAGGACCTCAGTTGCCAAATCTCAAGCTTAATTTTTATTAACCTTGAAGAGTTTAAAATTCGGCTCTCAGGGTAACTGATGCAGGTGGACAGATAGCACAGAGAAAGAACCATGGCTGTCTTGCCCACCTCAGATTGATGACAGCAAGCATTATGAATGTTTGTCTCAACTTCTTCACTAAAGATAGAGATAATGTTGAAAAAGTATATACCAATATCATTGAACAGTTCATCTGTAGTGTGTTGCTAACAGACTAATGGTGTAAACCTGGAGGCAAAGCTTAGCCATTTGGTGTTTTCTACAGTGGAAACAGTTTGGGTACTCTGGCGTATTTCTGGATGCAATACACAAGTTACTGTTATTAACCAGTACTATCTTGTTGCCAAATATCAAGTAAAACACTCACAAGTGCTAAGACTGCAACATGAATTTTCTGCTGCAACAAGATACCCTTAACACATAACTTGTTACAGTACTTAAGACATCTGCCTCAAGATACCCAAGCGAGTGTCAAGCATGTGGCAATAGTCACCTGTGATTTAGAGCAGACAAATCATTTGCCCAAAACATATTGAAGTTGCTCCACTGTAGGAAGCTGGCCTGGTGTATGGTGGGTACCTATGGTACTTATTCCAGGTATCTCCTCTTAGTGAAGTGTAGGCAGTGTCTAGAAGCCAGGCTCTCTAGATATGGATGAGCAGCCAAGGTTTATCTAGAAGACATGCAAAGTTCATGTAGTCACACAGCACTTACACACATTAACCGGTTCTGTGCCTTGGACGAGATGATCTCGTCCAAGGCTACAGTTCCCCTGTGCCTTGGACGAGATCATCTCGTCCATGGCACAGGGGAACTTGGGGGCACGCTAGCGCGCCCCCCGTTCACCCCCCTCAAGTCGGGATGGAAGGGGAAGACCTTCCCCTTCCACCCCCGACCCCCCCCTGTGACGTCAGCGCGCGAGCGTGCACTGATTTGTCACAGGGGCCTCCCTAGTCGCGCTGGAAGCTCTGCTTCCAGCGCGATTTGCATTTCTTTTTCAATCACTTGGGAGGCCCGGAGGGGCTTCAAAGGGAAGGAAAAGTATTTCCTTCCCTTTGAAGTCCCTCCGAGGGTTTCAAAAGCCGGATTGCTTGCAATCCGGCTTTTGAAACCCCACTAGACACCAGGGATTTTTTTTATTTTATTGTTATTGACAAAAGGGAGCGACCCCTTGGGCAAGGGTCGCTCCCAGGGGGGGCATATTTTCGGGAAGGCCTTTTCTGCCCCCCCTGGGGGCAGAAACCTCTAGGCACCAGGGACCATTTTTTTTTTTTTGGGGTGGGGAGCGACCCCTTAGGCAAGGGTCGCTTCCCTTGGTGGAAAATTATATTTTGGCCATTTCTGCCCCCCTTGGGGGCAGATTGGCCTATTTTGATGAGGCCAATCTGCCCCCAAGGGGGGTAGAAACCACTAGACACCAGGGAGTTTTTTCTTTGCGTGAATTTCACGCAAAGGGAGTGACCCCTTAGGCAAGGGTCGCTCCCTGGGGGGGGGGAGCAAATTATTTCTGCTCCACCCCCCCCCCCCGGGGCCGGCTGAGCTAGAGGCCAAACTCCACAGGTAGGCACTTTGCAAAAAACACCTCTGTTTTCTGTGAAAAAATATGTTCTGTCCACGTTGTGTTTTGGGCCATTTCCTTTCGTGGGCGCTAGGCCTACCCACAGAAGTGAGGTACCATTTTTATCGAGAGACTTAGGGGAATGCTGGGTGGAAGGAAATTTGTGGCTCCTCTCAGATTCCAGAACTTTCTGCCACAGAAATGTGAGGAACATGTGTTTTTTTGGCCAAATTTTGAGGTTTGCAAAGGATTCTGGGTAACAGAACCTGGTCCGAGCCCCGCAAGTCACCCCTCCTTGGATTCCCCTAGGTCTCTAGTTTTCAGAAATGCACAGGTTTGGTAGGTTTCCCTAGGTGCCGGCTGAGCTAGAGGCCAAAATCTACTACAGGTAGGCACTTTGCAAAAAACACCTCTGTTTTCTCCCAAAATTTTTGATGTGTCCACGTTGCGCTTTGGGGTGTTTCCTGTCGCGGGCGCTAGGCCTACCCACACAAGTGAGGTATCATTTTTATCGGGAGACTTGGGGGAACGCTGGGTGGCAGGAAATTTGTGGCTCCTCTCAGATTCCAGAACTTTCTGCCACAGAAATGTGAGGAACATGTGTTTTTTTTAGCCAAATTTTGAGGTTTGCAAAGGATTCTGGGTAACAGAACTTGGTCCGAGCCCCGCAAGTCACCCCATCTTGGATTCCCCTAGGTCTCTAGTTTTCAGAAATGCACAGGTTTGGTAGGTTTCCCTAGGTGCCGGCTGAGCTAGAGGCCAAAATCTACAGGTAGGCACTTCGCAAAAAACACCTCTGCTTTCTTTCAAAAAAATGGGATGTGTCCACGTTGCGTTTTGGGGCGTTTCCTGTCGCGGGCGCTAGGCCAACCCACACAAGTGAGGTATCATTTTTATCGGGAGACTTGGGGGAACATAGATTATCAAAACAAGTGCTATTGCCCCTTGTCTTTCTCTACATTTTTTCCTTCCAAATATAGGAGAGTGTGTAAAAGACATCTATTTGAGAAATTCCCTATAATTCACATGCTAGTATGGTCACCCCGGAATTCAGAGATGTGCAAATAACCACTGCTCCTCAGCACCTTATCTTGTGCCCTTTTTGGAAATGCAAAGGTTTTCTTGATAGCAATTTTTTACTCTTTATATTTCAGCAAATGAATTGCTGTATACCCGGTATAGAATGAAAACGCACTGCAGGGTGCAGCTCATTTATTGGCTCTGGGTTCCTCGGGTTCTTGATGAACCTACAAGCCCTATATATCCCCGCAACCAGAGGAGTCCAGCAGACGTAACAGTATATTGCTTTCCATAATCTGACATTGCAGGGAAAAGTTAGAGTAAAACGTAGAGAAAAATTGATGTTTTTTTCACCTCAATTTCAATATTTTGCTTTTTCAGCTGTTATTTTCTGTAGGAAACCCTTGTAGGATCTACACAAATGACCCCTTGCTGAATTCAGAATTTTGTCTACTTTTCAGAAATGGTTAGGTTTCTGGGATCCAGCATTGGTTTCATGCCCATTCCTGTCACTGACTGGAAGGAGGCTGAAAGCACAAAAAATTGCAAAAATGGGGTATGCCCCAGTAAAATGCCAAAATTGTGTTGAAAAAATGGGTTTTCTGATTCAAATCTGCTTGTTCCTGAAAGCTACTGAGTTTAGCACTGCAAACCCTTTGTTGATGCCATTTTCAGGGGGAAATCCACAAGCCTTCTTCTGCAGCCACTTTTTCCAATTTTTTTGAAAAAAAAACCGAACTTTTCACTGTATTTTGGCCAATTTCTTGGCCTCCTTCAAGGGAACCCACAAAGTCTGGGTACCTCTAGAATCCCTAGGATGTTGGAAAAAAAGGACGCACATTTGGCTTGGTTAGCTTATGTGGACAAAAAGTTATGAGGGCCTAAGCGCGAACTGCCCCAAATAGGCAAAAAAAAGGCCTGGCACAGGAGGGGGAAAAGGCCTGGCAGCAAAGGGGTTAAAGAAAACTCAGTTGTTCAAAAATAAAGGTATTTTATTTTTGGAAATCACAAAATATTAGAAAGGTAACCTACCCTTAGGAGGTAAGTAATAAACTAAATATATACACTAGTAATCCAAAAAAATAGAAAAGTAGTGCAAACAGCAATAACTAATATTAAATGGGGGGAGGGGGGGAGATATGCACAAACTATATACTAAAAGAGGAATGCAACTGAAACTCAACCTATTAAGCGTGACAAATGTGTGTTATGTACTGCTGATGGATGCAGCTCTTTAACAGAAGCCATCTAGATAAAGAATGGCATGAACTGCACTGCCGTGCAGATGTGCTGTGACCACCACTAGGCATTTGGTGAATATCCTCGAGGTGGTGAGCCCTCCTCCCCCGAAAAGCAATGCTTTCAATTGGTAGGGTTGCTCACAACTGAAGTAGAGATGATGCCCCAGATGGATGCGGATGTGAAAGGTGGAGCCTTTGAGCCAGAAGATTGTCATAGGATCACCTGTGCAGAGCAGCAGAATTACATCATACAGGCAAGTCATTTTTAAACACCGGAGGTGGAGGATAGGCTGCAGCAGCCAGTCTTCCTTGAGGATTAGAAGCATAAGGAGTAGACTCCTTGGGTGCAGAGGAACAGGTTCTAGATCAGCCTTGCAGAGTAAGGTTTGCATTTCTTGCAGTATTCTGATGTTCTTAACCAATTGCATGACTACAAGGTTGGAAGTTTGGGGGAATGCTGTGAAACAGTCACGAAGCAGTATCGCTGTTGGACAATTTACAGGAACTACTGTCAGAGGTTGTCTCCTCCCACTACGGAAGGAGGAACTGGATCCTACCCTACCACTATTGTGGGATCAGAGGGCGTGTTATAATAGGCAATTTATAGGCTGGAGGCAGAGGAGTCTTTGCTGTCTCAGCTCCTTTCCTGTACTCTTACCTCCAAAGCCACCTGTTCTAGTCTTTTGATATGGTCCTTATTGAAATGCCTGATTAAATTAGAAATGCTGAAGGGGTCCTGCACCATTAGCACACAAGGTAGTTTAGTAGTTTTTGGTAGTTGTGTCACTAAAATAGAGGCAACCCTCCAATAGGAGGTAACACTAGAAATCAGAAATAGGTATAGAAACCAACAGCAAACATTGCAAATAGCAATAGTGGCCCTAGTGAGAGCCAAAATCATAAAAATAAAATAAAGGACTGCAAACGCAGGATCCCCACCTAAGTGGAATGTGTAGAGAGGAAGTGGAGGAACTAGGGAACCCTAGAATGGGAGGAAGAGTCTCCGGGGGACCCTCAGCAAGGTAGAGTCCAAAGAAGAATAGGCAGCCCCCATAGGGGAGACACTGGAAGAAGAACCAGGAGTCAGAGGAGCCCACGCAGCACAACTGGAGAAGGGTCCCACGCAGCAGGAGAAGCACACAGAGGTCTGTGTGTCACAGGAAGGGGTGCTGGGGCTATACGACACCTGAAGATCCCTTGGAGGAGATGCAAACAAGCCTTGGTAGCTGCAAGGAACGCAGTGCACAGGGGTACTGTTCTGTGTGGGAAGGCAAGGGCTTACCTCCACCAAAGTTGGACAGCTGGCAGAGAGGACTACCCCGGACTACTACGCGTGATGCAGGATCCTCATCCCAAGCTGTGTGAGGAGATCCATGCAGCCAGTCATTGCAGTTGTGCCTGCGGATGCAGGGGAGTGACTCCTTCCCTCCAAGGGAGATTTCTTCTTCCTTCTCATACAGGCTGAAGACTTGGCACCCTCAGAGGATGCACAGCTGTGGAAACAGTGTTGCAGAAGCTGGAAGGAGCAGTGGAAACCGTGTTGCAAGCAGTCTTCGTCGTGGATGTAGATTGTCGGTTTCTGGTGGGTCCAGTCGCGGTTCAAGTGGCTAGAAGTCAAAGTAGAGGTTGCAGAAAAGTCCTGCTAGAATCTTGCTAGCCGAATCTGAGGACCCACCCAAGAGGGAGACCCTAAGTAGCCCTGAAAGGGGGAATTGGTACCCTGGGTGATATATACTACCCTGGGTACCATATATTAGGGACTGACATGGGGGCACCAGTATGCCAAATGTGAGGTGCAAGTGGTTCAAGTAACCAAGTTTGAAGGGAGAGCATAATCACTGGGGTCCTGGTCACAACTGATTGTGAGGCCATCACCAAAGTGGACTCAGTTTGTATACTTCAAGCCAACTTTAATCTTGACATGTCAGTAAGTGTGTGCCAATTGCTACAGTAAAGGCGCAAGGCTGTGATGGATGACTAACTGGGCTATTTGGCGTTTGATGAAGAGTGGTTGTGTTCTACGGTCCAGATTTTTTTTAGTTTACAGAATGTGTGCAGTTACCCAGACAGCTTCTTAAAATGCTAGTTTTTTCTTCAGAGTTGCTGGATCTGCCTTTTGTTTGCGGGCGAGACAATCTTATCTGATTGAGAAGGGATGTAAATCTTCACCTGCTTGATATCAGGCTATGCTGGTAGCTTGATGATCATGGTTATGTTGCTTGGTGTCAGAACTGATCTTGTAATAGAATGAGGCACACAGGAACAGAAAAGGTGAAGTATGGCTCCAGCAGGATGAACCGTTGATGGTGCCAGAGGTACTGGTATCTTCAATATAATGGGTGCCTGGATGCAGGTTTCAATGCGGCCTCTGAAAACTGTTCATCTTCCTAAACTGAGCCCTAGCTAGGAGATGGGTTTGTGGACTCCAATTTAGTTGGCCTCCTAGGATACCGGGTGGACATTCTCCTTCTGAATAAGTTCCCTTGATGCTTTTAGAACCAAAGGCTGTGTGAGGTCCTGGCACTGCCATCTCCTAATGCACCCCAGAGGTGTTCCCTTCAATATCCACTTGGCTTTTTATTTTTGATGGCCTGACAGGCCAAACAGTTTAATTTCTCCTTATCTCTGGGCAAGCAAATTTGACAGGTGAATGATCTAACCACAGAAGCTCACAGCAGGAATGCACTACTGCACTTGAGGCAACACTGGAAGAGACACAGCTTCCATAACCTAATACCCCCTTACCATCATTTTCCTACAGCTAGGTACCAAGCAAAAAAAAAAACACAAAAAAAACACACACAAAAAAACACACACCTTAAAGGTGTGTAAGGAAAAGCCTTTCTTGTATGGTCACCCTGCAGGTTTTTGACTGATGCTGCTGGTTTTTAGACTGAACATGCACGGAGGTTTGCTAACCAGACCTCAGTGCCATGACCCTAAACTTTGTATAGCTATACCCAATTGACATACATAAACTTACCAGTAACTCCCTAGTATATTGTAACCAGGGCCTGACTCCAGTGGCTGCAGCACTGACTGTGCCACCATGTGTGTGACAAAGGTAAAAGTCGTCTTCCAATCTGCAAATGTAGACTGGAAGAGCAGTTTCAAACTGCTAGCCCACCTATTTAATAAAATGGCAAAGTCAAATGTTCCACTGAAACATGCCACCCCCATGGCAGGCCCTAAGGCAGGGTGCAGAATACTTTATTGGTAGAACACGTGGTTTACGTATTCCAATAGTAGAAATATGAAACTTTTTTTTTTTTTTTTTTTTTAAGTACTACTTTTTTTAAAGTAAATACTTGGTCACCCCGTTGACAAGTGCAGGGTTACATATTGACCCCTCAGCTGTGCGACCAAAGTTAAGGCTTAATTGGTTAGCAAGTTTGCCAATCTGTTGTGCCCTTAATTGGGGGGGGCGGGGGGGGAAAAGAGAGGGAAAGAGAGGGAAAGAGAGGGAAAGAGAGGGAAAGAGAGGGAAAGAGAGGGAAAGAGAAAGAAAGAGAAAGAAAGAGAAAGAAAGAGAAAGAAAGAGAAAGAAAGAGAAAGAAAGAGAAAGAAAGAGAAAGAAAGAGAAAGAGAAAGAAAAAGAAAGAGAAAGAAAGAGAAAGAAAGAGAAAGAAAAAGAAAGAGAAAGAAAGAGAAAGAAAGAGAAAGAAAGAGAAAGAAAGAGAAAGAGAAAGAAAGAGAAAGAAAGAGAAAGAAAAAGAAAGAAAAAGAAAGAGAAAGAAAGAGAAAGAAAGAGAAAGAAAGAGAAAGAAAGAGAAAGAAAGAGAAAGAAAGAGAAAGAGAAAGAAAGAGAAAGAAAGAGAAAGAAAAAGAAAGAAAAAGAAAGAGAAAGAAAAAGAAAGAAAGAGAAAGAAAGAGAAAGAAAGAGAAAGAAAGAGAAAGAAAAAGAAAGAGAAAGAAAAAGAAAGAAAAAGAAAGAAAAAGAAAGACTCCCTCCTGCAGGAAGCCACGTGGGTGTTGGCCCAAAGGTGACCTTCAAAGATGAAGCTGCCTTTGAATAGCAATTGGGGAACACTTGGGAGAGGGGCAGCCCCATTGTTTAGACAGACTAGCTGGCACCTGCGAAGGAGGGACAACCTGCTGTCAAACACGTTTTTGAGGGATGCTTAGAGGGGTTCTGCCATCTTAGGAGTGGGCAGAATGGTGCATCCCAGAGATTGCCAGATGCCACACCTCCCAGTGAGTGGTCATCAGGAGGAAAGAAACAAGGCAGCCCATTGGCTATTAACCACATCCTGCCCTCGGAACATAAGGTATCCATGGCACCCAGATCTCGTCTGCAAGGACCACTGAAGAATTGCCCTGCTACAGTATGAAACAGGCAAATAGGTTGCACTGGTGTGGACTGTACCTGCTTAACCTACTGGCTTGCAAAACAGCGACTTTGCCCGCTGTACCCTGCTGAAGGAGAAGTCGTCTTCAGGGCCCAGCCAAAGCCAAGAGACTCCAAGGGTAAGTTAGCTGACCTGTTCACAGCACAAGCACACTCAAAGCTGCACCCAAGTTTGCTGAGTACAGGAGAGTAGTCAGCAAACAGCCTGGTCACCCAGAAGCAGAGTTGTTGCCCACAGAAGGATTTGCACGTGACCGATACAGTTAAGTGGTAGTCCAGTGGAGACTAGGCTTCTACCAGCACCAAAAGAACTTCAAGAGACAGAGACCCTGTGACCAGGACCGACTCCGCCTTTTTGTGGACTGAAGATTAGCTGCAGGAAGACCCTCCGGCGACCACATTCACAGCATCCTTCATCCCTTGCATCAGGACCACTTCCACAGTAATCCATTGTAAAGGGGATAAAGTGCCTGGAACTGACTGCCTCACCTGTGAAGGTAACAATCTGAGGGCCTTGTTGGTCCCACAGGCTGGCTCCCAACTGGATTTGATTGCCTGAGCTGAGCGCAATGGAGCTAACCCAACTTTTTGGTGAAAGAGTTGGGGTCAAATTTGTTGAATCTGCCAGTGCTTGTTTGCAGTTGAGTGAAATGCTTTTATTTACTAAACCTTATAAAATCTATCTCCAGAACCCTCTGGCGGACCTTTTTATTGTGGTGTCTAAAATAATCTATTTTTATTAATTGGTGTCATATTCCTTTGTTAATTTCTTCAATTGTTTTGGTGCTGTTTAAATGCTTTACACTGATTTTGTTGTGTAAGCCTTGCTGCTCTGAACCAAAGCTACTCTGGGTTGAGCTCCAGGTTCAAACTAAATCTAAGGGTTCTAAAAAGAGATACTAATTATTACACAGTTAAGCTATTATGTTTTAGCCATGTTGTACACTAGTGTGGCTGCTGTTCAGAATAACTATACGTTATTGGCAGTTTATGTGTATTGAAAAGGGAGGATTGGGCCTGGCAAGAGGTTTACTAGAGCGGCAGACCCTGATCCAGAGATCTGGCCCGGGACCAGGGTTCAATTTCCTTGGACCAGATAATTCTCGCTTCAGTACCTAATCTAATTAATGGGTCCCACTCTAACTCTGGGCAATAGCTTGCTTAATCTCCACAACGGCCCTGACAGCGCTTAGATGCCTGGATTCACCCTGGGGGCTGCCTAGGAGTGGGCGCCTCACAGGGAAAAGCCAGGAGGGGGTTCCACAGCGGTATGCGTACAGCGCCTTGAGAACCTAACGGGTGAGTAGTGCACTATACAAGTGCGAAGTTTTAGGTTTGACATGTTTAAAGTGCTATTTAACTGCATGACACCGTAATTGCTGTAGGACCTCAAGTCGCATTTAATATACAGGCCCTGGGTACATGTTGTACCACTTTACTAGGGAGTTACAAAGTAAATTAAATAAGCCATTTGGATGCAAGTCCAAAGAAGAGAGCACAAGCACTTTAGCACTGTCAAGGCACACAGATGAGTAGTTGAGTATAACAAACATAACTCCCTATTGATTCGCTTCTGCTGTCTAACTATTAATCAAGACATTGATCCACATTACCTCCTAAATGAAGTGCTCTTGATTAGTCCAGGATTACATGCTTTGTTGGAAGAATGTTAATACCTCAGAGGTATGAGATGTAGGGTAAAAGGAATGAAGGCATAAGAGAAGGGGAGGCAGAAAAGCAGCAGGAGAGAAAAAAAAAAAAAAAGGGAGACAGGACAAGCAGGATGAAGAGATGAGGAAGAGAAGGCGATGAGTGAAAAAAAAAAACATCAAAGTGGAGAGAGGAAGGAGAGTGACAGAAGGTGGGATAGAGGGTGAAGGCTACAGAAGGAGCAGAAACAGAAAGCAATCTTAAAGTATAGTCTACTAATTATCCTGGAATAAAGCAGTTTTCTGTGCTGTTCACTCACCATAATGGTCTGGCCACACATCTACTTTGGCACAGACTATATCACAGCAGATTCATCAAGCATTCTAGGAAGGGCTTCTTGTTTCCTGTAGCACATTAATTCCGCAAGCGCCAAATAACTTATTAGCAATTACATTAACGAGGAAGTGTAAAACTGATGGAGCATCTGCTCTACTGCCTTTCCCCAATAGTTCTTTCCCCAAATATGGGCTCTCTAAATAAATAGGGGGCAAATTTAGGGAGCTCCGGGGACTACCTCCGGATGGGAGGAGTCACACTTCAACTTTATGAAGTACCTTAAGACCAGAAAACGTAAGCGGACGCTGTGACGTGCCACAAGTTGACAACTTAATTCTCATCCTTCATCGGCCTTGGTCTGAAGGGGATGGAGCCCCCTCTAAAATATAATTTTTTTTGGGGGGGGGGGGAGGGGGAGGAAATCAGTCAGCCCGACTTCTGCCCTGGATTTAACTACTGCAGCAAAGGTTCAAACTGTTGCTCAGAGGAAGGAGTGAAACCTATATAGGAAATAAACTGGGAAAGCAACATTTTCTTATCTAGTTTTTCACCTGCTTAAAAAAAAAAAATGTGCATTATCATCAACAGCCTGGACTGTCACCAAGCAATATGTTTATTTTTACAGCTGTAGTAAAGTCACTGTTTGGCATGGTTGCCCCCCACTTTTTGCCTGTTTAGCATTGTGCTTAGTCTGTTTTCACCGGGATCCTGCTAACCAGGACCCCAATGATTCTGCTCTCCCCATTTGGTTGCTTTGGTACCCTTTACACCCCACAATTGGAATACTGGGGCTTAGGTACCCAGGGTACTGGTACACCAGGGGTCCCCGATGGGCTGCAGCATGTATTATGCCACCCATGGGAGCCCAAGCAAACTGTCTGCAGGCCTGCCATTGCAATCAGTGTGAAAAGGTGCATGCACCCTTTCACTATAATTGACTGCACCAGGTCACTGTAATTCACCCCTATAGTGGGCCCTTCTAGCCCAGAGTACAGGTTTGTGTGTGAGGGCACCCAAGAATGAGCAAAGGTGCCCCTACAAACTCCAGTGCCAATACACTGGACTTTGTAAGTGCGGAGAAGCCATTTTATACGTGTACTGGCCATGGGTCACTACTTTTGGTCCAGCTATATAATGGTAACTCTGAACTTATGCATGTTTTGTATCAAACATGTCAGAATCATACCCCAATACTAATTCCAGTATTGGTGGCATGATTCCATGCACTCTGGGAGCTCCTTAGAGGAGCCCCTGTAAGAAGCTGGCCTGGTTTGTGGTGGACACCTATTGTGTTGGCACCTTATAGCAGGTCTCCCCTCTTAGTGATATGTAGGAAGTGTCTAGGCAGCCAGTGCTCTCTAGAGTTCAAAATCACTATAGCCACACAGGACTTTCACACAGGAAAAGAACTATATAGGATTACAAAAATAAAGATACATTATTATAGTACCACACCACTAGATTGCTCCAGTTGGAGGGAACTGCCTAATAGTAAAGTACACACTAATTATGTACAAATTAGCAATTGGAAAAAAGCACAGAAACAACAATTTTTGGCAAAAGTATTAGAAAATATTGACAGCCCTAAGGGAGGGCCAAACCATTTACTGAAAATGTGGAATGAAATATAGTACCTCACCCAAGGATGTTGAGTGAAAGGGGAGCTGGCGGTACTAGGAACCCCAAGAGGGGAGTACGAGAGTGACCCCCAGCAACCAGGAGAGCAGAGGTAAGTACCTGGTTTTCCCCAAAACTAACAAGAGGACTTACCAAAAGGATTGTGCAAGACCCAGACCAGACTGGAAGAGCTTGAAGGTGGATTCTGGCAGGAGAGGACCTGCAAAGGAAGGGGACCAAGTCCAATTCGTGATTGAGTGTCAGGTCATGGCAGGAGCCACTACCCACTCTTCTGTGGAAGCAGGACCAGGTCGACGAGGAAGAAGACGATCAGCTGTGCAGCGCAGGAGATGAGGTGTGCCTGAAGTGATGCAGATGGTGTTCCACCTCAGCTGTCTGGTTGCAGTAGGTCACCAAAGCCAGAAGACCACCAACACGCCTTGGCAAATGCAAGAGAAGACTGAAGAGGACCAGCAGAATGGAGTCCGGGGTGACCCACAGTAGTTGGGAGAGCCAACAGAAGCAGTCGCAGCCCCTACAGGCAACCCACTAGCAGCAGGCACAGTAAGTCTCAGTGAGGCCCAGTCAGCACACCTGAAGAGGAGTCCTACATAGCTGGAGCAGCAGAGAGGAGACTGCTGGGGACCAGGGCTACACAGAGCCTGAAGATCCCTTGGAGAGGGAGCAAACAAACCTTTGCAGCTGCAAGATTTGAGGTGCATGGGGGAGAGGCAAGGGTTTACCATCTCCCAAGTTCAATAGCTGGCAGAGAGGACCAAGGGGACCACTCCAGACCACCACCTGTGATGCAAGGTCCACGTAATTTCAGAGGAGAGCATATCCATGCAGCTGGTCATCAATGCTGCATGCAGATACAGGGGAGTCACTGCTTCACTCCAAGGGAGATTCCTTCTTACTTTTTGGCGCAGGATGGAGTCTCTTCTGAGGATGCACAGCCTGGGAAATGTTGCAGTTGCTAGCAGGAGCCGGAGAAACAATGTTGCAAAGCGGAGTTGCAGAAGTTAAAATATATATATATATATATATATATATATATATATATATATGAGTAGTCCTGCTGGAATCTTGCACATTGAATCTGAGGATCCACCCAAGAAGGAGACCCTAAATAGCCATGGAGCAAGGTGACCACATATCAGGAGGGGGTTGTGATGTCACCTGTCTGACCTGGCCACTCAGATGCTCCCAGGGGCCTCAGCACATCTTGGATTCAAGATAGCAGAATCAAGTGGCCACCTGGGGGAGCTCTGGTCACCAGACCCATAGTGGTGATGGACAGCAAAGTAGTCACTCCCCTTTCCCATGTCCAGATTCGTGCCAGATAAAGGACTGTGGGGATCCCTGGACTGGTGCAAACTGGTTTATGTAAGGAGGGCACCAAAAATGCCCTTCAAAGCAAACTGTGGCTTTGGTAAGCTACCCCTCACAAGCCTTGTAGCACCTATTCCCAAGGGAGAGGATGCTGCCTACTAACACAGAAAATCCTTTGTTCTGCCTTCACCTGGTCAAGGAGCTGGAGGGCAGAAACCCATCTGTGGGGTGACGACAGCACAGGCTGCCCAGAAAACTCCAGAAGACTGGCAAGAGCAATACTGGGGGTCCTCTAAGGAGCCCCCCCCCCCCCCCAGAGTGCATGGAATCATACAACCAATACTGGCAACAGTATTTAGGTATGATTCGACATGTTTGATACTAAACATGCCCAGCTTCAGAGTGACCATTATGTGGCTGGCCACAGGTCCAGTACAAAGGTACAATAGCTTCCACGCACCTACAGAGTCCAGGAAAAAGAAACTGTAGTCTGTAGGGGTACCTCTGCTCATGCAGGGGGGTGCCCTCACACATAGGTACTTGTACCCTGCCCTCTGGGATAGGAGGGCCTGCCACTGGGGTGCCTTACAGTGACCTGTAGTGAAAGTGAGCGTGCACCTTTTCACGCAGGCGGCAATGGCAGGCCTGCAGACATTCTGCATGGGCTCCCATGGGTGGCATGATACATGCTGCAGCCCATCAGGAACCCCTGGTGCCCCAATGTCCTGGATACCCAAGTACCATATACTAGGGTCTTACATGGGGGGCACCAGTATGCCAAATGTGGGGTGTGCTAAGTCCCAAGTAACCAAATTTGGAGAGAGCAGTCACTTGGGTTCTGGTTAGCAGGATCCCAGTGAACACAGTCAAGATACACTGACAGCGGGTATAAAGTGGGGATAACCATGCCAAAGAGGGTACTTTCCTACAAGTACTTTTATTTTAGCAACATTGTGTGGTTCCATTCATGCGAGATAAGCTACTGTGTGACTACTGTGATATTGCAAGTGCTTTTCACTCCTTGATGAGTTTCGGCTACTCACCACAGCCACCACGAGAGCCCTGGCTTCCTAGACACTGCCTCACTAATAGGAGTTGCCTGGACCTGCTATAAGGTGCAAATACCATAGGTTTACACCACACACACCAGGCAGGTTCCTACAAGAGCAATTGGTGTGGGTTTTAATGTTTCCTGCACAAACGTTTGTCAGATTACATTTTCTATTGCATACCAATCTCTCCTGATGAAACACTCGGCCTGGGTGACAGAGACCATAGAAAGGAAACTGGTAGCAGAAGGAAATTGGTCTCAGCATCCCATGGGAATCACCTTACATTATGTAGAAACAGGAGCCTGGGCACAGAGTCCAGTTAAATCACACGATTAAAAAACGGAGGGAGAAACATGCAAAAGCAGAGTAAGTGGATACCAGAAAAAGACATCGAGGGGAGGGGGAGAGGGAAGAAAGACAACAACAAGAGGCACGTAGGCACCTGAGGCCTTACATACTGGAGTCCTTGCAGTACCGATTACCAGCTGTGGGGCGCTGTGCTAATAAAAAAGGCACAACAGTGAAACATGAAAGTGGGCGCAGTGCTGATAACATTTACAGGCCTGTTTTCAACCGTGCACGAAATACCAAGACTTTATTTTTGGGGGGTGAGAGAAAATCACGGTGCGAGAGGGGAGACTTCCCATGCCAAAATAAATTACACAAATTGCAGAAACAAGCCTAAACGCACACAAGTGAAATGCTACAAGTAATGGGGCGCTGCTTCATGGCAGTGAAGAACCGATAGGAGGGGAGGGCGGGACACAAATAGGAAAGATTAAACTCTTGGAAGCAAGGATTTTTAAAAAGACACCAAAATAAACAAATGGAAACTAAAAGGCAGTGTAAGGAAATGCCTCCTTGGCATGGTTGCCCCCTGACTTTTTGCCTTTGCTGATGCTATGTTTACAATTGAAAGTGTGCTGAGGCCTGCTAACCAGGCCCCAGCACCAGTGTTCTTTCCCTAACCTGTACTTTTGTATCCACAATTGGCAGACCCTGGCATCCAGATAAGTCCCTTGTAACTGGTACTTCTAGTACCAAGGGCCCTGATGCCAAGGAAGGTCTCTAAGGGCTGCAGCATGTCTTATGCCACCCTGGAGACCTCTCACTCAGCACAGACACACTGCTTGCCAGCTTGTGTGTGCTAGTGAGGACAAAACGAGTAAGTCGACATGGCACTCCCCTCAGGGTGCCATGCCAGCCTCTCACTGCCTATGCAGTATAGGTAAGACACCCCTCTAGCAGGCCTTACAGCCCTAAGGCAGGGTGCACTATACCATAGGTGAGGGTACCAGTGCATGAGCATGGTACCCCTACAGTGTCTAAACAAAACCTTAGACATTGTAAGTGCAGGGTAGCCATAAGAGTATATGGTCTGGGAGTCTGTCAAACACGAACTCCACAGCACCATAATGGCTACACTGAAAACTGGGAAGTTTGGTATCAAACTTCTCAGCACAATAAATGCACACTGATGCCAGTGTACATTTTATTGTAAAATACACCACCGAGGGCACCTTAGAGGTGCCCCCTGAAACTTAACCGACTGTCTGTGTAGGCTGACTAGTTCCAGCAGCCTGCCACACCAGAGACATGTTGCTGGCCCCATGGGGAGAGTGCCTTTGTCACTCTGAGGCCAGTAACAAAGCCTGCACTGGGTGGAGATGCTAACACCTCCCCCAGGCAGGAGCTGTGACACCTGGCGGTGAGCCTCAAAGGCTCACCCCTTTGTCACAGCCCAGCAGGGCACTCCAGCTTAGTGGAGTTGCCCGCCCCCTCCGGCCACGGCCCCCACTTTTGGCGGCAAGGCTGGAGGGAACAAAGAAAGCAACAAGGAGGAGTCACTGGCCAGTCAGGACAGCCCCTAAGGTGTCCTGAGCTGAGGTGACTGACTTTTAGAAATCCTCCATCTTGCAGATGGAGGATTCCCCCAATAGGGTTAGGATTGTGACCCCCTCCCCTTGGGAGGAGGCACAAAGAGGGTGTACCCACCCTCAGGGCTAGTAGCCATTGGCTACTAACCCCCCAGACCTAAACACACCCTTAAATTTAGTATTTAAGGGCCACCCTGAACCCTAGAAAATCAGATTCCTGCAACTACAAGAAGAAGGACTGCCTAGCTGAAAACCCCCTGCGGAGGAAGACCAGAAGACGACAACTGCCTTGGCTCCAGAAACTCACCGGCCTGTCTCCTGCCTTCCAAAGATCCTGCTCCAGCGACGCCTTCCAAAGGGACCAGCGACCTCGACATCCTCTGAGGACTGCCCCTGCTTCGAAAAGACAAGAAACTCCCGAGGACAGCGGACATGCTCCAAGAAAGGCTGCAACTTTGTTTCCAGCAGCTTTGAAAGAACCCTGCAAGCTCCCCGCAAGAAGCGTGAGACTTGCAACACTGCACCCGGCGACCCCGACTCGGCTGGTGGAGATCCAACACCTCAGGAGGGACCCCAGGACTACTCTGATACTGTGAGTACCAAAACCTGTCCCCCCTGAGCCCCCACAGCGCCGCCTGCAGAGGGAATCCCGAGGCTTCCCCTGACCGCGACTCTCTGAAACCTAAGTCCCGACGCCTGGGAGAGACCCTGCACCCGCAGCCCCCAGGACCTGAAGGACCGGACTTTCACTGGAGAAGTGACCCCCAGGAGTCCCTCTCCCTTGCCCAAGTGGAGGTTTCCCCGAGGAATCCCCCCCTTGCCTGCCTGCAGCGCTGAAGAGATCCCTCATAGACTAACATTGCGAACCCGACGCCTGTTTCTACACTGCACCCGGCCGCCCCCGCGCTGCTGAGGGTGAAATTTCTGTGTGGGCTTGTGTCCCCCCCGGTGCCCTACAAAACCCCCCTGGTCTGCCCTCCGAAGACGTGGGTACTTACCTGCAAGCAGACCGGGACCGGGGCACCCCCTTCTCTCCATTCTAGCCTATGTGTTTTGGGCACCACTTTGAACTCTGCACCTGACCGGCCCTGAGCTGCTGGTGTGGTGACTTTGGGGTTGCTCTGAACCCCCAACGGTGGGCTACCTTGGACCAAGAACTGAACCCTGTAAGTGTCTTACTTACCTGGTAAAACTAACAAAAACTTACCTCCCCTAGGAACTGTGAAAATTGCACTAAGTGTCCACTTTTAAAACAGCTATTTGTCAATAACTTGAAAAGTATACATGCAATTTTTATGATTTAAAGTTCCTAAAGTACTTACCTGCAATACCTTTCGAATGAGATATTACATGTAGAATTTGAACCTGTGGTTCTTAAAATAAACTAAGAAAAGATATTTTTCTATACAAAAACCTATTGGCTGGATTTGTCTCCGAGTGTGTGTACCTCATTTATTGTCTATGTGTATGTACAACAAATGCTTAACACTACTCCTTGGATAAGCCTACTGCTCGACCACACTACCACAAAATAGAGCATTAGTATTATCTCTTTTACCACTATTTTACCTCTAAGGGGAACCCTTGGACTCTGTGCATGCTATTCCTTACTTTGAAATAGCACATACAGAGCCAACTTCCTACAGGCAGGCTGTCAGCCCACAAAGTATATACAATGTATCGAAGAGACAGTGGAAGCGCGGTCTAGACTCAACCTAAAAACAAAGCATATAATCTAAGATTAACTTGCAACCTCTCTCCTCAACACTCGATAGCAGGAGTGAGTGAAGCACGAGCAACAGCTACATATCCCACAACCACAGTACCTCAGGTCATCGCACTGCTGCCAAGTTAGAAACATCTATTGTAATATCCAAATCTATTTCAATCGTACCTTTAAACTAGAGGTTTACAAATAATATTTATATCAGGAGCAGACATTTGCCCAGTAATCTCCTACACAACACTTAGGCTTCCTTTTAAAGACAAATTATGCCAGCTGTAAGGAAGATGCCAATGGAGATGTATTTTGTTAATTCACTCAGAGAGACAAAAGCTGGACTAGTAGTCTGCCTGGGCCCGAAAAGTTCTTTCACTCAGTCATGTGACATGGTGTAGGAAGTTGGCTCTGTATGTGCTATTTCAAAGTAAGGAATAGCATGCACAGAGTCCAAGGGTTCCCCTTAGAGGTAAAATAGTGGTAAAAAATAGATAATACTAATGCTCTATTTTGTGGTAGTGTGGTCGAGCAGTAGGCTTATCCAAGGAGTAGTGTTAAGCATTTGTTGTACATACACATAGACAATAAATGAGGTACACACACTCAGAGACAACTCCAGCCAATAGGTTTTTATATATAAAAATATCTTTTCTTAGTTTATTTTAAGAACCACAGGTTCAAATTCTACATGTAATATCTCATTCGAAAGGTATTGCAGGTAAGTACTTTAGGAACTTCAAATCATGTAAATTGCATGTATACTTTTCAAGTTATTGACAAATAGCTACTTTAAAAGTGGACACTTAGTGCAATTTTCACAGTTCCTGGGGGAGGTAAGTTTTTGTTAGATTTACCAGGTAAGTAAGACACTTACAGGGTTCAGTTCTTGGTCCAAGGTAGCCCACCATTGGGGGTTCAGAGCAACCCCAAAGTCACCACACCAGCAGCTCAGGGCCGGTCAGGTGCAGAGTTCAAAGTGGTGCCCAAAACGCATAGGCTAGAATGGAGAGAAGGGGGTGCCCCGGTTCCGGTCTGCTTGCAGGTAAGTACCCGCGTCTTCGGAGGGCAGACCAGGGGGGGTTTTGTAGGGCACCGGGGGGGACACAAGCCCACACAGAAATTTCACCCTCAGCAGCGCGGGGGCGGCCGGGTGCAGTGTAGAAACAAGCGTCGGGTTTGTAATGGAAGTCAATGGGAGATCTAGGGATCTCTTCAGCGCTGCAGGCAGGCAAGGGGGGGGTTCCTCGGGGAAATCTCCACTTGGTCAAGGGAGAGGGACTCCTGGGGGTCACTCCTCCAGTGAAAGTCCGGTCCTTCAGGTCCTGGGGGCTGCGGGTGCAGGGTCTCTCCCAGGTGTCGGGACTTAGGATTCAAAGAGTCGCGGTCAGGGGAAGCCTCGGGATTCCCTCTGCAGGCGGCGCTGTGGGGGCTCAGGGGGGACAGGTTTTGGTACACAGTCTCAGAGTAGTCCTGGGGTCCCTCCTGAGGTGTTGGATCTCCACCAGCCGAGTCGGGGTCGCCGGGTGCAGTGTTGCAAGTCTCACGCTTCTTGCGGGGAGCTTGCAGGGTTCTTTAAAGCTGCTGGAAACAAAGTTGCAGCTTTTCTTGGAGCAGGTCCGCTGTCCTCAGGAGTTTCTTGTCTTTTCGAAGCAGGGGCAGTCCTCAGAGGATGTCGAGGTCGCTGGTCCCTTTGCAAGGCGTCGCTGGAGCAGGATCTTTGGAAGGCAGGAGACAGGCCGGTGAGTTTCTGGAGCCAAGGCAGTTGTCGTCTTCTGGTCTTCCTCTGCAGGGGTTTTCAGCTAGGCAGTCCTTCTTGTAGTTGCAGGAATCTGATTTTCTAGGGTTCAGGGTAGCCCTTAAATACTCAATTTAAGGGCGTGTTTAGGTCTGGGGGGTTAGTAGCCAATGGCTACTAGCCCTGAGGGTGGGTACACCCTCTTTGTGCCTCCTCCCAAGGGGAGGGGGTCACAATCCTAACCCTATTGGGGGAATCCTCCATCTGCAAGATGGAGGATTTCTAAAAGTCAGAGTCACCTCAGCTCAGGACACCTTAGGGGCTGTCCTGACTGGCCAGTGACTCCTCCTTGTTGCTTTCTTTGTTCCCTCCAGCCTTGCCGCCAAAAGTGGGGGCCGTGGCCGGAGGGGGCGGGCAACTCCACTAAGCTGGAGTGCCCTGCTGGGCTGTGACAAAGGGGTGAGCCTTTGAGGCTCACCGCCAGGTGTTACAGCTCCTGCCTGGGGGAGGTGTTAGCATCTCCACCCAGTGCAGGCTTTGTTACTGGCCTCAGAGTGACAAAGGCACTCTCCCCATGGGGCCAGCAACATGTCTCTGGTGTGGCAGGCTGCTGGAACTAGTCAGCCTACACAGACAGTTGGTTAAGTTTCAGGGGGCACCTCTAAGGTGCCCTCTGTGGTGTATTTTACAATAAAATGTACACTGGCATCAGTGTGCATTTATTGTGCTGAGAAGTTTGATACCAAACTTCCCAGTTTTCAGTGTAGCCATTATGGTGCTGTGGAGTTCGTGTTTGACAGACTCCCAGACCATATACTCTTATGGCTACCCTGCACTTACAATGTCTAAGGTTTTGTTTAGACACTGTAGGGGTACCATGCTCATGCACTGGTACCCTCACCTATGGTATAGTGCACCCTGCCTTAGGGCCTGCTAGAGGGGTGTCTTACCTATACTGCATAGGCAGTGAGAGGCTGGCATGGCACCCTGAGGGGAGTGCCATGTCCACTTACTCGTTTTGTCCTCACTAGCACACACAAGCTGGCAAGCAGTGTGTCTGTGCTGAGTGAGAGGTCTCCAGGGTGGCATAAGACATGCTGCAGCCCTTAGAGACCTTCCTTGGCATCAGGGCCCTTGGTACTAGAAGTACCAGTTACAAGGGACTTATCTGGATGCCAGGGTCTGCCAATTGTGGATACAAAAGTACAGGTTAGGGAAAGAACACTGGTGCTGGGGCCTGGTTAGCAGGCCTCAGCACACTTTCAATTGTAAACATAGCATCAGCAAAGGCAAAAAGTCAGGGGGCAACCATGCCAAGGAGGCATTTCCTTACACAACCCCCCCCCCCAAACGAAAGAGGATGAGACTAACCTTTCCCAAGAGAGTCTTCATTTTCTAAGTGGAAGAACCTGGAAAGGCCATCTGCATTGGCATGGGCAGTCCCAGGTCTGTGTTCCACTATAAAGTCCATTCCCTGTAGGGAGATGGACCACCTCAACAGTTTAGGATTTTCACCTTTCATTTGCATCAGCCATTTGAGAGGTCTGTGGTCAGTTTGAACTAGGAAGTGAGTCCCAAAGAGGTATGGTCTCAGCTTCTTCAGGGACCAAACCACAGCAAAGGCCTCCCTCTCAATGGCACTCCAACGCTGCTCCCTGGGGAGTAACCTCCTGCTAATGAAAGCAACAGGCTGGTCAAGGCCATCATCATTTGTTTGGGACAAAACTGCCCCTATCCCATGTTCAGAGGCATCAGTCTGCACAATGAACTGCTTAGAATAATCTGGAGCTTTTAGAACTGGTGCTGAGCACATTGCTTGTTTCAGGGTGTCAAAGGCCTGTTGGCATTCCACAGTCCAGTTCACTTTCTTGGGCATTTTCTTGGAGGTGAGTTCAGTGAGGGCTGTCACAATGGATCCATATCCCTTCACAAACCTCCTGTAATACCCAGTCAAGCCAAGGAATGCCCTGACTTGAGTCTGGGTTTTTGGAGCTACCCAGTCCAGAATAGTCTGGATCTTGGGTTGTAGTGGCTGAACTTGGCCTCCACCTACAAGGTGGCCCAAGTAAACCACAGTTCCCTGCCCTATCTGGCATTTGGATGCCTTGATAGAGAGGCCTGCAGATTGCAGAGCCTTCAAAACCTTCTTCAGGTGGACCAGGTGATCCTGCCAGGTGGAGCTAAAGACAGCAATATCATCAAGATAAGCTGTGCTAAAGGACTCCAAGCCAGCAAGGACTTGATTCACCAACCTTTGGAAGGTGGCAGGGGCATTCTTCAAACCAAAGGGCATAACAGTAAACTGATAATGCCCATCAGGCGTGGAGAATGCTGTTTTCTCTTTTGCTCCAGGTGCCATTTTTATTTGCCAGTACCCTGCTGTCAAGTCAAAGGTACTTAAGAATTTGGCAGCACCTAATTTGTCTATGAGCTCATCAGCTCTAGGAATTGGATGAGCATCTGTCTTGGTGACAGAATTGAGCCCTCTGTAGTCCACACAAAACCTCATCTCTTTCTTTCCATCTTTGGTGTGAGGTTTGGGGACTAAGACCACTGGGCTAGCCCAGGGGCTGTCAGAGCGCTCAATTACTCCCAATTCCAGCATCTTGTGGACTTCCACCTTGATGCTTTCCTTAACATGGTCAGACTGTCTAAAGATTTTGTTTTTGACAGGCATGCTGTCTCCTGTGTCCACATCATGGGTACACAGGTGTGTCTGACCAGGGGTTAAGGAGAAGAGTTCAGGAAACTGTTGTAGGACTCTCCTACAATCAGCTTGCTGTTGGCCAGAGAGGGTGTCTGAGTAGATCACTCCATCTACTGTGCCATCTTTTGGGTCTGATGACAGAAGATCAGGGAGAGGTTCACTCTCTGCCTCCTGATCCTCATCTGTTACCATCAACAGATTCACATCAGCCCTGTCATGGAAGAGCTTAAGGCGGTTCACATGGATCACCCTCTTGGGGCTCCTGCTTGTGCCCAGGTCCACCAAGTAGGTGACCTGACTCTTCCTTTCTAGCACTGGGTAAGGGCCACTCCATTTGTCCTGGAGTGCCCTGGGAGCCACAGGCTCCAGAACCCAGACTTTCTGCCCTGGTTGGAACTCAACCAGTGCAGCCTTTTGGTCATACCAAAACTTCTGGAGCTGTTGGCTGGCCTCAAGGTTTTTGGTTGCCTTTTCCATGTACTCTGCCATTCTAGAGCGAAGGCCAAGTACATAGTCCACTATGTCTTGTTTAGGCTCATGAAGAGGTCTCTCCCAGCCTTCTTTAACAAGAGCAAGTGGTCCCCTTACAGGATGACCAAACAGAAGTTCAAAGGGTGAGAATCCTACTCCCTTCTGTGGCACCTCCCTGTAAGCGAAAAGCAGACATGGCAGGAGGACATCCCATCTCCTTTTGAGTTTTTCTGGGAGCCCCATGATCATGCCCTTTAATGTCTTGTTGAATCTCTCAACTAAGCCATTAGTTTGTGGATGGTAAGGTGTAGTGAATTTATAAGTCACTCCACACTCATTCCACATATGTTTCAGGTATGCTGACATGAAGTTGGTACCTCTGTCAGACACCACCTCCTTAGGGAAACCCACTCTGGTAAAGATACCAATGAGGGCCTTGGCTACTGCAGGGGCAGTAGTCGACCTAAGGGGAATAGCTTCAGGATACCTGGTAGCATGATCCACTACTACCAGGATATACATATTTCCTGAGGCTGTGGGAGGTTCTAGTGGACCAACTATGTCCACACCCACTCTTTCAAAGGGAACCCCCACCACTGGAAGTGGAATGAGGGGGGCCTTTGGATGCCCACCTGTCTTACCACTGGCTTGACAGGTGGGGCAGGAGAGGCAAAACTCCTTAACCATGTTGGACATATTGGGCCAGTAGAAGTGGTTGACTAACCTCTCCCACGTCTTGGTTTGTCCCAAATGTCCAGCAAGGGGAATGTCATGGGCCAATGTTAGGATGAACTCTCTGAACAGCTGAGGCACTACCACTCTCCTAGTGGCACCAGGTTTGGGGTCTCTGGCCTCAGTGTACAGGAGTCCATCTTCCCAATAGACCCTATGTGTTCCATTTTTCTTGCCTTTGGACTCTTCAGCAGCTTGCTGCCTAAGGCCTTCAAGAGAGGGACAGGTTTCTTGCCTGTAAGGAAATGCCTCCTTGGCATGGTTGCCCCCTGACTTTTTGCCTTTGCTGATGCTATGTTTACAATTGAAAGTGTGCTGAGGCCTGCTAACCAGGCCCCAGCACCAGTGTTCTTTCCCTAACCTGTACTTTTGTATCCACAATTGGCAGACCCTGGCATCCAGATAAGTCCCTTGTAACTGGTACTTCTAGTACCAAGGGCCCTGATGCCAAGGAAGGTCTCTAAGGGCTGCAGCATGTCTTATGCCACCCTGGAGACCTCTCACTCAGCACAGACACACTGCTTGCCAGCTTGTGTGTGCTAGTGAGGACAAAACGAGTAAGTCGACATGGCACTCCCCTCAGGGTGCCATGCCAGCCTCTCACTGCCTATGCAGTATAGGTAAGACACCCCTCTAGCAGGCCTTACAGCCCTAAGGCAGGGTGCACTATACCATAGGTGAGGGTACCAGTGCATGAGCATGGTACCCCTACAGTGTCTAAACAAAACCTTAGACATTGTAAGTGCAGGGTAGCCATAAGAGTATATGGTCTGGGAGTCTGTCAAACACGAACTCCACAGCACCATAATGGCTACACTGAAAACTGGGAAGTTTGGTATCAAACTTCTCAGCACAATAAATGCACACTGATGCCAGTGTACATTTTATTGTAAAATACACCACAGAGGGCACCTTAGAGGTGCCCCCTGAAACTTAACCGACTATCTGTGTAGGCTGACTAGTTCTAGCAGCCTGCCACAAACCGAGACATGTTGCTGGCCCCATGGGGAGAGTGCCTTTGTCACTCTGAGGCCAGTAACAAAGCCTGCACTGGGTGGAGATGCTAACACCTCTCCCAGGCAGGAATTGTCACACCTGGCGGTGAGCCTCAAAGGCTCACCTCCTTTGTGCCAACCCAGCAGGACACTCCAGCTAGTGGAGTTGCCCGCCCCCTCCGGCCAGGCCCCACTTTTGGCGGCAAGGCCGGAGAAAATAATGAGAATAACAAGGAGGAGTCACTGGCCAGTCAGGACAGCCCCTAAGGTGTCCTGAGCTGAGGTGACTCTAACTTTTAGAAATCCTCCATCTTGCAGATGGAGGATTCCCCCCAATAGGGTTAGGATTGTGACCCCCTCCCCTTGGGAGGAGGCACAAAGAGGGTGTACCCACCCTCAGGGCTAGTAGCCATTGGCTACTAACCCCCCAGACCTAAACACGCCCTTAAATTTAGTATTTAAGGGCTACCCTGAACCCTAGAAAATTAGATTCCTGTAACTACAAGAAGAAGGACGGCCCAGCTGAAAACCCCTGCAGCGGAAGACCAGAAGACGACAACTGCCTTGGCTCCAGAAACTCACCGGCCTGTCTCCTGCCTTCCAAAGATCCTGCTCCAGCGACGCCTTCCAAAGGGACCAGCGACCTCGACATCCTCTGAGGACTGCCCCCTGCTTCGAAAAGACAAGAAACTCCCGAGGACAGCGGACCTGCTCCAAGAAAAGCTGCAACTTTGTTTCCAGCAACTTTAAAGAACCCTGCAAGCTCCCCGCAAGAAGCGTGAGACTTGCAACACTGCACCCGGCGACCCCGACTCGGCTGGTGGCGATCCAACACCTCAGGAGGGACCCCAGGACTACTCTGATACTGTGAGTACCAAAACCTGTCCCCCCTGAGCCCCCACAGCGCCGCCTGCAGAGGGAATCCCGAGGCTTCCCCTGACCGCGACTCTTTGAACCTAAAGTCCCGACGCCTGGGAGAGACCCTGCACCCGCAGCCCCCAGGACCTGAAGGACCGGACTTTCACTGGAGAAGTGACCCCCAGGAGTCCCTCTCCCTTGCCCAAGTGGAGGTTTCCCCGAGGAACCCCCCCCTTGCCTGCCTGCAGCGCTGAAGAGATCCCGAGATCTCTCATAGACTAACATTGCGAACCCGACGCTTGTTTCTACACTGCACCCGGCCGCCCCCGCGCCGCTGAGGGTGAAATTTCTGTGTGGACTTGTGTCCCCCCCGGTGCCCTACAAAACCCCCCTGGTCTGCCCTCCGAAGACGCGGGTACTTACCTGCAAACAGACCGGAACCGGGGCACCCCCTTCTCTCCATTCTAGCCTATGTGTTTTGGGCACCACTTTGAACTCTGCACCTGACCGGCCCTGAGCTGCTGGTGTGGTGACTTTGGGGTTGCTCTGAACCCCCAACGGTGGGCTACCTTGGACCAAGAACTGAACCCTGTAAGTGTCTTACTTACCTGGTAAAACTAACAAATACTTACCTCCCCTAGGAACTGTGAAAATTGCACTAAGTGTCCACTTTTAAAACAGCTATTTGTGAATAACTTAAAAAGTATACATGCAATTTTGATGATTTGAAGTTCCTAAAGTACTTACCTGCAATACCTTTCGAATGAGATATTACATGTAGAATTTGAACCTGTGGTTCTTAAAATAAACTAAGAAAAGATATTTTTCTATATAAAAACCTATTGGCTGGATTTGTCTCTGAGTGTGTGTACCTCATTTATTGTCTATGTGTATGTACAACAAATGCTTAACACTACTCCTTGGATAAGCCTACTGCTCGACCACACTACCACAAAATAGAGCATTAGTATTATCTATTTTTACCACTATTTTACCTCTAAGGGGAACCCTTGGACTCTGTGCATGCTATTCCTTACTTTGAAATAGCACATACAGAGCCAACTTCCTACATTGCCCCTTACACAGCTCCTCCCTTGAGGGTCCCCCTGGGCCTAAGAGCTCAACCTGATAAGGTTCAAGCTCCAAAGGCTCAGTTCCCTCAGAGGGCAGAACTTCTTCCTGAGAAGAGAGGTTCCCTTTCTTTTGCTGTGTTGCAGTTGGTTTCCCAACTGACTTTCCTGTTCTCTTGGTAGGCTGGGCCATTCTTCCAGACTCCAGCTCTACTTGTTCACCCTGTGCCTTGCATTGTGCTCTGGTTTTCACACACACCAGTTCAGGGATACCCAGCATTGCTGCATGGGTTTTTAGTTCTACCTCAGCCCATGCTGAGGACTCCAGGTCATTTCCAAGCAGACAGTCCACTGGGATATTTGAGGAGACCACCACCTGTTTCAGGCCATTGACCCCTCCCCATTCTAAAGTAACCATTGCCATGGGATGTACTTTTTTCTGATTGTCAGCGTTGGTGACTGTGTAAGTTTTTCCAGTCAGGTATTGGCCAGGGGAAACCAGTTTCTCTGTCACCACGGTGACACTGGCACCTGTATCCCTCAGGCCCTCTATTCTAGTCCCATTAATTAAGAGTTGCTGTCTGTATTTTTGCATGTTAGGCGGCCAGACAGCTAGTGTGGCTAAATCCACCCCACCCTCAGAAACTAGAGTAGCTTCAGTGTGGACCCTGATTTGCTCTGGGCACACTGTTGATCCCACTTGGAGACTAGCCATACCAGTGTTACCTGGATGGGAGTTTGGAGTGGAACCTTTCTTGGGACAGGCCTTGTCTCCAGTTTGGTGTCCATGCTGTTTACAGCTATGACACCAGGCCTTTTTGGGATCAAAGTTTTTACCCTTGTACCCATTGTTTTGTGAAGAGGCTCTGGGCCCACCCTCCTGTGCAGGTTTTTGGGGGCCTGTAGAAGACTCTTTACTATTTTTAGTTGTCTCATCACCCTTCCCCTGGGGAGTCTGTGTGACCCCTTTCTTTTGGTCACCCCCTGTTGAAGTCTTGGACACCCTTGTCTTGACCCAATGGTCCGCCTTCTTTCCCAATTCTTGGGGAGAAATTGGTCCTAGGTCTACCAGATGCTGATGCAGTTTATCATTGAAACAATTACTTAACAGGTGTTCTTTCACAAATAAATTGTACAGCCCATCATAATTACTTACACCACTGCCTTGAATCCAACCATCTAGTGTTTTCACTGATTAGTCTACAAAGTCAACCCAGGTCTGGCTCGAGGATTTTTGAGCCCCCCTGAATCTAATCCTATACTCCTCAGTCGAGAATCCAAAGCCCTCAATCAGGGTACCCTTCATGAGGTCATAAGATTCTGCATCTTGTCCAGAGAGTGTGAGGAGTCTATCCCTACACTTTCCTGTGAACATTTCCCAAAGGAGAGCACCCCAGTGAGATCTGTTCACTTTTCTGGTTACACAAGCCCTCTCAAAAGCTGTGAACCATTTGGTGATGTCATCACCATCTTCATATTTAGTTACAATCCCTTTAGGGATTTTCAACATGTCAGGAGAATCTCTGACCCTATTTATGTTGCTGCCACCATTGATGGGTCCTAGGCCCATCTCTTGTCTTTCCCTCTCTATGGCTAGGATCTGTCTTTCCAAAGCCAATCTTTTGGCCATCCTGGCTAACTGGATGTCCTCTTCACTGGGGCTATCCTCAGTGATTTCAGAGGTGTTGGTCTCTCCTGTGAGGGAACCAGCATCTCTGACTATTATTTTTGGAGTCAGGGTTTGAGGGACCCTGTTCTCCCTAGATAGGATTGGTAGGGGGGAATTGTCCTCCAAGTCACTAACCTCTTCCTCTGAGTTGCCACCCTCAGAGGGGTTGGCCTTTTCAAACTCTGCCAAAAGCTCCTGGAGCTGTATTTTGGTAGGTTTGGGGCCCATTGTTATTTTCTTTAGTTTACAGAGTGACCTTAGCTCCCTCATCTTAAGATGGAGGTAAGGTGTGGTGTCGAGTTCCACCACAGTCACATCTGTGCTAGACATTTTGCTTCTAAAAGTTGGAATACTTTTTAAGAATCTACAACTGGTTCTAGAATCTAATTCAAACTTTTACAAACTTTTAAACTCTAAAAGAAATGCTAAACAGGATCTAACACAAGGCCCTAGCAGGTCTTTTAAGAATTTAGAAAACTTTTCAAATTGCAAAAATCAATTTCTAATGACAATTTTGGAATTTGTCGTGTGATCAGGTATTGGCTGAGTAGTCCAGCAAATGCAAAGTTTTGTACCCCACCGCTGATCCACCAATGTAGGAAGTTGGCTCTGTATGTGCTATTTCAAAGTAAGGAATAGCATGCACAGAGTCCAAGGGTTCCCCTTAGAGGTAAAATAGTGGTAAAAAATAGATAATACTAATGCTCTATTTTGTGGTAGTGTGGTCGAGCAGTAGGCTTATCCAAGGAGTAGTGTTAAGCATTTGTTGTACATACACATAGACAATAAATGAGGTACACACACTCAGAGACAAATCCAGCCAATAGGTTTTTATATATAAAAATATCTTTTCTTAGTTTATTTTAAGAACCACAGGTTCAAATTCTACATGTAATATCTCATTCGAAAGGTATTGCAGGTAAGTACTTTAGGAACTTCAAATCATCAAAATTGCATGTATACTTTTCAAGTTATTGACAAATAGCTACTTTAAAAGTGGACACTTAGTGCAATTTTCACAGTTCCTGGGGGAGGTAAGTTTTTGTTAGATTTACCAGGTAAGTAAGACACTTACAGGGTTCAGTTCTTGGTCCAAGGTAGCCCACCGTTGGGGGTTCAGAGCAACCCCAAAGTCACCACACCAGCAGCTCAGGGCCGGTCAGGTGCAGAGTTCAAAGTGGTGCCCAAAACGCATAGGCTAGAATGGAGAGAAGGGGGTGCCCCGGTTCCGGTCTGCTTGCAGGTAAGTACCCGCGTCTTCGGAGGGCAGACCAGGGGGGGTTTTGTAGGGCACCGGGGGGGACACAAGCCCACACAGAAATTTCACCCTCAGCAGCGCGGGGGCGGCCGGGTGCAGTGTAGAAACAAGCGTCGGGTTTGTAATGGAAGTCAATGGGAGATCTAGGGATCTCTTCAGCGCTGCAGGCAGGCAAGGGGGGGGTTCCTCGGGGAAACCTCCACTTGGTCAAGGGAGAGGGACTCCTGGGGGTCACTCCTCCAGTGAAAGTCCGGTCCTTCAGGTCCTGGGGGCTGCGGGTGCAGGGTCTCTCCCAGGTGTCGGGACTTAGGATTCAAAGAGTCGCGGTCAGGGGAAGCCTCGGGATTCCCTCTGCAGGCGGCGCTGTGGGGGCTCAGGGGGGACAGGTTTTGGTACACAGTCTCAGAGTAGTCCTGGGGTCCCTCCTGAGGTGTTGGATCTCCACCAGCCGAGTCGGGGTCGCCGGGTGCAGTGTTGCAAGTCTCACGCTTCTTGCGGGGAGCTTGCAGGGTTCTTTAAAGCTGCTGGAAACAAAGTTGCAGCTTTTCTTGGAGCAGGTCCGCTGTCCTCGGGAGTTTCTTGTCTTTTCGAAGCAGGGGCAGTCCTCAGAGAATGTCGAGGTCGCTGGTCCCTTTGCAAGGCGTCGCTGGAGCAGGATCTTTGGAAGGCAGGAGACAGGCCGGTGAGTTTCTGGAGCCAAGGCAGTTGTCGTCTTCTGGTCTTCCTCTGCAGGGGTTTTCAGCTAGGCAGTCCTTCTTGTAGTTGCAGGAATCTGATTTTCTAGGGTTCAGGGTAGCTCTTAAATACTAAATTTAAGGGCGTGTTTAGGTCTGGGGGGTTAGTAGCCAATGGCTACTAGCCCTGAGGGTGGGTACACCCTCTTTGTGCCTCCTCCCAAGGGGAGGGGGTCACAATCCTAACCCTATTGGGGGAATCCTCCATCTGCAAGATGGAGGATTTCTAAAAGTCAGTCACCTCAGCTCAGGACACCTTAGGGGCTGTCCTGACTGGCCAGTGACTCCTCCTTGTTGCTTTCTTTGTTCCCTCCAGCCTTGCCGCCAAAAGTGGGGGCCGTGGCCGGAGGGGGCGGGCAACTCCACTAAGCTGGAGTGCCCTGCTGGGCTGTGACAAAGGGGTGAGCCTTTGAGGCTCACCGCCAGGTGTTACAGCTCCTGCCTGGGGGAGGTGTTAGCATCTCCACCCAGTGCAGGCTTTGTTACTGGCCTCAGAGTGACAAAGGCACTCTCCCCATGGGGCCAGCAACATGTCTCTGGTGTGGCAGGCTGCTGGAACTAGTCAGCCTACACAGACAGTCGGTTAAGTTTCAGGGGGCACCTCTAAGGTGCCCTCTGTGGTGTATTTTACAATAAAATGTACACTGGCATCAGTGTGCATTTATTGTGCTGAGAAGTTTGATACCAAACTTCCCAGTTTTCAGTGTAGCCATTATGGTGCTGTGGAGTTCGTGTTTGACAGACTCCCAGACCATATACTCTTATGGCTACCCTGCACTTACAATGTCTAAGGTTTTGTTTAGACACTGTAGGGGTACCATGCTCATGCACTGGTACCCTCACCTATGGTATAGTGCACCCTGCCTTAGGGCTGTAAGGCCTGCTAGAGGGGTGTCTTACCTATACTGCATAGGCAGTGAGAGGCTGGCATGGCACCCTGAGGGGAGTGCCATGTCGACTTACTCGTTTTGTCCTCACTAGCACACACAAGCTGGCAAGCAGTGTGTCTGTGCTGAGTGAGAGGTCTCCAGGGTGGCATAAGACATGCTGCAGCCCTTAGAGACCTTCCTTGGCATCAGGGCCCTTGGTACTAGAAGTACCAGTTACAAGGGACTTATCTGGATGCCAGGGTCTGCCAATTGTGGATACAAAAGTACAGGTTAGGGAAAGAACACTGGTGCTGGGGCCTGGTTAGCAGGCCTCAGCACACTTTCAATTGTAAACATAGCATCAGCAAAGGCAAAAAGTCAGGGGGCAACCATGCCAAGGAGGCATTTCCTTACACATGGGCTATCAGGAGCACCTCTAATCAAACAGTGATTCTCTCTCTTCCTCTAAGCCCAGAACTTCGTTTTGAGACCAGAAATACGTGCTGCATCTTACAAATGAAATGGCATCTCAGTTGTTATGGTTACTCCGAGACATTTTCACATTAGTTTTGGGAGGGAATGAATAAAAGGTAGAAGATTCCTGATGGTCACAAATAAATCAGACTAACTGCAGATCTAATACTAGCGAAGCTTATGGCAAAGTCCTACAGTTACAATAGTGCTACACCCGAAAGTCAGACCCTGCACTGACAGGATGTTGTGTGGCAAGCAGAGAAAAGAACAAAAGGTCTCACCTGGAGAGTAGCGCAAAGCAAAGATTGAAGATCATTGAACTGAATACGGTCAGATGTGCTCTGGATGTGTGACTGGGGGAAGGAAAAAAAAAAAAGTAAATGAACAATCGAAGTACAAATCTATTAATTTACAAAACAGAGCATTTAAGGTTCTAATCAGCGCAGTTATATTTCACTATAGCGCTGCAGTGACATCCCAAAGGGCAGCTCAAAACATCCATAATCAGTAAGCCAAGTTAATTTCAAAAGGATACCATGGCCCTCAGATTTTGCAGACATCCAACTTGTCTGCCACCACCCCCCCCCCACCAATACCATGGACCATACGGTCTGAGTAAACAGAGTAAGTGGGCCCTACTCCAAATCAGACAGGTGAGAGTGGCATCAGAGAACCGGGATACTACTACATATTAAAAGAAAGACTAATTCCTTAATGCACCCTTGAGACTGGCCCTTCCCTGTTTCTTACCTCCATCTGGAGAACCTGCTGTAACCGCTCCATGATGACAAGAGTCGTTTTCTGTACAGCAGGGTAACAGTCCTTAGCGCTATTTTTCACTATCTCCATTAGAGCCTCATAGGCAGCACTTCTGAGGTTGTTCTGGTGCCCATCGGGTCTAGACGCAAGAGCAAACAGTATGAACCAGAGTATTACATGCAAACAGCTCGTAGAAAGAGCTGTACAGACATAATAAAACTGAGCAATGTCATAACATTAGACTAGAACAATGGAAGTACACTCACATTGAATCAGAAACCATACAAAAAGGTATGGGACACCAAGCATCTCAAGCAATGACTGCAAATTAAGAAAAAAAAAGTGCATGGTGTACTATGGCATCCAGCTTGAGCCTGGTATCGTAAAGTTGTAACACACTGTCCGTTAGCTCATTTTGCCCTATACAAAAATCTGATAAAACCTTTTAATTTTTTTTTATGACAAAAAAAAAAAAAGTTAAGAAAGACTGTAGTCTCCATTACCTATCTGTGGTTTCCAGGAGTTTCTGCACAATGAGTTCAAAGGAAGATGACAAGCAATAGGTTGCTGGCTCTTCTTGATCATCGGCCACATCAGCAGCTTCATAGGCAGCTTCAGCAAGACTGGAAAAAGCCTAAAAAAGAAGGAACAAGAAGAAACCAAACACTTAACTCATCCAAGATACAGTGGGTGCCAAGATGAAGCACAAATAAGATTTAACTCCCTAGCGCATATAAGTCTCACTAGGCTACTGCACCAAGGGCTGAACAAATAAGCAGCTATCAGCCAATAGCATCCATCAAACCTCTGACATGAGTTTCACATTAACAGCCAACTAGAACGTCTCAGATGTAAAACTGTCTAACCATCTGCCACAAATTTCTTCCACACTGCCCTTGTCCAGACTTACCCAGCAGACGTTAGATGCTACTCTTGGCTCTGCACCCAGGTTCTCGATCAGGCAAACCAGCAGGGGTGCCAAGTACATATCGTTGATTGCCGCCTCAGGAAGCAGTTCACAAATTCGCCCCACTGTCCATGCAGTTGTGTCACGAACCACCACACTTGGGTCCTTCATTAAATCTATGAGTGTGGGCATTGCCTGCAGTAAAGTACAGTATTAGATCGCAAAAAAGAAAAGAAAGAAACAGCCCTGAGGAAATAAAGCTGGGTTAATAGATAAGATTTTAAAGAGGGGGAAAAAAAATAAAAAAGTTAACTGGGCCCAGATGGGTAACAAATCCACATTGCTGACAATAGGAGAGAGTCTACAATTACAGGTTAACTGGGGGACAACCAAGACCATATTAGACACTCCACTGTATGGGTAATGAAGGTTGGGGGCTAAAATTATCACCATCTACCCAGAATGAAAACTGGAATAGTGGTTTAATTGGCAGTCACTATCTTGATCAAACAGGATGTTTTTCTTTTGATTCAAAATAACTCATAACACTTGGAGAATCAGGAGAAGATTACCAATAAGTCAGGAATGCCAAACACTAGCGCCAGGTTGGAGCTGCAAGAACGCTCATGGAAGTGAACAAATGACCACTACAGATAGTCTTCTTCACTTCACTAATGACTAGTAGCTAGGAAGGCCAATTTTATAAGAGAAGCTGTCACATTTGTCCAATCGAGCATTGCACACGCTGGCCAGATCATGTCCCTGAATGCAGAAAATGTATGTAATCAAGTGTAGAAATAGCAATAAACATGTTTGGGAAAATAAGCTAGTGATGTTTTCCACTGACATCTACCAATATGGATACTTCACTGAAGATAAATTAATGGTTTGAAGGCTGCTGTTCTACCTGGATTTTGTATTAGTTTGATGACAGCACATTTTGCCACTTACAATGTAATTTTACTTGGGCAAATCCTATTATCTACAGATTCTATAGAACACATCTAATTAGAAACACCAAAACTCACAAAACTGAGGAAGTTTGCAGACCCAAGACAAAAGCCTGGGACAGTCCTAAGAGACCGGTTACTGCCATCTTGAGAGGCTGAAAGGTATAGCAGTTCCAAGAACAACAAATTAGGCAATCATTTTTATAAAACATCCGGTGGCTCAGTGGACTAATGCAGCCACTTAATTTGTGTTTGACCTCATGGTCACAGGTTTAAGTATTGACAGGGACACTTGGCCCTTCAACTTGCTGAGGTGGCCGAAAGGATCACCAAGTTGGGTAACATCTATCTGCCAGCAGCCCTAGAAGATTAATGAATGAAATCACTTTACTTCCGTTAATCTAACTGGAGGATTTGTAGAGTGCGAACAGCATTCAGAAAAGAAAAAAAAAAAAAAAAAAAAACACACTTCAGGAGTGGCGAAGGGTGATCTTTACACCTATTCTAGGAGGAGAAAAAAAAAAAGGGAAAATTGCTCCGACAGTAATGGAATCAGCAAAATGACACTTGATAGAAGAGGAAAAGCTGTGGATGACAAGTTCTTCAAAACACAAGTATTAGAGAGCAACCAAATTATGTCCACAAACAGCTACTAAAGATAGGTCAGACCTGAATTACTAAAGGCTTCAGCTGATTAGGTTCTGGCCCCTCTAGGATGCATCCAAACGCCATCACTGCTGCGTCCCTGTATCGCCAGTCAATATTTTTTATGTGTTCTTTGATGAAGGGAAGAACATGAGGGACAATGTCGTCTTCACAGCAAGTGGACAAAAGCATGAGACACACGCCAGCTGCTTTACAAGGGTTCCAATCATCATCGTCATCATTCTCATCCTGCAAGGTAGAGCACAGGAAGGAGGAAAACCATCACTGCACGCATGTGAATACCCTGCCAAACCCTCTTGCCATGCACTTGAGCATTTTAATATCTTCACAACAGCACTGTCGAGGTCCCCACTCTCCACCCCCATGTCCAATCTAAAGGACCCAGACATTAGACTTACCATTATGTGTCACCAACAGGTAACCTATTTTCATGGAGTAAAATTCCCAAAGTTTTTCTTTACACAGATAGAAGACAGAAGACTGCGGAAACAAAATATGGCTTGTGCCCTCAACTGCAGAATACTTTCACTTTCAAATATGCAAGCTGCATCTGCACCACCATTCAAGGCTCTCAGTTTGATAATTATGTATTCAAAACTCATTTCACAAGCACGTTCTTTTTCCTAAGGTGATCACCACACTACATTAAACCTCTTGTGTACACAATTCCAAGGCCTGAGAGCAGAAATTGATTGGAACCTACCTGTTTGGTGAGTGTTTGTGTCAGGATAGGTACCAGGTACTGCAAAGCTCCCTTGGCATAGAATTTGCTGGTGTGTTCTGGTGGTCGACCTTGCTCAGAGGCCTAGAAGACAAATCAGTTTGGCACACTAACTATACCATATTACAAAATGTTTAAAAAATTATGTTCTAAAATGTTACTCCTTTAGTTTATATGAAGTACTGTTAAGTAAAACTGAAGCCAATTCACATCTTATGGAGAAAAATAAAAATGAGTAATAGCAATCTGAAGACACATGGGAAGTAAAGTGGGTAGTGATGAGTGGGTTGAATGGTGGCTAGTTCACCTTTACATAAAAAGTCAATAAGGCTACTGGTTGAGAGAACAAAAAAACAACTCATTATAATGGACGTAAGGGGAACAGCTATTGAAGTAAGCTCCTGCGGCTACCAGTTACTTTCACACAGGTTTAACGTGTTTGCCAATATGTTTTTATTCCGAATGGGATTCATTATTGTGGGCTCTCGCTTCAAGACTAATTTACATTCAAGGTCTCGTAGATGTATCTCTTTGCTGAATCTGCAATAAAATGTAACTTTTTTTATGTTTGCCATTTTTTTGTGGCACAGGCACACTAATTATGAAGGCTTTTTTTTAGCATTAGATAGGGACACCCTACATTTTACTTCTTGGAAATCTAACTATGAGTCGTAGTTGCACCTCACCACAGAGAGAACATTTCAGTGCAGGATGGCAACACCACACTGCTGAGGTAGGGACAGTGCTAGAAGTCAGTTCTACAGTAAGGACAGAAACATACAAGGGCCTCCCTATGGTTATTTTTCGACAAATGTTGAGAAATCACCAAGACTTCTACTCATAAGTTATCTGGATCTGCTAGTATAGGACCAGTTATTCCAACTTCCAATGTTAAGTCAGGTAGATGTTTAGGTGCTTGAAGAAACCCTTAGCAAACACTTCCTTACTGCTACCTCTATTCTCTGAAAAGGCTAAATGTTGCAATGTGTTTGAAGGAGGGGAGCCCCTGTCACGAGATCATTTTAGCACCTTGCTTGGGCACATTTTAGCTTAGGTCTGCGGCCTGTGCCCTTTTACCCAGTTATTTTATTAATTTTATTTAGTTTTGAAATGGCTAGCTTTAGATGGATGTTTTATTTTCTAATCGCTTGCTTTCCTGTGAAAGCTTTGCTGTCCACTCCTTTGCACGACATTTCACCCTGTGCCTCTGCTGAAGGCTGTACATGATAGTTTATCTAGTAGTGCTGCCACAAGAGTGCAGAGCCAGCCTTTGAAACCTAGACACAGTATCACGTCAGGCCTGTTCTCAGAAAATGTTTTGTTATTAAAACACACAGGCCAAAGGAGGTTAAAGAGGTCATTCCAGCCAGAGGAGCCATCCTATACTGTGTGCCACTTCATCGCTGCTTTGCTGATTGGCAGCCCAGTTTCTACAGCCAACCAAGGAGACTGCCAACCGAACCCTGTTTTCAGGTATGTGGCTGGGGCTCCTTCCATGGACTAGTATGGGCAGAAAGGGCCATCACTGCTATCGTCATACATAGATGCTAGAAGTGTAGGTAGGAATTCTTAGATACACGTTTGTTACAGGATGCTGGAACTTTATCTGTTTCTCACTAATGGTCACAATTAGCACTGTGATACGTGCCATTCTAATAACAGCTCACATCTTTTAACATAGAACATAGTAATTTCAATACATTGAAAACTGTCCTGCATCTCGGTCTGCCTTTGCTTGCAAGATTTGTGCAAATTAGAGAAAGGGGCAAGATCTGCAGACCGTAAGTTCTCAGAGAAGTCAGTGTCTGGTTTTCTAGACTGTCACAAACCACCTTTACTTCCTAGGTCTGGGCGTGGTGCTACTAAATAGCCAACCTCCAAACAGTGAAGTAATGTCTCAGTCACCCAAACATGGTGGTGCTGCTGCTCGAATACCAGCAGTCTTGCCGCCCCCTCCCCCCCCCCTCCCATGGTAAAAGTACTACACAGTATTTACCCATGCCTTTGTAAGGAAGTTCCTTTTTTGTCATGTAGCCCCCAGATTGTGCCACACCTATAGGACAGGTTACTTAGCTCCACCAACCAGAAAAGGGTTCTGTATTCTGGGACACTTGACAGGAAGCGGTCATCAGAAAGGAGGGAATGAAGTAGCCCATGGGAAATCTCCCCCAAGGGCACTTTCGGGGGGGGGGGGGGGGGGGGGGGGGGCAGCAGCACCCCAGAACTCTGGTCTTATTAGGCCTAGGGGAAGAGGACCCAAGAATGACTGCACTGCCACCCTTTGACATGGCAAAGATGCTTCACTGAAGCTGGACTGCATCTGCTGTTCTTTAGGCTAATGAAGATAGGACTGTGCACGTGGTGTCCTGCTCATTGAGAAGTTGTCCCTCCAGCACAGCCAGAAGCAGAGACTCCAAGAGTCGGTTGACAGCCTTCCTGTTCACAGCACAGGACCACATAAAGCTGAAGAAGCCTCCCTGGGCAAGCTGGTAGCCCAGATAACCTGATCATCTGTCACCATTATTGCTGGAACTGAACTGAAGATTGCTTTTCTCATGAATGTTACCTGATTTGCCCAAAGTACTTCCAAGTAACCACATTCATCTTCAAACAAATTTGAACTTCTTCAGCAAAACGTTATCAATTTGCCAGTAGTGGTTCACGGTTGAATGAAAAGTTTTGATTTATTATTTCTTCTATACAATTTCTATTTCTCTGGAACTCTTCTCTGGATAGGTTGTTGTTTTGGGGGTCTATAAATTCATGAAATATGGTCCACTTTATAAATGTGTCGGATTTCTTTAAAGTCCCGTTTTGCTTCTATTGTTTTGGTGCTGTTTAAATGCTTTAAACGGGTTCCTTTGTTAAAGCAGGACTGCTCAGAGCCCATAGCGAGCCAGGGTTGAAAGAAGGCTTAAACAAAAGCGGCCTCCTGCTAATAGGAAAGGAAGTGTATTAAACTGTGAGGCCTCACAACCACACCCCATCCCATTTCCTCAGAAACCTCAAAGCCCAAGAAATGGTAAAGTACAAAAACAGACCCAGTTTCCCCAAAATGTAAGTAGAAATTGTCACAAATGTTTGGTCAATACTGAAACAGTTAGGTTTATCCAATGCCTTCCCCTCTCTTGCAAAACAAAGTAAACAAAATGGAAACCTACCTCAAAAAGAAGTGAAGGACGCATAATCTCAAACCCAGATCCAACTACGAAGCAACTTATCACTTAAAACAGGGCTCGAAAAATCCACTCGACCACTCACATTGTCAAGTCTTATTTTATCAGGTCGAGCTATTTTTAATACTTACTCGTCCCTTCTGGCGAGCTGACAATGAACAAGTGTTCTGTTCAGTTGAAGTGTGGAAGGACAATAAAAGCGGCCTTTAAATTTTGTTCTTAGTCACATTTACTCTGTGTTCACAGACAGAGGTCAAAAGTCAGTTTTTCTTACAATTAATTTTCCTTCGGACTGCAGAGTTCAAGGACTGTGTAAGGTGAACTGTTGCTTATATTTTACATTCTATTTCAGTAGTTGTGAAAGCGCTTTAGATGTGTGATGAAAAAATATTTTAATAGAATGAAAACAAATCACAATACTTTACATCTTGATGTGCAAAGGATATGTTTTCTGAAACCCAATTTTCAGAGATTGTTATTACACTATATAGTTTTATCAGTAAAGCTGCAAGTGTAGAGGTTTTTGGTCATTTCTTGGAAAGTTACTGTGTGTAGACGACAATAAATTGGGTGAAACAAAACCAGGAGTTACGCAAGACATTCTTAACTATGCTTAGGGAGTGCTTACCATATCATGGTTTAGTAATATATTTATTAAAATTGAGCGTTTAAACAAACTGAGAAACACTCCTTCCCTGATCGCAATGTTAGTAAACTAAAATAAATCCTATGTTATGTGGGCTAGATTCTTGTGATGCATCCAGCAAACTTTAGTCTACTTAATCAAACTAAGGTTTTTTTTGTACTGCAGAAATGCTGAGCTCCCATATTAGAAGGCGCAATCAGATGTGAAAATTAAGAAAAAGGAGTCTCTAAACTATTTGCCTAGGATCACACGAGACCCGTTTGCGGGTAAAATACATGAGTTAGGTTGATTAGATTATTTAAGTTACTCGACTTGCAGGTCTAGTAACTTTATGATTTTCGAGCCCCGCTTAAAAACCCTTCCCCACATTTCTTAACAATTATCAAACTAACCTCAGATGCCTCTATAGCAAGGTCCATCTCTTCATCACACACATTGGACCAGAACTCTATTCCCTGCAGGGCAACCTCATCTATATCACTCTTCATGGCTTCCACAGTAATCTGCCAAAAAATAAATAAATTAGTTTCAACTATAATCAAACATATAAGGAAGGATGAGGCACCCACACATGCAACAAACCTTTGCACTGGATATCAGGACTGTTTCATCATCAGACATCAGCCTATTAGGGAATCAAGTATGCACAATCAAGGCTGAAGGCTAAATAACGCCAAGAATATCACCAGCAGTTTACAATACCTATCATGCAGCACAGGCTCTTCATGATCCGATTGGCATTATATGGCAGATTAAAAATTTACCTAGAAGCAAAGAAGTGACTAAAGCTCTCATTTACTCACAGTAAATTGAATGTTTTTTACTCACAGCAAAGAGAGCCGGTCCCATGTAGGTTTCCATATACTGGTAGTACAAGGACATTATCTTCACTAAATTCTGCAAGGCAGCAACTCGCACCTACACAAAAAGGAGGCGTCTGATTACAGTGGAACAAATGAATGCAGGTATCGGACAGAAAACTGCATGCTTTACAAACTGTAAATTATTCACTGTACCCATGACACTTACAGCTAACATGTCAGTCAAACTGGAAAGTGGTAAACAAGGTTATCTCCACAATAAATTTCCAGTAGCTAATACAAACGTTTTCCCCACAGGAAATTTGAAGTTTTAAGCAAACAATTATACATATGAGATGGACAATCAAGACAGTTAAACAAAACTGCAGCTTCTTCTTTGAAAAAGGTATTTTACTACTTGCACAAGAGCAGGAGTGTGTGAAAACACAAAACAGTACTCAAACACCACGGAACAATGATGTAAAATGGAAGTGAATGACTGACACTGGCTGCAGACGATCATCCTGAGAAGAAAATATAACTGCTGGGCCATTCATAAGTCTGGTATTTTCAAAAATTATTCTGAGTGCTATTCTGACATAACAAACAAAATGCCAGTTGTTCAAAGCTGTACCACCTTTTCACACATACACTAGGAAACCCAATACTCAATCCTCAGGTAAAACGGTATCCTCCAGTTCTCTGGCAAACAACAAGACCTGCATTATACTCACTCTTGTATCGGGGCACTGGGTTGCTTCACAGACTACTTGCATTATGAAGTGCCTTTCAGACTGCAAAGGAAGCAAAATAAGTGAATGCAATACACTAACAATGAACATAAGATAAATCACAATAACCAGCTCCCTTCCCCAGACTAAAGCTTTTCATACTACTAAAGGGCATGCCAGTTTCCCTTTTAAAATGAAGGTTAAAAAAAAAAATAAAAAAAAAAAGGAGGCCAACATCTGTAATTTCACAGTATGCTTTTGCTAGTCCTCACCTAAACATAGGGCTCACCACGTTTGACATCATAGAACTACTTAGTCAGTCTGGTGATCATTAGCAATCCAGACAGTTGCAATCAAATAGCTCTTTAATCGTCCACACCAGTAACCCATCCACACTCTCTGCAACTCAACACAAGCTCTCACCAGTCCACTGGAAAACCTTTGTAGCCCTGCAAAGGAGACTGAAGAGGACAGGGCCAACACCATTTATAAAAACCAAAATGGAACTCTGCATCAATGTATTTGTTTTAAGGCCAACTGAACATGATCAGGAGCATGCTGGGCTTTTAACAACAAGAACGTTCTTTACAGGGAGGCTTTAAGTGGAGGTTCTACTTAAGATGTTTGTTGTATCACCCTTTGGCACGGAAAAGGAGCATTCTTGGTCTGAAAACAAATTAAATGGCTAGGAAGCAAGTTGAAAAAAAAAAAAAAAACCTGTAGAAATGATACAAAGTAAGAAAAACGGGTTACACTTGCAGGCTCTGAAAAACGAACAGAAATGCCTTTTCTCATTTGTAAGAGAAACTCAGTTTCAGTATGGAACAGAATCATATTAGGCACCTAGAGGCAAAATGAATCGAATGTTGTTCAAAGACAGAGGAAAATAGGGAACACGGTTCTGGATCATTCAAAACTCATAGGTTTTGCTGTATTCACACTAGAAATTGTGACCAAGCTAAAGTTGATGGATCCCAGAAACCATGACTAGAGCTCTGATTTTTTTGATACATAAAGTGTTCAATAATAGTTTTGAAAATCTCGGAGAGAGATTTATGAATGGTTTAGAGAACAACATGAACAGACGTGATAAGAAAAGAGAAAAACAAAAACAAAACAAAACACTTTAAATGAAGGACTGGAGTAGCTGTCAACTTGAAACGAACTGGAATTATCAATAGGTCTCACCTATAAGACCTTTTGGCTTTGCCAATATTTTTAGTCATTCTGTCCAGGATGGCTTAAAAACAAGCATTTGCAATGCAATAGGTCTCACTTTCACATGCGCATGACTTTGGCGTTGTAGTGGGAATGTCTGTCTTAAGTGTTTTGGTTTGGAGTGTAGTCGATGTATGTGGGATTATGTGGGTTGTACTGGAATTGTTAGTTGTGGAATTGTGTGGGGTGGAGTGTATTTTTGTAGTGGAATTAAGCAGCATGGCAAATAGCTAGGAGTGAGATCTGCACAGGATAGAAAGGAATATAGGGCAGGATAGGTAGTTTGCGCAGAAAGTGTTGAAAGAACCCCAGACAGTGGAGCAGAAACTGTGCAAGTAAGAGAAAGAAGGGGACAGCAGGCCACAGACACATAACGAGGGAGGACATGTTTATGCAGATGATGCCCTAAGAAGAGGAGGGGTGTGGCGGACTAGGCATGAGAAGAAATCAAAAGTAGATGGTCTTTATTTGCCATCCCTAACATTCGGCAGGTTCGTAAAAACAACGTTAGGCACCTGCAGTTATGTTTAAACTTAATAAGCATTGGGAAGGTGTTCACAAAGCAGGATGTTAAAAATACATAACTTTACACTGTAGGTAAAAAAATAATTCTCAACCATTTGTGGTTCATTATATGTATTTTTCGTTTTACAAATGTACCAAACTTTATCAGGAACAGCAGAGGTTACTGAGAGCACTTCAATGGTGAAAGCTTCCAGTTTTTATGACGAAGATGTGGTGTAACTGCCAGAGTGTGTACGAAAAAATTAATGTGTCCTTGTGTAACATAACTGGTGCTCACATAAAGAGATCCAAATACCTTTGGTTTTGGTTTGCGCTACAAAAATGCAAAAGATAAACCTGAACACTGGATGTTTGTTTATTCATGTGAGACATGAACGGGACAAGGGAGAGATAGAGAGTTAAACAGGGAGCTAAAGCGAAGACGACAGGCAGCCCCACAGAAAGAGAAAGACGGGGAGCAATAGAGAAGCATTGAAGGGAAAGACTAGGATAGAAGATGTGGGTATGGCTAGAGAGGGGGACTTTGAAGACTTTCAAGCTCAGGACCTGCGTTCCGACACCTTCGGAGTGTGGGACCAAAAAAGAAAAAAAATAATTTTATAAATGAGCAGGCCTCCACCCTCGCTCCCACCACCGAGAGAGGGAGAGAGGCATTGAAGGGAAAGAGTGGGCAACTTTGAAGACTCAAGTTCAGGAACCGCATTCAAGCCTGCGATCCGATACCTTCTAAAGGACAAAGTTAAAAAAAAAAAAAAAAAAAAAAAGTAAATAAGCAAGCAGACCTTCACCCTCGCTCCCGCCACAGGGGACTACCCATAGAGCCACCGATGAAGAGCAAACATGACCAAGATAACGGCCGGATGTAGAGCCTTGTTTACAGCGAAGCTAACCTGAGAGCAAGAATGCTCTGCACATTAGCAGTAAATGAAGGAAAAAAACGAAATAACAAGTCCCCTAAAGAAGAGATAAACAGGACAAAGTGTATTTACACAGTAGTTGGTCCCTGCTCCCAAAGAGAACAAGCATTTTGCAATGCAATAAGTCTTGCATATTTCAAAAAGTTGTCATCTTTTGACAACATTGCCCACGAGCAGAAAAAAAAAAAAAAAATATGGAAATTGACAAAAGATAACTTAACAAAATAAAACTTAGCAATTTTGTTTGTCCTGCTGGGCACTTTTTGCCAGTCACAAGCCTTCTTTTTGCAGGGCACTGGAAGTTAAAATGAACAAGATAGTACCTTAAACACATTGGGAGCAGCGGACCAGCACTAATTAAGTTGAAACTAATTAGTCCTCGATTCCCTGCTCCACAAGGAGCAACGGAAGTGATGACAGGCCTGCCTTGACGAATTACATGGCAGTGAAGAAGAGTGCCACGCAAACCATCAAATGGTGAGCGACAGGCGGGCTCCAAGCCTTGTACTGAACACAGCAGTCTTGCAAGCGAGACGCATACGCTAGCGGATGCACTCGCAGGCTCGACCGTAAAAAAAAAAAAAAAAAAAAAAAAAAAAAAAAGACACAAAATGGCAAGACTGACCACTTGCATGGAAGGATTTTTAAATGACACTGAAACAAACAAATTAAATACTTTTAAGCCCACAGAGGTATACAAGAGTCCGTACGCTTACTCAACCATAAAGCTACATTCAACATAACCAATAAACTAAAAATACTAGTTGAGAAAAAGTGGCTGGAGAGAAGGGTGTCAGACTTCCAGATTTCAAACTACGCGACTAGTTGTACGTTCTTTCCATTAATTACTGGAAGTCCAAATGATTAGCTAAATTTGACCAGAGATCCACTTACTAGCTCCTGAAGTGACATTAAAAGTTATATTCTTTCAGCTGGTTCTCTTAGTACCGTCACACCCCAAATCAATTAAAGGGAAACACAGGTTAAAGAAAAAAAATAACAACAAGTCCGTTATGTTCAAATCCTGCTTCAGTGAAAACGTTTGACTGCACAAGCAGTAGTCCCATTAATAAACCTAAGCAAGGTACACAACTGCAGCTTGAGTAAATACTGTTGTAGAAGCATTAACTATAAATGTACTATCTGATGCGTAACAGAACCTCGACACCACCAAACATGTGCCCTAAACTCAAACGGCAAGAGACTTTAACCATCCAAATTGTCTGCATTTACAGGCATAAGTGCAAATGTATATTTACGCAAAAGCTTAATTTATGTTAATCCTGGGGCGAAATATTGGTGATCTCTTCCATCACACCCTACTAAGCATCTGCATTTTACCCTGTGGCTCCACAACCCAATCTTACAATAAGATAGCTAATGGAAGGCATGCTCCTCTCACTAGTGATTTCATTTTCTTCTGCTAAAATGTGGGGGAATAGCATGCAGCCAAAAGTCAACTGTATGAACAGCCCACACACACATTGAAAAAGAAACCCACAAATATTACTTGACAAATCACTGTAGCAGTACACGCAATTAGTTCAATTTAGAAGATCCAGCTAAAAACGTTGGTTTCTTATCGAACCTTTTAGCAGTCTTGTAGTAATGCTGGGCATGTCCCTTTCAAACGTCATCTTGGGAAACTCAAAAAAGGATACTGCGGCTCACTACAGTTAAGAACCTTCACCCACCACTGAAAACAATAGCCTTGAAGAGCGGAGTGACATCACTGGGTAGTCAGTTAAGTCAGGAAGCACAGGGCTTGAGACAGTGCAGTTGTATGCTCCAAGAGCAGTGTGAACATAGGCTCTTATAACATACAGATTTGCCACCACTATACTTTCATAGCAACACTTCATGTGTGCCAATGTTGCAAATACTACATTCTTGCTGTAGGTGCCTCAGCAGCTTACCTCTTTGTCAAAGTTTGCTTTTGTAAACTCCAAAGAGTTCAACAAAGCATTGGTGGCAGCCAACTTCACATTGTTGCTCGGCTCCTCCTTCCGCATGCCCTGGATGATTGCGGTTAAGATCTCATTTGATTTATCCTGTAGTTGCTCTGGATCCTATTAAAAAAGGAAAAGAAAAAAAAAAAGTCACACACAAAACCAATCCGTGCAGACGGCAAAAGACAATTGATTGTAATATACTAACTGTTGCACATAAATGAGCCTGTAGTAGGTAATCTATGAAACACTAAAATCTACCCTTGTTCCAAACACTGAAAACGGTTAAAAAAAAAAAAAAAAGCTTGCATGCAGTGTAATGCGAACCACTATTGCACAAAGGAGAGAGATAAACAGTGGCCATGATTCAGAGTGATTTTGTAGAAGCGTGGATTCTACCACATTAAACTGAAGCGCATGTGGGGGAACATTGTGTCACCAATTCAAGCACACAGTATGGAGTCTCAAAATTGTTAACCTCCATCGCCCAGAATTTTGAATAGTTTTTTCCATGCAGCAAGCAAACATGGGGCCATCCAGATTCATTAATTTCACAGGGACCAGATCATCCCTATATTAGAAACATTAAAATATTTTCACACAAGGCACTTCTACTGCATTTACACAGTCCTGCTTGTATCAGTAGAAATTGTCTGCAACTCAGGTCAGGAGGAGGTTAGGTGTTACCACACTTCACCTACCAAAATTATCTATCGTGAGCAACAAAAGACTAGCAGGATGCCTACGGAGTCCCAAAACAAGAATTAACTGCAATTTACACAATTAGGTGAGATAACCAAATCAGATTTCTATAGTTAACTGAACTTAAAAGCTAAATAGGTCTCATTTGCTTATTTATACCAGCTAAACTGCAAATGATCGTCCACCAATATATAAAGAGCAGAAGATCTCCATGGATCATGAAACCTATAAAAATGTTCCCATCGCATTAAAACAGGAAAGACAAAGTCTTACGCCATCCAATGAGAGTATTCATGAAACCGAACATGCGTGACCATGAAGACATCAAGTACTGCAAAAATGCATAAACAATCCTAGTAACTTATAATGCACTCTCTGCAAATCATAACCGGTTATGGAAGGAGGGGAGGCAAGGTGTCCAACCGGTACCTTTAATGATTACCTTCAATGATTACCTTCACCCTTATGCAGAGATGCTGTCCTTTCAATCTAATTCTTGTATATAGGCCGAAAATGTCTCTATAAATACATCATTTTCAATCCACATATTATTTACACCCCATTAGCTAACAGCAATTAGAGTGGATGGACAAAACGTCTAGGTCTTAACAGTGCGTTTTTAATTGCACCAAGCAGATGCACAAAATATGCTGCCTCAGCTTGTAACCCACCACTGATTTGAAATTTGTAAGCTTTCCCGAAAAACCAAGAGCAGCAAATTAAAAACTGTAGATGCAACAAGCATTGACAAAGCCAAAAGCCCTTGTCTATGAAAGCTTTTGGCTTTGTTCTGCCATGATGTACACACCACATATACATAATAAAAAAAAGAAGTGCATTTTGAGCTGTCTGCTTCCCAATCCTTTTGGTCTTTCCTCCTCCACCAAGCCAATCCCCCGACCCCACCCCCAAGTGTGTCCTTCTCTCCCACCCTTGGTCTCACCTCGTCCCTAACCCCAATTCCAAAATAAAAACAGGGAACAGGTTGGGGGGGGCAACACAAGACGGTGGGAAAGAGGATGCAGATGCCAGAGGAAGCTCTAGAGTGAATAAGGGAGCACACGGCCAATGGGGGGTGGGCTGAAGAGGCCAGATCATGCACACGGAGAGGCATCGGTAAGCACAGACAATGGTGGGCAGGCAGGGCACAAGGATGGGGGAAGAGGTACCCAAGAGAGCCAGCTGGGGAGAGAAAATAAAAATAAAAAAAAACATTTCTAGGGTGCTTAAACAAAAAGATAACAGTGGAAACTGAAATGTGAGCAGTGAAATGGCACAGTAATCTGTTCATACTCCAGGGGAGGGACTAGCATGAGGAAGCTGCCAAATGAAAAGCAAGCAGAAAAGATAAACAATAAAGCCAAGCAATGGGTGAGTTCTATTCACACTAGAAGATAACAAAAGGTCCTACAGTTGTAGAAGGGGAAACCTAAAACCAACACTTGATCTTATACAGCAACGAGCATGGCTTCAGTGTGCTTAAAGTAGTGCAGAAAGGACTAAGAAGGTTAAAGAGCAACAGTAAAGGTGGAGTGAGAGGAGTTCTTAAGAGATTAACAGATTAACTTGCCATCCTATTTTCTCTGCCACAGTGTCAGTCACACAATATCTAGAAGCGTCAGGACCTCCAGTATATTAAATCAACTATGTTGACCTGGAGAGCAAAATGGACCACCACGTTTTCCTGGTGAATACCTATAAATGCAACCACCAAAAATATAGGTTGTAGCACCCAAGCGACTTCATTGAACAGAAAGAACCATCCTCAACACCAAATAGAGGAAAATAGCCGTATTTTAAATTTAAGAACAAAAAGGCAACAAAGTAAAACGAGTGGCAGATTTGCAGTGGTGCATAGATAAACCAACTGAAAGGACCACTCAATACTATGCAGAAGGAAAACAGACTAATCTTGTGCAATGGGGTCTTGTCAATAAGGTAGATTTGCAGCTCAATGAATGCAGGAAAATTATGGATGTAAACAATTACATGTGAAAGCATAAAATGGTACGTAAAAAATAAATTAAAGCAAACCACCTGTTGCTGCTATGTCTTTTTCACTAATCCTATAGGTTAGAGAATGCCATGTGGTGGTCAGGATGGACCTGGATTCTCTGGCTGACCAGAGTACTGCAGCAAAATAAGAAAATTAGCAGCTATACTACACACTATGCTCCAAGCACCTGCAGTCTTTCAACTGTTCTGAATAGGGATTTTCGGTAGAACCTAATCATAACGTCACCTGAAGAACCCAGAGAGCAGCAATCAATACAAAACCTTCATAAAGTACTGTGCTCAGAGTGCAGGTTGAAGGTCTGTTGCTGAAACTGTACCCATGCAGTATCAAGCATACCAACAGAACTGCTCAACAAGACTTAGCACAATGATTACTTCGAACTATATCTAAGGAAAGTAAGTACGGAGCACTTACAATGTCCTGGCAGATGTAGCCGATGGCCTCCAGTGTTGATTCTTTCATGGACTCAGTGCAGTTCGGATTGGTGACGTTTGTTACCAGTTGTGGAATTAGCTGTGGCCACTGATCTACAGGGATCTCTGCGCAAGCAATACCGGCCACACATTGCGATGCAGAGCTGGGCCTGTAAGTCTCTGTGCCCAAAGTCTGCAAGACCTAGAAAGGAGGGGGAAAAAAAAAAAATAGATGTTTGCAATCAGGAAGCACATTTCATTGAAGAAAAGTGCTGATTCAATGAAAGTGAGGCAGGCCAACGCTGACAATTCAAACAGAATAGCTTAAGTCACTTCGGTAATAAACAAAACATGCATCACTTCACATAGGACCTGTGATTGACACCAAGGGATTTATAACACTTGCAAACGCAGAACTTGTGGGCCCCACCTCACTGAATTATCCTAAAGCACATGAGGAGCCCAGTAAATAAAATAAAAAAATTCTGATTGCTGTTACAACACAGAATGATGGTGCTGTAGAAGTTAAGTGAGGATTTCTGCAAGCATGCACATTTCTTTCGCACAAACATCCACTGTATCACTCGAACTCCAATTAAAGCTAAATGTTGGCAGCTTCACCAGGATTGACCTGCACTGAATATTCTGTCATTACTGGTAATGGAAGTAACAAGAGGATAAATCGAGACCTGCATTTCTAGAACACAACCGTAAGTCAGCAGGATAATCCAAAATGCAAAAGGTTCATGGAAGTCACAGGAAAGCACCTGTAAATAACTTCCTTGTGTTTGCAATGTTCTATTATACTATTGCTAAATCCAACTGACCTCTAAACCAACCAGGAAGCTGTAGTTTTTCCATGTAAAGGATGCACACTGTGGACAGTGCAGCAAATTACAGCACTGAAAACAGAACAACCCTGCCATCTTGCATGTTCCTTTGTGTGAATCGCCAGAAGGAGAGACCAACTTCAAAGACCGGCTTAACTCTCAAGCTCCCTTGAGACACCATCAACAGCTCCATGTTTGTGTGCTCATTCCAAGCGCAGAAAATGAAATGCTTCTCAGCAGTTCCAGCGTAAATAATCTGTTGTGTTAGCAAATGGAGTTTCCCTCCAACTTCCCCCCCCCCCCCCGCTGCCCCCCCTCAAATCCTGGAAGGTGTGGGAGGCAGACATTTTTGCCCTTGTTAGGAATACATTTCCAACTTTTTTCAGTTTAGGATGAGTTGGGAGTTGAACTGGTGGAGACCCTTAATGTAGGTTTGCAGGTGTGAAAACATACATGGCTGAACTGAAAGGGCATTCCAACTCCGAAAGTACTGCTCCCTGTCTACTTCTAGCCTCTGTACGTAGATTTGGAAAAAAAAAAAAAAAAAGTATCAAAACGAGAGTCCTGTACAAACCCTGGCATAATCAGGGCTCTCATATAAATGAGGACACTGCTGTAATTTGTCATATCACTGAATAGCAACAAGTGACTAGTGGATTTTATTTTTGTTTTTACCATCAAAAGTAGATTTATGATTCATCCTGTCTCACAGACAAGTAGATGTGATATAAAATTACACACCCCTGAAAATAAGACTAGCACGTCTATGAAGGCTTAATTCACAACTACTGGAACAGTTGTGCCACAGAAGCTTTTTTTACAAAGAGGAATGCAAATGTTGCAGCTTTGCTCCACAGAACTACGTTTATTCCACTGGGTTAATCCGGACTAAAACCTAAATCATGGATTCACAGTGCTGCTGAGCTACCAGCTAAAACACTTAACCTGATTAAATCAGGGCTGCAGATCCTTAACTTTAACATAGGACCACGCCAACAAGTTTTTATAAAAGACTTTAAACACTTTGCTCATTTTCATGGAACGATCTAAGACCTTCCTGAAGCCATTAGATGGCAAAGTTAAAAAAAAGTGGTATTATTAACAACACACCAGGGCTACATGAGATGGAAGGCGAATTGGTAAAGTTTTATTGTTAACATGATTAGGATGTGTCTGAGTACAATTAAATAGGTGTGCTTCCTATTTTAATATTCTGTCCTGATGATGACCAGCCTGAATTCATTTCTTTGATTGGGGTTGAAAAGTCGACATTGTATTAGAAATTGTGGATGACTTTGAAAAATTCAGCAGGCTCACAGTACCTATGGCTATAGGTGCTTATTTGAGACCTGATGCTTTTAACCACAGTTTGGTTTTAATTTTCATGTAAATAGCACTGCAACACTTACTGACACAGGATTCACTCACACTGCGCCGTTATACAGAAGCACCTCGATTACTTTAAATTGTGAATTTAAGTTTCCAATAAATGTGATATATTACTCACAAACCTCATAGGTACTGAAGTTTCTTTTTGGTACAACCACTGTCGTGGCAGTTAATTCATATCCTTCCCCCAGAGGGACCACAACATTTTTTTTTATATATTACGGACTAGAACCCAGCCAGAATTATTTCACTAGTAACTGTAACTACAAGTAACGTGAAGCATGACTCAAGCAGTTGCCCTGAATACAAGTCAATGGATATAATATACATGTAAGAGCGGTACCATATTAAAGTTTGCAATAAGTGCTTGGAACACTGGCCAATACTCGAGTCTTACGTTAAAGCACAGACCTAGAAACACCAAGCAGCTGCATTAGATTTCACTATATTTTACAGTAAGGTGCAGTCTTCAAGAACATCCAATCTGAAGTTTGACTTTTGTGAAATACTTTTGCTATAGTACACAGCACAAAAAGAAACACTTTGCCGTGCTTAATATACTGCAATCAATGTGCTATGCAACTTTCCACTGAACCAAGAATCAATAGTATGTAAATTCAACCTTCATTCTTGTTCTACTTTTGCTCTTCCAAACTTTCCTTAGGAAAAGAGGCAGCTGCAATCAGGAGGTGATGCAATGAAGTTATCACATCAAAATGCAACCTGGAGTACTTACATAGGTCTTGACTTCGCTTCGAGCATTGGCATCGATCGCTAGCCATCTCTGCTGGTACTGCGCCTTCACATCTGCATCCTTTGACGTTAACGAATTCTTGATCTGTAGGCCAGATGCAATTCGGGCAACCTGGCTATTGCCTGGATTTGCAAGGACTTTCGACAGTTCCACTAAGAACGTCGGCTGCAGAAAAATGGAAGGGCGCGTGAGTGAGTCTACATCACAATCATAAGGCACAATTAGAAAGAAAAAGAAATATGCTGCGGTTGTAAAGAAGCTTCAGTTTGCCTACAAGTAATATCAAGAGTATACACTGATGCACCATCTTCTGAACTTCACATGACCATGTATCAGTTACAGATGAGAAAGCCCCGGGAGAGCATTTCTCTAGTGTACTGCAGATCTTCAGGCCTCTTCCTTCATACACTGATCTACTGCCATCAAGTGCGGCATGCTCACAGCACCCTAGGAAACTCTCCACACACCTACTAAGGTCAGTAAGCATTCAGTCACATTATGCACATATCCAATGACACAAACACCCTACCTGCACACCCTCAGATTTAAGCAACCAGATCACACCGCCACCGTGGAGGAAGTGGCCTGCCAAAGAGGAAGAGATGGACATAGTGCAGGACATGGAAAAATGCAAGGAGGATGGATGACACGTGCAGGCAGACCACAAAGTAACAATAGACATTCATATTGCCTGCCTCTGTCCAGTATTTGTCAGCGCATTAGAGGATTCCCGACACTTCCCCTCTGCCCAGAAATCAGACAAGGAGTGAACGAGATCCCTTTCCAATAGTGTGAACTCACTAGTCAAGACTCCTCAAATGCAGTAATTGAATAAGACTATAACTTATTCATACATTAGCTGGGATAATCAATGTTGTTTCAGCCCAGTTAGAGAAGTGAAATGGTAAAACTGCTCCAAAGATCTCTTCGAATAATTACATGTCTGGTCAAGCCCCATCTGATTATTGCCAAGGCTTATATGTTTTAGGCTTAGACCAGGGGAGTAAGACTGGCTGAAATGACAATGGCAACTAGCTAAATTATTTTATGCCATCACTTTCACAAAATCTGCAAACTTGCAAAGGGAAAAGATGAATTTCAGAACAAGGTAGTGAATATAACCCGTCCTAAAATCTGTGGAACTTGAGTTAGGCAAAGAAATGTATCTGGGTTCCTTACGCAAGTAGCTGTATCAAGAGTGCTCAATCTAGGGAAACAACGAGTGTCAACAGGCCTAATTTAGAACTTATTTATCAAAGAATAAATTATAGCCCAGAGAATTCCCTACTCAAGTTAGCCAGGTGGGATTCAGATTACTTGGGCCTCAACTGGCCTGGTTCAATTGCGCTATTTAGAAGTTGTACTGGGACCCATCCCTCCTGGGGTAGACAGAATGATCAGATCTACGTGGCAAAAGGGATAAGAAAATTATCTAATTTCTTAGCATTTAAAACCACTTCAATTCATTTTTGAGCCTCCTGAGAGTCACATTTCAGTCTTAGATAAATAATACAATTAAAAAAATATATAACATACTGGAGACCGGTTTAAAGCTAAAATATCAAGACAGCTCTTCAATGCCAAAATTAATATGGCGTTACTGTAAGAATGAAGAACATTATTAACATTTAACACAGGCTAAGCAAAGGTGCTTAAGACATTCCGGAGATTCATAAAACTAGTCTCAGACAGGACAAGTGTGCGGATAAAGGTCGATCGACCTTGATAACATTTTGCCTCATGCTATTAATGCAATAACGAGATAAATGAGTTTAGAAAACTGGAATTTACTGAAGCTAGTGTATCTACTTGAGGCACACAAAGACAGCATTTATTTTGCATGGGCTGTAGATGAATGGACTACATCTCCACATACCCCTCTATTACAAGCAGCACTGCACTGCTGGATTAGTCTGAGGAAGTTGTTCGCCATCAATTGCTGACTGCCTACCTTGCAGCCTAATAGCCTTTCAATAGTACTGGATGCATGCCAGTCATACTTGAGGAGATGTTTGTCATCCGCGTATAAAAGCATTGAGAGTCATACGGACAGGATCAGTCTGAACAGGTTTAGAATATACATTTGAAACAATACTGAGGATAGAGCAGACCCATGGGGTACTGTATTAGGGAGGGAGACATCCTTAAACTAAATGGAGAAAGACGCAATGACTGAAATCGGTTTTTCCAAGTAGGAGTAAGAGGCAGCCAGGCCAAAGCCTTGCCAGCTATCACCACAGCTCTGAGAATAAGCATTAAATGTTTCTAGTATCCAATGAGTCATGGCTTCCTGTGTCCCAAGTTCGCAGAGAGCTTTAGGGGCGGCATCCCACCTTGTTGACCCTTAGCATGTCAGGCCTGTAGCTTGTGAAGAATGGCAACACATACATGCTCTGTACTGCACCCTATTGAAACAATATGATGACCATAAATCACAGGGAAATTGCAGAACTTGCATTCTGGGGAGTGGTTTTGTTGGAACAACTCGACAGTCCCCGCAAGCCCCTGTATTGTTTATTCTATACAAGTAATAGTTTAAGTTATGAATGTGTTTCCTTGTCTTTCAGCAAACTTGTGAGGTTTAAATATGCTGTTCAACTTGGACGCTTTCTTAAGTGGCAAATGTACTGATACTAATCTTAATATGTAATCACCCAACATCGTTTGATTTTGAAGATAAACTTTTTCTCCTGTTATTTTATGAGTATCTGAAACTTAGTCGTTATAAGATAAAATGCAGTCGTTATAAGATAAAATGCACACAATACCATGTTCTGTGCCTGCCTATGTGGTAACTCACCACATATCAGGTGAGGTTCCAATGAACCCCAACCTTCTGGGTGGTACAAATATTTCACATATGCCTTAACTACAGTCAGCTGCTGGATGACATTAATACCTCTACACAGTTATATTTCCTACCACTGATCCTGCCCAAGCATTCCCACACTATCCATCACAACTTTATTTATCCCTCGCGAAGCGGTATTTGTCACCCCTGAGCAGCCAATCACCCTTTATTTCTTTAATGAGATGACACTAAGGGAATGGGAGACATGAAATGTGTTTTTGAGGGGGGGGGGGGGGGTGCAAACAGTCTAAGGGAGAGCCGAGCCAGGGGGTCTGGTCCCAACAGCCAAAGCACGAGCCATCAAAATAGGTACATTAGGTGAGAAAAGGATAAAAACTTTGTAAAGAATAAAAGTGTACGTTTAACATCTGTCTTAGGTACGTGCTATATCAAAGATTAAGTTTGAACAGACTGTAGTGTAATATCCCCCTCTCCACCTTTTAACACCAAAAGCCAGTGTTTTGCGTTGTTACTCAATCCGCATCATTGAATTAACGCCAGAATATGGAGTTCAACAAATACACTCATCTCATAAAACTACAACTATACAAATATCCATAGTCATCAGGTTTAAACTGGTGTTTTTTCTGTTTGGAATGTTGTCACAGACACCAAGATTAAACGGCAACGTAACATTCTGTCAGCAATCATGCAGCAAGAGCAATATCTGTAAGGGATTCGAGATATATTTTTTGCTAATCTCCTACAACCACGTATACTCAAGTCAGGGTGCCAGAAGTAACGTTAATATAAAACACCATCTCGTTACACAGCTGGCTCTCCTGCTTTGACAGGCGAATTTTAAGTAGAGGCTTAACACCTCGGTGACCTCAATAGCCTTTCAATAGTGCTGTTGACCTCAATCAAATAGTTGACAGCGCAAAACCATCCTTGGAGCCCCCAGAATTTGCACTTCGAGTTACTGTACATTGTCATAGACTCCATAAAACGATGTATGTCTTCAGAAAGGCAGTCTATCATAAAATCCGTTTTCACTTTAAAGTATGGGGCATGGTATTGTCTCCTGCGAACCTTCACTGCAAAATCTGAGAAAGGAGAATGTATCCTTCTCCTCGCCAAAGCACTGTGGTGCCCTTCCGTTATCTACCACGGTGGGCCTAACTTCCCTTAAGACCCACGCTTTCTCCCTGTTCCCACATGGCCTGGGCCCGGCTTTTTGCTCAGCCACATATTGCTTTAAGACCGCCCTCCTCTGCGCGTCCATTGGTTGCTTTCTTGCCTACTATTGGACGAGCAGGTCCCGGCTCAGTATTCCTCGCGGCGCCATTGGCCGGGCCACCACCCTAAGGCTTTCCCGCTGAGGCCTTGGCCGACAGAGCAGGCTACGGCGCACTCCCAGGGCAGCTGTAAGTAGCAGCCCTGGGGGTGGCAACGCCCCCATTTTACAGTAAAGCACCCCCAGGCCTTACCAAGTTCTCCTGCGCCGCCTGCTCCAGGAACTTCTGTGCCGCCTCCAACTCCGCTCGGTCTGTGGGGAGAGACAGGGTCAGAGACAGCAGCCCTTCTCCGAAAGAGCTCCCTTCCACTCATGCCAGACAGTCCGCCCCATGACAGACAGCATGCCCGGCCCCCCGCAGACAACTCCACTCGCCCAGGTCAATTCTAAGTAAAATAGGATTTGCACCACCCCCCCACCCGAGCAGACAATTGACCCCCCCACCCCCTCAAATAACTCACTAGACACCCCACCCACCTTCCCAGCAATACCCACACCCATACTGTACGCCCGCCTCTCAGGACAGGCAGCATCTCCCGCCAGCCGACAAAATCGAAACCGGGAAAACACCCAGTGTTAGGAGCACAGTCCGTTCAGAAATGAATCTCATTCTTCCTAGGATTGCAGCCCCTGAGAAGGAATATACTGATGCCAGAAGAGATCAGATAACACCTATACCTATGCGAAAGAACAAGCAAATGCCAGGGGCGATGGGATTCAGATGAATAATCCCACCACTACTTATACATCTCTAGAAAGGCACAGGCAGGTGCAAGGACAGAAAGGGTCACAGACAGAAAGTCTGCCAGACACAAGGGCTTATCAGAGAGCTCCATCCGACTCAAAAACCCCTGCCAATCAAGGAGATGCCCCAACACACCTAGACAGTATCAAGGTAAATCAAGTTCTGCATAAGGCCACTATCCTCCATCACAGAGGTACTGGAGGTCCACTCCTCCCGGTGATCCACAACCCATAAGAGAGTCCAGGTACCCTACGTGCAAGAGGGCCCGTGGGGAGACGCGTAGTTTTCAACCCACTCCTTCCCCAAGAAGCAGCTTAGGCCGCCCTAGCATTTCAGAAACAAGTGACCCCCCAACCACTCCTACTTCTCCAGCTGTCACCCTAGTCCCACGCGCTACCACCTTAATATGGCACTCTTCCCCACGCCCCAAGATCGCCATTCAGTGTCCACCCGTTACACTACTTCCTTGGGATTAGTCCGTCACTGCCACCAGAGGATTTGGCTGTTAGTTCCCCTCTCCATTTCCCCCCTTCCACCCGGCCTGTCAGCGCCATACCGGGGGAGACGGTCTTCTCTAGAATGGTGATGAGCTCCATGGTTGCGATCAATCAGAGGACCAGCACCTCTGTCTGTTAGCGGGACCGGTATGTCCCTCCGCGGGCGGCAGCAGTGAGTCCACGGGGCTACGCGGCGGAGGTGCTCGTGCTGGCGGCAGCCCCGGCGGAGGGAGACACAAGAGGGAAGTGACGAGAAACGGGGTGGAGCCGAGCGCGCCGGCAGCGGAGTGATATGAGGCCTGCCAACCGGGTCGCGTTCTGATTGGATGAACGAGGGCGGGAGACACTAAGGCAGCGGGAGGACATGGCCGCGCGCGAGCCGGCTTCACGATGCATTATGGGGGATAGAGGAGGGGCAATGATGGCACGTCAGGAGGCGGCGGAACGTGCGTCACCGTTGGGGTACAAAGAGTGCGTAAGGTGGGGAATGAGAGAGAAGCCCAGCAGCAGGGTGTGCTGTTTCTGGGTGTGGGGGACGTTGTTTCTTTTGGGCTGTCATTTGCAGCGCTCATGGAGGATAAGGGTCTAGGGAAAATCGTAGGCCAGCTATCCGAGGGTGGAGAGGAATTGTGGCATTTAAGTGGGACAATAGTTGCTAGGCCGAGTAACTTTTAGCATGTGTTCCAAAACTACCCACACCCCTTCGTTTCTATATTTTACACTGTATTCAAAAGTACAAAGAATCACATTTGCTTGTTAGTTTAAATTTTAATAAGGAAAATATTGTTAGAAACCACGTAGTCTCAGATGTAGGAGCCACTACTTTTCTGTTTGGAAGAGGGGCAAGGACAGCCTTGGGGAATTTTCAGTGACCCTATAGAAAGTGCCAGTCGGCTGAGGACTGAAGACTTCTATTAATGTGTACAGTTGTATAGTTCTGAAGTGAAATAGCAAGCAAGGAGACCATGTCACAATCTAATCATGCTTTATTGTTAGCTACGTTCTAGAAAGTATTTAGAAATATGTAAACAAAAAAAAAGTGATCCTTTCATCATCCTGCACCAAGCATACAAGGGTGGGAGAGAAAAAGGGAAGTGTAGGAAAGTCACTTTTTTGGCATGGTTGCCCCCCCCCCCCCCAACATTGTGCCTGTTATCGGTGTGCTTAGGCTGTTTTTGCTGGGATTCTGCTAACCAGGACCCCAGTGATTGTGCTGTCTGCTTCCAAATTTGTTTGCCTTACTACTTTGTACATCCCACAATTGGCATACTGGTGTACCCCATATACGTCCCTAGTATATGGTACTGTAGTACCCAAGGAGTTGGGACACCAGGGGTCCCCCATGGGCTGTAGCATGTATTATGTCACCCATGGTAGCCCATGCAAAATGTATCTACATGCTGTCTGAAAAGGTGCATGCACCCTTTCAGTGCTGGTCACTACACCATGTCACTGTAAGTCACCCCTATGGTAGGCCCTTTTAGCCCAAAGGGCATGGTGCATGTTCCTGTGTGTGAGGGCACCCCTGCATTACTAGAGGTGCCCCTATGAACTCCAGTTTCAATGCACTTTACTTTCTAAGTGCAGGGAAGCCATTTTACCCATGCACTGACAACAGGTCACTTACCTGTGGTCCAACTACATAATGGTAACTCCAAACCTAGGCATGTTTGGTATCATACCCCAGTACTAATGGCAGTATTGGTTGCATGATTCCATGCACTCTGGGGGCGCCTTAGAGGACCCACTCAGTATTGCTCCTACCAGTCTTCTAGAGTTTTGCGAGCAGCCCACACTGCTGCAGCCCCTCAAGCAGGTTTCTGCCCTCCTGCTGCTTGGCTAGCTCAAGCAGGACAAAGGATTTCCTGTGGGAGAGGGGATGCAATGCCCTCTCCCTTGGAAATAGGTGTTAAAATGCTGGGGAGGGGTAGCCTTCCCACACCACCTGCTTGCTTTGTAAGGGCATATTTGATGCCTTCCTTGCATAATCCAGTTTGCACCAGTCCAGGGACCCCTGGTCCCTGCTCTGGCGCGGAACTGCAAAAAGGGAAGGGGAGTGACCACTCCCCTGTCCATCACCACCTCAGGAGTGGTGCCCAGAGCTCCCCCAGGTGGCCACTTGATTCAGCCATCTTGGAAACAAGACGTGCAGAGGGTCCTGGGAGCATCTGGTTTGCCAGGACAGGTATCTGACGTCAGTGACCCCCTCTGATAGATGGTCACCCTGCAGAGTAACCAGCCCCCTGTTAGAGCTATTTATGGACTCCCTTGCAGGTGGGTCCCCAGATTCGGCGTGCAAGACTCCACCAGGACTCTTCTGCATCAATTTCTTCTGCTCCTGGCCACTGGAACCGCTGCTGGACGTCACAGGAACCAAACAAGGCTGCAACTCCCGAAACAACCTCGCCTTGCTACATTGTTTCTCCAGCTCCTTCCAGCAATTGTAACATTTCCATGGCTGTGCATCCTCTGGAGTCAACAAGACCCCAGCTGAACGAAAGAAGCAAGAAGGAATCTCCCTTGGAGTGAAGGAATCACTCCCCTGCATCCACAAGCACCAAAGGCAACTCCAACCGGCTACCGGAATCTCCTCTCTGCTGGAACCGCCTGGATCCTTCATCACAGGTGGTGGCTCTGAGTGGTACTCTTGGTCCTCTCTGCCTTCTGTACAACTTGGTAGACAGTAAGCCCATGCCTCTCCTTGCAGGATAGAATCCCTGTGCAACGCGACTCTTGCAACTACCAAGGCTTGTTGACTCCTTCTCCGAGGAAGCTCCAAGTAGCCCCATCCTCCAGCACTTTATCCTTACAAGGCTAGTCTCCTCACTTCTGCTCCAGCGACGTGGGACTCATCTCCAAGTATGCTGATTGGGCCTCACTGCAACGTACTGTGCCTGCTGCCAGTGGGTAGCCTGTAGGGGTTACAACTGCTTTTGCTGGCTCTCCTGACTGCTGAGGGTCAGCTTGGACTGCCCTCCGAGTCCCCTGGACCTTGCTGGTCCTCTCCAGCTCCTTAAATCCCCTTCTGTCCAGATTTGCACTTGCCAAGGGCTGTTGGTGGTCCTCCTGACCACGTATCTCTCTGTGACCCGGCGACCGGTGTCAGGCAGCTTCTGCACGATTTGAGGGACTCCTCTTCAGCTCTTGGGCTCCGCAGCTGACCATCTTCCACCGTCAAGCCGGATCTTCACCTACAGAAAGGTGGGCAGTGTCTCCTGCCCCACCTGGACACTCCTGCATGGACTGGACTCTGTCCCCTTTTCCCCTTTTTTTGCAGGTCCTCTTCATCTGGAATCCACCATTTGGGTTCCACTGGACTAATGCAGTTCTTGCAAAGTTCCTTTTCCAAGTCCCATTGTAAGTCTACAAGAAGGCCAGGTAACTTATATCTGCTCTCCTGGTTGCTGGGGGTCATCTGGGTACTCACCTCTTGGGGTTCTAAGTTCTCCCAGCTCCCTACCAACTACTCCACATCCTTGGGCGGAGGACCTAACTTCGCATTCCACTATTTTAGTATATGGTTTGGCCCCCTATAGGGCCATAGCTATTTTCTGCTTTTACTTGCCAATGCTTGTTATTTTTCTATGCTAATTCCTAGTACTTACCATGTGTATATATAGTGTATACTTACCTCCAGTTGGGGATCTGCCCATAGTAATCTAGTTCAATGTTATTGTAATAAAGGACCCTTATTTTTGCAACACAGTGTGGTTCCCTTCATGTGAGATAAGTTACTATGGTATTGCAAGTGCTTTACACTCCTCCTAGATAAGTCTTGACTGTTCACCACAGCTACCACTAGAGAGTCCTAGCTTCCTAGACACTGTTCACTAACTATTAGGGGTTGCCTGTTGCTGGTATAAGGTGCCAGCACCATTGGTGTCTACCACACACCACGCCAGCTTCCTACAGGAAGAATAAACAAAAAATCATCTAAGCGGCATTCATAAACTGCAGAATGCAACTTGACTAATCAGAAACCATTCTTTTTGCTGCAGGTAGTAATAATGGAATCCTGAACCTTTGTTTAAAAAAACAAATATTTTCTTGTGCTGTTCGGTGTGGAGGACACATTAATTGCTGATGTCTGTATGCCAAATGATTCCATCACCTCTTTATATACGTTGCATATAGGCGCTTCAGTGTTTTCTGGGAAATAATTGACCGTAACCAATTTTTCAGTTGGTTAAAACCAATGAAGTTTCTGCTCAGCCTCAAAGAAGATATCCTGTCCATACTGCCATTCTGTACAATAAGCACTCAGTCTTGTTAAAGGATAAAGCTATAATCACTCATTGACTTTTATTTAGTGTGATTAATGTGTCTTGCTGTAAGGAAGTCACCATTCCTCTATAACCTCGACTAATCTTTGACTGCCCACAGTTTCTGCTCTTGGGGAGTTAGTGGTATAAAGGCTTATTGAATTGGAATTTAAAAGTACCTTAGACAATGGGACACCAATAATAAAACAGAATGTGTTTAACTTGGCCCTCTATGCAGGGTTATCCCCAAACGGTTTTCCTTCTCCCCTCTTGTTTTCCAAACCTGTTTTTGTTGGCTTGTAGGACTTGGTGCATTTTACTACACCTAACCAGTTGGAAAGAGCTTTTGCTCTCTCCTTTAAACATGGTAACATTGGCTTACATTCAATTGGCACATTTTATTTATGTGTAAGACCCTAGCAAAGTGGCACTACATGCTCCCAGGGCTTGTAAATTAAATGCTACTAGTGGGCTGGAAGCACTTATTGTGCCAATCCAGTGAAAAAGCTCTTTGAAACAACTCACACCTGCCACTGCAGCCTGTAGTGCAGGTTAAAAAAAATAAATAAGCCCCTTGCCTGGCCTAAACCTACATTTGTAATACATATGTCACCCCTAGGGTAGACCCTAAACAGCCCATAGGGTAAGTTGCAGTGTATTTAAAATGTTGTCCATGTGCCTTTAAGCTGTGCATGTCCTGGTAGTGAAAAACTCTTAAATTTATGTTTCACTACTGCAAGGCTTGCCTCTCCCATAACATCATATTGGGTTACCTTACTACATTAAATACGTTATAACTTTCAATTGGGAATAGGCAGGAAGATCACATTTGGTGTCTAAAGAATTATAATTTAAAACTCGTTAATTGTTAAGTTGGATTTTAAGTTGCAATTCTGAAAATGCCACTTTTAGAAAGCTGGTATTTTCTTGTCCTAACCATTTGATTCCTTGTTCTGGGGCATATGAATGGGTGTAGTTGGCGGTTGACCTTTGTGTAGTCTTCCCAGACAGTCAGGGAAAGGTTGATTGTCACCCGAGGCCCTTTGGAGCATGGGTAAGGGAAGGAAGGAAACTCCAGAAGCAGGTATGGGGGAGCTCTAGAAGTTTCTCCCATTTCAAAGGTTGGCACCAGGTCTGAATATTGGACACTGAGACCAGCTCTTCAGTTCACTCCTGGACCTGTGGAAGACTACAGAAGGACTGCTTTGTCCTCCAGGTGAATGCCCTGCTGCTTGAGGCCTGCCTTGTTTCTCAGAGGACTGCTCTGCTGCTTTAGGCCTGCCTTGTTTCTCAGAGGACTGCTCTGCTGCTTGAGGCCTGCCTTGGCCAACAGTGGACTGCCCTGTTGCTTGAGGTCTGTCTTGTTCTGTATAGGACTGCCCTGCTTCTTGAGTCCCACATTGTTGCTTGAATTCTTTCGAGCAACAAGGTAGGCCTCAAGAAGCATGATAGTCAAGCAACAAGGTACGCCTCAAGAAGCAGGACAGTCCTCTAAAGAACAAGGCAGTCCTCTAGTAACCAAGGCATGCCTCAAGCAGTAGGGCAGTCCTCTGAGAAACAAGGCAGGCCCAAAGCAGCAGAGCATTCCTCGCTAGAGGACCATCTCCTTGAACCTAGGTCTACCACAGTGACTCTAATGGTCAGTGGCTGACTTGTACTGAGCTGCAGGGACACAACAAGCTCAAGAGACTCCCTGCAACTTCCCAGCTGACCTCCAACTGGACCTGCCTGAGCCCTGCTGGAGTGAGTTCTTGATCCTCAAGAGATGCCTCCCCATGTCCTGGACCCTTGGATTGCCTTAGTTGAGTTGCAATCCTGAAGTTAGTAACTCTGCACGCAGGACTCTGAGAAGGTAATATATTTAAGCTGGATTAAGCTGGTCCCTGTATCCAGCCCCCACTCCATTGTGATTTGCCTGAACGTGTGACTTGGTCCCGGTCTAGCCACCAGATACACACAGTTAGATCTTTCTGCTTCTTGGTGCTATTTTTCCTTAAACCTTTAGAATTGCATATCTGTGATACTAATGATTGGATTTTTGTCATTTTGGTCTCATTTTATTAATTAAAATATACCACATTTTCTAAATTGGTGTGAGTTTTTTCTTGTGTGGTGTTTTCACTGTATTACTGTTTGTGTGCTGTATAAATACTTAATACAGTGCCCCTAATTTAAGCCTAGCTGCTTTATGCCAAGCTATCAGAGGGTTAAGCACAGGTTAATTTTGTGATGTTTGTTGTTCACACTGACCGTGGCTGTGGTTGTTTCTTGAGAAAGGTTTTTAACCCAATCAATTAGAAACACATTTTTCTTTTACAGTATCAATCATTCAGTAACCTCCTACTGCCTCAGGCCTCTAGAAGAGGCTTAACAATCTGCTTGTCAAGGAATGACAGTGCTTAGAAACAATGCTATTCAAAAACCCTTGACTAGACCTTCAGTTGGCAACTCACCTGCATTAGCTGACAACACCACTCCACTAAATGTGGTACTGTGTGTATGTTTTAGTCAAAGAACTATAAGATTTCTAATCCCAGGTTATCTTTTTTTACTAAAAAATATGATGTAGTAAGCACTGCATTATGATCTGTGCAGGGCTCCCAACAGTCGCATTTGTCCATGAGGGCAACCGCAGAGCATTTTCATCAGAACCTACCCCATGATAACTACAGTGCTGTGGGCAATGTGGGGCCAGGAAAATAGTTATTATTGTTAGCATTCCTTTTGAAAAACTGTGTGCTCATAGTCAATCATATTTTCAACATAAAACTCTGCTGCCATTTTCTTTAGCATTGCACAGCAGGTGGAGGGGAAGTGAGGATACTATCACACACAGTTGAAGTGTATTGCTTGCTCTCCTGTGGTTGTAAAGTGGAGATCGAGGCACTGTATGCTCTCAATGCACCTCAAAATATAAAACACTTTAAAAAAACTTTGAACTTTTGCTGTCTAATGTGTTGGAAGCATTAGTGCAGATGAATGCTATTAGTGTAGGGTGCTCACAAAGTGAATAGTTGAAAATGCAGTGAAACATGACATAAAATATGCCTTTTGTACGAGAATGTTGTGAGATGCTTGCAACAATAAGAAGTGTGGCACTGTCTTGTGAGATGCTCACAGAAATTCAGTGTAGTGAAATATGCAGAACAAGATGAGTGCCAGTCATTCTTCGTTAATAAGCAAATCTAAAGCCTTCTTTGGCACCAATATAGGCTTTAATTCTTAAAATCATTTCAAGCTCCTTGGTGACAGAGGGGTATTCTTTTTGAAAGACACTCTATGGTTGTTACCAGTCTTGGAAAGGTTTCCACTAGGTACAGTCTGAATGTGTTGTACTAAAAAAATTGTTTTGAAAGCACTGTAAGCATTTAAATATAGAGGGGCACATGTGTAACTTTTGATGCTTTACAGCACAGTACCAAAGTTGCTTTCATGCACCGATAGGAGAGAGTAGACCATCAACATATCTACTAAGGCATGGCGCTGGTTTCATTTCTCTCTGTGCTGATGCTTATTTGCCTGTGTTCCACAAATGCACATTCAGACTGTACCTAGTGGAAACCTTTCTAAGACTGGTAACAACTATAGAGTGTCTTTCAAAACGAATACCCCTCTGACACCAAGAAGCTTGAAATGACAGTGAAACGGGGTCTACAGCACCCACAGTAGACTTTGCTAAAGGCAACAATTGTCTGGAATGAGAAGAGTGGATGGACATGGAGGGATGAGCCATTAAATAAAATCGTTTTAGAACCCAATGATAGAATATAACTTTAAATATTCTGTTTAAATAGTGCCTTATGTTATGAATTGTTTCATCAAGGTGCTAAGAAAATAAAAAACACGTCATTGATATTTATATTCTGTCATAAGTATTTATATAACAGCTTCATGGGACACAAAGGTTAGTAAAGCACTATTGAAATGCCAATATAATACATATGGTAACTGTCTTGCTCATTTATATTTTAAAGGAAATTTGAATAAACGATCCTTTGTAGTAGTTAAAAGTGTAACAAGATAGTGCTGCAGTGTATTTGTCAACAAGAAACGATATGCTAATGGAGCCATTCATCCATTTATCTGTCCCCACCAAGTCTTTAACTTGCACCTTGCAAGTGGGCTAGACAGCAGGAGGTATAAGAAGCAATTAAGAAAACAATGCCTCCTCTACTTTTAAAAGGCCTTTCAATGACCTGTGAAGTACTAGAGTCCAGCACACACATCAGATAAAAATCCTCGCTCTGTGTCATCCAAGCTGCAGCAGCCCTGGCGACAGCACAGGAGGTGGGTGGGGCGGGGGATCTGAAGCCTCTTTAAGAGATGTTGAATTTAAGTTAGCAGCCTGTTTAAACTTCATTCGTTCATGCTTTTAATTAACTGAAAAACGAATGAAGTTTAAACAAGGACTGCATCAGAATCTCTTTATAAACTTCACGGTCATTTCTCCCCCTCACCCCCCCACCACTGTCCCCTGTGTCCCCCCACCTCCAAAATGTGTGTGTTGGGGACGGGGATAAATTCCCCACGTCCCCACAGTTCCTACGCCCATGTATAGGCTTTATGAAACAAATCAAATAATCACCCATTCACTCAAACGTTTCACTCATGATTTATGAATTCAATGTAGACGTTAAACTAGCATCATCATCGTAATGCTGAAGAATACAACAGAAATTATCAACGCCAATACCAAAATAGATCTCTGTGTGGCACGTAGATATCAAGCTAAAAATCGAAAAAGGATTCAAAGACTGACAAACAATATGAGATTTCAAAGCTGACGGGTCATGTAGATCAGTGTCTTAAGTGCGATGAAAACTGTGTGTGTGTTGGGGGGGTCTCTAAAAGGGGAAAGGCCTAAACGCAAACTACAGTTCTGTTATTTCCATAGTGTGCTGGTGCATCCAGAAATATAACACTACAGCTGACATACACCTAAAGCCACCCAGGTCTATTGGATTTGTCTGTGGGTGTTGGCTGTTTAAAATGCTTGAATAACAACAATAACTGTGTTGTAAATAGTATTGCAAATGTTTACATTCTGAAATTATGAGTCTGAATTAAACATTGAGCCCTGTGGAAGGGGTGGTGGTCTTCAGTGCATTTCAATCACTCCAGTTATGTTCACTCAGTTAGACTTGTGCATTTTTTCTGTCCACATCTCGTCCATCTACATATCATACACTTCACCTCTTTCCTCTTTAGCACCATCTTTTCACTCACTCCTGAGTACACTTCCTCGATCTCGTTGGAGGAAAATGTATTAGTACAGTAAACAGAACAATTTTACAAAATAATATGGTTTTTAATCAATTGGGAAAATCAACCAGTCTCAAAAAGAGACCAACGTCTGAAGTTCAGAGTTCTAGGAAAAAACACAAGTTACGGATTCCTATATGACGTAAATAGCAAGCAGGGCAGATAAGATACTGTCTTTCAAAGATTTGGTTGCTTGTCTATGTTTAGCAGAAGCCCCCTCTTGTGGGCTTTTTGTAGTTCTCAGAATAAAGGTAAGATAAACTAAAATTGTATTTTTGTTTATCTCCATAGTGAGTGCTTATCTCTTGTTCGATGTTATTGGGCCTAGCCCAGCCTATCTGACTTTACCATACTCTTAACAAGCTTGTGCTAAGGCAGAATCCACACTTGTTTACACCCTGTGCTCATTGATGATGCAAAACCACCTTCTTCTGTCAACCTCTTTGTGTGTTTTTCTTAAAACTAGTGTGCACTATGTCCTATAGTTCCACAGATCCAACAGTTACCTTGTTTAGCACATGCGTCTATTAAGCCGGTTCACTACTTCCATAAGTTTTAAAACTATCCCTCACCTAAAATGTTTGTATTGGGGTTTGTGATTTTATATTTGTGTGTATGTCTATAAAATATATTCCTATTATTTCCCTACATCAGTCCCCCCTCTAGTTGATTCTTCAACTTTCCCACCTACTAAAAGGATTACCTTGTGCTCACTATTCTACCGCTCAACATCCTTAGTGCTTTCCCCCCCAAAAAAGGCTTCTCACATTTTAGCTGTCATCCTTTTACAACATGCTATTATTGCCTGAAAAGTAAGACATGCCAAGAGCAATATCACTGTAAAAGGCAACAGGGCCTTAACCCATATATCCAGGACAACACCCATTCAAACCAGACATCGAACCACCCTCCAGAGTCACCCCCTTCTCATTTTCATGTGTACGTCATGCAATGTCTGAACGGCCTCAGTCAACATCACATTGTCAACATCATTGGCCGGGACATGATTACAGCAGGCTGATCCAATCGTCTTGTGCATCCCTCCTTCCATGGATGTCATTAATTCCAATACATATCTGTACTGCATTACCATCAGTCTAAGGACATGGAGTTCTTCCTTGATAGCATTGAATCCCGCCCTCAGATGCATTGATTGTCCTCATTGACTCCCAGCACGTCACTTAGAGCCAGAGGCATTTGCTTTTGCCTGAACAAAAGGTAGAGTACTCCCAAAAAAGAGCTGGTCATCGCTGAATAGTCTATATTTGTGTTAGACTTCTTTCCAAACTGCAATACCATAGTATTCCGTAGTTCTGTTTTTTCTGGTGCTGATGAAGCAAGGTCGTAACTGGGAGATGTCCACACTTGGGCCCATATTTATACTTTTTTAGTGCCGCATGTGCGTCATTTTTTGACGCAAAAGCGGCACACACGTACAAAATACCATTATATTTTGTACGTTTTCGCTGCTTTTGCGTCAAAAAAAGTCACAAATGCAGCACTAAAAAAGTTTAAATATGGGCCTTGGTATCACCAGGGAGGGTGTGGGTATAAAGTCACAAGGGAGCAGAGACCGTTCCAGTTCGAGGGTAGTTGCATGTGGAGTGGGCCCCACACATCCAATAGTGATCCATCAGGCTAGAGATGCCCACCTGCATATCAGCGTTGTAGGTGATGATCTTGCAGTTGAGGTTACTCCCCAGTCTTACTATCCCATTTCCACGAAAACAAAAAAAACGGTGTTACTTTCATTGCTATTCCAGGGTGCGTACTAATTCCTGTCCATGTATATCTCTGTATGTTTGCATCCCATATTTATTGACACTGGCCTGTTATCTTACCAAATCTTAGATGACCATTTGTCTTGGTATCATCCCATAAGGATACTGCTCTACATGTGAACTTGGTTCTAGTGTGCCCCGTGTCATGGGCAAATACTGATCCCGTAATGCTAAGACCTGGTCTGCTTTCACAATCAGGGGGTAGAGGGTTAGCTGAATAGTTTTTGCATTCGGACAATGGGTAAGACCTTCCGAAAATGCCTCAGTGTAATACCTCTTTTGCCCATTCTGTGTGAGTCCTCTTTTTCCTTGCTTTCTTCCTTCTTGATATCTCTTCCTGTTGCACCTGGCCCTTTTTGCAGGGTCCTCCCCAATCTTTTCACCTCCTTCCTCCTAATTTGTCTGACCAGTTTTTGTTGGCTTTAGGACTCTGGCCTTTTACCACTGCTAATCAGTGCTAAACTGCATATGCTCTCTGTGTAAATTGTATTGTTGATTGGTTTATTCCTGAATGGCATATTTGATTTACTAGTGAGTCCCTAGTAAAGTGCACTAGAGGTGCCTAGGGCCTGTAAACCAAATGCTACTAGTGGGCCTGCAGCACTGGTTGTGCCACCCACATTAGTAGCCCTGTAAAAATGGCTCAGACCTGCCACTGCAGTAATATACATGTAAGGTACCTCGAAGGTAGGCTCTAGGTAGCCCCATGGGCATGGTGCAGTGTATTTAAAAGGTAGGACATGTACTAGTGTGTTTTACGTGTCCTAACAGTGAAATACTGCCAAATTCGTGTTTCACTGTTGCAAGACCTATGTCCCTCATAGGTTAACACAAGGGCTGCCTTTAAATAACTTTAAAGTGCAGATTCCTTTTGAGGGCAGATTAAATATGGAGTTTGGGGTCTTTGAACTCACAATTTAAAAATACATCTTTTAGTGAAGTTGGTTTTTAGATTGTGTGTTTGAAAATGCCACTTTTAGAAAGTAGGCATTAACTTGCTTAAACCATTCTGTGACTCTGCCTGTGTGTGTATTCTCCTTCTGCGTAGGTTTGACAGTTGGGCTGTTTACACCTCTCTTCTAGACAGTGACACAAAGGGAGCTGAGATGTAGCCTGCATATCCTGATGAGCAATCTGTGCTGATAGGGAGGGGAGGAGTGGTCACTCACACCTGAAAGGGCTGTGCCTGCCCTCACACAATGCAGTCTCCAACCTCCTGGTGTGTGTCTTGGGCCTGGCTTGGCCAAGGAAGGATCTTGCAAACACTTGAGACTTTGCTTTGAAGTTTTCCAACTTCAAAGGCAGAAAGGGGTATGCGTCGTAGACCCAACACCTCAGACTTTTAGAATCTTTCTGGAATCAAGAGGAACCTCTGCCCAGGAGAAGAGCTACCGAGCTGGGGGAAGAGTTGCTGCTTCTGCCTGAAAAGAGTGCAAAGGGTGAACTTTGCTGTGTATCCTGCTTGAGAAAGTTCTCCAAGGGCTTGGAGTAGAGCTTGCCTCCTGTTGGAAGTCTCAGGGATATCAAAGACTTCAGTTTCCTCTTTTTACAGCACTGGGCACTGTGTGTGTTGTGCTGTGTAAGGAGAAAAACCACTGCAACATTATCAACGATGCTGCTGGCCTGCACAGTGAGCTGCTAATGCCGCACTGCCCACTTCGCACCACGACCCTGGTCTCACCAACGGCGTTATCGGGTGACTTCACCGAGCCGCTGCTCCCCCCGCGACATGTGGGTCCCGCACTCCGGCATCACCTGCTCACACCGCAGCCTGGGCATCCCGGAAGACACCGCTCCTGCTGACACAGGCACCGCTGTCTGCACTGTGGCCTGTGGACACCACTCCTGAGGTACATGAAGCACCGTCCCATCCTGCACCACAGCCCCGGTCCACCGACGCCAGCACCATCGACTCCAGTGTCATCACCAGGCATCCCTGCCGGCACTGTGGCCTGTGGACACTGCTCGTGAGGGTCACGAAGCACCGTCCCATCCCTCACTGCCGGCTTGGGCCTACCCACGACAGCACTTCAGCAACGATGACAAGGCTGGCTGCACCGCGACCTGGTGATACCGCATGATGCACCGCCTCGCTTCACACCGAAACCCTGGTCTCACTGACGCCACTGGATGCTGTGATCGAGCCAATGCCTGCACCATGACCTGTGGGCACCGTATGCGCATCGTCCCGCTTCGCACTACAGCCTGACGCCATCCACGCCATCGCTCCTGACTTCATCAGCCCGGAGTTCAATCTGCAACGCATGTGACTTCAAGGGCTCGACGACCCCCGTACCGACTCCAGAACTGACACCGCGACGCCACTCTCCGGAGCTCACCGCGAGCATCACGACGCCCTGCAATTCCAAAGGTACTGTTTGCAGGTATCCCCAAATCCAAAGGTACTGTTTGCTGGCCTGCGCTGTTGGTTTTAGTGATCACGACGCCGTGATAGCCCCAGGTGAAGCATAATAAGTATATATTTGTGGATACCTCTTTAGGGAGATACAATCTGTCTACTACAGCAGCATGGGGGATGAGGGAGCATACATACCAGCTCGTATTGGATGTACCTATACTATGCACGTGCTGGTACCACATATTCTCAAATAATGCAGTATGGAGAGGGAGCTGGTCAGTATCATTAACAACAGTTGTTAGACCAAGGCATCTTTGGTGTGCTTTTCCCTGTCTTTTTGCCTCTGATTCCTGTATTTTGACTTTGTGCTGGACTTTGTTTTTTCTGCTCGTTTTTGGTAGTCTGGACACTTTACCACTGCTGACCAGTGCTAAAGTGCAAGTGCTCCCTATATAAATGGTGTTTGTGATTGGTTATCCCTGATTGGCATATTTGATTGACTAGTAAGTCCCTAGTAAAATGCCCCAGAGATGCCCAGGGCCTGTAAATCAAATGCTACTAGTGGGCCTGCAGCACTGATTGTGCCACCCATATAAGTAGCCCTGTAAACATGTCTCAGACATGCCACATCAGTGACTGTGTGTGCAGTTTTGCACTGCCAATCCGACCCGGAAAGTGTACCTACTTGCCAGGCCTAAACCTTCCCTTTTACTACATATAAGTCACCCCTAAAGTAGGCCCTAGATTGCCCCATGGGCAGGGTGCAGTGTATTTAAATGGACATGTACTGGTGTATTTTACATGTCCTGATAGTGAAAAATGAATTTGGCAGTATTGCTCTATTGCAAGGCCTATCACTCCCATACGGTAACATGGGGACTGCCTTTAAATATATTTTAAGTGCAGTTTCCCATTGGGAACAGATAGACATGTGGAGTTTGGTCTCTCTGAACTCACAATTAAAAAACACATCTTTTAGTAGCATTGGTTTTTAGAGTGTTTGAAAATGCCACTGTTAGAACGTCTCCTGGGCTAGAGTGAGGAGAAAGGAGCTGACATCTGTACCTGAAAGGGCTGTGCCTGTCCTCACACAATGCAGTCTCCAACCCCATGGTGTGTGTCTTGGGCCAGGCCTGGGCAAGACAGGAACCTGTGAACAACAGAGACTTTCCTTTGATGTATGCCTACTTCAAAGGCAGAAATTAGTATAAGTAGTGGACCCAAAACCCCAGATTTTTAGAATACTTCTGGATCAAGAGTAATCTCTGACAAAGAGAAGACCTGGAGAAAGAGTACCGCCCCTTTGCTGTGTGTGCTTTGTTGGGTTGGTCTGCAGTTGCTGCTTCTGCCGTAAAGAGGACAAAGGTTAGGCTTTGCTGTGTATCCTGCTTGTGAAAATTCGCCAAGGGCTTGGACTGAACTTCCCCCCTGTTTTGAAGTCTCAGGGCCATCAAAGACTTCATCTGCCAGCACCTGGGCTCTCTTGCTGAGACCCCCTACCTTACCCTGCCAAGTGGTGCCACATCCAGTCCCTGGGCCCTTGAAAGGAGAAGCTGGTGAACCCAAGGTGAAAATCCATGAACCGGAGCCGAGCAGCAGAAAAATCGATGCAGCGTCTGCACCGCAACTGAAAAATCGACGTAGCACCAATTCAATTGACACATTGCCAGTTCAGCACAGATTCATCGCTGCCGTGTGTCCAGAATTTCTGCACATTGCACATTGAGGCTGCTGGTCCTGAAATCCACGCATCTCTTCCCTGCTTGCTGTTCTGCTCTACTCCAGACTCAAAGGAGATGAAATAAAAGGAATGCCAAGTATGCAGCACTCTTAGTCTGAGTAATGAATTTATTAAGACACTTCTCAAGTCTCATGCACGTAAAAATACCTTGAGTTTTTATTTCAGATTCAGAAACACGTGCAGTTCTGAATATGATCACAGCAGTGAAATAATACTGATCACAGAATTCAATAACGGTTATAATATATGCATAGAGATTACGTATTCACGCATGCACAACGCAAAACTAAAAATAGGAATTAAAAATGCATCACCATGGGGATTGACATCGACATCTTCCCTTTGTTTGAAAGCATCAGGTCATGGAACCTGGACGACCAGAAAAAGAGAACTACTTGCAGTGGGATTAGGTTCTGAGCAAGGCATCCCTCCTCAAATGACTTCTGTCTATCCAGCTGTCAAGTTCCCACCACCCTATATACTTTAAACAAACTGGAGAGGAGAATTCTAGAAACTCCCCCTCCCGTCCGGTTTTGTTCAAATGCTGGCCGTACCAGGTCAGTGTTGAAAAAAAACACACTAGAAGCTGGCCAACTCTCAAAGTGTTTTTCCAAGACCTGAACTGTTCCCTGCCTTTCCATAAACATTCTCAGCCTGGTATATCTTATCACTCTTACTCCTTATTCCCCCATGTTATGTACCCATCCTTCAGTGAGAAAGAGCGAAACACGTTGCACAAGCTGTGCACAGAGAAATACCTACACCACCAATGTGACGGTGTGCGAAGCTAAGCTAAGCACAAAATTGAGTCAGTGGTCAAGATAGGGCTGGTGGTTAAATACAAATAGCATTACACTTGCCTGGCATAGAAAGAATCAACGCTAGGCCTCACTTGTGAGTAAGGGATCAACGTATCGCTTGCTTTTCTGACACACGCTCACCTGTGCAGCTTTATTTTAAAACTCTATTTACTTAAAAAATACAAATCTTTGCTTGTGTATGTTGCATTTTTGTTGTTTTGATCTTGTTTGATTTAGATAAATATTGGCTATTTTTCTAAACTGGTGTGGAGTCCTTTTGTAGTGTTTACACTGTGTTACTGTGTGTGTTTGTGCAAATACTTTACACATTGCCTCTGAGATAAGTCTGACTGATTGTGCCAAACTACCAAGGGGGTGAGCAGGGGTTATCTGAGCTGTGTAACTCCCTTATCTTGACTGGAGTGAGGGTCCCTGCTTGGACAAAGTGCAAACTGACTGCCAACCCGAGACCCCATTTCAACAGTTCTCCGCATGCATATAATAGTTGATGCAGGATCAAAGGAATAAAAATGCACTAGTGCAAAGAATAGCAGTATTCGTGCACCAAGAAGGAAAAACAAACAAGAAATAAAAGAAATACATAACTTAAAAGAAGTATTGTCTATCGCTGGAACAACAGAGAGAGGGAAGCTTTACTCCAGTTGCTTCTCCTGTTCTCCCCCCTCTATTTCCTGCTCGGTATGCGAAGGGATGGATTGCATGGTTGGGACTTGGCGGATATCCTTCCGATGGATCCATGGTTTGTGGCCTTGAATTTTCACCGCTGCTATTGTGCTTTCAGTCACAGGAAAGGGTCCATTAAATCTGCTATTTCTCCACTTACACCCAATCTTTGGCTGTAAACTAATGTTCTCAATGGCAATGGTGTCTGTTGGTCATCTACAGGAGATGCGTGGGTGCGCTTGTCGGCTGTACATTTAACCTGGTTAGAGAAGAACTTTGCAATCTTTGTTAACTTAAACATATGTACATTCATTTCAGGTTGTACTACTTCAGGTAAACTCACACTCTCCAACTTATGCCTAGCTAATGGCACAAATGTACCCATTGTTCTGCCTATATAACAGGCACAATGCCCTCCTCAGCTACTTTGGATGGAGGGTATTATCTCACTTTTGGCAGTATTGCTCCTTTCTTCAGGGTTATTCTAAATAGTATTTCTGTGCGAATGAGGCCTACATTATGGGGGCCTTCTGTCCACAAATCAGAGGATACTTGCACAAGGCCATTGTCTTTGATAGGGCTGAAATGGGTTCCCCCACCAACAGTTACCTCCTTCTTGTAAGTTTCGGTGCTGCAAGGTGGGCTGCACTGTCTGTGTTGCCCATACTGTATTTGGGTCAGGGGTTGCAGTAACTGCTAGGGTGGTATCTGTGGTTGAGGCGGCAATTGCATTTGGGGCTGCAGGAGGTATATCACCTTGGGACTCATGGCAGGTTGTGCCACAATACCACCAGGTAGGGCCATTTGTTGGCCATATGTCGCACTTGTCTGGTTGTTAAGTTCATTTTCCTTTTTGATCCTACAACCTTTAATGAAATGTCCTGGCATCTTGCAATAGTGGCATGTCTGTCCACTCTGGAATGTGCTTACTCTGTTTCCCCAAAAACTTTCCACACCCTCCTCTTCCATTATTCCTATTGTTGTCTCTCTGGGCATACTGGTTGGGTGGCAATGAAGTGCACAGAGAGGGCACACCCAGGGACACTGTAGCTAGCTGGGTGGTGGTAATGGCAATTCCTCCCTTTGTTTTTTTCACTCAGCCTCTGCTGGACCAACTTAGCTGCTTCTTTCTCTATTTTGTCTTTCTTACTTTTTTTTCTTTTCCTGTTTTTTCTTACAGAAATGTATTATGTGTGCCTGTATCTTTGTCCATGGTTTGGCATCTAAGGCCACTATATTATCTAGCTTGTCCTTTACTTCAGCAGATAGACCCTTTGCCCCTATGCTATAAAACAATATTGCATACTGTCCAGTCAAGTCCCAACTCTCACCTACTTCTTGTGTCCATTTTTCCTTCATTCCGCAGAGGAATTGGGCTGGATCCTCATTTGGCCGCATAGTCTGAATCAAAAGTGACCCAATGTTTGGCCTGTGTAGATACTTTTTTCTCAGATGTCTCCAAGCAATTCCTCTTACCCTGTTAGAGGGTGCCCCATCACATTTTGGGTTGGTCAGTGTCACATCCTTTACTCCTGCCTTTGTGACCTGTAGGTCTGTTCCATCTCCTATAAGGGAACTTAGTAAACATTTAATGTCCCCTATTGCAAGAATAATCCCTGCGGTATATTTTTCTAAAGCTGCTATCCATTTCCCAGCCACTACAGTGAGCGGTGGCAACTGTTTTTAAAGATTTTCTTTATCTATATGGGGCCATGGTATATACTGAGGGGCCCCTGGGTTTCTAAATATCAAGTACAATTGTGTGAAGACTGTAGTCTTATGGACAGTAGGGTGATCAGAGTCATACTTTCAAGCAGACCTCTGCCACACTTTCTTGCATATAAGGATAGTCCCAGTAAGGAGCCCCTGTGCCCTAAGAAGTGCACATTTCTGCATATGCCATGTCTCAGGGCTCAAAGGAACCCTCTCTCGACCATAGTACCATCTGTGATGTCAGTCCTTCTGTTCAACCCGCTAGGTTGTCAGTAAAAGGGACAACATTATGCCAACTATTCTCATGTTGGGCTACTATTTCATTGGGTGTCAAATCACTGCCTAGACACACAGGGGAGTACATGTGCCAGATCTTTCCTCAGTGTCATTTTCCTGCTATGCCAAACATTCCCTTTCTCCCAAATGGGCATGCGTGCGCACCATCAAATCTGTTGCCCTCTTTGTAAAGCTTGTCCTTTCTTACTGCTTTCTTCTCCCACACAAGCATACTGTGACTGTTCCCTATTGCGTTCCTCAAGAAGGGATATTCTGTTTATATGTTCAGTGATGTCATCTAATGCCTCCTCTGGTCCTTCATAGGAGTTTTCTGATCCTATATCTTCTTTTCCTAGAACGCTATGCGTAAGGCTTATGTTCAATCATTTAGGGCCCTCCACTGTACCAGTTACACTTCTACTCTTTCCTTAGGCCTGCCTGTCCATCCTCCTGCATTTTGACCCACTTGCCTACGCTATTCTTCTCTGCTCCTCGGTGCATAAACCTCCAGCACCATGTGGAAGGATAATCTAGTGTGAAAGCTACCCTTCTTGTCTCATTTTTACTTGTTTATTTCAGAAAACTTTACTAATTTCAAGCACCACCCATTCTCTGTGTGTCCTTTGACCCTTCATTAAGTGCACCTCCATCTTTCCTATTGGGGGAGATCTCATCCACTAAATGAAGTGTAAATGTGGCATCTACTGTCCCTACATATTTAGTACTGTCCCCACCCAACATCTCCTGTGGTGTACTAGCCATTCCAGGACATGGAGATATTCAAACACACTCTCCGTGTTTAGGAGAAGATTCTGATGGTTGGATGTACTCAAGGTCTGTATATCCTACAACTGGGGGATGTGAAGAGGTGGGTAGTGAGTGCAGTGAGCCAAAGAGGTGGTCTGAGACTTTATCATTGATTCTCTCAAATTTGTTTCACAAAAGACCTTCCATGGGTCTAGTGTGGTCTTCTTTTTCCCTACTTTACTTCCCTTGAATTTGCTTTGTAGGAAGGTGGCCATATGGTCTACAGCTGAAGTGTCAAAAGTGACCTCTTCAGGCAATGCATGTGCAAGGTCTAATGTTGCTTAATGCCATTATTTACAATATTTCTTTATCCTGTCCTTATCTCCTGAGAACACCTTAACCATGTGTTTTAAAGGAGACCCCCATATCCTTTTAGTGAACTTAATCTTATTTACTATACAGTTTATACTGTAAGTGGTCTCCTACTTACTTCATGGGTTATTTCCAAACTTCACATAAACTTTCATTAGGCCTTGAAGCTGAACACCAGATATATTCATCCCTTATTTCTAAAAGAATTAGCTCACACATATATTTTGGACAGGTACATTTGTGGGTGGCCTGAGTGTTTTTTTTGCCTGATACAAATAAAAACAATTAGGTTATTGTGAATATATATATAAATATATATGTTCCAACAAAACGGTCCTCATTGCGGCGCACATTTTACACTGGTGCAAACGCAAGGAACTGACCTTCTTAATTTTCCAAACAAACAATAGAAAACAATTGTAACGTTGCACTCCAGGAGAGTTTAAATGCTTTAATCCAATCGTGTACTCCACAGCTGTGAGCAAGACCATGTGGTCGAAACGCGTAGGTGGTGGTGTTTGGTGGAGTACACGATTGGATTAAAGCATTTAAACTCTCCTGGAGTGCAACCTTACAATTGTTTTCAATTGATTGTTTGGAAGAAAAAAAAAAAATATATATATATATATATGGAAGGTCCCTAATAAATACATACAATAGGAGGTCTAATACTAAGCATGAATCTGTTATTATTTCAGGGAACTCACACAACTGTTGCCCATGGTTCCACTGAGATGTTGCTATGACTTCAATATATTCTGTTGTTGGCCACAAGGTGGCACCAGTGTCACACATGAACAATTTAGATAGACTATCTACATAAATATTTATTCACTGTGTACTATGTTTCAGCACCACTTAAAAGATATTTTTTCATTCTTGCTTCAAATTATGCTAAGACATATTATTTTATCTATTGCTATGCCTCTCTCTGTGTCTCATGTGAGGGGTCCCTGAAGTAATTGGCCAATTTTCCACTGTCTGTCCTTAATAATTATGATTTATTATCTTTAGACCGCTTCCCTCACTGCTCCTGGGGGATGGGTCAATTTGTATTTACAGGTCTCCTATAGAGTGCCTTACTCTTGAAAAAACAACTGTGACAGGGTTTGTAGATTTTAAAATTAACTCTTGTATTCTAAGTATGCAAAGACCTTGTTCACAGTTACCTGAAAGGTAGTTAATTATATTCCTATTTATAATAGCTGATAATTCTTCTGTCTGTAAACCCTCAAGAGCCATGTGTATGCCCCAGTCTATACTGTATGATAATTCACAGAGCCTCCAATCTTGAGGCTCTACATTTCCATACTGGGGATAATGGTTAGTAATTATTATGCGGTTCATGAGGCTACTACACTATTTCCTCTATAGAGGACAATAGTCTTACATTAGTTCTTTGTATAGCTCTTTTTTTTTAGCTGCATGACAGGGATATTCCTGTTAGGTCAATGTAAATTGCATTAAGGCCAAGAGGTAATATACTATTAATACCTAGGCTTTGATGTTACATTTCTAACATCAAAGGTTATTCAATGGTGTTAGTATTAACTGATCTACTAAGGTTAGTTTCTTTGGCAAGGGTAACAGCCTGACCATTATAAAAAAAAATGGATAATTAATTCAGGGGTCTGTTGTAATTGATTAGTTAACTGCTGGGACAGTAACCTAATTCAGTCAGTTACTTTAAAGGTTCATGGATATTGTTGTAACTTAACCCTAATAAGAATAGGAAATCTAATATTCCTAAATTAGTCACTAAACGTATATACTAATATTGTTATGTGACCACATTTCTATCTTATACATACATGTACATATACAACAATACTAAATTTCATACTTAGACAACTAGAACACGAATGCGTCAATTCTAAATTACACATAAGGGCAAACAAAGCATTACTGGTCACTCCCTTCCAGTTTCATAGAGAGGACACATTTACACTTATTTTTCAGAACATACACTGATTGCTTAGCCTCAAACCCTGTTCTGCCTTGACCACTTTCAACTAGGTAGTTGAGTCCCTTCTATCTTCAGATTTTACCACTGGGATCCCTTAATATTTTGTCAATACACAATCTTGCATGCAAACAATAAAATTATACATCACTATAAAAATTGTTAATGTCTATGCATATAAAAAGGAATGAACCTTGTACTGTTCCCACCTTAAAAACGCCAAACAACTGAGTACTACTTGCCCCTTAGAAATGCAGTGACTTTTACAAAACAACGGCATCTCTTTTACCTTTCAAAAGTGCACAAATCACTTCATGGGGGGCAGGCAGTATTCTGGGCTGGCGATTGGTGAAGTCAAGAATAGGTCCTGGCTGGCTCACCAATCTGTTAGAGGAAAATCCATTAATAAAGTAAGACAGAACAATTTTACACAATAATATGGTTTTTAATCACTTGATCAATTGGGAAAATCAGTCAGTCTCACAAAGAGACCAAAGTCTTAAGTTCAAGGATCTGGATTACAGGCAGTGGCAAATATACTGCAAAAGCCACAAAAACATGAGTTACAAATTCCTATATGACGTAAATTGCAAGCTGGTCAGATAAGATATTGTCTTTCGAAAAATTGTTTACTTTTCCATTTTTAGCAGAAGGCCCCTCTTGTGGGATTTTTTGTAGTTCTCGGAATAAGGGTGAGATAACATAGAAAAACATTTTTGTTTTTCTGTAGAGCAAGTGCTTATATCTTGTTTGACGTCATTGGGCCCAGCCCAGCCTATCTTACTTTACCATATTCTCAACAAGCTAGTGCTAATACAGAATCCACTTCTGTTAACACCTTGTGCCCAGTGACGATTCAAAACCATTTTCTCTGTCAACCTCTTGGTGGTTTTTCTTAGAACTAGTGTGCACTAAGACCTATATTTCTACAGAACCTACAGTTATCTTGTTCAGCACATGCATATATTAAGCTGGTTCACTACTTACATACGTTTTAAAACTATCCCTCACCTAAAATGTTTGTATTGGGGTTAGGGATTTTATATTCCTGTATATGCCTATAAAATATATACCTATTATTTCCCTACATCAATCTCCTTCATTTCACCACCCTCCAAGCACAACACACCTGGTCACTTGTGGGCACTGCATTTTCTTTTTCTTTGTTAATGTTCTGGCAACTGTGTACCTACTTGACGCACATTTGCAGAGGATCACAATTGGAACCAGAAAACAAGACAATTGTTCTGTGCACTCTGCAGAGAGACAAAGGATTGAAAGGGTCTGTACACCTTCTGACCCACTTGACAGGTGCTCTCAAAACCTCACACTGCCTTCAGCCTCAACTCTAGAGCGCTGAATCATGGCCCTTTATAAACGCCTGGAGACAGCTCATTTCAAAGTATATACTATCTAAGAGTAGCATGCTTCACGAAAACACATACAGAAATACAAAATCCTATAAACAGCTGACAGTCTTAGGGAATGCAAAACTAAGTAAAACATGTAAAATATAAACAGGGGTTGATGTGGATTAGCTTAGCGTTTCTAACATTCTTTGTTAGAAATTAATCAGTGTTTTTGACTGCAAAAAGGTTAAGGACATGAACATAGAGCCTAACTGGGACTTGTTTCAACGTCCGTTTTTGATTACTGTCGGGTCTCAGACCCAGAAGGACCCAGCCCACTTAAATCCCTGATGAAGATCCTTTTGTAAACTTGTGAGACTAACACCTGCATTCAGATTGGTCTGATTGGGATCAAAAGTAGGCCTGGGCACCCTCCAAAATGTGGCCCAAATCCACAGATCACAACCTTTCACAAAACTGCTTGGATAGTGTCAAAGACCTACTTTTTGGTGTGGTGTGGTAAATGAAGCATTTTAAAGCTTATAGCACCAGTAAACATTGTTAAAGGATGGAAACACCACAGCTCTAAAAACTGAATACTTGCTTACAGTGTCAGTGCCCTGTACAAGGTAGTGGGATATCTGCACCCTATCAACTATATCCTCAATCCTGATTATCAGAAAAATCAGAGATCTAGTACAAAGCCCAGGGAGGAAAGGGGTTAGTATCCTTTTTATTATACAAGTAGTGAATAACCTATTATTCACTAGTTGCATAATAAAAAAACAACATCCTCACTGGAACCTGCGGCAATAAGTCTGTCTGATGGCTGGCACAGTGGTATCTCTACCAAGCATCAGAGAGACTGACTAGGGCTGGCAAAGTCCAAGCTCTGGGCTTCGGGGTCCTTCTTTCACTTAGGGTGTCCTCATTACTGTACTAAGTAAGTACTCTAGATACAACAAGAGTCCGCAGGTAAGTTTATTATTATATACAGAACTGCACGGTAGCGGAGGTTAAACACACAGGAGCTCCTCCACTGCCAGCTCTGGTTAACTGATAAAACTCAAATCATCACATTCTTAATACTGCATCATAGCATTCGTGCAAAGGAATCTTGATTGCACAAGATTCCAATGCAAGCTAAACACCGTTGGCTGACACAAGACATAACACATCTTCCTTTTCCCAACAATAACCACAACTTGTACACAAAGACCCCACACTGGGGAAGGAAAGGGACCACACAGAAACACTTACAGCATTATGACAAACATAAACAAATACTGCCAAAGTCAACCAAAACCTAAATCAGTCAAAACCTAGAGTGTAAAAATATGCAATAAAGTGAAGAATATACATTCAAGTTTGAAACCTGCTAGGCCTAACTATGTTTCTTGTACTTCTGCGTATCACCCTCCTTTGGGAATCCCCAGAAGCATTTTGATTACCACTCGAATGTTGGTCATCCTGAATACGGTCAAGGGTGCCAGTGGGGGAAGATATATTATGTCAATCATTTTCACCATCACTGTTGCTCTCACGCCCATTTCCCACCTTAACAACTTTCACTAGATCCCACCAGTGTCCACTGTTTACCAGAAAAGCATTACCACAGATTTTTTCCACTTTCATCAGCTCAATTAACTTACTTTTCCCTTTCTACACATGAACAGCAGACTCGATCTAACCCATATCACCAGCTTTAACCTTGACAAGTTTAACATCTGTCTGTTTGTCATACTGGCCTTTGTGCTTCTCTTGTGCATGGCTAACATTCAATTTAACCAGGCCAATCAATTGCTCCACATCAGAGAACTTTTCAAGCCTTTCACGCTGGACGAAAACTAGTATTGGTTTTTCTGCCCCTAAATAGTTCAAAGGGAGACACTTTAGTAGTTGAGTGTGGTGTCATTCTGTAGACCCATAACATACTATGCACAGACTTCGCAACATGGCGGTTTCCACTTTTTGCCCACCTGATACACTCACCAACCACTTGATTCATCCTCTCCACAAGTCAATTCGTTTGTGAATGATGTAAGGAGCTTCCCAGGTGATAACACCACAAGACTAAAAAAAAAACTAGAGTTCCCTACTAATGAAGTGGGTGCCATTGTGAGAAAGGAGAATTTCAGGAAAATCCTCCCTCAAGAAGATTTCTCTAAAAAACCTGCATTTGGCTCCCTAACCATCTTGAGCTCAGGCCATTTTGAACAATAGTCCACCAGGACAAGGAGGTACTTGGCACCACCCAGTAAGGAGTCATAAAGACCCATGATATCGATTCCAACCTTGACCCATGGACCTCATAGACATTTAGTCGGCATGTGAGACAGAGAAGAGACTTTCAAGCTTTTGTCAGCTGATTTGCACACACAACAATATTCCACCACCTCATTCTCTTCAATGTCCATTCCTGGTCATCAAAAAGATTCATAAATACAACGTTTAGAGAGAGATGAGCCCAGATGTCCCTCATGGCAGTTGCTGATAATATTACTTATCATCGAATGTGGCGTAATCAACATATTCGATCTAAAAAGCATCTTTAACAGAAATTTTGGCTCCTACTTTACAGTATGGTTCTAATAAAGGAGACAATATTTTATCTCTAGGCCATCTTTCCTTAACTAATTATATGACCTGTTGCAAGACTTGATCCTCTCTTACAGCTTTCATCCAGTCTCCTTCAGAACAAGCCTTCAGTTCAGTTATGTCTTGTGAAGCCACTAAGCAATCTTCAAAATCCTCATCAATGAGGTCAGACAAATTCACCACACTGTCTTCATCACCTTTGCTTGGGAACCAGGAAAGAAAATCAGCCCTTCCATTTCTTCCCCCTGAAATGTGAACCGCATCAAATTGATACTGCATCAGCTTAGGAGAGAGTCTCTAAAACCTGGGTGTACAACATTTGCTCCCACCTCCACCTAAGATGGAAACTAACCGTTTATGATCAGTTTGTAAACTAAACTGTCTTCCCCACACATAGGGACAAAACGTTTCAATCACCCTCCAGCAGGCAAGAAGTTTTTTCAATGACAGAATATTATAGTTCTGCCTCCTGCAACACTCTTAACGCAACGCCACTGTATGTTTGCAATCTCCTTTGTTCTGTGTGAGAATAGCCTCTGGCATCTACAGTGATGCAGCAGGGTTTAGACAAACACCACTGCACTATCATTGCACCAAACAAATGTAGAACTTTTATTAATGGGCCTCAACTTGCTGGCAAAATTGGGGATAAAACAAGCATAGAAGTTCCACAAATCAAGGAACGCTTTGAGGCCCACCTTGTGAGAAGGAGGTGGCGCTTCTACGATGGATTCAACTAATCCAGTCCTGTGTCTAATACCATCCCTTGAGACAATATATCCCAAATACTCCACCACGTTGCTCAGGAATTTGCACTTTCTCTCCTCTCCTTCTTTAAAGCAATTGCATTTTTCTTAAAGATGTCATATACACTTTGGAGAATGGCATTATGGGCCACAAGATGCTCTGCAAAAACCAATATGTCATCCTGGAACACCAGGACTCCCTCTATGTCTTTCAGTAAGTTGTACATAACCTCCTGAAAGACAGACGCCAGAGAGGTGAGCCCAAAAGGCATGCAACAATATTGGAATGTCCCAGTGGGTGATATAAACACAGTCAGGTGTCTTGAATCAGGATGGAGTTCTGCCTGATGATAGAAGGAAGCCAAATCAAGTTTACAAAACATGTTGGCTCCCTCAGTACTTGCCAACAAATCATTGATCTTGGGTAAGGGATGGGAATCCACCCATTTCTCTTTATCAAGTGATCTTAGATTCACACACACACACACACACACAATTGTCCACACCTCTTGCATGCAACTGCCAGAGGAGGAGCCATAAAGAGGATTCAGCAGGCTGGATAATCCCACTCTCACACAAACTCATACATTCTTACACAAGATCGTCTCCGATGCTGAAGGACACTCCTTTTAGCTTTGGTTTTACCACCATGGCCCCCTCCTTGATCCTGATTTTATGCTGAAGCCCTCAAATGTTACCAAGATCATCACTGAAAACAACAGGAAATGTCTTACTCCATTCCAGAGCCACATCATCACATTCAACTACAAAAACTTGTTCTTTACCGCCGGGCTGAAAGATTATGCTAAACAGGCCTTGGTGAAACCATCCCAGAATGTTTAGGCCTTTTACTGCTACACATATTTTTCCTTTGATCCTCCTCCCTTCGAACTTTAAAACATCCTCTATATATCCTAAAAGTACAATTCATATGAAACCAGGGAGTGGTCTGGTGGCATCAAGGTTCTAGCACCCCAAGTTTCAGTGAACAGATGATGCATTATAGTAATTCTGGCGCCTGATTCTACTAATAGTTTCAAAGGCTTGTTCCCCACTCCAACCTCAGTCATAGGATCGACATACATTGAAGGATTCCCCCAACCTGAGATCTTCCCCCCTCTCAAATGTGTCCTTTGACACTTAGATATTAGAGTCTTCTTCACCAAGCAACAGTACCAAATCATGTAGACCCTCTATTTCAGAATCAGATTCTATGTCGGATTCAACAACATATGCAAAAGTCTTCTATGAGTTCCTTTTTTTCTGACGAACCTTTGCAAAATGGCCAACTCTTTTGCAGTAATTACATGTGACTTTAGATGCAGAACACCTGCTCCCTTTTATATGCAGAGCATTATACAATGGAATCAATTTTTTTCTGTTCGCACGGGATGAATTTTCCCCTGTCAAATGTCTAAAATCCCCCGTTCTCCTACTGCAGTTAGCAGTTTGACGTGATTTCCTAGAACTTATGACATTCACCACCTCAGCTGGTTTCTCATCCAACTCCTTAACACAGATGTGTGATATTTCTATATTTTACACCCCTCGAATGGCCTCATCCAGTGAAGAACTGCCCAAAGATGATAATTTCTGTCATATTTGTTTGTCCTAGCAGTGGCAGAGCAATTTATCTCTGATAAGTTGGTCTGTGAAATTGTCAAACTAACAGAGATCAGTCTACGCAATACAGACATATACCATCAACATCTTCATCTGCACTTTGTTTTTGTTTGAAAAATATGTGTTGTAGCGCAATCAGGCTTGGTTGCTTGTAAAACCTCACTTTGAGTTTTTTACCACATCTTGGTATTCATCTAGATCTTCTCCCTTGTCCTGCATTAGCTCCGGTAAGTGTTTAAAAATTGTCCTACCCTCAAATCCAATTGAGTGCAGAAGCAAACATTTCTTCCTTTCAGCTCTAACTCCGAAGGCTCCTAATGCCTCGAAATATGTCTCAAACGTGTCAAACTACACTCCCCATCTGACGGAAGGTTTGCCAGGTGTTTCCAGAAATTATGGTGGGGTGTGACTGCCTGCATGATGGAAAATTATGCCAAGGTCAAATGTGTGGCACAAACCTATTGACACAACCACATCCAGCACTGCTAAACTGTTAAGTAAATGGTGCCAAAATATTCAAAGTGGTGTTGAAATAATGTAGGTATAAACATATGAACAAATAGAGATGAGGGTTATTAATGTGCACTACCTGACACTACATACATAGTATATAACGATCACTAAATAAATGCAATTAACTAATTTATGCAGGATCTATACATAATGCACTGAAGCATATATATATATATATATATATATATATTTCACTGTGGTGTGCGTATCACTGATGAGGCATGCACCAATTATAAATCAAGTAACACCGGTATGCGTGTTACAGAATTTTTTGTTTTGACCTTGAACACACAAGTCGGAAAAAAAAAGTACTTTCAGGTGTGGGTGCACATCAGGATGCCATTGAACATGGGCATAAACTGACCCAGTAATTCTAAATACTGATTTATGCACACAATCTGGGGGTAAAGGATTTACTAAATAACTACTACACTCAGTAGATGGGTGTGTCACTCCTAAAAACCCTAAAGTTAAGACCATTTGTAACCATTCTGCAGTGTTAGGATGACCTGTTTTTTTCATTTGTGCTATTTCTTCCTTGATGTCATGTCTATCTGTAAGGATGTATAAAACATCTGCTGAAGAGTCATATTTTGTGGCATCAACTGGAAACTGTACTATTCTGACATGTGTTGGCTGCATTCAGGCCTTAATCATACATAAGTAGAGATGTAAAAGACATAGGCCCACATTATGAACTTCGCAGGATGCCCTCCACCAACCATGCCGGCGGTCAAGGGAAGACTGCCAGTGGTGGTGGTCGGCATCCCGCCAAATAATGACGCCTGGAGCCTCACCGCCATTGATGGTAGTGAGGGCCGCCAGGTGCCATGCGGTAGGTCGGTGGTGGGGGTGGATGCTGCTCCACCCTCACCGCTGCGTCAGTCCAGACACCGCCATGCCTATAATGATGCATTCATAGGCGTGGCAGTGCAGCATCCTAGGAGCTCGTTCCCTCCCGGAGCAGCGCAACAGAAGAGGTAAGTGCTGTCCGAGAGGGAAGGGGTGTGTGTGTGTGGGGGGGTGCAAGTGCATGGGGGTGTGCGTGAGTGTATGTGGGGGGGTGTCTGAGTGTATGTATGCGTGTGTGCATGTTGGTGAATGGGTGCATGGGGATTTGGGGGGGTTGGGGTTTGGGGGGACCTGTATTTAGGGGTGGGGGATAGTGAAGGTCGAGTTGGGAGGGGCCTACATGGGGTCGGCTTCCGGAGGTGGGTTATGGGGGCGGATCTAGGGGCTTGGGGGTGGGGGGGTGGTGTTGGCAAGGGGGGGCCTGGAGTGTCACATACAGGTGACAGGAATGGTTATTCCTGTCACCCGTATGCTTTCCGCCAGGGATTACCTGGCGGGGCATCCCGCCAGGAAATCCCTGGTGAAAATGGGATCAGAATCCCACTGCCGGTCCGGCCTCCACCACCGGGTCGAATGTGCCTACAGTTGGCCCGGCGGTCAAATGTGGCCTGGCGGTGGGTGGTAGTGAACTGGCTGCTTTGCAGCCAGTTCACTACTGTGTTCAAAATATGGCAGTCTGGACAGCCATGCCGTTGGCGTGGCGGTCCAGATCGCCATGTTCATAATGACCACCATAGAGCTGTGCTTGGGGGTACTTTCTTAGTTGAATGAAACCTTTATGATCCTGTGGCATGAGGAATTAAAAAGCAAACAAAACATGATTCATTAAATATTTTCTGAACCTATATCCGACATGTGCTGGTACCAAATGTTAGCTAATAATCTAGTATGAATACTATGGGACACATAATCATATGTAGAAAGTTCTCTTTGCCATTGTATGATGTAACTAATAGAACTAGAATATGTATTACTATGAAAAAGCAATAGTAAAGTGATTGTAATAAGAGACAAAAAAGGAAAAAGAAAACAAAAATACATAACTCTCATTATGCTGGTTCAAAATATTCTCCAAAACCAAAGAATTGTCTAAAGGCAGAGATGGAGGGGGGTATTGTTATGGTCAAAATCTTCTCCCCCCTCTTGTTCCATTAATATCACTTGTGGTTTTTGGAATTATGCAGGTTTCAATTGAATGTTCGATAAATGAATCCAAGGCTTTCTGCCATCTACCTTGAGGGCAGTGGGCGTAACCATCATCACGGTGAAAGGTCCACCAAACCTTAGCTACCTCCATTTCTCCATTTACAAACAAATTTCCCAACAAAAAATGTATTGCCTATTTGCACAACTGGGAGATTGACCTCAGCAGTGTCGGGCTTCTCCTTTGCCCTGTTAGCTGTTTGGAAATTAACTTTACTGCTTTGGTTAATTCAAAGAGACAAACATGCATTATGTCTGGTGGTAGGTATTTGCATATTCTTAAGTCTCCCTGTCACTATCTGATGGGGTGTCAAGTGATGATCAGAGCTAGGTGTATTCCACAGGAAAAGAGTGCCAATGGTAAGCAGTACAACGTGGTACATAGCTTGCTAATCTTAATCTTCAGAAGACCATTAAGATGCTCAACAATGCTGTTGCTTTGGGGATGATAAACAGAAGATAATGTTTTATCCTTAGCATTGTTGTAAGATGTGTGAAGTTTGCATTAACAATATGTGTGCAATTGTCAAATCTTATCCATTCTGGAATTCCCCAGCGGGGAATCACCTCACGAATCAGGAACATAGCAGCTGACTTAGCATCACAATGGACGCATGGTCGATCAATAGTTGTTGCACCTTTCGAACATGTCAAGAAAGCCAAGATGGAGAGCTTTAAAAGGACCTTGTGGTCCTGGAATGCTAGAATTAATCACCTTCAGTGTGGGATTTGGAGAGAGTTGTTGACAAACAGTACAATTATGAACGTACATGGTAAACATATAATGTAAGTTGGGAACAAAACAATCTTGCTGTATTTGCATAGACAAATGATCTCTCAAGATGTGGGCTGGTAAATGGAATTGATCAAGAGCTATCATAAGGAAAGCCTGAGGCATCACTGGTTTACCTGTAGATATATGCCTATAAACTAAGTCATCCCCTGACTGGGAGTATCCTTTAGCATCCCATAGCTGTTTTTCATATGGTGGAGCAGCTTCCTGCAATTTTCGAACATGTAATCTCACTGTTTCAGCATAATGAGACATGACATTATCACTGGTAGTGTCAGATTCAGGCTCTGATGGCAAAGCTGTTTGGACCATCAAAACAGGGACATGTGGACCTGATGGTGCAAGCAGGGGTGTACACTTAGCTGCATATTTGGCTGCCCAATCTGCTAATGAATTTCCTCGTGACACAAAGTCCCTCATTATGATTTCAGCAGTCTTTTCCTAAGACCGCCAAAGCCAGGGGTGCCAGAAGACCGCCAGTGCTGCACAATTTGGGCGGAAATCTCCAGTAGTCGTGTTGGCGGTCTGAGGCGCAGAGGCTGTTCCATCACCACCACGTCAAAAGGATTCCGCCTGCCATATTATGAGCAGTAATATGGCTTGTCGGTGTCCTGATGGCAGAGCGCTGCTGGCGGTGGAAGTGCATGTTCCTGTTCCCTGGCAGACTACCTCCTCGCCGGACAAGGTAAGTCGATCGTCCGACAGGGGAGGGGGGGATGTTGTGTGTGAGTGGGTGTTGTCTGCGTGTGTGAATGTAAGTGTGTATGGGTGCTTGAATGCGTGTATGATTGTTGAAGTGAGTGCGTGTTGGAATGTTTGTGTGAATGCGTGTATGTATGCGTGTGGGTGAATGAGTGTATGTATGCCTGTGACTGAATGAGTGTATGTATGCATGTGAGTGAATGCGTGTATGTAAGTGTTGGTGGATGAGTGTATGCGAGGTACATGTGGGTGTGTGTGCATGTATGCAAGGTGGGTGGAGGAGGGAGGTGCTGTTATGGAAGGGTGGCGCAGTTATGGAAGGGAGGGGGTTGGGGGAGTCATCTGCCGGCGACAGGAAAGAATCAGCCTTTCCGCCAGGTTTTTCGTGGCATTGCTACTGCAGCGGAAACCATGGCGGAAAGGATACTCATGATACCGCTGGCGGTCTATTGTGGACCGATGAGTCGGTGATGCTGATCTCCGGCCTGGCTGCCCAACCACCCTGGCGGTACCAGTGGGGATGTGGTGGTTTGGCCTCTGCCAAACCGCACACTCATAATGTGGCGGTCTTTACCGCAAGCCGTGAGACCGCCACTGCGGCCCTGGCGGTCTTCAGACCAGCAGGGTTTTTATTGAGGGACAATATCCTGTCCATTTGTATGTGCTGCACATTTCACAACTACCACTGCCTGTGTTAACGCAAGTGCCTCTATTAAAGCCTCTTAAAGATTCCTGTGCATAACAGGACTCCCATCTGATTTGAGGAAATCTCTCCTGCTTCATCTCATAATGGTAGAATGTACATTGGTAGTTATATAAGCCGAATCTTGTGATGACTTTTCCTGCTCCTTGCTTACGAGCTACTATCAAGGCTATCAACTCTGCTGTATGTGCAGAATAATGTGCTGGTAGTGTTAACTGCTCTGCTATGTGGAGTGTGTCAATAGACTCATGCTGTTGTGCTCTGACTGCTGCTGAACTTGTGTGTCTCACTCCTGTATCCTGGTCAATAGTAGAGGAACCATCAACAAAATAGACAATACAACCTGGAATAGGGTCCTCTATTACTTGACTAGATTCATTAGGGATATATGGTGCACAATCATGCACATAATCCTCAGTCTAGGATGAGCAAATAATGTTGTAGGGTTCACTATATGATACTTCTCAACCTTCAAAGATGGTAGTGATAGTATCACCTCTTATCCTGACACTCTCTGAAGTTAGAGTAGTCTTAGCCTTCTGAATGATGGTAAATACTGCATGTTCTGCATGGAGCGTCAAAAGTGCTCCCATAACAATGGGGGTACTCTTCTGCACTGCAAAGACTTGCCTTATGAGGAATTGCTTGCAAGGAATCTCCTCTCCTCACTGAATCCAACTGTCCACTAAAATATGCAATGGGTTTATGTCCTAGGGGATAGTTTTACGTAAGGACACCTGTCATCACTTGACCATTGCAGTGGGAAAAAAGATAACGGCCCTCATTACAACCCTGGTGGTCGGTGATAAAGAGGCAGTAATACCACCAACAGGCCGGCGGTAACAAAAATGGAATTATGACTACAACGGAAACTGCTCAGCCAGACAGCCACTTTAACACACTGACTGCCATGGCGGACTCAACAAGCACCACAGCAGTAACCGCCAATAGCTAGGCGGAAGACAATGTACCGCCCACTGTATTGTGACAGGCCTATCCGCCACCTTTTCTGGGGCGGTACCTACGACATCAAAAGCCTGGGGGAAACAGATCTCATAAGTCAAAGGACTCCCCTGTGGAGACTCAGGGAACAACCACGACGCCATTGAGCCCGAGTTGCACATATTCCCCATGTTCGTCTACCTTCTGCTGCATTATGAACATCAACAACGGCAAAGATGACCACAGTGAGTACTGCCGCCTAGCACACAAGGGAGGAGGGAGGAAAAAGAGAGTGACACACACACGCAACACGCAACACCCCCACCGCAAACACACAACCAGATGCACTAACATTATATATTCCCCCATACCCTTCAGGAATAATGCAAGGACAAATGATTTGAAGAAAGTGAGTGTAATACGAAAAAATACTAGGACTAAGTGCATCACAATACAAACGTATATACATATTTACAAATGTAGGGACACAGCCCAGTCCTCAATGTCCGTGGGCCACAGGGCCACATCACATAAGCCAAGGCCCCACCTTACTCCTGCAACAACATGGAGAGAACATTGCATCAGGTTGAAAATACACAGTCACCTCAGGGGGACAGGGAATGGGGGGGCACCTCAGCCGGAAAATGGTACAATAACACTGGTCCTGGAGGGGGCAACATGCCCTCTGTGCTGTCCTGGGGAGTGCAAGGCCACAGTCTCTCTAGTGGGTGGTTTGCCCACTGCTTGGTCCTGGGGAGTGCAAGGCCACAGTCTTTCAAGTGGGTGGTTTGCCCACTGCTTGGTCCTGGGGAGTGCAAGGCCACAGTCTCTCAAGTGGGTGGTTTTCCCACTGCTTGGTCCTGGGGAGTGCAAGGCCACAGTCTCTCAAGTGGGTGGTTTGCCCACTGCTTGGTGCTGGAGAGTGCAAGGCCACAGTCTCTCTAGTGGGTGGTTTGCCCACATGCTCTGGAGGGGGCAACATACCCTGTGCTTGGTCCTGGGGAGTGCAAGGCCACAGTCTCTCTAGTGGATGGCTTCTTCCACTGGTTCTGGAGGGTGCATTGTGCCCAGTGTGCTTCATCCTGGGAAGGATGGGGTGAGTGGATGGCTTCTTCCACTGGTTCTGGAGGGGGCATTGTGCCCAGTGTTCTTCATCCTGGGAAGGATGCGGTGAGTGGATGGCTTCTTCCACTGGTTCTGGAGGGGGCATTGTGCCCAGTCTGCTTCATCCTGGGAAGGATGGGGTGAGTGGATGGCATCTTCCACTGGTTCTGGAGGGGGCATTGTGCCCAGTGATGCAGATCTTGGGGAGTGCAAGGTCACAGTCTCTCACCTGGGTGTCAGTCCCACAGGATTTGCAGGGACCAGGCCGCACAACAGCCCATGGATCCAGGACTACACACTGCCCGCCGGCGGTGACGGCTGCTCAGTGGTGGCAGTGGCGGTGCTGCTTGTGGAGCTGGCAGTGGTGGGGGGAGGCTCCAGCCCTTCCACTGCTGCCTCGGACAGCTGCCCACTGGGGCTGCTGCTGCTGGTGGCGGTGCTGGCGGCGATGCTGGCAGTGGTGGGGGGAGGCTCCAGTCCTTGCCCTGCAGCCTTGGATGGCTGCCCACTGGGGCTGCTGCTGCTGGCAGTGGTGCTGGTGGCGGTGTGGCAGTAGTGGGAGGAGGCTCCAGCCCTTCCCTTGCAGCCTCAGACGGCTGCCCACTGGGGCTGCTGCTGGCAGTGGTGCTGGAGGCAGTGCTGGTGGCAGTGCTGGCAGTGGTGGGGGAGGCTCCAGCCCTTCCCCTGCAGCCTCAGACGGCTGAACCACCATGGCTGTTGATGGTGGCTCCGACTGAGTCCAGGCACCAGGCCTCTTGTCTTTTTTGCCTGCTGGTTCAGGCCCCTTGCCTTTCCTGTCAGCAGCCGGGGATTGCCCCTTGCCCTTCCCTGTAGCAGCTGGGGGTGCCTCCTTGCCCTTCCCTGTAGCAGCTTGGGGTGCCTCCTTGCCCTTCCTAGACGCAGCTGGTGGTGCCTCCTTGTGCTTCCCTGTAGCAGCTTGGGGTGCCTCCTTGCCCTTCCCTGTAGCAGCTCGGGGTGCCTCCTTGCCCTTCCTAGATGCTGCTGGTGCAGGCACCCTTTCAGTGTGGCTGCCTGGTGGCCGGGATCCTCTCCCACCTGCAGTAGCTGTCAACACTACTGTGGCTGTGGATTGGTTGGCTGAGGTGCTCGCCTGGGTTCTGACCACCCTGGCTGGAGGTGAAGGGGGGAGGGGTAGGGAAGAGGTCAACGGTGGAAAGGAAAACCTTCTTAGGGACACTGGGGCGGGAAGAGGGTGAAGGTTTGGGAGTTGAGGAAGAGGAAGTGGTTCTAGGTGGTGTCTGCTCATTTTGGGTGCAGGTACATGGACCAGATGCTGTTGTGGGGTGGATGGCTGTTGGGTGTCTGAGTGCTTACGTTATTGTACTTTGGGAGGAGGGGACACAGACACAGTGGGAGAGGACACAGGGGACATGTGCATGGTTGTAGGGGTGGTGACTGCCAGTGAGGGGTGTGTAGTGATAGGCATGATGGTGGTAGTAGATGAGGATGTGGTACATGCAGGTGTGAGTGTAGACGCTACTGGGAGGGAGGTGGATGACGGGGAGGAGGGGGACACAGTGGAGGCAGTGGATGTTGGTATTTCTGATTCTGGATGGTATTTGTGTGAGTGCTTGTGGGATGATGTGTGGTGCTTGTGTTTGCCTGAACCACTCCTGTGTGTTGTCCTGTGTGCATGCTGGTCTGCCTGTGTGCTTGGGATAGGTTTGGGTTGAGGGTAATGGATCGGGTAGAGGAAGTTTGAGGGGGAAGGCTAGAAACAGGGACAATGGCTGCCATCAGGGAGGAGGCCAGAGCCTGGATTGATCTCTGTTGGGCCTCCAGGAATGCATTAGTCCGTTGCAAATGGGCTGCCAGCCCCTGAATGGCATTCACAATGGTTGACTGTCCAACAAAGATGGATAAAAAGAAGGTCAATAGCCTCCTCACTCAGGGCAGCAGGGCTAACTGTGGCAGGGCCTGAGGTGCCTGGGGCGAAGGAGATGCCCACCCTCCTGGGTGAAGGGGCACAGGAAACACGCTGCGGGCTGCTGGGAGGGCAGTGCTGGTACAGGGGGTGGCTGTACCTGTAGTTGGGGTGGGCACAGAGGTGTCCGCCACCACCAGGGAGCTTCCATCGGAGGAGGTATCACTGTCTGAACTGTCCCCTCCAGTCTCCGCCATGGTGCTCCCCTCGTCCTCTGTCCCACTGGTGCCCTCACTGTTGGTGGATTCGGCCTCTTGGGCCCTGTGGGATGCAGCTCTCCCCGTCGCCGGTGCCTCTGCTCCTCTGCCAGGTGATGCTAATGCACATAAGAACAGGGTGACAAAACCAAATGGGAGGGGAGAGACAAAGGATACACTTGGTCATTGACGACAACACCACCACTGTTGGGGTAAACAGCACACTCACACAGGGAACAGCCCTACGCACTAGCCAATGCACTAACAGTCACAATGCTAGTCACCAGCCCATGGACAGGGACACCTAACGCCAATCGCAGCATACCTGAGACCCACAGACCCCTGCCCAGTAGTGGATGCCTACTAGCTTGGTTGGAGGTATTTTACATCAGGACCCTGCCCAACATGGGATCTACCCTGCAATGTCCAGCCTGGCCTAGGGGCAACCACAGGCCCACATCCCCCACCCGGATGCCACCCCACCACACCCAAGCAGTAATTGAGGTACTGTACTCACCCCCTTGTGGCTGCTGTGATGCCCCCAAGTGCCCATCCAGCTCCGGGTAGGCCACTGCCAGTATGCGAGCCATCAGGGGGGTCAGGGTTCGACGGGCACCCCTTCCTCGTTGAGAGGCCATCCCCAGCTGGGCCTCCGCCGTCTTCCGTGCCCAGCGTCTCAAGTCCTCCTACCGTTTCCGACAGTGGGTGCTCTGCCTGCCGTAGACCCCCAGGGTCCGCATGTCCTTGGCGATGGCACACCATATACCCTTTTTCTGATGGGCGCTTACCTCCAGAGAAATACACATAGGAAAAGGTATCAGTCAGACCGTCCTGCCTGTTACACTCATGGCCCACCTTAGCCCTCACATCCCCTTACTCACAGACATGGCCCACCATACATGCAGCATGCTGCCCAGTGCCCTTCCACCAACACCCCCTTACACGAGGCCTTCACACACACCACTCCATGCATTCATGCCCCATGCATTGTGTTCACAGTGTACTCACCTGTTGGTCTGGAGGCCCATACAGCATTCGGTACTGGGGTAGGACCCCATCTACCAGTCGCTCCAACTCCGCCGCGGTGAAGGCAGGCGCTCTTTCCCCAGTGACACGAGCCATGGTAGGTTCAAGACACAGGTCACCGCAGCACTTGCAGTGTAGGTCCTCTCCTGTTGAAGGTCAAGTAGCAAGTGAGTGAACAGATAGAAAATGGCGGTCACGTCCACGGCGGTGCATACCGTCAACGCCGGCGTACAATACCATTGGCCACTGTGACCTATAGGGCCCAATGTTAACCAATGAGGAGTTGCATGGCAGTTTTCGACCGCCTCCCGCAACGGCGCACAACAACTGTGGAATTACCTCATTTCCACATGTCCCTTCTAACAGGACAGGCAGATGCCATTTTGGGGGGGGGCAGGCCATGGCACCTATCTGCGTCACAGTACACATAAGCACCATTTGGGCTTATCCAACAACATACTGTTACAGTCACAACATGCAATGAAGTGTAATGTTTGGAAGTATGGGATACTGACCAGCTGCTCACCGTTTTGCCCCATAGATTGCAACCCCTGCAGATGAATAGGAGATGGAGAAATCCCCTGTGTACAGGCCACTGGTGGACTTGGCAACAATGGAGGACAGGCACATTATCCTCACCTATAGACTGCACAGGGCCACAATCACAGAGCTGTGTGCCCAATTAGAGCCTGACCTGATATCTGCTATCCGTCACCCCACTGGGATCCCCCGTCTTGTGGAAGTGCTATCAGTGCTCCATTTCTTGGCAACTGGTTCTTTCCAAGTGAAAGTGGGCTTGGCAGCAGGAATGTCACAGCCAATGTTCTCAATAGTGCTTACCAGATTGTTGTCTGCCCTGATTAAACACATGCACAGCTACATTGTTTTCCCCCAGGTGGAGGATTTGGCCACAGTGAAAACAGATTTCTATACAATGGGACATATCCCCAACGTTATTGGGGCTATTGAGGGTACACATATGCATTTGTTCCCCCCCCCCCCGGAGAAATGAACAGGTGTTCAGAAATCAAAAGAGCTTTCACTCTATGAATGTGCAGATAGTGTGCCTGGCAGACCAGTACATCTCGCATGTCAATGTCAGTATCCTGGTTCTGTGCATGATGCCTTTATCCTGAGGAATAGCAGCATCCCATATGTGATGGCTCAACTCCAGAGGCACAGGGTGTGGCTAATAGGTGAGCCCTGTTTCCCACCCAGTGGATGTTGGTGTATGGGTATGGTGTGGGCCCTAAGGGTAAGTGTGTGGCTAACAGTTGTCCCTCAATATTTGCAGGTGACTCTGGTTACCCCAACCTCTCATGGCTACTGACCACTGTGAGGAATGCCAGAACAAGGGCAGAGGAACGTTACAATGAGGTACGTGGGAAAACAAGAAGAATCATAGAGATGACATTCTGCCTCCTGAAGACTAGGTTTTGTTGCCTCCATCTGACAGGTGGTTCCCTGTGTTACTCACCCAAGAAGGTCTGCCAGATCATCGTGGCATGCTGTATGTTGCACAACCTTGCCTTGCGTCACCAGGTGCCTTTTCTGCAGGAGGATGAGGCTGGAGATGGCCGTGTGGCAGCAGTGGACCCTGTGTACAGTGAAGATGAGGAGGCAGAGGATGAGGATGAGGACAACAGAAGTGCAATAATTCGACAATACGTCCAATGACACACAGGTAAGACAGTGTAAATTCAAATTTAAATGACTGTTTTGTGTTTGACATTGTCACTGGCAGACTGATTTTCCTACTTCTATGGCCACTCACTGTGCCCTTTGGCATCTCTATTTGCAGATATTTGTGCCACACTATCGCTCCTTGTGTGTTGACTGCAGCCGACTACAGGTCATTCCTATGTATACATTACTGTACAGTTGTATTGTATTGTTTATACCTTGTTAAACGAATACATAGTTCAATCATTTGACAGACTCCATACTTGTATTACTTTTCAAATGGTGTTTATTTAAGTGCTAATAAGTAGAGGGGATGGGCTGGGTTGATGTTGGAGGAAAGTCCAGGATAGAGTCCAGGCTATGTGGATCACAGGTGCATTTTCCAAGGGGGCCTAGGAAGAGGAGCAATGGCAGTTCAAGGTGGACAGGTTGACAGGGTGGGACACAAGGGTGACAATCAGAAGAGTCGTATTTCCTGGCGAGGGTCTTGGCAATAGTCTCTGGCTTCTGCCTGGATCACAGGGACCGTTTGCGGGGTGGTTCTCCAACTACAGGTGGAGGGGTGCTGGTAGCATGTTGGTCCTTTGGTGGGGCCTCCTGTCCACTACGGCAGCAGAGGTGGAAGGCTGTTCATCGGTTTGGCTAGTGGTAGGGGTCCAGTGGTGTGCCACTGCCTCCCTCATATTGTTGGCCATGTTTGCCAGCACCCCTGCAATGGAGACCAGGGTGGTGTTAATGGACTTCAAGTCCTCCCTGATCCCCAGGTACTGTCCCTCCTGCAGCCGCTGGTTCTCCTGTAACTTGTCCAGTATCTGGCCCATCGTCTCCTGGGAATGGTGGTATTCTCCCAGGATCTTGGTGAGTGCATCCTGGAGAGTCGGTTCCCTGGGCCGGTCCTCCCCCTGTCGAACAGCAGTCCTCCCAGCTTCCCTGTTGTCCTGTGCCTCTGTCCCCTGAACCGTGTGCCCACTGACCCCAGGTCCCTGATCGTCCTGTGTTTGTGGGGTGACCTGGGGTCCCTGTAGTGGTGGACACATTGCTGATTGATGTGTCCTGGAGACAGAGGTATGGGCCCGCTGGGTGGGTACTGTAGTGGTGTTTCCTGAGGGGGGAGGCTCTGTAGTGGTATGGGACTGTGGCTGGGTAACAGACTGTCCGGAGATCCCTGATGGGCCAGGTTGGTCATCCAGATCCAGTCGTCCAGAGCTGCTGTCATTACTGTGGGCCCCTTCTGGGGGGGGGGGCTGGATGTTGGTGGCTCCTCCTCTCCGGTGACGTTGGCTGGGGGACCTGTGGGGATGTAAATGCAATGTTATTGTTTCTGCGTGTGACATCTTGTGGATGGGTGTGTTGCCCTCTATGGTTGTTGTTGCCCTGGCAGACTTGCCTTTGTATGAGTTGCTATTTGGTGGGCTTGGTGATTCCCTCAAGTGTGCATGCAGTGGTGATAGGTGTCCATGCAGGTCTGTGAGGGGTGTCCATGGATTGGTGTTACATGAGGACTTGGTATTGGGATGAGTGGGTTGTGATGGTGGGGTATGTGGGAGGTGGTGAAGTGATGAGAGTGAGAGTATGGGTGGGGGTTTTAGATGGCATGCAGGTGGGGGGGGTGATAGTAATAGAGATTTGACTTACCAGAGTCCAGTTCTCCTCCTACTCCTGCCAGGCCCTCAGGATGTATGATTGCCAAGACTTGCTCCTCCCATGTTTTTAGTTGTGGGGGAGGAGGCGGGGGTCCACCACCAGTCCTCTGTACAGGTATTTTGTGTCTTGCTGCTGTGGAATGCACCTTCCCTTGTAGGTCATTCCACCTCTTCCTGATGTCACCCCTTGTTCTGGGGTGCTGTCCCTGTCCACGGTTCTTCGCCATAGCTCCATCTTCCTAGCAATGGATGTCTGCTGCACTTGTGATCCGAATAGCTGAAGCTCTACCCAGATGATTTCTTCCACCATGACGCTCAGCTCTTCCTCTGAGAACCTCGGGTGTCGTTGTGGTGCCATGGGTGTAGTGTGAGTGGTGTGGGTAAGGGTGTGTGCGGTGATGTGTTGGGGTGTGTGATGTAAGGTGCGTGGATGGTGTATAGGTGATGGTTGTGTGTGGCTGTGGTCTTGTCATCTCTCTTGTGGCACTTGTTTGTATTCGTAAAGGGTTGTGGGTAGTGTGGGTGTATGTTTTAGATTTGGGTGTGTGTGGTGTGTGTATGTGTCAGGTGTGTGTGTAGTGTGAATTGTCCAATGTGGTATAGTTTTGTATGTGAGTGTGTATTTGGAGCGCGGCGGTATGTAGTGCCAATGGTTTACCACCTTTGAGTGTCTGCCGCAGTGATTCGTGGGACATAATGTTGTGGGTGTAATTCTGTTGGCGTAACGGTGTGGGTTTCGCTACCGCCAGTTTATCACTGACCTTTGGGCTGGTGAACTTGTGTATGTGGCTGTATAGTGACGGATTGCTATGTGTGTGTCATAGTATGGGTAGCAGTGATCCACGGCAGCAGTGGTATGTTGGCAGCAGTCAGCATGGCGGTAAGAGATACTTACCGCCAATGTCATAATGAGGGCCAAAATTCCTTGGTGTAATCATGAGTCCCAAAACTGGGGCATTTGTTATCTCAGTCTTCAAATTGGAAAAGTCATATCATTATGTTATCATATTGTTTCTGTCTTTTGCCTGTTTAATAGAAGCCAGCAAAGGTGCTATTGAAGTGCTCTAGTCAAAAAACCATTGCCTCACCAGTTACGGAGATCAAGAAACTGAATGGGGAACAATCATCCCTGCTCTCAGTGAGGGTAGCATTTCTCCCTCCACCTTTCTGAAAAAACAGAATCTATCTCATCTTCTATAAGAGAGCTAAGTAAACTCTTTATGTCACCTACTGCCAGGGTCTTTCAAAAGACCTAATCCATTTCCCCACTCCCTCTATAAGTGGCAGTAACAACTTTTTAAGATTCTCCTGGTCCATTTGTGGCCAAGGAGCATAAGGAGGTGCCCAGGTCCCGTACGTATCAGGGATATCTGATATATGGGAGTGACAGAATATTGGGTGTTGTGCTGTCTGGCATATTTTTGCCACTTCCACATACATTTTGTCATGTAGGGATAATCCCAGTCTGGATCTCCCTTACCATAAAGAATACAATCCTCAGCATTTGTCATGTCACATTGATCAAAGGACCCTTCTCGTGGCCACGGACTCATCTGTGGAGCTAAGCCTTCAGTCCTTCCTGCCAAAGTATCCACATAAGTTATAACACTGTACCAACTATTTTCTCCTTCAGCAACTGTTTCACTATGGGGTAGATCAGTGCTGCACAAAACTGATTGAACACCCATCTGCTGCATTGGTTTATCATGTAGTGTCAATTCTCACATGGCTTCACAAGATCCCATCCTAGGGTCTGACTGGCTATGTGTTCCCTTAAGTCATATTCGCTCAAGCCAGTTGCTCAGAGTTTCCTAGCACTGGAGAACATGTCCTGCTCTCTTTCTCTAGTATCAAAACAATTAGGCAATTCCATTGTTCTATTTATATGGTCAAGATCAATAAGAGGCCTTTCTTGAGTATCGAGCGCCTAGCCTTTGGAGATCAAAGTATCCAAACCATGTTATCTACATGCCTATGTATTAACTCTACTCTTTTTGCCATCTTCCCAAAACTTCCCTGAATCTGCCCTGAAAGATTATCATAATATCCTTCCCTCCTTATTTTTCTTGCATCACTTCTATTCTCACTTCGTGATAACCATTCCTGGGCACTTTCTGGCAAAACTATTACATTCCCCTTCTCCTTCTGCCAGCAGCCACACCTGCACCTCCAGGACCCCCCACAGGAAATGGAAGAAAATCACCAACAAGTAACTCACCTCATCACTCGCCAAAGCCCTCCCTCCACCCTCTGACAACACCAACAGATCAGCGCGCAATCTCAACGCATGGATCACCGAATGCGCCAACACTCTAGCCCCTGACATCAGCCAAACGCGTACCTAAGAAAGCCAGCTGGTTCACCACCAAACTCCAAGAATCAAAGCTTACCCCCAAAAATGGAGAAACAGCCAATCCAGCAAAGACCTCACCTCATTCAGAGCCGCAACTGCCGCCCACCGACAAAGAATCAAGAAGGCAAGGAAGGACGCACTCCGGGACGCATCAACCCCTCCCCACACAACTCTAAAGAATTCTTCTCAGTCATCAACAAGTTCACAGATACTACCTCTGAAGCCACCAGCATTCCCTGTCACAGGACCTCTGCGACAAACTCACCTCCTTTTTCCACCACAAGATCCAGGAAATCTATGAAAGCTTCCTCCTGGAAAATCCTGGCACCAGAACCTGTGACCCCCCCCCCCCCAGAACCTACCCAGACCATCCACGGCTGGTCATGCTCACTAGAGAGGAAACAGTCAACATCATGAACAGCACCCACTCCGGAGCCCCCTCAGACCCCTTCCTGCACCACATATACATCAGAGCGCATCCATCACCCCCAAGCTCCTTAACACAATCAACTGCTCCATCAGCACGGGCAACTTCCCAGAGCACCGAAATACGACCTCTCCTGAAGAAAGCTTCAGCCGACCCATCTTAACTAAAGAATTTCCGGCCCATCTTGCTGCTACCCTACCTCGACAAAGTACTAGAGAAAGCAATCAACGCACAACCATGGAATTTCATCGAGGCCAACAACTCCCTGGACAGCTCCCAATCTGGCTTCTGCTGCAATCACAGCATGGAGACAGCACTCCTGGCAGCCATCGATGACATCCAATTACTCCTAGACCACAGCCACACCGCAGGACTTATACTCCTTGACCTCTCAACAGCATTTGACATGGTCTCCCACAGCACTCTGCGTACCAGACTCCACGACATAGGAATCCACGGGAGGAACCCTGGAATGGATCCACTCCTTCCTCTCCAGGAGAACGCAGAGGGTCAGACTCCTCCCTACACTACCAGACTCACAGGAGTCAACTGCTGAGTCCCCCAAGGATCCTCACTGAGTCCTACACTGTTCAACATATACATGGCCCCTCTTGCTACCATTATCAGAAGCCACAGTATGAACATAGTGTCCTATGTCGATGACACACAACTCATCATTTCCCACACTGAAGACCCGGACACGGCTGGAAGGAACTTTCCCTCAGGAATGGAAGCCGTCGCCACCTGGATGAGCGAAAGCTGCCTCAAGCTCAACTCCGACAAGACGGAGCTCATCATCTTCAGAAACACCACCTCAGCTTGGGATGACTACTGGTGGCCCACATTCCTCAGTGCTCCCCTGCATCTACCAAGCATGCCCGCAACCTAGGAATCATCCTTAACTCCTCCCTATCCATCACCCGCCAGGTAAACTCTGTGGCCACCTCCTGCTGGTACACACTCCGCAAACGTTACAACGTCAGAAGATCTTCTAATGGATCTCAGCAGACTGTTGCAGGACAGTAACCTGCGCCTTAGTCACTAGCAAGCTCGACCATAGCAATGCCCTCTATGCTAGCACCTCAACTAGGAACATCAAAAAACTTCAGCTCATCCAGAACACTGCTGCCAGACTCATTCTGGACCTCCCTTGCCAAGAACACATCTCCCAACACCTGAGGACCCTCCACTGGCTACCGGTCGAGAAGCGAATCACCTTCAACCTTCTCACCCACATGTACTAGGCCGTATACAACACAGGACCAGCCTACCTGAACCATCATGTCTCATTCCACACCCCTACCATATCCCTCCACTCCCCCCAGATGGCCCTGGCCACCGTCCCTTGCATCTGCAAAACCACCACCGGGGGACGATCTTTCACCTACACTGCAGCAAAGAGCTGGAACAACCTCCCCCTGCACCTCAGACAAAACCTGTCACTCACCATCTTCAGGAAGAACCTCAAGATGTGGCTCTTCGGATGTGGCCCCTTCAGGGCCTTAAGACCTTCATGGGTGAGTAGCCGCGCTTTAAAATATTGATTGATTGATCGAAGGGGGTACAGTCCTCCTAAAATCCTCATCTCTTTCTTGGGATACTGGCCATCATGCTTTACTAATAGCCCTGTCTGCATAGTCATTCCATCTAGCACCATCTGCATACCTCCGTTGCGGGGTAGTCATCTGTTCCATAACTACCCTTCCTGTTATATATCTCTTTTCTATAATAATATGTGCGATGGCGCTGATGAAACATGCGACTAATTGTTACTTTCTCCTGAATCTTGCTCTTCACTTCTACCCTCCTTGGGAGAAGCTGGATCTAAAAGTAGTGTAAACTGAGCTTCTAATTGTCATGAAAACCGAGACTTACCCACCCCTACTTGTCTGAGAGTACTTGTATGTATTGGCCTTGACATCTGTGAGGCAACACTAAGGGATTCCTTTGGGCAATTGTGAAGGGGTCTCAACTTCAGAATTCTCAAGTCCCACTGCAGCTTCCTGTAGCTGTGTCAGTGGATAAATACCAGGTACCTTAGGGGAAGTACTCACTGAGTCATAGAGAGGTGTTTGAGCAGACAGGGTACTAGTGGTATCAACATTTGAGGAGTCCTTAGGCATTTCACAAAAAATTCACCATAAGTCGAAGGTGGTGTCTTGCTTCTGTAAGTTATTTCCTACATATTTTGTCATCAAATGTCCCTTGATTTGGCCAGGAATACGTATGCTTCTGAGTAGTCTTAGACTACTCTTAATAATATTTCTGTAGTTTTTTCTGGTCTCCTGGAAAGGTCTTTTGCATATGCTCTAAAGTAGTCTCCAAAATCCCCCCCCCGTATTTCTAACAAGATTTGCAATTTAAATTTGTCTGTCTACAGAATATGTCTCCTTTTAAAATGTTTACACTAGTCCTTACAAACATAAAAAATCTTGTCTTCTTAATCAAATGTTAAACATTATATATAATAACACAACTCAATATTAACATCACTCTGTGGCCACATTTCTATTTACACACATACATGCATATTCATCATCAACATTTTAAAAATATGAACACTTCAACTACTTCTAGATATGAATCACAGTTGTTCTAACTCTAAACAGTTAATACTGTTGGTAGCAACTGATCACTTCCATCCACGCTCCAAGAGAGGATTACCTTCAAACCATGTATATTATAGACCACAGAGTGACTTCTGGACATTAGGTCCAGGACGGTAATTTGAGTGTTCAAATTGTATTTGAAGGTTAAGTTTAACGACATGCACTTTTTCAGCCATCCGTCTATGTCAAAATACTGGAACACATATTGGAAACCCAACTCCGAATCAACTACATTGGCCAACTCCAATTTATTAGAGTGGGATAAACACTCTACCAACTATGCAGCGCCTTAACTTAATATTGTGCAACAGGTACACAATCTTGCATTCAATACCCTTATATCTTTATATCGATATACATCTGTGTTTACCATTGCCAGAGTTACAAGTCTTATATTTTATACAAAACATGGAATGAAGTCTGCATCTGTCCTCACCTTAAAAGATGGCAATCACTGGCTTCTACTCGCCCCTGTGAATAGTTGGAGCTTTAGAAAGAACACAGTGTCTGCTTACCTCATCAGAGATGAACAAAAATCTATACAGTGGGTGTAGGTGGTATTCTGGTGACAGCAGTCGGCTGAGGGCAAAATGGGATTCCTGGCTGGGGCTCGCCAAATGTTGCAGGGAAACTTTATATAAGAAAGATATGACTCCTCTTGGCAAGATAAACCACAGCTTTTTACTATCACAGCAGAGAGAGTAGCTATCCCCATACAAGTAAACAGCTGATCTCAATTTGCTGCTTCACAGGCATCCACTTATGTTGCAAGTATAAACAAATCAAAAAGGTTAATCAGTAAGTTTAACAATTGCATACCTGTTGCAAAATCATATCACCAGTGTCCCTTAAACTTTAACCAACTTCTTACACATTCTTTTTTGCATTTCTAACAATGCTTAACAAATTAACCATTCACTTTTCTTGTTTGTGTGCTTTATCACTCTGGTCCAAAGATCTCTTGTCAGTTTTTGCATACCCTAGGCTAACTCAATCATCTGCTCCCATTCTTCAATCACACTTTTAATTTATTGAGACAATAGAACACGTGCTTGTGTGCTTAAAACTATAAATACCTTCAGGCCTACAAACACAGGTTCTCCTTTAACTACGAACTTGCTAGAAATGCATTGGTTTTAAAGTGAACTTGTCACCTTTCTGGTGTCAGCACACAATTTAGGCCTACACTGCACTTTCACTGCATATGATTTTATATTGTTTTCTACTGATGGCTGATGTAACATAATTTCTTCATATTTCATCTCCTCTCTAACACAACACACATACTGCCAGCATACACCCACTCTCCTTGTGCGTGCTGCACAACACTTCACCCTTCACATACACCCAGCATATGCGTTTCATGGAGCACGCGCTTCACAGAACCACATCTTTCATATAATGTGTTCCTCGAACACATACATACACTGAGCACATGCACTAACCCCACATGTACTACATTGTATTCTTTATCTCTGTACTGTACCCTTCATAGATACACATACATCCAGTGCAGAATTTACAGTACTCGACATCTAGCTGTTGTAGATCAAGACTAAGTGAAGCACACAGAAGTGGAACTTAAAAGAAGGTGAGTGAGACTGTAGGCCCCCCTCCAGTGACAAAGTAAAAAAGATCTATTCATTCCTGCTGAACACTATACAGTATGATGCCACATACCACATCTGATGCTGCTTCACTCTTGGTGGAGGAGATAACCTTCCACCACTATGAGGGTAACATTTTGGGCACCCCTCCTGGTCCAACAAGCCTGCAATCCGTGAGATAAGCCTATGTCATGGTGCACCCACATGATCTGTGTTTGCTTGTGATGAAAAAATCAGCATTAGCGATCCAGACAACAGTACAGTTGGGCACTCAGGGCAGGGGTACAAGTCTTTTAACATACAGACGACTTTTCTGTCCCAACAAATGTACTACCCTATTAAATTAGCGCAAGGATTAGAAATAGTGTTAGGATCTAGAATGCCATTTAACATTAAAAATAATGTTTAAAATGTTCTTATTGTTTTCATTAATAACAACAATTTTAACTGCAGTTTTTATTTGAACAAGATTATGGCTTTCATAAGAAATGTTTAAAACTACAAGTCTCAGTTTCTTAGTGAAACATTTGAGTATGTTGTCTGCAAGGCATATACACTATTTGGATTTCCACTATGTCCCTGCACTTGTTTAATTGGACTGCTGATAAGTAACCTGAAAGCACTGCCTGTGCAAATGATAGCTTGGTGGGATTGCGTTACTACTACAGTACACTGGGCTTCTCTAACTCAATGTGTGTACTGAACTGAGTCCTTGAGCCGTAGCTTCTGAGACCCCGCACATTTAGGTCTGGAGGAACGCTCCAGAATTCATATCAATTGGTGCCCTTTGTGGTGCAAACACATTTTTCTGGACTTTTCTAATAGTTTGCAAAACACAAACAAAAGCCACAAATTACAAATACACAGAGATGGTTGTTGTAACATTGGTTTCCTCCTTCAGGTAAAATATGACACCCATTGCTTCTGTAAAGCTTGGTAATTAAAAGTTTTTTTTTCCATTCTATTGTTTCTACATTTTTGGTGGCTGCTTTAGGGCTAGAAGTAAATTATAGACAGGCAATTACACAACATCTCAAAGATCAAGATCATTGTGTCTCTGGTAATGGGGGAACAGTCACATTTGTGGTACACAGACATGCTGCAAAGGCCTTTGAGACTTTTTACCCATGGGGAGAATTTGAACCCATAGATGGTGCACAAGGGCACTTTCACACATATAAAGCTGCAAATGTACCTCAGCAATATAACCATACAATTACCTAGAGGTTCCTCTAAGCTACCAGGAGCACCAAAATTGAATGGGTCCCCTCAGTAATCAAGGGCCCACTTTCCTATATTGACTGGGTGTACACCTTATCCAAATCGTGAAACACTGACTTTGAATGAAATAATATCAATATTGAACTATATTGTTAATGTATACAGGAGACTGATACGTATTACGTTGACACTAAGCAGGGAAGTTGCCATAGGACATGCAGCACAAGGGCAGGGTACCATGCAGGCAATCAATCCATTGATTATAAACATCATCATGGGCAAAGACCCTGTAAAAGATTGCCTTCTGGATTGCTTGCAAGACCAACCACTTGCTAGCCGTCTATCCCCACATAACACCCACAGACAAGCATAGAATCCTTACTATGTGTCTCACCCTTGGGATATTGCTGCATGTAGAAGAGTACAACATCTGGGGAAGTGTCTTTCCATGAATTTATATTACTATGCATGCTACACCTTTATTAGTGGTGCGCCCAGTTGTATTAAGCCACGTACAAAATAAACATCTAGGAATGAAATTTATGAGGAATTTTGAGATTGTTTCCTCAGTAGTTCTGAGTAGCATCTGAGGTCAGTTTTGCTCATTTGCCAGAGACTGGCAGTGGTTCCTCTTCAAGAACAAAAACAGGAATTACCAAAAATAGTTACTGAAATGTATACATCTGTGGGTCATTATACAATGGGTTCAGGAGCCATTAAACCGCATTTCAAAGCCAAAGGTGAGACTAAGGGTTCTAGCAAGGAAAACAATTCACCTGAGTCTAAAAAAGACTGGATCTCCATCAAATAAAAAAATCAAATCAAAACAGGATTTGTAAAGCGCTGCTATTCACCCACGAGAGTATCCAGGCACAGAGAGCCATCTGCATGAGTGGAATCAGTTGAAAGTGAGTAAACGCTTTTTCATTCAATGGATGTCAGCTTTTGTTTAATCGACTGCCTTTAGGGTATAAGAATAGTCCTGGTTTATTTGAGCAGTGTTTTATGTAAATCTTACAACCAGGTCCTGAGGCATTATTATATATTGACAACATTTACATCACAGAGGATGATCTAAACATATACCTTGATAGTGATACTATTGACTTCACACGGTTATAAAGTTAACTTTAAAAGAAATCAAAAATGGCTTATGTGAATGTGGTATGAATTATCCAGTGAGTGCAGGGGATTGGCAAAGGACTTCCTTCAGAAGTGTGCTACTCCACAATCTGTGATAACATTAAGAAAACTATAAGCTTTATTGGGATTTCTTAATTTGGGACACACTTTCTTACCACATTAGCCAGAGCGAGTTAAACCTTTGTTTGCATTAATATCTTCCACTATTTCTGCAATAGATAGCACAAGAAAACATACTGATATCTTATATACACTCCAAGCAGACACTCTAAAGGCATAATATTTACAGAATAGGGATAACACATTGAACCCGGTTGCTGGAATAAAATCAAAGCATCTCAGGAAATACACATATTCTACAATGAGGGTCAGGCAGTTCCTATTGTTTACAAATTAATTTGTATTCAGCAGCTGAAGTACACTTCCCTGCACCTAAGAAAATTCTTACTGTGGTGCAGAATGTCATTTTGAAAGAGTGCCCATTGGGACAGGTAAAACTCATAATAGTGGTTTCTCCAATCCTCCATTAGAAGCTACTACAAAACCTAGCATTTTTAATGCTTGAGCTTTACACCTAAGATGGGTGCAATAGTTGTAAAATGTGAATGTGACCCGACTTACTGTACTGAAGAATTTCTACAATACATACAAAACATACCACAGAGTCCTGAAATGTTATCCAATGAGAATTACATAAATGTCTTTTATACAGACGGATCTGAACACCCTGCAACAGTCACTAAGCAGAAATATTCAGCAGCTAGCACTGCAATAGTAGGAGTTTTTACAGATGGTGAATTCCAACCGCTACTCACTCACACTAAGGGGGTCATTCTGACCCCGGCGGTCTTAGACCGCCGGGGCCAGGGTCGGCGGGAGCATTCTGACCGCGGCGGTAAAGCCGCGGTCAGACCGGCAACATTGGCGGTCTCCCGCCAGTGTACCGCCGCCCCTTTGAATCCTCCAAGGCGGCGCAGCTAGCTGCGCCGCCGAGGGGATTCCGACCCCCCCTACCACCATCCAGTTCCCGGCGGTCCGCCCGCCGGGAACCGGATGGCGGTAGGGGGGGTCGCGGGGCCCCTGGGGGCCCCTGCAGTGCCCATGCCACTGGCATGGGCACTGCAGGGGCCCCCGTAAGAGGGCCCCTACGAGTATTTCACTGTCTGCTTGGCAGACAGTGAAATACGCGACGGGTGCAACAGCACCCGTCGCACCTTCCCACTCCGCCGGCTCGATTACGAGCCTGCTTCATCGTGGGAAGGACGGTTTCCCCTGGGCTGGCGAGCGGCCTTTTGGAGGCCGCCCGCCAGCCAAGGGGAAACCTCAAAATACCCACCGCGGTCTTCCGACCGCGGTACGGTATTTTGGCGGCTCCCGCCGGGCGCGGTCTCCCGCCAGTGTACCGCCGCCCCTTTGAATCCTCCAAGGCGGCGCAGCTAGCTGCGCCGCCGAGGGGATTCCGACCCCCCCTACCGCCATCCAGTTCCTGGCGGTCCGCCCGCCGGGAACCGGATGGCGGTAGGGGGGGTCGCGGGGCCCTGGGGGCCCCTACGAGTATTTCACTGTCTGCTTGGCAGACCGTGAAATACGCGACGGGTGCAACAGCACCCGTCGCACCTTCCCACTCCGCCGGCTCGATTACGAGCCTGCTTCATCGTGGGAAGGACGGTTTCCCCTGGGCTGGCGAGCGGCCTTTTGGAGGCCGCCCGCCAGCCAAGGGGAAACCTCAAAATACCCACCGCGGTCTTCCGACCGCGGTACGGTATTTTGGCGGCTCCCACCGGGCGCGCAGTGACCGCGCCCGGCGGGAGTCAGAATGACCCCCTAAAACCTTAGGAGACAGCTCTGCACAACTTGCTGAGATACATGCCCTGTTACTTGCGCTGCGGAAAGCTGCCTTGAGGGTTCACATACTAATACCGTGATACTCATCTTTTTACATGCAGGCTTACAATGTTGATTTAGCACATTCAAGGATTAAAAAGGGAAATCTATAAAGAATACACAAGTTTGGGAAAAGGTGGCAGTGTTAAAAAATAAGCTGCCACAAGTCCATGTCATACACACCATGGCTCATACGAGTTAAGGTATTCATTCTAAAGGGAACAGTGCAGCCATCTCAGCCACAAAGGCAGCTGTGCAAACTTTAACATTTGTTCAAACAAAAAAGAGAAAGAGGAAAAACACCTAAGTACATCCTCCAGGTAAAGACTACTTCCACTATAGGTGTTTAAACCAGAATAATGTACTATTGCCAGAGTCCTTTCTGGGTATTTCTACCTCCCTATGCTAGAAAAATTGACAGGTTTCCTCACCCATATAGGACTGCGGCATGCTTCATCATCAGCCACGTGACCACACCTGGGTAGGTAAATAGCACCCTGGTGGACTCAACCAATGTGGGAGTTCTGGATAAATTGTTCCTGGACAAAATCAGGGGCCCAGGTAGAAACTAAAATTATCTCAGAGTATACCCTCAGAATATCCTTTATTAAGTGGGTACCCTTGATTTGATTAAAATTATTTGTGGATATGTTGATGAGCTATAGTGATTCATTGATACTCTGCTTTCAAATTTGTTTTGACTGATATTTAAGCCTATACAGGTCAACGGTCTTCACGGGGCTTACTGACTCCCATCCTAGACGCAGCATTCATTCCATGCACATGATGAGACGAAAGGCTCTCACATACATATCTAAAAGGTTTTGCATACAATACCTTCAGGCATCAATGCCATTATTTTATGGGTAGGCAGGAAAACTGAGATCATACTATTAAAAAAACAGAATTAAATGCTATGTTCGTAGCTTACAATTTTCCACACCAGCATCACCACTTGTGAACACTGCAAACAGATAAATTGTGTGTGTGTGTGTGTGTGTCTATGATGCTGAGCATTACTATACAAATTCAAACAAACCTGTGTACATGCATATGTGGCACTCAGTTGCATGTACTGAATCTGCTACACACCCCACTTTTTTGGGTCACCTGTCCATTTCTCTTCAAAAGTCTTTGGGACTAGCATAGGAAGGTACGAATACTCAGAGAGGACTCTGGGGATAGTATATCAGTCTGGCTTAACCACCCATAGTGGAAGTAGCAAGCTTTCAAATTAGCAGTGGTAACACAGTCTTAAACAAAGCTCAACACATATATAGTGGCGGCTATCCAAGCCTCAGCTAATGGTGAAAACCCCCAGAGGGTTTTTCCTGTAAATACCTCTACACCCTAAGCTCAGATAACACTCCATTGACTTCCACACCAGAAGCTGGAGATAGAAAAATACCTAATAAGCTGTCCAGATTAGATCTAATCAAAGCAACCCATGAATGAGTGCTACTGTATCATTATTAGATCAGAGATACTGTTGGCCATGTTACCCAAAGAAACAAAAGACTATGTTAGGAAATGTATTATTTGCCAGCAGATTAAACATTCTGCTGTTCAAAGATAAGTGCAGGCTCTTTTATCTCCAACAGGGTGTTCCATGGTGTATTTGGATCATATTGGTCCCCTCTTAATGATTGACAAATATACATTTTTATTAGTTGCTATCAATTCATGCTCTAGATTTTTATGGGTATGGCCACAAAAGAATACAGATGATCAAGCAGCACTGAAGGGCACTAGCAGCACTGAAGGGCACTCCACACATTTCATTCAGACAGTGGTCCTGGTTTTACCTTGAAGGCTTATAATGATGCTATGTCTGAGCTGGGAATGTACCTGCATTATTTTTAGCTAAATCATGTAGAGAGCAATGGCATTATAGAAAGGGCAAACAAGCCAAAACAAGCCTTTAGTGCTAGAATATTAAGTTCAGGACTTACGTGGTTACCTTACCTATATGATGTCCAGAGGGGAATAAATAATGTTTTTTAGAAAAGTATATTAAATTTGTTTTGGAGCACCAGCGTATGAACCAGACCAGGATAATCCTGGAAAGGTGGCTGAAGAGCAAAAGACTGACCTGGAGCACCATTTAACTATTTTACAGAGAGTATCCAAAAAGTCAGAGACAAGCTGTTGGCGAACAAATGTTTTTGAAAACTGCTCAACAGTGGATTCCCAAAGTGGTTGATCTAGTTCATGAGAAGACCATCACACAGACCACATGTTCTACTTCTTGAGGTGCAAGCCAGACAAACTCTAATTTTGCCTCCATTGCCTGGTTCACATTAAAAAGCACTGTGTGGCAGATTCTGTACAGCAGACTACCTTAGACCCCTTCAGAGTAGAATCTCACAACCTCTCCCTACTCTGAAGAATGTACCCTCTCAACGAAAGCAGTGAGTCTGATAGTTTTAGCCTTGGTCTTGAGAATAATGAACTTAATAGCTTTACATCTAGCAACTGGTTTCATGGAGGAAACTAGTGTTACAATTTCAACAGTTTCCACACTTCCAATCAATACTGTGATTTATTATGAGCCCTTTAATATGTGCAAGACAGAAGGTTGTATGGAAATGACTCTGACTTTGATGTAAATTATTTGTCTGCACACTCAACACCAAAAAATACTTCCTGCTCATCACTGGTTCCATGATAAGTATCTGCTACCACTGTGGTCCTACTTCTAGATTGCTACACGAGTGTGCTTCTTGCTAATGTGGCTGATTATGCTAATTGTTGTTTTAGTGTTATTGAATGGGTATTACAATCCTAACAGAATCATGCCATCACATGTGGTTCGAGAACCACAACCACATTCTTTATCTCACTGAGCACGAAATTAACTTTATGCCATTATTATTACTGTGTAGCTTTGGTTTGGGAGAAGGTTCCATATCAGATAACAGAACCACTGAGGTTGTTCAAATATCTTATGTGTTAAAGATTATACTTGATGATATAATGACAACTGGCTCCTTTTCTGATAAAAGGGACATTAAGGCCTGATTTAGGTCTTGGCGGAGGGGTATACTCCGTCACAAATGTGACTGATATCCCATCCGCCTTATTACAATCCCATATTATCCTATGGGGACCGTAATAAGGTGGACCGGATATCCATCATGTTTGTGACAAAGTATTCCCTCCACTAAGTCCTAAGTCAGACCCTAAGACTGTTAAACAAATGATTGCTGACTTTCAGGATTACACAACCCGCAATGATAAGGACACTTATTTGAATATAATCAATCATAACGAAATACTTTGTTTCCACCATTATGCACACCATTTCATACACAGGACTAATTATTCTTGAGAAATATACAACTGTAAACACTGGGAACATTGCTTAACAGCACCTTTGAGCAGTCACTCAAATTTCTTGAAGAAAGTCCCTTATTTTGATAGAGCCAATAGTGGAGACTCTTCAGCCTATAATTATTTACAAACACCAAAGAATTTCCAAAACTACCTCCAAACTGAGGAGTGCACAGATTTACTCCTGAGAATATATTGAAAACCTTGCCATACAAGGGCATATGTATTGGAAAGTAAATATTGATGAGGAATGTGTCCAGTGAAGAAAATTCTGACAAACTCAGTGTGTAGAAGCCTTATTCAGAGCTTATACAATGCATAGGGAATGAATGTTATTGAACAAACCAATGTAGCAGACAATTTGTCTGGGATTTGGGTCCATGAGGATTTTAAAACATCTTCAATTCCAGAAGTGGACTCAGCACAATTTCCAAAAGGGTTAAAGAAAGAAAACATTTCTGGTGCTGATTTAAATGATATGATCCAGAATGCTACTTATAATTCATCAGTGTTACACCATGATGGCATAGCCTTATGGCCTATTGACACTGATGTGTGCATGTGCAGGTTTCTTTCCAAAACTCCTGGTTCTTTCGCCAATTGCCCTGGACCTTTAGCTAGTTGCCCGGGCCCCAGATATAATAGATTTACACCTACAACTGTTATCACATTTAATGTAGGCAAGCTCTGCCAGCGATGGTTAGCACATTCAAGCCTCATAGATGTTAAGAAACATTGTAGGAAGTTGGCTCTGTATATACTATTTCAAAGTAAGAAATAGTGTGCACAGAGTCCAAGGGTTCCCCTTAGAGGCAAGATAGTGGCAAAAAGAGATAATACTAATGCTCTATTTTGTGGCAGTGTGGTCGAGCAGTAGGCTTATCAGAGGGAAGTGTAACATTTGTTGTACACACACAGGCAATAAATGAGGATCACACACTCAAAGACTTAATCCAGGCCAATAGGTTTTTATATAGAAAAATATATTTTCTTAGTTTATTTTAAGAACCACAGGTTCAAGATTTACAAGTAATACTTCAAATGAAAGGTATTTCACTCAGGTATTCTAGGTACTTTGAATAATCACAATAGCATGTACAGTTTTGACAAAAATGGCAATAAGCTATTTTAAAAGTGGGCACTGCAAAAATCAACAGTTCCTGGGGGAGGTAAGTAAATGTTAAGTTCACAGGTAAGTAAAGCACTTACAGGGTTCAAAGTTGGGTCCAAGGTAGCCCACCGTTGGGGGTTCAAGGCAACCCCAAAGTTACCACACCAGCAGCTCAGGGCCGGCCAGGTGCAGAGGTCAAAGAGGTACCCAAAACACATAGGCTTCAATGGATAACAGGGGTGCCCCGGTTCCAGTTTGCCAGCAGGTAAGTACCCGCGTCCTCGGAGGGCAGACCAGGGGGGTTTTGTAGGGCACTGGGGGGGACACAAGCAGGCACAGAAAGTACACCCCCAGCGGCACAGGGGTGGCCGGGTGCAGAGTGGAAACAGGCGTCGGGTTTTGTATTGAAAGCAATGGGGAGACCCGGGGTCTCTTCAACGATGCAGGCAGGCACAGGGGGGGCTCCTCGGGGTAGCCACCACCTGGGCTAGGTAGAGGGTCACCTGGGGGTCGCTCCTGCACTGGAGTTCGGTTCCTTCAGGTCCTGGGGGCTGCGGGTGAGGTGTTAGTTCCGGGCGTCGGGTCCCTTGTTACATGCAGTTGCGGTCATGGGGAGCCTCTGGATTTCCTCTGCAGGCGTCGCTGTGGGGGTTCAGGGGGGTCAACTCTGGCTACTCATGGGCTCGCAGTCACCGGGGAGTCCTCCCTGTAGTGTTGGTTTTCTGCAGGTCAAGCCGGGGGCGTCGGGTGCAGAGTAGAAAGTCTCACGCTTCCGGCGGGAAACGTGAAGTCCTTGAAGTTGCTTCTTTGTTGCAAGAAAGCTGCAGATGGTTGAACAGAGCCGCTGTTCACAGGAGTTTCTCGGTCCTTGGTTGCAGGGCAGTCCTCTGAGGCTTCAGAGGTCGCTGGTCCCTGTTGGATGCGTCGCTGTTGCAGTTTTCGTCAAAGTTGGGATACAGGCCGGTAGGGCTGGGGCCAAAGCAGTTGTTGTCTCCGTTTTCACTGCAGGGCTTCAGGTCAGCAGTCCTTCTTCTTCTTTAGGTTGCAGGAATCTAGTTTCCTAGGATCTGGGGTGCCCCTAAATACTGAATTTAGGGGGGTGTTTAGGTCTGGGAGGTCAGTAGCCAATGGCTACTGTCCTTGAGGGTGGCTACACCCTCTTTGTGCCTCCTCCCTGTGGGGAGGGGGGGGCACATCCCTAATCTTATTGGGGGAATCCTCCATCCACAAGATGGAGGATTTCTAAAAGTAAGAGTCACCTCAGCTCAGGACACATTAAGGGCTGTCCTGACTGGTGGGTGACTCCTCCTTGTTTTTCTAATGATCTCCTCCAGCCTTGCCGCCAAAAGTGGGGGCAGTGGCTGGAGGGGCGGGCATCTCCACTAGCTTGGATGCCCTGTGGCGCTGTAACAAAGGGGGTGAGCCTTTGAGGCTCACCGTCAGGTGTTACAGTTCCTGCAGGCGGAGGTGAAAAGCACCTCCACCCAGTACAGGCTTTGTTCCTGGCCACAGACTGACAAAGGCACTCTCCCCATGTGGCCAGCAACATGTCTGGTGTGTGGCAGGCTGGCAAAAACTAGTCAGCCTACACTGGAAGTCGGGTATGTTTTCAGGGGGAATCTCTAAGATGCCCTCTCGGTGTATTTTACAATAAAGTGCACACTGGCATCACTGTGCATTTATTGAGCTGAGAAGTTTGATACCAACCTTCCCAGTTTTCAGTGTAGCCATTATGGTACTGTGGAGTTCGTGTCTGACAGACTCCCAGACCATATACTCTTATGGCTACCCTGCACTTACAATGTCTAAGGTTTGGCTTAGACACTGTAGGGGCATAGTGCTCATGCACATATGCCCTCACCTGTGGTATAGTGCACCCTGCCTTAGGGCTGTAAGACCTGCTAGTGGAGTGACTTACCTATGCCACAGGCAGTGTGAGGGGAGTGCCATGTCAACTTAGTCATTTTCTTCCCACCAGCACACCCAAGCTGTGAAGCAGTGTGCATGTGCTGAGTGAGGGGTCCCCAGGGTGGCATAAGAGATGCTGCAGCCCTTAGAGACCTTCCCTGGCATCAGGGCCCTTGGCACCAGGGGTACCAGTTGCAAGGGACTTACCTGAGTGCCAGGGTTGTGCCAATTGTGGAGACAAAGGTACACTTTAGGGAAAGAACACTGGTGCTGGGGCCTGGTTAGCAGGGTCCCAGTACACTTTCAAATCATAACTTAGCATCAGCAAAGGCAAAAGGTCAGGGGGTAACCATGCCAAGGAGGCATTTCAATACAAACATCTATCCAGAATGAATGAAAACATGGATTTTTCCAGATTTTCTTCTGGGCCCCAGTTGAGCCAAAAACAAACGGTTTGTGTTCTCACTCAGATACGCAATTTTTTATGAAGTACAAAACTATTCAGCAAAAGAAGTTGCTTGGAGAATCAAAGAAACTGACAGGGAAAACCTGCAGGCAACTTTTAAAGTAATTGATAGTAGTATGCATACTCTATCTAAAAGAGTGTATTCCTTAAATGGTATAAGGACTGCCCTTAATGTTTTAAAGGAAGATTTAACTTTACTCCAGCATGGACAGTCTCAGCTATGATCAATCGGTGAATTGAATTGGGCATTGCAAACCCTTGAAACAGGAAAAATGGCTTGGCAATTCATGAACAACAGGAACATTCTTAATATTTTAATTTGACTTTTAGTCCAAAACAGTAGCTTAAAAAGAAGCTACATATACATTATTAAGTATAGAACAGATAGGAGAAGCTTCCTTTTGGATAGCGGAACATATGCCTATAACATGGCTCCTGCATGGAGAACTTTCTTTCCCCAATACAACTTTCCACTTTTGTGAGTGTTAAACTTACACGTCCCTGGCGTATCTGTTTGGCACAATGTTCTACGTTATTCCCACCTCTGAAAATCCATTACATTCCATGGCATTTGCAACCCACTGATGCCTGGGGTGAATTGTGTTTCTCTGTGGCACCTGTGTTGTACATTCCATCCCATCATACACTACTGAATAACAGTTTAGATTCTCTGTTAACAAATGAAACTGGTTATGGGATCACTCAAGGTCAAAATGTTATACTAACTGTGTCAGAGACAGTCAAGCATTGTGGAATAACTCTGTATCTCCATGCTAGGAGGATAAGTGAAAGTGTACCCTGACTGTGAATGGAGAAAGATAAAATATTTTGATAAACTCAGAAAACTAGTGTCTATTTTAAATCAAAAAGAGGTCCCTATGAACGCATCTGCTGAGACCTTCCACTGTAAAACTTCTTACTGTGCGTCAGAGATTCAAAAAATCCTACAGACTCAAAACCCTACACACTTTGTCAAATTTGCGCAGATCATTTGTAACTCGTCCAACACCACTGGTGTAGTGCACATCTTCAAAAGCTTTGGTCTGGACCAGTGATACCCTAAGTACATCCCAGGGGCCACTTGCGTCCCGTCCCTCCTGACCTTCACATGTGGCCCTCCTGACCTCCACATGAGGGTTGAACGTCAGCACTGGGCTGATTGATTACTTGGGAAAGCACTAACATTCAGAAAGATGTAAAATAAATGGTCAAGCCGAAGTAAAAGAAAAGACATGAATAATGTGCACTGCGTCACTAACTTTAGCAACATACTTACTATTAAGAAATCTAACATCAAATGTTTACACATATGATAAAAGCTTATTCAAAATTTATAAAAGTGTATTTCATTAACATGCTAAAGTGTCTCACTATAAAACATCACATTATATCAGTGCATTGAGAATCATTTTTTAAAAGTTATAGTTTTCAAAAATGAACATAGAAATGTTCATTCCTCCTCCTCAACCCAGACAACAATGCCAATAGTGAACTGAGAGGCAAATCAACTGTCATGTGAACTCCTCTGGGTGGATTGGGTTGTTATTATACATGGACAATATTCTAGTTTATTAAATCAAACACAAGGAAAGGTTTCGTACAGCGCCCATCCAGAACTCACGTATTTCAAGGTGCTGTTTTATGTGATGATAAAGAAAAAGGAGCCAAAGTAAGAGAAAATAATTGCCCAGATCACAAAATTTGGTCATGTGAGACAGTCAGGATTGAGCCCAGGTTTGCTGGTTTCATATTATGCAAATCTATGTCCTTCCAATTCAATATTCAAGTTGCTTCCTTTTTACATTTGACTTTCCTAAGGTAACATTAGCAAGCACAGAAGGCTTACCCCAAGATGAGGGATAGCGACTCAGATACAGCATAACACAGTATTGTCAAATCTATTACTCGTCTAGAGACTAGGGTTTAACTTAGAGGGCAGTATGGAATGAAACCCTCAAAATAACTCCAAGACTCACTGACCACACTAAGTACATATTTCACTTCCTCTATTTTGTGGATTTCCTACAGTCCTTCTGATCATTGAGTGTGGCTTTCTAGTTTTTCTTCTAGTAAAGAAATAAACCAGTCCAGCGGAACATCTGGAATATCTGACAGAGAGTCAATGCAAAAAAGCTCTAGCTTTCTATTTGAGTTTTGAATGGTTGTCAGAACTCAGCGAATACTAGACAGTTACCTTTCATCAACTGTGAATTCCTCAAGTGAGATCTGCCTTCTGGTGCATTGACTGCCTGCAAGAAACAGTACTTGATCTACCAATGAAGCTGCCTTCCATGGCATCAATCAAGGTGTGACAGCTTCTAAATGTTTTAGACTGCATCCGTGGTGGGTTGCCCATAGGGGTGCAAGAGCGTTGACAACCAACAAATAGCCCGGGTCTGCCTCATCTACAGCTAGCTGCTAACATGATGTCATACTTTTACAGGAAAATTATTATGTCCAAATTAAAGTACAACATCATACCAGCAACAAAGCGGGCTCCACTGTCCCTATTCTACTTCATGTGTGTCAGGAGTTGACCCAACTGCACATTCATACCTCCAGCCCTATCCTAGCATCAGATGTGGCAGTAGCTCTTGTTTCAGGACAGGACAAGTAAAAGCTGTCATTCATGACTGCTTTCACTTGTTTCTAGAGGCATGCAATTCTTGGGAGACAGAAGTTTTGTGCAAAGTTCACAGGGAGGCCAATTGAGGATTCTCAAGGTAAAATTGTAGTAATAGATTGTGGTGTGTGTGCATGCATTACTGTGATTGTATATATGTGTTTGGATGTATACATGCGTGTGTATCTGAATGTATGCCTATACGTCTGTTTTCTGCCATGAACACGATTCGTTCTCTGTGCTGAGCTCCGTTATTATGAACTTCCATGCTTTTTCATGATTATATACTTGTACTTTTGTTTGTAGGAAATGCTATAGTTAATAATTTAAACAAGCAGTCTGTATATAATATCTATGAAGTACAGTAAACCTGCAATATCATATTAATGTTGCTGAAACCAAGGGAAATGCCCTCTGAAACACGCTTACATTCATCAAAAGTCTATTAAATCACTCATCAAAAGCCTCTGAAATAACCCTTTCTTTCTTTCTCCTTCTAGCTAAAACTAAAGGAAGTGCATTGTGATAAAATGAGTAATGCCCTCTGGCAGGAAGAGAAGGAGTGTGGGCAAGATTGGAGGGAGAAGCAAAGGTGAGTGAGGAAGTAATCCCCTTCACCTAAGGTGCGATATTGGCAAGTTTTGCACTTTAAGTACATGGAGGCAAGGGTTCCTCTCTCGGTCTGGAACCTTTTTATCATGTTTCTATTCTCTCCAATAAAACAATTCTAGCTTTTACATCAAACATTTTCAATTTCGTTAGCGACACAGAGGTTAGAATTATGCTTCTCCATCTTTACTGCGAAACTTTAGTAGCAGGAGTGTTCAGGCACCCTTGGAACACCCCTGCAAGGGATGCCGGCAGAGGACTGCGATGCCAACCCAAGTCCAGGCATGTGAAGAAAGGGCTGGAGTGGCACAAGATGTCCAGGTGGGGAGCCAGTGGGCAGCCCTCTGGAGAGGCCCCACTGGATTGAGTGGGGGCTTCAAGACTGTTGTGGAGGAGCCAGAGGAGTCATGCCGCCCGGCGTGAGGCGATCACCCCAGATAGTGCCAAGCTCTGGTAAAAAGGCCAGATTGAAAAAGTTCCATCATTGAGGAATGAGCTTTATCTAGGGCAGTGAATGTACTGAAGAACTTCTCTAAATCTTTAACAAAAAGGTCTCCAAACAGGTATTGATTGGCCATTGGCCCCGTCAATTTAGTCATTCTTGGGTCTATGTTTATCAAAATGGACTTTCTCCATTCTGTGGACGCTGCATAATTTGCATTGCCTATTTGGCATATGGCATGCTGGGCACAACTCGAAAGGGTTTCAGGGTCAGTAGGACTTCCAGATTCCTTAGCACCCACCGCCATTTCGAGAATTATTTCTAGAGGGCCCAAAAATGTACAAGAGATGAACCTGCATGACTTCAAGGCATGCTGTATGCCCTTCCTTAGATCTTTAAAATATTTCCTAAGTAAGGTATTCATATTTGGTTCCACATCTGTAGTCTCAGCAACCTTTCCCTTTAAAGAATGCTGCGGCCATTCAGAGCGAAGTCTGGTTTGTACATCTTTCTCAAAACCTTTGCAAAGTCATATTTGCATGTACTCTGCAACCACATGTCGTGGGTACCACTCCAATGAACCTGGGTGGACAATATCATCACGATCAAAAACCAAAATTCCCTTAGGGGCCTCTGGCGAGATCGGAAAAGTGGGTATCATCTTTACGTTTCTTTGGAGGAGGCTCTCCAGCGGATTGGAGATACTTTGCAGGATTACATAAATCTGAAATGTCATCTGGGTGATCTGAGAGAGAGGCAAGGTGGATGGCAATGATTCAAACTCTAGGACACTAATATATTCATGATCTATCAGCACTGATTTAGAGAGCTTGGCAAGGGCTGCAAAGTGGGGCCACTTGTTCGTGTCTTTTTGTGGCTTGTCTCTCAAGGAGTATGAGTTGGGCTGAGGAGGCCCTCTGGAATAGGAGTTGGAGGTATAGGAACCCGCTTGGCAATTTTACACAGTTTGTCTACTAAAAGGTTGCAGCACCAAGGCTAGCACCTTATTGATTGAATGTTGCACAGAATCATCCACGCATAGAAGGCTCATTCGCAATGGCGAAGGAGCGTCAACCCCCTGGCTAAGCCAGGAGATGAAAGATAAAACAATATAGTTTTATCTTTCATCTCCTGGCCCAGCTAGCAGCGTAATCAGGGTGGAGTACACAGCCGGGCTGGAGAAATTGCACAAACCCCAGGGTTGTGTCTGAGAGGGAGTCCAAGCTGCTCAGACCAATCCTAGTGCTGCTTTTGTTGTAGCTTGGACTCTTACTCTGGCCAAGACTGCTGGTTTAAGAAAGACAGTACTTTTGTTTGTAGGCGACTACGCCTTTCCTACAACAAGTTGCAACTGTTGTCCCAACCTTACCGGCTCACTAGCAGCACCTCACCAGAAACACAATAGTAAAAGGTGATTTGTGGCAGCCTTTACGCATGGACTCAAGAATAAAACATCTCAGGGAGTGTCGTGGTTAAACAGGGATTACCCCTTTCTCACAGATATATCATGTCTCATACAAACACAGGCAATGATAAACTTGCAGTAAAGTTTCAATAGTTTTTATTTAACATAACTGCAATTTGCGATAAGTTGCATGGGCTGCAATGATTAGGATAATGAATAATGCAAGAAACAGAATTGTGAAGACGAGAGTCATTATTACAAAGACCCCCACCATCTTGCAAGGCATAGGAAAGACATATGAGATGTACAGTGCCCTAATACCCTAATGTGAAAGGCCTAACCTCCTACCTAAAGGAGAGCTGGGTTTGTTAAACCTAATCTGCCAATGTCATGTCCATGAGAAGAGCCCCCAACCCTTGTTACCTTGGAATGAGGTCTCTATCTCAGACTCCGCAGGGGCACGAAGACTGGGTCAGCGTCAAGAAGACGTGCAGCATCGATATCAGCGATGGTGGCGATGCCCTCTGGTCGGAATCCCTCTGATTATCTGTCTAAAGTGCGATGTATTTATACAGATCTACAAGGACCCCTGACGTAGGTGTGTTCCCAAACAATAGATAACAGACATGCTTGGGACAGCAATTAACATAAACAATCCCTCGAAAGTATAGAGATGGAAAATCCCTAAGTGTGAACATCTACTGTTTGTTTGTCTTTGTTGCTTGATCTTCACGCCTTAGCGCGGTGACACTGATAATGTAACTCATAACAAGTGGCCTAACTATATACAAGGCAGCCATCTTAGAAGAATTAAATAATTAAATGGGCTAAGACAGAGCAAGCTAAGTAGGTTAAAAGTCACTAGGTGACGGGGGCACGAGTCTGCAAGCCAGAGGCTAAGCTAACTCCTGTTATCCCATTAAAACGAACTAGGATTCACTACACCCTTCCCATTGCCGTAACAGGTATGATGAAGGTACAGGAACCCAAATGCTAAAATTATTCTGAACTAAAAAGCTAAAAGCATAAAATCAGCTAAAAAATCTTTAAAATGTGTTAAAAAAATAATAAAAATAATTCAGCGAAAACACATACAGAGATGTTAATGTCAACCATGACAAGCACAGCGTGCCAAAGCAAAGTTAATTTAAATGCATCATTTTGAATCAGGAATGGCAAGTCAATTCATCAAATTATTTGCTGTATGCATGATCTTGAAGAGTGTCATTGAAGTCACCAACCAAGGACCTAAAAAATGAGTCAACATCATCTGATGTCAAATCGAGTGCTGGGCGGACAAACGGATCCACAGAGCAGTAGCGAGCAGTATTTCCTGGTGTAACGTTATCCGTTGCAGTGTCCTCATCCACGGTAGATCTCAAAACGGAAGGCTCATATGTGGCCTCACGGAGCAACCTCAGTCTCAAGGGGCATGACCGAGTATGAACCCTCATCGGGGACATCAGCAGTTCGTGGTCCACAGGAGATGTCGGTGCAACAGCAAGACAGAACATAGACAGATGTTCAAAGAGGCACCATATGCAGCGGAAGACTGGTTGTACTCACCAGAGAAGGGGCCTAAATGACAATGACCAGTCATGCTCCAATTCCACCAGCAAGGGTGCACCGAAGATCCGAACCATGCTCTCACAGCACAGTGGAGTTGGTGGGAGCGGCTCCATTGCTCTGCGTTGCTGGAAAGAAACAACCACTGCAAATCAGAAGAAATAGCAGTAGTAGTCTGCCAATCAAAGCCAAAATAATTGGAAAGCCACCAAACACACGTGAAAAGAGCGAATGGATGGCTGACGGGATGACTCCAAAGACAGTCTGGAAGCTGGGCACGAAACCAGACCTGACAGCCTTAAAGAAATGAACAATCCATGTGGTGCTTGAAGCATTGAATATTCTGGATACCAGTTCTCCAAAGTGCTTGGGGAAGTTGGTATTTAGTAGGGATTGTATCTCGGCTGATGATCTCGCAATCTGGAGAGCATATGTCTCTTTTGCGGATGTCAAGGCGACCTGTTTTTGAAACAATAGCGCCTTTAGCCTGCTCAGCTTGTCATAGTTCACATTAATAGTATCTATGTGGGCCACGTGTCAGATACTTTTATCTCTCGTGTGGGGGGAAACAAAACATGTCCATAACATGTAACGACCTTCGAGACTGAGATTGCGTAGGCAATTCCTGGTCGCATGCCGCAACAGCTTTGATCGTTCAATACCACATAACTTCCATTGGAAAGTACATGAAATACCGGGCGAATCAAAGGGACGGGAGTACCCCTCAGTAAACAGGCCAAATCCGCGACCCCTGCTTTGCAAAGACCGTGAAGAGACACCTGCTTGCATATCATGGAATGACGAACAGCAGTCTCACATTCGCTTCCGCTAAGAAAGACCTCTGTTTCGCCGTTCAGGCAACTCCCACTCTTCCTTAATATAGCTATCTCCTAGTTGCTCGTACCTTCCTACTGCAAGATGTTTCAGGCAGCCCGAGAAACAAAAGGTCGAAATCGGTAAATTAATTATGCCACGTAAGAGCTAGATAGTTGAAGGACTCTCTGCTACCGTGAAGGGCAACTTATTAAACTTTTCTACATGAAGCATGGTGAAACTAGCCTCCCTTTTAGCCATTGTCTGTTGTTCCCTGGAAAAATGAAAAGCAGTGAAGAATTCACTCCCATTAATATGCTTCCATGGAATGCGGCCATTTTTCAGTGTCTGTAAAGTCCAACCCAGCTGCATGATGGAACGTAGCTGTGTTTGCCCATGATATAATCGAGACAAGTCTCTCTGAGTAATATCAGTAGCAGAAGACACTACATTTGACAGTGAATAAATCCTGTTGGACAGTGTATTCATGCCGTTGTCGACAACAGCTAATGCTTTTTCTAAATGTTCTTTATCCAATTGCCTTAAACGTGCAGCAGCCTCAATCTGGTAAAGTTTCCAAATTTCATTGTACATAGCATATAAAAACCTTTTTGAGCGCTTTTTTCTAGGACCCAGCAGAAAATCCTGCAAGTCTACATCTTCAGAAAGAGTGTTTAGGTGTTTCTTAACTGCAGCTAACGTGTTGGTCTGTACCCATTGCTGGCACAGCTTACCCACACTGTATGTCATAACTATACCTGTCTGTTGACCCGATATAAAGCGAGGGTCTGGCCTGTTAATTGAAAAACCCCCTGAAGAGTTCAAAAAACACGCTTGACACTCATCAGTGTCAATGGGCCATATTAACCACCCGCCAGGACTGGAAAGTGACGAATTGTAGGTACCAGCCTTGACCATTGCATCTAGCTTGTCCTCGGTGATATTAAGGAAGTATTGCCAATCTTTAAACTTTGCCGGAGTGGGGATACTGGGCTTGTTCAAGTCTTTAATTTTTGCTAACCCTAGACAGGATGTCTGCTCAATAGTGTCATTTAAGAAAATCATTTGCACAGGAATCAGGCATGCTCGAAATAAAGCCTCCCTACCCTGTATCTGACAATCTTGTGTTCCCCATACACCTTTCAAATCAATAGTGCTTTTCCGGTTTTCGTACCTTCAACTGCGAGCCGGGAAACAAAGGGATCTGAATAAATCAGTTTTGTATCAGTTAGCAACATTTTCCTAACTTGTGCCAGAGGTATTTTAAAATAATACGACTCTGCTTTTCTTGTGTCATGCCCAGAAAAGTATGTACATTTATCACTGTAGTACTTTGGGCTCCCCACCGGTGGTGTAGTACAGTGTTCCCACTGTGTATAGATTAATACTGGCCTGTATCTAGTGGCAAGGTGTAGGTAGTAATGTCCCCAATTATTATAGCAGATCATATCCCCATAATTCATTGTATATTCATATACATCATCACTTTCAAAAGCGGAATAGTCCTTCATTTCATTTAGCATGGAATCAACTGTTTGGACATCCCAATCATCAGAGACAAAATCAGGTGTAATTACATCAGTCATTGAAATTTTGAACACGTATGGTATTTGAATAATTTCTGTAGGCCCGTATGTATCGAATGGAACTTTGTCCCACACAATCCCATCAGAAATCGGTATTGCTATAATATTTACAGGGGACAAATCTCTTCGGACCTTATGTGAAGAATGATGTGGAGTTAAAACTTCAGCAAAAGGCTCCACAGAGGAGCGATCAGGAATATAGTGACCATTTATAAGCAAAAAGAAAACAGTCACAAAACCAATCCATAAAAATAATGCAAAAAATGTCAAACAGAACCATACATAGTTCCATGGGTATTTCAAATAGTTCTTTTTAAGCCATTGATACAGCTAACTTCTTTTTGCAACATTGTCAATCACAGTAGTGGATGAATCTGAAGAAAAATCATCAATGTCAATGAAATAGCCAGAGACAGTCTCTGCAAACACGGGAGCTGGTGCACCATCTGTACTTCACCTGAGGGCTCTTGGTAGACAGTGTCATTAGTCTGTGATGGGTTTGTGTAAAAAACAGCTAGATCTTGAACCGGGGTGGTCACTGAGTTAGTGACAGGAACTAGCAAGAGTTCATTTTCCGCCCTCCCCATGGTCAAGGAGGTGTCTGGAACAGCAGTTGACATTGTTGCATAGTCTGTAGTAGTGATGTTAATTCTACTATGTAGATGTATGTCCTGTTGGGTAGTGAGAGGGGATCGGGAACCACCCAAGGGGCCTCTTGGTCGAGCTGTTAGGGACTGCTTTAGATCACGATTCCGCCTCTCCACAACCGAATTTTCCTTGGGATGGTATGGTGAGGAGTAATAGAATTCAACACCCATCGTCCCCACAGTGTCCCTGAATACCTTAGAGGAAAATGCAGGGGCATGGTCCGAATGGAATGCTGTGGTCCCGTATGGGGAAACACAGCTTCCAGCTGATTCGTTTTCTGGGCAATCCAGAACGTTATTTTTTCCCGTTCCGTGGGCACTTTACCCATAATAGTATGCTCTGTTTGTGGATTAATCTGAGTAGCCAATTGATAACCACCAGGTGCTGGCGGTGCTGGACACGCTGGTGTTGTATTCAATGTTCGCATTACGGACTGAACTAATCGTCTATATAATGTCACTAATTCATTATAGAAATCTCGCAGATCTGCTATTTGCATATTTTGTATGCCTGGACGAGGTTTGTAGGTGGCGAACATAGGCCATGTTGGTCTGTCATTACTTAATGGACCTAACCTCACTCTTTGTAGTACATGTGGTAGGGCTTCTTCGAACCAGTTCTGATGCTCTTGGTATGTGAGCAATATTTCATGATACTGGTATGTTCGGTACCGTGGAGGTACGTTTGCAATTTCATTTATGTGGAACGTATGTGTTCTTTGGTCGACCTCAGGAAAGGTGACCCAACAGTAAAATGTTTCTGTCTGGTATGCTTCATTAGCTTCTATTATAAGAGTAACATCCCCGCCCTCATCTGTAAGGCCATGCATTAATAAATGTTGTGTTAGTGCTTGTCTAGCATTTTCAGGAATGTCAATGGCGTTAGCCATATTTGTTTAGAAAAACGGAACACCAAAAAACATATGGGAGTAAAGTCCTTTTATGAGTTTGAGCTCGAACAACCTACAGCTTAATCAGGTGTTACCTTTTCAGCTGAGGAGGATTTTCCCAAAGACCACGGACGTCTCCGTATAATGGTACTTAGGGTACCTGTTGTCTGTGAGACAGTGATAGTCGGGGTATCCGTAAATTAGTGCCTAAACACCATCATTGGTGGCGCCATGTTGTTATTGGACTCTTGCTCTGGGCAAGACTGCTGGTTTAAGGAGGACAGTACTTTTGTTTGTAGGCGACTACACCTTTCCTACAACAAGTCGCAACTGTTGTCCCATCCTTAACGGCTCACTAGCAGCACCTCACCAGAAACACAATAGTAAAAGGTGATTTGTGGCAGCCTTTACGCATGGACTCAAGAATAAGACATCTCAGGGAGTATCGTGGTTAAATGGAGATTACACCTTTCTCACAGATATATGGTATGTCTCATACAAACACAGGCAATGACAAAGATGCAGTAAAGTTTCAATAGTTTTTATTTAACATAACTGCAATTTCCGATAAGTTGCATGGGCTGCAATGATTAGGATAATGAATAATGCAAGAAACAGAATTGTGAAGACGAGAGTCATTATTATAAAGACCCCCACCATCTTGCAATGCATAGGAAAGACATATGAGATATTCAATGCCCTAATACCCTAATGTGAAAGGCCTAACCTCCTACCTAAAGGAGAGCTGGATTTGTTAAACCTAATCTGCCAATGCCATGTCTATGAGAGGAGCCCCCAACCCTCATTCCCTCGGAATGTGGTCTCTATCTCAGACTCCGCAGGGACACGAAGACTGGGTCAGCGTCAAGACGACGTTTAGCATCGATATCAGCGATGGTGGCGATGCCCTCTGGTCGGAATCCCTCTGATTATCTGTCTAAAGTGTGATGTATTTATACAGATCTACAAGGACCCCTGACGTAGGTATGTTCCCAAACAATAGATAACAGACATGCTTGGGACGGCAATTAATATAAACAATCCCTCGAAAGTATAGAGAGGGAAAATTCCTAAGTGTGAACACCTACTGTTTGTTTGTCTTTGTTGCTTGATCTTGACTCCTTAGCGTGGTGACACTGATAATGTAACTCATAACAAGTGGCCTAACTATAAACAAGGCAGCCATCTTAGAAGAATTAAATAATTAAATGGGCTAAGACAGAGCAAGCTAAGTAGGTTAAAAGTCACTAGGTGACGGGAGCACGAGTCTGCAAGCCAGAGGCTAAGCTAACTCCTGTTATCCCATTAAAACGAACTAGGATTCACTCCACTTTCATGCTAGCTTTAGCATTAAAGCAGCACCAGGATTGCTACGGGGAAAACGTACCTTTTAAAAAAAAAAAAAGTTTTTTTATTTAGCCCCCGACATCCCCACCCCTCCCCTTGAGATTTGTGGCGGCCGCCCTGTATCCATGGCCTTAGATATTTCCTCCCCCATCTAATACATCTCTTCGTCATATGGCTCATAGTGGTCTGTCATAGAGACTGATTGATCCATACTGGAGAGTACACTTCAGGTCAAATAATTCACTCAAAAATATATCAGGGGTGTGGAGAGGGGAAGTAGTACCAAGAAGTACCTTGGAGGGGGGAGCAACCCCAGTCTCTAATATAGGTGCCCTGGCAGTACCTCAACAGGCTTTGCTTCCCTGCCACTCAGGCCAAGCCTGCATTCCAAAAATGATACAGCGCCCCACTGGACTACATTGGAGGAAACAAAGTCACAATAAGCAGCCTGCCAGTGGGAAATAACCTTGTCTGGCACTCAGGAAAACCCAAAAGCTGAAATTATAACTAGCCACAAGCAGGAAGGTGTCATCCAGCAAACAAGCGCAGACTCAATGACGGAAGCTGCCTGCCATGGTCACAAGCGACTGCTGGTAGCGGAAATAGCTAGAGGACTGTGGCCACTCTCATTAGAAAGTGAGCTCCAGGCAGCAGAATGAGTGATAATGTTGGGCAAAAAGGCACATCAATGACTAAATGTCACGTCATGCAAGCACGAAAGATATGAATGGTAAATGAAGTTATAGAACAGGCATAAGCATAAATACTGTGACATTGAGCAAGACACAATCACAAAAAATAAATGGGTGGCTAATATCAAGCTGCAGCAGCAAAGAAAGTGGGGGAGTTTCTCTTGTTTTACTGCTATAGGGGGTTACGGGCCATGCTAAGCAGTTGGTATTATGGGGGGTAATGTAGTTTGCTGTTTTAACTGTTTTGATTGGCTGCTAAAGTTTTTTTTCAGTAAACATAGCGAAGCATAATCCAAACCTCTTGCCCTGACATAGAATCAATAACCCTCCTCTTTCCTTTCGAAATCATACCACACTCGAGCAGGTTATCTTTCTATCTGTTTTTCACAACCTCACTCTGTCCTTCATGCTCAACTAGTGCTTAATTTGAGCTGGTGGTTTCCGGTGCTCAGCACTCACACTTTATTGTCAACACAGGCTCTTGTGACAGCCTGCCACATGGTGGCGCTGTTTGCCTTATTTTTTGAGGAGCACAACAGCTGTTGTTTAATAATTAAATATACATTAAAATCACTAATACCTGCCACCCAAAGCTATAAGAACAGCTGGGCAGCATGTATAAGTCATTTTAATGTATATTTAAAGTCTGAATTGTCACACTTGTATGAGTGTGATGCCTAGTAATGATAGTACTGTCATTGTCAGCGCTAGTGGGAGCAATTGCTTGTGCAAAGTTTCAGCGGCTTCCTGATAAGGGCCCTAGCACTTCTTTTTTTTTAAACAAATTAAATACTTCTTTTTTTAAAACAAATTAAGCACTTCACTCAGCATGTGCTTAAATGTTTGTAAATCTGTGTATTTCTACGCATTGTTCTCCAACTCACCACCCAGTACATACACTTCACCATTCACCCCTCCACATTCACTTTTGACCCTCCACCGCACCCTCAGCTTGCTTTCTTCACCCAGAGCACTTGCTCTCTGCTCAAACTACTCTAAATATATTACATGCTTTCTCCTCTTTCAAGTTTGCTCGGGGTTGGGAGGCGTGGCCTAGGCAGCAATGTTGGTGGATGCATGAAGGAAACCTCTGTCTCCACTACCTCCGAAGGCTTGTTAATTCTATGTCAGGACTGGAGGCTTCAGATTATGCTTACTCTTTACTTTACTGACAAAAAAGCAGCCAATAAAAAACGATATAACTATCATTCCCATGATGCCAAGTCCACTAATCACTGCTACACGATGAGCCCATAAAAAGCCTGTGTGCCATAGTCCGTCCTCTTTCTTTGCTGCTCCAGCAGCCAGTTAAGTGACGCGTGCAAATGTGCTTAAACTATTTGTGTTTTATTGTGCTGTGTAACGCGAGCGCGATTGCAAGCGTTTCCGTTTTCATGTTAATTACGTGTTTTAGGAGCTTCTACTCCTTTAATTGCAGCGTGTTTCTTTTTCCCCCTTTTCTGTCGGTGTGGAGTGGGAGCAGGCCATTCGGTGAGCGTGCGCTCACTGTAAAGAGGACGCAATCCTCTTTCTGTGCCCATTGACGCGCGCGCTCTGTTAGTGGATCGGAAGTTTTCTGACCGGCTTTCAGCACGTGTGTCTCTGAGGGCCCTCACAGGTTCTAGCAGCAAGTCATACGGCCGTTTTTTTCGCCCAAAGGGGCTGTAATAATACTATAGAGCTTTGCTCAGGGGGCATTTCTTACATACTTGCAATTTTTTATATTCAATATATATTTGGCAAGCAGGTGGCTCCCTCCACTCAAATTTAAACCGGCTATACAGCTTGTTCGCTGTTTTCAAAAGAATATATTACTCACCTGCTCAGGGTTTTTGCCCCCCCCGTTAACTCCGCCAATATTTTAGAGGTCTAACATGGCATACTACACCAATGACGATGAGCAGTATCAAGAACTGCAAGAGATGCCATTGGAGCATCAAATGGAGGAAAGACTTGTGGAGGCACTAGGGCATCACATGCAAGACTGAATTGGGCATTAATTCAGGCCCTGAAACCTTTTACCCAACCTTTGACAAATTTTGCCAAAAGTGAGTTTTTGGGGGAGAGCAGTCAACAACCTCGCTTACAATCTGGAGAACGCAAAGAGAATTTGGGTCTCCCTCTGCAACGCTCAGGTCAGCAGAGATTTGGGCGCAAATGGCAACCTCTGTGTTGCGCGACCATGCTTATGGAGGTTTTCCCCCTCCTCAGGATACATCCTCAAACTTTCAGAAATCCTCTTTCTCTCAATCCAATTATCAGGACCTTTCTTTGTCCAAATCAGCCTCAGAGGATTTGCAATCAGATCCCCTTCCACGCAAAAAGCAACGCAAGACACAGCATTCTATGTCTGATGTAAATCCTCCGGCTGGTAAGAACCTCTTATTCTCGCCTGCGGATATTATCCACCCACGTTCCACTGAATTGGTTCCTATTCCGGAAGTTGCCAACTACGTCCAAGACAGGCTACGTAAAAGCTTCGAGAAGGAGGTGCTGTTGCGCCGCGTGGTGCGGCGCGAGCCGAGCATTCGGCTCGTGCCGCGCAGCGCGTTCTCAGGACGCGGCGCGCCCCGAGTCTTCTTTGTACAGCGCGAGGCCCCAGATATTATTTTGGGCCTCGCTCTGCCTTCTGTTGTGTCCCTGTTCTCCCCTGACCCCTCCTTACCTGTTTCTTTTTCTTTCTTCTTCTTCTTTTTCTTCTTTACTTTTTCGAGGCATTTTCTGTCCTTTCTTTATGTCTTTCCCCCTTCCCATGTTACCTTTTTCTTCCCAGCATTCCTTGGTCCCTATTTTCTATGGTTCCTGTTCTATTCTATCCTATGTACTTTTTCCCTATCTAAAATGGTGTCTTTTTACTTCCTGTTGGTGTTACGACTCGGTCGTCCCATTTCCAGGGGGCGCTGTAAGGGGACTGTCAGAAGCCTGGGAATCACCTTGAACACCTATCTAGAGTCCCTTGCTGACTCCTGTTTGTTTCTCTTTTCTCCATGGTACGCTTGTGTAGGACTACATTTGCTTCTTGGGACTGCAAATCCCATAATGCACAGCTTGGTAGTCAGGAAAACCCGGATTCTGTTTCCCATTGTCTTCTATGGGAGAAGTCCAGTTGCTCCTTTTCACTGGATCCTCTCCTCCAGGACTTGCAAGTGTCCGAAACCACACACACCTGAAACCTCTCCTGTGCAGCCCAGCTTGGAACTGCTTATAAGCAGCCATTTCCTCAAGCTCCCCGTCGTGCATCGGACTTCAATTCCTTTGTGTTACAGACCCCTTGTCGGATGGTGTTCCAGTTTTGTTCCTGTTCTGTTCCAGCCTGATCCTGTTTCCTGTTTCTCTGCCCTGCTCCTGATTGTTCCAGCCAGAGTCTGCTCCCTACTTCTTAGCCTTGTACCTGTTTGTTTCTTCCAAAGCCTGCTCCCTGTTTCTCTGCCCTGCTCCTGCCTTGTTTCAGCCTGAACCTTCTCTCTGTTTCCCAGTCCTGTTTACTGCTCATTTCCTACTCCCTGTATTCCAGTCCTGTCCTTGCCTGTTCCAGCCAGAGCCTGTTCTCAGTTTCCCAGTCCTGTCTCTGTCTGTCCCAGCCAGAAGTTTGCGCCCTGTTTTCAAGTCCTAGTCCCGCCTTTGCTTCAGCCTGAGCCTGTTCCTAGTTCTTGCCTCTGCCTCTTTGTTTGTTCCCTTCTGTTTCTGTTTCTTCTTGGTTCTTTGTGTCTGGTAAGTGTTCTATCAGTCTTCACCAGTGTATACGTGTCCTCCTGTGTACTGGGGTTGGCTCCTGGTTTCCAGGAGGCAATTCCAGCCCCCATCCTTGTCCAGTGTTATACGTTGTATTTCGTGCCTAACAGTGACAGTGTGCTATTGCTGTTTTCTCAGGAATCGCCACTGTGTTTCCAGCTGGACCCACAAGAGCGTGTCCTGTGTATGTAAGTACTATCCTTGTTTGTGCTCTAGGGTCCAGAGACAGAATCACTTCTGCTGCCTCCTTTCTATGGGGCTGGCAGGGTGACTATCTGTAAGAGAAAACTGCACAGAGGCATTGAGATTCCCTGTCACTGTGGGAGGTTCTGCGCCTTACTCTGTGTACAACCCCAGCGTGTTTGTCCACTGGTAATCCGTTTCCTGTTTGTTCACACAAGGGTTGCTCTGCTTTTACTTTCCTGTTTCCTGTGCCTATCCATAGCTGTCCTTTCCGTGTATGCCTTTAGCTGCTCTTCTGCCCCAGTATACTACCTCTGTAGGATATTCGGTGACCTCAAGGGGTGTCCCAACCAAAGTCCTGATCAGCCCTGCCCGAAACCGTGACAGTTGGTCACTTCCTGTTTCTTGGTATATAAGGGCTCTGTTTTCTCCCTTTCCTTGCGCTGCATCACTTTCTGCTCAGATTGTGTCTTCGCTCCTGATTCTTAGCCTTCGGTTCTGAATCTTTTCAATTTTGCATTTACCTGCATTTTGTTCCTGTTTGATTCCTGGTTTTGTTTTCGTTTCAGGAATCCATTTTTTGGAGGTTTTTTCCCCTTTATTGGGGTTTTTCCCTCTGGCACTAATTCTAAAGGGCACGGTCTGTTCTTGGCGTTTCCACTGCCTGCAGCACCGTGGCTACTAGAAAGAGTCGCCCTTTTCTGGGCCAAAGCCGAACCCTCAAGACCTACGCCACTAGATCTGCGGTTTCCAGGCGCCAGCAGCACGTGAGTCGTGACAGAATGCAGCGCCAAACCATTCCGACATCTTCTGATACTATGGATGACACAGTGGCGGCGGCTGCAGATCCTGATTCATCTTTTTTGACTACTATTCAACAACAAGCTCAGGAATTGCAACAATTGCGCAACGAGAATGCGGTCTTACGACAGGCTTTGGCCCTCCGCAGTGGCGATGTTCCGACTATCTCCGCCTCAACGCCTCGCTTCTCTGGTGAACCAACTAAACTGCGTGAATTCCTGGATGCATTAACGGTTTACTTCGCCTTCAGACCTAGCCAATTCTCTCATGACAGGACAAAGGTGGGATATCTTATTAGTGCATTATCCGGTCCTGCCTTGGCCTGGGCAACCCCGATGGTGTCATCCAACGATCCAGTATTGTCGGACTATTCTGCCTTCATGACCCGCTTCAAACAAATGTTTAGTCGCCCAGGATTGGAAGCCTCGGCAGAGGAAGCATTATGTGATATCCAGCAAGGATCCCAGGATGTCCTCCGATATATTACACGTTTCCGTCAATTAGCGGCAGAGACCACTTGGGTGGAGCGTACCCTGGTAACTTTGTTTCGCAGAGGACTTAAGGAAGAAATTAAGGATGAATTAGTACATTCCACCAGAGTTGAAGATCTTCGTGGCCTCATGGATCAAGCACTTTCCATCGAGTATCGTCTTCAAGAACGACAAATGGAGAAGAGAAGGAGTAGAGGAGCGTCTCAGCCAAGCTCTTCACGGATGTATCCACCTCATCCTGAGGAATCTCGTCCTCCTGCTAAAGATATAGAAGGGGAACCCATGCAAGTGGATACTGCTCGAGGGCCACTCTCTGCTAGTGAGAAGGAAGACAGACGGAAGAAGGGATTGTGCCTCTACTGTGGTTCTGCTGGTCACATGCTTCGTACATGTCCTGTACGTCCACCTAGACCCTTGGGAAACGCCACCTCCCGTCCTCTGTAAGAAGGGAGGGGACGGGATCATCGGCTATACCTTCTATCAGCTCATTCAACGACAATACAACTTACTTGTTCGTGTTACCAGTCATATTACAACTACCTGATGGCCGCCAAGAAAGAACTATGGCATTATTGGATTGTGGTGCTAGTGGTATATACATGGATAAGACATGGGCCACTAATCTGCAAATTCCCACTCAACCCAAAGACATTCCTGAACAAGTACACACCGTGGATGGTTCTTTAATATCCTCAGGTCCAGTCGATACTACGACCTTGATGTTAAATTTACAGTTTGGTAATCATCAAGAACACCTCTCTTTTGATCTCATTTCATCTCCCAACCATACCATTATTCTCGGAATTCCATGGTTTACTAGACATAACCCATATGTGAACTGGGTAACCCGGACAATTTCTTTATCCTCACAGTTTTGTCAAGAAAATTGCTTTGCTTCCGATAAATATTGGTCACCAAACAGATTAACACCTATGAAGAGTACTACGGAGTATTCCATCAACACTGTCCAAGGGGTTCCTGAACATTATTTAGAGTTCCAAGACGTGTTTCAAAAACCATCCAGACCTGTATTACCTCCACATCGAGAGTACGATTGTGCTATTCCTTTGGAACCTGGAACAGTCATTCCCTTTGGGAGGATGTATTCTCTCACGGAACCTGAAAAGGAAGTTCTTAAGGAGTATCTGGAGGAAAATGTACAGGGTGGTCTCATTGTTCCATCATCTTCTCCAGCAGGGGCTCCTCTCTTTTTTGTACCTAAGAAGACCAAAGATCTTCGTCCTTGCATAGACTTTCGAGGCCTAAACAAGATAACTATAAAGGATCGTTATCCTTTGCCCCTCATTAAGGATATTTTAGAGGCAATCAGAGGGGCTCAACGTTTTACCAAGTTGGATCTTCGGGGAGCTTACCACCTTTTACGTATAAAAGAAGGAGACGAGTGGAAAACAGCATTCAGGACACCGTTCGGTCATTTTGAATATAAAGTCATGCCCTTTGGTCTTACGAACGCTCCTGCTATATTTCAAAGGTTTATGGACTCAATATTTTCCGATCTCTTGAACCAGACACTCGTAATCTACTTGGACGACATCCTTATTTTTTCCAGACACCCCGAACTCCATTCTTCTCATGTGAAACAAGTCCTTCACAGACTCCGAGCACATCAACTATTCTGTAAACCCGAAAAGTGTGAGTTCGATAAGACGGAAGTCAAATATCTGGGTTATCATTTAAGTTCCACCGGCATAGCTATGGACTTAGAAAAGGTACAAGCAATTCTAGAGTGGCCTTCTCCCTCTTCTATCAAAGAAACACAATGTTTCCTAGGATTAGCAAATTTTTACCGACAGTTCATTCAAGACTTTGCTAAACAGACCAGCCATATAACCCATACCTTAAAGAAGGAAAATCTAAAACAGGGGTTTGTCTGGACCAAGGCGGCTGAAACAGCTTTTCAAGAATTGAAGAAGGCATTCACTCAAGCTCCCATTTTGAGACATCCAGATACCAATAAACAGTTTATTGTAGTTACCGATGCTTCCGAAAAAGCTATTGGAGCAGTCTTGCTTCAACTTCAAGAAGATGATGGTCTTGAACATCCTGTTTTCTATTTGTCCCATATTCTCTCTTCAGCTGAACAACATTACTCTGTACTAGAAAGAGAGTTGTTAGCTCTGAAGACAGCCTGCATCGAATGGAGACAGTTTCTGATGGGATCCAAGGAGCCTTTCGAGGCGAGAACAGATCACCGTAATCTGCAATGTCTACGTAATTTTGTATGCCAAAATAGTCGCCAGGCGCGTTGGGCCTTTTTCTTTAGTCAGTATGACTTTTACATCACCTATATTCCTGGATCTCAAAACATTCTGGCTGATGCTCTGTCTCGACGCTATCCAGATTGTACTCCTTCCCCATCTCAGTTTCTACTGGAGCCTAGTAAGATCATTGGAGTTGCTCAATCTTTTCTGGATGAGGTACAACTGGAGTATTCCAGCCTGTCTAATAGCGAAATAGAGAAATTAAGAACCTTTTTATGCAAGAAAGAAGGATTCTTTTTTCATCAGAAGCTGTTATTCCTCCCTACTAACAGAGTGCGAGACAAAGCATTACAGATGTGCCATGATTCACCGGTTGCTGGACATAGAGGTATTAAGGCCACACAAGAACTTCTTTCGCGATCTTTCTGGTGGCCTACCTGGAAATCAGATGTCGAAAGATATGTTCAGGCTTGTCCCATATGTGCCCAAGTCAAGATTCCCCGTAGCAGACCTGCAGGATTACTACAGCCTTTGCCAGTTCCACCAACGCCATGGCATACTATTTCCACTGACTTTATGTGTTCACTTCCGCCATCAGCTGGAAACCAGGTTATCATGGTCACTGTTGATTCTTTCACTAAGATGGCCCACTTTACTGCTCTAAAGAAATTACCAACATCCCAAGAATTGAGCCAGATATTTATCGACCATATTTTCCGTCTCCATGGACTTCCACATACCATTGTGTCTGACAGGGGTCCCCAGTATATTTCCCGGTTTTGGAAACATTTTTGCAAGACACTGAATATCAATATAGCACTATCATCCGGTTTCCATCCTCAGACCAATGGACAAACTGAGCGTTTGAATCAAGGACTAGAACAATACCTTCGTTGTTTTTGTAATTCCACCCAAAGCAACTGGAACACTTATCTTCCTATTGCTGAATATTCCTACAACAATTCTGTCCATAGTGCCTCCAAGGTCACTCCCTTTTTCTGTTCCTATGGCTATCATCCGACCTCTTTTCCTACTGCTCCTCAATCTACCTCTCTTCTGCCTGCCATTACATCTTTTTCCAAACGTCTCCTGCAACTCCATAAGCTAATTAGATCTAATTTATTGCACACTAAGAGATATATGAAGAAGATCGCTGATAAAAAACGTGGACCCACTCCTGATTATCACCCTCAGGATAAAGTCTGGCTTTCTTCCAAATTCTTGCCCTCTCGCCTTTCTCTGAATAAGTTCACGCCTCGCTATTATGGGCCTTTTCGTATTCTTCAGTTGCTCAATCCTGTCACTGTTCGTCTTCGCTTGCCTCATACTTGGAAAATTCATCCGGTCTTTCATGTATCCCAACTCAAACCTTATGTCCCTGATCCTTTCTCTCGTCAGTTTCCTTGTCCTCCTCCTGTGTTGGTGAATGATGTCCCTGAATATGAGGTTCAAGAAATTTGTGACTCTCGCCTTTTTCACCGGCGTCTTCAGTATTTGATTCACTGGAAGGGTTATCCTCTTAGTGAATGCTCTTGGGAAGATGCTTCTTCTGTTCACGCCCCTCTTTTGATTTCTCGTTTTCTTCGTTTGTTTCCCTTCAAACCTAGACCTTCGGGGGGGGGACCTACTGTTGCGCCGCGTGGTGCGGCGCGAGCCGAGCATTCGGCTCGCGCCGCGCAGCGCGTTCTCAGGACGCGGCGCGCCCCGAGTCTTCTTTGTACAGCGCGAGGCCCCAGATATTATTTTGGGCCTCGCTCTGCCTTCTGTTGTGTCCCTGTTCTCCCCTGACCCCTCCTTACCTGTTTCTTTTTCTTTCTTCTTCTTCTTTTTCTTCTTTACTTTTTCGAGGCATTTTCTGTCCTTTCTTTATGTCTTTCCCCCTTCCCATGTTACCTTTTTCTTCCCAGCATTCCTTGGTCCCTATTTTCTATGGTTCCTGTTCTATTCTATCCTATGTACTTTTTCCCTATCTAAAATGGTGTCTTTTTACTTCCTGTTGGTCACTTCCTGTTTCTTGGTATATAAGGGTTCTGTTTTCTCCCTTTCCTTGCGCTGCATCACTTTCTGCTCAGATTGTGTCTTCGCTCCTGATTCTTAGCCTTCGGTTCTGAATCTTTTCAATTTTGCATTTACCTGCATTTTGTTCCTGTTTGATTCCTGGTTTTGTTTTCGTTTCAGGAATCCATTTTTTGGAGGTTTTTTCCCCTTTATTGGGGTTTTTCCCTCTGGCACTAATTCTAAAGGGCACGGTCTGTTCTTGGCGTTTCCACTGCCTGCAGCACCGTGGCTACTAGAAAGAGTCGCCCTTTTCTGGGCCAAAGCCGAACCCTCAAGACCTACGCCACTAGATCTGCGGTTTCCAGGCGCCAGCAGCACGTGAGTCGTGACAGGTGCGCAACACCCTCAGGTCAGAATGTCCTCGCCCCTCTCTTCCCGGTAAGGTGGCGGAGACGCCCAAGTTGGACCCCAGCATGGCGACCTTTCTCCGAAGATTCGCCAAAGACCTCAAGAAGGGTCTAGATCGTGCCTGGAGAGGCTGCGAGGACAAATTACTTGACGTCTCCGGTCCTTTGACAAATATCTTGGATCTGGCCATCCAATCTAAAGAATCTGATATTCCTTTGGATGCGGAAGAAGTGTTGCAATGGGCTCAGAGAGCAATCTGTCTTCTTGGCAACGCCAACTGCGCCATGTCAACTGAGCGTAGACGATCCTTACTCATTCGCTTGGATCCTAAGCTGGCAGAATTAGCTAATAATGAAGCAGGCTCGTCGGCCAATGGTATGCTCTTTGGGGATAAATTTATTTCCAACTTGAGCAAATATGTTGCCACATTTACAGCCCTAGACAAGGCCCAATCCAACATTAAGAAAGTGTTCAATAATGCTCTTTTTGCCCTTGCTGGGCGCTTCAGAGGCCGAGCGTCAGGCCGAAGATACCAGGCTTCCAGATACGCCTCTCAGGGTAACCAAAGTGGTTCTTCAGACCAGCAGAATTTCTACCCCAACCGCTACAGAGGGCATGGTCGCTCCTCCAGAGGTTATCGCGGAGGTGGTTCCAACCAAGACACCTCAAATTCAGGTGAGAATTATTCCTCCTTCGGAGGTCGTTTTGGGGGGCAGAATACAGTAATTTCTCCCAGCCTGGCAGTTAATTACACAAGACCCTTGGGTTCTGCAGACCGTTCAGGGTTTCCAGTTAGAATTTTACGCCTCCCCGATTCAAAAGGCTCCTCCTATGCCTCTCCTTTTTTCCCTCGCAGATCGTGAATTAATAGAAGAGATATTTTCTCTCATACAAAAAGGGGCTATAGTGCAAACTTCTCCTCATCCTCGGGGGTTCGCCAGCTCAATTTTCTTAGTCCAAAAGAAGGGCGGCGGTTCCAGGTTGGTCCTAAATCTCAAACTTTTCAATTCTTGGATGGTGTATCGCCATTTCAAGATGGAACGTATCCACCTCCTCAGAGACCTCTTAAGGGACAAAGACTGGATGGTGCATCTGGATCTCAAAGATGCTTACCTCTCTGTTCCGATTTTTGCCCCTCAAAGACGTTTTCTACAATTCCAATGGGGTTCCCACTGGTTCGAGTTCAAAGTCCTTCCCTTCGGTCTATCATCAGCTCCTTGGTGTTTCACCAAACTTCTGCGCCCAGTGGTCCAGTTCTTAAGAGAACGAGGGGTGCGTCTGATTATTTATCTAGACGACATTCTTATTATGGCTCAAGACAAACAGCTTGTTCTGATTCATCTAAATTGGACAATACAATTGCTACAGGATCTCAGGTTTGTCATCAATTCCGAGAAGCCTTGTTTAATACCAACTCAGAATATAGAATTCTTAGGTTTTCAAATAGATTCTATGAAGGCCTTGCTGACTCTTCCGATCAACAAACTGAGCTTGATCAAGAAAGAGTTGAGGAGAGCGCTTGCCTCTCCGACTATATCATTGAGGACGTTAGCTCGTCTAGTCGGGCTCTTGGCATCGTCCATTCAAGCAATTTTTCCTGGCCCTTTACACTACAGGGCCCTTCAGAGATTGAAGATTCTCCATCTTCAAAAGGGTCTTCAGTACTCGGAGTTGGTTCCCCTGTCAGAGGAAGCCAAGACAGAGATGTCATGGTGGCTCTCTCACATGGATGTATGGAATGGCAGAACGATCTTTCCTTCCAGTCCAGATGTGGTAATAGAGTCAGATGCCAGCCGATGGGGCTGGGGAGCACGTTGCGGCCCTGTGGAGACGGGGGGACGGTGGTCCCCGGGAGAACTGACATATCATATCAATTGTCTAGAACTCCTAGCAGGGGCTTTTGCCATCAGATCTCTTGCCCCTCACCGGGCTCATTGTTGTATCCTCCTGCGGATGGACAATGTCTCCGCGGTCAGATACATCAATCGCCTGGGGGGACCAGATCACGTCTCCTAGCGGAGATAGCGAAGGAATTCTGGCAATATTGCCTCAATCGGAAAATTTCGGTAATAGCAGAATACATTCCAGGCCGTGTCAACACGACAGCGGATTGGAATTCTCGCTTCCTTCGAGATGGCATTGACTGGAGGCTCAATCCACTGATTTTTCAAGCGCTCCAACTATGTTGGGGGACGTGTCAGATGGATTTATTTGCCTCCCAATTGAACAGTCAAGTTCCTTCTTTTTTCAGTTGGAAACCGGACCCTCAGGCCTTATGCTTTCCCTCCCTTCGTGATGATTCCTCGCGTCCTGGCAACTCAGTTTTGGAGTGCTCAGCCTTGGTTCCCTTCTGCGATGATTCTGTCTTGCGACTTTCCGGTGAAGATTCCATTGTCTGCGGACCTTCTCACGGATCCATTGAACGATTTTCATCCACTAATTCTGCAGGGATTGTTAACCCTGATGGCGTGGGGACTTTCAGGCAACGATGGCAAGTGCATGGAGTTTCGGAATCGGCAATGTTTTTCTTGTCCCAATCTTGGGCCCCTTCCACTCAGAAAAGATACGAGCAAGCCTGGAGGAAATGGGTATGTTGGTGCAGTACAAGGAGTGTGGATCCCCTGGGGTCAGAAATTCATGTCATAGCCAATTTTCTTTCTGAATTGGCCTCCCAGGGTTTGGCATATAGGACAATGAATAATTATCGCTCTGCCCTTTCTGCTGGACACCCTCACATTCAGGGCAAACCAGTAGGTGAACACCCTTTGATTTGTAAATTACTTAGAGGTATCCGTATGGTTAAACCTCCTCAACCAAAATATACTTCTTTGTGGAATGTCAATATTGTCTTACGTTTCCTCAGAAATTGGCCAGATAATGAAGGATTATCGCGCAAACAATTATCGGCAAAATTGACAGTGCTACTATGCCTGCTGTCATGCAGAAGAGTGTCAGATGTTAAAGCTCTGGATTTATCAGGTAGAGTATTTACTCCAGAAGGAGTATCTTTTTCCATTACTAGACGTACTAAAACCTCCCTGAAATGTATTTCTTACCCATCTTTTCCAATTAATAGGAAGCTTTGTGTTGTTTAGTGTTTGAAAGTGTATGAAGATTACACAAGAGAATTCAGACAGAATGTTTTTGGTCAATTATTGATTTCTTTACAAAAACCTTTTCGTCCAGTCACTGCAGCAACTTTGGCTTGTTGGGTCAAATGGTTATTAGCTGAAGCAGGTATTGATATAAGTGTATTTGGAGCTCATTCTGTTAGAGGAGCCATGGCTTCAAAAGCTTTTGCTACTGGAGCCAGATTGGAAGATATTATGGCTGCAGCGGATTGGTCAAATGATTCCACCTTCAAGGTATTCTATCACAAGCCCATTGTTGATGTAGTGTCAGAAGTGGTAAATAGACTTTAAACTAGCATAATCCGAAGCCTCCGGTCCTGACATAGAATTAAACATTTTCTAGCTTTCGCGACAAGAATTTTAGATTCTATTAAGGACACGGAGGCGAGGATTATCCCACCCATTAATCGTTATTATGAATATTATAAGTGTTTATAATCAATTTATGGTATATGCATCAACCATGTTAAATTGCTGTCCCTCTCTTCATTGTACATGGATATTAGTTTATTCTTTTATATTCACAGGATCATCTAACACAAATTCGTAAAGGTTATCTTTGGATCAAGAATCGGATTCCAGTTCTGTTCTAGTTGATGTGGAGTGTTGGTACCTCACGTTCGAGGAGTTCGTTTCTGATGCGGCAAACTAATTCAACGTCAGGTTGGATTTGCAAAGAAAGAGGACAGACTATGGCACACAGGCTATTTATGGGCTCATCGTGTAGCAGTGATTGGTGGACTTGGCATCATGGGAATGATAATTTTAAGTTATATCGTTTTTTATTGGCTGCTGTTTTGTCAGTAAAGTAAAGAGCAAGCATAATCCTCGCCTCCGTGTCCTTAATAGAATCTAAAATTCTTGACGCGAAAGCTAGAACATTTTTAGTCCTGCCGCCTGAGGAGGCTCTGTCTCCCAGTGAGGTGATGTGCTCTGGGTGATTGGGGAGGCACAATCTGGGGGCCGCAATTTCCCCCCTGGCCCCACTACGAGTTGACATCCCTGGTCTGCGGCTGCTGTGCCAGAGTCACATAGAGGAGCGGGTGCGGCCGACATGCAATGGGCCCAGAACTGAGGAGGCAGACCTTCCCTACTATCAGGGATTGTCAGGGTGACTTCAGAAGACTGGCAGGGCTAGTGAGGGGCCCTGCCTGCACAGAGGGGATCAAGGGCTGGGGTCATGCAACGGAACGAGCGAGGCCACCACAGTGCTGCTGGAAACTACCGGCTGGCTTGAGATGGGGCTGCGTCTTGATCTCCGCACCCTCCTCCTCCTGCCAAGAGACTGCTGGAGCCTGCTCGGGGTCAAACTGAATCGTTGAGGGACCATTGATGACGAATTGGAGCCCGGAGGCGCTCCGGGGATACGTATTGACCCCACCCCCACCGTAGGAGGGGGTGGGGCAAAACCTCACTGGAGGTGAGTCACGGGTAATAGAAAGCACAGCACGCTCCGGTGGGACCTGCACACTGAGTTTAGGTGCCTCTGGCCTCCCTGAAACATTTTTCCCCCCACTGGCAGATCAGGAGTCAGCATTGCAGCTGCGTTTGACTGAGTCTAGGGGTTGGAGTGGCAGGGATGGCCCAGTGGAGGGATGCCGAGCCCACTGCAGCTATTGGAGGCATAGTGTGGTCTATACACAACAAAATAGGGTAGCAGGCGGACTCGGACCACCTCTTGCAGGAGAGGAGCTGCTGGAGGGACATACTGCATGGCATTCAAGGACATCAAAGTGGCCCTGGAACACAAACTGGCTGGGGAAGTGTCAGACACTGAAAACATGCCAGCCCAGACCGCGCCTGTGGTAAAAGGCAATACGGGCCAATTACACAAGCTGCAATTACAGGTCAAGACCCTCACAGAGTGCCTGGATGATGCAGGGAGGCTCTCAAAGGGGAAGATATGTGCATCATACGTGTCCGTGAGAAGACTGAGGACCCCAGTGCTGAGTTTTTTGTGGAAAAATGGATCCTAGACACAGTGCTGAATGGATGGGCTTTAATGCTCTAAATGGTGAAGTGGGTTTATAGAGTGCCCTGGCGCCCTCTGGCTTCCACCCCCTGATTATAGCCAGACTGTTGAAGTCTAGAAATCAAAACCACATTCTGCAGGTGGCACAGGCACATGGTCCATGGACTATGGAGGACAGCTCAGTGAATATTTACCTGGACTACACAAATGCAGTTCAGCGACAGCGGGAGATGTTCCTACTGGTGAAGCGCAACCTAGACACCTTGGGACTCAAATATGCTCTGCTTTTTCTCAGCAAAGTTCCACGTCTGTACTACAGAGAAATCCTGGTTCTTCATGACAGAGGGTGAGGTCTGAGACTGTTTGAAGGAGCAAGGCCATCCACCACCAGGGCTTCCCCATTGGAGAGATGCCTTTGGAACACCCCACGCAAAGGACACGGGTGGGGGACTGCAATGTCAATGCAAGTTCAGCCCTGTGAAGAAAAGGCTGGAGTGGTGTGACATGTCTAGGTTGGTCAAAGTGGGGCTCAAAGACTGTTGTGGAGGAGCCGGAGAAGTCAGGCCCACCAGTGGTCACCCCAATGACTACAGACGACCTGCTTTAGCCCTAAAGCCCAGAGCTGAGAACTGTATGGGGCAATGCTGGGACCTTTGATCAGATGAAAGAGAGGGGTGGTTTTGAAGTTCATAATGTGCCACGTTTCAGACATTCTACTCTTACAGGAGACCCACGTGCTGGGGAACAACTGTGGTTTCTTAGGGAGGGAAAATACACAGTTTTAGCACACGGAGACTTCTCCAGGGGAGCATGTGGTGCGTGCATTTTGATTTGTAAGTCTGTACTCTTCCATGTACTGGGTACTTGGGAGCATCACCAGGGCTGGGTGGCCATCCCCGGCACCTGGCAGCGGTAGGAGATGTGGATTGCTTCTTGGTATCTTCCTCCGGGCCTACAGTCAGACGAGCTGGTGGAAATGGGGAAATGGCTCAGCAAGTGCCAGATGTTCTGGTGGTGATAAGGGAGGGGGGATTTTAATCTTACCCAGCAGAGTGGCCTGAATGCAGCAGTGACATCCCTCAGGCCGACACCAATTTGGGGACATTCATGAACGCTGGGGGGTTAGTTGACCTGTGGAGAACCACCCACCCACAGAAACAGCAGTACTCTTACTCGACCAATAGAATGGCGTCTTCTTCCAGACTTGATTATTTTTTGGTCCCAGTTGGACTCTGGAGTCGTTGTCACGAACTAGGGTGACACGAGGAATCTCGGACCACTCCCCACTTAAGATGCACCACACCCAGTCTCATCCTCATGTGCAGGGGGGGTTGGTCACTCGATGCCTGGGTCTTGACAGATTGCACCTCCAAACATTTAATACAGATGCGACCATATAGTACTTTGTGGAAAACAAAGGCGCTGTACCCTTCACAATTACTGTCTGGGTAGCCTTTCAAACAGTGGTGAGAGGCCAGTTAATAGCACATGTGGCGGGGCAAAAATGAGAGCGGGAAAAAGAGCGGTGCGACTTGGAAGAACAGTTGGTGGAATGCGAATCCCAACATGTGACTCAAACTAACCTGCTCTTGGCGATTGACATTGACATCAAACTGGAGCAATACCGCTCCCTCATGGACCAGGAAGCCAGGGCGAATTGCGCAAAACAGCATAAATTATATGAGGTGGGATACAGAGAAGGGAGGTTACTGGTGTGGCTTGGAAGGCGGGAGGAGGGGGAGAGGCGGGTATACAGGGTGATTACATCCACCGAGCAGGAGATAGAATCAGCAGCTGAAATAGCACAGATATTTTTAGATTACCTAGGATGTCTTTATGGCCCCTGTCCCACCTCGGATGTGAGTGAGTTGGGGCACTTCCTGATTGACTTCCCCCTGCGGAGGCTGGGAGGAGGTGGGTAAAGCTCCTGGAGGGAGACATCTGGGAGCGGGAGGTTGCGGAGGCTTTGTCCCAGATGAACAAGGGGAGGGCTCCAGGTCCCAGTGACTTCTCCTCTGAATTTTTTTAATGCGTTAGTAGCCAGGCTGTGAAGTCGCTATGCAAGATGTTTTGTGAATCCGAACAAAAGGGAGAGCTGTCGGATGATCTGTGGTGAGCAATGGTGGCTCTCATCCATCAGTCCTCTTGCCCAGTGCTCTTCTTATCACCTGATTTTGCTCCTAAATGTGGAAGTGAAGTTACTAGCGAAGGTGCCAGTGAACCACTTGATGCAGTTCTACATCGGGTTGTAGCACAAGACCAATCAGGTTTTACCTTATAGGTCCAACAGGCACAATCATCAGTGGTTTTTTGGGATGTTTGGTGAGCTTTGGCCCATCCTTGCGGGCCTGGGTACATCTGCTTTACCCAAACCTTAGGGCTCGGGTGACGGTAAATTGGGATTTCTTGGCAGTATTCCCCCGGGGAGGGGGACTTGACAGGGCTGTCCCCTGTCCACTCTCCTCTTTGTAATCATGATAGAGACAGTGGCCTGCTGATTTAGAAAATATGCCCTGCTTCAAGGACTGCAGTAGGGTCAACACTGAGAGAATGTGGTGCCACTGTATGCAGATGATTCCCTCCTGTACCTGGCAATTGATTGTCAGAATTCCAAGTGTTTGGGTGCCATTCGGGCCACCACATAAATTGGACCAAGTCTTGTCTCTACTCCATGGTGGGATGAGCCCCCAGGGATGATTGGACATGTGCCATTCTGTGGGAGAAGGTAGTATTCCAGGACTTAGGTGTTTATGTTACACTAGACAAGGCTCTCTTTTACTCCCACCACCTTGGGAGGATACAGGGGAATATAAAAAACATGTGAGCCAATGGAGAAGGCTCCTGTTGTTCCTTCTGGACAGGGCCACCCTATTCAAGGTGATTTACTTACCAAAATGACTGTATGCCCAGTAGAACTCCCTATTTGAGGTCCCTGAAAACGTCTTTAAATCAGTGGAGGTGAAGACAAGACCTGCTATGGGATGGAGGTATGCATGGCGTTGCACTGGAGACACTCATACGCAGGCATGGCAGCAGATGGGTGGATTGCCTTGCCAAATCTCCGCCTGAACTACTGGCCAATTCAATTGGTGGTGCTCAATGAACGGTCGTTTGCAGACCAGACCGAGCCCTTTATCTGGGCAGACAGGAGGTCTTTGAAGCCGGTGGGGTTTATGAAGTCCATCTATGGTAAGAGTATCCCACAGCGGCTGCTAACTACTGTGGTTGTTGATGCCTGAAAAAAGGCCATAGCATGACTAGGCTGGAAGGGTGTTCTTACCTGGTGTGCTTACCTAGCAACCACACTTTGGGAGGCTGAAGGATTACCACCACTGCAGGGAGTAGAGGGGCACAGGCAATGGGACCTGATTGATATATCATGACTGGAAGATTCTGAGGGACTGCTGGGAAACAATGTCCTTTCAAGAACTCCAATCCCAATACAAACTAGCCAGGGAACAGTACTTGTGCTACCTCCACTTGCAGCATAGCCCCAGGGCTCTCATTCTCACCGAGACTGAGCTACAGGGTGAGAGTCCACTGGAATATTGGGTGCTGGGAGCCTCCCTGCATCGGTATGTGATTTATGCCAAATGTAGTACACTTCTGGCTAATAGCACTGCCCCAGTGTCGAATCTGTGTGGGAGATGTGAGGGGATCTAGGCACACTAGAGGAAAACAAATGGGCGGAAATACCAGGGAGAGGAGGCAATCCACGCAGGGTTCAGGCGGATTTGATTAAAAATCTTCCCCAGAGCGTACCACACCAGAACTAGGCGGTTGGCAATGGGCAAGGTGGAGTGATTGATTGATGTGTCCTTCCCTCTCCACATCGGGCTTTGGGATACAAGATGTGTCCTTCCCTACTCACGGTCAGTCATGAGGTAGGAGATGTGTCCTTCTTGTTCTCCACTTGTTGAAGTATATGGTACAAGATGTGTCATTCCCTGCCCACGCCAGGTTATGGGGTACAAGATGTGTCCTTCCCTACACACGCCGGGTAATGGGCTACAAGATGTGTCCTTCCGTCTCCACGTCGGGCTATCAGGCCAAGACCTTGCTGGGCAGCTCCAAGTCCAGCTTCCGCAGCAACCACAGCACGGAGACAGCCCTCCTGGCAGCCACCGACGACATCTGATTGCTCCTAGTCCGCGGCCTCACCGCACACTCATACTCCTTGAACTCTCAGCAGCATTCGACACGGTCTCCCACAAGCACTCTGTGCATCAGATTCCATGACATAGGAATCAGCGGAAGAGCACTGGAATGGATCCACTCCTTCCTCTCTGGGAGGACGCAGAGGGTCAGACTCCCGCCCTACACTTCCAGACCCACAGAAGTCAACTGCGGAGTCCCCCAAGGATCCTCACTGAGTCCCACACTGTTCAACTTATACATGGCCCCTCTCCCTGCCATCGTCAGAAGCCACAGTATGAACATCGTGTCATATGCCGATGACACACAACTCATCATTTCCCTCACTGAAGACCCAGACACGGCCTAAAGGAACTTCCATTCAGGAATGGAAGCCGTCGCCACCTGGATGAGGGAAAGCTGCCCAAGTTCAATTCTGGCAAGACTGAGCTCACCATCTTCGGAAATGCCACTTCAGCTTGGGACGACTCCTAGTGGCCCACATCCCTCAGCGCTCCCCCTGCACCGACTGAGCAAGCCTGCAACTTAGGAATCATTCTAGACTCCTCCTGCTGGCACGCACACCTCAAACTTCATGTTGCAAAGTTATCTTTTTGCCCTGTTCATCCCCATTTATTTTGTTGCTGACTGGTGCTGATGATAACTGACTCTGGCTGTGCCCCGGACTCTGTTAGCCAGACCCAGGCCAGTGCTATGTTAAAAATACACTTGTAGTAGAGCACACTAGGTATTAGGGTACCCTTTTGATTGTCCTGACAGACCCTGTAAGTCCCTAGTATACAATGGGGCAAGGGTGTACAATCTACTTATAAGCCCCTATATAATAGGGCATGGAGATTAGAGGCCCAGCAGAATTTCTGCAGTTGCATGTGTGCACTGCTGTGTGCTGCCTGTCCTTTTAAATGCAGACCTGCCTTGCAGTCTGTCTTTAAAAGTTACATTCCTACCATTTGCATGACAGCCCCTGTAGGTCCCTAGTAAACAATGTGGCAAGAGGGGTGCCAACTACCTATAAGACCCTCGTACATAATAGGGCATGGAAGTAGAGACCCAGCAGAATTGCTGCCCTTTACATGTGGGCACTGCTGAAGGTTTTCTGTCATTTTAAAATGCAGCCTGACTCTGCAGACTGCACTTACATGGAAATGGTGTCCCAATTTGACTTTGGTGCTGTGGGCACTTTAAAGGTGATGATCTACCTTATTGTCACATATTAGGTACCCCCAGGATCTCCCCTAGGTATCCCAGGGGTAGGGGGTCATGTAACCATAAGCAGGGGTCTTATAAAAGATGCTTTATAAACCCAGGTAAGGGAAAACTGATAATTTCATGCCCCCCCCCACTATAGATATTGGCCTTCATATGCTATCATTGCTATATGGTATTTTAATGGTAATAATAGTAAGGAAAAGAGCAGAAAAATAATTCAAGGACTTAAAAGAAGTGTTTTGATAAATCCAGCAATTTGACATTGGTGAATTTATCACAACTTGTGCAGAAAATAAGTTATAAGGCTTTTCTTTCTGTAAGCCAAAATCCAGCCTTCTGACTGTCCCCTCTGATTGGTCCGTGCTAACAGGATTAGCAGAGCTGCTTGATTAAGTGATAAGTGGCTGTGCAGGGGACAGCATATCTGGTGAAGGGCAGCTAGGGGGCTACACAGGAATGCATGAGCAGGGGGAGCCACAAAGGAGAGCAAGACATTGCGGGAATTGTGGTCCACCTTTCCATGGACTATCTAGGAGATTCCGGGCCCTTGGATTTGTGTTTTGGACCCCCTGTACCTTCAAGGAGGACTTCAGGAAACACCTCCTGAAGTTTGGAGAATTTTGGTAAAGTTGGCACTTTGGGGGTCATTCTGACCCCGGCCGGCGGCGGTAGCCGCCGGACTGGCTGGGACCGCCAGAAGACCGTCCCGCGGTCAAAAGACCGCAGCGGTCATTCTGGGTTTCCCACTGGGCTGGCGGGCGACCGCCAAAAGGCCGCCCGCCAGCCCAGTGGGAAACACCCTTCCACGATGAAGCCGGCTCCGAATGGAGCCGGCGGAGTGGAAGGGGTGCGACGGGTGCAGTAGCACCCGTCGCGAATTTCAGTGTCTGCTAAGCAGACACTGAAATTCAAAGTGGGGCCCTCTTACGGGGCCCCTGCAGTGCCCATGCCATTGGCATGGGCACTGCAGGGGCCCCCAGGGGCCCCACGACACCCCATACCGCCATCCTGTTCCTGGCGGCCGAAACCGCCAGGAACAGGATGGCGGTATGAGGGTCGGAATCCCCATGGCGGCGCAGCAAGCTGTGCCGCCATGGAGGATTCCCATGGGCAGCTGAAAGTCGGCGGTGTACCGCCGACTTTCCGTTTCTGGCCTCGGCTGTACCGCCGCGGTCAGAATGCCCAAAGGAGCACTGCCAGCCTGTTGGCGGTGCTCCCGCGGACCCCGACGGGTCGGAATGACCCCCTTTGTGTTTCTAAGCGCTAGAAAGTGTTTATTCTTTTAAAATTCATATGTCTGGTTCCCTACATTGGATTTTTGTCATTTTGGAGTCTATTTACTCATAAAATTATAACCTATTTTTATAAATTGGTGTGGGATTTTTATTGTGTGTTGTGTCTCGCTTATTTACTGTATTGGTGTTTTTGAGTGCTTTACACTCTTGTCTCCTAAGTAAGGCCTGCCTGCTCAGTTATAGCTACCAAGGGTTGAGCAAGGGGCTAATTTACTGGGACCTGTACTGAACCTATATTTGGTTAGTGGCCTTGGTGCCAGTGGTAGGTTCATAGTTACCACTGCCAGTAACCCACTTTCCAACACTTCAGAAGATCTTCTGATGGATCCCAGCAGACTGTTGCAGGACAGTCACCCACACCTTAGTCACTAGCAAGCTCAACTACGGCAATGCCCTCTACGCCTGCACGGGAAACAACCTGAACAACGAAGTGGGAAGAACGACTTGGCTGAACAACGAATCCTAAACAACTACTAAGTGTTTTCCACGAAGTACAGAACAACTACTGCCTTAACAACGATTTTGCCTCAACAACGATTGCTTGAATAATGAATTTTAAGGTAAGTTTTTTTTAATTGTTTTTTAGTTGTTTAGATTTTATTTTTAGGTAAGTTTATATTTGAATTACTATGTGTTTAGATTATATATATATATATATATATATATATATATATATTAAATATTTATATTGTATATATTATTGTATACATCTATATATACATATTTTTATATATATACTGTATATTTTATATATATGGGATGTAGGGGTTATGTGTGGGGATCTGCATTAATACTAAAGTATTTATTTTAAGCTGCATAGTTTTTGTGTAGTTTTTTACAAAGTGTGGTTTCTATGGGATGATGGTTTTATGGGTGGTGAAGTGTATTAATACTGTGGTAGTAATTTCAATGGTTGAGTATTTTTTTTTTTATTATTAATTTTATTTGTGATTGAATTATTTTATTTTTTTGGGGGGTGTTAACATTTTTTTTTAATTGGTTTTAAAATCTACAAGATTTTACTAAAATGTAGTGGGATAAGGGGCGAGATATTTGGGATGCTGGCATTGGTGGGGAAATGTATTAATACTTAGGTATTGTTTTAAATACTTGAGTAATTTTTTTGTTAATTTAAAAAAAACTGCAGCAGAATAAGGGGCGGGATATACGGGATACAGGGGTTATGGGTGGGGAAGTGTATTAATACTCAGGTATTAATTTATACACTTGGGTAATTTTTTATTCCTTTTTTTAAAACATGCTGCAGAATAAGGGGTGGGATATATGGGATGCACGGGCTATGGGTGGAACGTATATTAATACTTAGGTATTAATTTATACACTTGGGTATTTTTTATATATTTTTTTTAAACATGCTGTGGAATTAGGGGCGGGATATATGGGATGCAGGGGTTATGGGTGGGCAAGTGTATTAATACTTAGGTATTAATTTATACACTTGGGTAGTTTTTTTTTGTTTTTTTGAAAACATGCTGTGGAATTAGGGGAGGGATATATGGGATGCAGGGGTTATAGGTGGGGAAGTGTATTAATACTTAGGTATTAATTTATGACCTTGAGTATTTTTTTTATTTTTTTAAAGCATGCTGAGGATTAAGGGGTGGGGTATATGGGATACAGGGGTTATGGGTGGGGAAGTGTATTAATACTTAGGTATTAATTTATACACTTGGGTAATTTTGTATTCCTTTTTTAAAAACATGCAGCTGAATAAGGGGTGGGATATATGGGATACAGGGGTTATGGGTGGGGAAGTGTATTAATACTTAGGTATTAATTTATACACTTGGATAATTTTGTATTCCTTTTTTAAAAACATGCGGCGGAACAAGGGGCGGGATATATGGGATGCAGGGGTTATGGGTGGGGAAGTGTATTAATATTCAGGTATTAATTTATACACTTGGGTAATTTTTTATTCCTTTTTTAAAAACATGCAGCAGAATAAGGGGAGGGATATGTGGGATATGGGGTTATGGGTGGGGAAGGGTATTAATATGCAGGTATTATTAATTTATATACTTGGGTCATTTTTTTTACTTTTTTGGGAAAACATGCTATGGAATTAGGGGCGGGATATATGAGATGCAGGGGTTATGGGTGGGGAAGTGTATTAATACTCAGGTATTAACTTATACACTTGGGTAATTTTGTATTCCTTTTTTAAAAACATGCAGCTGAATAAGGGGTGGGATATATGGGATACAGGGGTTATGGGTGGGGAAGTGTATTAATACTTAGGTATTAATTTATACACTTGGATAATTTTGTATTCCTTTTTTAAAAACATGCGGCGGAACAAGGGGCGGGATATATGGGATGCAGGGGTTATGGGTGGGGAAGTGTAATAATATTCAGGTATTAATTTATACACTTGGGTAATTTTTTATTCCTTTTTTAAAAACATGCAGCAGAATAAGGGGAGGGAAATGTGGGATATGGGGTTATGGGTGGGGAAGTGTATTAATAACCAGGTATTAATTTATACAGTTGGGTAAAAAATTGTATTCCTTTTTTGAAAAACATGCTGCGGAACAGGGGGCAGGATATATGGGATGCAGGGGTTATGGGTGGGGAAGTGTATTAATACTCACATATTAATTTATACACTTGGCTAATTTATTATCATTTTTTTAAACATGCAGCGAAATAAGGGGTGGGATATATGGGATGCAGGGGTTATGGGTGGGGACGTGTATTAATACTCAGGTATTAAATTATTCACTTGGGTACTTTTTTTAACTTTTTTTTTTAAACATGCAGCGGAATAAGGGGCAGGATATATGGGATGCAGGGGTTATGGGTGGGGAAGTGTATTAATACTCAGGTATTAATTTCTACACTTGGGTAATTTTTTATTCCTTTTTTTAAAAACATGCTGCGGAATGAGGGGCGGGATATAGGGGATGTTTGGGTTATGAGTGGGGAAGTGTATTAAGACTCAAGTATTAATTTATGCACTTGAGTAATTTTTTATGAGTTCAAGCACTTTTATTAGGGATGGGATAGTGTGAATTGAGGGGTAATGAGTGGGGAGTGTATTAATACTCAAATTTTATTTTTAATACCAGTGAACTCATTTTTTTTTCTTTTTATTTATTTTGCTTTTCAGCGTTAAAAATGTTTACTTTTTTTAAAATCTAAAATAGTTATGTATTCATTTAATATTTAAATATTTATTATAATTTAATTTAGTGGAGTAAGATATTGATCGTTAATATGTAAAATGTTTCTTATTTTCAATACATTGTTCCTTAAATTTTGTTTTTTTAATTCTACATTTTTTTTCTTTATTTTTTAAAATTGTTATTTTTTTAATTTTTTATTTGATTACTTATTAATTTTGTTTTTATTATTTGGGAACTGTTAGAATTTTTCTGGTAATATAAAATGAATATGTATATTTTATTTCTTTAAAATTATATTTTTAGAAGCATAATTACAAATATATATTTTATTGAAATATTAATGTTTTTTTTTCAATTTTATTATTTGATTTAAAAATCCCACAAATTATATATATATATATATATATATTTTAATTCATTTATAGGTCAGAATTTTTTTTCCACCAACAAAAACACATTTTCTCATGCAAATATATTTTTTACAAAATACAGACACATTTTTTTTCATTTTTTTAAAAAGATTTATTTTGTACCTAATATAGTTTTAAAAATGCAAAAAAATATTTTTATTCATAATGTAATATTTACATATTTGTATAATTTTTTTACAAATATATTGACATTTTTCAAACCATTTTCAGTGGTATTTCTCTCTCTTTTCTATTATTTCCTATGAGAGAAATAGTCAGTTTTCTATTTTTAGTGTTCTTCTCTGTTTACGTTGTTTGACGTCTTTTTCTTCAGTCGGTGCAGCGTCGTGGTGAAGACTGGATGGAAGCAGAGACCTCGGTCGGGCAAGTTGAATTACAATTCTTTTTAGAGTATGTTTGAGGTTATTTTTATTGCAGATATAGATATCGGAGGTACTTGTAAGGAAGGGAGTAGCTTTTGGATGTTTGAAATGTTTATTATGTTTAATTTTTCTTCCTGTACAGGTTTGCATTGGATACTGGTATCGGTTTAAAAAAAAAAATGTGTAGCAGTGTTTCTGTTTTTAAACAATTGTACTGCTTTTTTAATAAATATGAAAATTTTATTTTTTTGCCTGTAATTATTTTCTTTTAGTGATAGATGGAGTAGGCAATTGTTCTGTTTTTAAAAAGAATATTTACTGTATCGTAACAGCCTTCGTATTTACTTATTTTTGTAATAATGCTCTCTTTTGGTTTGTTTTCATGTCTTTTTGCTGCTTATTAATTCTTTGTTTAATGCTGTAGCTTTCGCCAGTATGTGATTCACATTTTTTCTTTTGTTAGGTATAAAAAGTTTTTGGGGTGTATTTAATATTGGGTTTTTCACAAAATGTGTAGTTTGGTAAAATGTTATACTTTCTTTTTTCAAGTTTTTATCGTATATATAGATGTTTTTTTCATCATCCATTTTGTATGACCAATTTGAATTATTTTTAGGATGATTCATTTTTTTTATTTTTTTTATTTTGCAGTGTAAAATGCTTCTTCTATATTAATCAAGAAGAAGATTTCTACAGCAACAGATTTTTGCGTAAAGACATGAAGACTTGAAAGGTAGGAACTGTTTTTGTTGGATTGATTTAGTTTAAAAATAATTAAAAAAATGTCAATTTAATTCATGTTTTTTCTAAAACTGGCAAGTAATGGTGAGTAGGTTAGTGGTTGTTAGAAATGTACTATATATGCCAGACTGTCAAGGTACTCCGAAGCCACCATTAAAGGAAATTCTTGTATTTTAGCCAAAATTATTTCCGTCATTTCTTTGCTTTTTTGGCTTGTGCGTGGGTTCAGGCTACCTGACAGTGACTGAGCAAGCCTCATTTCTTGGAAACTTTGCTCCTTCTTCAAAATTTCCATGAAATGATATAGGTTTGGATGGGGTTTTCCAACTGCTTTGTTGAAGGAGTTGTGCCATCCCTCAATGGCTTTATTAGTATTTGCACCACCTTCTAAACAGGTCTGGTAGCAGTTCCACCACTCTATTGGAAATCTTGCCATTCTTCTGCGACCTGATCTGCTTAGGTGTCCAATCCATGTTTCTTCGAAGTAATATAGTAATGGTGCCAATTTGTCTTCATTTACTGTATAATAGTTAGAATCTGTGATACTTGTGTAATATTTGTCTACTTTTTCAGGTGGTACAAAGCATAATGCAGTTAGTTTCCTTAATTCAAATTGCAGTATGCAGTCTGAGAAATATTCTCTATTTAAGGATGATTTTTGAATTCTACGCCTATATGCCAGTGAAAAGTGGAAAAAGCATCCTTGTATTTGTGTTTCTGGATATATTTTTATTATTGTGTTTATCATTGACAATTCGAACTCAAGTATTACTTTTCTAGGTCTTTTATTCATTGTTTTGCTTCTGATTGCTGATAAAAATTCAGTGTAAGTAGAGGATTGTTTGTCAGGTAATAATGCATACACTAGGGGGACTGTAGTGTTATTTTTTGTTGCATGTATAGTGTAAATTTGAGTGAATGGATGGGGTGTAGATTTAAATGTTCCATCCATCATCCACATTTCACTATTCTCTAGGATTAGTAAGTTGCGGGTTGTGCTAAATATTAAAGTTCTCTTTTGAGGGTTTTCATTGTCATGCATGAGAAAAGTTTAATTGAGAAGGTAATATTTAGTTCTGGGGGGATGTTAATATCTTCATAGGATCGTGGTGTTACATGTTGGGGGTTTTTCTCGTTGAAACATTTGTCTAAGGTTAGGTATTGAAGGCATGCTACCTGCAATCTGTACAGGAATATTTTGCACTACTTCCCTTAGAACCTGTCCACAGGAATCATTGGAGGTGTGTGCAAAATGTTTTATTTTTTGTAAATTTTCTCTTATCTCTATTTCCATTGCAGAGGCAGAGTGGTTGTGCTCTGTTGTCCTAACAACGGTATCTTCCACAGTAACAGCTATGCCTCTGCAATGTGAAGGGTAGAGTTGTACACACCTCCAATCACTCCTGAGTTCAACAAGTTTATCTCTGCAATAAAGATACCCTTCAAATTTTAGTAGTTGGTGTCCTGTGCGTGAGGTGACGTAATTTGCTTCACCATGTGACGCCATTCTTAAACAACCTGTAAATAATACAAAAAAATACATTATAAAAACATTTTAGTTTTTCATTGTAATTATGTGGTGGAATTACTTACTAAATTTGCCACTTAGTCAATGTGCAGCACATGTCCTTTGTAAGTGTCTGGTGTAGTTGGAATACTAAATTTGGCATTTATTGACTGTGTATCACCTGCCCTGAGGTAAGTACTTGGTGGAGTTGGAATAGTAAATTTGGCCCTATTCAGTGACCAGCACCTGCCCTGAGGTAAGTACTTGTTGAAGTTGTAATAGTAAATTTCATCTATGTTCACTGTCCAGCACCTGTCCTCATGTAAGTATCCAGTGGAGTTGGAATAGTACATTTGGCATTTATTCACTGTCTATTACCTGCCCTGAGGAAAGTACTTGGTGGAGTTGCATTAGTAAATTTGGCTCTATTCAGTGTCCAGCACCTACTCTATTGTAAGTAGTTGGTGGAGCTGTAATACTAAATTTCCCCTATACTCACTGTCCAGCACCTGCTCTCACGTAAGTATGTGGTGGAGTTGGAATAGTAAATTTGGTAGCTATTCACTGTCTGTCACCTGCGCTGAGGTAAGTATTTGGTGCAGTTGGAATAGTAAATTTGGCTCTATTTAGTGCCCACCACCTGCTCTATTGTAAGTACTTGGTGGAGTTGTAGTAGTAAATTTTCCCTATACTAACTGTTCAGCACCTGCCCTCACGCAAGTATCCGGTGGAGTTGGTATAGTACATTTTGCATTTATTGACTGTCTATCACCTGCCCTGAGGTAAGTACATAGTGGACTTGCATTAGTAAATTTGGCCTTATTCAGTATCCAGCACCTGCTCTGAGGTAAGTACTTGATGGAGTTGTAATAGTAAATTTTCTCTATATTCACTGTCCAGCACCTGCCCTTACATAAGTATCTGGTGGAATAGTACATTTTGCATTTATTGACTGTCTATCACCTGCCCTGAGGTAAGTAGTTGGTGGAGTTGCTTTACTACATTTGGCCCTATTCAGGGCCATATTTATACTTTTTGACGCAAAACTGCGATAACGCAGTTTTGCGTCAAAAAAATTAGCGCCTGCTAACGCCATTCTGAAGCGCCATGCGGGCGTCATATTTATTCAATGACGTTAGCTGGCGTTAGCCGGCGGCGCTGCCTGGTGTACGTAAAAAAAAATCACGTACACCAGGCAGCGCCGGCGTAGGGGAATATGGAGCTTGGGCGCCAAAAAATGGGGCAAGTCAGGCTGAGGCAAATTTTTCACCTCAACCCGATTTGCGCCATTTTTTCCGACTCCCAGCCCCCATTGAAATGACTCCTGTCTTAGCAAAGACAGGAGTCATGCCCCCTTGCCCAATGGCCATGCCCAGGGGACATCTGCCCCTGGGCATGGTCATTGGGCATAGTGGCATGTAGGGGGGCACAAATCAGGCCCCCCTATGCCACAAAAAAAAAAAAATATATTACTTGCCTGAACTTACCTTATGTTCCCTGGGATGGGTCCCTCCATCCTTAGGCGTCTTCCTGGGGTGGGCAAGGGTGACAGGGGGGGTCCCTGGGGGCATGGGAGGGCACCTCTGGGCTCCTTCCGAGCCCACAGGTCCCTTAATGCCTGCCCTGACCAGGCGCTAAAAAATGACGCAAAAGTGGCTGGACGTCATTTTTTTTGACCCGCCCACTCCCGGGCGTGAGTTTTGCCCGGGAGTGTAAATACGGCGCACATGCCTCGGAGTCAATTTTTTAGACGGGAACGCCTACCTTGCATATCATTAACGCAAAGTAGGTGTCCACGCTAAAAAATGACGCAAACTCCATGGACTTTGGCGCTAGACGCGTCTAACGCCAAAGTATAAATATGGAGTTAGTTTTGCGTCGGAATTGCGTAAAAAAAAACGACGCAATTCCGGCGCAAACAGAGTATAAATATGCCCCTCAGTGTCTATCCCCGGCTCTATGCTAAATACTTGGTGGAGTTGTAATAGTAAATTTTCCCTATATTCACTGTTCAGCACCTGCCCTCACGCAAGTATCTGGTGGAGTTGGTGGAGTTGCTTTACTACATTTGGCCCTATTCAGTATCCAGCACCTGCCCTGTGCTAAGTACTTGGTGGATTTGCAATAGTAAATTTCCTCTATACTCACTGTCCAGCACCTGCCCCCACGTTAGTATCTGGTGGAGTTGGAATAGTAAATTTGGCATTTATTCACTGTCTATCACCTGCCCTGAGGTAAGTACTTGGTAGAGTTGGAATAGTAAATTTGGCTCTATTCAGTGCCCATCACCTGCTGTATGGTAAGTACTTGGTGGAGTTGTAATAGAAAATGTGTCCTATACTAGTGTCCAGCACCTGCCCTCACGTAACTATCCGGTGGAGTTGGAATAGTAAATTTGGCATTTATTCTCTGTCTATCACCTGCTGTGAGGTAAGTACTTGGTGGAGTTGGAATAGAAAATGTTACCCTATTCACTGTCCAGCACCTGCTCTAAGGTAAGTACTTGGTGGAGGTTTAATAGTAAATTTTACCTTGTATGTAGAGTCCACACCTGGCCTGTGGTAAATTGTGGTAATCTATGTATAGATTACAGTTATTGTATAATTTCTTTTTCTTTAATATTATACTTACTTTTTTTTCAGATTTTTAACGTCCTCCTGTGATTATTTTCTTGTTTGGAGTCTAAAAAAAAATTTTTAGTATTTAGTTTTTTATTTTGTATTATTAATGCTGTTACTTTCAATACTTGTGATCGGGTAAGTACTCAGTGCAGTTTTACTATTAATTTTTGGCCTTTAGTCACTGTTTTCCACCTGCTCTCAAGTAAGTATTAGGTGGGGTTTGAATAGTTAAATTGGCATTTAGTGATTGTTTATAACCTGCCCTGAGGTAAGTACTTGGTGGAGTTGGAATAGTTAATTTGCCCCTATTCAGTGTCCAGCACTTGTCCTAAGGTAAGTAGTTGGTGGAGTTCGAATAGTAAATTTACTCTCTTCTCACTGTCCAGCACCTGCTCTCACATAAGTATTCAGTGGAGATGGAATCGTAAAATTGGCTGTTTTTAACTGTCTATCACCTGCCCTGAGGTAAGTACTTGGTGGAGGTGTAATAGTAAATTTGGCTCTATTTAGTGTCCAGCACCTGTTGTAAAGTAAGTATCTGTTGGAGTTGTAATCGTAAATTTCCTCTGTTTCCCTGTCCAGCACCTGCCCTCACATAAATATCCAGTGGAGTTGGAATGGTAAATTTGGCATTTACTGAATGTCTATCACCTGCCCTGAGGTAAGTACTTGGTGGAGTTGGAATAGTAAATTTGGTCCTATTCAGTGTCCAGCACCTGCCCTGAGGTAAGTACTTGGTAGAGTTGTAATAGTAAATTTCTCCTATACTCACTGTCCAGCACCTGCCCTGAGGTAAGTACTTGGTGGAGTTGGAATAGTAAATTTACTCTATACTCACTGTCCAGCACCTGCCCTTACGTAAGTATCCTTTGGAGTTGGAATGGTAAAATTGACATTTACTGGCTATCACCTGCCCTGAGGTAAGTACTTGGTGGAGTTGGAATAGTACATTTTCTCTATACTCACTGTCCAGCACCTGCCCTCACGTAAGTATGCAGTGGAGTTTGAATGGTAAATTTGTCATTTACTGGTTGTCTATCACCTGCCCTGAGGTAAGTACTTGGTGGAGTTGGAATAGTAAATTTGCCATTTATTTACTGTCTATCACATGCCTTCAGGTAAGTACTTGGTGGAGTTGGAATAGTAAATTTGGTTCTGTTTACAGTCCAGCACCTGCCCTGAGGTAAGTACTTGGTGGAGTTGTAATCGTAAATTTTCTCTATACTCACTGTCCAGCACCTGCCCTCACGTAAGTATGCTTCTGAGCTGTAATGGTAAATTTGGCATTTACTCGTTGTCTATCACCTGCCCTGAGGTAAATACTTGGAGGAGTTGAAATAGTAAATTTGGCATTTACTTACTGTCTATCACCTGTCCTGAGGTAAGTACTTAGTGGAGTTGGAATAGTAAATTTGGTCCTATTTTGTGTCCAGCACCTGCCCGAAGGTAAGTACTTGGTGGAGTTGTATTAGTAAATTTGGCCCTATTCTGTGTCCAGCTCCTGCTCTGCGGTAAGTACTTTGTGGAGTCGGAATAGTAAATGTTCTCTATTCTCACTGTCCAGGTCCTGCTCTCACGTAAGTATCCAATGGAGTTGGAATAGTACATTTAGCATTTATTGACTGTGTATCAGCTGTCCAGAGGTAAGCTCTTTGTGGAGTTGGAATAGTACATTTCCTCTGTTCTCACTGGCCAGCACCTGCCCTCATGTAAGTATTCACCTTGTATGAGGTAAATTCTTAACTTACTTTAAAGAGTTATGTTACCCTCAGTTGCTATTCTGCAGTAAGGTAAGTACTCAGTAGATTTGTATTACTAATTTCCCCCCACTTGTTCCTATCATATCCTGTGAGGTAAGTACCTTTTGAAATGACACTAGTAATATTTCGCAAGTTCATTTCTTCTACTTGCTTCAGGTATGTACTCAGCTTAATGTAAAAACTATTTTCTCTTTTTGTATGTTTTTTCTCTAGCCTTCAATTTTGAGGCAAGTAGTATGTAGTCTTTGAATTTCATTTAGTAGGTGAAATCATTTTTTAAATTTTTTTTTTATTTCTTTACCGATGAATTTTATTGCATTGTAATTTTTTAACTAATGTAATCATAATCATTTTTTAACACTTTTTTTAGCGCTTTATTCAAACGTTTTCTAAAAACAGAAATCGTTTACCTTTTATTGTAAAGACTTTCTATTATATTTTTGTTCACTTCCTTCAAATATATGTCTGTAATGTAAAAGAGTTTTTTTAGCTGCCCTATAGCAATGTATATATATTTATATTTATTTTATGTATATTTTACCTTTGAATGTCAATAGATGGCGATGTTGTATAAAATATTGATTAGTCTGTTTCCGTACTGCTACACACGTCTTCTCTGTAAGCTGTTCCGTATAATACTGAACACAAAATGGAGGTCGGCTCTATATATATATATTTCAAGAGTAATGTTATAATTGAAAATAAAATGTGTTTTAGACATGTATTTTTATTCTAAATATATGTGTGACTGAACTTATATTTATTTTAAAAGTATATTATCTGCGTACTTTGGATATTTTTTCCCTGCTAGTCGTCGTTTCATGAGGAGAAGAAATACATCCTGGGGGATGTAGACACTGTCGTAGGACTCAGTTTTTATGGAGTGTTGTTGTCGTTACTGTTCTACCTTTTTTCTTATTGTTTAAAAACGATTTATATTAAAATTGTCTTTACATGTTTTCGATTTGTGCTGATTTTTTAAATGTTTTCTGTAGGCAAAATATCGTCGTTTTCATTTTCGCTGTTTTTTTAAGGTAATATTGTAGTGGTTTCTGTATTCGTTGTATATGATGTCGTTGTTTAGGCATATTTCTGTTTAATGTTTTTTTACGTGGTTTAGACTTCATTGTTTAAAATGGGGTTTAGGCTTTTTCGTTGTTTGGCAGTAGTGGTTTAGCCTGTCGTTGCTCAGGAGGTAGTTGTTTAGTCATATATTCCGCCTGCACCTCAACTAGGAACATCAAAATCTACAACTCATCCAGAATGCCGCAGCCAGACTCATTCTGGACCTCCCTTGCCAAGAACATATTTCTCAACACCTGAGGACCCTCCACTGGCTACCGGCTGAGAAGCGAATCACCTTCAAGCTTCTCACCCACATGTACAAGTCCATAGTCCATGCACAACGGAGGACCAGCCTACCTGAACCAGAGCGTCTCCTTCCAGACCCGGCCAGATCCCTCCGCTCCGCCCAGATGGCCCTGGCTACCATCCCTTGCATCTGCAAAACCACCGCCGGAGGACGACCCTTCACCTACACTGCAGCAAAGAGCTGGAACAACCTCCCCCTGCACCTCAGACAAAGCCCATCGCTCACTATCTTCAGGAGGAACCTCAAGACGTGGGTCTTCGGATGATGCCCCCCCCACCAGCGCCTTGAGACCCTCGTGGGTGAGTAGCCGCGCTTTACAAATATTGATTGATTGATTGAGTGAGGGCGGAGGAATGAATATATCTCTCACGTGGCTGCTAAATAAAGTCATTAAAGTGTGGAGTTCACGGAGGGGGTTGGATGACGCCTCTTCGGTCGACGAGTGACCAAGGAGGAGTAAAATATGCCATGGGGCCACATCACCTTGGTGCAGCATTATGGGACTTGTGTTTCACGGGTGGTGGCTGGCTCGTAGGATTTGTACTCCGTGGACTGCCAGGATAGGAAGGTAGTGTCACCTTTGGGAGGGGGAGGAGGGAGTTCTTAAGAAAATAATGTTTTGTTGATGGTGTTAAAACTGAATAAACAGATTAAAAAAAAGTTTGCTCAGGGACAGTCTAGCCTATATGGCTGCCAGGCAGTGTCACAACGGCTGGTCTGACAGGTCAGTACGTGGGGCAGTTCTTGTTTCTCTTTGTTGACCTGTTTTCTGGTCCATTTGTTAGTTTTTCCTGATATTATTACAAACATTGCCTGCAGCAAGCACAAACGCATGCAGTCTTCCTTACTTTGCTAAGTACCTATGCAGCATGGCTACACAAGTTCAGAACTGCCCCGATTTGGAACTGTGGTCTCTGTTTTTGACTGTCTGATTCACTAATGGGTATCACTTTCATTTTAATATCTGGGTCTATTTGTTGTCCCAGTTCGACCTTGCGTCCACTCTACAAACTGTACATCTGCTGGACACCTGGTCTCCATCCTCCTCATGCCCTGCCTACTCACCACGTGGACTTTCCACTAGCTTCATGTGTCTCCTCTCAGTCATTCTGCCAGCATGGCATGTGCAGGAACTTGCTATCTTCTGCAATGCTGTCAATTGCATTTTAAATAAACAAACCTTTTTTTATTGAGGCAAAAATAAATGTATACATTTGTACTTTTCTTTTGAAGTGTTGCTTTTGTTACGTTATAGGTTTATCTCCGGTGGGCAGGAAGCAAAACATTTTTCATCAATGTATTTGAAAGTCCCATAAATATATATTTGGGACACCACTGTACTCGTCAGTGGATGGCATTGTTGTCTTTCTCGGATCTCTTGTATTGATTGGATGGCTTTCCTGCCTATTATTGTGTGTGTTGTTTTCAGATGAAATCACCTACACAAATGCCTTAGTTATGTATTTTACCAAAACCATATGCACGTATGTCATTACAATGTAATGTAATCATGTATTGTCCTGGAACTATTTTTGTTTTGAATACCAACTGAAAGAAGCTGCAGAGAGAGTTGTTTTTCTTTTTTCACTTTAAATGCATTAGAAACTGGACTTATGCAAGCATAACCTGTGTTTACACTGTCTTCCATTTTGAATCACTGTCATAATATAATCACGGCTAGTACTACTATTTCTTGTTCTAAATAAGGCAGTGCAAGTAGTCTTTAACAAATAAAGAACATTCCCAGAAACGTTTCCCAGCACCCTGCTTACACAAGGACATATAGGGCCTGATAACAACTTTGGGGGACGGTGTCAATCCGTCCCTAATGTGACGGATATACCACCTACCATATTACGAGTTCCATAGGATATAATGGACTCGTAATACGGTAGGTGGTATATCCGTCACATTTGGGACGGTTTACCACCGTCCTCCAAAGTTGTAATCAGGCCCATAGTCTGTCCCAAGCTGGTGGTGTACAATGTATCAACTTGGATGCTTGAGTAAACTATGAGAATGACTAAATCCAAAGTAATACTACTATGAGAGAATCCTTATATGTATAATCCTTAGATGAAAATTGTTCCTCTTGCTTGTTCCTCGTTGGTGCGTATCCTGAGAGCCATGTACTCGTGTACGGATATATGAAAGCCTTTTTCTAAAGTCTTATAAAAGGACATGCATTTCTCTGTCCCTAAGAGGCCACCTTTAGAGGGCAAATCTAGCTGGATTACATATAGAACTTTACTGAGCTCTCTGTAGTTTTGAATCATATGGTTACTGCTAAACGTACTGATGCAATATTTCATGTATATTGCCTTTGAACACCTTATATACTTTTTCAAACCATAACCAGTGTCTGGCATTCTTATTAGAATGTCTCAGTACTGATTACTGAACTTGATTACAAATATATTATTGACAGATCCGTTCGTTGGGCACCAGAGTCCGTATTGGAACTTCACATTGGCATGCTGTTCACATGATCATTTAAGATAGGTTTGAGTGCTGACAGATCTGGTAGCAGAGGCGTCGCTTCTGATTGGATCCGACCAGTGATTGACAAACTAGTTGGCTACAGAACCGAGTACTGCACCTTCATGTTCCAGACAGTTTACCCAGAGATTTAAATTGACCCAGTCCCAACTCAATCCTGTTGTCAACAACATGACGTGGCTAAAGAAGGACTACGTAAGTATTAATAGGAATTTGCAAACATGTGAAAAGTGAATATGTTGCGGAGCAGTGTATGTTGGGAGTTGTGGTAGGTGCATACTGGTGGAATGGAGTGGACGGACTTTGAGAGTAATTATTATGTGGCTTTAATTTTTGGATTTGTGGGAGTGATAGTTATTGCTTTCTTGAATATATTCTTTGATTTTGTTTTAGTTGACCAATGTTTGAGTTGTTATACATACAGTTTAGAGTTAAAGGGAGGTACCTCAAGTTAGAATCTTAAGCTGTTGAGCTTGCCTGCTAAGGTGAGGTGTACTGTGAGGAGCTGTCAGTTATGCTAAGAAAGGGATGTAATCTTTTCTTGCACAATTCTATTTCAGGACCGGAGGCTCCGATTATGCTATCTCCTTCTTTACTGACCCAAATACAGCAGCCAATTAAAACAGAGAAAAACAATAACTACATTTCCCATGATGCACAGGATAGAGATTACATGTACCAATCACCACCCGTGCCCTTTGTCCATAAATGCTTTGACCCCCACTGTCACTTCCTCTTTCTTTGCTGCTCCGCAGCAGATAAGTGACATTTTATTTTCTTCTCACAATGCGCTGAATGTGATTGTTACAGTTTTTATCTATAGCGTTTATTTTAGCGCCGCGATTTCACGCGCTTTGTGCCATTCCAGGAACGCTTTACGCGTTCTTTCTCTTCAGCTTTGTGCCGATACTTTATTTAAGCCCCTGTGGAGTGGGAGCAGGAGCCTTCTACACGTTACAGTGTAGTCCCATTTCTATTTTCATTACGCGCGCTTTGCGCGCTCGCTTCGAGCCAATCCCTTCACTTCTTTAATGTGATAGATCGACTCAATAGCAGACGCGCAGGCAGCAGTAAGCCCCATTCATAGATTTATAATCTGCTTTTGGCTCCCTGACGCCCAGTTTATCAAAGAACTTGGGTTGTAACAATTCAAGAGGCTCTGCCTAGAGTGCCAGTGACAGGTTGCTCCCTCCACATTCTATTTGGGCTGACTTTACCTGTCAGGGGTTTGCACTCCCTCTTTGTTGAACTACAATTTAATTATCAGTGACACAGCATCTAATGGCTCAGTGGAGCGAAGATGATGCAGGGTATTACCCTGAAGAGCTGGGCAATCAGCTTGAAGTGAACTTGGTGGAAGCCCTCGACAATAGGGTCCAACAATCTGTAAATGACGCCCTGGTAAGAACTCTAGGTCCCTTTTCAGGGCAACTCTTCGATTACGCTAAATCCCAGGGCTGGCTTAATGAACAACATCCTCCTCTAAATGAAAAAGGATCGAAATGCAAATCAAAATCCAAAAACCTAGAGGAAAACGAAGGGACTGCTGCTAGTTTACATGGAGACGCATTTACTAAATTACGTAAAAAACGCTCAGCTGAGCACAACTATAGTTCCAATAAAGATATGGTATCCTCTCAGTCCTCTTCGGATTCTGATTCCAACTCCAGTGACTCAGATGTCTTGGATACTCCGGTCCCCAGTAAAAAACATAAGAAACAGGCATCCACGCCTAGAGTTCTGGATTTTGACCCCTCAGAAATTGTACATCCTAGAGCCTCCAATTGGGTTCCGCCTCCAGAAGTGGCGCTATATGTCCACGACAATATCAGAAGGAGCTTTGATAAAGAAGCCCGTTCATGACTTGGGGCAGAGTGTCCTAGACCAGATGTAGATGAGGTGGTTACGGACACTCCTGACATTGACCCTACGATGGTCTCATTTATGAAAAATGTCGGCAAAGACCCCAAGAAAAGCTTAGATAGATCTTGGCGTATATGCCAAGACAAATTACTTGATGTCACTGGCCCGCTGACGAAAATCCTAGATATGACATTTCTTGCCAAAGAGTCAGGTGAGCCTGTTGACACAGATGTCCTGATTGGTGTGGCCCAGAGGTCTTTGTACCTTTTGGGCAATGCAAATTGTGCAATTTCGTCAGAACGACGTAAATCAGTTCTCATGAGGATTGATCCTAAGCTAACAGACCTGGCCACTTCTGAAGCAGGTTCTTCTGCAGATGGCCTCCTATTCGGTTAATCTTTTATTAAGGAGTTAGCCAAATTTTGCTCCATTTTCTCCTCTTTAGATAAGGCGCAATTGTCACTTAAAAAAGTGTTTAAGAGAAACCTTTTTGCCAGGGCCAGACGTTTCGGAGGACGTATGCCCATCCAAGGATCTTTTCAAAGTCCTCAATACCAATACCCAATAGTTGGACACCACCTTCTACCCCACTCGTTATAGAGGAGGCCGCTCCAAATACCAAAGAGGAACCCGCAGGGGTCAACAAGGAGCAATCCAGGAATCCAATTATGCAGGTGAGCATTCTTCAATATTCTCAAGTACGTCTTGGAGGCAGAGTGGGATTGTTCCTAGAAAACTGGAAAAAGATTACAGGAGATCCCTGGGTTCTTCAGACTGTATTAGGTTTTCATCTGGAATTCATAGGGACCCCGACTCAACTAACCCCCCCAACACAAATGTCTTTTTCCCTTGCAGAGCAGACTTTCATAGACATAGAGGTTCAGGCCTTACTTCACAAAGGAGCAGTGAGTTTTTCGTCTCCTCATCCTTCCGGATTCCTAAGCCCCATATTTGTCATAGACAAAAAAGGTGGGGGCCATCGTCTGGTATTGAATCTAAAGGATTTCAACTACTGGATATTATACAGACATTTCAAGATGGAAGGGATCCACATGTTACAAGATATCCTAGTAGAGGGAGATTGGATGGTCTGGCTAGACCTGAAGGATGCCTATCTTTCGGTCCCCATTTACCCCCCTCACAGGAGGTTCCTTCAGTTACTATAGAACGGACATTGTCTAGAATTCAATGCACTTCCTTTTGGTCTCTCGTCAGCCCCCTGGTGCTTCACAAAACTGTTGAGACCAGTGATGGAATGGCTGAGAACCAAGGGAGTCAGATTGATAATTTACCTAGGCGGCATTTTGATGATGGCTCAGAACCCTCTAACTCTCATGTCTCATCTGGAATTCTGCAGGATCTGGGTTTCCTGATCAATGTGCAGAAGTCATTATTGACTCCCTCTCAGGTGATAGATTTCCTGGGATTCAAGATAGATTCTCTCCGATCCCAACTGATTCTTCCATCTCAGAAAATTGGAAATATCAAGAGAGAATTGAGGTCCGCTCTATCCAATCAGATGGTTTCTTTGAGGAACATTGCCAGAATAGTGCGCCTTCTAGCCTCGTCGATTCGGGCAATCTTCCCAGCTCCCCTGCACTATCGAGCTTTACAGAGACTCAAGATCAGACACTCACAACAAGGACTGAGTTACTCGGAAATGATTCCCCTGTCCAACGAAATAAAGGCAGAAATTTGTTGGTGGCTCCAACACATGGAAGCTTGGAACGGCAGGGCGATATTTGGATCTCATCCAGATGTAGTGATCGAATCCGACGCCAGCTGATGGGGATGGGGAGCCCGCTGCTGCTCCCTAGTAACTGGAGGCCGCTGGTCGAATTGGGAGCAGACCCTGCATATCAATTGCCTAGACCTTCTAGCGGGATCTTTTGCCATAAGGAGCCTTTCTCCTCAGAAGACGGACTGTTGCATCCTATTGAGGATTGACAACATCTCTGCAGTGAAGTACGTCAACAAATTAGGGGAGATGAAATCCAGAATCTTGGCGGAGATAGCCAAGGAGTTCTGGCATTATTGCCTCAGTCATCGTCTGACGGTCATGGCAGAATATCTCCCAGGGGATCAGAACACAATAGCAGACTTGAACTCCAGATTTCTGAAGGACTCCAGCGAATGGAGACTGGATCCGGTAATCTTTATGCAGATAATCAAGACATGGGGCCCATGCGAAGTGGATCTGATTGCCTCTCGGCTCAATACCCAGATTCCGAGGTTCTTCAGCTGGCGTCTGGATCCTCTGGCTCTGGCTACAGATGCCTTCCTTCAGGATTGGTCAAGGTTTCGGGGATATGCTTTCCCTCCATTTCTAATGATCTCCAGAGTTCTCTCTCAGATAAGACGTCAGAAAGCGGAGATCATATTGGTGACTCCATTCTGGAGAGCTCAACCTTGGTTCCCGATTGCCCTACAGTTAGCTTGCGCTCCCCCTCTTCTCATTCCCCCTCGTCCAGATCTTCTCTTGAACCCGGAGAACCATCAACATCCAATGATCATTTCAGGGAAACTGACACTGATGGCTTGGAGGGTTTCAGGGCAAGATGGCATTCCCCAGGAATTTTGCAACAGGCTGCTGATTTCATCAAGCAAGCTTGGGCATCAGGCACTCATAAAAGATATGCATCCGCATGGTGCAGATGGAATGGTTGGTGTGTTAGACGGGTATTAATCCCGTGGAATCAAGTGTTGAAATGACAGTCAACTTTCTAGCAGAATTGGCAGGCTCAGGCTTAGCTTACAGAACCATTAATAATTTTAGATCGCCCATTTCTGCTGGACATATTCATATAGAAGGTAGGCCTGTTGGTGAACATCCTCTTATCTGTAAATTACTTAGAGGTATTCGTTTATCTAATCCCCCTCAAACCAGGTATTCGGTGTTGTGGGATGTGAGCATTATATTGAGATTTTTAGATTCCTGGCCATCCAATAAGATACCTGTCTCATAAACAGATTTCGACCAAATTGACAATGTTGTTATGCCTGATATCCTGTAAGCGTGTATCGGATGTCAAAGCCTTGGACTTGGCTGGTAGAGTTTACACTCCGGACAGGGTTACGTTTAATATTCCCAGACGGACAAAAACTAATTGCAGGTCGGTAACATACCCAATGTTTTTGTACAATTCAAAACTCTGTGTAGTTCAATGCTTAAAAGAGTATGAAATAGTTACGGACGAATTCCGTCAAGACGCTAATGGTCAGTTACTTATAGCTTTGCAAAAACCTTTCAAACCAGTATCATCAGCCACATTATCGCGATGGATTAAATGGTTAATGAAGGAGGCTGGGATAGATACCAACCAATTTGGAGCCCATTCAGTTAGAGGAGCTAGGGCATCCAGATCTTATGCACTAGGTTCTCGTCTAGAGGATATTATGAAAGCGGCTGATTGGTCTTCAGAGTCTACGTTTTGCAAATTTTATCATAAGCCTGTGGTAGATGTGGCTTCTCTTGTTATTAATCAGCTTTAAACGAGCATAATCTGAGCCTCCGGGCCTGAAATAGAATAAAAAAAATTCTAGCTTACGCGTCAAGAATTTTCAATTCTATTAAGGACACGGAGGCGAGGATTATCCCTCCCATTCATTTAGTACTGTATAGAGCAGTGATCCTCAATGTATGGCCCGGGGGCCGCATGCGGCCCTCCTGACATTTACATGCGGCCTCCATGTCAACAGCAGCACTGGCACTAAAAATTGTTAAATAACTGGGCAAGTATTTATTTGGAGTGGAATTGAAGTTAAAGAAAAGGAGTAACTAGGGTGTTCTGGAACTCTTAACTTTAGAAACACCTTCATTATTAAAGCCATCTTGCAGCAATAATACAAAAGTATGATCTGTGTTAAATTCAAACAGTGCATTTAAATAACCTGCAGAACCATTTCACCTTAGTACATATTATATCAGTGAATTAAGAAGTATTTTTTAAAGTGATAGCTTTCAAAAATGAATTTAGAAACTTCCATCCCTTTCCATCCTACACACCCTGACAACAATGTGAACTGTGAACTAAAAGGTAAGTCAGTTGTTATGTGAACTCTTTGGGAGGGCTGGGTTTCTATAAACCATGAACAACATTATAGTTGATTAAATCAGACACAGAAGGTTTTATACAGCATACGTCCTGACTACATATTTCAAGGTTCTTATATGTGTGATGAAGAAAAAGGAAAAAAGGAGGTAAAGTGAAATAAAACATTTGCCTAGGATCACACAATATGGTTAAGTAGAGAAGCTGGGATTTATACCCAAGTTTCTGTATTTACATTGGGCAATTCAGACCCTAGATGTATATGCTTCACCTCCCCTACACACACTTTACCACTACCCCTTCCCGCCCTACCCCCAGCCCTCCGACCGCCACCATGCTGGCAGCAGTGCGGCCCTCGGTCACATCAAAGACCAAGCAGTGCGGCCCCTGGGAAAATATTTGTGAGTACCCATGGTATAGAGTAAAATGTTATCATACTATATTGAAATATATGTCAATATTGTATTCTTCCCACCCTGAGAGATTTGTATGGACTTAAAGTTTTGTTTGTTATACTAGATACTATGATATTACCTATGATTTTTATTCTTTCTAGGCTCTGATCAGAAGAATTCTTGAAGTATTTGGTGTAATCCTTTTTGAGGAGATCGTTATTCGGATCTGTTGTCCGGTTCAGTTGAAAGACTTGGGCCCGTATTTATACTTTTTTTTAGCGCCGCATTTGCGCCGCTTTTTGACGCAAAACGGCGCAAACCTACAAAATACAATAGCATTTTGCAAGTTTGCGCCGTTTTTGCGTCAAAAAACGACGCAAATGCGGCGCAAAAAAAGTATAAATACGGGCCTTGGTTCCAGTAGAGATGGGGTCGTGTTGCACTTAAGAGTTTGAGGACCCGTTACTCTTCGACTATGTAAGAAGTTTCGTTTCTGAAGTTCAAATTGTCGGATCTGGACAAAGAAAGAGGAAGTGACATTGGGGGTCAAAGCATTTATGGACAAAGGGCACCGGGTGTCATTGGTACATGTGATCTCTATCCTGTGCATCATGGGAAATGTAGTTATTGTTTTTCTCTGTTTTAATTGGCTGCTGTATTTGGGTCAGTAAAGAAGGAGATAGCATAATCCTCGCCTCCTTGTCCTTAATAGAATTGAAAATTCTTGACGCGTAAGCTAGAAAATTTTTTATTGGACTAATCGAACTCAGTGGCAGTTCGGTCCTTGGTGCACGGGAGTAAACGTGCTGAGTACAGTGACTATTACAGATCGAGGGTCTACTGTTGGGTGAAAGCAGGTAGTATTCTTGTTATTTTAGAGATTTCTGTCTAATTAAAGCAGGAAAAATAAAAAACTGTGCCAAAGTGTCTCTAGGAAATCTGGCAACATTCGGGGGTCACGTCATTAAGGTGCTGCGCGGGGACTGGCTGGCGGAAATCTGTAGCCGTGCTGGGATAGAGTGACCTTTGACAGGGATGTGCTGGTATTGGTGATTAGATTGTGAACCCATTAGCATGGAGTGAGTGAGTGATTGGAACTGAGGGTGACTGAGAGCTTGACAGAATGGGAAATCCTTTGTCAACGACGGAGGAAGGTGTAAATAAGGAAGAGACATTGCCCTCAGAAGTCACACCAACTAGGGAAATGGTGGCCAAGAAAGGAATACACACGTGCATGTGGCTTGCAAATGGGAAGCAAAGAGAAAATAAAAATTTGAATTTAGAATCCACAATAGGGCTCATTCACGGAGAAGCGTGCTGAATGAGGAAAGGAAGAGAAAGGGGAGAGAGGAAGTCATTGAGACTGTTGGGATCTACCCCTTGATGAAAAGTATAGATAGGGGAGCAACTAAAAAGGGAGACAGAAATAGAGAATGAGGAGGAGGACACTTTCATAGATGAACTCCTCAGAATAAGACTGCCTCCATACAACTCAGCAGCCCCAGCACCGGGTGTCACAGCCCTAGCAGTAATCAAGGCGGGGAAATTGCAGAACCCCCTATGGAAGATAGTGTACCTCAGAGCTATACAGAAATTTCTGTCTCATTCCCAGTCAGATCCCTGCACCTGCAGCAATAAACAGCTTGTCCTTGCCAAGTACCACAATCAATTTCTCAGTTGAGGAACTTGTTAGTACTCTACCGAGTCAACTATACCCCAGACTGTACTCCAAGACCTAGAGCAATGGCATTAGGACACCCGCAATGAGAGAGTTTAGTCAGCAGTGTAATGAGAGGGTCAGACAACTGGTACAGCCTTACCAGCTTACTCTCCAAGTGCAGGGCAAACCCTACAATGATTTAATTTCACCCAGCTGGACACAGAATTCAAAGAAATTGTTAAGGGAAATTTGGGAATGGATTTTCTAGGGCATTACAATGAGAGTGAGTTGCTCTACATGAGCAAGGAAGCAGCAAGGGTGGCAAGAGACGCACATGAGAGGACGAAAAAGGTGGCAGATGAATGCAGAAATGACGTAACTCAGCAAAAGAATCTCAGGAAGAATGCTGGGATTATGATAGGGAAGAAGGAGTTAAAATTGTTTGTTCGAGAACATTAGAGAGTGGAGTGAGACTGAAAAATTCACTGAGCTGTGGTCCAGGAAGGAGAAGGTCAAGGTAAAAGAAAGTGCTAAAGGAAAGGAGGTGGGAGTTGCAAGAGGAAGAGTAAAAGAGTATCCTTTGAGAGAAGTACAGGGAGGAGCATATGTACATGTCCCATGGTCACAGTCAGATCTGTTCCATTTAAAAAAAAAAAACCTTCAAAAACCTACAGAGAATCCTGTTAAGTGGTATACACAGATGGAAAAGATTGTGACCATTTCAAAGGTCTTGTGGGAGGATTTGGATGTGTTGTTGGAGGTGATGGTCCCAAAGGACCTATGGGCAGAATTTAAGAGCGCAGTTGATTGGCCAATCCAAGAACCCCTTAGCGTGATAGGGATGAATACCCCTCACCCATAGTCAAAACCTATCTGAAGATGTCACAAGATTCAAGACCTAAAAGGGTCGGTGCATGCCTATTTTAATGAGATTGATGCAGGTGTACAGGGAGGACAGTGGAATGAACAATCCGCTTGGGGATAACATGGGAAGGTTACATTGTCTTCTTTGTGCAGGGACTAAGACCCAAGAACAGCAAACAGATTAACCAAGATGTCCTCTGCTGGCAGGGTAAGCCAGTCTGTGACATCCTGCAGTATGCAAAATATTGTAATGACATGTTGGAAGCCAAGTGAAAAGGGTTTAAAGAGAAGTATATAATAGCCCAAACACAGTTAGCACAAAGGGGTTTAAAGTTCTGCTTCAAGGACCTGAAGTAGATCCCAGTTATGGGATGACAATGCAAGAGGTTTCCCTGGCATATGGTGGGAACGTCCCTGGAATGGGAAGAAGGTTGAGGTACTATGTCAGGGACCAGGTAAGTGTCCAAAAGAAAGCTATCCCTTGTCACATTTGCAACAAGGTGGAGCATTGGAAGCGGGAGTATCATTACAACCCAGATCAGACCATCGCTGATACCCAAGCTGCAATTCTTACGGGGCAGGGAGTGCTTCCCCCAAAACCAAGATCCCCTATGTCAGCCCCAAAGGTCCCAAAGTCTGTCATGCTGCTAAATTCCCTTAGCCCAGTGCAGATGCACAGCAGGATTACACATTCTCAACTGAGTAACAGGGTACCCCAAACCAGATGATGTTTCAAAGTGGCCCAGTCCCTATGACGTTTGAGACTTTCACAGATTATATTATAGTCCTGTAAACTTGCGAGTAAAAGACTTTCTTTTAAAAACTAAACTGTATCATCTACTGCATGTAGGACGGAGTCAGAACTGAAACACAAGCAGCCAATGCTGAGTTTAAATTACAGTCGCTGGAGTCGGTTGTCAGGCTATATCTGGTCATTACAAAGCAGAACATACTAGTCGGTCTGAGAAAAACAGTCAGAGAGGATGTCTGGGATTTCACAGGCAGGGAAATTGGATTGCTCAAAGGTGCTAAACCCCTAACGATCACTCTCTGACCCAATGCCGTTTTCTCTCAAACCTGTCCTTAAAAAATTATCCCAGAATCCATTGCAGGAGTTACCCCTGTCATTGAGAGCATGATAGAACAGGGCATTTAAATTTTTATTGGGAGTCCTTATAATTCACTAATCATGGCCTTACAAAAAGCAAACAAAAAGTGGAGAATAGTTCAAGATTTTCGGAAAATCAATCAAAATGTAACTCCATGATACTCTGTGGTACCAAACCCTGCTGTAATTTTGTTCCAAATTCCCCATCAGGCCAAGTGGTTCATGGTTATTGACCTCTGTCAAGCCTTCTTCACAGTTCCCTTGGGGCATCAGATAGAAAAGGAAGGAAGGCGAGTGTCTCATGAATGCATAGAGACAGTGAAGTAAGTACACTGGCTCTTCTTGTTCTTTCCTTAAAAGTTTATTTCCAGTTATAATGTACAGACAGAGATACATGCGCTCGCCATCCCCAAACCGGCACAACTCCGACCTTTCATATGAAAACATTCCAATCCCCCGTCACAGCCTGCCCCAACATTCCACTGCCCCTGATGTCATAGCATTCTTCTTTTACATACAAACTAATACATCACTACACATCCCCTTCCCTTAAAAAAAAAAATCACAAAACAAACAAGAAAAATATAATAATAATAATATGTATATAAATAAATATATATATTTTTATTTAATCACACACAAAATTTTCGAATACCTTAGGTTTTCTCAGAACCCTGCCGAAACAACTTTTCTTCACTTCACCACAAGCTACATTTTTATTCTGTTCACGCTCATTCACATTACATTCAAATTCTCCCATATTAATACGAGTCTGGACACCTTCCTGACAGCCCCTAGCTTCCAATTCCCCAATAACTCTAGAATCTTTGTTACCATCAATATCACACTCCAACCACCAATATTTGTTATTATTACCTTCCAGCAAATCATACTGCACAAATTGTTGTTTGCAAGGCTTAGCAATAGCAACGCAACTCATGTGACATACACTGCCATCATCCAAAATGACAGTATTTCTCATCACTTTCTTAACTCTTATAGGCTCGCCAAACTTGCTCTCACCTTTAGCCACTTTCCTTACGGATTTCACTCTCACCCAATCTCCCACATTCAAATGTACTTCTTTAGTGCCATATTTATTATTAAAATATTTCTTGTTCTTTTCTTGTGAACTCTTTATGCACTTTCTTACATGTTCCTTGCTCCAAAGTACTTGACTACTTCTTTGCATCCAACCAGGGTTAATCTTCAAAAATGGAATTCTACCTCACATTATATCAAACTGACTTTGACCTATTGTCTCATGAGGTGTCACTCTATAAGCCCATAACATTTTCCTTAACTCAGAATCTATATTACTTTTGTTTCCATGCTTTCCAATTTGAATGATGCCCTTGAAAATCCTATTTATACGTTCCACTACAGCATTCCCCCTGGGATGATATAAAGCTGTAAACCTTTGTTCAATACCAGTCATTTTAGCAAAAGTTTTCATTTCCTCAGATTTAAATTGAACACCATTGTCCATCAATAAAATTCTGGGAAATCCTTCTCTCAAAAATATTTCCTCCAAAAAATTAATCACTGCCTTGGTATCAATTTTTTGTAACACAGAAAATTCAATCCACCTTGAAAACAAATCAACTAAAACCACAATAAACTTTGAAGTCCCATCATGCCACGTAATAGGACCCATAGGGGGTCATTCTGACCCTGGCGGCCGGTGACCGCCAGGGTCACCGACCACGGGAGCACCGCCAACAGGCTGGCGGTGCTCCCGAGGGCATTCTGACTGTGGCGGTTCGGCCGCGGTCAGAAAGGGTAAACCGGCGGTCTCCCGCTGGTTTACCGTTGCCCCATTGAATCCTCGCTCCGCCGCCATGGGGATTCAGACACCCCCTACCGCCATCCTGTTCATGGCGGGAATCCCGCCATGAACAGGATGGCGGTAGGGGGTGCCGTGGGGCCCCTGGGGGCCCCTGCAGTGCCCATGCCAATGGCATGGGCACTGCAGGGGCCCCCGTAAGAGGGCCCGCAAAGTATTTCAGTGTCTGCTTTGCAGACACTGAAATACGCGACGGGTGCAACTGCACCCGTCGCACCTTCCCACTCCGCCGGCTCCATTCGGAGCCGGCATCCTAGTGGGAAGGTTGATTTGCCCTGGGCTGGCGGGCGGCCTTTTGGCGGCCGCCCGCCCGCCAGCCCAGGGCAAATCTCAGAATCACCGCAGCGGTCTTTCGACCGCGGTGCGGTGTTCTGACGGGGTTACTTTGGCGGGCGTCCTCCGCCGCCCGCCAAAGTAAGAATCACCCCCATAATGTCTAAAGCAACTTCTTCCCATGGTATATTAGGACAACTTGAAGAAGAAATTGGCGGGTTAAGTTTTTTTTTAGCTTTGTCACTATTCTCACATTCCATGCAGTCACGTACATATCTCTCAATTTCTACATCAATTTTTGGCCACCAATTAAGTACTTTAATTCCTCTTTTGGGGCAAGATATTCCTGAATGACCTTCATGTCCAATAGCGATAAGTTTATTTCTAAAACCACAGGGGGGAATAATCTTCCCACCTCTACACACAAAATCACCTTCAATACTCAATTCATCTCTCACTTCCCAAAATGCTCTTAACATATCACTGCTTTTGACTTTCTTGTCATTATACCAGCCGAACATCACTTTGTTTTTAACTTCTTTCAACACTTCATCTTTCTCATACTCCATGATCCATTCTTCTTTTTGCAATGAGCTTAAAGTATTCTCATCAAACACACCAGCTACACACCAGTCATTCCATGGATGTTGATCCAACTCTCTTAAAGGTAAGGACATTCTACTTAAAAAATCTGCAGTAACATTTTTTACCCCAGGAACATACTGTACTTCATATAAGAAATCTTGTAGTCTCATAGATAGTCTAGCTATTCTCGCAGATGCTCTACATAAACCTTCTGTAGTTAACAATTTAGTAAGGGGCTTATGGTCAGTCCGTATGATGCATTTTTGCCCCCAAACAAATTTCCGAAAGTGTTCTAATGCCCATACACATGCCAAAGTTTCTCTCTCTATTCCAGAGTATCTTTCCTCTGTGGGAGACAAACAACGGGATGCAAATGCAACCACATATTCTTTACCCACATTGTCACTCTGTGTTAATACACTACCAAGGCCCTTACCACTTGCATCCATAGTGATAATAGAACAAGCTTTTGGATCGTACCCATGCAACATTGGAGCACTCACAATTGCATTCTTAATTTCCTGAAAAGCCTTCTGACAACTTACATTCCATTCAAATTTCACTTTGTTTTTTAGTAACAGTCTCATTTGGTAGGTTTTAGCTGAAATATTTCTACAAATTTTGAATAAAACTCGGCTAGACCTAAAAAGGATCTCAAATCATCTTTAGATGTGGGGCATGGGGCATTCTTAATAGCTTCCACCAACTTTTTTTTAGGTCTTATGCCTTCATGATCAATCTCATGTCCTAAATACGTTACTTTTCTCTGTGCAAATCTACATTTACTGCTCTCTGCGGTCAAACCTTTTTCTTGTAAGATGTTCAAAACATTCCTCAATTCCTTATCATGATGTTTCTTGCTACTTCCCATAGCTAAAATATCATCCTGAAAGAATGTAACATTAGGCAAATGTCCAAATAACTGCACCATCAACCTTTGAAAGACGGCAGCCGCCGACGCCAAACCAAATGGCATACGTTTGAAACGAAAACAACCCCATGTTGTACAAAACTTGTAAGATGTCTGCTATGATAGTCCAACCTAACCTGGTGGTAAGCAGACGACAAGTCCAAAGTGGAAAACCATTTAGCATCTCTCGTGGCAGACAACATCTCATCAATACGAGGCAAAGGAGACTGATCTACTATGATATTATTGTTCAAACCTCTCAAATCCACACACAAACGCACTTTGCCATTAGCTTTACGCGCAACAACCAAAGGTGAAACCCACTCAGAAGCTTCAACTGGTTCTATAATCTGTGAATTTTGTAACCTGTCCAACTCTTTTTTTACCTCACCCTTGACAATAAACTGAATATTCCTTACCTTATGAATTTTTGGTTTGGCATCCTTTTTGAGTCTAATCTGATGTATAAAGCATTTCAGTTGACCTACTTGCCCATTGAACCCTCCTGGAAACTCTTGTGTGACCCATTTTTTTGTGTCTTCTTGATCACACATTACTAAGACTTATCTACACTGTTAGGATCAAGCACAATATGCAGTTTCTTTTGGTCTTTCCAGCCTAATACCGACGGACCATCCTTAGCCACATATAATTTACATACTGCTTGTCTTTGCTTAAATTTGAATACCAGCAATCTAAAACCAATAATATCTTTTCTATCACCAGTGTAACTTTCAGGCGAAATGTCAGAGGTTTCGAAATGTTCCCCTAAACTATGTACAAAATGCTTTTGCCGTGTGCATTCTGAAACAATACTGTATGGGGAACCAGAGTCTGCTGCCACTTGCAGCATAACTCCCCCAAATGATACCCAACACAAGGGTTTGTTTGACGTTTGTCCTGAAATGTTCAAAACCACAGTTTTGTGACCTCTCAGTTTATAATTCACGTCTTCATCACTGTCATCAGAACAGTCTTCCACCACTTCCTTAATGCAGGCCACCTTACTGTTCACCTTCTTCATTTGTTTCTTCCTGCACACCCTAGCAAAATGGCCTACAATTCCACATTCCAAACACTTAGCATTTTTAGCTGGACACCCATCAAATTTTGCAGAATGAAAGGAACTCCCGCAACGGAAACACTCATTTCTGGATCGATCAGGCATGTTAGATTTTTGATTCTTTGCAAAAGTTTGATTTTTCTCTTTTTTATAGTCATTATCCCGCTTATCCATGGACCATTTGTTGTGCTTGCGATCACTAACTTTGGCAACGACTTCTTCAGAGTTCTTCTCCTGTGCCAAAGTGATTTTCGCACATCTTTCGGATAATTCTGCTTTCTTCACTAAAGCAATAATATCCTTTAGACTGGATTCGCCTTCAATCCACAACCTCTCTTGAATAGATTTGTTTTTAGTATATATTACAATCTGGTCCCATACCAGTTCATCATGTAGACCAGCAAACCTACATGAGCTAGCTAAATGTTTTAAAGCAGAAACGTAGCTCTCTATGTCCTCGTGTTTCTCTTGTTTTCTGTGGAAAAATGCGTGACGAAACACATCTTCATCGCCTCTATTGTGTTTTTGTAGTTGATTGTAAATACGAAGACCTTCAGGGCCTAAACAGTGCATTAAGATCCTTTTTTTTCTTTCAGCAGAGATTAAACCATTGCAATCTTCTAAGTTTGCGATGTAATTCAAAAAATATTCCTTCCACTCCTTCCATTGTACAGCTGGTTCACCAGGAGACGCTAAAAATTCCTTTGGTGTACTCAACTGCAAAGAAAGCGACGTCCCTGTACCAGAAGAATCTCCACTGGAAGACATAGGGGGTCATTCTGACTCCCGCCGGCCGCGGTATCCGCAGGGCCGGCGCGAGCCGCCAGAATACCGCTGCGCGGTCACAAGACCGCCGCGGGTATTCTGGGTTTCCCGCTGGGCTGGCGGGCGACCGCCAGAAGGCCGCCCGCCAGCCCAGCGGGAAACACCCTTCCACAAGGATGCCGGCTCCGAATGGAGCCGGCGGAGTGGAAGGGGTGCGACGGGTGCAGTTGCACCCGTCGCGATTTTCAGTGTCTGCATGGCAGACACTGAAAATCATGGTGGGGCCCTCTTACGGGGGCCCACGACACCCCATACCGCGGTATGGGGGTCGGAAACCCCATGGCCGGCGGTACACCGCCGGTTTTCCGTTTCTGACCGCGGCTGTACCGCCGCGGTCAGAATGCCCTTGGGAGCACCGCCAGCCTGTTGGCGGTGCTCCCGCGGTCCCCGGCCCTGGCGGTCCATGACCGCCAGGGTCAGAATGACCGCCATAGTGTACTAAAAATTATAGCTGTAAAATATAACTCTTAACTTACTTCTTCAGCAAGACATGTATCTCTGTTATAATAATTTCTCTTAGTTTTCCTTTGTGCCGGATAAACTTCAGCAATGAAGTTGCTAAAAAGTTAAGAATAGTAAAAATAATACCATGTACTTGGTACTAATTAACATTAAAAGGGCGCTGTTCCTGCTCCCATGTAACTTCCATTGAAAGAACCAGCACGTTCACAAGACATTGTTATTAAGCATTATGTTGTCCAGGCAACCAGTAACCACGCGGGGGTGCACGCGAGGACCGACACGATGAAAAATCTAACATTCAAGCAGTACACACGCGCCTCAAACAAAGTAAACAAACGGCAACTGTATTAGAGAAAGAGAAAAATACAAATAAATAAATAATTTTAAAAAACTTCCCTCACTTGCTTAAAATAAGTTGCCTTTAACAAAGCAGGTCCGAAAATAGCTGCTCTCCAATCCTCAGTCTGATGTCTGTAGTGTTGCCTTCCAATAATTGCAGTTTTCTCAGTCCATTGCTTGCTGCTTTACGATCCCATCCTCGTCGCCATGTGAAGTAAGTACACTGGCTCTTCTTGTTCTTTCCTTAAAAGTTTATTTCCAGTTATAATGTACAGACAGAGATACATGCGCTCGCCATCCCCAAACTGGCACAACTCCGACCTTTCATATGAAAACATTCCAATCCCCCGTCACAGCCTGCCCCAACATTCCACTGCCCCTGATGTCATAGCATTCTTCTTTTACATACAAACTAATACATCACTACAGACAGTTCTTAAGATTAAGGGGGTTATTCTAACTTTGGAGGAGTGTTAATCCGTCCCAAAAGTGATGGTAAAGTGACGGATATACCACCAGCCGTATTACGAGTTCCATAGGATATAATGGACTCGTAATACGGCTGGTGGTAAATCCGTCACTTTTCCGTCACTTTTGGGACGGATTAACACCTCCTCCAAAGTTAGAATAACCCCCTAAGTTCCTAAGCACACAGAGAAAAAAGTGTGAATGTTCCTGGGCATGACTGGCTACTGCACACAATGGATCCCAAACGTTTTTCTTGTGGTGAAGCCTTTACTGAGGCTGACGCATACTGATGTCAATGAACCGGTACTAAAAATGACTTTTTAGCACACCTGCTCTTGGAATGCCAGACTATATGAAATAATTTGTGTTCATTTGTCATGAAAGAGATGGGTGTGCATTGTCTGTACTAACATAAGCCCATGGGGACATTAAGTCCCCCACTGGATACTTTGCAGCTACTCTTGATCCTGTGACAGAAGCATTGCCTCGCTCTCTCAAAGCGGTTGCAGTGGTGAGCCTTAGCATCCAGCAGACCGAAGGGATAGTGATAGGCTACTCCCCTAATTGTAATGGTCTCTCACTCAACTGAAATTCTCATGACCCATACCTGCTCGCAGCATTTGACCAATAGCCACTTAACCTGTTTTGAGAGAATGATTTTGCAGCAGAAAATGTTCCATCAGGGGATGTAGCAGACTAAACCTTGCTTCCTTGTTGCCAACTCGAGAGGGAGACGATGAGGACAAAAATTACAGTGATTGTGTTAGCACTACTGACTTGTGCAGAAAACCGAAAACTGACATATTGAATGTCCTCCTTCCGGAATCTGACCACTCTCTTTTGTGTTGATGAGCCATGCTTGAGAGACCGACACAGTATTTTAAGAGTCACGTATGCTGTGTGTAGGCTGAGCGGGGTTGTGGAAGTGTTCTACCTGTGCCATGTAACATCTGCACCTCCAGCCAAACTGATTGTTCTTACCAGAGCCCGCTGCATTTCAGAGGGTTAATGAGTCACTATTTCCACTGACAGCCTGTATGGGTTTGGAGTTGTATATGACTTTACGCAGTTGTGGTCACAACAAGGTTTCATGTCCTCTACTGGTTCCCCTATTAGGAAGGGAAATTGCTGTGGTAAAGTGTGCTGCAATGAAGAATGGCAGTTATTTTGTCACCAGGGCCAATTATTATGCATTATGCAGATTAAATTGCCCGATATTGTGCTCTTGAGTCCAGCTCCTTCGACGTGGATGAACCATGTAATGCAGAGGGAGAGACAATTCCAACATGTTACTGAATACGAATACTGTAAATACCTTCAGTGAGTTGAGAGAACTGCAACATACAGCCTCAGAGCTAGAAATGGCCAAATGGGAAAAGATGGGGTATGTGAAGGATGGCAGTGACATTTGGTTGTCCAATAATGGTAAGGCAGTTCTCCTAAATTCTTTCTTGCCTGTGATGGTACGGCAAATGCATGGCCCAACACATTGGGACAATCCCCATTTCCGAACAATGGCAGAAAGCTTGTGCCAATGTTGTGCTAAATGCCAGAAACAGAATGTGGGCAAAAGGGTTGTGGTGACCATGAGCCACATTGGAAAGTCTGATGGTTCTTTCAACTGTCTCCAGATTGAATTTTTGGAGATGCCTTGATGTAACCAATCGAGCATATCCTCGCCATCATGTGCTTGTTCTCATGATGGGTCAAGGCATATCCCACCAGGAGATGTGACAATCTAACAATTGTCAAACTATTGCTGAAGGAGTTAATACTGTGATTTGGTATGCCAGTTCATCTTGAATCGGATCAAGGAACTCACTTAAAGAGTGAGATGATGTAGTTGTTAGGTACATCGCTAGGGACTGACCAGAAATTCAACTGCAGCTACAGGCCTGAGGTGTCTGTTTCTGTAGACAGTGTGAACAGATCAAAGCTAAATTGACTAAAGCCAATGCCTCTGCCTCACTCAAATAGTCTGAAGCTCTTCCTTTGTTACTGATGACCATCCGAAGTACCCCTTGTAAGTGAATAGGATTGTCTCCTCACGAGGTGCTAATGGGGCGGGTCATGCAAATTCCTTCTGTTCCTGCAGCTGCTCTTGGGACTATCACAGATAACCTAGTACCTGAGTACTGCAAGGGACTATCTGATATGGTACATTCTCTCTCTCATCAGGTTGATGCTACTTCTTCAGCAGTACGAGAGATGCCAGGACATGATTTGAACCCTGGCGTTTGGGTTCACGTCCAGAAACATGTTTGCAAGTCCTGTCTGGAAGATCCCTGGAGGGCCATTATCAGGTGATCCTGGTCACCAACACTTCAGTTAAGTGTGGTCTGCCAAACTGGATACAGGTCTCCCACACGAAGAGGGTAAGACAAGAGGAAGAAGTGGAGCCAACATCTACTAATTCCTCAAGTTTCCCCAGGTTTGAAGTTTGAGGCATCGGAAGAAAAGGAAGATCAGTCCGATGTCCCACAGCAGGCATCAGGCAAGCATCATCAGGGACGAGAGCCAGACGAAGGTACCATCATTCCCTCAATCACTGTAACACCAACCACTGAATTTGGAATACACATTCACCAGGACAGTGAAAATGCATGGAAAGCCAAAACTAACCTCTTGCAGCCAAAGTTGCAAATATCAGAGGATAGTGTGGCACAAGGACGTTCCACCTCTGAGAGTAAATGAGCCTCGAAAGAACCAGAAATCACAAGCAGCTTTAAGGATCAAGGCTCAACTGAGGAAGGCTGGCCAAGAACTATAACCAGAAAGGGACTACTGACAACTAGGAAAAGACCAGAGACAATAAGGGAAGATAATGTGTTAGAGGAGCCAGAGCAGGCTGATCAACCTGATAGAATGGATGAAAGCCTGGATTTGATCCAAAAGAAAGAGAAAGGTCAACCAGAATTATTCAGGCCCAGATTGGACATAACTTGCTAAAATTAGTTTTGAATCTGATGATTGCCTGACCGACATGGACGAACCTCCTTGAGACCAAGACAAGTCACACAAAGTGCTCATTTATGTTGATCACTTACAAATGTTGAAAGGACTGTCAGAGAGTTACAATAACGCTCAGAAGGACAGGAGCCCTTTTTTGCCTCCAGCTGACAGAGAATAAAAATCCCTGTAGTTTTCGAGGTAGGGTAGGGGACGATAGCGTAGAAGTTATAGGACTAACCACTGCCACCTGAGATTTTCTTGATCTAATCTAAGATAATCAATCAATCAATCAATCAAAGGATTTATAAAGCGCACTACTCACCCTTTAGGGTCTCAAGGCGCTGGGGGGGAGCTACTGGTCGTAACAAAGATAACATGGTGCAGCAACTCTACAAAGTTTTGACTGTAGCTTTGGTAGTTGCCATTTCTGTTTCTGTGTTTGGATGGCTGTTGGATGTTTATCTGTTGGGAGGGGAAATCCTCCACGGTCGAATAAACTCCTCATTGATGCATACCCTGAGAACCATGTACCTGTGTAGAGATGTATGAACGTCTTTGTCTCAAGTCCTATAAAAGGATGTGCATTTCACTGTACCCCGGACCCCCCCATTTTCCACGTTTAGACGGCTAATCTGTGCTAGATGTCATATAGAATTTTACTGAGTTCTCTGTACTTATGAATTGTGCACTTGCTGTTAAACCTATTAATGGCGTATTTCAGGTATTTTGCATATTAACTCCTTATATAATTTTTCAATCTATAACTGATGTCTGCCATTCCTATTAGAATGTCTCAGTACTGAACTTGATTACAAATGTATTATTGATGGGTCCAATCAGGGGGACACCAATGCCTGTAGCGGGACTACAACACTCCCGTTCCTAGCCGTTGGAGTGTTCTCGGCATAATCATTTAAGATAGGTTTGCGCGCTGACAATATCTAAGGTTTAACGGTTTTCTGTTTCGATGCTTGACTACACATAACGTCACCTACTCCCACCTGTCTGGCAAGGGAACATTAGACACATAAGGAAAAAAAACATAACAACTGCCATCATCCCACCTCCCTAACTCTTACCCTCCCCTCCCCAGAGCAAACAAGTGAAAGAGAAAAAAGAAACAGGAGCTGGCTAGATACCAATGAATTTCTATTTGAGGAAGGCATCATAATGGGGTCGCAGCTCACTCTGTTGTAAGAGGGTGGTAATGTTGTAAGCTGCACAGGGAGGAGCCACAACACTTTCAAGCATCACATCAGGTGAGCTCCTGATTCTATTTAGGTAAGAAAGTCAGAAATGACAATCAGAACACTTCAATGGATTTGAGACCGTGGTCCAGTGAGGATAGGCTCTCCATGGTGTGATTAGTGTTTCAAAGGCATGTCAGTCAGTCTCTCAGCTTGGGAACTGTTTTCTTTGGCTACAGCATCAAGATGGCTTGAATGGCAACAGACAAGGGAAGTCTGGTATCTTGGTTGTGGTCTAGTTGACATGCAATATGTATTACATAGGATGGGAGATGCATTAAAATGTTAAAGGTTTTAGAATTGGTTTGAGGTCAGTTAGCAGCTGGCTGTTATGATGGATGGGACGTTTCCTGTATTCTGCAGTATTTCATTATAACCTCTCCTTCCTAGACTATCTGTGTGGGGCACAGCTTCTTCACATTGGCGACGAGACTTGTTGGACATAATTTGGTGGACCTTAACTTGCTAAGATGTTTTTCCCCTTGATCCGTTATGAGACGAAGAAAGGCCTATCTACTGTTGTGGTATAGACTCTGCAAGGAAACGTCTCAACAAGCTATTCAGCTCTAAACACGCGTTTATTTAAGGTACTGTGTTAGGCCGCATGGTGCAACCCTGTTTACAGACTGTTTGTGACTTTTCATTTACCTTTACAGTACTTGTTAAAGCGTGCATAGTTAATTTACATTTAAAAGTTGAGCACACATACGTCTTGAAAGCTACCTTTGGTGTTCATGCTGTGTCCGCCAGGAGCGTTGGAGCATCGCTATTTTGGAACTTTAATTTGTTGCGTGTTGCCTCTGATGTGCACATCTCTGCCTGCCTGTTGTTGCTAACACACGCAAAGACTCTTCGGACGCACTGCAATGTCACAGAGATGCGCATTCCACACATCTGTTAAGTTGTTCTTTTAGTTGTCGTGGCAACCATGCAGCCAGCTATGGCGCACTGAAGAGAAAGACGGCGAACCACTTTTCATTTACACAGTGGATTCAATTCTTTACAGACGGTCCCTTCATTCCTTAGATGGCAAAGACTTCCGGTGTTGTGGGTTTTGTTTCTTTCCTTGTTTTTATTTTAAGTTTTTGCAGGGAGTTCTCGGGTGTGAATCTCACACTGGCATGTCTTGGTGTGGATCACACACTGGCGTTTTGTTTCAAATACTTTTTGACTGTTTCTGCAATTTCGACAGCGGATTTGTGGGTGTGTGATTGCATACTAGTGTCGTGAGCTTCTGCTTTTAAACCTTTTCTTTGACATTGTAGCGTTAACAGTAGTAACACATATTTCTCTTGGGTTTTTGTGATCTCAGACGTACGTACTATGGTGGTCATTACAACCCTGGAGGACGGTGTTAAAGCGGCGGTAAGACCGCCAACAGGCCGGCGGTAAAAAAAATTGAATTGCGACCGTGGCGGAAACCACCAACAAAGACAGCCACTTTAACACTCCGACCGCCACGGCGGTACAAACAAACAGCGCGGCGGTCACCGCCAACAGACAGGCGGAAGACTCTGGGGGTCATTATGACCTCGGCGGTCTTTGAAAAAGAGCTCTGAGGCCGCAGGAGACAGAATACCGCCTTTGCCAGCGGTATTCCTGGCTCCCTATTATGACATTTCCGCTGGGCCAGCGGACGGTAACAGTGTTACCGTCTGCTGGCCCAGCAGAAATGTCACATCAACATTGCTGCCGGCTCATAATAGAGCCGGCGGCAATGCTGATGTGCAGCAGGTGCAGTTGCACCCGTCGCGCATTTTACTGCCCGAAATTCGGGCAGTGAAATGCGCGACGGGGCTATGCCTGGGGGCCCCTGCACTGCCCATGCCAAGTGCATGGGCAGTGCAGGGGCCCCCAGGGGCACCCCAAGTCCCCTTACCACCAGCCTTTCAATGGCGGTGTGTACTGCCACGGACAGGCTGGCGGTCGGGGACTCATAATCCCTAGGGCAGCGGTGCATGCACCGCTGCCCTGGGGATTATGACCGCCAGGCGCAATCCTGGCGGGAAAGTGGAGGGGCCGGCGGTATGGCCGTGGCTTTTCCGCCACGGTCATAATTGCTGGCGGAACACCGCCAGCCTGTTCGCGGTGTTACCGCCAACTTACCGCCGACCGCCAGGGTCGTAATGACCACCAAAGTACCGCCCACAGTATCACAACCTACCAATCCGCCACATTTTCCGGGGCGGATTCACCGCGGACAAAAACACGGCGGAAACAGGACTTCGAAGGGAAAACGCTCACCTCTACACACCCCACGAGGAATCCGGACGCCATGGAACCAGAGCTGCAGATCCTGCCAGCCCTTATCTTCTTGCTCCTCTACCAGGAGCACGAACGCCGGCGGCGAAGACAACGGTGAGTACTGCACCTACGACACAGGAGAGGGGGAGGGAAAAAACTGGGACACACACGCAACACCCCCACCCTCACCCACTACAACACACACACCAATACAGCATGATACATTACACCCCCCAAACCCCCTGGAAGAATGCAAAGACAAAAGAAAATGAGTGTAACCATTGTAATATATTAAAATCAAGTACGCAAAAATATATATATATATACACTATAAACAAAATATGCACCAAGCTTAGTAGTCCAGGTAGTGCTCCAATGAAGTCCGTGGAACACTGGGCCCACACGGTATGGGCGAGGCCCACACAAGATCCCCGACTATGACGGAGAGAACACTGCAGGGGCATCAGAGAGCAAGAAAACAGGCACCTCAGGGGGAGGGAAAGGGGGGGCACCTCACCCGGTTGAGTGCACAACGCCAAAATCCACGAGAGGGCCACATGCCCACTGTTCCATCCTGGGGAGTGCAAAGCCACAGTCTCTCTAGTCTCTACAGTGGGTGGGTTGCCCACTGTTCCATCCTGTTCCATCCCGGGGAGTGCAAAGCCACAGTCTCTCAAGTCTCTACAGTGGGTGGGTTGCCCACTGTTCCATCCTGGGGAGTGCAAAGCCACAGTCTCTCAAGTGGATAAAAGTCTCCACTGGTTCTGGAGGGGGCATTGTGCCCAGAGTGCTTCATCCTGCTAAGTACTGAGGTAGTGGATGACAGTCTCCACTGGTTCTGGAGGGGGCATTGTGCCCAGAGTGCTTCATCCTGCTCGTGACGGACTCAGTAGCGTCAGTGCCCTTGGCGCTCATGGGCCAGCGGTGCTTGTGGCGGCGGTGCCCTGTTCAGCAGTGCTTGTGGCGGCGTTGCCCTGTTCAGCGGTGCTTGTGGCGGCGGTGCCCTGTTCAGCAGTGCTTTTGGCAGCGGTGTCCTATGGAGTGACTCAGTTGCTGGCGGTCCTTCATGGCCCAGAGGGGCTGGTGCTGGCGGCCCTGTGTGGCCCAGCGGGGCTGGTGCTGGCGGCCCTGTATGACCCAGCGGGGCTGGTGCTGGCGGTCCTCTCTGGCCCAGCGGGGCTGGTGCTGGCAGTCCTGTCTGGCCCAGCGGGGCGGGTGCTGGCGGTGGCCTCTTGGGCAGCAGGGCAGGTGCTGGCGGTGGGCTCCTGGGCATCAGGGCAGGTGCTGGCGGTGGCCTCTTGGGCAGCAGGGCAGGTGCTGGCCTCTTGGGCAGCAGGGCAGGTGCTGGCAGTGGGCTTCTGGGCAGCAGGGCAGGTGCTGGCGGTGGCCTCTTGGGCAGCAGGACAGGTGCTGGCGGTGGGCTCCTGGGCAGCGGGGATGATGGCTGTGGGCTCCTGGGCAGCAGGGATGATGGCGGTGGGCTCCTGGGCAGCGGGGATGATGGCGGTTCTCTCCGGCGTGCTGCTCTTCCCAGACCTGCTGACTTTCTTGTGGCCCTTCCCCACCTTGGAAGGTGTCGCAGCTGACTCCACACTCCTACCTGTACCTCTGGGAGCGGCTTTGGTGGCTGGAGTCTTCCCCCTGTCCCGCCGGGCACTGGCCAACTTTTGATGCTTGACAGGTGGGGGACTGTCGGTGCTGTGGCTCCGTGCCACACTGGCTGCCCTGGTTGCCAGTGCACTTCAGATTCCGGTGACTACAGGCACCACTAGTCCCGGAGATGTTGAGGCTGAGGTGCTGGGTTGGGACCTGGAGAGTCGGGCCTTAGGAGGCGGACGGGGTGGGGGAGGTGTGGGAAAGAGGTCAAGGTTGGACAGGAAAAGTTTTTGGGAAACACTGGGGCGGCTAGCTGGAGAAAGTTTGGGAGTGGAGGAAGAGGTTGTGGTTGTAGGAGGTGTTGGTTTGGTGACTTTGGGTGAAGGTGCATGCGCTGGAGGCTGTCGTGAGGTGGATGGCTGTTGGGTGGGTGGGTGCCTGCGTTTGTGTATCTTGGGAGGTGGCGTCACAGACACACTGGGAGAGGACACAGGAAGTGTGAATGGTAGTGGGGGTGGTGACTGCACATGAGCAGGGTGTGGTGGTGTGTGTGCTGGTGATGGAAGTAGTGGCTGTAGATGTAGTGCATGCAGGTATGAGTGGAGACGTGACTGGGAGGGAGGAGGGAGACGAGGAGGAGGGGGACACAGTGGAGGCAGTGGATGTTGGTGTGTCTGCATGTGTGTGATGCTTGCGTGAGTGCCTGTGAGATGTGTGGTGCTTATGTTTGCCTGAGCTTCCCTCGTGTGTTGACGTGTGTGCATGCTGGTCTGAAGGTGTGCTTGGGATAGGCTGAGGTAGAGGGGATTGGGTCTGGGTGGAGGAAGTTGGAGGGGGGAGGCTAGACACAGGGACAATGGCTGCCATCAGTGCTGAGGCCAGAGTCTGAAAAGCTCGCTGAAGGGCTGCCTGACCAGAATGAATGCCCTCCAGGAATGCATTTGTTTGTTGCAACTGCCTTTCTACACCCTGGATGGCATTAAAAATGGTAGACTGCCCAACAGTGAGATTGCAGGGTTCGATGATGGGCAGCCTGACCAGAATGAATGCCCTCCAGGAACGCATTAGTGTGTTGCAACTCCCTTTCTACACCCTGGATGGCATTCACAATGGTAGACTGCCCAACAGTGAGTGACCTGAGGAGGTCAATGGCCTCCTCACTGAGGGCAGCAGGGGTGACAGGGGCAGGGGCTGAGGTGCCTGGGGCGAAGGGGATGCCCACCCTCCTGGGTGAGCGGGCACGGGGCAAAGGCTGAGGGGCTGCTGGGAGGGCGGTGCTGGTAGGGGGGGTCGCAGCTGTACCTGTAGATGCGGGGGCACAGATGTTGCCGCCACCACAAGGGAGCTCCCATCAGAGGACGAATCCGTGTCACTGGTGTCAGCTCCTGTCCCCGCCGTGGAGCTCCCCTCGCCCTCCGTCCCACTGGTGTACTCCGACTCCATTGTCTCGCCCTCCAAGGCCATGTGGGATGCTGCTCCCTCCTGCTCCGTTGCCACTGCTCCTCCGCCTGATGATGCTAATGCACACAAGAACAGGGAGACCACAAAAATGGGGACGACGACAGAAGAAAGACATGTTGAGTGCATGCATTACCGCTACCGTTGGCGGACACGACAGACACAGAAGCCCCCTACACTACACCGCGCACTTGGCCTCCACTGTTCAATCCCTGGGACATGGCCTACAAGGCTATGGACGACATCTGCGCACATCGATTTCACAGGAGCCTGACTAGGTGTACTTGGCACTCTACACAGGTGGGATGGGGTGCCAAAGGCTCTGCCAGCATAAGGGGACCTTGCCTCCTAAACTCGTCCTGGCCTAGGGAAACCCACAGCCCACCTCCCCCACCCAGACACCTCCACCTCTTGCAAAATCAGCAGAATAAGAGTGTACTCACCCCCTTGTGGCTGCTGTGATGCCCCTAAGTGCCCATCCAACTCTGGGTACGCCACCGCCAGGATCCTGAACATCAGGGGGTCATGGTGCGATGGGCACCCCTCCCACGTTGGGTGGCCATCCCCAGCTGGGCCTGCGCCATCTTCTTGCTCAGCGGCGAATGTCCTCCCATCTTTTACGGCAGTGGGTGCTCTGTCTGTGGTAGACCGCCAGGGTCCGGACGTCCTTGGCGATGGCACGCCAAATATCTTTTTTCTGGTGGGCGCTGACCTACATGAATTGTACAGGGGGGAAAGAAAAGTTATTACCAAATGCACCATCACAGTCATTGGCCCCCATCCCTACCCTTGCCATTATGCACATGCACTCACCGCCTTTTCATGCACGCCTCAATCTCCCCCCCCACCTTCTTTCATCCACCCCACTCCACACAGGCATAGCCCATGCAGCATGCTCCCAGTGTACTTACCTGTTTGTCTGGAGGACCGTAGAGTAGGGTGTACTGGAGGAGGACCCCATCCACGAGTTTCGCCAACTCCTCCGATGTGAAGGCAGGGGCCCTTTCCCCAGACGCACGAGCCATTGTCTCTTCCAGACCGAGGTCACAGCAGCACTTGCAGTGTAGGTCCTCTCCTGTCGAAGATCAGGTATCGAGTGATTGAACAGATAGAAAATGGTGGTCACGTCCGCGGCGGTGCGTACCGTCATCGCCGGCGTACATCGTCATTGGCTCCTGGGACCCATAGGGTCCAATGTTAACCAATGCAGAATTGCGCCGCAGTCTTCGACCGCCTACCGCGACGGTGTACAACGCCAGCGCAGTTACCTCACATCCCATTTTCCCACTTTACAGGTCAGACAGCAGCCATTTCAGGGGCCCACATGGCTTAAATTTTAACTGTGTCACACATACCTAGGCCTAGCCTCAACACACATACAGGCCAAATATCGGATTATGATTCGTGTTCGGTGTAAGCTGTGTTTACGTACCTCTGAGTTGTTTGACTCTGTGCTCGCTGTTGTCCTTCATAGGCACCATCCGCTGGGACATGTGAGGAGATGGCGGCATCCTCCGGTGTACAGACCGCTGGTGGACCTGTCGACAATGGAGGAAAGACATGTGATCATCACCTACAGGCTTGACCGTGCCACAATCCAGGAACTGTGTGCCCAGTTGGAGCCAGACCTGATGTCAGCTATCTGCCATCCCACAGGAATCCCCCCTCAAGTGCAGGTGCTGTCAGTACTCCATTTCCTTGCAAGTGGGTCATTTCAAACAACAGTGGCCATAGCATCAGGGATGTCCCAGCCTATGTTTTCCAACGTATTGTCCAGAGTGTTGTCTGCCCTGCTGAAACACATGCAGAGCTACATCGTTTTCCCTCAGGTGGAGGATTTGCCTACAGTGAAAGGAGACTTCTATGCCCTGGGACATATCCCCAACATCATAGGTGCCATTGATGGGACACATGTGGCTTTGGTCCCCCCCGCAGGACTGAACAGGTGTACAGAAACCGGAAGAGTCATCATTCCATGAATGTGCAGATGGTGTGTCTGGCAGACCAGTACATCTCCCATGTGAATGCCAAGTTCCCTGGCTCAGTGCATGATGCTAAAATCCTGCGGAATAGTAGCATCCCTTATGTGATGGGTCAACTCCAGAGGCACCGTGTGTGGCTATTAGGTGAGCACCTGGAAGCAAGTCAGTAGGAATGGTTGTCTGGGTCTGGAGATATCACTCCAGGTTAGTGTGTGTCTAACAATTGTCCCTCGCCATTTGCAGGTGACTCTGGTTACCCCATCCTGTCATGGCTACTGACCCCAGTGAGGAATCCCAGGACAAGGGCAGAGGAACGCTACAATGAGGCCCATGGGCGAACTAGGAGGGTGATCGAATGGACCTTCGGTCTCCTGAAGGCCAGGTTCAGATGCCTCCATATGACAGGTGGATCCCTATTCTACTCACCAAAGAAGGTGTGCCAGATCATCGTGGCCTCATGTATGCTTCACAACTTGGCTTTGTGACCACAGGTGCCTTTTCTGCAGGAGGATGGTCCAGATGGCGGTGTTGTTGCAGCTGTGGAGCCTGTGGACAGTGAGGACGAGGAAGCAGAAGAAGAGGACATGGACAACAGGAACTCGGTTATCCTACAATATTTCCAGTGGGACACAGGTAAGAATACAAACCTGCCTACTACATGTACTTTAACACTACTACCTGTCTACTGTCTGTCGTTTTCACCCAGTGTATGGTCACTGAGTTGTCACTTTCCCTTACGATTTCACAGATGTGGTTCCCACTGTGTGACATCTGCTTTGATTCCTCATGGACTAGAGCTGTGTGACATAGGTATGTTGACATCACGATTGAAAGTGCATTTTGCCACGGTAATTGCTAATACACTATTCCAAAATCACAGACTGACTCCAGATTGTTTTGTGCTTCAAGGGTGTTTATTTAAGTGCTCAATATTGGAGGGGGTTGCAAAATGGTGAGGGTTGATGGTGGAGGAATGTCCATGGCAGAGTCCAGTCTATTAGTCTCACAGGTGCATTGCCCAAATGGGCATAGGAAGCGGAGCTGGGGCAGTTTAAGGATGGACAGGGTGACAAAGTGGGACAGAAGGATGACATTCAGGGTGGTCTCATTTCTTGGCGGGGGTCTTGGCATCGTTCTCTGTCTTTGTCCTCGATCTCAGGGACTGTTTGCGGGGTGGTTCTCCCTCTGCAGGGGGTGGGGTGCTGATGTGGTGGTCCTGTGGCAGTGCCTCCTGTCCACTAGTGCTGGCAGAGGTGGTGGACAGTTCATCGTCAATGCTAGTGTCAGGGGCCCCTTGTTGTGCCACAGTGTCCCTCCTGGTGTTGAGTACTTCCTTCTGCCCCCCTACGATGGTGCCCAGGGTGGAATTGATGGCTCTGAGTTCCTCCCTGAAGCCCAAATACTGTTCCTCCTGCAGGTGCTGGGTCTCCTGAAACTTGGCCAGTACCGTTGCCATCGTCTCCTGGGAGTGGTGGTAGGCTCCCATGATGGAGGAGAGGGCCTCGTGGAGAGTGGGTTCCCTGGGCCTGTCCTCCCCCTGTCGCACAGCAGCCCTCCCAGTTCCCCTGTGTTCCTGGGCCTCCGTCCCCTGGACCGTGTGCCCCATACCACTGCCCCCAGGTCCCTGTTGTTGGGGTGGTGTGTTAGCCTGGGTTCCCTGTAGTGGTGGACACACTGCTGTTGACGTGTCCTGGGGACAGAGGTATGTGCCCGCTGGGTGGGTGCTGTGCTGGTGTTTCCAGAGGGGGGAAGCTCTGTGGTGGCCTGTGACTGTGTAAGGGGAACCAACTGTCCAGAGGTCCCCGATGGGCCGGGCTGGTCGTCTAGATCCAGTTGGACAGAGCTGCTGTCATCACTGTGGGCCTCTTCTGTTCGTGGTGTGGACATGTGTGGACCCTCCTGTCCGGTGACGTTGGGTAGGGGTCCTGCAGGGGTATAAAAGGATGTTTATTACATCTGTGTGTGCCATGATGTGCAATGGGTGGGTGTCCGTGTACCCCAGTGCTTGCATTCCTGTGTAGGACCTTGTGTGATGATGGTTTAGGGGGGTGTATGGGTATGTGCAGTGGGCATGCTTTGGTGATGGGTGTCCATGCTTTGTTGTTGCATGCAGGGCTTGGTTTTGGGATGTGTTGTTTGTGATAGTGGAACATTTGTGAGGAGTAGGAGTGATGGGGCTAAGGGTGTGGGTGGGGGTATGTGATGGCATGCAGGTAGGGTGGGGGATGTAATAGTTAAGATTTGACTTACCAGAGTCCATTCCTCCATCTACACGTGGGAGGCCCTCAGGGTGCAGAATCGCCAAGACTTGCTCCTCCCATGTTGTTAGTTGTGGGGGAGGAGGCGGGGGTCCGCCGCCAGTCCGCTGAACCGCAAGGTGGTGTCTTGAGACCACAGAACGCACCTTCCCCCGTAGGTCGTTCCACCTCTTCCTGATGTCATCCCGATTTCTTGGGTGCTGTCCCACTGCGTTGACCCTGTCCACGATTCTTCGCCATAGCTCCATCTTCCTAGCAATGGAGGTGTTCTGCACCTGTGATCCGAATAACTGTGGCTCTACCTGGATGATTTCCTCCACCATGACCCTGAGCTCCTCCTCCGAGAACCTGGGGTGTCTTTGCCATGCCATGGGGTGATGTGGGTGATGTGTGGGGTGGTGTGTGTGGTGATAGGTGGGGTGATATTTAGCGGTGTGTTGTGTGAGGTGCGTGGAAGTTCTGTGGGTGATGGTATTGTGTGCCTGTGGATGCTTGGTAGTTGTTTGTGGTGTCTCTCTGGCCTTCGTTCGGGATTTTTGGTCGTAGGGGTTTGTGGGTGATGTGGGTGTGTGTTTTATATTGTATTGAGTGTGTGGGAGTGGTGGGTGTATTTGTATCAGGCGTGTGTATTTGGAATTGTCCAATGTGGGTGTGTTTTGTAAAAGTGTGTGTATTTTGAGCGCAGCGGTGTGTACCGCCAATGGAATACCGCAGTTGAAAGACCGCCGCGTGGATTCGTGTGTCGTGATAGTGTGGGCGTATTTCTCTTGGCGTGACGTTTTGTTTTCGCCAGTTTATCACTGACCTTTGGTGTGGCTTACTTGTGTGGGTGTCTGAATTTTGGCGGATTCCGTGCTGTAGGTCATAATAGCTGTGGCGGAGTTCCGCGGCCGCGGCGGTGTGTTGGCGTTCTTCTGCACAGCGGTAAGCGGCTTTTACCGCCAATGTTGTAATGAGGGCCTATGTTTTACTGTTTCTGAATATTTACTCTATTAGAGTCTGTGCACATGTATATACAGTGAGAATGCAAAACATTTGTCCACCACCATTTTTTGGTCCTCTCCAGCGGAATCAAACATCAGGTGGTGACCTGGAGGAGAGTGAATCAGACAATTTGTATGAGTTTGAGGGGTGGGCTTAAAAAAGTTAGAAAAACGTTATCTGCATAAGGTGAGTATTATATTAGAATAGTACCACTTTGGGAGAAGAACTGAAAGACCGCACGAGTCTTTGGAGACATATATCACTGACCTTTGCAAGTTAGGTGCTACTTGCAAGTTTGAAGGTACATTAGAGGAACATATATACGTGACCTATTTATGTTGGGCTGTAATATTGAGGAAATTAAAGATGAGTTGTGGCATAAGGATGATCCAAAGTTGGGTGAAGTGTTGCTACTAGTGAAAAGGATCGAACATTCCCTTGCTTGCATAGAAGTGATTAAAATGAATAGCAGTTCAGCACCCATAAAGAAGGTACACAGGTAATCAAGGTGCCTGCTAAATGCACAGGCAATCTCTTTTCTGGTCCTTCTCGTTCCAACCTCAGGAAGACTTTCAAAGGGAAGTGTTTTAGATGTGGTACCAAGTCTTGTCCTGCACTGTTTGTCAAGTGTTGTGGTTGTGGCAAGGTAGGTCACTTCACTAAATATTGTAGATCTCAGCAGAAAACCAAGCGGGTAAAAGAAATAGTGTTCGAGGATGGAAGTGACTGTGAGTGTGAGGAGTTACATTGTGTGAGGTAGCGCTCCAAATAGAGCAACACAAAGGTAAAAGTCCCTTATGAATGGTCATGCGATTTGTATGTTGTTTGATTCTGGGGCAAACATTTCCCTAATCCTTAAAGGAGTTTTGTCTCAAAAAGTGAATGGGGAAAGGTTAAGGTATTTAAACCTGACAATAAACCTATGGTGGTCAACTGATAAAGTTACTTAAGGTATTTCTTAGATGATCTTGAGGAGAAGGGCTGCTTGACCGCAGGTAAGATCTATATCTCATGTAAGGGTGACAGCATCATAAGTTGATTTCACCAGAGGGACTGCAAAGTCATGTAAGATCCCAATAGTGAACTTGTACTGTCCTGAAGGACATGCCACCCTGTAGAGAGTCACGGTTTGATGGGAAATTGGAAGTTAAAGCCAATACCTTGGACAAGGTGGAGGGTGGAATGGTTGATTGCCTACGCTGTGAGTTCAAGGAGGTCTTTAACGAAAGTATAGGTTGTCTCTCTAACTATACCCTCAAGATTGTGCTTAAGAGAAAGGCTGCTCTTGTGATATGTAAACTGCATGTGATACCGTTGGCCCTGAGAGAGTTGATGCTCTCTGAGCTGGGCTGAGCTGAGCTAGGTTGAAAAGTGAAGGTATCATTGTGGAGACTGAAGCAACAGAATGGCTTGCACCTATACTTTCTGCACACAAGGCTTCTGGGGAAGTAAGGCTCTATGTATATTTAAGAGCCCTTAACAGGTGTTGTGGCGGACTTTTTTAATAATAAAATTATCAAATTGCTGACTAATTTCAGTCCCCCTCTCCCTGTTTTGGAGGACTTAGAGGACATAGCTTCTCCGTGCTTGGCAGAACCATTGCAAGTATTGGATAATTTTCAACCTCTCTCTGTCAATAAAATTTGTGATCTTCTTATCGCTCTTAAATCAGGGGCACCCACAGATCTCTGTCCACCTCGTATTCTAAAGTTAGCCCCTCAGTTGGTGGCCGAGGCCCTGGAACCTGTGTTTGCGGAGATTTTTCAGGAAGTGATCTTCCCGGCAGCCTGGAAGCAGGCCACTGTGATCCCGCTTATTAAAAAACCAGGAAAAGAAGTGGCGGACCTCACTAATCTTCGCCCGATTTCTCTACTCCCGGGGTTGGCCAAAATATTAGAAAAACATCTTAACTATGAGTTGTCGGTTTTCCTTCAGGAGAATGGTAAACTGGACCCTTCGCAGCATGGCTTTCGGGGTGCTCACAGTACGGAAACTGCACTCATCTCCACGTCAGACATTATTCGTCATAGAGGCAATTTGGGAGAGGGTTCAATCTTGGTCCTGTTAGATTTATCAGCAGCTTTTTATACTATTTCTCCTACTATTTTATGTAACCGTTTGGCACAAGCTGGCGTGAGAGGGAAGGTCTGGCAGCTTCTCAGCTCCTTCCTCATGGACAGAACTACAACGGTGGCATGTGGTGATCATCGAGCCTCTCCCTTCCATCTTCCGTGTGGCGTTCCGCAGGGATCTTCCCTCAGTCCGACACTCTTTAATCTTTATATGGCGCCTTTGGCGAACCTGGTACGTTCATTTGGGGCCCAGATTGTATCCTATGCAGATGATACGCAGATGATTGTGCCCATTTCTCACAATTTGGAGGACACTAAGGAGAACTTTCAACGCTGCATGTTAGCAATTAACAATTGGATGACTTGCAACTGGCTTAAACTTAATGGGGACAAGACAGTGATTATGTGTTTTGGCTGTAACAACTCCCCTTGGGACAATAGCTGGTGGCCTCCCGCCTGTGGGGGCTGCCCGTCACCTGTGCCTGCCGCAAAAAATCTAGGCATCATTTTTGATGATACATTTTCCTTTAAGCTACAGATCAATCATATGGTCAAGGTCTGTTTTTAGATATTAAAAATACTTAAGAAAATTTTACATCTCTTAGAGGATGACTTAAGACGACCAGTGGTACTGGCGTTAGTCACGTCTAGACTGGATTATTGTAATTTGTTGCTGCTCAATGCTAATAAATCCTCCTTAGATAAATTGCAGTCAATTCAGAATGCGGCAGCTCGTTTAACCTTGAATCTCCCTCCGTATATATCTGCCAATAGATGTGTTGCATCCCTACATTGGCTTCCGATTAGGAAGATAATTATTTTTAAAACACTCTGGGGGTGATTCTGATTCTGGCGGGCGGCGGAGGCCGCCCGCCAGAATTCCGCCCCCAAAATACCGCGCCGCGGTCAAAAGACCGCAGCGGGTATTTCAAGTTTTCCCCTGGGCTGGCGGGCGGCCGCCAAAAGGCCGCCCGCCAGCCCAGGGGAAAACGACCTTCCCACGAGGATGCCGGCTCGTAATCGAGCCGGCGGAGTGGGAAGGTGCGACGGGTGCATTTGCACCCGTCGCGTATTTCACTGTCTGCCAAGCAGACAGTGAAATACTTGTAGGGGCCCTCTTACGGGGGCCCCTGCAGTGCCCATGCCAGTGGCATGGGCACTGCAGGGGCCCCCAGGGGCCCCGCGACCCCCCCTACCGCCATCCGGTTCCCGGCGGGCGGACTGCCGGGAACTGGATGGCGGTAGGGGGGATCGGAATCCCCTCGGCGGCGCAGCTAGCTGCGCCGCCTTGGAGGATTCAACAGGGCAGCGGTACACTGGCGGGAGACCGCCAGTGTTGCCGGTCTGACCGCGGCTTTACCGCCGCGGTCAGAATGCCCTGCGGGGCACCGCCGGCCTGTCGGCGGTGCTCCCGCCCACCCTGGCCCCGGCGGTCTAAGACCGCCGGGGTCAGAATCACCCCCTCTGTCTTACGCACAAAGCACTACAGTCGGAGGGATGCGACTATTTGAAATCCACCTTGTTGTTTTATCAACCACAGAGACACCTGAGATCGTCTTCCAAATTTATGATCAAGGTGCCTCGTTGTAAAAAAAGCTAGATGGGGAGATCGGGCTTTTACGGTGGAAGCAGCCAGGCTATGGAATGGTCTGCCTCTCTCGCTGCGTCAAATATTGACTCATTTCTCCTTTAGGAAAAGTCTTAAAACCTGGCTCTTTGCTAATTAGATATTCGGGGTAGCTTGTGTTCTTTTTCCTGTATCTCTGGTCTGAATAGCGCGTCAATGCTTTTGCCGGAATGCGCTCTACAAATAACTCAATACAATACAATACAATACAATACTAGCACATCCAAGAGCTCAATTACAGTAAGATGCTGTTGCTTGCAACATTCAGACTTATTTGGGTATATTAATTACATCCTTGAATATCAAGTTTGCAATGTCCAATGTTTGTCAAATGTCTCATTTATTATAACCAATGTTGGTTAATTATGCACATTGTATTCCACCTGCCCCACCTGTAACTGCCAAAACATGTGCTCTTCGCAATGTGATCTGTATTGAACATGTGCCACAATCAGGAGGATAATTGCTCATTTCCTTAACAAGCAATCAACTGCCAAAAGGCACATGTGCACATTTTATTATTTAAGGATGCTTGTGAGTCTGAGGCCTTGCTTGGCTTCGTACCTATTGCTCTGCTCACCTGTTTCCAGTCAAGTTGAGTTCCTTGTCCTCCAGCCTACCTCCAATCGAGTTCCAGTGCAAGTCAAGATCCTTGTTCTCCAGCCTGCCTCCAGTTGAGTCCCAGTGTTCGTTCTCCAACCAGCTTCCAGTCGAGTTCCAGCATTTCTCATTCTCTGGACAGCCTCCATTCGAGTTCTGCGATCCTCGCCCTCCGGTCGGCTTCCTGCAGAGTCGTGGCTCTCCTACTCTTCTTTCTGCTGACGATCCTGTATTTCCTGTAAAAGAGAGAAAATAAGAAATGTGAAAAAAAACAGTTTCAAGCAAGTAACTTCATTTCAAGGTAAAGCATGATTAATTGCTTAAATGAAACAAAAACATAGCTCTGTCTTTTAAATAATTGATGACAATAGGAACTAGCATGATTTATCGTTTAGCGTGGAAATCCAAGGTACCGATGAACTAGATAGACGGATTTCCTGTAACAAGCGCTCCCCTGAGAATTAGGAGATTAGGAATAGAGCAAGTTCATCAGAACTATTATTGGCAAGAGATTACGCCAGAACACAAAGAAGCTGTTTACTTAAGATGATTGTTTTTGAGTTTGGACGTTGCGTCAGAGACTCTGAAAGTATTATAAAAACAGAAGAGACTTGTTCAGCCTTATAGAAAGGTATGCACAATGTGTCAAAAATAACTGACATTATGCAATGTACAATAATTTATGTAAGTTCAATGTACTAATGAAGTAATTCTTTTGCAGCCCAGAAACCTAAAAAATAAGAACCCAGTATTTTGAGAAATGAGAAGTCCTGACGCCCAACATGACACGCAGTCCAGTGTCCAGCAGTCTGATTCTGCAGTCCACGAAACAGAAGCTGGTATTTTCTCCTTTTCTCTTCCCAAAACCCCCTTCCCCTTGAGGACTTTCAAGAGGGCAATGTACTCTTCATCGTGGTCACGTTAGTCCTCACCGGGATTGGGGAATTGTCATCGCCCCATCGGAACACCTGGAGTTTAGGTGAGTGACTCGCACAGAACAACAGGAGTGTGGTTGTGGATAACGCTTCCCAACATAGGGGAGATGCTTGTTCATGTTGATGGTCTAGTTGTGGTTCCATGTTAGACCCCAGAGCTGCATGTCTTCGGTCACATCGCATAGTAAATCTACTGACTTGACATCTTTTATCACACCTTTTGGGTTGTTTAAGTTCACAAGGTTGCCCTTTGAATTACTTTCGGCTGTGTCTATATTCCAGAGAGCTATGGAAGATGTTTTTGGAGAGATACCAGGAGTTAAGTTATACCAAGATGATGTTTTGATCTCTGGATCTTCTCAAGAAGAATACGACTGCAAGTTTAGCTCAGTTCTGGAGAAGTTTAGAGAAAGGGGCCTCACATTAAAGACTAAGGCTCTCATTATGACATTGGTGGTAAATCCCAATTACCGCCCTGCTGACTGTCGGCAACATACCGCCGCCGCAGCGGATTACCGCCACTCATATTATGACCCTCAACCCATTCAGTTAATTGCAATAAGATGTTTTTCGCTAAAATCTTTCCTGTTGCCTCTAATAAAGCAATTTGTCAATTATTTAACGGTTCTGTTCTGTCTCCCTTTTTATGTAAGGGGAGTATTATACTACCCGTCCATGATTCCGGGATATTACCTTGAGCATAGCAGGAGCAAAATGCTGGGTGAAGAAGTCTTGCCCAAAGCGAAGGCTCCCTTTTTATTAGGGTCATCAGAACATCATCGGGGCCCATGGCACCCGATGAGCGCATTGAAATTATAACCCCCCTCTAATTCAGCCACAGTAGGTGCACCCGTATTATCCATTTCTCCCCCTCCCATTAATACTAACACCTCTCCTCCCCAGGGTCAACGACCCAGTTTTCAGCATAAAGGCCCTGGATGTACAGCTTCCAGTCTTCCTCTGCTATCGGCAGGGGGGGGCGAAAAGGGTTTTACGGTTTCTCCACCCCTCAGAGATGACAGCCCAAAATTTAGTAGGGTTTCTCTTTGCAGCTGCTTTCCTCAAAGCGATCCACTTGTGATCTGCTTCTTTCCTTCGGATAGCCAGTTTCAGCTGTGATCTTCTTCTCTTAAGTAGTGATATTTTCCTACTCATTTCCATAGTCTTACCTTCCAGCTGTCGCCTTACTAACTTGTTAATTTCTTTATTCAGATTCATAAGGGGCAGCTAAGCTTTTTTTATTCCAGTTATTTTACGCTCAGGCTGATTACACGTAATTATGTGTCTCATTAAATTGGGAAAATATATTAGGGAATCCCTTCTCCAAACCTCCATGTTTCCCACAATATTTTTCAACAATGGCTTTATCGATGTTATTTTAGCTGTCGACCAAAACATTCTCCTATTGTTCCCATTGATTCTAAGGTTTGCACCTTTTATAGAACAAGGATCTACTGCCCCAAGCAGCATTTTCAAGATGAGTTTTAGAATCATATGGTCACTATGCGGGGTATCTATTATTTCCATATCCACCACTCTTTGAGCAATATTATAAGAAGTACAAATTTAGTCTATAATGGAATTGTTCTTGAGGGACTTATGAGTGTAGGATGCAAGCGAGTCCGAGCAGAAACACCCATTTAGTATGATACTGCTACAGGACCTCAGAACTTTCAATCAGATTAGTCCTATCTTGTCTGTCCTAATTCTAGGGGGAAATAGGATAGATATAATATTCCGTGATTTGTCCCTGTCTGGATCGCATAAGATGTGGAGCGAGGAATTTGAGATTTTGCAATTTAAATCCTCCATTGTTATTAAGTCAACAGAGTTTCCTAATAATAGAAATTCAGGTTAGCAGGGAGAAGGGTGGGAAATTCCCCTTGATTATTGTAAATGCATACATCCCCCTGAAAAGGAATTTGACACTATTCTTCAATAGTTGCTTAATGAAGTATATTCTTTAGGAAACTCTGTTGACTTAATAACAATGGAGGATTTAAATTGCAAAATCTCAAATTCCTCGCTCCACATCTTATGCGATCCAAACAGGGACAAATCACTGAATATTCTATCTATCCTATTTCCCCCCAGAATTAGGACAGACAAGATAGGACTAATCTGACACATGGACATGGACTAATCTGACGCATAGCAGACAGTGAAAAGCGCGACGGGTGCAACAGCACCCGTCGCACCGCCGCAACACCGCCGGCTCCCTTTGGAGCCAGCTCCCGTGTTGCAGCTGACAACCCCGCTGGCCCAGCGGGCGGAAACTTGGTTTCTGCCCGCCGGCCCAGCGGGGATGTCTTAATTCTTAATGACCACCGTGGGAGTGCGGCTGCATTGGCGGGCGCACAGCGGATACACGTTGGCGGGCGGCGGTTCCTGCCCGCCAAAGTTGTAATGAGGGCCCAAGTCTCTTGAATGCATATCAGTTCGATCTTCAATGACCAACTTACATTTAATTTTCCTTGATGTTTCCCTAATCCTGCAGCATTCCAAGAGACCAATGAGAAGTCTGTGTTAGTAACTTGACTGAATCAGCTTGCCCTTCAACTGAGACCTTTTCAGGGCGCCTACTAACCAATTCCAGTTTTCATGATTATGACTGGTGCCCTGATATATGGAACCTTCCAATACCTTCACTACACTTGCACCCGGAAATAAAGAAATGTGCACAATTGTGCCAGAGGATAAAGAACATTCCCCCCATTCACATTACTATTTGTGGAATCCAGACCATGAGTAGAATACTGCCCGCCAAGGTACCTTAACTTATCCCAAACTTGGATAACATCTATACCCCTGCGTTGGAGTTGGGCACAGTTGACCAAAATTAATTTCAAAACAGTTTTAGAGGTAAACCATACCTTTGCCTTGCATCCCCCTATACTGTGGTCAAGAAAGACCCTCACAGTATCGCTACTGTCAATTAATTTGAGTTTCTCTGTTTCCAAAAAACACAACAGTAGAAAGGAACGATTTAGACTCATAATAGAATCAAATATAGTCAGAAACTCCAAGCTGTCCGGTAACTCTATGTGCCCAAAAGGGACATTATCCCTTCGGAGTTTTTCTCCCACATTCTGAGTGACTAATCTAGGCCAAGTGTCCGTAGCTCTTAATAGGGTGCTGTCAGGCAGGGTTACATCAATGGAATTAAATGTGGCACTAGGGATCGCCGGAAAATCTGTCTGTTCGTGATCTCGCGATGGACCCACATCTACCCTTTGCAGTAAAACAAGAGACCCCCCTCCTCAGACCCATTCTGGAAGTTCTCCGATGAGGGGACCTGTTCCAGCGCGTCTGTAAGTTCCACCTGCTCCCTTTCCTCAAACTTAACCTTCCTTGCCTTCTTTTTAGAGATTCGCTGGTTCCTTTTTTCCCCCCACCTTTTTCCCTCTTGTTTTAGTTGATTTACTGGCCTTTTCCAACTCGATTTCATTTCATTCCATCAATTCTGAAGATAAATGAACTTTGGGCAGGAAAATTGGGAATGGAGCCGCTCAGGGATTTAGAGCAGGTTCCTTTTTCTGAACATCATGAACCAATGGTGGAATATTACACGCTGAACTCTTGCTGGAAAAAAGGTTGTCCAGAGAATATACCTCACTCTCTTGGGAGGCCAGATTCGCTAGTGTTGAAACTGTTTTATCCAGTTGTGGTTTTTCTGCTTGGGTTCCTTTATTGGAGTGGGTGGACATATCACCTATGTTCATCAGATCTCCAGCATTTGAGGACTGCAAACAGGAACCATTTGTGTTTAGACTCAAACCTTGACATATCTCGTTTACGGTTGTCTTGGCCGAGTCATCAGGACGGTGGCTCACATTTTGTTTTACCAATAAAACCTTTAGCATAGAAACAAGGATATCTTGAGTGTGATCAGAATTGTTTATGGATTTTTCAAGGAGTTCCAAAATAAATGAAAGAATTCTTTCAAGGCATTTGAAGGAATCAGAATGGACTATGTATTGATCTGGTGGACAGTTGGAAAAGTTCCCCGCACACTCCAAATCCAGGGTTTCCAAAGATCTTATATCTGAAAGGAAGTGATCCGAGGGAGTACTACTAAAAAGTTTTAGCATAGGGAACCAATATTAGATTGCGGAACTATGGGTGTTATTGGAATGGATGGAGGGACAATTCTGCAGCCCAGAACCTTATCCGAATCAATATCGGGAAAGGTGAATTCCATAATTTCGGCTTTATTGGCCCTTCTCGGGAGGAATACCGGATTACCGCCACCCATATTATGACCCACACATAGCAATCCGTCACTATACAGCTTCACACAAGTCTGCCAGCCCGAAGGTCAGTGATAAACTGGCAGTAGCAAAACCCATACCGTTACGCCAGCAGAACTATGCCCATAGCATTATGGACCACGAATCACCGCTGTGGACATTCAGTGGTGCTAAACCATTGGTGGTACATACCGCCGCGCTCAAAATACACACACTAACAAAACACCACCACATTGGACAATTTGAATAACACACACCTGACACACATACACACACCACACCCACACACCACTATAAAACACACACGCACAATACCCACAACCCTTTACCATTACAAACAAGTGCGACAAGAGAGATAGCAAAAGCACAGACAAGACCACAGACACACACCATCATCACCTATACATCATGCACGCACCTTACATCACACACCCCAACACAGCACCCCACACACCCTCACCCACACCACCCACAATACACCCATGGCACCCCAGGTTCTCTGAGGAGGAGCTAAGGGTCATGGTGGAGGAAATCATCTGGGTAGAACCACAGCTATTCTGATAACTGCTGCAGCAGACGTCCATTGCAAGGAAGATGGAGCTATGGCAGAGGATCGTGGACAGGGTCAACACCGTGGGGCAGCATCCCAGAACAAGGGATGACATCAGTATGAGGTGGAACGACCGACGGGGGGAGGTGTGTTCCATAGCAGCAAGACACCAAATAGCTGTACAGAGGTCTAGCGGTGGACCCCAACCTCCTCCCCCACAACTAACAACATGGGAGGAGCAAGTCTTGGCAATCATGCATCCTGAGGGCCTGGCAGGAGTAGGAGGAGAACTGGACTCTGGTAAGTCAAATCTCAATTAATATCACCCATCCTACCTGCATGCCATCACATACCCCTACCCTTACCCTCACTCACATCACTCAACCACCTCCCACATAACCCACCATCACAACCCACCCCTCCCAATATCAAGCCCTGCATGTAACACCAATGCACGGACCCCCATCACAGGCCTGCATGGACACCCATCACTAAAGCATGCACATTAGAGAGAATCACCTAGCCCACAAAATCACTACTCACACAAGGCAAAGCTGCCAGGGCAATAACAACCATACAGGGCAACACACCCATGCACAAGATGACACACACAGAAACAATAACACTGCATTAACATCCCCACAGATCCCCCACCCAACGTCACCGGAGAGGAGGTGCCAGCAACTTCCAGTCCATCCCCAGAAAAGGCCCACAGTGATGACAGCAGCTCTGGACGCCTGGATCTGGATGACCAACCTGGCCCATCAGGGATCTCCGGACAGTCGGTTACCTAGGCAAAGTCCCATACCACCACAGAGCCTCCCCCCTCAGGAAACACCACCACAGTACCCAACCAGCAGGCCCATACCTATGTCCCCAGGACACGTCAATCAGCAGTGTGTCCACGACTACAGGGACCCCAGGCCACCCACAAACACAGGACAATAAGGGACTTGGGATCATTGGTGGTGGGCACACTGTTCAGGGGACAGAGGCACAGGACAACAGAGAGAACTGGGAGAACTGCTCAGCGACAGGGGGAGGACAGGTCCAGGGAACTTATTCTCCAGGAGGCATTCACCAACATCCTGGGAGCATACCACCATTCCCTGGAGACGATGGACCAGTTACTGGACAAGTTGCAGGAGACCCAGCAGCTGCAGGAGGGACAGTACCTGGGGCTCAGGGAGAACTTGAAGGACATCAACACCACCCTGTCCACCATTGCAGGGGTGCTGGCAGACATGGCCAACACCATGAGGGAGGCAGTGGCACACCACTGGGCCCCTGACACTAGCCAAAACGCTGAACAGCCTTCTACCTCCTCTGCTGCTAGTGGACAGGAGGACCCACTACAGGAACAACAGGCCCCCAGCACACCACCCCCTGCAGAAGGAGAACCACCCTGCAAAAGGTCCGTGTGATCCAAGCAGAAGCCAGAAAACATTGCCAAGACCCCGCCAGGAAATAAGACTCTCCGGAATGTCACCCTTGTGTCCCACTCTGTCACCCTGTCCACCTTGAACTGCCATTGCTCCACTTCCTCTGCCCCCCTGGACAATGCACCTATGAAACAAATAGACTGGACTCCATCCTGGACTTTCCTCCATCATCACCCCAGCCCATTGCACAGCCCCCTCTAATAATTAGCACTTAAATAAACACCATTTGAATAATGCAAGTATGGAGTCTGTCAAATCATTTAACCATGTATTCGTTTAACAAGCTTCAAACACTGCAATATAACTGTACAGCATTGTATACGTAGGAATAACTTGTAGTTGCCTGCAGTCAACACACCACGAGCGATAGTGGGACACAAATATCTGAAAATAGTGATGCCAAAGGGTACAGTAAGAGGCCATAGAAGTTGGAAAATCAGCCTGCCAGTGACAATGTCAAATACAAAACTGTCAATGTAAAGTGTAATTACAGTGTCTTAGCTGTGTATCATTGGAAGTACTGTCTTATAATAGCACTTCTGTTGTCCTCATCCTCATCCTCTGCCTCCTCATCTTCACTGTCCACAGGGTCCACTGCTGCCACATGCCCATCTCCAGCCTCTTCCTTCTGCAAAAAAGGGACCTGGCGACATAAGGCAAGGTTGTGCAACATACATCATGCCACGATGATCTGGCTCACCTTCTTAGGTGAGTAATACAAGGATCCACCTGTTAGATGGAGGCAACGAAACCTGGCCTTCAGGAGGCTGAATGTCCTTTCTATTATTCTTCGTGTTCGCCCATGTGCCTCATTGTAACGTTCCTCTGCCCTTGTCCTGGGATTCCTCACAGGGGTCAGTAGCCATGAGAGGTTGGGGTAACTAGAGTCCCCTGCAAATATCAAGGGACAACTGTTAGACACACACTAACCATTAGGGCCCACACCATACCCATACACCAACACCTACTGTGTGGGAACCAGGGATCACCTATTAGCCACAACCGGTGCCTCTGGAGTTGAGCCATCACATAGGGGATGCTGCTATTCATCATGCACAGACCCAGGATACTTTGCATTGACATGGGAGATGTACTGGTCCACCAGACACACTATCTGCACATTCATGGAGTGAAAGCTCTTTCGATTTCTGAACACCTGTTCATTTCTCCGGGGGGGGGGGGACAAAAGCTATATGTGTACCATCAATAGCCCCAATAATGTTGGGGATATGTCCCATAGCATATAAATCAGCTTTCACTGTTGCCAAATCCTCCACTTGGGGGAAAACGATGTAGCTGCGCATGTGTTTATTCAGGGCAGACAATACTCCGGTCAGCACTATTGAGAACACTGCCTGAGACATTCCTGCTGCCAAGCCCACTGTCACCTGGAAAGAGCCACTTGCTAGGAAATGGAGCACAGATAGGACTTGCACAAGAGAGGGGATCCCGGTGGGCTGACGGATAGCAGATATCAGGTCAGGTTCCAATTGGGCACACAGCTCTGTGATTGTGGCCCTGTCCAGTCTATAGGTGAGGATAATGTGCCTGTCCTCCATTGTTGCCAAGTCTACCAGGGGCCTGTAGAAGGGGGGATGTCTCCATCTCCTGTTCATCCGCAGCGGTTGCAATCTAGGGGGCAAACGGTGAGTAGCTGGTCAGTATTCCATATTTCCAAACACTACACTGCATTGCATGTTGTGACTGTAACACAATATTGTTATATAGGCCCAAATGGTGCCTATGTGTACTGTGATGCAGTTAGGTGCCATGGCCTGCCCCTCCCCCCGAAATGGCGTCCGCCTGTCCTGTATGGAGGGACGTGGAAATTAGGTAATTCTGCTGATGTTGTGCGCCGCTGCAGGAGGCGGTCGAAAACTGCCGTGCAACTCCTCAGTGGATCCTATTGGGCCCTATGGGTTACAGTGGCCAATGGTGATGTACGCCGGCGGTGACGGTACGCACTACCACGGCCGTGACCTCCATTTTCTATCTGCTCACCCACTTCCTACCTGACCTTCAGCAGGAGAGGACCTACACTGCAAGTGCTGCTGTGACCTGTGTCTGGAGCCGACCATGGCTCGTGTCACTGGGGAAAGGGCCCCTGCCTTCACCGCTGCAGAGTTGGAGAGACTGGTGGATGGGGTCCTACCCTAGTACCGAATGCTGTATCGGCCTCCAGACCAACAGGTGAGTACAATGTGAGCACGATGGATGGGGCATGAATGCATGGAGTGCTGTGTGTGGGGGGTTGGTGGAAGGGCCCTGGGCTGCGTGTATGTATGGTGGGCAATGTCTGTGCATAAGGGGATGAGAGGGCTATGGTGGGACATGAGTGTAACAGGCCGGACGGTCTGTCATGCTGCAGCACCTCCCGCTCGGGCCGCGCTCCGTTTTTTTGGGTCCCGGGGCCAGCTGCGGCCCTTTTTTCCGGACGCGCGAGGCCAGAGGCCCAGGATTGGGCATCGGTCCTCGCCGCGCATAATGCGTGGCGCGGGTGTTGTGGAATACTTGCGCCCCCTCCCTCGGTCCTTCTTCTTACCTGGTACCCCATTCTAGGGCCTTCTCTTTTTCCTTCCTCTCTCTGGTGGAGCCATATTTCTCTCTCCCAGCATACCATTCTCCTTTCTTTTTCCCTGCATGCATCTGTTTCCCTTATTACAATGGTGCCTTTTCCTATCTGGTTCTATAGCCTCTTTCCCAATCCAAAATGGCTGTTTTACTTCTTCCTGTTTGTCACTTCATGTCAAGGGGTATATAAAGGGATTGATTTTTCTTCTCTTTGCGTTGCAACACTTCTCCTGTGGTGGTCACGCTCCGGCTGGTCTTCTTTTGGACTCCAGTTTTTCCTCTGTCCTTCCTGTGATATTCCTGGCATCGACGTTCTGATTTTCTTGTATCATCCTTCTGTTCCAGGGAGTTACTGTCTGGAGGTTTTTTCCCTACAGGGTTTTTCCTCTGGGACTCCTTCTGGAGGGCATGGACTGTGGTGGCGTACTACTGTCAGCAGCACCGTGGCTACCGGAAGGGGTCGCCCCTACCGCGACCAGAGCAGGACTTGCAAGAACCAAGGCTGTACGCCATCCCCATCTGGCCTGGACGGTAAGCCAAAGGCAAATCGTGTCACGGTCTCACTGATACCTTTTGCTATGTGTATATTTCTTCAGGTCAGCACCCATCAGAAAAAGGGTATAGGGCATGCCATCGCCAAGGACGTGTGGACCCTGAGGGTCTATGGCAGGCAGAGAACCCACTGTCGCAAACGGTGGGAGGACCTGAGACACTGGGCAAGGAAGACAGCAGAGGCCCAGCGGGAGATGGCCTCCCAACGAGGAAGGGGTGCCTCCGAACCCTGACCTCCCTGATGGCCCACATACTGGTGGTGGCCTATCCGGAGCTGGATGGGCGCTTGAAGGCATCACAGCAGCCACAAGAGGGTGAGTACAGTTTCCCAATATACTACTTGTGCGTGGTGGGATTGTCTCTGGGTGGGAGATGTGGGCCTGTGGGTGCCCCTAGGCCAGGCCGGACATTGCAGGGTAGGTCCCAAGTTGGGCAGGGTATGATATGGACCACCTCCAACCAAGCTAGTAGGCATCCACTACTGGGCAGGGGTCTGTGGGTCTCAGGTATCCTGTTATTGGCGTTAGGTATTACTGTCCATGGCCTGGTGACTAGCATTATGACTGGTAGTGCATTGCCTAATGCGTAGGGCTGTTCCCTGTGTGTGTGTGTGTGTGTTGTGTACGCCAACGGTGGTGTTGTTGCAGCCATTGACCAAGTGCATCCTTTGTCTCTTCCCCCACCCCCTTTTTGTTTTGTCACCCTGTCCTTCCGTGCATTAGCATCATCTGGCAGAGGAGCAGAGGCACAGGCGATGGGGGAGCTGCATCCTACATGGCACAGTAGGCCGAATCCACCAACGGTGAGGGCACCAGTGGGACGGAGGGCGAGGGGAGCACCACGGCGGAGACAGGAGGACAGTTCTGACAGTGATACCTCCTCCGATGGAAGCTCCCTGGTGGTGGCGGACACCTCTGTGGCCACCCCAACTACAAGTACAGCCGCCACCCCCGTACCAGCACCACCCTCCCATCAGCCCCTCAGCATGTTTCCCGTGCTCGCTCACCCAGGAGGGTGGGCATCTCCTTCGCCCCAGGCACCTCATGCCCTGCCCCAGTTAGCCCTGCTGCCCTTAGTGAGGAGGCTATTGACTGCGATCCATCTCTGTTGGGCAGTCAACCATTGTAAATGCCATTCAGGGACTGGCAGCCCATTTGCAACAAACAAAAGCATTCCTGGAGAGCATTCACTCTGGCATGGTGGCCCAATAGAGATCAATCCAGGCCCTGCCCTCCACTCTGATGGCAGCCATTGTCCCTGTTTTTAGCCTCCCCCCTCCAACTTCCTCTACCCAATTCCATTCCCCTCAACCCCAGCCTATCCCAAGCACACAGGCAGACCTGCATGCACACAGGACAACACATAGGAGTGGTTCAGGCAAACACAAGCACCACACATCATCCCACAGGCACTCACACAAACACCATCCAGATGCAGACATACCAACATCCACTGCCTCCATTGTGTCCCCCTCCTCCTCGTCCACCCCCATCCCAGTAGCTCCTACACTCACACCTCCATGCACTACATCCTCATCCACTATCTCCATCACCAGCATGGCTATCACTTCACACCTCTCACTGGCAGTCACCGCCCCCACATCCATGCACACGTCCCCTGTGTCCTCGCCCACTGTGTCTGTGCCCCCTCCTCCTAAAGTACACAAACACAAGCACTCAGAGACCCAACAGCCATCCACCTCACAACAGCATCCAACCCATGCACCTGCACCCAAACACAGCAGGAAGACACCTCCTACAACCACTTCCTCTCCCTCCACTCCCAAACCTTCACCCTCTTCCCGCCCCAATGTCCCTAAGAAGCTTTTCCTCTCCACCAGTGACCTCTTCCCTACCCCCCCATCCTTCACATCGGGCCAGGGTGGTCAGAACCCAGGTGAGCACCTCATCCATCCAGTCCACGGCCACAGTAGTGTCAACAACTACTGTAGGTGGGAGAGGACCCTGGGAACCAGCCAGCAGCACTGAAAGTGTGCCTGCACCAGTTGCATCAAGTAAGGGCGAGGAGGCACCACCAGCTGCGAAAGGGAAGGGCAAGGAGGCAGCACCAGCTGCGAAAGGGAAGGGCAATGGGCCTGCACCTGCAGGCAGAAAGGACAGGAGGCCTGGTGCTGAGACTCATTCGGAGCCCCCACCACCAACCATGGTGGTTCAGCCTTCCGAGGCTGCAGGGGAAGGGCTGGAGCCTCCCCCCACCACTGCCAGCACTGCCACCAGCACCACTGCCAGCAGAAGCAGCAGTGTAGGAAGATGGCTCTGTATATACTATTTCAAAGTAAGAAATAGTGTGCACAGAGTCCAAGGGTTCCCCTTAGAGGTAAGATAGTGGCAAAAAGAGATAATTCTAATGCTCTATTTTGTGGTAGTGTTGTCGAGCAGTAGGCTTATCAGAGGGTAGTGTTAAGCATTTGTTGTACACACACAGGCAATAAATGAGGAACACACACTCAAAGACTTACTCCAGGCCAATAGGTTTTTATATAGAAAAATATATTTTCTTAATTTATTTCAAGAACCACAGGTTCAAGATTTACAAGTAATACTTCAAATGAAAGGTATTTCACTCAGGAATCCACACAGTGGCCGGAGGGGTGGGCATCTCCACTAGCTGGGATGCCCTGTGGCACTGTAACAAAGGGGGTGAGCCCTTGAGGCTCACCACCAGGTGTTACAGTTCCTGCAGGGGGAGGTGAGTAGCACCTCCACCCAGTACAGGCTTTGTTCCTGGCCACAGAGTGACAAAGGCACTCTCCCCATGTGTCCGGCAACATGTCTGGTGTGTGGCAGGCTGGCAAAAACTAGTCAGCCCACACTGGAAGTCGGGTATGTTTTCATGGGGCATCTCTCAGATGCCCTCTGGGTGTATTTTACAATAGATTGCACACTGGCATCAGTGTGCATTTATTGTGCTGAGAAGTTTGATACCAAACTTCCCAGTTTTCAGTGTAGCCATTATGGTGCTGTGGAGTTCGTGTTTGACAGACTCCCAGACCATATACTCTTATGGCTACCCTGCACTTACAATGTCTAAGGTTTTGCTTAGACACTGTAGGGGCATAGCACTCATGCACATATGCCCTCACCTGTGGTATAGTGCACCCTGCCTTAGGGCTGTAAGGCCTGCTAGAGGGGTGACTTACCTATGCCACAGGCAGTGTGAGGTTGGCATGGCACTCTGAGGGGAGTGCCATGTCGACTTAGTCTTTTTCTCCCCACCAGCACACACAAGCTGTGAAGCAGTGTGTATGTGATGAGTGAGGGGTCCCTAGGGTGGCATAAGACATGCCGCAGCCCTGAGAGACCTTCTCTGGCATCAGGGCCCTTGGTACCAGGGGTACCAGCTACAAGGGACTTACCTGAGTGCCAGGGTTGTGCCAATCGTGGAGACAATGGTACATTTTAGGTGAAAGAACACTGGTGCTGGGGCCTGGTTAGCAGGGTCCCAGCACACTTCTCCGTCAAGTCAGCATCAGTATCAGGCAAAAAGTGGGGGTAACTGCAACAGGGAGCCATTTCCTTACAAGCAGCCCAGGGGGCAGCCGTCCGAGGCTGCAGTGAAGGGCTGGAGCCTACCCCCACCACTGCCAGCACCACCACCATCAGCACCACTGCCAGCAGCAGCAGCCCCAGTGTGGAGCCGTCCAAGGCTGCAGGGGAAGGGCTAGAGCCCACCCCCACCACTGCCAGCACCCCCACCAGTACCACTGCCAGCAGCAGCAGCCCCAGTGGGCAGCCATCCGAGGCTGCAGGGGAAGGGCTGGAGCCTACCCCCACCACTGCCAGCCCCGACACCAGCCATGCCACTGCCACCACTGAGCAGCTGTCACCGCCGGCGGGCAGTGTGTAGTCCTGTCTCCATGGGCTGTAGTGCGTCCTGGACCCTGCAAATCCTGTTAGTGTGACACCCAGGTGAGAGACTGTGACCTTGCACTCCCCAAGATCTGCATCACAGGGCACAAGGCCCCCTCCAGAACCAGTGGAAGAAGCCATCCACTCACTGTATCCTTCACAGGATGAAGCACACTGGGCACAATGCCCCCTCCAGAACCAGTGGTAGAAGCCATCCACTCACTGCCTCCTTCCCAGGATGAAGAACACTGGGCACAATGCCCCCTCCAGAACCAGTGGAAGAAGCCATCCACTCACCGCTTCCTTCCCAGGATGAAGCACACTGGGCACAATGCCCCCTCCAGAACCAGCGGAAGAAGCCATCCACTCACTGCATCCTTCCCAGGATGAAGCACACTGGGCACAAGGCCCCCTCCAGAACCAGTGGAAGAAGCTATCCACTAGAGAGACTGTGGCCTTGCATTCCCCAGGACCAAGCAGTGGGCAAACCACCCACTTGAGAGACTGTGGCTTTGCACCCCCCAGGACCAAGCAGTTGGCAAACCACCCACTTGAGAGACTGTGGCCTTGCACTCCCCAGGACCAAGCAGTGGGCAAACCACCCACTTCTGAGACTGTGGCCTTGCACTCCCCAGGACCAAGCAGTGGGCAAACCACCCACTTGAGAGACTGTGGCCTTGCACTTCCCAGGGCCAAGCCGTGGGCAAACCACCCACTTGAGAGACTGTGGCCTTGCACTCCTCAGCACCAAGCACAGGACATGTTGCCCCCTCCAGAGCATGTGGGCAAGTCACCCACTTGAGAGACTGTGGCCTTGCACTCCCCAGGACATCGCACAGGGCACGTAGCCCCCTCCAGGACCAGTGGCGTTGTACCTTCTTCCGGCTGAGGTGCCCCCCCATTCTCCGTCCCCCTGAAGTGCCTGTGTATTTTCGACCTGATGCCCCTGCAGTGTTCTCTCTATGTTGTTGCAGGAGTAAGGTGGGGCCTTGGCCTATGTGTGGCCCACGGACATTGAGGACTGGGCAGTGTCTCTCCATTTGTAAATATGTATATACGTTTGTATATTAATGCACTTATTCATGTTGTTTTATCGTATTACACTCAATTTCTTCTAATCATTTTGTCCTTGCATTAATCCTGAGAGGTACGGGGTGGATATGTAATGGTTGTGCTTCTGTTTGTGTGTATGGTGCTCGGGGTGGGGGTGTTGCTTGTCTCCCTCTCTTTTTCCTCCCCCCTCCCTTGTGTGCTAGGTGGCAGTACTCACCGTGGTCATCTTCGCCGGCATTGCTGCTCATGCAGGAAAAGGTAGACGAGCATGGGGAAAATGTGCAACTCGGGCTCACTGGCGTCATGGTTGTTACCTGAGTCTCCAGAGGTGAGTCCTTTGACTTCTGTGTTCTGTATCCGCTGTGCTTTTGATGTCGTTGATACCACCCCGGAAAACGTGGTTGTGAGAAAGTAGCCTCTTTCTAGCCTTGTTACTCCCACTTTTGGCTTGTTTGTGAGTGTATGTCAGGGTGTTTTCACTGTCTCACTGGGATCCTGCTAGCCAGGGCCCAGTGCTCATAGTAAAAACCCTATGTTTTCAGTATGTTTGTTATGTGTCACTGGGACCCTGCTAGCCAGGACCCCAGTGCTCATAAGTTTGTGACCTATATGTATATGTTCCCTGTGTGATGTCTAACTGTCTCACTGAGGCTCTGCTAACCAGAACCCCAGTGGTTATGCTCTCTCTGTACAAATTGTCACTAACAGGCTAGTGACCAATTTCACCAATTCACATTGGCATACTGGAACACCCTTATAATTCCCTAGTATATGGTACTGAGGTACCCAGGGTATTGGGGGTTCCAGGAGATCCCTATGGGCTGCAGCATTTCTTTTGCCACCCATAGGGAGCTCTGACAATTCTTACACAGGCCTGCCACTGCAGCCTGAGTGAAATTACGTCCACGTTATTTCACAGCCATTTACCACTGCACTTAAGTAACTTATAAGTCACCTATATGTCTAACCTTTACCTGGTAAAGGTTGGGTGCTAAGTTACTTAGTGTGAGGGCACCCTGGCACTAGCCAAGGTGCCCCCACATCATTCAGGGCAAATTCCCCGCACTTTGTGAGTGCGGGGACACCATTACACGCGTGCACTATACATAGGTCACTACCTATGTATAGCGTCACAATGGTAACTCCGAACATGGCCATGTAACATGTCTAAGATCATGAAATTGTCACCCCAATGCCATTCTGGCATTGGGGAGACAATTCCATGATCCCCCGAGTCTCTAGTACAGACCCGGGTACTGCCAAACTACCTTTCCCGGGGTTTCAATGCAGCTGCTGCTGCTGCTGCTGCTGCCAACCCCTCAGACAGGTTTCTGCCCTCCTGGGGTCCAGCCAGGCTTGGCCCAGGAAGGCAGAACAAAGGACTTCCCCAGAGAGAGGGTGTTACACCCTCTCCCTTTGGAAAAAGGTGTCAGGGCTGGGGAGGAGTAGCCTCCCCCAGCCTCTGGAAATGCTTTGATGGGCACAGATGGTGCCCATCTCTGCATAAGCCAGTCTACACCGGTTCAGGGATCCCCCAGCCCTGCTCTGGCGCGAAACTGGACAAAGGAAAGGGGAGTCACCACTCCCCTGACCTGCACCTCCCCTGGGAGGTGCCCAGAGCTCCTCCAGTGTGCTCCAGACCTCTGCCATCTTGGAAACAGAGGTGCTGCTGGCACACTGGACTGCTGTGAGTGGCCAGAGCCAGCAGGTGACGTCAGAGACTCCTTTTGATAGGCTCTTACCTGTGTTGCTAGCCTATCCTCCTTCCTAAGTAGCCAAACCTCCTTTTCTGGCTATTTAGGGTCTCTGCTTTGGGGAATTCTTTAGATAACGAATGCAAGAGCTCATCAGAGTTCCTCTGCATATCTCTCTTCACCTACTGCCAAGGAATCGACCGCTGACTGCTCTGGATGCCTGCAAAACAGTAAGAAAGTAGCAAAGACGACTACTGCAACCTTGTATCGCTGATCCAGCCGCCTTCTCGACTGCTTTCCTGGTGGTGCATGCAGTGGGGGTAGTCTGCCTCCTCTCTGCACGAGAAGCTCCGAAGAAATCTCCTGTGGGTCGACAGAATCTTCCCCCTGCAACCGCAGGCACCAAAAGACTGCATCACCGGTCCTATGGGTCCCCTCTCAGCATGACGAGCGTGGTCCCTGGAACTCAGCAACTCTGTCCAAGTGACTCCCACAGTCCAGTGACTCTTCAGTCCAAGTTTGGTGGAGGTAAGTCCTTGCCTCTGCACGCTAGACTGCATTGCTGGGTACCGCGTGATTTGCAGCTGCTCCGGCTCCTGTGCACTCTTCCAGGATTTTCTTTGTGCACAGCCAAGCCTGGGTCCCCGACACTCTAACCTGCAGTGCACGACCTCCTGAGTTGTCCTCCGGCGTCATGGGACCTTCTTTCGTGACTTTGGGTGAGCTCCGGTTCACTCTTCTTTGTAGTGCCTGTTCCGGCACTTCTGCGGGTGCTGCTTGCTTCTGAGTGGGCTCCTTGTCTTGCTGGGCGCCCCCTCTGTCTCCTCACGCAATTGGCAATATCCTGGTCCCTCCTGGGCCACAGCAGCATCCAAAAACCCTAACCACGACCCTTGCAGCTAGCAAGGCTTGTTTGTGGTCTTTCTGCACGGAAACACCTCTGCAAGCTTCTTCACGACGTGGGACATCCATCCTCCAAAGGGGAAGTTCCTAGTCCTCTTCGTTCTTGCAGAATCCACAGCTTCTACCATCCGGTGGCAGCTTCTTTGCACCCTCAGCTGGCATTTCTTGGGCATCTGCCCACTCACGACTTGAGTGTGACTCTTGGACTTGGTCTCCTTGTTCCACAGGTACTCTCATCTGGAAATCCATCGTTGTTGCATTGCTGGTGTTGGTCTTCCCTGCAGAATTCCCCTATCACGACTTCTGTGCTCTCTGGGGAACTTAGGTACACTTTGCACCCACTTTTCAGGGTCTTGGGGTGGGCTATTTTTCTAACCCTCACTGTTTTCTTACAGTCCCAGCGACCCTCTACAAGCTCACATAGGTTTGGGGTCCATACGTTATTCGCATTCCACTTTTGGAGTATATGGTTTGTGTTGCCCCTATACCTATGTGCTCTCATTGCAATCTATTGTGACTGTACATTGCTTGCATTGCTTTCTATTGCTATTACTGCATAATTTTGGTATTGTGTACATATATCTTGTGTATATTTGCTATCTTAATACTGAGGGTACTCACTGATATACTTTTGGCATATTGTCATAAAAATAAAGTACCTTTATTTTTAGTATATCTGTGTATTGTGTTTTCTTATGATATTGTGCATATGACACCAGTAGTATAGTGGGAGCTTTACACGTCTCCTAGTTCAGCCTAAGCTGCTCTGCTAAGCTACCCTTTTCTATCAGCCTAAGCTGATAGACACCTCTTCTACACTAATAAGGAATAACTGGACCTGGTGCAGAGTGTAAGTACCCCTTGGTACCACTACAAACCAGGCCAGCCTCCTACAGTGGTGGATAGGCCTGTCATAGTATTACCGCCGCTTTATCACTGACCGCCAGGGTTGTAATGAGGACCCAAGTGTAAGTTTAATATTTATGAGGTTGAGTACCTGTGCCATAAATTAACAAAAGTATGGGGTCAAGCACACGGAACAATATGTGAAAACCATTGAAAATGTTCCTGTTCTGGAGTGCAGAGATGACTTGGTCACCTTCTTAGGGATGGCTGAGTATTGTAATAAATTTGTTTCTAGATTTGCTAGTTGCACCCATGCTCTGAGGGCTCTCTTGAAAAAAGGTATAACATTCTTTTGATCTTCTCAGTGTTTAAAGACATAAAGAGTGCTTTGGGTGGTGCCCCCTGTTTACAAAGATTTGACTCCAAGAGACAATGCATTCTGATCACTAATGCGAGTTCTAAAGGGTTATGTGCCGTTCTAAAACAAGTAAAGAATGGGAAAGAGGAGACCATTATGTTTTTATCCAGGGCTTTGGTTGGCCCTGAGAATCATTACTCAGTTATCGAAAAGGAAGCTCTGTGCATATACTGAGCCATTAAAAAGTTAATAGTTAGGTCTGATCACAAACCCCTAAAAGACATTTTCTTCCAAGAAAAATTTGGATACCATTTCTTCCAGAATCAGCACATGGGTTGTCGCCCTACAGGACTACAATTTTAAGGTTAGGTATATCCCAGGGATGGAAAACAGGGTGACTGATTACCTTTCATGTTTAGTGCTTGTGCAGTCTAAAACTGAGGCCAAGGTAGAAGATGAACTGTGTGACTTGGAAGAATTTAGAGTGTGTGAGGTCATTGAAGGTGTTATCAATGAAGAATGGAAGAACCTGTTGATGGATAATGAAGTGTTATAGTAAGCGATCAAACTGGTCACCAAGGACATGTGTGTATAGGAAAGTACCCTTTTTTTGGCATGGTTACCCCCACTTGTTGCCTGCTATCAGTATGCTTAGACTGTTTTTACTGGGATCCTGTTAACCAGGACCCAAGTGATTGTGCTCTCTTCCTCTAAATCTGGTTATGTAGGACTTTGTACGCCCCACAAATGACATACTGGTGCTCCCTTATAAGTCCCTAGAATATGGTACTTAGGTACCCAGGGCATCAGGGGTTCCCCATGGGCTCCAGCATGTATTATGTCACGTATAGGGAGCCCATACAAAATGTATCTGCAGGCCTGCAATTGCAGCCTGCCTAAAAGGGTGCACACACCCTTTTCACTACAGGTCACTGCACTAGGTCACTGTAAATCACCCCTATGGTAGGCCCTCCTAGCCCAGAGGGCAGGGTGCAGGTCCCTATGTGTGAGGGCACTCCTCCATGAGCAGAGGTGCCCCTGCGAACTCCAGTTCAATCGCACTGGACTTTGTAAGTGCGGGAAAGCCATTTTTACCCATGTACTGGACACAGGTCACAGGTGTCCAGCTACATAATGGTAACTACGAACAAGGGCATGTTTGGTATCCAACATGTTGGAATCATACACCAATACTGTTGCCAGTATTGGAAGTATGATTCCATCCTCCCTGGGGGGTCCTTAGAGGACCCCCAACATTGCTCCTACCAGCTTTCTGGGGTTTACCGGGCAGCCCAAGCTTCTGCCAAACCTCAGACAGGTTTCGGCCCTCCTGCTGCATGATCGTCTCAAGCTCAGGAAGGCAGAACAAAGGATTTCCTTTGGGAGAGGAGGTTAACACTATCTCTCTTTGGAAATAGGTGTTACAGGGCTTAGGAGGGGTAGCCTCCCCAAGCAACCGGTATGCATGAACGGCACATTTGGTGCCCTCCTTGTATAAACCAGTTTGCACCAGTCCAGGGACCCACAGTCCCTGCTCTGGCATGAAACTGCACAAAGGAAAGGGGAGTTCCCACTCCCCTGTCCATCATCCAGCTTCTCCAGGTGGCCACTTGATTCTGCCATCTTGAAACCAAGATGTGCAGATGGCCCCAGGGAGCATCTGAGTGGCCAGGTCAGGCAGCTGAGGTCACAGACCCCTCCTGATAGGTGGTCACCTTGCTAGGTGTCCAGTTCCCCTTTTAGGACTATTTAGGGACTCCCTTGCAGGTGCGACCTAAGATTTAACGTGCAAGACTTCACCAGGATTCTTCTGCATCGTTTACTTTGACTTTTGGCCATTGGAACCACAACTGGACTCTTCAGGAACCGGCAAGACTGCAACTCCGGCGACGACTTCACTTTGCAACATTGTTTCTCTGGCTCCTTCCAGCAACTGCCACATTTTCCCGGCTGTGCATCCTCTGGGGTTGACAAGACTTCAGCCTGCACCAAGAAGCAAGAAGGAATCTCCCTTGGAAAAAAAATGTCACTCCCCTGAATCTGCAGGCACCTACAGCAACGACGTCCGGCAGCGTGGATCCTGCATCACAGGTTGTGTTCTGGGATGGTCCCCTTGGTCCTATCTGCCAGTGGTCCAACTTGGGAGATGGTGAGCCCTTGCCTTTCCTTGCAGGGCAGTACCGCTGTGCACAATGACTCTTGCAGCTACCAAGGCTTGTTGTCTCCTGCTCCAAGGGTTCTTCAGGCTTCTAGCAGCAATGCTCCTATAGTCCAACTCTTCTATTAACACCCGGCCCCCAGCACTTTTTCGTGCCAAGCACAGTCTCCTCTGTGCTGCTCCAACGATGTGGGACTCTTCTTCAGGTGTGCTGACTGGGCCTCACTGCGACCTACTGTGCCTGCTGCCAGTGGGTTAGCTGTGAGGTCTGTGACTGCCTCCGTTAGCTCTCCTGACTGCTGAGAGTCACCCTGGACTCCCCTCCAAGGGTCGAGTCCTGTGGGCCTTGCTGGTCCTCTTCAGCCTTGCAACTCTTCTTTTGCTCCTCTTGCATTTGCCAAGGCTTGTTGATGGTGTTCCTACACCACTGACCAGCTGCAACCCGACAACCGACGTGGGACACCATCTGCACTGCTCTAAGGACTCCTCTTCAGCACCTGGGCTCCACAGTTGGTCTTCTTCCACCGTTGACCTGGTTCTTTATCCACAGAAGGATGGGTAGTAGCTCGGGCCCCCACGGAACACTCCATTGTAGACTGGACTCTATCCCCTTCTTTTGCATTTCCTCTTCTGTCAGAATCCACTGTTGGTTTCTTCTAGACTGGGTGTTCTTGCACAATCTTTTCTCTAAGTCCTACTGTTAGTCCTTGCGAAGACCAGGTACTTACCACTGCTCTCCTAGTCACTTAGGGTCTCTCAGGTACTCACCTCTTGTGGCTCCTAGTTCCACCAGCTCCCCTCTAACAACTCCAGATCCTTAGGTGGTGGACTGTATCTCGCATTCCACTTTCTTAGTATATGGTTTGTCCTCCATGAGGGCCCTTACTATTTTCACTAACTATTGCCAATGCTTGTTGTTTTTATGCTAATTTTTTTATTGCTATTGTGTATATATCTAGTGTGTACTTACCTCCAGTTGAGGGGGCTGCCTATAATCAAAGTAGTGTTGGTTTACTATAATAAAGTAAGTTTATTTTTGTAACAGTGTGTGGTTCTTTCATGTGTGATAAGTTGCTGTGTGACTATAGTGGCATTGCATAAGCTTTGCATGTCTCCTAGATACGTCTTGGCTGCTCATCCACAGCTACCTCTAGAGAGCCCTGGCTTCCTAGACACTGCCTACACTCCACTAATAGGGGTTGCCTGGACCTGGTATAAGGTGCCAACACCATAGGTGTCCACCACACACCAGGCCAGTTTCCTATAGTGTGCAAAAAGAGACTTGGGTGAAAAAAAAATGTAAATACTGGAATATGCGAGAATAGCTATCTGTGGGTGATGATTTACTCTGGAGAGGCACAAAACTTGTTTCTCCTGTTTTGGTCAGGGAGAGATTCATCAATTTGGGGCATCAGGGTCACCAAGTAATTTCAAAAACCAAAGAAAGGGTCTGGCTATATTTCTGGTGGCCTGGTATTGATGTACAGGTGGAAAGGATTGTGAGAGACTGTTTGGAGTGAAGTGCAAGCGATAAAATATGCAAGACTAGGTTGCAGCCCATGGTTATGAGGGAAACTCCAATGAGGGTCTGGCAAGAGGTGGCCTTTAATATTTTGGGACCTCTGAGTAGCAGAACTTGTCATTCTTATGTACTAGTTTTACAAGATATGTTTTCAAGATTGCCAGAGATATGCATTACACATTGCATAGAAACAAAGTAATTGTGTTTCTTGACAACATTTTTAGTAGAGAAGAGCTTCCAGAATGTATTTTGACAGACACTGGGATACAACTACTATCCAAAGAGATGGGAGCTTTTTTATCACAAGGGGGAATTAAACACAAGAAGTGCTCTCTCTATCATCCTAAGACTGATGGCATAGTAGAGAGATTCAACAGGGAGTTGAAGGAGTCCCTCCAAGTTGCAAAATCTCACAACAAGAATTGGAAGTCTGAGATCCTTGAGAGAGAGGAACTGTATAGACTTCCATCTCATTCAGTCACAGGCAAAGTACCTTTCGACTTTTTCAGATGCAGGATGTCCAGTACATTAAGGTATCCATCTTGGATAACATACAAGAATATGGGTAAGCGTTTAAACAATATAAGAAGGGAAGAGACACAGGATGAAAAAATAAAGAAAAGGAAACATAACTTTTATGTGAGACATTCCACTTCTAAAACTGATGTAAAAGTTGGGTGACACAAGGAGAGTAAAATATCTTCAGAAGTGTGGGACATCTAAATTTTCTACTCCTTTTAGGGTTGTCACGTTATTTCACAACTTGGTGAAGTTAAATGATAACTGTGGGAAAGTAGCATCTTTCTGATAGTTACCCCCACTTTTTGCCTGGAGTCAGTGTGTTTAGACTGTAGTGCACTTGGATCCTGCTAATCAGGACCCCAATGTCTGTGCTTCCTCCTCTAAAATTGGTTGCTGGTAAACTTTTACACCCCACAATTGGCATACTGGTGCACAAATATCCCTAGTATATGGTAATTTTGGCATTGGTACACCAGGAGTCCCCCAGGGGCGGCAGCATGTATTATGCCACCCAGGGGAGCCTATGCATACTGTGTCTGCAGGCCTACTATCGAGGAGGCCCGTTACAATGCATGGATCTCCCCAAAAGAAGCTGAATTCCTTGATACCGCACACCCTCAGACTCCTTACCTCTACTGCCTTCCCAAGATACATAAGGGCAAAATTCCCCCTCCTGGGCGCCCTATTGTATCAGGAATTGGATCAGTCCTAGAACCACTCTCCACTTTTTGTGACCATTTTCTCCAACACCTGGTGAAGAATTCCAGCACCTTTTTAAAAGACACCAAAGACGTTCTCAATTTGATTGAATCCATAAACTCAACCACTGAGGTCCAGGCTTTGATTACTTTGGATGTAGAGGCCCTATATACCAATATCCCTCAGGAAGCTACCTTACGAGTTGTGGAATCAGCTCTTCTCCAAAGCCCATCGACTGCTCTTACCCCAGTACACTTCGTTATGCAATGTGCTACACTAGCTATGACCAAGAATTTTTTCCAGTTCGAGGATTCTCTTTACCACCAAGTCCGAGGTACATCCATGGGTAGTACATTCGCACCAAGTTTAGCCTGCCTTTACATGTATAAGTTCGAGAAAATTTTTATTCTACCGACATCTAATCCCTTTTGTGACAGGATTAAGTTGTGGCGGAGATACATTGACGATATTCTTATTGTATGGCAGGGAACTCTTGAGGATGTGGATATGTTCACCAATTGGTTCAATACTTTGGACCCCTTCTTGAGATTCACTGCCCACACTTCACCCAAACAGGTCTCTTTCTTGGACTTATTGATTAAAATTGACAGCGGTAAGCTCATTACAGATACTTACCAGAAGAGTACCGACCGTAATAGCCTGGTACTTTATGACAGTCACCACCCCAAGGCCCTCTGTGACAATCTTCCTTTTGGCCAGTTCTTGAGACTATGTCGTAATTGTAGCTCAGTACAGTTATTTGATATTCAGGCCCATGACCTCAAGCATAAACTTCACAATAGACACTACCCCCTGAGCGTTATCAACCCTGCCTGCAAGAGGGCTCGCAATAATCCCAGGGATGTATTACTGGCGCAAGTGGTCAAGGAATCAGACATTCGCCTGACTTGTGTATCCACATACACTACATTGTCCAATACTGTTAAGAAACTCATTAATAAACGTTGGACCATTTTACAGAGCGGTGGCACACAGATCCCGAGGCCCCTTTTTGCATTCAAAAGGACTACCAATATTAAAGACCTGGTGGTCCATACACGTCCCCGCCAGAAACAGGACCTGCCATTACAGACCACCCTATGGACCCTTCCCCCGGCTACTGGTCACTACCCATGTGGCTCTTGCAATGTCTGCCCCCTCACAAAATGACTAGACAGATTGGATTTGGAATACATTGGTACTTGGCACATCAGTAAACATACCAACTGCAATACACAACACTAGATCTATATGATTACCTGTCCCTGTGATCTACGTTATATTGGTATGACGACGAGGCCCGTAAAACAGAGGATAAACGAACATCGGAGCAACATTAGGTGTTCTCGCATCACTACTAAATTGAGTTCTCATTTTTTGGAAGCAAATCATGGTCCTGATAACTTATGGTGGATTGTCCTACAAGCTCCTAGGCAGACTAACAATGACCCCAAATACCTGTTTAGGACGGAACAACGTTTAGGTTGAAGACATCCAGTAAGGGTCTGAATGACGACATCCCCTGGTGTACCTTGACACCTTAATTGCACCTTGTGACATGAAACGAATCATGTCTCCTGATACCTGACTGTTTTTGAATTTCATTTCTTACAGTCCTTTCCATTGATGCTGCAACTTACTTGATTGTAATTATGGCACGAAGATGGTTTCTCATCATCAAATTAAATTCAACATCTTTCTGCAGTCTAATTTTGACTAAGGTACACTATTTGTATCTCCCTTGACTTCATGCCTTATTTATTATTTGTTTGTTCTATAGACCATTTGTGTTTTTTTTACTTCATTGTTGGCCTGATTATACTTTCAAGATGGCCGCCGCGTAGTGCCTACACGCAAGCCCTTTCTCTCTGTCTACTGTTCTCTGCCTGCTCGGTGATGGGGCCATGTTGGACTGAAGTTAGGCGATCCTGGCGCCATGAACCACATCAACATCTTTCTGCAGTCTTATCTTGACTTAGGTACACCTTTGTATCTCCCTTGACTGCATGCTTTATCTATTATTCAGTTGTTCCACATACCATGTGTGTTTTTTACTTCACTGTTGGCCCGATTACACTTTAAAGATGGCCACCGCGTAGTGCCTGTAAGCGAGTCAATTTTCTCTGTTTACTGTTCTTTGTCTGCCCGGTGCTGGGGTCACATCTGACTGACGTTAGGTAATCCCCGCACCATGAACCACTTCGCAATTAATTGCGTCCCCATTTTCTCCTTTATTAACACCGGGACCGCGCTCCCTCATTTTCTACAGGAGCGCGGCCCAGGGTAGGTCTACGCCACAGGCCAGGGACTACAAAATGTGAGTACTGTCAGTCTTTTTAAGCGCTTATTTTTAAGGACCGTTTTCACTCGGGATTGAGAGGACGAGCATGCTGTCATTCATTTGTCTTTATTTCTTTACTCGACTTGTCTAATAAACTGTGATTCCATTAATTTGACTGTAGGGTTTACAGCTGCTAGTAAGACCCACCCCAGTTGTTCAAGACTGGACATGGTATTACAAGTTCTGGCCTCACTATAGCTACTTGCATTTGATTCAGGAGGAGCACAGTGATTTACCTGAGATTATATTATGGCTATTGTACCATGACACCTTTAGGTGGCAGCTGTTTAATGTGCATCCTATTTTTGTATTTTCCTAATATGTTTGTGCCTAGTATGACTCCCTTGGTTTGAGGCTTGCGCATTTCTATGAAGTCCAAACTCTGTGATGGAATGGTAAGCCAATTTTGTTATTTCCTTACTTGCCACGCCTGGGACTGGTTTTTTAATCGTTTGATCACTGTTTGCAATTTTTCACCATGCACTTTAATTCCTTCACCAATGTACCTTTCTGTTCTCACTTTTACGCAGGGCGACTGGCTGACCAACTGACTATGACGGGCAGTCCTCTTTAAGTAAGTGACTATCCAGCACTTATTTTTTCACATAAGTATAGGAGAAGTAGTAGCGACGGTCCTGAAGAAGCATCACGGGATCATAGCGACCACTTAGACACAAAACATGTTGACCACATTTTTTTAGGATTTGGGGCACTACCTATTTCCCTTGAGTGGAGTGCAGCGGAACATTATTCCCATCAGCACTCCCCCGTTTTACTTTTAATCTTGGCCTGAACCTATTCCTGACTTATTAAATGTGATGCCTATGGTTCTGTGCCAATTTTAACTCTTTCCTTCTCTCCTACATATTCCGAAAGCCAGTATTCATCTTAGGTCTGACCTATTCTGGTAGATGATCTCCGGTTAAGTACCACCACTGTAATAGGGGTGGCCCATCAGGCATTGCAGTGCCGGTCTGACGAGGAGATTGCCCAGCGATGAAGCTTGACATCCTATTGGGTGTCTGAGGGCTCTCCTTAACTACTATCACTAGCCCTGTGTGTATCCACATTCTTCATTTATGGAACAGTGTACTGTGTATATTTTGGCCTACTATTGCAGCCTACGTGGAATGGTGCATGCACGTTTCACTCAAGATATAAGGCTTGCCTTATATCCCAGTCACTGCAGTTGGACACTGTGGGCCTGATTCGCCGCCCGCCAAGCTACCGCCGCTGAATGACCGCACCGCGGTCAAAAGACCGCGGCGGCCATTTAGACATTTCCTCTGGGCCGGCGGGCGCTCTCCAAAAGAGCGCCCGCCGGCCCAGAGGAAATGCCCCTGCAACGAGGACGCCGGCTCAGAATTGAGCCGGCGGAGTTGCAGGGGTGCGACGGGTGCAGTTTGCACCCGTCGCGTATTTCAGTGTCTGCTTAGCAGACACTGAAATACTTTGCGGGGCCCTCTTACGGGGGCCCCGCGGCACCCCCTACCGCCATCCTGTTCCTGGCGGGCGAACCGCCAGGAACAGGATGGCGGTAGGGGGTGTCAGAATCCCCCATGGCGGCGCAGCAAGCTGCGCCGCCATGGGGGATTCAAAGGGCAGCGGTAAACCGGCGGGAGACCGCCGGTTTGCCTCTTCTGACCGCGGCCGAAGCGCCGCGGTCAGAATGCCCTGCGGGGCACCGCCGGCCTGTCGGCGGTGCTCCCGCCGACCCTGGCCCCGGCGGTCTTAGACCGCCGGGGTCAGAATGACCCCCTGTAAGTCACCCCTCTGGTAGGCCCTTCAGCCCAAGGGCAGGGTGCATGTCCCTAAGTGTAAAGCTACCCCTGCATGAACAGTGTAACCCTACAAACCCCAGACTCCATTCTCTGGGTTTTCTAAGTGCGGGGAAGCCATCTTAAGGTATGTAGTGGACCCTGGTCAACATGAGTAGTCCAACTACATAATGGCTTCTACGAACCTAGGCATGTTTGATATCAAACATATTGGAATCATGCAACTACACCGATTCCAGCATTAGTTGCATGATCCCTGGTACTCTGGGGGGTTCCTTAGAGGATCCCCTATTTCTGCCTGTGCAGCCTTACGGGGTCTGGGTGTCAGCCCACGCTGCTGCCGACCCGAGACACTGTTCTGCCCTCCTGCTGATGAGCCTAAATCAAGCAGGGAAAGACAGAACAAAGAATTTCCTGCAAGGGAGTGTTGTAACCACCTCTCCCTTTGAAATAGGTTTCTCTGGGCTGGGGTGGCCTCTGAGCGCCACCAGACTTCTTTGAAGGACACATTTGGTGCCCTCCTTGCATAATCCGGTTTGCATCAGTTCAGGAGCCCTCGGTTTCTGCTCTGGTGCGAAACAACACAAAGGACACGGAAGTGACCAGTCCTCTGTCCAGCTCCTCCACTATGTATGTGTTCAGACATCTGCCAGGTGACCAGTTGATTCTGCCATCTTGGAAACAAGGTGGGCAGAGGCCCCTGGGAGCATCTGACTCGTTAGGCCACATAGATGATGTCCCTGACCCCCTCTGATAGGTGGGTCACTACAGAGTGTGACAACCCCCTTTTAGGGTTACGCAAGGGCTCCCCTAAGGGTTGGTCCTCAGATTCTTCGAGCAGGACTCTTCAAGGAACTCTCTGCAAGACATCCTCTGCCTCTGGACCCGCTGTTGGTCCGCTTTTGGAACTGCAACAAGACTGTATCCAGTTGGGAAGGCCACTTTGTTTCTCCAGTTCCTGCAAGATTTCTGCAACATCTATAGATATAATCCTCTAGTGTCACAAGGACTCTGCCTGCATCCAAGAGGCAAGAAGGAATCTCCCTTGGAATGAATGAGTCACTCCCCTGCATCCACAGGCAGCTCAAGACAACAACGATCAGTTGATGGATTCTGCTGTCCCACGGACAACAAATAGGCTCTGCTCCGAGGTGGTGGTTCTGTGGTCCTCTCTGGGTCCATCTTGACTTCTGACCAACTTGAGAGACGGGATCCTTGCTGCAGCCAGTGGAACGGACCCCCTGTGCACCATGACTTTTGCTTTTGCCAAAGCTTGTTGGCTCTTTCTCCAAGAGATCTTCGAACTCCCAGAAGCCCCAACCTCCAGCACTCTACAACTCCAAGATCAGCTTCCACTCTGCAGCTCCTTCGACATGATACTCCTATTTTGTTGTTCTGCTGAGGCCTCCCAGCGACTCCCCATGGTTGCTGCTTATGGGTCACTCGTGGGGCTCCTCCAACTCCAGCTAGCTTTCTTTCCTGCTGGAGGCCTGCCCTGGCTCCCCTCCAATGGTCAAGCCACTAAGAGCCTTGCATCAGCTATTTGCATTTACCAATGCTTGTTGACGGTCCTTCTGGTTACTGAGCCTCCTGCAATCCGGTGACCGACATGGGACAGCTCGTGGGCCACTCCAAGGATCTTCTGCATCCCTCTGGTCTCCACAGCTGGAATTCTTCCTCCACCTTCCTGCAGGAACTTCACCTCTAAGAGGGTGGGCATTGCCTACCTTCACCACCTGGACATCTCTGAGTGGTCTGGACACTAACCCTTTCTTTTTCAGGTTCTTCACATCCAGAATCCACCCTTGTCTTCCACCAACCTGGTCCACGGGTCGCAACAGCAGCTGGACAATCGAGGCTTTCATTGACTTCAACAAGGGTTTCCGAAGCCACGTCACCCCTATGCACCTGGGCTATGTGATGTAGGTACTCAGGTCTTCTGGGTATCCATGGGTAGTGGCACTCTCCAAACTTTTTTATGCCAACTGGTTTCCTCAGGGTCCACTGGGAAGAGTCCTGAATACATAAAAGTCCAACTGCGACGGTCCTGTGTTAACCTATGGGACACCAGGCTCGATAACAACTCTGGATCCGGGCGCCTGTGGGAATTCTAGTACTTACCTCTGATAGTTTCCTACTCCCCCAGCCCCTGGGATTCTAACCCCTTACCTTGCTTGGGCACCTCCATTCTTAAACCACTTTCTTAGTATATGGTTTGCGCCCCCCATATGGTCCCATGTATTTCTGTGCTTTTCCTGCTTGTTGATAATTGTATATTTTGTGTGAAGATCTCTCCAAGTCAAGATATACCAATATTAATATAGTCTTAGTGTTGTAATAAGGAATATTTTATTTTTGCAATACCTGGTGTTGCTTTTTCTTGTGTAACAGTTGCTGTCTGACTATTGTGGTATTGCAAGTGCTTTACACACCATAGGTGTACACCATAAACTGAGCCAACCTCCTACATTGGTGGTGCAGCGGTGGGATAAAACACTTGCATTGCTTTACCACTTGGTCATCATTGTCTTTCCATGAGAAAGATCACTTCTGACTGTTGGGGACATACTATACTAGTAACTTCTAATACGTCTAAACTTTTTGCTTGGGTAGTCAGGGGTCTAGCATACCCCTTTATCCAAACTTTATTTTTTTTTAGAAGTTTAGAGAAGGTAGATACACTGTATACACTACTCTAACACCATGGCCCTCATTATGAACACAGCAGTCCCTACCATGCCACGGGCGGTGGCGGTAAAACCGCCAAAAGAGGAGCAGTCCGGACTGCCAAATAATGAAGCAATCGAAACACAGCCATCCAGAAAACCACCCACCGCCAGTAGAGGAGTGCCGACGACGATGGCAGAGTCCGCCCACAGGCCGACGGAAAGGCCCAACCTGCCCATCAAATTAAGAACCACTAATCCACCGCCAGTTCCGTGGCGTGAACCACCGCCACGCAAGTCAAGGCGGAAATGAACCAAATCCAATGAAACACTCACTGGTGGCCCACACAACGCGCCAAAGCAGACCTGGATAGAGAGCTGCAGATCATGCCAGCCCTGCTCCTTTCCATATACCTCCACGACCGAGACTGCCGACGAAGACGACAACGGTAAGTACCGCAACCTACGAAACAAGGGAGGAGAGGGCACAGTTACATACCCACCCACTCCACCCACACAGCAATACCCCCAACCCTTCACAGCAGCACAACCCATACAACCCACAGCAAGAGGTACTTACCTGACACAAGGCAAATCCAACTTGACCATAGTACATACAAATTCCCCACTCCCACAAACAATGAAACGAAAGACCAGGGTTCAACAGTGTGCCGCCAAAACACAAGCCACACAAAAATATTTATTACAGCTCACAGAGCCAACTATTTCCAACAAGGCCATTGGCCAGTCCGTATCGCAAGAGGTCCCATGGGCCCCAATGGCCCCAACCTTACTCCCAAAAGTGCACAGTACTCCACCTAATGGGGGGGCATCCAGACACCTCACGGAACGGGGGAAAGGGATGGTGGTGGTGGGGATTTGCGACGGGAGTGGGGCTTGGACTTGCGTTTGGAAGGTGGAGGGGGTGTGGGTTTGTCTTTTGAAGTTGGGGGGGTGTTTTGAGCGGGTGGAGCCAGATGAAGGTGGCTCTGCACGGGGCTTCTTCTTCTCTGGGGAAGGGGCACGGGAATGTGAAAGGCAGACAGGGGTGGGCTGTGAAGTGGAAGGAGTGGAAAGGGCAAGGAGGTGTGCATGCTTAGGGACAAGACTGGGTGGGCCAGTGGGTTGGAAGATGTCATCAGGGGAGAGGAAAAGTTTTTTTGGAGCAATTAGGGTGGTCCTGGATGAGGGCGTGGGAGTGGAGGCAGAGGGTGTGGACCTATGTGGTGTAGGGGTGCGTGTAGTGGGTGCAGGTGGCTGGACAGTATACTGAGGTGTGGTGGATGTGTGATGGTGGGTGTCTTGGTGCGTTTGTGTGTTTTTGGAGGGGGGGTGGACACAGTGGAAGAAGACAGGCTGCCAGTGTGGATGTATGTTGTGTGGGTGTCTGCAAGTCTGGTGAGTGTGCTGCATGTGTCAACTACAGTAGTTGTGGTGAGTGCAGGTGTGGTGTCTGGGGTGCATGTATGGATGTCTGCTATTGTGGTGACTGCAGTAAGAGGAGCAGCAACAGTGACTGAAGGTGCAGTGCATGAGGGTGTGCATGTAGAGGGGACAGACAGGGAGGTGGCCACCCACCCACTGGTTCCCTTGGCGTAGGATGACTCTGCCTCTGAGGATCCGTTGGCCGCTGCTTACCCACTTGCCGGTGCCTCAGCTCCCTCGCCAGATGTTGCTGATGTACAAAAACAACACAAGAGAACAGGGATGGGGAGACAAAACAGGAGAGACACTTGTAACTAGCTGAATGGAGGTACATAGCGGCCAGACATACACCCACCCAGAAGACACCCCCAAAAGGCAGCACCGTTCACCCCATGACTACTGAGCAGAACCCTGCTCTACACCCTTCCCCTGAACTACCTAAAGACCCGACGTGTGGGAGACCTGACCAAGACACCCCTACACCCTACGGGGGCCGTCATGTACATGCATGCAGCATGAACCCTAATGCACACACAGACATCCATCCAGGCTTAAGATTCTGACATGAGTACTCATTCCCTTGTGACTGCTGTGCAGCCTTCAAGCACCCATCCAGGTCTGGATACGCCACCGCCAGGATGCGTTGCATGAGGGGGGTCAGTGCCCGACGGGCACCCCTTCCACGTTGGGAGGACTTCCCCAGCTGGGCCTCACAGATTTGTTGCGCCCAGCGCCGCAGGTCCTCCCACCTCTTCTTGCAGTGGGTGCTCTGCTGGTTGTAGACCCCCAGGGTCCGCACGTCCTTGGCGATGGCATGCCAAAGTGCCCTCTTCTGGTGGGCGCTGACCTAAAAGGGTGACACAGAAATGGAACACAGAGGTCAGACACTTGCAAAATAGGTACAGCAGGCTATTCGTCCACTATGGTACGGACAGTACTGTCAGATTTACAGGACATACGCACGCAGCATGCCATGAACCATGCCCAATGCAGGCTCAGAGGTGCACACATATGTCCTTACAACACCATCCATTACAGCCAAACAGTGCACCCCTAACTCCAACTCACATGTACCTCTGGCCGTCCGTAGAGCTTGGCGTACAGGGGCAGGACCCCGTCCACCAGCCTCTCCAGTTCCTCCTGGGTGAAGGCCGGGGTCCTTTCCCCTGCAACACGAGCCAACTCCATGACCAGAGGCAGGACCCAGCAGTACACACAGTGGAGTACCTGTTCGCACGAGATCAGGGAGTCAAGTGAAGTATAGATGATGAATTCTCGTACGTACCGCGGCGGTGTGCACCGTCATCTCCGGCGGTGATCATGACACGCCAGGATTCCCCATTGGCATCCATGTTAACCAATGACGTGCGAACGGTGGTAAACACCTCCTTATGCTGTTATGTCAACCGCTAGTGGTATGAGGTCACTTCCACAATGACAGGCCTGGATTACAGGTGGCAGACAATTTGGCATTAACTACGCATCTATAAAAAATAATTGTGCACAATGCAGGCCCTATTTTCCACATAAAGCACCTATGCATGTGACCATTTAAAAAAAAAAAAAAATGTAACACTGTTCCCTCATTGAGGTGTAGATGAAGATCTGTCAAGAACATGTTACTGTTGAGTCCCTACAATCAAGTATGCAGTGCACAATTAATGTCAATGTGTGCCTTATGTTTGTGTGTTCCTCACACTTGTTTGATATCCCTTGTACGTACCGACCCTTGTGGCGAGGAAGGGCACCATCGGTGTACAGACCACTTGTGGATATGCGGACCATGGTGGAGTGTCAGTTCATAATCAATTACAGACTCACCCGTGCAACAATTCTTGAACTTTGTGCATTACTGGATCCTGCACTAACACCGGGAAATAATAATCAGCATGCCATCCCTACTGAAGTGCAGGTGCTCTCCGCACTCCATTTCCTGGCCACGGGCTCATTTCAAGTGACAGTGGGCATGGGTGCTGGAATTTCACAGCCAATGCTCAGCATGGTACTCACAAGATTTCTAAATGCATTTGTACGACACCTGCAGTCCTATGTGAGGTTTCCCCAAAGTACTGACATCCCTGCCATCAAGTCAGACTTCCATGCCTTTGCCAACATACCCCATGTGATACGTGCCATCAATGGCACCCACATAGCTATCATACCCCCAAGAGTCAGTGAACAGGTGTACAGAAACAGAAAGAACTTTCATTCCATGAACATCCAATTGGTATGTACTGCAGACCAGTACATCTCACATGTGAATTCCATGTTCCCAGGTTCAGTCCATGATTCCTTTGTGCTGAGGAACAGTAGTGTGCCACAGAAGATGGAACAACTCCAAGAGGACAGAGGGTGGATCATAGGTAAGTGTTTCTGTCACTAACTGACAACTAGCAGACAGCCAGGCTGTCTGACTAAGAGGCTTGACAATGACTACTCTGTATTGCACCGTTTTCTAGGTGATTCTGGCTCTCCAAACTTGCGTTGGCTCCTGACACCAGGGAGGAATCCTGGGACGGATGCAGAGAGGAATTACAATGAGGCCCATGGATGTACTAGAAGGGTGATAGAGCGAACAATAGGTCTCCTGAAGGCTAGATTTTGTTGTCTACATATCTCCGGGGGTTCCCTGGCCTATGGGCCTGAAAAGGTGTGTAGAATAGTGGTGGCCTGCTGCATGCTGCACAACGTGGATGTGGAGGGTGCTGTATGTCCTGACCAGCTACCTCAGAGAGGTGAGGAGAGTAATGGTGATGATGAGGAAGGGGAAGATGTCTATTCTAGGACCCAACTGATACAACCCCATTCCAGTAACTATGTGGGACTAAGGGCTGACATTAGGGTTTGTGACACATACTGTCAGTGTGGTTTGTCATCTGGGGGGGGGGGTTTGAATCTTCTATGTGAAACTGGGTCCAGGTCTACATGGTACAGAATACAATTTAGTGCATTTAGTTTGGGGCCACATTTAGGTACACAGGAGTCCTCTCATGCAACGCATTGACAATAAAGTGGTTATCAACCAGTTGCATCCATACTTCACTTTGTTCACATTTTATGTCAGGGGACAGTGTTACAGGTGTGACATGTGTTTTATTGGTGGCAGGGAGTGAATAGTGTAATTTACAGTGATGGCAAGTGGTCATGGGTGGTTGTCCTCAATGCCAACATGGTGGCAGCCTTATTGGTAGTATTGATGGGTCCATCAATTCTTACATTAGTTCATATTGCTTCTTAGCACTGTGTGGTGGTTGATTGAGTGGGATGGTTGCTGTGCAGATTGTTGCTGAGTTACTTCTTGAAGAGGGACTTGTTTTTTGCTGGGGTTCCAGTGCCATATCTTGGCCTGAGTGTACATTTGGGTGCCTGCTGTTGACCTTGAGGGGATGAAATGGTTGGCCCTTGGGTTTTCTCTGAGGGTAGTTCTTGGGGTGTTGCTGATGATGGTGTAATTGTCCTGTCTGTGTCCGGTGCTGTAGTGGGGGCCTCCTGTCCTGTGTGGGTCAGACTGGGTTTGTACCAGCTGCAGCAGTGCTCCTGCTATGCTGGCCATTGTGGCGTTGTGCTGTTTCCACTGATCCATGGCCTGCTGGTGCTGTTCCTGCTGCATCCTCTGACTGTTCTCCAGGGTGGATACTATCTGTGCCAACCTGTCATGGGTATGCTGGTAGGCCCCTAGTACCTAAGATATCCCGTCCTGGGCTGCTGCATCCATCCTGTGGCCTCTTCCCTGGCGCATTGAGGCCCTAGCACTTGCCATAGCCCCCGTGCCTGTGTCCCCTGCACAGGTCTGGCGGTACCACTTGTACTGGGGCCTTCGCCTTCTTGCATGTTGGGAGGGGGAGACTGTGGCCTCTGTACCTGTGTTCCACCAGTCTGTGGCCTGGATACACTGGTGTGGGGACGTTTGCCCTGGGCTGCTGTTCTTGAGTGGGTGGTAGGGGTGTCAGTGGTATCCTGGGTGGGGCTGCTGCATGGTGGCAGTCCAGGGCTGTGTGAGGGGCATACCTGCTCATCAGTGTCCAGGGATCCTTCCCCAGTGTTCTGTGAGGTGCCTCTGTCTCCATGGGGGGCACTGGCACTCCTTGTCCCGTCCGTGAGGGTGGCATGGGTGGTAGTGCCTGTTGGGGGACATAGACATGTCTATTACAAATGCATGAACGGTTGGGGTGCACAGGACTGGGCTATTTTGTGCTGGTGTAACTTTTAGTGGCCATCCAGGGTGCCTTTGTGAGGTTTTCACTGCATTTTTGCTTAGGGTGTTGGGTTGCATGGGGGGGGTGTAGTTCCATTGTGAATACTTGCAGGGGTAGGTGGCTGTGCACAGGGGGAGGGATGTCGGCCTGTTAGTGGGTTTGTGGTCATGCAGGGGGGGGTGGATTCAGTGGCTGTTGCCTGGGTGGGGTATTGGTCCTGGTGGGTGTGGGTGGGGTGGGGTGGTGCATGCATTACAGGTATGGTGTATATAGGGTAAATGTAGACTTACCCGAATCCATTCCTCCAGTGAGTCCACTGAATCCCTCAGAGTGCAAGATGGCCAGTACCTTTTCCTCCCAGTTGGTGTATTCGGGTGGTGTTGGTGGCGGTCCTCCCCAGTCTTCTGGACGGCAATGTAGTGCCTGATGCCATGGCCCTGACCTTCCCCTTCAGGTCGTTCCATCTCTTCCGGATGTCGTCCCTGGTGCGTGGATAGTGTCCCACTGCATTGACCCTGTTGACAATGGTCTGCCATAGCTCCATCTTCCTTGCGATGGGTGTTTGCTGCACCTGAGCCCCAAATATTTGTGGCTCCACCTTTATGATCTCGTCCACCATGGTCCTTAGCTCCCTTTCTGTGAAGCATGGATGTTTGGGGGGGATGTTTTGGGGGGTGACATGGTGAGTGTGGTGAATGGTATCGGGCTGGAAACGCGGTGAGGGTGCCCTTCTGTGGGTAGTTGTGCGTCTCGTGTATTGTGGCGTTCGGTGTCTGCTTCTGGTGCTCTCAGTCTTCTTTGGCCTGGTTTCGTTGCAAAGGATTGTGGGGTCTGTCTATGAGTGTTTTATGGGGTTATGAATGTGTGTCAGGTATGTGGGTTTTAAGCTTATTCAATGTGTGCACAGGTGATTTGTGCATCATTATTTGGAGGGCGGGATATGGGTGTGCTCAGCGGTGGCGGGGTGGGGAGGTCCACCATTTCCACCAACAAGGTCATGGTGGTGACTGGTGGTTTGGTGATATTTGGCGGGGTTGGGATTCTGGTTCAGTATATGGCGGGTTTCTATTCACCACCAACGGCGGTCTTCTGTTCATCGCCGCCACGGCGGTCGGCAGAGTTTACCTCTGTGTTCATAATGACCACCCATGTCTTTAATTGGGGAAACTGTCCAGACTTAGGAGTCTAGGTATGTGGTCTCAGGTACCAAGAGCTTAGGACCCTATGTCCAGCTAGGCAACTAAAGACAGGTAGGAATCCTACTAAATCTTCTCTCTTGGAGTTACTCATTCAGGATGACACTCAGAACCCTGATAAGGAGAGAGAGGTAGAAGAAGTATGTGAACCACCAGTGCCGGAAAAGGAGGTGCTGGTTACTTCCTATGACCACGCTGGACAGATTCAGAGGATTCTGGAGAGAACTTTGAACCTGCAGGAAGCAGTACTGGTAGCACCAGAGTTGGTCATCGTAGTAGGCCCACTTTTTCTCCCCCTGGGGTGGTCAAAGGGGATTCCCGGAGTAGTAGATCCTCCTAATCCTCATCTTCCCCTACCTCAGTATCTTCTGCTGGGTCCATCCACTCTAGCTCTGAAGAGGGATCCTTAGATAGGAGGTTCAGCTTGCTGAGACTTGAGCAAGAAAAACAAGTTAAAAAAGCAGCAGCTAGCTCTTGAGAGAGGCTCTAGAGATGGAAAGGTAAAGGAAGAATTTGAGGTTGCCCTGGTGGCAGCATTAGAGTCCAGGGTCAGGGAAGACACCTTTGATTCCAGGAATCTCAGCAGGATAGTTTATCTTTACAAGTTTGGAGATGATATCCACAAGTGGATTACTGCTTTAGGGAGGGCCTGTAAAGTAGAGAGGGCAGCTATTCTTTGCAGACAAAGGTAGAGAGAAACTGTTAACAGTAAGAGAAGAGGATGCAGACAACTACTAATTCCTGAAAGAGGCTCTGATAGTTGGGCTTGAGCTCACAACTGAGGCCACCAGGAGGCTGGTCATACCCCAGACGTTTAGGAAGTTCCTATTGACCCTAGCTCATGACATTACCCTTGCAGGCCATCTTGGGCAAAGTAAGACTTGGGACAGACTTGTTCCACACTTTCACTGGCCTCACATGTCCGAAGACACCAATGAGTTTTGTCGCTCCTGTGTCAACTGCCAAACCAGTGGCAAGTGATGTGACACTACAAAGCCCCCCTTAGACCCACTACCTGTGGTTCCCCTTGAGAGGGTAGGGATTGACATTGTTGGTCCCCCAAAGGCAATTCCCCTTAGGACCTGCAGTGGCCAAGGCCCTCTTGGGAATCTTTACCAGGGTGGGCTTCCCTAAGGAGGTTGTATCTGACAGAGGTGTAAACTTCATGTCTGGATACCTCAAAGCAATGTGGAAGGAATGTGGTGTAACATGCAAATTCACCACTTCTTATTATCCACAAGGAAATGGGTTGGTTGAAAGATTCAACAAAACCCTTAAAGTTATGATCATCAGACTGTCAGAAAAACTCAGAAGGAGATGGGATGTCCTTTTACCTTGCCTTCTTTTTTGCCTTCAGACAGGTTCCACAAAACGCAGTGGGTTACATCCCATTTGAACTTTTGTTTGAACATTCAGTTAGGGGTCCTCTTAGTCATGTGAAGGAGGAATGGGAGCAACCTCTCAAACCTCCCAAACAGGTCATAGTTGACTATGTGCTAGGCCTGCGTTCGCGCTGTAGGAGGCTGGCCTGGTTTGTAGTGGGTACCCTAGGTACTTACACCTTATACCAGGTCCAGTTATCCCTTATGAGTGAAATGTAAGCAGTGTCCTAGCAGTGTCCCAGCAGCTTAGGCTGTCTAGAGGTAGCTGTAGCAGAGCATCTTGGGCTGAACTAGGAGACATTCAAAGCTCCTGCAATACCACTATAGATACACAGTACTTATACACAATAAAAGACAATACTCAGTGTTACCAAAAATAAAGGTACTTTATTTTAGTGACATAAGGCCAAAAATATCTTAGAGACAATACTCCTTCTGGAGGTATGTATTATACACAATATATACACTGGAGACCAAAGGTAAGTAAATAGTCATGGAATAGTGCAAACAGTAGAAAATACAATAGAATTCAATAGGCCTAGGGGCAACACAAACCATATACTAAGAAAGTGGAATGCAAGTCACAAATTCCCCCCTAGGCAGTAGTGTGTAGAGGGGTGCTCGGAGTGTAAGAGAGCACCAAAGGTAAGAAAAATACCCCACACCAGAGCCCAGGAAAGTAGGAGTAAAGTACTGCAAGTTTCCTCAGGACACACTACAAGTTGTGATAAGAGGTATTGCAAGAACCAAGCAAGAGTGCAATCAGAAAATGGTGGATTCCTGGACCTGAAGACCTGTGAAGAGAGGAGACCAAGGGCCAGATGTATCAAAGGGTTTTACCCATTCTGTGTCTATGGGAAAATGTGTTCGTACATATGGCCCCAAGTCCATAAGTCGCAGAAGATTCCAGGAAGGACAGGAGCCCCTGCCAACCTAGAGGATGGTGTAAAAGAGGATTCTCCGGTTAGAAGAAGTCTGCGGGTTCCTGTGTAATGCCCGGACATGTCTGATGTTGAGATGCTGTATGCAGGCTGTTTGCGTCGCTGGATTCGTCCAACAAGCCTTGGTTCAAGCAAGGTCGCGGTTTGCGTCAAAATGGCACTGCCTGGACCCAGGAGGGACCTGGGGGCCTCAATTCTGACTGCAGTGGCAGAGGGTGATCCCAACACTGGAGAGAGCCCACAGATGATCAGGCAGCACCCACAGGAGTCCAAGGACACGGGGACAAAGAAGATGCAAAATGCAGTTGGCTCAGCACAACAAAAGACGGTCCCACGCCACCGGAGAACAACTCAGCGAGTATTGCGTCGCAGGATGGAGTGCTGGGGACCTGGGCTACACTGTGCATGAAGGATTCTTGGAAGAAGTGCACAGAAGCCCAAGGAGCTGGAGATGACACAGTGCACAGGGGTACCGTCACAAACCGGGAAGGCAAGCTCTTACTTCCACCAAACTCGGACAGCTGGACCTTAGGACAGTGTGGGTTTTGTTGGTCCACCACCTGTGTTCCAGGGAGCACGCTCGTCGCCAGGAGAGGAGTCCCAGAGAACCGGTTGTCATCTTGGAAGTTGCCTGCAGGGAAGTGACTCCATCACTCCACAGTAGATTCCTTCGGTCCTTCTGGTGCAGGGTGAAGACAGGGAGTCCTCAGAGCGTGCACACCTTGGAAACTGTTGCAGTTGCTGGCTGGAGCTGAAGTTGCAGGTCACAGGAGTCGTCCTGGATACTTTGTTGCAGTTACAGCGGTTCCAGAAGCAGTCTGCGGTTGATCAGACGGTCAGAAGCTGAAGCAGAGGATGCAGAGGATTCCTGGAGGAGTCTTGCAGCTGAATCTGAAGAGGAACCCACAGGAGAGACTCTAAAAAGCCCTGAGAGGGGATTGGCTACCTACCCAGGTATGCACCTATCAGGAGGGGTCTCTGACGTCACCTGCTGGCACTGGCCACTCAGAGATCTCAAGAGTGTCCCCAAACCTTGGAAAACAAGATGGCTAATGCCAGGGACACACTGGAGGAGCTCTGGGCACCACCCCTGGGGTGGTGATGGGCAGGGGAGTAGTCACTCCCCTTTTCTTTGTCCAGTTTCAGGCCAGAACAAGCAGTGACTGGGGGTCCCTGAACCGGTGTAGACTTGCTTATGCAAGGAGGGCGCCATCTGTGCCCTTCAGAGCATTTCCAGAGGCTCTGGGAGGCTACCCCTCCCAAGCCTGTAACACCTATTTCCAAAGGGAGAGGGTGCAACATCCTCCTCCCAAAGGAAATGCATTGTTCTGCCTTCCCGGAACTGAGCTGCTCAGACCCAAGGAGGGCAGAACCCAGCCTGTTGGGTGGCAGCAGCTGTAGCTGCAGTCCAACCCTCAGAGCGCTGGTTTGGCAGTACTGGGGGTCCAGGATGGAGCCCCGAGGATGCATGGGATTGACCCACAATACCAGATTTGGAAAGGGGGGGACAATTCCATGATCTTAGACACCTCACATGGCCATATTCGGAGTTACCATTGTGAAGCTACATATAGGTATTGAACTATATGTAGTGCACACGTGTAATGGTATCCCCGCACTCACAAAGTCTGGGGAATGGGCCCTGGACAGCGTGGGGGCACCTTTGCTAGTGCAAGGGTGCCCTCACACTTAGTAACTTTGCACCTAGCCTTTAGTAAATGAAGGTTAGACACATAGGTGACTTATAAGTTACGTAAGTGCAGGGAAAATGGCTGTGAAATAGTGTGGGCACTATTTCGCTCAGGTTGCAAAGGCAGTCTTGAAGAAAGGTTTGTCTGAGCTCCTTATGGGTGGCAAAAGAAATGCTGCAACCCATAAGGATCTCCTGGAACCCCAGTACCTATGTACCATATTCTAGGGACTTAAAAGGGGAATCCAATGTGCCAATTAAAATTGGAATATGAAGTCACTAGACTATAGTGACTAATTTGGAAGCAGAGAGAGCATAAGCACTGGAGTTCTGGTTAGCAGAACTGTAGTGACACAGTTAAGCACTATTGACAACACACATTAGACCACAAACTATGAGCACTGGGGTCCTGGCTAGCAGGATCCCAGTGAGACAGGCAAAACACACTGACAAATAGGGTTTTAACTATGAGCACTGGGGTCGTGGCTAGCAGGATCCCAGTGAGACGGTAAAAACACACTGACACACACTCACAAGCAGGCCAAAAGTAGGGGTAACCAGGCTAGAAAGAGACTACTTTCTCACACTCTCATGATAGAGTATATGGAGAAGGCTTCAAAAAAAGCTTGAGGCCACCCAGGAGCTTCAGAAGCAATGGCATGACCAAAAGGCTGTGCTGACTGTTTACCAGCCAGGACAAAAAGTGTGGGTCTTGGGGCCTGTGGTCCAAAGAGCACCCCAGGACAAGTGGAGTGACCCCAACAGAATAGTGGAGAAGAAAGGTGAGGTCACCTTTCTGGTTGACCTGGGCACCCCAAAAATACCCCACAGGATCTTCATGTAAACTGCCTTAACCCGTACTATGACAGGGCAGACATGAGCTTGCTCATGGCCAGTGATGAAGGGCAGGAAGCAGAAAGTGGCCCTCTCCCTGACCTCCTCTACCACAACCCTGTGGATGGTTCAGTAGATGGGGTAGTCTTTGAAGATTGCCTCTCTGAACAGCAACAAGCTGACTGCAGGCAAGTCCTTAGTCATTTTTCTGAACTCTTTTCCCTGACGCATGATGTGGACACAGATGATAGTCTACCTGTTAAGAATAAAGTCTACAGGTAGACTGACCATGTCAGAGATTGCATCTGGGCAGAAGTCCAGAAGATGCTGGAGTTAGGGGTTATTGAGCCCTCAGGCAACCCTAGGGCTAGTCTAGTAGTACTTGTGTCAAAGCCTCATTCTCAGGGTGGAAAGAGAGATATGAGATTTTGGGCCTCATTATGACCCTGGCGGGCGGCGGAGGCCGCCCGCCAGGATCCCGCCCTCCATTATACCGCTCCGCGGTCAGAAGACCGCGGAGGGTATTATGAGTTTTTCCCCTGGGCTGGCGGGCGGTCTCCAAAAGACCGCCCGCCAGCCCAGGGAAAAACTCCCTTCCCACGAGGATGCCGGCTCGTAATCGAGCCGGCGGAGTGGGAAGGTGCGACGGGTGCAGTGGCACCCGTCGCGTATTTCAGTGTCTGCAAGGCAGACACTGAAATACTTTGCGGGGCCCTCTTACGGGGGCCCCTGCCGTGCCCATGCCATTGGCATGGGCACGGCAGGGGCCCCCAGGGGCCCCGCGACCCCCCCCCTACCGCCATCCTGTTCATGGCGGCTTTCCCGCCATGAACAGGATGGCGGTAGGGGGGGTCAGAATCCCCTCGGCGGCGCAGCGAGCTGCGCCGCCTTGGAGGATTCTAAGGTCAGTGGAAAACCGGCGGGAGACCGCCGGTTTTCCCGTTCTGACCGCGGCCAAAGCGCCGCGGTCAGAATGACCAAGGGAGCACCGCCGGCCTGCCGGCGGTGCTCCCGCCCCCGTTGGCCCTGGCGGTAGAGAACCGCCAGGGTCAGAATGAGGGCCTTTGTGTAAACTGCAGGGGCGTCAATGTAGCCACTAAGACTGATGCCCATCCTATCTCCAGGGCAGATGAGTTAATTGAGACTTTGGCTACAGCCAAGTATCTCAGCACTTTTGTTTTAACTGCAGACTATTGGCAGATCAGATTGACTGGTGCTGCTAAGCCTAAAACAACATGTTCCACTCCTGGTGGGCATTATCACTTCACAGTGATGCCCTTTGGTCTGAAAAATGTACCTGCCACACTCCAGGGGTTGATGAACCAAGTTCTGGCAGGCCTGTAAGATTGTAGTGCAGCATACCTTGATGATGTTACTGTCTTTAGCTCCACCTGGCGGGGTCACCTGGTCCACTGCATAAATGTACTTGAGGCCTTGAGAAAAGCAACCCTCACTATCGAGGCTACCAAATGCCAGATACGTCAGAGCATAATGGTATACTTGTGCCACCTAGCAGGTGTAGGCCACGTTCAGCCCCTACAGAGAAAACTCCAAACCATTATGGATTGGGTTGCTCCAACTACCCAGACTCGGGTCAGAGCCTTTCTAGCCTTACTGAGTACTACAGGTGATTTGTAAAACGGTGTGGCTGCATTGCGACCCCCTTGAATGATCTCACCTCTAAAAAAGATGCCCTAACAGGCACAATGGAGAGTTAGCTGTCAAGAGGCCTTTGATGCCCTGAAGAAGGCCATGTGCTCAGCTCCAATTCTTGACAGTCCTGATTATTCAAATCAATTAACTGTGCAGACAGTTGCTTCAGAAATAGGGATAGGAGCAGTACTATCTCAACTTAATGAAGAGGGCAAGGATCGACCTGTAGCTTTCATCAGCAGAAGATTGACCCCCAAAGAAAAGCGTTGGTCAGCTATTGAGAGGGAAGCCTTTGCTGTGGTCTGGGGTTTAAAGAAGCTGAGGCCATAACTGTTTGGCACTCACTTCATTGTTCAAACGGATCAGAAGCCCCTCTTATGGCTTAAACAGATGAAAGGTGAAAATCCAAAACTGTTGAGGTGATCCATTTCCCTACAGGGGGTGGGCTTTTAAGTGGAACATAGGTCTGGGAGTAAACATGCCAAGGCAGATGGACTTTCCAGATATTTCCACTTAGAAAATGAAGACTCACTTGGGTAAGGCTAGTCTTATCCTCTTTTGGGGAGAGCGGGTGTAGTAAAGTAGTATCTTTCTGACATAGTTACACTCACTTTTTGCCTGTTGTCAGTGTGATTAGACTGCAGTGCACTGGGATCCTACTAATCAGGACCCCAGTGTCTGTGCTCTCTCCTCTAAATGTGGTTGCTGATGAACTTTCACACCCCACAATTTGGCATACTGGTGCACCCATGTAAGTCCCTAGTATATGGTACTCAGGTACCTAGAGCATGTATTTTGTCATCCATGGGAGCCCATGCAAACTGTGTCTGCAGGCCTGCGTGAAATTGGGCATGCACCTTTCACTCCAGATATAAGGCTTTCCTTATATCACGGTCACCGCACATGCACACTGTAGGTCACCCCTCTGGTAGCCCTTCAGCTCAAGGGCAGGGTGCATGTCCCTAAGTGTGAGGGTACCCCTCCATGAGCAGGGCACCCCTACGAACCCCAGACTCCATTCCCTGGACTTTGTAAATATGGGGAAGCCATCTTAAGGTATGTAGTGGACCCTGGTCAACACGAGTGGTCCAACTACATAATGGCTTCTCGGAATTAGGCATTTTTGGTATCAAGCATGTTGGAATCCTGGAACTACACCGATTACAGTGCTAGTTGCATGATATCATATGTTCTGGGGATTCCCCCATTCTGCCTATGCAGACTTATAGGTCTGGCTGTCAGCCCATGCTGCTGCCGACCCCAGACACTGTTCTGCCCTCCTGCTGATGAGCCTAACTCAAGCAAGGGAAGGCAGAACAAAAGATTTTCTGCAAGGGAGTGTTATGACCACCTCTTCCTTTGAAATAAGTGTCTCTGGACTGGGGTGGGGTGGCCTCTGAGTGCCACAAGACTGCTTTGAAGGGCACATTTGATGTCCTCTTTGCATAATCCGGTTTGCATCAGTTTAGGAAGAGGTAGTTCTCACTCTGGCGCAAAACTACACAAAGGACAGAAGAATGACCACACCCCTTTCCAGCTTCTCCTCTTGGGAGGTGCACAGAGCTCTGCCAGGTAGCTGGTTGATTTTGCTATCTTGGAAACAAGATGGGCAGGGGCCCCTGGGAGCATTTGACTGGTTAGGCCACGTAGATGATGTCCCTGACCCCTCTGATAGGTGGGTCAGGGACAATCCCCTTTTAAGGTTACATAAGGGCTTCCCTGAGGGTGGGTCCTTAGATTCATCGAGCAAGACTCTTCAAGGAACTCTCTGCAAGACATCTTCTGCTCCTGGCCTTTGTAACCGCTGCTGGTCTGCCTTTGGAACTGCAACAAAACTGTATCTAGTTGGTAGGGCTCCCACTGCAACATTGTTTCTCCAGCTCCTGCAAGATTTCTGCAACATCCGCAGCTGTGCATCCTCCAGGGTCACAAGGATTCTGCCTGCATCCAAGAAGCAAGAAGGAATCTTTCTTGGAGTGAAGGAGTCATTCCCCTGCATCCGCAGGCACCTCAAGACGATAACTACCGGATGGTGGATCCTGCTGTCCAATGGACAACAAAAAGGCTCTGCTCACAGGCGGTGGTTCTATGGTCCTCTCCAGGGCCACATTGTCTTTTGACCCAGTTTGGAGATGGTGGACCCTTGCTGCAGCCACTGGAACGGAACCCCTGTGTACTGCGACTGTCGCTCTTGCCAAGACACTTTTTGGCTCTTTCTCCAGGAGATCTTTGAACTCCAAGATGCCCCAGGCTCCAGCACTCTGCAACTCCAGGATCAGCTTCCACTCTGCAGCTCCTGTGACGTGGGACTCCTGTTTTGTTGCTGCTGAGGCCTCCCTTCTACTCCCTGTGCCTACTGCCAGTGGGTCACTCATGGGGGCTCCTCTGACTCTGGCTGGCTTTCTTTCCTGCTGAAGGCCTGTCCTGACTCCCCTCCAAGGGTGTAGTTACTAGGACCTGGCTGGCCCTCAGAAACTCTGCAAACTTCCTTGCATCAGCTATTTGCATTTGCCAAGGCTTGTTGGTGGTCCTGCTGGCCACTGGCCCACCTGCCACCAGGCAGCCAATGTGGGACAGCTCGTGGGTGACTTCAGAGTTCTCCTGCAGCCCTCTGGACTCCGCAGCTGGACTTCGTCCTTCACCGTCCTGCAGGAACTTCACCTCCAAAAGGGTGGGCATTGCCTACCCGCACCACCTGGACATCTCTGAGTGGTCTGGACACTGTCCCCTTCTTTTTCAGGTTCCTCATGTCCAGAAGCCACCTTGGGTTCCACCGACCTGGTCCACAGGTCACGACAGTAGCTAAACAATTCAGGCTTCCATTAACTTCAACAAGGGTTTCTGACGCCAATTCACCTGTATGCACCTGGGTTCAGTGGTGTAGGTACTGCGGTCTTCTAGGTATCCACTGATGGGGGCACTCTCCAACCTTCCTTGTGCCAACTAGTTTCCTCGGGGTCCACTAGGAAGGGTCCTCTCTCCATAAAAGTCCAACTGTGACGGTCCTATTGGACCATTGGCTTGATAACAACTCTGCACCTGGGCACCTGTGGGATTTCTAATACTTACCTCTGGTAATTTGATTTTCCTCCAGCCCCTGAGAGTCTTACCTACTTACCTTGGTTGGACATCTCCTTTCTTATACCACTTTCTTAGTATATGGTATGCCCCCCCCCCCCCCCCCCCAAAGGGTCCCATGTATTTCGATGCTTTTCCTGCCTGTTGCTAATTGTATATTTTGTGTCTAGATATCTCCAAGTGGAGTTTTACAAATATTAATATAGCATTAGTGTTGTAATAAAGAATACTTTATTGTTGCAACACCTGATGTGGTTATTCCTTGGGTAACAGCTACTGGCTGATTATTGTGAAATTGCAAGTCTTTTACATTCCTCCTGGATACAATTTAGCTGCTCACCACAACTACCCCTAGAAAGCTTTTGCTATCTGGACACCTAAACACTATCACTAAGGGTTGCCTGGACTCAGTATAGGGTGCCCCACCTTAGGGGTACACCTCATCTGGAATTTGAGTGGAATTGCTGTGGTTATTAAGTCACACAAGTTCTGAGAATATGAACTCGAGTGACAAACCTGAACTGAGAAGGAGTAAACGTACAGTGGTTCATCCCAAATTCATTGACAAATATGTGTAAAAGGAAGAATGGTGCGTAAGTTTACTGTAGCTGTGTTTTATTCTATTTCACTTGTATTTAGAATTGATAATTTATATCAAAATACTGTTTTATGTGTTTTATTGAAATGATTTATGCCTCTACAAAGTTTTGTTTAAATGTCATATGTATTATTAACATGAAGGGCCTAATTTAGATCTTGGCGGAGAAGTTACTCCTATAGGATTTATATTTCTGCAGATTGTATATCTGTCACCGTTGTGACAGAGTAACTCATCCACTAAGAACTAAATCAGGCCCTTAGTTTGCAATTTTGTTTAAAGAAATATTGGGGAGGAGATGTGTGGTAACTTGGTTGTGATCTAGTCGACATGCAGAATGTGTGACATAAGGGTTTCTAAGAATGGGAGGTGCATTAGCATGTTAAAGGCTTTAGAATAGGTTTAAGGTCAGTTAGCAGTTTGCTGTTATAGTGGATGGGACATTTCCTGTATGCCACAGTACTTCATTATAACTTTTTCTTTCTTTACTATCTGTGTGATGTCCAGCTTCTTCACAAAAAGCAGTTTCCACCTTAGCAATCTAGAAGACTGTTCCCCTAGGAACGTCAAATCCAGCGAAATACTTAGGGTTCCCTGAGTAACCGGGCTTTAAATGCCTCTTCCATCTCCCGAATTGCCTGGTCCCACTGCCTGCCCAACTTGGGGCAGTGCCAAGGAAGGGATCTGTACCTGTATGTGGAGAGTTTATATTGTGCTTTCTTCCTTTACTATTCTACATCAATCCATGTGATCCGTCATAGAGCCTTCCCCCATTCTTTGTCAACGAGTTCTCGCCCCTCACACATTCCCCTACTGCCTCTGGCCAGGGCTTCTATCCACAATGATTGACTCCTGTATTAGAGTATAACGCTCAGTTTGCTTGCTAGTCATTGGGACCATCTTGATGCCATTTTTCAATAATCATAAGTGGTCGGAATACTGTATCCCTAACTGATGGCTGCAGCACCTAGTCCCACACATCTATCTTCCCACCAGCCTGAAACCCTTGCTTGTCCTGAGCCGGTAGAAACTCAGAGTTGAAACATATGAGAGTAGGGAAAGAGGTGGCACCAAGCTGCATGTCTATCCTATCCTAGAATGAAGAGTATACGCCCCAGCTCCCCTGCGATCCTTGTAGAGTTACCTACCAAAGGGGAGCGACTACAACTAGATAACTAGTCATTTCCAACTTTTCCCACTTAACCCCTTCCCCGCCACGGACGTAATGGTTACGTCCATGGCAGCGCCCGTGTGGCGCCATGGACGTAACCATTACGTCCTGAATGCTTCCCTCGGGAGAAGCGCTAGCGCTCCTCCCGAGGGCCGCCCCCCCCACCCCCCTAGGTCAGGGCTGACCGGGGAATCCCTTCCCCTTCCACCCCCGACCCGCCCCCCCCCCCCTGTGACGTCAGCGCGCGCTGATTTGTCACAGGGGCCTCCCTAGAGCGCGATTGAAAAAGAAATGCAAAAGCATTTCTTTTTCAATCACTTGGGAGGCCCGGAGGGGCTCCAAAGGGAAGGAAAAGTATTTCCTTCCCTTTGAAGTCCCTCCGAGGGTTTCAAAAGCCGGATTGCTTGCAATCCGGCTTTTGAAACCCCACTAGACACCAGGGATTTTTTTTTTTTTCATTGAAATTGACCAAAGGGAGCGACCCCTTGGGCAAGGGTCGCTCCCAGGGGGGGCATTTTTTTGAAAAGGCCTTTTCTGCCCCCAGGGGGGGCAGAAACCTCTAGGCACCAGGGACCATTTTTTCTTTTTGTTTCATTTTTTTTTATTGAGGTGGGGAGCGACCCCTTAGGCAAGGGTCGCTCCCCTTGGGGGAAAATTATATTTTGGCCATTTCTGCCCCCCTTGGGGGCAGATTGGCCTATTTTGATGAGGCCAATCTGCCCCCAAGGGGGGTAGAAACCACTAGACACCAGGGTTTTTTTTATTTTTATTATTGTTATTGACAAAAGGGAGCGACCCCTTGGGCAAGGGTCGCTCCCAGGGGGGGCATATTTTTGGGAAGGCCTTTTCTGCCCCCCCTGGGGGCAGATCGGCCTACTATTAGGCCGATCTGCCCCCAGGGGGGGCAGAAACCTCTAGGCACCAGGGACCATTTTTTCTTTTTGTTTCATTTTTTTTTATTGAGGTGGGGAGCGACCCCTTAGGCAAGGGTCGCTCCCCTTGGGGGAAAATTATATTTTGGCCATTTCTGCCCCCCTTGGGGGCAGATTGGCCTATTTTGATGAGGCCAATCTGCCCCCAAGGGGGGTAGAAACCACTAGACACCAGGGTTTTTTTTTTTTTTATTATTGTTATTGACAAAAGGGAGCGACCCCTTGGGCAAGGGTCGCTCCCAGGGGGGGCATATTTTTGGGAAGGCCTTTTCTGCCCCCCCTGGGGGCAGATCGGCCTACTATTAGGCCGATCTGCCCCCAGGGGGGGCAGAAACCTCTAGGCACCAGGGACCATTTTTTTTTTTTTGTTTCATTTTTTTTTTTTTTTGGTGGGGAGCGACCCCTTAGGCAAGGGTCGCTCCCCTTGGGGGAAAATTATATTTTGGCCATTTCTGCCTCCCTTGGGGGCAGATTGGCCTATTTTGATGAGGCCAATCTGCCCCCAAGGGGGGTAGAAACCACTAGACACCAGGGAGTTTTTTCTTTGCGTGAATTTCACGCAAAGGGAGCGACCCCTTAGGCAAGGGTCGCTCCCTGGGGGGGAGGGCAATTTATTTTAGGCCATTTCTGCCCCCCCTAGATCGGCCTATTATTAGGCCGATCTCCCCCCAGGGGGGGAAGAAACCTCTAGGCGCCAGGGAAAATGTTTTTTTTGTGTTTTTTTTTTTTTTGTTCTTTCTTTTTTTTAGAGATGGGGAGCGACCCATCAGGCAAGGGTCGCTCCCCTGGGGGGCAAATTGTATTTAGACCATTTCTGCCCCCCTGGGGGCAGATTGGCTGATTTTAGGTCAATCTGCCCCCAAGGGGGCAGAAACCACTAGGCACCGGGGATTTGTTTTTTGGCGCCAATGTCAAGCAGGGGGAGCGACCCTGTAGGCAAGGGTCGCTCCCGGGGGGCGGGGGTGGGGGTTGAGGGGGGAAATTTATTTTAGGCCATTTCTGCCCCCCCGGGGGACAGATCGGCCTATTATTAGGCCGAACTGCCCCCGGGGGGGGGGCAGAACACTCTAGGCGCCAGGGCAATTTTTTTTTTGTGTTTTTTTTTTTGTTGTTTCTTTTTTTAGAGATGGGGAGCGACCCATCAGGCAAGGGTCGCTCCCCTGGGGGGGCAAATTGTATTTAGACCATTTCTGCCCCCCTGGGGGCAGATTGGCCAATTTTAGGTCAATCTGCCCCCAAGGGGGCAGAAACCACTAGGCACCGGGGATTTGTTTTTTGGCGCCAATGTCACGCAGGGGGAGCGACCCCGTAGGCAAGGGTCGCTCCCGGGGGGGGGGGGGGGTGGGGTTTGGGGGGGCAAATTTTTTTTAGGCCATTTCTGCCCCCCCGGGGGACAGATCGGCCTATTATTAGGCCGAACTGCCCCCCGGGGGGGGGGGGGCAGAACACTCTAGGCACCAGGGCAATTTTTTTTTTTGTGTTTTTTTTTTTTGTTGTTGTTTCTTTTTTTAGAGATGGGGAGCGACCCATCAGGCAAGGGTCGCTCCCCTGGGGGGGCAAATTGTATTTAGACCATTTCTGCCCCCCTGGGGGCAGATTGGCCAATTTTAGGTCAATCTGCCCCCAAGGGGGCAGAAACCACTAGGCACCGGGGATTTGTTTTTTGGCGCCAATGTCACGCAGGGGGAGCGACCCCGTAGGCAAGGGTCGCTCCCCGGGGGGGGGGGGGGGGGGTTGGGGGGGCAAATTTATTTTAGGCCATTTCTGCCCCCCCGGGGGACAGATCGGCCTATTATTAGGCCGAACTGCCCCCCGGGGGGGGCAGAACACTCTAGGCGCCAGGGCAATTTTTTTTTTGTGTTTTTTTTTTTTTGTGTTTTTTTTTTTTGTTGTTTCTTTTTTTTAGAGATGGGGAGCGACCCATCAGGCAAGGGTCGCTCCCCTGGGGGGGGGCAAATTGTATTTAGACCATTTCTGCCCCCCTGGGGGCAGATTGGCCAATTTTAGGTCAATCTGCCCCCAAGGGGGCAGAAACCACTAGGCACCGGGGATTTGTTTTTTGGCGCCAATGTCACGCAGGGGCGACCCCGTAGGCAAGGGTCGCTCCCGGGGGGGGGGGGGGGTGTTGGGGGGGCAAATTTATTTTAGGCCATTTCTGCCCCCCCGGGGGCAGATCGGCCTATTATTAGGCCGATCTGCCCCCGGGGGGGGGGGGGGCAGAAACCTCTAGGCGCCAGGGGAATTTTTTTTTTTTTCTTTGTTTTTTTTTTTTTAGAGATGGGGAGCGACCCATCAGGCAAAAGTCGCTCCCCTGGGGGACAAATTGTATTTAGGCCATTTCTGCCCCCCTTGGGGACAGATTGGCTGAGTTTAGGTCAACCTGCCCCCAAGGGGGCAGAAACCACTAGGCACCGGGGATTTGTTTTTTGGCGCCAATGTCACGCAGGGGGAGCGACCCCGTAGGCAAGGGTCGCTCCCGGCGGGGGAGGGTGGGGGTTGGGGGGGCAAATTTATTTTAGGGCATTTCTGCCCCCCCCCCCCCTGGGGCCGGCTGAGCTACAGGCCAAACACCACAGGTAGGCACCTTGCAAAAAACACCTCTGTTTTCTGTGAAAAAATATGTTGTGTCCACGTTGTGTTTTGGGCCATTTCCTTTTGTGGGCGCTAGGCCTACCCACAGAAGTGATGTACCATTTTTATCGAGAGACTTAGGGGAACGCTGGGTGGAAGGAAATTTGTGGCTCCTCTCAGATTCCAGAACTTTCTGTCACCGAAATGAGAGGAAAAAGTGTTTTTTGGGCCGAATTTTGATGTTTGCAAAGGATTCTGGGTAACATAACCTGGTCAGAGCCCCGCAAGTCACCCCATCTTGGATTCCCCTGGGTTTCTAGTTTTCAAAAATGCACTGGTTTGCTAGGTTTCCTCAGGTGTCGGCTGAGCTACAGGCCAAAATCCACAGGTAGGCACTGCTTTTTATAAAAAAATGTGATGTGTCCACGTTGTGTTTTGGGCCCTTTCCTTTTGTGGGCGCTAGTCCTACCCACACAAGTGATGTATCATTTTTATCGGGAGACTTGGGGGAACGCTGGGTGGAAGGAAATTTGTAGCTCCTCTCAGATTCCAGAACTTTCTGCCACAGAAATGTGAGTAACATGTGTATTTTTAGCCAAATTTTGAGGTTTGCAAAGGATTCTGGGTAACAGAACCTGGTCCGAGCCCCGCAAGTCACCCCTCCTTGGATTCCCCTAGGTCTCTAGTTTTCAGAAATGCACAGGTTTGGTAGGTTTCCCTAGGTGCCGGCTGAGCTAGAGGCCAAAATCTACAGGTAGGCACTTCGCAAAAAACACCTCTGTTTTTTTCCAAAATTTAGGATGTGTCCACGTTGCGCTTTGGGGTGTTTCCTGTCGCCGGCGCTAGGCCTACCCACGCAAGTGAGGTATCACTTTTATCGGGAGACTTGGGGGAACGCTGGGTGGAAGGAAATTTGTAGCTCCTCTCAGATTCCAGAACTTTCTGCCACAGAAATGTGAGGGACATGTGTTTTTTTAGCCAAATTTTGAGGTTTGCAAAGGATTCTGGGTAACAGAACCTGGTCCGAGCCCCGCAAGTCACCCCTCCTTGGATTCCCCTAGGTCTCTAGTTTTCAGAAATGCACAGGTTTGGTAGGTTTCCCTAGGTGGTGGCTGAGCTAGAGGCCAAAATCTACAGGTAGTCACTTTGCTAAAAACAGCTCTGTTTTCTGTGATATGTCCACGTTGTGTTTTGGGGCATATCCTGTCGCGGGCGCTAGGCCTACCCACACAAGTGAGGTATCATTTTTATCAGGAGACGTGGAGGAACGCTGGGTGGAAGGAAATTTGTGGCTCCTCTCAGATTCCAGAACTTTCTGCCACAGAAATGTGAGGAACATGTGTTTTTTTAGCCAAATTTTGAGGTTTGCAAAGGATTCTGGGTAACAGAACCTGGTCCGAGCCCCGCAAGTCACCCCTCCTTGGATCCCCGTAGGTCTCTAGTTTTCAGAAATGCACAGGTTTGGTAGGTTTCCCTAGGTGGCGGCTGAGCTAGAGGCCAAAATCTACAGGTAGTCACTTTGCTAAAAACAGCTCTGTTTTCTGTGATATGTCCACGTTGTGTTTTGGGGCATATCCTGTCGCGGGCGCTAGGCCTCCCCACACAAGTGAGGTATCATTTTTATCGGGAGACGTGGGGGAACGCTGGGTGGAAGGAAATTTGTGGCTCCTCTCAGATTCCAGAACTTTCTGCCACAGAAATGTGAGGAACATGTGTTTTTTAAGCCAAATTTTGAGGTTTGCAAAGGATTCTGGGTAACCGAACCTGGTCCGAGCCACACAAGTCACCCCTCCTTGGATTCCCCTAGGTCTCTAGTTTTCAGAAATGCACAGGTTTGGTAGGTTTCCCTAGGTGGCGGCTGAGCTACAGGCCAAAATCTACAGGTAGTCACTTTGCTAAAAACAGCTCTGTTTTCTGTGATGTGTCCAGGTTGTGTTTTGGGGCATATCCTGTCGCGGGCGCTAGGCCTACCCACACAAGTGAGGTATCATTTTTATCGGGAGACGTGGGGGAATGCTGGGTGGAAGGAAATTTGTCGCTCCTCTCAGATTCCAGAACTTTCTGCCACAGAAATGTGAGGAACATGTGTTTTTTTTAGCCAAATTTTGAGGTTTGCAAAGGATTCTGGGTAACAGAACCTGGTCCGAGCCCCGCAAGTCACCCCTCCTTGGATTCCCCTAGGTCTCTAGTTTTCAGAAATGCACAGGTTTGGTAGGTTTCCCTAGGTGCCGGCTGAGCTAGAGGCCAAAATCTACAGGTAGGCACTTCGCAAAAAACACCTCTGTTTTTTTACAAAATTTAGGATGTGTCCACGTTGCGCTTTGGGGTGTTTCCTGTCGCCGGCGCTAGGCCTACCCACGCAAGTGAGGTATCATTTTTATCGGGAGACTTGGGGGAACGCTGGGTGGAAGGGAATTTGTAGCTCCTCTCAGATTCCAGAACTTTCTGCCACAGAAATGTGAGGGACATGTGTTTTTTTTAGCCACATTTTGAGGTTTGCAAAGGATTCTGGGTAACAGAACCTGGTCCGAGCCCCGCAAGTCACCCCTCCTTGGATTCCCCTAGGTCTCTAGTTTTCAGAAATGCACAGGTTTGGTAGGTTTCCCTAGGTGGTGGCTGAGCTAGAGGCCAAAATCTACAGGTAGTCACTTTGCTAAAAACAGCTCTGTTTTCTGTGATATGTCCACGTTGTGTTTTGGGGCATATCCTGTCGCGGGCGCTAGGCCTACCCACACAAGTGAGGTATCATTTTTATCAGGAGACGTGGGGGAACGCTGGGTGGAAGGAAATTTGTGGCTCCTCTCAGATTCCAGAACTTTCTGCCACAGAAATGTGAGGAACATGTGTTTTTTTAGCCAAATTTTGAGGTTTGCAAAGGATTCTGGGTAACAGAACCTGGTCCGAGCCACACAAGTCACCCCTCCTTGGATTCCCCTAGGTCTCTAGTTTTCAGAAATGCATAGGTTTGGTAGGTTTCCCTAGGTGGCGGCTGAGCTAGAGGCCAAAATCTACAGGTAGTCACTTTGCTAAAAACAGCTCTGTTTTCTGTGATATGTCCACGTTGTGTTTTGGGGCATATCCTGTCGCAGGGGCTAAACCCACACAAGTGAGATATCATTTTTATCGGGAGACGTGGGGGAACGCTGGGTGGAAGGAAATTTGTGGCTCCTCTCAGATTCCAGAACTTTCTGCCACAGAAATGTGAGGAACATGTGTTTTTTTTAGCCAAATTTTGAGGTTTGCAAAGGATTCTGGGTAACAGAACCTGGTCCGAGCCCCGCAAGTCACCCCTCCTTGGATCCCCGTAGGTCTCTAGTTTTCAGAAATGCACAGGTTTGGTAGGTTTCCCTAGGTGGCGGCTGAGCTAGAGGCCAAAATCTACAGGTAGTCACTTTGCTAAAAACAGCTCTGTTTTCTGTGATATGTCCACGTTGTGTTTTGGGGCATATCCTGTCGCGGGCGCTAGGCCTACCCACACAAGTGAGGTATCATTTTTATCGGGAGACGTGGGGGAACGCTGGGTGGAAGGAAATTTGTGGCTCCTCTCAGATTCCAGAACTTTCTGCCACAGAAATGTGAGGAACATGTGTTTTTTAAGCCAAATTTTGAGGTTTGCAAAGGATTCTGGGTAACCGAACCTGGTCCGAGCCACACAAGTCACCCCTCCTTGGATTCCCCTAGGTCTCTAGTTTTCAGAAATGCACAGGTTTGGTAGGTTTCCCTAGGTGGCGGCTGAGCTACAGGCCAAAATCTACAGGTAGTCACTTTGCTAAAAACAGCTCTGTTTTCTGTGATGTGTCCAGGTTGTGTTTTGGGGCATATCCTGTCGCGGGCGCTAGGCCTACCCACACAAGTGAGGTATCATTTTTATCGGGAGACGTGGGGGAATGCTGGGTGGAAGGAAATTTGTCGCTCCTCTCAGATTCCAGAACTTTCTGCCACAGAAATGTGAGGAACATGTGTTTTTTTTAGCCAAATTTTGAGGTTTGCAAAGGATTCTGGGTAACAGAACCTGGTCCGAGCCCCGCAAGTCACCCCTCCTTGGATTCCCCTAGGTCTCTAGTTTTCAGAAATGCACAGGTTTGGTAGGTTTCCCTAGGTGGCGGCTGAGCTAGAGGCCAAAATCTACAGGTAGTCACTTTGCTAAAAACAGCTCTGTTTTCTGTCCACGTTGTGTTTTGGGGCATATCCTGTCGCGGGCGCTAGGCCTACCCAAACAAGTGAGGTATCATTTTTATCGGGAGACTTGGGGGAACATAGAATAGCAAAACAAGTGTTATTGCCCCTTGTCTTTCTCTACATTTATTCCTTCCAAATATAGGGGTGTGTGTAAAAAAGACATCTATTTGAGAAATTCCATGTAATTCACGTGCTACTATGGTCACCCCGGAATTCAGAGATGTGCAAATAACCACTGCTCCTCAACACCTTATCTTGTGCCCTTTTTGGAAATGCAAAGGTTTTCTTGATAGCTATTTTTTACTCCTTATATTTCAGCAAATGAATTACTGTATACCCGGTATAGAATGAAAACGCACTGCAGGGTGCAGCTCATTTATTGGCTCTGGGTTCCTCGGGTTCTTGATGAACCTACAAACCCTATATATATCCCCGCAACCAGAGGAGTCCAGCAGACGTAACGGTATATTGCTTTCGATAATCTGACATTGCAGGGAAAAGTTACAGAGTAAAAAGTAGAGAAAAATTGATGTTTTTTTCACCTCAATTTCAATATTTTTCTTTTTCAGCTGTTATTTTCTGTAGGAAACCCTTGTAGGATCTACACAAATGACCCCTTGCTGAATTCAGAATTTTGTCTACTTTTCAGAAATGTTTAGGTTTCTGGGATCCAGCATTGGTTTCATGACCATTCCTGTCACTGACTGGAAGGAGGCTGAAAGCACAAAAAATTGCACAAATGGGGTATGCCCCAGTAAAATGCCAAAATTGTGTTGAAAAATTGGGTTTTCGGATTCAAGTCTGCCTGTTCCTGAAAGCTGGGAAGCTGCTGAGTTTAGCACCGCAAACCCTTTGTTGATGCCATTTTCAGGGGAAAAACCACAAGCCTTCTTCTGCAGCCACTTTTTCCAATTTTTTTGAAAAAAACAAAATTTTCCCTGTATTTTGGCCAATTTCTTGGCCTCTTTCAGGGGAACCCACAAAGTCTGGGTACCTCCAGAATCCCTAGGATGTTGGAAAAAAAGGACGCAAATTTGGCTTGGTTAGCTTGGTTAGCTTATGTGGACAAAAAGTTATGCGGGCCTAAGCGCGAACTGCCCCAAATAGGCAAAAAAAGGCCTGGCACAGGAGGGGGAAAAGGCCTGGCAGCGAAGTGGTTAACCACAAATTGGAGTTGTGCAGTCTATTAGGTCTGCAAGTGTGGCAGAACAAGCCCACCGGAGAGAAGCAGATAAAGAAGGTTACTCACCAATCTCACTCTCTTGTTGGCATGTATGTATATAGTATCACTATAGTGCAAATCAAGCCAAAAGGCAGTGGAGAGCTGTACATGGTCAAAGACTAGCATTAAATCAGTGAGTAAGAGGAGATCGAGCTGGGTTGTCTTGACAAACATAATTGTTGATTAGCATCTGAAATGTCTTACTCAGCAATTACAGCAAAACTATGTGAATCAGTAGAGCACCTTTGAAAAGACCCTTACGTTGATTCCTGCCACCCAGCCCTAGCTAGGAAAAGTGGTTCATGTGCCACCTATGGAGATCTTGCCTCAACTCATGTAACAGTGGGAAGTCCTTAAACGCAAGCATCTGGGTCATGGTGGGTGATGATAGAATACCTAGGTAAGTCACTGCCTTAGATTCAACCTAGATGATATTAGTTTACTTAAGGCATCAGTTTGTAGTGGGCCAGGATCCACAGCAGAGGTTCTCATTTGTTAAGACTAATTTTAAACCTCAAGATGGTGCAGTAGGTTTCCAATTCCAAAAGTAAATGAAGCACAGATACCAGGGCCGTTGGATCCGACAGGTACTCCCTGATTTCACCAGCAAACATTGTTAACTTGAAGATACCTGAAAATGTGCACCCCTCTTATGTCCTCAGTAAGCATGATGGCTCCAGGGTGAGCGTGAAGAGAATGTGCAAGAGGGGTCAGCCCTGATGTACATCTCACTTGATGCAATATCTGACGACCAGCTGCCATGGACCATAACGTGGGCTCCTGGGGACTGGTAGGGTGTCATCTGGTCTCACCTATCAGCTTTTCACCATTCCACAATTTGCAAAATTCGCGCTGTTGTTTGTATTATGTTTTCATTATGTTTGTTGATTAAAATACAGTTTGCTCATGTAATATTGTAGTGCTTGTTTTTTAGGGACTACTGTCCCTTCTTCTGTCACGTCCCCCCTGGTCCCTAGTGATTCTCAGGTTACCCTTATGTAATCAATACTGGTCCAGAGCATCATTTCTGAGGCACAAGTTAAGAAAGCAAACACCACACCAGGAGATAATTCTTTACAAGTTTCAGAGAATTCATTTTATCGGATTTCAACAGCAAAGCTTGGATTGTCACTGTGCTGTCAGGAAAGACATCCCAACATCCCCATACTGTGTGCGTTGAGTTGCTTTGGTGGCACGACACAGCAGAACAGCAGGCATGCGCATTAAAAAAAAAACTCATCTGTGCAACATGTCTTACTTGCGGGAAACCACACTTTAAACTCATCTGTGTCCTGCAAACAGGTAAATGTCAAGGGAAAATGGTTATAATCTACAAAATCACAGCGGCTATTTGCTGCAAAACACCAAGATGAGGCCTTACCGCTCAACCCAGGCTGCCCTGTAGAGCTCATCATTTACTGCACCCTTGACATGCTATCATTAGCCTTGAATGGGAAAAATAAATTAAACTTCTAAGGTCGAGATTCTGCTTCTGGAGGTAGTGATTGACTGAGTCCCACTGGGAGTGCTGCCTGTATCACTGCAGCCTTGTAAAACATGGCTGGCTGTCTTGAGGCACCGGTGCTGGATAGAGATAAATGATCCACTGACGGCAAGGGGTGTGCATAACTTCCTTTTGCTTAATTACACCTGATTTCAACGAAATAAGTGTACTGCACATCCATTATTTAGTGATATATTTTAGCTTGAAATACCCCCTTGTGTCAATTTCTGATTCAAGAACGATTATACTGCTGTAACTTACATTTCACCTGGGCCTACTGAAAGCTTAAGCCAGGCTCATGCCATATGCTTGGCTGTGGCTCAGCTTGAGATCCACTTGGACCATCGAGCCCAACATGAGCCAAACTTTAATGCAAATTCTGCCTTCACCTTATGCAACAAGCATTAAAAACAAAGCAGTGACCGTCTTGATTTAAAATGAGTGAGAAATGGATATACCCATGTAGTGGCTGAATTGTACAATGTGGAACCAGAAAATCTGGGATCAATCCTGGCTTTCCCGCTTGCCCAAACTGTGTGATCCTGAACAAATGTTTTTTTCACAGAGTCTAAGTTTTCTTCATTATTACACATGAAAGCACCTTAAAATAAACGAGTTTAGGATATGGGTTGTACAAAAAACCCTTATATTTGAATTAATAGATTGTGTAAGGATTTGGGTTACTATGTGGTATGGCTGGGAAGCCTTACCATGTAGTACATTCACAAATACCATTTTGGGGCCAGTCAGGTACGTTTACTTAACCTTAGCTCAACCCTGAGAAGCTGTAGCTTCGAGCAGTAAGGCTTAGCAAAGGAACAATGTGTAAACATTTAACAGCACCAAACTACAGAATAAGAAAGTCACAGGACACAAAAGAAGCAAGACACTGATTTACAAAAATAGAGCAGATTTCTATAAATCTTTAGAGACCTTAATCGTCAAATCCACTGGAGGGTTCCGGAGATACAGATTTACAAATAATAATTGCTATATCAACCTCAAACAAGCCATGGCCAACAAAAAGTTTGGAAACTTTTAAAAAGTTTGTGAAAGTTAGTTTGACAACTCCGGGCTCAGTTGGGTTACTAAGTTTGACAGGACAGGAGTCTTCGGGGCCAGAAAGGATACCCTGGACAGTTACCAGGCCACCAGAGCATTTTTAGAACAAGATCAAAACTTTACAGGATGACCACCATAGACAACAATGGCGTGGTCCTGATCCTGAGGGATGCAGGCTAAAGATGCTCAAGAATGCTCCTGCTGCTGTGCGGTTGACAGGGGTGAAGTCCAGTCAAGTCTTCATTCCACATTTGAGTGGTGGGCTCCTCTGTCCATGGATCTCAGGGTCCCACTAAGTCCACTATACTGGGTTCCAAGGGCTGCTGATGCAGACCTTGCACTTCTGCAACACAGCAGCCAGGGTGCAAATCTTTGATAGATTCTGTGTCCCTCTTGGTCAACAGATCCAGTCACAACCAACACCCATGGGTCCAGCAGAAACGTTTGCACCTTTTGGCTATCTCCGAATTGTCCTTTGGTGTGCCTGACATCCGGTAGCGGCAAAACGTCAGTAAGCCCTGGGTCCCCACTAGTCTTCTTGATAGAATTGGGGAGGGATTTACTCTCCTCCCTTCTAGGGTTCTGGGGCTTAGAGGAACTTTCTTTGATAGGTTTACCATCTCCCTCCTTTAACTCCTGTGAGCCTAACCCCTTCCTTACCCCTTTTTGGGATCATCCCCCTCAGGGTTTCTTGGGCACTCTGGTCCTTACCCACTCATCAGCTTTCTTGCCCAACTCCCTAGGACTGGCATGGTAGTCTGGCCCCATGACAGGTAGCAATGTTGCCCCCGTTGCCAACTGGATGTATCCAATTTGACATGCAATTTGTATAGGGTTAAAACACTGGCAGGGAGGTGTGGTTAGCAGGCCTCAGTGCACTCTCAAAGTTGGAAAACCAGAAGCTAATAGTGCAGATGGGGACAAAAAGTGGGGGTGCAGGGACCTGCAAAAAGCCTGTTTCCTTACAGACTGTTAGATTGCTTCATCTATTTTAATTAACTATGCCACATGTAGAGTACACATGGCAACTCATTTGTCCCTTAGTGGTATTGCCTTCAGGACGGGCTCATGGAAGATTTCAAGTTCATGTTTAAAATCACTTTTAAGAAACACCTTTTAATCCACTAATATAAGGTGATGTACTAAGGTGAAGGGCTTCCACGTGTATTTAGTCCTTTTTTAATTTTAAAGGGACTTAATCATACTTTTACTAAATGTTTGTTGCATGATGTTGTTACAGTAAAGGAAGACCATTGGCTCGGCACTGCCTGTTAATTTGATGGCTTACCCACTACTAATGGCATACTTTTAAACAGATCCAATGCCAAGGCTGGTATTGCACTGCTCCTGGTGAGGATGCATTCAAAGCATTTTCAAAGAGGTTAGCATCTGTGTGCCTGTCTAGAGCTGGGTAGCTCCAAATAACAAGGACCTGGAGGTTATGGCTGAGTATTGACATGCTGAAAACCAAAGAATCAAGGGACACAGCATGTCCATAAGTAACAGGAGCAGGACTTTCACAGTGATGTTGTTGAATAGTTCCTAAGGGAGAATGATGTCATAACTCACACATTCACTAACCCACCAATATGTTCCTTTCAGTGAGTTAAGCACTAACTCCACAAAGCTGTCTGTAACCCATGTGCCACTCATGCCCTAACTGCGCTCTCTGTGAGCGAATAAAGTTTTTACTAGCTTTCACTGCTTCACTCTTCTGTGGGGGCATCAAAGATTTCACTTGCTGCCTTGTTGACATAATGAACATAACCGTTACCTAAACTAGGAAATCCTTAACTATAAGACTGTACAGACAGTGAAAAGGTGCTCTTCAATGATTCTGAGTGGTAGCTCTGAAACCCACTGATGGAAAATAATCCCCTAGGGAGGTGATGGTTCATTTACTCTATGCAAGTACATGATTGTATGTCAGTTCCATAAGAGGTTTGATTGCTTCTTTCAGGAGTGTTGTAATTCTTGTATGCTTGTTTGTTTTACAGGGAACGTACAACAGTTCTTCTCACTCTCTTTTGTGTGTTACCTGTGTTATACTGTTCCGTTTGTGTGAGATTTGTTATGTTCCTCCTGCTACTACCACTTATCCTTCTTTACTTATTAATTGTGTTAGAAACGGTTGCTGCACTGCTATCCATGTTGTACAGCACCATTTCTTAACTTAAATCACAAGACAAAATATGTGAAATAGAATGGCTCTCAACACAATAGTGCTGCAAAATGCAGCAACATTTTCAATAGTTTGCAGCACAATTTCAATTTTTGTGCTGCAAAATTTCTTATTCCATGCTGCAGTTCCCTGGGGGTGGGGGAGGGAATGGGGAGGTGGGGGTTTGTTTGGAGAAGATCATACTATCTATCACCGGCTTTATTTATGGCCATCAAACCATGGTGAATACGTTCTTGATGTCCAGTGTGAGCAGCAAGACATTATCATTATACCTATTGCGGACGTGTTCCAGGACATGGAGAATCTTTTTTAGTATTGTCTCACATTGACGGACCAGAAAAAAGCCAGATTGATCCGGGGCAATTGTCTCTGGTAAAACAGACACTGGCAAAGCCAATAGGTTGCACCTTTGTTTTTCCTTTGCATTCTATCTTACTAACTGGATTATAAATATTAAACAAAGGTTATAATAATGTTTGTTTTAAATTAGATAAACCTTTATAGTTTATGTTCTGAGGTGTGTTGAATTAATATTCCACCGTTCCAAACTTGTAATTTGTACATTGTATTAGAGTATAATAATGTGTAGTTAGTAAAGTGCCACTACACCTGCTACACCATTCGAATGATGCCCCTTTTAACTGCAAGGTTACCACAATTGTGACTGTCTGTTCAGTAGTAAAATATAGCAATATTTGGTGTTTAGAAGAGCTATGACAACCTTTGGCCCCAGTGCCACAGCACCATTCAAAGCATGACCTTACTGCTTGCAAGATAAATGCACTTGTGACTGCTGTTTAGAAGTAACATTTAGCAATAATTTGTGTTTAGTGGGGTTCCTAGAGGTTTTGGGCACAGTGCCACTGCACCTGCTGCACCATTCAAATCATGACTAACGCCTGCAAGGTAACTGCACTTGTTACTGCCTGTTTAGTAGTAAAATGTAGCAATAATCTGTGTTTAGAGGGGTTTGACACATTGTGGCACCGGTTCCACTGCACCTACTGAACCATTAAAACCATGACCCTAGTGCCTGCAAAATAACTGCACTTAGGACTTCCTGTTTAGAAGTGAAATTTGGAAATAATTTGTGTTTAGTGGGGTTCATAGAGTTTTTGGGCACAGTACCACTGCACCATTCAACTCATGACCCTACTACCTGTAAGGTAACTGCACTTGTGATTGCCTTCTGAGTAATAAAATATAGCAATGTTTGGAGGAGTTCTGATAACTGTTGGGCCTGGTGCCACTGCACCTGCTGCACCATTTAAACCATGACCCTAGTGCATGCAAGGTAACTGCACCTGTGACTGCCTGTTTAGTAGTAAAATATAGCAATATTTGGTTTTTAAAGGGGTTCCTAGAGCTTTTGGCCCCAGTGTCACTGCACCTGCTGAACCACTAAAATCATTACCCTAGTGCCTACAAGTTAACTGCACTTGTGACTGCCTGTTTAGTTTTAAAATCTAGCAATATTTGGTGCTTGGAGGAGTTCTGACAACTTGTGGGCCTTGTGCCACTGCACCTGTTGCACCATTCAAATCACCACCCTAGTGCCTGCAAGATAACTGCACTTGTGACTATAAATATTGCAATATTTGGTGCTTAGAGGAGTTCTGACAACTTTTGGGCCTGGTGCCACTGCACCTGTTGTACCATTCAAATCATGACACTATTGCTTGCAAGATAACTGCACTTGTGACTGCCTGTTTAGTAGTAAAATATAGCAATATTTGGTCTTTAGAGGGGCTCCTAGAGCTTTTGGCCCTGGTGTCACTGCACCTGCTGCACCAGTAAATTTATGATCCTAGTGCCTGCAAGGTAACTGCACGTGACTGCCTGTTTAGTAGTAAAATGTAACTATAATCTGTGTTTAGAGGGGTTCTGACACCTTGTCGCACCAGTGCCATTGCACCTGCTGTACCATTAAAGCCATGATCCTAGTGCCTGCAAAATAACTTCACTTATGACTGCCTGTTTAGTAGTAAAATATAGCAAAATGTGGTGTTTAGGGGAGCTCTGACAACTTTTAGGCCTGGTGCAACTGCGCCTGCTGCACCATTTAAACCACAACACTAATGCCTGCAAAATAACTGTACTTGTGACTGCCTGTTTAGTACTATAATATTGCAATATTTGGTTCTTAGAGGAGTTATGACAATTTTTGGAACTGGTGCCACTGCATCTGTTGCTCCATTGAAATCATGACCCTGGCAGCTGCAAGATAACTGCACTTGTGACTGCCTGTACAGTAATAAAATATTGTAATATTTGGTGCTTATAGGGGTTATCACAACTTTTGGCTACAGTGCCACTGCTGCACTATTTTAATCATGACGCTATTGCGTGCAAGATAACTGCACTTGTGACTGCCTGTTTAGTGGTAAAATATAACAATATTTGGTATTTAGAGGAGTGCTGACAACTTTTGGGCCTAGTGCCACTGCCCCTGTTGCACCATTCAAATCATGACCCTAGTGCCTGCAAGAGAACTGCACTTGTGACTGCATGTTTAGTAGTAAAATATTGCTATATTTAGTGTTTAGCGGAGTTATGACAACTTTTTGTTCTGGTGCCACAGCACCTCCTGCACCATTCAAATCATGACACTGGCCTGCTAGATAACTGCACTTGTAACTGCCTGTTCAGTAGTAAAATATACCAATAGTTTGTGTTAAGATGGGTTCTGACACCCCGTGGCCCAGGTGGCACTACACCATTCAAATCATGACCCCGATGCCTGCAAGATACCTGCTCTTGTGACTGCCTGTTTAGTAGTAAAATATTGCAATATTTGGTGCTTAAAGGAGTTATGACAACTTTTGGCTCCAGTGCCACTGTACCTGCTGCACCATTCAATCATAACCCTATTGCCTGCAAGGTAACTGCAATTGTGACTGCCTGTTTAGTAGTAAAATATAGCAAATTTGGTGGTTAGAAGGGGTGCCTGGAGCTTTTGGCCCAATTGTCACTGCACCTGTGGAACCACTAAAATCATGACCCTAGTGCCTGCAAGTTAACTCGACTTCTGACTGCCTGCTTGTTAGACCTGACATACTTTAGGGTGGTCACCCCTAACATTTTGCCTGCCTCCCTCCACTTTTTGGACTCTGTTTTTGCTGGCTCTTAGACTCTGCACATTTTACCACTGCTAACCAGTGCTAAAGTGCATATGCTCTCTCCCTTTAAACATGGTAACCTTGGATCATACCCAATTGGACTATTTAATCTACTTATAAGTCCCTAGTAATGTGCACTGTATGTGCCTAGGGCCTGTAGATTAAATGCTACTAGTGGGCATGCAGCACTGGTTGTGCCACCCACTCAAGTAGCCCCTTTACCGTGTCCCAGTCCTGCCATTGCAAGGCCTGTGTGTGCAGTTTCACTGCCACTTCGACTTAGCATTTAAAAGTACTTGCCAAGCCTCAAGCTCCCCTTTTTCTACACATAAGTCACCTCTAATGTGTGCCGTAGGTAACCCCTAGAGCAGGGTGCTGTGTGGGTAAAAGGCAGGACATGTACCTGTGTAGTTTACATGTCCTGGTAGTGTAAAACTCCTAAATTCGTTTTTACACTACTGTGAGGCCTGCTCCCTTCATAGGCTAACATTGGGGCTGCCCTCATACATTGTTGAAGTGGCAGCTGCTGATCTGAAGGGAGTAGGAAGGTCATATTTAGTATGGCCAGAATGGTAATACAAAATCCTGCTGACTGGTGAAGTTGGATTTAATATTACTATTTTAGAAATGCCACTTTCAGAAAGTGAGCATTTCTCTGCACTTAAATCTTTCTGTGCCTTACAATCCACGCCTGGCTAGGTTTAGTTAACAGCTCCTTGTGCATTCCCTCAGATACACCCCAAACACAGGGTACGCAGCCTCCCTTTCATACATCTGCATTTTGAATGGGTCTTCCTGGGCTGGGAGGGTGGAGGGCCTGCTCTGACACAAAGGACTGCCACACCCCCTACTGGGACCCTGGCAGACAGGATTGAACTGAAAGGGGACCAGGTGCACTTCTAAGCCCCTCTTTGAAGTCTCCCCCACTTCAAAGGCACATTTGGGTATAAAACATGGCCTCTGCCCTACCACCTCAGACACTTGCTGGAGAAGAAACCTGAACCAGAACCTGCATCCTGCCAAGAAGAACTAACTGCCTGGCTGCTCAAAGGACTCACCTGTCTGCTTTCTACAAAGGACTGCTGCCTTGCTGTTGGCCTGCTGCCTTGCTGAACTCTTGTCTGGCTGCAAAAGTGCTCTCCAAGGGCTTGGATAGAGCTTGCCTCCTGTTCCCTGAAGTCTCAGGACTAAAAAGACTTCTCTTTTTCATGTGGACTCTTCGTGCGCCGAAAGTTTCAACGCACAGCTTGCTCTGGGGTGAGAAAATCGCCGCACACCGACGCTGATCAACGCGACACCTTCAGGGCGACCGGAACTTCGACGCACGGCCTCGCAAGGACAACGCCGCTCGACTTCCAGAGGGGAAATCGACGCGCCGCCTGCCGTGAGAACAAAACTTCGACGCACAGCCTCCCGGTACGACGCGCAACTGGAAAACAAGCCGAAGAATCCACGCACAGACCCCAGGACATCTGGTAATCCCGCGAACCACAGAAAGAGACTGTCCGCGCACCGGAAAACGGCGCACGACTTCCACGCGTGAAAAATAACGACGCAAGTCCGTGTGTGCAGGGGAGAAATCGACGCACACACCATTTTTCCACGTATCTCTTCTTCTGCGGCGCTTTGCAGAGATTTTCCACTTTAAACCAGGTACTTTGTGCTTGAATGAAACAAAGAAACAAACAAATACCTAGGGGGTTGAGGGTTATTCTGTTCCCTACTTTCGACGATCTCAGCCCAGACTCACTGAAAGAATGGGAGCAACTCCTCATAACATCATTATTTGACATGATGGACATTCTCATTCGAGATGCCAAGGCCAAAAGAGATAAACTATTACAGGACATAGCATTGCTAGAAAAAGACATTAATCACATAGACTCACCTGAGAATAAAGCGAAAAACTTTAACATCCTCAAGGAGGTCCTACAGAACAGAAACATCAACTATACATAAAAGACAAAAAACTTCTCAAACTTAGGAGAGATGATAATGATTATAAAAATGGGAGGGTATTTACTTTTGCACGTAAATATGACAATGCCAAATTGGATAGCAATAAGCAACCTATAAAAAAAGACTTTCCTTCTGCTAATACCACAACCAGTGATACAGATCTATCCAGCATCTCCAGTGGTACTAGCGAAGATATGAGGGAACAATTACCACAACCTACCTCTTGTTCCTCACATAGGTCGCCTTTTTTATTAGAACTGGAGGGATACCGAAAGGGCCAAAAACAACTGCAGAGGAGGGAGGAGGTACCTGTAAGGCCGTCAGGCGGGGAAAACACAAATCCAAGTACAAGCATAAGATCGGAGGGGGTCACCACACGCTCGACAACTCGCAGCTCACAACAGTAACAGGTACCCCCAATCTAATCTTGATTGTTAACATATTAACAGTTGTCCTGAATCCTGAACAAATCAACATCCTTAAAAAAGGCTTAGGGTTTGTACCCACTGCGGTACCTGACTTTACGCAACTGCATATTAGTCTTTTTACGTTTATACGCAAATGTAAGGTTTACAAATACTTTCAAGACAGCAACACTCCACCTCAAGTTGCTACTGCTCTTTACAACACCTCTAGTTCTATGTCCATTAAAGATGTTAAGGATGTCCAAACTCTGCTGTCTATTGAACATAATGACGGTTCTCTTCCATCCCTTACGGAGATTCTTGCTGACTTAAACATAGCCCCCAACACCAGGGTACCTAGTGGTCTAAAAAACACTTTGAAATTCACACCTGTCATACCCAGGGACTATGCAATTGATTCTTTCTACAGTAAAATAACTAATGACCTTTATACCATGGAGGAACAGTACCATCTAGGACAAAAGACTATTTCCCTGCACAATATCACCAAAGCGGAAAAACAGGCTTTATATTCTCTCAGGACACACAAAGACATTGTAATCAAAGAAGCTGATAAGGGAGGGAACATTGTCATTATGGACAAAGCAGACTACATCTCTGAATTGGATCGGCAACTCTCCGATAATACTGCCTATCAGAAACTTAACTATAACCCTATGTTGGGGGTGAACAGTTGCATACAGCAAAAACTGCAAACGTGGCTGGATCTTGATCTCATCTCAGATATGGAGTACAAATAACTTTACAACACAACACCTACATCGCCCTGTATTGACATCTTACCCAAGATACAAATCAGAGACATTCTCCCCAGGTAGACCCATTATTTCCGGCATAGGTTCCCCCACGGAGAAGTTATCGGAATATATTGACATCTTTCTTCAGCCCTTCGTCCACAATCTTCCTTCGTACATCAGGGACACCAAGGATTTACTGTGTAAGGTCGCAGATTTTGAATGGACGGAGGGTCACTACCTAGTAACCCTGGATGTCACTTCATTATATACTAGCATCCCTAGAGCAGAGGGCTTACTAGCCATTCAACATTACATTGACACCAGAGATGCCTCTCTACTTGAACACTCAAACATGTTGCTGGACCTTATAGGTACGGTCTTAGATAACAACATCTTTATGCATAATGGTTGCTGGTATCGCCAAAACCAAGGAGTGGCTATGGGGGCTAAATTTTCTCCTTCATTTGCGAATCTCTATATGGGATACTTAGAAAAAACACATGTGTGGCAATTCTGTCCCCCCACCCTAACACAACACATCTTGTATTGGGGAAGGTATATGGACGATATTTTGATCTTCTGGTCGGGTAACATACGTGCACTGGTGCTTTTCATTCAACATCTCAATGCAAATACTTTTAACATCAGATTTACATATGAAGCCAGTCAGTCCTCCGTCAATTTCCTTGATCTTACACTCTATATTGACCATGGCAGTATCTGTACCAAACTATTTAGGAAACCCACAGCATGTAATGTGATTCTACATGCTACCAGCTTGCATCCTAAGTCTCAGATAAAGTCCATCCCCTTTGGGGAAAGCACTAGGATTCGCCGAAACTGTAGTGAGGATGGGGTTTTTCAGGAGGACCTGCACAACATGGAACTACGTTTTAGACATAGGGGCTACCACCCTCACACTTTGAAAGAGGCCAGTAATAGGATTAAGAAAATCAAACGCTCCGACCTCATCAGCTCCAAAAAAGACAAGACACGCGAGCAACTCTCCCTTATTATAAACCATAGTGCACTAAGCACTCAGATTTTCAAAACCATTCGCAAACACTGGCCGTTACTCCTAACAGATAATACACTCAGGAGTGGTTTGACAACGAGACCAAGCATCATATATAAGAGAGGACTAACGTTACAGGACCACCGATGCTGTAGCTTTATTCCACCTGCTACTAACGTATATATTTATTTTCCCTCTTAATCGGTGTTCAATCATACTGTATGGTGCTTTATGTACAAATTGGGCTCCACCTCTACATGGCCTCACATCAATATAAACAGGTTTTCAACCCCGGAGCTTTATATAGAATGTACAATACACATCGGGTTTTGTACAGCCACTATGGTTTGATTTTTGTAGTTTTAATTTTTTGTGTTTAAATTTTGTGTTTGTATCTATTATTATTTCAATCCGGCTGCCAATAAATCATCCCTCATCTTCTTTCAATAATATTACCCGAATGACCATTTTGGGACATATTATCTTTGCATTTTTTGTTGTTAACAGTGATTTGTGCATCACTTAAGATGGCCGCCGCAGTTACCGGGGCTTTAATCACATTTTCCCACCTAGTCCTTTCTTCATGTTTCCATTCCCCTCAACATAGCAACCTGGCGTGGCGCGTGTGTTACCATACTTACTCAACACGCGCACGCCAACACCGGCTCCGTCTGACTCTCTCGGGACCAGGAGGTTTCAGGTAAGGAGCGTTCCCGGGAATACAGTCTCCTCCTGGGACCCGTTTTCATTGCTTATACGCCACTAATGTGGATTAGTACGTATACTATATTCGGTGTTTTTTGCCTATACAGTTTTAAGCAGACATGAGTAATTTTTCTCTGTCTGCTTAGCGTTTTTGACACAGTAACGTGTCCATCTCATAAATGACTTGTGTCTCCCATTTGGCTTCGTTGTATAGCATGTAGACACTGGTGAATATTAGTTCCTTCGTGTCTAACACAATGTACACTCGTAGAGCCCCTATTCTGTATAGCCCTTATTACTAATTTTATTAACCTCCCAACGGGAACGCAGTGCCACTTTCTCAATATAGTTACTACATAGGAGTGCTTTTCGGTTTCTAGTTACTTGATTTTGAGTGTGACCCCATGGTGAAACTTTTGAGTTAATAGGAAATTGTTTCCTACCCACCCCCCCAGCTCCACTCACATATACTGATTAGACTTTTTTTAAATCTTTCCTCCTGTTTTTCTTTCATGTGCAAGATAGCGTTCACTTTTGTTTCTGATTGCCTGTTCCGGTTAGCGAGGGATCCCTTCCATGGTGATTTTGTTTAAATTATTTATGCCCTTTAGGTGTTTGGGCTTATCAGGGCCCCACCACGGACTACTCTTATGACTTCGGATATTTGGCCTACACAGCCTTACGTCACACAGGACTCACGTTTTCCGGTAACTAAGAAACTGTCTTCTGGACCCAGAAACCAATTCGTTTATATGGTTTGCTTTGGACTTTCTTTGCCTCTGCACAATGAAAAACATAAAACAAACAATCTTTTTCGGTATGTCTGTATATTATAACTTTTTCATATATTAGGGCATCTTCACTTTGGATATTTGTGGGACTGTTCTATATTTAACTTCTGCTCCATGGACTCATTTACATGGGCAAATCCTACTTCTCTGACTTTCTGGATGGGCCGCTGCATGTGTATATATTTTTACCACCATAAGTCTATGTATATAATTTTGGCCCGAACACAGAATGATTCAACAGTTTTCCTGTTTCTTAACTGCGTCACATTTGGTTTATTTCTTAGATCCTGATCATAATTACATGTTTCCTTACTTCTTATCCACACCTCTTGGGCAGTTCACAGTCAATTTTAGTCTTGCACTTTGCATGAGAATATCTCAATCTCATTTTCTTGTAGGATTTTTAGGGTTTTGTAATCTTTGTATGCTTGCTCTGTAGCTTTTCCTAATGTTTTCACACATTTATGTATTTGTGCGTAACATTGTATTTCTCTACGTTACTATGTTGTATAAAAGAGATATCATCTTTCCCTTGTTTCAGCCTTGAAAAAGTCCTGCTGGCCGAAACACGTGTTGGCTGTTTCTGAACGTTTATGTTATCTTTGTTTCCAACATAAGGAATTAAAATTTTCTGGATTTCTGCTCACTGTGGACTAATTCATTGGAATGCCCTGGTACTTTCTGTTTACAAGTTGACTTTGCAGCACGGTTCAGAGGGGGCATTCGTGCCTTCCTCCTTGTTCTGTGCAATTCAATACCCGTGGTGGTTGGGTATCAATACCAGGTTGGCACCTTTCTCATGATTCAACTGTATCCACTAGGACATTGCTGTTTCGGTACGGATGTGCGTTTATAAGCATCAACCACTGTTTTAGTAATCCTAATCAGTTGAAAGAGACTTTGGGGGTCACCGCGGATGCACCGCCAACAGGCTGGCGGTGCATCCAGGCCAATTCTGACCGCGGCGGTAAAGCCGCGGTCAGAAAAGGGAAACTGCCGGTTTCCCGCCGGTTTTCCCCTGGCCTGAAGAATCCTCCATGGCGGCACTGCAGGCAGTGCCCGCATGGGGATTCCGACCCCCTTCCCGCCAGCCTGGTTCTGGCGGTTTTGACCGCCAGAACCTGGCTGGCGGGAATGGGTGTCGTGGGGCTCCTGGGGGCCCCTGCAGTGCCCATGCCAATGGCATGGGCACTGCAGGGGCCCCCTAACAGGGCCCCACAAAGATTTTCAGTGTCTGCATAGCAGACACTGAAAATCGCGACGGGTGCAACTGCACCCGTCGCACCCTTTCCACTCCGCCGGCTCCATTCGGAGCCGGCATCCTCGTGGAAGGGGGTTTCCCGCTGGGCGGGCGGCCTTCTGGCGGTCGCCCGCCAGCCCAGCGGGAAACTCAGAATGACCGCCGCGGTCTTTTGACCGCGGTACGGTCTTCTGGCGCCCGCCAAGATTAGAATCACCCCCTTTGTTTGCTTTTTAAAGACTTAAGACACTTTATATCACTTTTCAGTGATATTCCTACAAATTCTTATTGCATCCTTTATTGTGTTGATCTACAAGTATCCAGATAAATATTCTATATTTTTCTAAACACTGTGTGGTGTATTTATGTGGTGCTATATGGTGTTATTGTATGATTTATTGCACAAATACTTTACACATTGCCTTCTAAGTTAAGCCTGACTGCTCGTGCCAAGCTACCAGAGGGTTACCAGAGGGTGGGCACAGGATAATTTGGATTGTGTGTGACTTACCCTGACTAGAGTGATGGTTCTTGCTTGGACAGAGGGCAACCTGACTGCCAACCAAAAACCCCATTTCTAACATTGGTGATCAGCGGTGAGGAGAGGACTTGTATTTGTGCAGTGACATACATTAGCTAAGTATTTCACTACCTACCCACAGTTGAAGGTCAACTTGATTTTTATCTCTTTTTTGCAAATTCGTTTTTCCTGACAATTTTCAAAAACTAAATCCTCACTCAACATGTCTCTGGCTGGGTCTCAAGTGGGAGATTTGGACCTAGCCCTGTTGGAGACATATACTGTCAAACAGCTAAAAGGGTTATGCAGGGTGCTGAGAGTACCCACCCAGAAGCATTTGCTGTGGTCTGGGCATTGAAGAAGCTAAGACTCTACCTGTTTGGGACTCACTTCCGGGTGCAGACAGACCACAGGCCCCTCAGGTGGCTCATGCAGATGAGGGGTGAGAATCCAAAACTCTTGAGGTGGTCCATTTCCCTACAGGGGATGGACTTTACGGTGGAGCATCGCCCAGGGGTTGACCACGCCAACGCTGATGGTCTCTACAGATATTTCCGCATTAGCGATGAGAGCTCCCAGGAGGTCGGGTAGCTCTCCCCACTTTCAGCTGGGGGGGGGGACACATGTTAGACCTGACATGCTTTAGGGTGGTCACCCCTAACATTTTGCCTGCCTCCCTCCAATTTTTGGACTCTGTTTTTGCTGGCTCTTAGACTCTGCGCACTTGACCACTGCTAACCAGTGCTAAAGTGTATATGCTCTCTCCCTTTAAACATGGTAACCTTGGATATATACCCAATTGGACTATTTAATCTACTTATAAGTCCCTAGCAATGTGCACTGTATGTGCCTAGGGCCTGTAGATTAAATGCTACTAGTGTGCCTGCAGCACTGGTTGTGCCACCCACTCAAGTAGCCCCTTTACCTTGTCCCAGTCCTGCCATTGCAAGGCCTGTGTGTGCAGTTTCACTGCCACTTCGACTTGGCATTTAAAAGTACTTGCCAAGCCTCAAGCTCCCCTTTTTCTACACATAAGTCACCTCTAATGTGTGCCCTAGGTAACCCCTAGAGCAGGGTGCTATGTGGGTAAAAGGCAGGACATGTACCTGTGTGGTTACATGTCCTGGTAGTGTAAAACTCCTAAATTAGTTTTTACACTACTGTGAGGCCTGCTCCCTTCATAGGCTAACATTGGGCTGCCCTCATACATTGTTGAAGTGGCAGCTGCTGATCTGAAGGGAGTAGGAAGGTGTTATTTAGTATGGGCAGAATGGTAATACAAAATCCTGCTGACTGGTGAAGTTGGATTTAGTATTATTATTTTAGACATGCCACTTTTAAAAGTGAGCATTTCTCTGCACTTAAATCTTTCTGTGCCTTACAATCCACGTCTGGCTAGGTTTAGTTGACAGCTCCTTGTGCATTCACTCAGACACACCCCAAACACAGGGTACTCAGCCTCACTTGCATACATCTGCATTTTTAATGGGTCTTCCTGGGCTGGGAGGGTGGAGGGCCTGCTCTGACACAAAGGACTGCCACACCCCCTACTGGGACCCTGGCAGACAGGATTGAACTGAAAGGGGACCTGGTGCACTTCTAAGCCACTCTTTGAAGTCTCCCCCACTTCAAAGGCACATTTGGGTATAAAACAGGGCCTCTGCCCTACCACCTCAGACACTTGCTGGAGAAGAAACCTGAACCAGAACCTGCATCCTGCCAAGAAGAGCTGCCTGGCTGCTCAAAGGACTCACCTGTCTGCTTTCTACAAAGGACTGCTGCCTTGCTGTTGGCCTGCTGTCTTGCTGAACTCTTGTCTGGCTGCAAAAGTGCTCTCCAAGGGCTTGGATAGAGCTTGCCTCCTGTTCTCTGAAGTCTCGGGACCAAAAAGACTTCTTTTTTTCATTTGGACTCTTCGTGCGCTGAAAATTTCGACGCTCAGCGGTGAGAAAATCGCCGCACACCGACGCTGATCGACGCGACACCCTCGGGGCGACCGAAACTTCGACGCACGGCCTCGCAAGGACAACGCCGCCCAACTTCCAGAGGGGAAATCGACGCGACGCCTGCCGTGAGAACGAAACTTCGATGAACAGCCTCCCGTAACGACGCGCAGCCGGAAAACAAGTCAAAGAATCCACGCACAGACCCCAGGACATCTGGTAATCCCACGAACCACAGAAAGAGACTGTTCGCGCACCGGAAAACGACGCACGACTTCCCCGCGTGTAAAATAACGACGCAAGTCCGTGTGTGCAGGGGAGAAATCGACGCACACACCATTTTTCCACTTATCTCTTCTTCTGCTGCCCTTTGCAGAGATTTTCCACTTTAAACCAGGTACTTTGTGCTAGAAAGAGATTTTGTTTGCTTTTTAAAGACCTAAGACACTTTATATCACTTTTCAGTGTTTTTCCTACAAATTCTTATTGCATCCTTTATTGTGTTGATCTACAAATATCCAGATAAGTATTCTATATTTTTCTAAACACTGTGTGGTGTATTTATGTGGTGCTATATGGTGTTATTGTATGATTTATTGCACAAATACTTTACACATTGTAGGAGGCTCGTCTGGCTTGTAGTGAGTACCAAGGGGTACTTGCACCTTGCACCAGGCCCAGTGATCCCTTATTAGTGTATAGGGTGTCTAGCAGCATAGGCTGATAGATAATGGTAGCTTAGCAGAGCAGCTTAGGCTGAACTAGGAGACGAGTGAAGCTCCTACAGAACCACTTAGTGTCATATGCACAATATCATAAGAAAACACAATACACAGTTATACTAAAAATAAAGGTACTTTATTTTTATGACAATATGCCAAAGTATCTCAGAGTGTACCCTCAGTGAGAGGATAAGAAATATACACAAGATATATGTACACAATACCAAAAATATGCAGTATAGTCTTAGAAAACAGTGCAAACAATGTATAGTTACAATAGGATGCAATGGGGACACATAGGGACAGGGGCAACACAAACCATATACTCCAAAAGTGGAATGCGAACCACGAATGGACCCCAAACCTATGTGACCTTGTAGAGGGTCGCTGGGACTATTAGAAAATAGTGAGCGTTAGAAAAATAGCCCACCCCAAGACCCTGAAAAGTGAGTGCAAAGTGCACTAAAGTTCCCCCAAGGACATAGAAGTCGTGATAGAGGAATAATGCAGGAAAGACACAAACCAACAATGCAACAACGATGGATTTCCAATCTTGGGTACCTGTGGAACAAGGGGACCAAGTCCAAAAGTCACAAGCAAGTCGGAGATGGGCAGATGCCCCGGAAAAGCCAGCTGTGGGTGCAAAGAAGCTTCTACTGGACAGAAGAAGCTGAGGTTTCTGCAGGAACGAAAAGGGCTAGAGACTTCCCCTTTGGTGGACGGATCCCTCTCGCCGTGGAGAGTCGTGCAGAAGTGTTTTCCCGCCAAAAGAACGCCAACAAGCCTTGCTAGCTACAAATCGTGCGTTTAGCGTTTTTGGATGCTGCTGTGGCCCAGGAGGGACCAGGAGGTCGCAAATTGGACCAGGAGGTAGAGGGGACGCCGAGCAAGACAAGGAGCCCTCTTAGCAGCAGGTAGCACCCGGAGAAGTGCCAGAAACAGGCACTACGAGGATGCGTGAAACGGTACTCACCCGAAGTTACACAAAGGAGTCCCACGTCGCCGGAGACCAACATAGAAAGTCGTGCAATGCAGGTTAGAGTGCCGTGGACCCAGGCTTGGCTGTGCACAAAGGATTTCTGCCGGAAGTGCACAGGGGCCGGAGTAGCTGCAAAAGTCGCGGTTCCCAGCAATGCAGTCTAGCGAGGTGAGGCAAGGACTTACCTCCATGAAACTTGGACTGAAGAGTCACTGGACTGTGGAAGTCACTTGGACAGAGTTGCTGGATTCGAGGGACCTCGCTCGTCGTGCTGAGAGGAGACCCAAGGGACCAGTAATGCATCTTTTTGGTGCCTACGGTTGCAGGGGGAAGATTCCGTCGACCCACGGGAGATTTCTTCGGAGCTTCTAGTGCAGAGAGGAGGCAGACTACCCCCACAGCATGCACCACCAGGAAAACAGTCGAGAAGGCGGCAGGATCAGCGTTACAGAGTTGCAGTAGTCGTCTTTGCTACTATGTTGCAGTTTTGCAGGCTTCCAGCGCGGTCAGCAGTCGATTCCTTGGCAGAAGGTGAAGAGAGAGATGCAGAGGAACTCTGATGAGCTCTTGCATTCGTTATCTAAAGTTTCCCCAGAGACAGAGACCCTAAATAGCCAGAAAAGAGGGTTTGGCTACCTAGGAGAGAGGATAGGCTAGCAACACCTGAAGGAGCCTATCAGAAGGAGTCTCTGACGTCACCTGGTGGCACTGGCCACTCAGAGCAGTCCAGTGTGCCAGCAGCACCTCTGTTTCCAAGATGGCAGAGGTCTGGAGCACACTGGAGGAGCTCTGGACACCTCCCAGGGGAGGTGCAGGTCAGGGGAGTGGTCACTCCCCTTTCCTTTGTCCAGTTTCGCGCCAGAGCAGGGCTAAGGGGTCCCTTGAACCGGTGTAGACTGGCTTATGCAGAATTGGGCACATCTGTGCGCAAGAAAGCATTTCCAGAGGCTGGGGGAGGCTACTCCTCCCCTGCCTTCACACCATTTTCCAAAGGGAGAGGGTGTAACACCCTCTCTCAGAGGAAGTTCTTTGTTCTGCCATCCTGGGCCAGGCCTGGCTGGACCCCAGGAGGGCAGAAGCCTGTCTGAGGGGTTGGCAGCAGCAGCAGCTGCAGTGAAACCCCAGGAAAGGTAGTTTGGCAGTACCAGGGTCTGTGCTACAGACCACTGGGATCATGGGATTGTGCCAACTATGCCAGGATGGCATAGAGGGGCCAATTCCATGATCATAGACATGTTACATGGCCGGGGAATTGGCCCTGAACAATGTGGGGGCACCTTGGCTAGTGCCAGGGTGCCCTCACACTAAGTAACTTTGCACCTAACCTTTACCAGGTAAAGGTTAGACATATAGGTGACTTATAAGTTACTTAAGTGCAGTGTAAAATGGCTGTGAAATAACGTGGACGTTATTTCACTCAGGCTGCAGTGGTAGGCCTGTGTAAGAATTGTCAGAGCTCCCTATGGGTGGCAAAAGAAATGCTGCAGCCCATAGGGATCTCCTGGAACCCCAATACCCTGGGTACCTCAGTACCATATACTAGGGAATTATAAGGGTGTTCCAGTAAGCCAATGTAAATTGGTAAAATTGGTCACTAGCCTGTTAGTGACAATTTGAAAGAAATGAGAGAGCATAACCACTGAGGTTCTGGATAGCAGAGCCTCAGTGAGACAGTTAGGCACTACACAGGTAACACATACATATAGGCCACAAACTTATGAGCACTGGGGTCCTGACCAGCAGGGTCCCAGTGACACATAACAAACATACTGAAAACATAGGGTTTTCACTATGAGCACTGGGCCCTGGCTAGCAGGATCCCAGTGAGACAGTGAAAACACCCTGACATACACTCACAACCAGGCCAAAAGTGGGGGTAACAAGGCTAGAAAGAGGCTACTTTCTCACACACATTGCCTTCTAAGTTAAGTCTGACTGCTCGTGCCAAGCTACCAGAGGGTGGGCACAGGATAATTTGGATTGTGCGTGACTTACCCTGACTAGAGTGAGGGTTCTTGCTTGGACAGAGGGCAACCTGACTGCCAACCAAAAACCCCATTTCTAACACTGCTTAATAGTGACATTTAGCAATAATCTGTGTTTAGAGACACCTTGTGGTACTGGTGCCACTGTACCTATAAAACCATGACCCTAATACCTACAAGGTAACTGCACTTGTGACTGCCTGTTTAGTAGTAAAATATAGCAATATCTGGTGTTTATAGGAGTTCTGACAACTTTAGACCCTGGTGCCAGTACACCTCCTCCACCATTCAAATCATGACTCAAGTGCCTGCAAGATAACTGTTCTTGTGCCTGCCTGTTAATAAGTCACTGAGAGAATAACAATTTGAAATAAAAAATTGCCCTATTATACAAACAACTTTTCTTTAAAAATGACTGTGTGGTAATTTAATAAACGAACACACAAATAATTTTTATATTTACAACTGTTATTCATCAGAAATAAAATTAAGCAATGAGAAACACAACATAATGAGCCCATTCGCTGCTTGCTTCAATTCTGCACTCAATACTCCATTGCAAGATGGCCGACATGTATACACACATTTCAACGCGAATTTACTTGTGTTCAGTTCACCTTTTCTCGTATAAACACTAAAGAATAAGCAATCACCATAAACCGGAAGGTGTACTTCAGCCACACTCCATGCGACGGAAAAAAGAAGAGCAAATTCAAGCGACATATGAATGAACAAAGGGGAAGTTCAGGTAAGTAAGGAGCGAAGTAGGAGGCAGGTTCTTAGTCCCTTTAAATATCTTTTTTAGTAACATAAGACTTCGCAAGCGTTGTGCCGGCGAAACCTAAAAAAGGGTCCAGACGCACCACTAATATACCAGTGAAGATCTTGATGTTTATGTTAAGAAGGGATACAGGCCTATAGGGGGCGAGTGTGGTCAAGTATTTCCCTGCTTGAGGTTACACAGTAACAGTTGCATCTAACATTCTATTGTTGACTGTGCCCGACTCCCAGAATTCGTGGAACAACCATGTTAGTAATGGGGAATGCTTTGCAATATAACTTGTAGACTATGACAGGGTTGCCATCTGAGCATGGAGATTTCCAACTTTCGATCCTATTGAAGGCACTTACCACTTCCTTCTGCAAGATAGAGGAATTAAGGGACCCTGTTCTCCCTCCCCACATTTGTCCTGTAGCTACTCTACGTCCAGTGAGCATTCTTAAATGCTACTGTAAATAAGTGAATGTTACCAATTCCAACTGTAGATATTTAGAGCCCATGAGAGAACCACTGAAGCCTCCTACTGGCACCTTGTTAGATGTTACAATTTCGCCCTGCAGTCTTCGACGTCTCACTCCCCAGTCATATCCTTACTGAATTTGGGACACCAAGAGCTTAACAACTTTGGTGCCAGAGGAGCAGTATTTGTGTTTAGCCCTGAGAAGTATGAATTTAGCCTTATTTAGATCCAGGGCAAGGATCTTGGACCTGACTGCCAACAACTTCCTCCAGGTTTTGTTTGATGTGGTGTGTTTATGTACAGCCTCCAGTGCAGGAGTCTGGAACTTAAGGCTTTCTGTCGCCTCTGCCTTGACTGTCTTCATCTATGTGGAAGCAGAGATAAAAATGCCCCTGACAACCACTTTCTGACATAGCTGCCTTGGGATGGCTCTTCTGGTGAAGTAATGGTGTTGGTGGCAGTTCCTCTTCATATCTTCCTGCCCAACACTCTGCCAGACCTGTTGGCACAGCCTTAAAGAAGGACTCCTGGAAGCTCTGGCAGCAGATTATAGTCAAACCAGCATTCCTCAGGTTGAGATGAATAAAGCAGCATTGGGAATCCTTTGATTTAATCTTTGGATGGCTCACCACCCTCAGCATCACACATAGTGACTGAATGCAGCTATTCCCTGCAGTTACTTGCTCCATCGTCTACTCATTCCCTGGATACCTGATGGTCCAAAAAGATAATACCCCACCCTGGGGAGAAAACACTCCCTCAAATTAGGTCAAACAGGCTCAGCTGCGGCTGAAAATCGCTTAGGTAGCCAAATTAACAAGCACTGGCATAGCCAGTAGGTCTCTCCTTTAAGACCTTATTAGTATTTAGCCATGCAGCACATTAAACCTTTATCAGAAATAAACTGTGTTTGGGACCTTATAAGTATTACATTAAATCTTGATCAGAAATAAACTGTCCATTCCTTCATACACTTGACCTTAGATTGTAATGGTCAGAACATGTCCTTGAGGGAACCACAATAAAAATAGCATTTGGTAAAAAAAACAAAAAAAAACATGGTACTGTAACCATATAGTCAGCACCTAGAGTGCATAACCATATGAAAAGAGAAGAGCGCACAGCATTGCATTGTGACAATATATTCAGCCCCTGGAGGGCAGAGTGCATTACACATTTTCAGGCCTACCAGGCCTGCTAGACTATTATTACAAACAAGGCCTAGTGTTGGACCCAGAAGAAGAGCTCACCCGAAAGAGCATGCCATGCTGAACGTTTTGGTGGTGGTCCATGTCCTAGGACCACCACAGGCTGAGTTATAGGCTAAGATGTGTTGTAAAAGGAATGCCCCACAAAGCATTTAGGGGTGGGCCAGCCAGAATATTATTACAAACAAGGCCCTTACAACACAAACTACTCCCAGCTGTAAAACAAAAGCTTCAGCCATGAGAGCTTAAAAAGACATTGAATGTTGGGACAGGTTATGATTTTTGGGGTCCCCCCTCAACCTAGTGTGAGGATGCAAAAGATGAGCTAGACAGAAAGAGTACATCATGCTGAACGTTCTGGTGGTGGTGACCCATTGTCCTAAGACCACCACATGCTGCGATATAGGCAAAAATGTGTTGTAAAAGCAATGCCCCTCAAAGCATTATGGGATGAGTTTCCCAAGTGCAGTTATTATTGTAGTATTGGCTCTCCCGCTGTGCGGGGAGAGCCGCCTTTACGGTTTCCCTTGTGTTTTTTCTATTTAAAAGGTGCCAGTTTGTATAGTTTTCAACTGCTAAACTTGAGAAGAATTTAGGAATGGGACTTTAAATTTAACCTGTGTTTGTGTAAAGTGCTCCAATCTTCCAGTCAATTTCGCACCATAGAAATAAATAAAAAGGAATCCCCCTCCAGCTTATAGTCATTGATGAGCGCAGACACGCAAAGAAACAGTGAGATGCCAGAGGAAGAAACAATATACCTCCACAAACGCAAAGCAGAGAGGCAAAAGAAAAAAGTAGTGCACCAACACTGAGGTATATGCCCCATCGTGTAATAATCCATGTAACAGGGTTGGTCTCCAGAGCGGAACAAAACAGCCTCATGGTGGGACAAAAGCCCACAGAATAGATTACAGCATGCCGAGAGACAGTTCATGCACACTGCTAGGATCGACCCAAAAATAGGAGTGGGATTTGAACTTATTAGAGACTATCAGCAGGTGGACAGGAAGAAAATTCACCTAACTGCAGGTGACAAAAAGTTCCCCTAAAAGACAAACTGGGCCTACAGCAACACTGAAGTTGCTAGGAACAGATTTATTTTGCAAAGTATACAGTATGGGCTGTTTTCCTTTTGTCACCTTCTTTATAGTCCTTGGTTTGCTTTGCTGACAATTTTACTCGTAATATTAATATGATTTTTTTATATTGCGGCCAAAAAGTTATTAGGTGCTTTATTCCATACGTTTCTCACAGAACTCTGCTAGCATTACATTAAAAGAAATCCCAATAATGTGATTAAAAGTGCAACATCTTTGAATTAATGCTGCGGGCCTAAGGCTTTTGTAAAGCTCCTTTGAAGTGTGCACCAGAGCTTATGTCATATTTTAATATTACATGTTTGTTCAGTTTGGACGAGTTGTATCCTTCCACTGAATACTTAAATGGACGTTTTTATTTACAATTCAACCCTCCATGGGAGTGAATGTCTTTCCTTGCTTTCTCCCCCATTTTCTTCTTTCTCTATTTTCACCCCCACATCCCACTCTCAATGTTAATTTTATTGTTTAATTGTTAATTTTTTTTTATAGGGGTGCCTGGCAGCTATTAAGTGCTGTTGGAAGCTAATTTCTTTTAAATGCACTTTGCACATACACTGTTTTTTTAAACATTTACATTTATTGTTCTAACATAGCCATCCACCTTGTTGGAATGGTAAATTAAAATTAACCGCCTGCATCACATCAGATGCACATGTATGCTTCTGATGGATACTTGGAAGAGCAGAGTCCTCACCTAATAATATCCTCTCAGGTGTCAGAATGGATCCGGAGATTTTTGTAGCAGTGCTCCCATGCACAGCTGGTGGCGTCATACGGTTCTGTGCTGACTCCATACTATCCCAATAGTGCCCGGATAGGCACCTCATCTCTGTGTGCTCTTGTCAGTTGCTTTCTTTCCACGTCTTTCTGGAGCTCTACTCCAGACATCGTTGGTTTTCCGAAAACTCCAAAATTTCTCACAGTGTGCTAGGGAACAATGTCCCCACCAAAAACAACACAACACAATTCAAGCCATTCTGCGACAGCAAGAAGCAGATGTCAGACATAAACCAGCACAATGTATGCCTTTGGTTCCTGGGCTCTGGATATAACTCTAAGTCTTGTGATGTGTGTCTGTATGCACCTGAAGGTGATTTGAGACAGAAAGGCAAAGATGTATGTCGCAGAAGACACAAAGTCATGCCTGTGCACAGATTCCTCTCGAAGTAGATGGGCCAGTTTCGGTCACAGGGCTTCACTTCCGTGCTCCAAGTCTTCTAATGAGTCAAAGTTCAAAAGCCTGATTTAGATGTTGGCAGTAATAGTTCCACCGTCAACTTTTTGACTGTAAACCCACCCGCCGCCGTGATTGTTCCGCCTGCCGTATTTAGATGTTGGTGGTCCCATGAACAAAAAAATGCATTCGAACTTCCATGTCCACCAAGAAACACTGGCTGTGTCAACGGGAAGAAAAGGAAAAGGGAATGCCGGAGGGAGCCAGCCTTCCCGCCCCGCAGATTTAGAAGTGCCTTACCGCCAAGGAAAAAGTGGCGGTCTAACATCCACTCCTTAGTTGGTGGATTAGGGAGGGAAAGAGGGTGAAAGCTCCCTTTTTTCCACTTCCCCCAGGTCTTCAACTAGACACAATTGGACAACACCTGCCATCGATGCTGCCACCGACCCACGGAGAAAACACAACCACACCCCCTTTCGACAGACTAAAAGGTAGGGTAACCGCCTTGCCAGGGTACGTTGTGTGGGCACTGTGCGGGAAGTGGGGACTACTAGAGACATATACATGTCACAGTAATTTATTTAATCACTGTGACATGCATATGTTGGGGACATGAGTAGGTCAGACATGGATGGGGGCACATTTGTACACAACACACATCGGACACAACTGTCATTATTGTGGGAGTATTCATTGCCAAATGAATGCTGGCACCACAATGATGGTACATTCACACCTGTCAACAGTGCCCATATGTGCACATTGCGAGGGGACCTGTACCTGTCACGGGTGTGCTGCAAGTTGTGTGTGTGAGTCAGTGTGTGTATGCGATGCGATTGGCTGGGTGAGGTGCAGCTGTGTGTGTGTTTTTGCAGCTGAGTGTGTAATTGTGTTGTTTGTTGTAGTTGTGTGGTGTGTATGTTGTGTCCTGGATGTGGGTCAATGTGTGTTTTCAGCATATACGGGTTGTGGTGTGTCAGATTGGTAATTGTGTGTGTGTGTGTGTGTTGTGTGTAGTCCGGGTGTGCGCTGTTGGCTAAGGGACTGCATGTGTCTGTCACTTACCTCCCTTCCACAGCCATTGTATGAAGTGAATTGAGTCCCGCTGCTGTTTCCACGGTCAGAGAACGCCGACAGTACAGTGCCTGCAAGACTGTTACATTTAAATATGGTGGGCGGAACACTGCCGACTTGATAGACTTCTCGGGCCCGCCGCCGATGCAGCTTGGTGGTAACACCGCCAAGATCTAAATCGGGCCCCATGTCAGGTGCAAGCATCCAACTACCCGAAACAATTAACAGTAATGCAGCCCAAGCCATTATTTCCAGTGGTTGTGAATAATTTGAGCAGTCCATTCATCATCTCATTGCATATCCTGCCACCCTGAATCCAAAGAGAAGGCGCAAGGGCATCAGGTTGTCAGTCACACTCCATCAAGGTCATTGACCATGGAGCCAATCCCTCAGTTGATCCTGACCAACCCAGAGTTCCCCAGGCTGTTGTTGATCTTGCAGCACAAAAAAGCCTTTAATGAGGCCATGCTGCACATTTTCAGTTTGCTTCTGGCTCCCAAAGGGACTCCAGTTAAGTTGCCATTGGCGGTTCCCTCCCTGGCACTCCCTCCTCCATCTGGACCTGTTACTGGGCCTCCTACGGTTTCCAGTGCAGACTTCCAACGCGACCCTGATATCCAAGTCAGTTTCCGCCCACAGATGCTTGGTGATGATCTGGTGCAGTGTCCCATGCCAGATTGCCAACCAACAGCAGCTCAACCTGGACTGATTTTGTGCTATAAGATTACAAAAGCACAAACCAGGCTCTTACCCAGTGCCTTCACAGCATTGTAGCTACCATTCCTATTTTGGCTCTGACTGATTACCCTGTGCCAGAGCAAGGAACAACCCTAGGATGCTGATGATGGGGAGGAGAATGACTTACACTAATGATGCGCTATACCTTGATTTACAAAATACCAGTGGATTTGATACCTCCCCTGAGACAGATCTTGACTTGACACGAGGGCAAACAACAGAAAAAGTGCCTCTTTGAAGTGGTGGAGCAAAAGAATTAAGGAGGTCCTTCATTGAGATTGAGACAAATGTTTTGATGAAAATCCTACAGTCCTAGCCAGCAACGTCTGTGCTCTTAATCTCAATTTAATGATGCCATCATATGTACTCTAGTGGCAACCTGGTTGAAACTATGTTCTTGCCCACCTGTGAACTGGCAGATGGCCAGACATTATAGACTGATGCTCGGTGACTCTGATTTTCTCACCACGCTCCCCAATCGAGAGAGCCTTATTGATGATGAGCCTCATTCTGGTAGGTTCCCTGAATGACAGAGCAGATGTTATCTGGCAGATCATGAGTGGTGTCCGCATCAGGAGATGGGCCAGGGTGTCTTCCACCAGTGAGTGGAACCCTAGCAAGATCGTTTTGCCACCACAGAGAAAGCACAGAGTCAACAATTTTGCATGTTAGTGTTTCGGTCAGAAGATTTGTTAGGAGATGCATTCTGGCAGGAATAGAATGAGGGAGTCCAGTACACCTTCCCAAGAATGAACATCTGTTCTCTGTTTAGGTTACCACTTCGGAAGGACCTTCTGTCTCATCAGTCCTCCATCCAAAGTTGGGCAGTTTACACCACCATGCGTTGAGGTCAAGCTGCAGAAAGAAATGGCTTTCAATCTACCACCTAAGGTAACAGATGTCAACCTTACCACCAGCCGCCATCTCCACAAAACCAATCTATGGTGGGACACGTTTGTAGGCTGGTGTGGTGCCCGGAACCAACCCTGTGTAGGAAAGGCAGTTAGATGTCCTTTTCTTTGTTTTGTCTTTAGCGAGCAAGGTCTTGCAGTGTGTACAGTAAACATTATTTGTCAGCCTTCTACGTCTTTCGTTTGCAGGCCAACCATCCTTGAATAAAGCACTTCTTGTGATAAGGTTTATTAAAAGTTTGACATGCAGGTTCCCTCCCAAACCGTTGATGATGCCGTAGTGAGACCTTAATTTGGTCTTTTCATTCCTCATGTCTACGCAGTTTGTGCCTATGCATAGCTGCTTGCTGCGTCTCCTGATCTTGAAGACTGTTTTCTACGTTGCAATTAGGTCAGCTCTCTGAATGAGTGAACTGCATACACTGTCGGTGCAACCACCCTATACCACTTTTTCCCCAGACTAATTGGTGCTGAGGACTTAGGTGTCATTTTTACCTTAGATTTAAACTTTTACTTAAATTGTACCAATAACTATTGAGTGGACAATCAACATTCTGTAGGGTTCTCTGTAGCAAAGAAAGAAAGCTGTGCAGAGGACCTGTGCATTAAGATTTGCTACACATTGGCCAATCAGCAGGCCAAAGAAGGTTCATTCTACCAGGGCCATGGTTGTGTTGGCACAAGGACTGCCTGTCCTTGAATCTGTCAGACATGCATGTGTTCACAAAGCACTACTGTCTTGACACCCGGGTCCGGTGGGATGGACACTTGGCCCACTCGGTTCTAAAAGCTTTTTGGTCTGAGCCTATTTCAGAAATCCTCCACCTTAGGGAGGTACTGCTTTGGTATCCATTCTAAGGTGAGGAATAGAAGAATGCTCTTTCTGGTGGCTACTCTAATCAATCAGTGCACTCAGACATGTGTGTTGAGAGGAGTGGCCTCTTTTTATACCTAAAAACATCCCAAGTTAGTATGTTACCAACAATTGCTTAGTAGCAAAGCAGAAAAGGTAAAAGATAAGAGACCAACATCAGCACGCAGAGGTGGAATGAAGCAAGACTAGATTGTACATCGCCAAGCAGCACACGTGAGCACTGTAAGAAAAAAAACTCCAGATCTAGTCAGGTGCTAGGTGGGTAGGGGTGAGTTATTTTAAGTAGAGGAATCAGCAGTTTGAGTAGCCACCAGAGAGATCATTAATGAAAATAAGTAACTTGTTCATCATGACACAGGTGTACCGGTGTATATAGCACCGACCTTAGAATGGGTTTTCTTAAGCAGAAACGCCTTCCAAGATTTACAGTCATGCATAGCACATGCAATAGTTCACCATTTTAGAGCCACACATTATTTTACTTATAGATGAGCAGTTTTTTTAAATTGGATGCTGTAAATTATGTATACCCTTTGCTTACAATTTACAAGATGAGACGTAAAAAATCCAGGCCCTTTGCAGAAAAAAGATGGTTTGTTAATGATGTTGCAAGTCTGTTACTTAATAAAATGGACACCTTTACTGAAGAGACCGCATTAGCAAAGATTAGCTGTAACTTCAAAGAACAAATGGTATGAAAAGTAGTCAGATGATTGCTTGTTTTATAAAGCGGGAGCAGAGACCCAGTCCCTTTCTGGGCTTTCCTGCAGCCTGTCCCCCGACCGATCAAGTCCCTTGCAGACCAGGTTTCAGCACCTCTTTTCTCTCTTTTTTGCTGTGACTTTGAGGCCACTTTTTGCACTCTTCGTGCCTTCTCTCTCACCCTGTGCCTTTTCTCTTTTTGTGCCTTTTCTCTCGGTCTTACTGCGACTTTGTGCCTTTTTTACTCGCTCTTCGTGCCTTTTCACTCACTCTTACTGCAACTTTTCTGTCCCATTTTTAGGGTCGATCCTGCGTCGCATGTGCTCACAGCAGCGTATCGCTAGCGAGACGCTTTAGGGATTAGAAAAGGGCTCGGAGCCCTGTCGACGTCACGTCAGTGTCTTTCATTGGCAAGTTGGCTTGCCTGTTAGAATCCGCTTCTTTTGATTAGTGGAAGGCACGCATACGTCATGCCTTTTTCAGTGGTCAGCCCTCCTCGAGCACAGCGACCAAGCACAGAAAACATGCGAGGCTCGCTGGGTTTGTGGACTACTTTTTCTCTGTTTTCGCAGCGCGATCTCGCTGGGCAGAAGTCCAGCGCTTCGCATACTATCGACCTTGTTACTCAGATAATTGCACTTTTGCCGATACTTTTATTAGTGTGAACTGTAGCAGTGCGATCGTGCTGTTTTTTTTTTTATGCAAGAAAAATCCGGTTGGGAGTTTACAACTGTGAACAGCTGTAACTCCGACAAATGCGAGACCCTAGTGCATTGCAAATGCTTGTTCTTTCTTTTTGCCTTTTCGTGCCACTTCACTCTTTTCTCACTCTGTGACATTTCTGTACTGGCCCTCTTGCTCTTTTTGCCCTTGTGCCATTTTTTGAACCCCATTTCTGACCTCTCATCAGTCCAGCTTCTCTGCACCCTCAATCCCTCATTCCCTACATCTTCGTGTCTCTCTCCTTCACAGCCATCACGGTCCTCCTCAGCCTCACCCACTGCGTTCCTTCCCCCATCTAGGACCTACATAATGGCGGCCGCATCGCAGAGCAGTCATCCAACTCCCCTTGGACTTACCTGTGACGAGTCAAGGCCCCTGTGAACCATGGCTTCAGCACCTCGAGGCACCCTCCTCACCTTGTTCTCCCTCTCTCTCTCTCTGACTTTGAGCCACTTTTCACATTGTTCCTGCCTTCTCTCTCTCCTGCTGCAACTTTTTTGTGCCTTTTTACTTGCTTTTTTTGGCTTCTCTCTCTGTGCTTTTCTTTCACTCTTTGCAACTTTTTGGGCCTTTTTTACTCCCTCTGTGTGCTTTCTCTCTAACTCGTTGTGCCTATTCTCTCACTCTTACAGCAACTTTTCTGAGCTGTTTTGATCGCTCTTTTTTGCCTCTTAGTACAATTTCTCTCACTCTTTCTGTGCCGTTTCTCTAGCTTTGTTTTGCCTCTCTGCCATTTCTCTGTTTCTGAACTTTGCCACCTCTCTGCACCCCCCCCCCCCTTCCTCCTCTCCAGGCTCCTTAACTGCTCTATCACTCCTTACTTCTTCGCACCCATACTACTTCTGCACTTCACCCCCACCCCTCCAGGACCTACTTAACGGCAGCCTCAGCATTGACATGCAGCAAAAGTAAGCCCATCTGCGCCCAGCGCCAGGAACTCTGGTCCAACCTCCAACCTTTGTACCTTGAACACTGGATGTCCCACTACCCTCTTCTGGTGCTCCACACATCAGGGAAGGACCCTTCAACTGCTTTCTCTGCCACTTCATTTGCATCACTGTGCCCACAATACCAACTAAGAACCCACCTAATAACACCCACCCACGCACACACACACTCAAACACCTACCAGCAAACACACCTGTGCCTCCCACTCACCAATAGCATATATGCGCCTCAACACTCACTCACTCAGCAGGCCTGCCACAAGAACTTGGACCTGCCAGAAGACCCCACCCTGGACCTCCTCTTCCTCATGGAAACATGTCTGATCATAGCTTCAATACTAAACATCGCCACCACTAATTTTGCTGGATACACGGTCTCCAGGCAAGACAGGTGCAGAGAAAGAATCGTCAGTCTACAAAGACACCAACATCTGCACTGCCTCCGCCTAAGTGAGAAAAAACGAGCATCTCAACTTCAAATCACAGCAAATTTCACCATGGGTGTAACTTTAGTCTTCACCCCTCCTCCCACCAACCAAACTGGCAAACAACATCACAGACTTCATCACTCCCCTAGTACTTGACTCCAGCGCTTTCATCCGCCAAGGAGACCTAAATATCCATCTTGAAGACAGAACAACCCCAACTCAGCCACACATCTTGATAACCCTGGAAACCTCGGACTAACTCAATGCGTCTCAGAGCCCAAACACACCGCCAGACACATCTTTGACCTATCTTCACATCTTTCAACAACATTATGATCAACATTATTATCAACACGTCACCTGGACAGACCACGCCATGGTCATTTTCACAATCAACACCCATGAACCCAGAAAAGCCCACACAGCGGACTCAGCAGGCCGACACTGGAACAATCTAACAGGCAAACTGGACAACCACCCTACACAAGAATAAACTGGAACCCACAGGCATCCTGGCATGCAACATCGAGAACCACAGCAAGTGAATCTCCAATTGCATCAACACTCCATAAAATGAAGTAACAGCAAAAAACAGAAAACTAGTCAGCTGGTACACAGAATACCTCAAAATGACTAAGTGACATTGCAAATAGCTGGAACAAAAATGGAGACCAAGCAAAGGGGAAGAGGAAAAGCCTTCAAAGCAACCTAGAGAAGGAACCACTAAGTCATCCAAGAAACCAAGAGGAATGCCTGAGTCGAACAAATAAATGCCAGCTCCAACTGCAGCAAAGAAATCTTCACAATCATCAAAGATTTCTCCACACCCACAGCTGTCACTGGAAACATGAAACCATGACAAGATCTGTGCAACCACATCTTAATCTTGTTTGCAGCAAAATCACAACCATATACAACGGCCCCCCCTGCCCCCACAAAGGACCCCCGGCACTCTCCAGAAGTCTGCCAGTGATTAAAGAAGTCAACATAGTCACCACATGGGACTCTATTAGCACAGAGGAAACAACAACAATCACGAAGCACACTCACAAAGTGTCCCCAGAGGACCCTGCCCCCACCACGCCTTTGACAAATGAGCAATCCCTATCAAGAAGGTCCTCACTCCTAACTTCACCACCTCCATTAGTACAGCCACCTTCCCGGAACCATGGAAACACGCAGCTATCAATGCCTTCCTAAAGAAACCCTCAGCTGATCTGACCAAACTCGCCAATTACTGCCTGATAGCCCTCCTTCCCTACCCAGCCAAACTCCTGAAAAAAAGCCATCAACCAGAGTTTCACCGACCACCGCGCCAAACACCAGCTTCTGAACACCACACAATCAGACACCTGATACCTAAAGCCTAGAAGGACCGTCCACAAAGTAACAGACCCAACCACAGCCTAGAACCCACCCTTATAGCAGCAACTGATTACATCCGGGAAACTGCAGCCCTCATCCTTTTAGATCTATCAGCAGAATTCAACACCATCTCCCACGCCATCCTAATCCGACTCCACAAAGCGGGCATCCAGGAACTCAATCTCAAATGGATCTGCTCCTTCCTCACCATAAGAACCCAAACTGTAAACATGCCTCAGTTTGCCTCTGAAGCACAAGATCTCATTTGGGGAATCCAGAAAGGGTCCTCACTAAGCTCAAAGCTCTTCAACATCTACATGACCCTGCTGGCTGACAAGGTCACAACATAAACATCCTTACTTATGCCAACAACATACAACTGATACTGTCCATCTCGAACAAAACATCCAACACCAGCCACAAGTTCAACACCTGCAGAAGTGGCCACCTGGATGAAATCCAACTGCCGAAAAGTGAACTCTGAGAAGGCTGAGATGGTAATCTTCGGGAAGAAACCCTTGCCGTGGGAATTCACCTAGTGGCTCACCAACCTGGACCCACCCCCATTGACCACTCGCAAGTGAGAAATCTTAGAATCATCATTGACAGCAAATTGGACATGATCGCCCAAACCAACATAGTGCTCTCATCCTGTTAATTATGCAGAGGATAATCTTCAAGTGCCTACCATACAACACCAGGAAAGCAATCACCCAAACCCTTAGCAGACTAGACTATGGAAACACCCTGTATGCAAGGATTACCAACAAGCTCACAAGACTGCAGACCATCCAAAACACAGCATCCAGACTAGTCCTCCACCTCCCACGCTGAGCCCACATCACACCACATCTTAGGGAACTCTTTGGGGTTTCAGATACTCATGCACACACACTTTAAACCCCTCACCAACAGAGCACTCCACAATGGTGGACCTGTCTACCTGAACAGCCGCATTCATTTCCACCAAACTTTCCAGATATCTCCATTCTGCTTGTCTCCCACTAGCACATGCCCCAACGCATTAAACAAAAGCAGAGAGGGGGCATTAAACAAAAGCAGAGAGGGGTGTTCTGTAGCCATTTTAGCTATAGCTTGATACACAGTATTTTAGCAAATCTATGCCTGCCACTGTGCACTTTAACCTAGATATGTTTTATTCTAGTTTCGCTATATTATTTTAACAATAGCTACATTTGCGGTCTTGTTTTATTTTCTCTATCTAGCTGTTCTTTGCCTAGGTCAGCACTATGTTCTTAAACAAGACATTTCTTTCACTCTGTGCTTTTCTCAAGGCTGCAGTAAGATAGATTGCCGGCAAAAGTGGTACGCGCTGTCTCCAATGTTCACAGAAACATACACACTCTTTACATGGGGATCCAGCCAGATGACCATGACTGAGAGCTGATTGCTTTGCTGCAGCTGCTTATGTAGACCACAGGCCTCTTGCTCAGGTGTGAGGGATGATGTCTTACCAGGGGGAACCTGAAGGGCAGAATTAGAGCTTAAATTGCTATGCTCTAACATAACCTAGGTAGGAACTATCCTTCACAATTTTAGTGACACAATGGTAGCGTTATTTTTGTGTTTTACTCTCCTTGTCACAATTTTAATCCTATTGTGCTTCATTGTCCTAGTTATTGCAATACATGCTTTATTATCTAAGATGCAGATACTTCAATAAAACCTTATTGAACTTTATTCTTCCTCTGACTGTTCTTGCATATGTGAGACTAATGTAACTGAGTGAAACGGATGAGATCTGAGTGACCACGATTTCCCTGAGGAGTCATTTGTGTGATGCGCCCGGTAGGTGTCACCTGGTGTGGGATTAGACTCAGTCCCCCACAGTACAGGTGATTCTGCCACCCAAATCCAGTAGTCTCTTTAGGATAATGAGAACCTACACAGCAGGGGCCTGCACCTTCTCATTCCCGACGCCTAGAGCGACCACCCATAGCACATTAGAGCCTCCTCCTCTCATCTAATTTTGCAGAAGCTGAAGACTTGGCTTTTGGAGTAAGCTCCCAGGGCTGGCCTCCCACACCTGCTACAGAGCACATGGATACCATCACGGGTGGTTAGTCCGCTATAAAAACACCCATAAAATAACATAAGTTATGTAAATAATTGGCATACAAAGGCAAATATTGCACAGCAGGAAGTTAACAACTGGCTAGTACATTTGCATGCACAGTCTGTGATCAAAAAAGCTGTAACTATGTTATCATGACAGGAAAGTACAACATATGAGTGCATAAGGATGATTGGTGAACGGCATTGTGTATTTATGACAGGATAAGCATTCAGTTACATTTGACAACTATTTTTCTAGTGGATTCTCCATCTACCTGTAGATTCCTCATTTTTTAATCTCTCCAGGTGTGAGACTGGATTCAGAACCTTTTATCACAGCTCTGCTATGCCAGCTGGTGGCGCTGGATCTGTCTCTATGCAGGAAAATAGACAGGGATGATGTAATTTGCGCCATATAGTGTCACCCCACCACACTGATGTTAGATCTTCATTCATTTTTTTTAAGGTCTCAGAGACAGAGATGATGGCAGCATCTGACCAAACATTGATGAGCATTGCAAAAAACAAACTTAGAAATGCATTATTGTCAGTGGTCTCTGACCACCCTTTAAAATGGGGAGGTGGGGCATATGCAGATAGACAGAGTATCAAACAGAAATATAACCACCCAAGATAAGTAACATTTTCTTCTGATGGTTACTCCTACCTGCAGATCCCTCAGCTTCTGAATACCTGCAGCAGCACTACCTCCTCACTTGTGGGGGGTCAAGGAAATTCTGCAGCATGCAATGAGCAAAGTGGCCATTCTGGCTCAATTTGAGTCCAAACAATGGTGCTTTGCAAAAGTGTGAAGGGAATCCCATGTTGAGATGCTACAAATCTCAGCCAGGTTAAATCCCCTGGCAAGTGCTTAAGTGGAGCGCTTCGCTCTGGTAGATTCAATCAATCAATCTGTGTTTATAAAGCGGAGGTACTCACCCGCAAGGGTCTCAAGGCCCTTGGGGGGCGGGGATGTGTAGCGTCCACCGGTAAGGTGGTTCTTAAAAAAGCCATGTCTTCAGCTCCTTCGTGAAGTTGAGGAGGGGGGTGGTTTGTCTGATGTGGAGTGGAAGGGTGCTCCAGGCGGTGGCTGCGAGGCAGGAAAAGGAGCATCCTCCTGTTCTGGTGTTCCTGATGCGGGGTACTTCGGCGAGAGGGAGCTGGGCTGAGCATAGGGCCATGTGGGGTGCGTGGAAGTTGAGTTGCCTGTTCAGGTAGGCTGCTCTGGTGTTGTGGAGGGCTTTGTGTGCGTGGGTGAGGATCTTGAAAGTGATTCTTTTATCTAAGGGAAGCCAGTGTAGTGTGCGCAGGTGTTGCGAGATGTGGCAGTGTCGAGGCAGGTCAAGGTCCAGTCTGACGGCGGCGTTCTGGATGTTCTGTAGTTTGCAGATGAGTTTCTTGTTGATTCCGGCATAGAGTGCGTTGCCCTAGTCCAGTCTGTTGGTGATGAGAGCGTGTGTGACGGTCTTTCAGAGTTCGAGGGGGATCCATTTGGAAATCTTGCGTAGGAGGCGTAGGGTGCGGAAGCAGGTGGAAGTGATTGATTTGATTTGGTGGCTCATGTTGAGTTTGGAGTCCAGGATGATTCTGAGGTTGCGGGCTTGGTTTGCGGGGGTGGGCGGGTTTCCAAGGATGGGTGGCCACCAGGAGTTGTTCCACGCATCGGGTTGGGGGCCCATGAAGAGTTCTCCTGTCTTGTTCGCGTTGAGTTGAAAGCAGCTGTTTCTCTTCCAATTGGCGACTGCTTCCATGCCTTCATAGAAGTTGTGTCTGGTTGTGTTGGGTTCGTTGGGTAGGGAGGAGGATGAGTTGGGTCTCGTCGGCATAGGAGATGATGTTGATTCCATAGCTTCTGACGATGGCGGCCAGCAGGGCTATGTAGACGTTAAACAGCGTGGGGCTGTGGAAGGATCCCTGGGGAACTCCACAGGTGGTAGGTGTAGGGTCCATGAAGGAAGGGAACGAGTCTCTCTCGTTGAGTTCTGCCGGAGAGGAAGGATTGGATCCAGTCGAGGGCCTTGTCTCTGATGCCGACTTCGTGAAGTATGCATATCAAGGTGTGGTGGAGGACTGCCGAGAGGTCTAGCAGGATGAGTGCCGCCGTCTCTCCCTTGTCCAGCAGGACACGGATGTCGTCTGTTGCGGCCAGGAGGGCCGTTTCGGTGCTATGGTTTTTCCTGAATCCGTATTGGGAGATGTCTAGGATGTTGTGGTCTTTGATAAAAGTGGCAAGTTGGCTGTTGAAGGCTTTTTGGATGACTTTCACAGGAAATGGGAGTAGGGAGATGGGCCTGAAGTTTTTGAGGTCGGTGGGGTCTGCAGAGGGTTTCTTGAGGAGGGGGTTGATCTCAGTGTGTTTCCAGTCATCGGGGAAGGAGGCGGCAGCTAGGGAGCGGTTGATGGTGAGGCGGAGCTTGGGGGCGATGGTGTCCGTGGCTCTGTTGAAGATGTGGTGGGGCATGGGTCCGTGGGAGCCCCGGAGTGTATGGACTTCATTGTTTTCAGTGTGTCTTTGGTGGTGAGGGGGGTCCAGTTGATGATTAATAGTGTCGGGTTTTGTTGGAGGGGGTTCTGCACATAGGTTGTTCTCCCTGAAGCTGTCATAGATGGTCTTGATTTTGTGGTGGAAGTAGGTGTTGAGTCTGTCGCAGAGGTCTTGTGAGGGTGGGATGTCCGATGTTTCGCTGTTGGGTTGCGTGAACTCCTTGATGATGCTGATGAGTTCCTTGCTGTTGTGTGTGTGTGAGGAGATCCTCTCTTGTATAGCTTTCTTTCTGGTGTTCCTGATGAGTTGGTGGTGTGCGGTGGTGGCAACTCAGAAATTGCTTTCGGCTTCTGTGGATTTGGTGTTTCTCCATATTTTCTCAAGGCAACGACAAGTGCGTCTGGATTCTTGGAGTTCTGGGGTGAGCCAGGTGGCTTTCTTGGCATGCGTGGTGCTGTTCTTTTTTAGGGGGGCTACGGTGTTGGCGCAGTTGGCGATCTATTTGTGAAAGGTGTGTGCTGCGGTGTTCGGGTCATCATTGTGTGTGATGGTGGGGGCGGAGCTGGCTAGGGCAACAGTGAGCTGGTCATCTGTGATTTTTGTCCAGCTTCTATGTGATGGTTGGTGCTTGGTCTGATGACGGTGGGTGTGGTGAAATGGATGTATTGATAGTCTGTCCATTGGAGTTTGGAGGTAATGGAGGTTCCTGTTGGGTAGAGGGTGCGTTCTGCTGAGTGTGATGGTTCCATCACGATCTGTCGAAGCCCTAAGTTGTGGAGGTTGTCTAGGAGGGATGCAGTATTGGGGTCTTGAAGGTTGTTGAGGTGGAAGTTGAGGTCTCCCAGCGGGGTGTAGTTGTTGGCTGCGATGGCTTGTTCGGCGATGCAGTCAGGGATGGAGTCGTCAAAGGGTGCGCAGGGTCCAGGGTGGCGGTAGATGAGGGTTCCCCTGAGAGTGGATGTCAGATGGTCTGTAGTTTGAAGTGAAGGTGTTCCATCAGGCTTATGGAGTCTTCGGAGTGTGTGCTCAGACAGAGGTTGGACCTGTGGACAAAGGTGATTCTCCCCCCGGGGCGGCTAGGGGGGTCTTTCCAGGTGGTCTTGTATCCTTGGGGAATGGCAATGGCGATGTTGGGGCCTGAGATGGTGTTGGTCCAGGTCTCAGTGAGGAAAGCGACATCGGGGATTGAGCGTGATTTCCTCCTGAGGTTCTTTTTTCATCTTCATGCAGAGGACAATCTAAATCTATGAAGCCCTCGGCTGGACTGCCTGCATACCCAATGAGAAGCTTGTCGTCATACCAAAGCACCTTTGTTGGGTCGAGGTAATAAGAGACCGCCCTATGAAAATCCAGCCATTGTTGCCTCTTCACTTTCCTGGTGGGAGGAGGCAGAGGGAAAAAGGTGGGAAGATTGAGAAATCAAGGGTATGGGTAAATGTGTATTTTTGAGGGAAATTCCGAATGAATTGAAACATATGCTCCAATACTCAGTGCAACAAAAACTGGATATCACAGAACTGTGGACAGTACACTTTTTTTTTGTCATTTTAAGTCATAACATATAACAAACACATTGCAGTACCATCCTCTAGAACAACATAACATATGATCAACAGCCCATAAGTGCAAGACCTACACAGTGACAATTATATCTATAAGCAGTGGTAAGGCATTGTATCATAGGATGCCAAAAAGGGATAAAGCGTAGACATCAACCTTGGGTAATTGGGTACCAACATGACCTTGCATCAGTCATGGTCTGCGAGGCTAGCGGGGAAGTGGCAATTGTAGATAAATAGTCCCTCAGTGGGTGCCATATATCTCTGGGTCTACACGAAACAGGTTGGAGCGAGGTGAACAGCTAGTGGTATCACAGTATGAGACAGGCCAACCAGGAGGCGACACTGGGTGCAATCTTAGATCCCCAACAAAGCGCTATTTCCTGCCTTGTTAATAGGAGTGATATTGCAGTGAGGCGCCTAATGGACTTTGGCAAATCACTAATATATCCGAGCAGGCCACCCCACAATGACTGATAATCGATCATTCAGCTCAGACCAAAAGCGACAAATATTAGGGCAGGTCCATGACATATGTAGAAAGTCTGCAGTCGGTGCTCAGCATTTGGGGCAGGCTGATGAGCGGGCTGGGTCGATATGCGCCTTAGCACTGGGGGTGATGTAGGCTCTTCTAAGGAATTTAAAGTGGATACATTTGTGATGCTGACTGGGCGAAACAAATTGACTTTGTGCACAGCATGCCTCCCAGACTTTTTGGGGTGGGGGCGGGGGGAGTCCCAAATCCCTCTCCCAGGATACCCTGATCACAGCATCCGGAACCGGAAGGGCCTTAATACACAATAAATAGAGCTTAGAAACCAACCTAGCCTCCGAGTCCGCAGAAGCCACCAAGGAGAGTGGAGGAAACTCAGCCGGTGCTAGTGGATATGTGGGATAACTTGTGCGCAGAGCGCTTTACAGTTGGCATAGTATGAAATGCTGTAATTGTGTTGCATCAGTGAAACAGGAATCTGTAGTGCAGGAAAATAAATGGTTGTCCGGAAAGACATCTCCACAGGTATGAAGTTGAAAGGTCTGCAGCGTGCGCTGAACTAATGCCTCCTGTGTGATGGGTTATTCATTAGTTTCAAGCAGGGTAATACAGTGAGTCATAGTGAAGTAGGTGGGCAAGCTTATGCAAGCCCAGCTGGTTGTGGCAAGAGTCCTGATATCTCCACACTGTATTAGAACACATTATTGGGCAGCAGGGCGCTCAGCGGTACCGGTGCCGCCAGATCACGCTCTGGGATGGAGTATGACATGCGGGCATCAGGGTGAAACCAGTGATATGTACACTGACATTGCGCCACCAAATAATAAAGTTGGAAGTGTGGTACCCCGAGGCCTCCACACTCGTAAGGAAGAGTAAGGACCTCCCAACTAATGCGTGGATATCTATTCGCCCACGCCAAATGAGTAACCAGGCCATGGAGTGTGGCAAAAATAGAATTATTAAGCGGAACGGGAATATCCACGAAAAGGTATAAAAATTGCGAAAGAACCACCATCTTAACGAGTACTATCCGACCTGCCATGGAAAGCGGCAGCTTCATCCACCTGTCCACCTGGGCAGTAAATCTCTCAAATGCAGGCCCATAGTTTAACCATATCACCTTCTCCTTGTCTCTGTGGATATGGATGCCTAAGTACTTTGCAGACTCATGACACCAGCGCAAGGTGAACTCCGCCACAGGTGGGCGAGTGATGTCAGTCAATGGGAAAAGCTCCAACATGTACCAATTTATATGTAAGCCAGAAAATTTGCCAAAAAGATTTACTGCATCCAATACTGGAGTAAGATTAATATCTGGGTGGCGAATGAAAAGTAATATATCATCAGCGTACAGCGACACTAGGAGAGACCCGCTAGTAAATTGCAGCCTCCTTAATATGTGTTCCCACCTCAAATGCCGTACCAGGGGATGCATCGCCAGAAAGAAAAGAAGTGGGGACAATTGTCAGCCCTGCTACGTATCACTCGTAATAGGGAAAAAGGGGGAATAGGACACCATTGGGCTGTATAGCCACAGTGGGTTGTGAATATAGCAAGGATATCAACTTGGTATAAATACAAGGGCACACAACCCAAGCTTGTTGTGTACAGCACATAAGAAGGGCCACTCAAGGGGGTTGAAAACCTTTTCAGCATCCAACAGAGCAATCGCCCCCGGCTCCTCCTGAGATATTCTGTTTAGCACTGAGAAAATGGTGCGAAGATTGATGCTGGTGGAGTGGTGTGGCACAAATCCAGACTGAGCGGGGGATATGATCTCATTCAGCAAGAGGGAGAGGCAGGTGGCGATCATCTTGGCTAGAATCTTTTGGTCAAAGTTTAATAGAGAAAGAGGTCGGTATGACCGGCAACGTAAGGGGTCTTTACCACGCTGGGGTAAAAGTGTAATTACCACCTCTTGCATGGTTTCTCCTCAGCATAGACTGATATGAGACGTGGACTAAGTATATCTTTGCACTTCTTGTAAAATGCCCCAGTAAACCCATCCAGTCCCAGAGCACGCATCTCCACAAGCAAATCAGTAGCCTGTACCACCTCCTCAGCAGAAAAGACTCACGGAGAAATTGTTCTTGAGCAGCAGTCAGCCAGACCACAGAGCTTTCATCGAGATACTCCTGAAATACTGGACCTGGCGGTGTAGGCTGTGCAGTATACAGTTGGGAATAGTATGTGTAGAGCTCCGCCTGAACCTCAGTGGTACAGACTGCCATGCTGCCCTCTGGCCGTTTAATTTCTAAAATGTGGGACGCTGGGTAGGATGGCCTGATCAGCCTCGCCAGTAACCTACCAGGTCTATCCCCTTCACCATATCTATGGGCTTTAGCGTACCAGCCCATGTATTGCATCTCCCTGTCCAGCACGGTATCAAACTCATCAAGCAAAAGCTTATGATGGTGCAGTAGAGGGGTAATCTCAGTGGGCTCCATTTCACAGTCAATATCAGAGAGCTGTGTCTCCACCTCTGCTAGCTCCTGGTGTATTTCTCTTAGGATACTGACGTGTGTGGATATGCAAACACCTCTGGCATATGCCTTAAAGGCGTCCCATAGCACTGCCTATGTGCCCACAGAGCCCTCATTCAACTTGGAAAAAGTAATCAATTACCTTCCTTAAAGCTGCGCAAAATGCAGCGTCCAGTAGTGCCATATTCGGAAACCTCTAGAATCTCCTAGCACCGCTGGCTTTGGGGATGTCAACACCAGAGCAGTACGCGCTCTATTGGCGACAAAAATGCAAAAACCCAGCACTCTCAAAACAACGTAATTTATGCATTGTGCTGATATGTTGTGGTTTAACCTTTTGCATTGTAGAGTTCAATCCAGAAAACTTATTTTTAATATGCTTACAAATACTGTTCCTTTGCAATGTATTGCTGCAGGTTTTCAGAGTGTGTTAGGGTGTGGCCCCTTTCCAGGACCTTCCAGAGACTTTCCGTGCAACATGACTGTGCGTGGTTCTGGGCTGGGCCAAGACTCTATAAAAGAGAGCCAGCCCAACTCCCAGTTCTCACTATTCAGAGGTCCCGGTGCAGAGCAGCAGCTTCTTCTTGAGCTCCTGTCCCGGTGGCCTATTTGGATCTTCCAGTCTTCTGCCCTTCATCCTTCATTGGTGATCATTGTTCCAGGCGGTAAGACGGTGGTTGGACTGTTCCGACACCGTTATTGAGAATTTTCATATTCTTGGTTTAATTCTTAAATGAGTAACAGCTTACTTGCGCACTACCATTTCTTGACATTTATATGGTAGTTTACAAATAGGCAAGACGCGTGATTTGTTTCATAAAGGTCTGACTTTGTTATTCATTGCGTGCTACCATTTCTTGACATTGGCATGACGGCTTAAGAATCGGCAAGACGCGCGATTCTTTTTATGGTGTTTAAACATTGTTGTCCATTGCACGCTACTATTTCTTGACATTTACATGATGTTTTACGAATTGGCAAGACGGGCAACTCGTTTCATGAGGATTTAACTTTGTTGTTCATTGCGTGCTACCATTTCTTGACATTTACATGGTGGCTTAAGAATCGGCAAAAGAAGCGCGATTCGTTTCATTGTACTTTGATCTTGTTATTTATTGTGAGCTGTTATTTCTTGACATTTACATCGTGATTTACGAATCAGCAAGACACGCGATTCGATTAATGATGATTTGACTTTGATATCTATTGCGTGCTAACATTTCTTGGTATTTTACATGGTGACACTCAAATCGGCAAGACGCACGATTCTCTCCTTGAGTTAATTTCATGTTGTTTATTGTATGCCACTATTCTAAGATATTTATTATGTAATATTTGAGTTGACAAGTTATGTGATTTGTTTCCTGAATCCATTTTGTGTTATTCATGGTGCACAATCCTTTTATGGTGTTTACTATATATATATATATATATATATATATATAGCTATCTGCAATATGCGCAATTTGTGTTGAAACATTTTAAGAGTACACAGAAGGCCAGAGTTTCTAGATGCAATATTGTATGCTCCTAGTATACATTCTCAAAACAGGATTTATATGACTGGTTTAAAATTTAGTCAGAATGTTTTTTCTGATTCTCATGTAAAGGAAAGTACTTGAATAAGAAAGTTTTCATTTAATTCATCTTGATTCCCTTACAGGTATCCAGCCATCTTGAAACTTAGTCATTTTAAACTTAACTCTTAGATTGTTCATGTTTTCAGAGTGACTAGGCTTAGAATCATAGTCTAGTATTGATTTCAGGAGATATAATTTTCATATTGTGTGTTCTAAGCTTTTTCTTGCTACAGGTCTCCTTCCCAGCTGTTCCCTTCCTAATCCCCTCTTCCCCTCTTGAACTCTCTCAGTCTCTGTGATTTATCTATCAGAGTCTTGGAGCTGTTCAGTGGTGGACGTGTTGGGAACGTGCACAGACCCCGAGGATCTGGTTACTCTGACAGAATAGTGAGCCCACAAATTATTATCCTCCTGGCTTGTGTATGTTCTCAGCATGGCCACGCTAGACGAGTTAGTCAAGGCTATCACCCAGCTCCAAGCAGAGGTGGTATCATCCAAAGAATTGACAACTAGCTTAGCAGAGAGAGTGAGTCAGTTGCAAGATAAGGTAGAGAAGAACAAAGCCCCACAGGTGTGTCTTGGCCAGGTACTTCTTCTCAGGCTTCTGGAAGTAATCCGATTTCCCTAAATGTTCCTTCTGCAATTCCTTTAGCTACCCCAGAACGTTTCTCAGGTGACCCTTTGAAAGCGCAATCTTCCCGATGCCCAGTCCAAAGTAGCTTTCTTGTTATCATATCTGTCTGGGGATGCAGCTACTTGGGCAATTCCTCTTGTGCGTAAAAATAGCCCCTTGTTGTACAACTGGAGAAATTTTGTTTGTGAATTTGAGAGAGTTTTTGATCGTAGAACTGTAACACAGTCAGCAGATCGTGAATTACTAGATTTACGCCAAGGGAATCAAGATCTAGTGTCGTATTTAGCCAACTTTAACCGTCTGAGACATCCTGGCCTGAAGAAAAACAAGCGGTCTTGTTTTACAAGGGACTCAAAGAGGAACTAAAAGATATCTTAGCGCAAATCGACCCACAACCTACAGACTGTCAAGAATTAATAAATCTTGTCTTGAGACTTGATCATCGTTTAGCAGAACGTAAAGGAACGCAGAAAAAGATTGAAAAATATTCATGGCGCGTTCATAATAACAGAGACTCAAGAACTCCGAAAGAAAGAACGCCGGAACCAATGGAAATTGGAACCATCAGAAGACCTTTGACCAAAGATGAAAGGGACCTACGCAGAAAAAAAGGACAATGTCTTTATTGTGGGCGAAAAGGTCATTTTGCCAAAGATTGTCCAATCAAGGTCCTGTTTAGAAGGTCACAGCCAATGCACCAGTCGAGTTGGAAAACTAAAACACCCAAGATGCAGAGAAGGGTTGCTCTTGGGTGTCACCGTGGACCCTTCACAATCTAGACATCTTAAACTGCAAATAAGAGTTCAGGTCAAGAAAAAGATCTATTTCAAAAAAGCTCTAGTCGATTCTGGGGCTACTGGGAACTTTGTTGATGTCCAATTGGTTCGTGCATGGGGGATCCCATGTATTGAAAAAAAGACCCCAGAAATCATGCAGGCAGTCGATGGAAACTCTTGACTGGAGGTCCGGTAACTCTTCAGACTATGCCCTTGTCGATGATTTGTGAAGATAAGAATCAAAGAAAGAAAGATAAAGAGAAAATCATCCTTGACGTGATCCATGCTCCCCAATATGGGATTATCCTCGGCTTGCCATGGTTAATTCATCACAATCCGGAGATCAATTGGGCAGAATGAAAAATCGTGTTCTCATCTGCGCTATGTAACGAACAATGTCTCCAAAAGATTCAAGTACCAAAAGTTTGCAACTCTTACATAGCTACTGCCGCGGAGAAATAAATTCAGCTTCCCAAACAGTATTCATCTTACAAAGATGTATTTGATGAGAAAGGAGCAGAGACTCTACCTCCTCATAGATCTTATGACTGTCAAATTGATCTAGCCCCAGGTGCGATACTTCCCAACTGTCGTGTATATGCCCTGTCAGAACATGAAAATCAACATTTACGAAAATACCTAGATCAATTTTTGGAGAATGGCTTCATTCGCCCCTCCAAGTCTCCTGCAGCTTCACCTTTGTTTTTTGTGCCAAAAGCTAATGGAGAACTTCAAACTTGCATCGACTATAGGGGTTTGAACAAAGTCACCATCAGGAATAAATATCCTTTACCCCTAATTCCGGTCTTATTGGAACAAGTAAAGAGAGCAAAAATCTACACGAAGCTTGACCTTCGAGGTGCTTATCATTTGGTCAGAACGAGAGAGGGTGACGAATGGAAAACAGCGTTCAAGACAAGATATGGCCTTTTTTAATACACCGTCATGCCTTTTGGTCTGTGTAATGCTCCAGCAGCATTTCAATTTTTCTTGAATGACGTTCTTAGAGAGTACCTCAACATATTTGCCATAGTCTACATCGATGACATTTTGATCTACTCAGACAATGAAAACGAACATGTCCAACATGTCAAGAAAATTCTTGCAGCCCTTCGAAAACACCATTTATATTGCAAACTAACCAAGTGTGAGTTTCAGGTTACCACAGTTGAGTTTTTAGGGGTTATTCTTACCCCTCAAGGTATGGTGATGGCAGAAAAGAAAGTAAAAGCCGTATCTGATTGGCCCACCCCAAAGACTGTTCGTGATGTACAATGTTTCCTGGGGTTTGCAAATTTTTACCGGAGGTTCTAAATCATTTCTCCCAGACAGTGGCTCCAATCACTAAGCTACTAAGAAAGAAAGAAAAGTTTGTATGGTCCCCAGAAGCTGATCAAGCCTTCTCGACTTTGAAGGAAGCTTTCTCCACTGCCCCAGTCTTGACTCATCCTGATGCGAATCAACCTTTCATAGTGGAAGCTGATGCTTTAGATGTAGCAATAGGAGCCGTCTTATCACAATGAAATAAAGACACTGGTCAACTTCATCCTGTAGCTTATATGTCTCGGAAGTTGAACAAAGCCGAACAGAACTATGTCATTGCTGAAAAAGAGCTTCTGGCGATTCGTGATGCCTTTAAAGAATGGAGACATCATTTGTTGGGTGCCAAATACACTGTCAGAGTATATACTGATCATCGTAATCTTCAATTCATGAGTTCCGCCAGACTTTTGACCCCTCGGCAATTACACTGGATGCTTTTTTTTGCCGAATTTGATTTTGTAGTAACCTTTCGGCCTGGTAAAGATAATCGCAAGGCTAACGCCTTGTCCCGTCAAGAGTCTACCACGTTGCCTGCATTTCAAGCCTCCAGAGCTATCATTGCTCCTGACAAGGTTCTATGTATCATAAAAACTGAAGATTTCTTTGAAGAAATTTGCAACTCTTTCACTGTTGAAAAATGGCAAACATGGGCCCAAGCAGATCCCAAAAGGTCAATCAAGCAAGGTTTACCCTTTCCTGACGCTCGTTTGTTCGTACCCACTACCAAACTTCGCAAGATAGTGTTTCATTGGTTGCATGTTATACCTACAGAAGGTCACCCAGGTACTCCTAAAACTCTTGAACTGATCCAACGCTATTTTTGGTGGCCTACCCTAACAAAAGATATAAAAGCAATGGTAAACAACTGTGAAGTTTGTGCTCGCATTAAAACAAGTCATTCAAAACCAAAAGGGTTGTTACATCCACTTCCAACCCCAAGTCGTCCATGGGAGCACATTTCTTTAGACTTTATTACCGGTCTGCCAGTGGTTCAACAGCATTCAGTAATTCTGGTGGTAGTAGATAGTCTCACGAAATATGGACATTTCATCGCCTGTAATAAATTGCCTACTTCTAGTGAATTGGCAACTATTTTACTGAACAGAGTGGTTCATTATCATGGACTGCCAAAGGTTATCCTCTCCGATTGGGGGTCACAATTTTCCTCCAATTTCTGGAAGACATGGTGTAAAACACTCCAAGTGACATCTACGCTATCTACTAGTCACCATCCGCATACAGATGGTCAAACGGAGAGACTAAATCAGACTTTGAAACAATACCTACGTGCCTACGCTGAAAAGGCACTTCATTCTTGGACATCTATGCTCTGGTTAGCTGAGTTAGCTTACAATAACTCATTCCACACTTCTATTGGCGTTACACCCTTTTTTGGTTTATTTGGCTATCATCCTGACACCTTGCCCATCACAATTCCTCAAGAAAGTTCTCTTACTCCAGCTGTGTCAGAAACCATTGAGCTTTTACATCAAACCCAGAAACTGATTCAACAGCATTTAGAAAAGGCCAAACAAAAATATAAAAGGCATTATGACAAGAAACATTGTGAGGGACCGCAATATCAACCAGGTGACAAAGTGTGGCTTTCTACAAAACATATAGACTTCAAGAAGAAGCACATGGTTAACCCCAAATTCATAGGTCCTTATACTGTCCTTCAGCAAATCAATCCAGTGACCTATAAACTACAATTGCCCAGATCCTTACGGATTCATCCAGTGTTCCACACTTCCCTCTTGAAAAAGGCAGTCCAAAAGGTCCATCCTCATCCAGCTCCTGTTCTACTACAAGGGGAAGAAGAATACGAAGTCAAGAAAGTTTTGGATTCTAAACTAAGAGGGCGTAATCTATGGTACTTAATCTCATGGAAAGGTTATGGTCCTGAAAGTAACTCATGGGTTTCCGCATCTGATGTTCATGCTCCAGTACTTGTGAGACGCTTTCATCGTCTTAATCCAAGCAAACCAGGCCCTAGAGCGCGTCTGGGAGAGGGGAGTACTGTCAACACCAGAGCAGTACGCACTCTATTGGCGACAAAAATGCAAAAACCCAGCACTCTCAAAACAACGTAATTTATGCATTGTGCTGATATGTTGTGGTTTAACCTTTTACATTGCAGAGTTCAATCCTGAGAACTTATTTCCAATATGCTTACAAATACTGTTCCTTTGCAATGTATTGCTGCAGGTTTTCAGAGTGTGTTAGGGTGTGGCCCCTTTCCAGGGCCTTCCAGAGACTTTCCCTGCAACATGCCTGTGCATGGTTCTGGGCTGGGACAAGACTCTATAAAAGAGAGCCAGCCCAACTCCCAGTGCTCACTATTCAGAGGTCCCGGAGCAGAGCAGCAGCTTCTTCCTGAGCTCCTGTCCCGGCGGCCTATTTGGATCTTCCAGTCTTCTGCCCTTCATCCTTCATTGGTGATCATTGTTCCAGGCGGTAAGACGGTGGTTGGACTGTTCCGACACCGTTATTGAGAATTTTCATATTCTTGGTTTAATTCTTAAATGAGTAACAGCTTACTTGCGCGCTACAATTTCTTGACATTTATATGGTAGTTTACAAATAGGCAAGACGCGCGATTTGTTTCATAAAGGTTTGACTTTGTTATTCATTGCGTGCTACCATTTCTTGACATTGGCATGGTGGCTTAAGAATCGGCAAGATGCGCGATTCATTTTATGGTGTTTAAACATTGTTGTCCATTTCGCGCTACTATTTCTTGACATTTACATGATGTTTTACGAATTGGCAAGACGCGCAACTCGTTTCATGAGGATTTAACTTTGTTGTTCATTGCGTGCTACCATTTCTTGACATTTACATGGTGGCTTAAGAATCTGCAAAAGAAGCGCGATTCGTTTCATTGTACTTTGATCTTGTTATTTATTGTGAGCTGTTATTTCTTGACATTTACATTGTGTTTTACGAATCGGCAAGACACGGGATTCGATTAATGATGATTTGACTTTGATATTCATTGCGTGCTACCATTTCTTGGTATTTTACATGGTGACACTCGAATCAGCAAGACGCACGATTCTCTCCTCGAGTTTATTTCATGTTGTTTATGTATGCCACTATTCTAAGATATTTATTATGTAATATTCGAGTTGACAAGTTATGTGATTTGTTTCCTGAATCCATATTGTGTTATTCATGGTGCACAATCCTTTTATGGTGTTTATTATATATATATATATATCTGCAATATGCGCAACTTGTGTTGAAACATTTTAAGAGTACACAGAAGGCCAGAGTTTCTAGATGTAATATTGTATGGTCCTAGTATACATTCTCAAAACAGGATTTATATGACTGGTTTAAAATTTAGTCAGAATGTTTTTTCTGATTCTCATGTAAAGGAAAGTACTTGAATAAGAAAGTTTTCATTTAATTCATCTTGATTCCCTTAAAGGTATCCGGCCATCTTGAAACTTAGTCATTTTAAACTTAACTCTTAGATTGTTCATGTTTTCAGAGTGACTAGGCTTAGAATCATAGGGGGTCATTACAACATTGGCGGTATAAGGCGCTTACCGCCGTGCAGAAGACCGCCAATACACCGCCGCGGCCGCGGTAGACTACCACAGCTATTATGAAACACATCACGGAATCCTCCGAAATTCAGACACCCACACAACACCAAAGGTCAGCGATAAACTGGCGGGAACAAATCCTCCACCTCCACGCCAACAGAAACACGCCCATGCTATTACGACCCACGAATCCACGCGGCGGTCTTTCAACCGCGGTATTCTATTGGCGGTACACACCGCCACGCTCAAAATACACACACATCTCCAAAACACCGCCACATTGGACAATTCCAAATACACACACCTGATACACATACACACACCACTCCCACACACCCAACACAATATAAAATACACACCCACATCACACACAAACCCCTACAACCAGAAATTCTGAGAGAAGGCCAGAGAGACAGCACAGCTATTGACAACCCCATCACACAGAGGCACACAACACCATCACCCACACAACATCCACGCACAAAACACCACATACCACCACACTCATCAACACATACACCACCCCACACATCACACATAACACCCCATGTCACGCCAAAGACACCCCCGCTTCTCCGAGGAGGAGCTCAGGGTCATGGTGGAGGAAATCGTACGGGTAGAGCCACAGCTATTTGGCTCACAGGTACAGCACACATCAATAGCCAGGAAGATGGAGCTATGGCGCAGAATAGTGGACAGGGTCAACGCCGTGGGACAGCACCAAAGAAATAGGGAGGACATCAGGAAGAGGTGGAACGACCTACGGGGGAAGGTGCGTTCAACGGTCTCCAGGCACAACATCGCGGTGCAGCGGACTGGCGGCGGACCCCCACCTCCTCCCCCACAACTAACAACATGGGAGGAGCAAGTCCTGACCATCTTGCATCCTGAGGGCCTCGGAGGAGTCGGTGGAGGATGGGACACTGGTAAGTCAAATCTTAACTATCACATCCCCCACCCTACCTGCATGCTATCACACACCCCCACCCTCACACCCTCCCCTATCACCCCAAATCCTCACCAATCTACCCATGACACCAAGCACCCATCCCAACACCAAGCCCTGCATGACACAACTAAGCATGGGCACCCCTCACCAAAGCATGCCCACTGCACATACCCAGAACCCCCCCCCCCAACCATCACCACACAAGCCCCCACACAGGAATGCATGCACTGGGGATCACGCACACCCAACCATTGCACACCATTACACACACAGATGCAATAATCATGTGCTTATACCCCTGCAGGAACCCGAAGGAACGTCACCACACCAGAGGGTCCAGACAACACCACTCCACCCCCAGAAGAGGCCCACAGTGACGACAGCAGCTCTGCTCCACTGGATCCTGATGACCAGCCCGGACCATCGTGGGCCTCAGGACAGTCGGTTCCCCTTGCCCAGCCACAGCCCAACACCGAGCTGCCACCCTCTGGTAACACCAGCACAGCACCCACCCAGCGGGCCCAAACCTCCCTACCCAGGACAGGTCAATCAGTGGTGTGTCCACCACTACAGGGCACCCAGGCTAACCCACCACCCCAACAACAACAGGGACCTGGGGCAGTGGTACTGGGCACACGGTCCAGGGGACGGAGGCACAGGAACACCGGGGAACTGGGAGGGCTGCTGTGCGACAGAGGGAGGACAGGCCAAGGGAACCAACTCTCCACGAGGCCCTATCCTCCATCATGGGAGCATACCACCACTCCCAGGAGACGATGGCCACGGTCCTGGACAAGTTGCAGGAGACCCTGCGTCTGCAGGACGAACTGGATTTGGGGTTCAGGGAGGAGCTCAGGACCATCAGCTCCGCCCTGGGCACCATCGTAGGGGTGCTGACGGACATTCAAAAGACCTTGAGGGACACCGTGGCACTCCAAGGGGCCCCTGACACTAGCCAGGATGACGAACTGCCCACCACCTCCGCCGGCGCTAGTGGACAGGACGCCCCGCCACAGGACCAACACACCAGCACCCCATCCCCTGCAGACGGACAACCACCACGCAAGCGGTCCCTGAGATCCAGGAACAGGACAGAGCAAGATGGCAAGACCCCCGCCAGGAAATAAGACCACCCTGATTGTCCCCCCACTGTCCCACTTTGTCACCCTGTCCAGATTGGAGCTGCCCCAGCTCCACTTCCAATGCCCAGATGGGCAGTGCACCTCTGAGACGAATAGACTGGACTCTGCCATGGACATTCCTCCACCATCACCCATCACCATTTTACAACCTTCCTTGATTTTTTTAGCACTTAAATAAACACCCTTGAAAGCCAAAAAAATCTTGAGGCAGTCTATGATTTGGAACTTTGTATTATCAATTACAGTGTCATAATGGGTTACCCATTGTAAGGCTAACATACCAATGTCACACATCACAAGCCCTTGAAGGATGCAAGCAGTTGACACGTAGGTTACCACACTTGTGAAACTGAAATGGAAGGGTACAACTCAATTAACAAATAGTGAGTGAAATGTAGGCACAGGATAGAGGTAGACATGTGAAAGTTAATGTAATTTTAAACCAGAAAATGTTCTCACCTGTGTGTCACTGGAAATATTGCTGTATGACTGACTCCCTGTTGTCGTTTTCTTCATCCTCAGCTTCATCCTCATCACTGTCCACTGGCTCCACAGGCTCCACAGCTGCCACAACACCGTCATCTGGATCATCCTCCTGCAGAAAAGGCACCTGGCGTCGCAATGCCAAATTATGGAGCATGGAGCAGGCGATGATGATGTCGCACACCTTCTTCGGTGAGTAGAATAGGGATCCACCTGTCATATGGAGGCACCTGAACCTGGCCTTAAGAAGGCCGAAGGTGCGTTCGATTACCCTCCTAGTCCGCCCATGGGCATCATTGTACCATTCCTCTGCCCTGGTCCTGGGATTCCTCACTGGGGTCAATAGCCACGAGAGGTTGGGGCAACCAGAGTCCCCCAATAGCCATACACGGTGCCTCTGGAGTTGACCCATCATATCAGGGATACTGCTATTCCGCAGGATGTATGCGTCATGCACAGAGCCAGGGAACATTGCATTTACCTGCGAGATGTACTGGTCTGCCAAACAGACCATCTGGACATTCATGGAATGATAACTCTTCCAGTTTCTGTACACCTGTTCACTCCTGCGGGGGGGACCAGAGCTACATGGGTCCCATCAATGGCACCTATGACTTTGGGGATATGGCCAAGGGCATAGAAGTCACCTTTCACTGTAGGTAAATCCTCAACCTCAGGGAAAATGATGTATCTCCTTACGTGTTTCAGCAGGGCAGACAACACTCTGGACAGCACGTTGGAAAACATAGGCTGGGACATCCCTGATGCCATGGCCACTGTTGTCTGAAATGACCCACTTGCAAGGAAATGGAGCACTGACAGCACCTGCATGTCAGGGGGGATTCCAGTCGGATGGCGGATTGGTGACATCAGGTCTGGCTCAAACTGGGTACATAGTTCCTGGATTGTGGCACATTCAAACCAGTAGTTGACGATGATATGTCTTTCTTCCATTGTCAACAGGTCCACCAGCGGTCGGTACACCGGAGGATTCCGCCATCTTCTCATATGTCCCAGCTGACGGTGCCTAAGAAGGACAACCGCGAAGAACCAGTCACTATTCCTCCAGGTATGTACCCACAGTTACACACAAGACTACACATGACAAAAAAGCCTTCCTGTATGTGTGTTGAGTCTAGGCCTAGCTATGCGTGACGCAGTAGTAAATGAAGCCATGTGGGCCCCTGAAATGGCGGCTGCCTGACCTCTAAACTGGGACAATGGGATTGTGGGGTAACTGCGCTGGCGTTGCACACAGTCGCGGTAGGCGGTCATAGACCGCGGCGCAATGCTGCATTGGTTAATATTGGACCCTATGGGTCCCAGGAGCCAATGAACAGGTGCGCCGGCGGTGATGATGCGCACCGCCGCGGACGTCACCGCCGCGGACGTCACCGCCATTTTCTATCTGTTCACTCACTAGATACCTGACCTTCGACAGGAGAGGACCTACACTGCTAGTGCTGCTGTGACCTCGGTCTGGAAGCGACGATGGCTGCTGCGTCTGGGGAAAGGGCCCCTGCCTTCACTGCACAGGAGTTGGAGAAACTTGTGGATGGGGTCCTCCCCCAGTACACGCTACTCTACGATCCTCCAGACCAACAGGTTAGTACACAGCGAGCACGTTGTATGGGCTAGGGCTGGGTGGAAGAGAGAAGGGGGCAGAGTACATAGAACAGTTATGCATGGGAATGAATGGGCCACATGGCCAGAGTAGGGAGGGGGCCAATCACATTGACGGTGCAGTTGGTAATGACTGTTCCTCTTTCCTTGTGCATGTCATGTAGGTCAGCGCCCACCAGAAGAGGGACATTTGGCGTGCCATCGCCAAGGAGGTCCGGACCCTGGGGGGCCCACCAGAGACGGGGCACCCACTGCCGTAAGAGATGGGAGGACATCCGCCGCTGCAGCAAGAAGACGGCGGAGGATCAGCTGGGGATGGCCTCCCAACGTGGGAGGGGTGCCCGTCGCACCATGACCCCCCTGATGTTCCGGATCCTGGCGGTGGCCTACCCGGAGTTAGATGGATGCTTGAGGACATCACAGCAGACACAAGGGGGCGAGTACAACCTCATTCAGCGGAGTTTGCGTGCAGCGGAGGAGTCTGGGTGGGGGAGGTGGGCTGTGGGTGTCCCTAGGCCAGGGACGAGTTAGGTAGGCAAGGCCCCTCCGTTATGTAGGCCATGTGGCACTCAACCCCACCTCAGCAGAGTGTCAAGTTGAGGTATAGTTGCCCCTGTGGCATCAATGTGCGCAGATTCCCACCATTGCCATGTAGGCCATGTCCCAGAAATTGCATGTGCAGAGCTCAGGAGAACGGCGTAATGCAGGGGGCTGCTGCGTCTGTCTTGTCCGCCAACGGTAGCGGTATGCCATGCACTAAAACTCTCTTTGTTCTGTCTCCCCCCCTTTTCCTGCTCTCCCTGTCCTTTTGTACATCAGCATCATCAGGCGGAGGTACAGTGGCACCGGAGCACGAGGGAGCTGCATCCCACATGGCCATGGAGGGCCACACCACAGACTCTGAATGCACAAGTGGGACGGAGGGCGAGGGGAGCTTCACATCGGCCACCGGATCACCAACCAGCGACACGGACTCGTCCGCCGATGGGAGCTCCCCTGTGGTGGCGCCACCACCTGTGCTCCCCACTTCTACAGGTACAGCCGCCACCTCCCCTACCAGCACCGCCCTCCCAGCAGCCCCTCAGCGTTCGCCCCGTGCCCGTTCACCCAGGAGGGTGGGCATCACCTTCGCCCCAGGCACCTCAGGCCCTGCCCCAGTCACCCGTGCTGCCCTCAGTGAGGAGGCCATTGACCTCCTCAGGTCACTCACTGTTGGGCAGTCTACCATTGTGAATGCCATCCAGGGTGTAGAAAGGGAGTTGCAACATGGTAATGCATTCCTGGAGGGCATTCATTCTGGTCAGGCTGTCCTTCAGCGAACCCTGCAATCTCTGGCCTCAGCACTGATGGCAGCCATTGTCCCTGTGTCCAGCCTCCCCCCTCCAACTTCCTCCACCCAGACCCAATCTCCTGTACCCCAGCCCATCCCAAGCACACCTACAGACCAGCATGCACACAAGTCAACACACACAAGTAGCTCAAGCAAACATAGGCACCACACACACCACAGGCACTCACGCAAGCCTCACCCACATACAGACACAGCAACATCCACTGTTTCCACTGTGTCCCCCTCCTCCTCTTCTCCCTCCTCCCTCCCAGTCTCGTCTACACACACACCTGCATGCACCACATCTACAGGCACTAGGACTCGCATCAGGACACCCAGCACCACAAGCCGCTCCAACTCCACTGCCATTTACACGTCCCCTGTGTCCTCTCCCAATGTGTCTGTGACGCCCCCTCCCAAAGTACCCAAACGCCGGCAATCACTCATCCAACATCCATCCACCTCACGACAGCCTCCAGTACCTGCACCTGCACCCAAAACACCTAAAGTGACACCTCCTACAACCACCTCTTCTTCCTCCACTCCCAGACCCCCTCCAGCTACCCATCCCAGTGTTCGTCAGAAACTGTCCCTCTGTCAAATTGACCTTTTTGCCCCTCCCCTCCCCCCCCTCCAATTCATCAGTCCCGTCATAGCGCCTCAGCCAAAAAGCCTCCAGTACCAGTGGTGCATGTTCCAGGTTTTTGGAGTGCACCGGCCACCAGGGCAGGCAGTAGGACCCGGAGCCAAGGCAGTGGCAGCCCACCCCCTGTAAAGGCTCTGAAAATGGGGAGTGGACGACGGGACCGTCTGAAGACTCCTGGTGGGACAACAAGTGACATGGGATCGAAGGCGATTGGTGAGTCAGCTCTAACTCCAACAAAGGTGTGGAAGGTCCAGAAGAAGTCTGCCCAGCCTGTTGTGAGTGTCACGGCGGAGAAGTGCGCCATCATATCCGGCAGTCCAGACACAACCGCCAGCACCGTCGTCACTGGTCCAGAGACCACCGCCAGAGTCACAGCCCAGGAGGGCCCAAGTATCGTCACTGGTCCAGAGACCACCACCAGAGTCACAGCCCAGGAGGGCCCAAGTATCGTCACTGGTCCAGAGACCACCGCCAGGGTCACAGCCCAGGAGGGCCCAAGTATTGTCACTGGTCCAGAGACCACCGCCAGAGTCACAGCCTAGGAGGGCCCAAGTATCGTCACTGGTCCAGAGTCACAGCCCAGGAGGGCCCAAGTATCGTCACTGGTCAGGAGACCACCGCCGGAGTCATTGCCCAGGAGGGCACAAGTATCGTCACTGGTCAGGAGACCACCGCCGGAGTCACAGCCCATGAGGGGCCAGGATGCCACAGCCCCGCTGGGCAATGATGGAACGTCATGCCACACACCAATGCCCATTGTAGAGATCGTCATGCCACACACCAATGCCCAGTGTAGAGATCGTCATGCCACACACCAATGTCAGTATCAGAACCGCCATGGCAAAGCACCGCTGAACAGGGCAAAGACCGCCATGGCAAAGCACCGCTGAACAGGGCAAAGACCGCCATGGCAAAGCACCGCTGAACAGTCCTGAAACGCCATGGCAAAGAACCGCTGAACAGGGCAAAGACCGCCATGGCAAAGCACTGCTGAACAGTCCTGAAACGCCATGGCAAAGCACCGCTGAACAGGGCAAAGACCGCCATGGCAAAGCACCGCTGAACAGGGCAAAGACCGCCATGGCAAAGCACCACTGAACAGGGCAAAGACCGCCATGGCAAAGCACCGCTGAACAGTCCTGAAACGCCATGGCAAAGCACCGCTGAACAGGGCAAAGACCGCCATGGCAAAGCACAGCTGAACAGTCCTGAAACGCCATGGCAAAGCACCGCTGAACAGGGCAAAGACCGCCATGGCAAAGCACCGCTGAACAGGGCATGCACCCTCTAGGAATGAATGGACTGCCACATCAGGCATCCTTATCCCATGTGCAGCTGGGACAGTGACAGGACAGGTACTTTAACGTGGAGACTCATCCAGTCTGGGCACCAGTCCCCCTCCAGAACCAGTGGAGACCTGCATCTACTTGAGAGACTGTGGCTTTGCACTCCCCAGGATGGCACAGTGGGCAAACCACCCACTGTAGTGACTTGAGAGACTGTGGCTTTGCACTCCCCAGGATGGCACAGTGGGCAAACCACCCACTGTAGTGACTTGTGAGACTGTGGCTTACCACTCCCCAGGATGGCACAGTGGGCAAACCACCCACTGTAGTGACTTGAGAGACTGTGGCTTTGCACTCCCCAGGATGGCACAGTGGGCAAACCACCCACTGTAGTGACTTGTGAGACTGTGGCTTAGCACTCCCCAGGATGGCACAGTGGGCAAACCACCCACTGTAGTGAATTGAGAGACTGTGGCTTTGCACTCCCCAGGATGGCACAGTGGGCAAACCACCCACTGTAGTGACTTGTGAGACTGTGGCTTTGCACTCCCCAGGATACATCAATGGGCATGGAGCCCCGTCGTGGATCTGGCTTTGCATTCATCTGGCTGAGGTGCCCCCCTTCCCTTCCCCCTGAGGTGCCTGTAGTGTTTCTATCTGATGCCCCGGCAGTGTTCTCTCCGATTTTGGTCAGGTATCTATTGTGGGCCTCGCCCATGCTTTTTTGAACTGTTGGTGCACGGACATTGTTGTGTACATATCTGCACTACTTCTCAGATTGTATGTGTAGATAAGAGTGATTTTGAGATATGTATATCTGTATATTTTTGTATGACATGTATATTGGCACATTACAATGTTTGCCTGATTTTCACATTGTTTTTGCATTCTTCCGGGGGGATTGTGAGTTGTTACTGTGATTTTTGTGACTGCATTGGTGTGTATGTTGTGATATGCGAGGGCGGGGGTGTTTGGTGGGTGTCCCCCTAACTTTTGCCTTCCCCCTCCCCCGTGTCATAGGTGCAGTACTCACCGGTATCTTCTGCGCCTACGTAGCTGTTGGTCGTAAAGGAGCAGAAAAACAAGGGCAGGTAGGATTTGTAATTCGGGCTCCATGGTGTCCTCCTTCCTCATGGGATGTGTTGAGGTGAGCGTTTTCCCATTGCAAAAGCTGTTTCCGCCGTGTTTTTATCCGCGGTGCATCCGCCCCGGAAAAGGTGGCGGATTGGCGGGTTGTAATAGTGTGGGCGGTACATTGTCTCCCGCCTGTCTGTTGGCGGTAACCACTGCGCTGCTTGTCTGTACCGCCGTGGCGGGCGGTGTGTTAAAGTGGCTGTCTTTGTTGGCGGTTTCCACCAGGGTCATGATTCCCTTTTTTTGTCCGCCGGCCTGTTTGCGGTATTACCGCACCTTTAACACCGTCCGCCAGGGTTGTAATGACCACCATAGTCTAGTATTGATTTCAGGAGATATAATTTTCATATTGTGTTTTCTAAGCTTTTTCTTACTACAGGTCTCCTTCCCAGCTGTTCTCTTCCTAATCCCCTCTTCCCCTCTTGAACTCTCTCAGTCTCTGTGATTTATCTATCAGAGTCTTGGAGCTGTTCAGTGGTGGACGTGTTGGGAACGTGCACAGACCCCGAGGATCTGGTGACTCTGACAGGGGATAGCGACAGTAATAAGTACTGGTGAGTGACTGGACAGTGCACGGGGCAAGTGTTTAACCGATGTGACCCAGTGTGCTATAGATCAAGTGATCAACCAATAGTCAATATGCGACCAGATGCCATGATGTGCTGAGTGGAAGGTATAAGCCAGGCCGCCTACGCCGAGCAGGCACCATGAATCGTGAAGTGCCAGAATGCTGCAAAGGTCCCTGAGCGCCCGAAGTGAGCGAGGTTTAGAAGTTGGAGCATGGAAGTGGTTTAAGTGTGGGGTCCCGTGCTATGTTAAAATCCCCACCCATCAGGACATGCTCTACGTCGAAGCGATCTACGCGTGTGTGGAGAGCTTGAAAGAATTCAGGAGCATCTGTTTTGGATGCCTAGACGTTTACAAGCAAAATCTTATGATTATCTAATAGCCCTATTACCATCACATATCTACCATCACTGTCTGACCAGGTCGACAATGGCTTAAAGGTTTTTATGACCCAAGATGCACACCTCTGGGAGTAAGTGCTGTAGCATAATGTGATGTGGGCCCCACGTGGACACAAATGAGGGCGCAGCACCATGGGGGAGATGAATCTCCAGTCAAAAAGCAATCTGCACCGCATGTCTGCGAAGGTATTGCAGCACCAATTTGCCTTTGCGAGGGTTGTTGAGGCTCCGTATGTTCCAATACATGAGTCGGAGTTCTAACGCGTTTCCCACTGCATATCCCTCACGTGTTGGATATGCAGGACCAAGCAGGTAAGAGTTACCATTACACTGCACTGTAAAACAACATATCAACACCCATCCTATAGAGGTAAAACGGTCCTCCCCCCACCCACACTCAGCCTAAAAATGCCAAGTGAACCCAACATAACCCCAACCAAAAATAATTACAACACAGAACAGGTATCGTGGTATACAACCATGGCAGCATGAAAACGCAGCTATGGAGAACTCCCAGTTTAGTAGCAGGAATGTCAAAGTGGAACAGGAGTAGGCAGTCTATTTATGAAATCTGTGGAAAGGTTACAGAGCGGGGCGTGGCATTGTTCAGAAGCAACCTCTAGGGGATTTATTGTTAAGGCAATAAGATAGGGACCCTGGATAAGCCAGCACTTTCTAGTCAGGGGAAACAGTTCCATACTTGAGACAAGCCCACCTCCTGGCTGTCGCGGTCACGGGGAGACTCACGGGGCGATCCACCAGGCCCAGGGACCTGCCTACAGAAAGCCATGGCATCCTTTGGGTTATCAAAATAGTGCTGTTTACCATTCATGCCATATCGTACACCCACAGAGCGGAGCCTGGCTTCCTGTACTGTGGGCGTGAAGTCAGGAAAGAGGGAGAACACTGCTCCCTGGTACTGCAAAGGCCAATCGGAGGGCAGTGTCGTGGTCCCTATAATTCAAGAGTCGTGCGATTATCAGGTGGGCAGGCGCCCCAGGAGGGGGCCGAGGGCCTAAGGTGCGGTGTGCCCTTTCCAACATGAAGGTGGATGTGAAACTTTGTCGTCTCTGCAGCTCTGTTAATAGGGTCTCAACAAACAAGTCCAGCCGGTCAGTGTTGGTGGACTTCGCGAAACCAGCTATGCTCAAGTTGTTGTGGTGGCCCGTGCCTCCAAATCCTCATTTTTAATTGTCACAGTTTTCAACCTCCCCTCCAATTTCTTGATGACCTTTTCAATGCCGCTGTATCGACCTCAACAGCAGGGATGCGACCCTCCGCAACCTCCTGGCTTGATTGCTGTTTGCCCAACCTGTTTCCCATGTTGTCCAATCTGGAGGTGAGCAAATCAAACCTGGTGTCAATGGGGAAGAACTCAGCCTGCAGCTCCAGCAGAATATCATCCGCTCCCATTGCACGGTCCTGCATCAAATCATCTCGGGCTTCGCCAGCATCTCCGGCCAGGGCGGACGCCATGTCCACCTGTCTTCTCTTTTCGAAGGGGAGCTTGCGCTGTTTAGGGCCCCCACGGCCCATGGCCTCACGGGGCCTCACCACGGCCACTCAGAACAGCCCGCCGTGGCCCCGAGTGCCAACAGATCACGCACTCCAACACCCAAAGGCCGGGGAAGCCAGGGCAGAGAGCTATCACTCAGGCCATCTGAGCCGCTTAATCGGGGTCCACCTCAATAGCAAGATGTAACTGGTGCACGTTATGGAAACAGATCAGGCCCAGATCTTGAATGTCCAACCGCGAATGGCAGCATCGGGACTGGGCCCTGGATTAGCCAAGCTCGTGGCAGGTGCGCAGCCACCCCGAGGGTTCACCAGCGCAGCAGTGATCACCTCCTGCCGCCATCATATGCCCCCGTAACAGCAGCACAGCCAGGGTCCACAGCAGCAGAATGCGCTGCCGGACGCCCACCACAGGCGCTGTGACACCACTAGCGACCACAGCACTTGGCCGCACCGCCCAGCAGTCACCATTGTACAGGACCGGCGGGCCCGACAGGTCCCCCACCGGTCACAGTCTGGTCCTGGGGGAGGGATCAGTCTGCAACGACCGCTTCAAATGGTGCTGCCTGCAGGCCCCACGCCTCAGGCTCACCTGAGGCCCCTGTCACCTCAGGGCCTCCAAGGTGCGCTGGCCAATGGGTGTGGGCTGAAGCATTAGCAGCACCCACGCCCGGTAATGCAGCCACTGTGGCACACCCCTCCCCCCCTCACCCCTGACTCCTCACCGACCGTTATTGCCAAGGACTTCAATGTGCGGCGACCGCCAATCTCCGCAGTTTGTTGGGAGCTTCTGCAGGAGCTTCACTGCCGCACGCCCATCTTGCTCGCCGGCGTGGCCACGCCCCGACAGTACACATTCTTAAGAGTGTTGAAGATATCTAGCTGAGGTGTACCCCAAAGGGCAAATATGTTCTGGACCTCCTACATCCTACAGATGAAGACTCCACGACCACTTGTGGTTAGCACAATGGCACCAGCTCACGCTGACAGCTGTGTTGTTCAAAGAGCTTGCTAGATGGCTGGTAACAAGTCAGATCCCCTGCATGTGAGCCTAGGATCAGAGAAGCTGCAGCCTCACGCATCCCTCTACTTGTTCTCAACAACATTTCAGTTGTGTTATTAGTCTATTCTGAACGGCTTGACAGGTATAGGAGGGCAAAAAGGTCTTTAGCTCAATCAGGTTGATAAGCAGAACCTACTCTACTGCAAATCCGACCCAATCGTGGGACATCACTGCAGATCTTTTGTTGTCTTCTCCAAAATCTAGACCAGGTCCCAGAGATTTCCCTGATGCTGTGCACACTGGGACTTCAAATCCCACTGCCGGGTCTGGATATGTCAGTGAGTGTGCTTTAACAGTAGAATGTAGGAGGACATCAGCCTCAGAGTCAATCTCACTGAAAAAACCAGGACTGAGGCTGAAACATTGTGACCATAGCTCAAATAACTCTCCGCTTCCTAGGGTAGGCGTGGAAACACAGTATCCAGAATGGCTCAGATGAAAGGGAGCATCTGGGAAGGAGTCAGGTGTGACCTCAGCATATTGATAGTGAACTCTAGCAAATGCAGGAGGTTCGCAGTAGTCTGGAAATGGGTGATAACTGATTGGGGCGAGCCAGCCTTCAGTAGCCTGACGTCTGGCACCAAGGACCTCCAAAGGTGTGCTGCAAACAACCACCATCACTTTGTAAACACCTAGGGGGACTGGTAAGCCCGAAGGGGAGCAAAGTGAACTGGAAATGCTCATGACCCAATGTGAACTAGAGGTAACGCCTGTGAGCCTGCTGTAAGGGGATGTCTAACCATGAGTCCTTCGAATCCAACCATATGGCCAAGTCTCCATGATCTATGGCAGACTGTGACCATCTTGAATTTGTCTTTCTGCAGAAATGTTTTGGGATAGGGCAGATGTAGTATGGGGCAGAGGCCTCCTGCCTTTTTCAGCACCAGGAAGTAGCGGGAATAGCAATCACACCCTCTCTCTGGTGTTGGCACCTTCTGAATAGCCAATCTAAAGGAGTCAAGTCCAGGGCCTTGGAGGTGCTCCCATAGACGTTGAACAGTGCCGAAGTGGTGCTGGGTTGGAGTCGAGGATGACCATGGGCTTGATGTCGAGCAGCACTCATGGCATCAGGGACAGCACCAGATTGAATGGAGCTGGGATGGAAGAAGGCACCGTCTGAACCTGAGGGCAGATCCAGAGGGTCTGGCTAGCATCGAAGGCGAGTCCGCCAGTGGTAACCTGGCTGGGGCACCTCATGGCTCTATGGCACCTGAAGGTGAGCCAGAGGGAGTATGTGGCCTGAAGAGGAAGTTCATGCTGTCATAAAACTTAACTGAGCAGGTGTCGCTCTGTCTCCGGGAAACTCAGGGTAGCGTGGAGCGGGCCCTGACTCACCCTACAGGTGGAGTGCAAGAGTGGGGCCTCAAAACACAGTGTTTGGTCAGGAAAGCCAAAGAACACTCCAATTTCTTTTTCTTATACTTACCTGACTTGGAGTAGGAAGTCTTGGAGCAGGAAGACAATAGTTTACGGGAAAGGCCCCAAGATCAACTTCGGAGACGGTAGCGGTACAGAGCCTTCTTCTGTTGTGCTGCCAGGAGCTTCTTTGCCTACTTGCAAATCACCTTGGAGATACAGGCCCGCACCACAGACAGATCAAGTGGGGATCAGACACCGACATCTGTCTGTGACAGTCCCCACAAGGTTTAAACCCTGTAGGTTTAGTGGAGGACATGTCTTTAGCACAGTGGTGGCAATTGCTCAAAAGAGGTTCACAAAAAGTCTAAAAAGTTGGTAAACAATATGATTGAGGTAGCTCTCTGGATCCACGCTGTTAGCATGGAAAGAAAGAAACTGATATCAGTGCACCGTGGTGGAGGTTTTATGGGCAACATGTTGCTTCTAATGTGTACAACATCGAGTCGATCAACACCACCGACAAGGAGCAAAGGTACTGCTCAACATTTTATGGATCCGGTCTGACGTCTGGGGAACATTCTAATGTGAGGAATCAGCAGTTAGAATTCTCTATCAGAAAATGTCGTCTGTTCACCTAAAGTAACTTCACGTAACTGCACTGATGCCAAAGTCTCCCTAAAAAATGTTTCCAAATTTCGAATTAATTGAATGTGCCAATGCTTGTTTGCAGTTAAGTAAAAAGTGCTGATTTACTATACCTGTAAATTCTATCTCTCTGGAACCCTCCAGTGGATCTTTTTCATCTTCCTGTAAAATTGCACAAAAACCTAATCTGTTTTTATAAATTGGTGTTGGATATGTTTATTTCTCCAGCAATTGTTTTGGTGCTGTTTAAATGCTTTACACTTGTTCCTTTGTGTAAGCCTGACTGCTCAGAGCAACAGCTATGCAAGGTTGAGCTAAAGGATTTACAAATGAAACGTGACTGGTCTTAAAGGGTCACACACATTAAGGTCACACAACCCCATCATATAAATCCCACCACTTCCTCACAACTGCCCTGTCATAAGTTGAGGTGGTATGGCTGTTTTAAAAGGGATCACTTCTCTTCTGCAGAGAGCTCGCCAACATGAATTCCCCATGTCCCTGCTAATACATCAGTCATAATGGATTGTGTAGAGGGAACATTGCTGAATCATGTCTTCTTGACACATATTTGCATTCTTGTTTGGCAATGCCGGGTATGTTTGGCCAACTAAATATTTTCTTCCCCGTCCCCTGTAGTTTCAGAACATTCATGTTCTAGGTACTCCGACAAAGAACAGATGTACTGTCTAGCATTGGGAACACAGAATATGCCAAAGTCCGTGGAACCCTGGAGACAAGAGTGTAGTCTGCTTCTGAGATTTTCTTCAGGAGGCAAATCTTTGATTATTTGGGCTATAGTCTGTGTACAAAGAGAAACACCTTCAAAGTTTTTGTTCAGTGCTTCTCCAAATCACTGGATGACATGAACAGAATGTAAAGCCTACTTGATCTATTTGGAAGAATTTATCTACTAGCTGAAGCAGACCCAAAGTTGAATAGAAATGTTAGTTTTACCACTGAATTTGTTTTCACCAGCCACTCGTCCAGTCATCGCCTTAGAGCTGCTCCTATCACTGCCATCTGATTTCAGAACAATTCAGGGACTTGTTTTCAGCTGATTGGTAGGATGCTGTATTGGTACTGAGATCCTCCTGCCCAAAACGAAATGGTTTCTTACCTGTGATAGTAGTTTTACAGCTTGAAGAATTTTCTGGATTCACATGCTGTGTATAATTCTGCCATCTAGTGGCTGTGTCCAAAATGTTCCCCTTGTAGCTGTAGTCCTCCCCTTCTTTTTTGTTGCTGGGCATCAACAGATCCACCATTTGGTGCCTGATCCAGCCTCCTGTGATGTCAGATACCCTCTCCTTCCACTGTTCTTGTGGTCGCCATCTTCAGATTCAGTTTTTTTTTTCTTTTCCCCATCAACTTTGGGAGATGGGTGGCTTGCTTGTGAATCCAGACAATTCTTCAGGCTACAAAGAACAAGTTACTTACCCTTGGTGATGCATTATCTGGTAGAGACAGGACATAGAAATCTGCAGCTTACTTTAGAATCTACCCTAGGCGTGAGCCTGGATCCGGAAAAATGTTTTCCCATAGCATGTCTGTGCGTCGGAAGAGGGCATCGCATGACTCCGTATTGACGCCGTGTGCCGAATGTGATGTCAGCAGAGCCCATTTACCCCCTCGCCAATGTCAGTTGCTTCTGTGACTATTTTCTCCTCTCAAAACATAGAGACACATATAGAAATTGCCCATTGGAACAGTGTGCTAGAATGAGAGGCACCCTTGTGTCAAATAATCACAAAATTCATAATTCAAGGTGTAGATTTCCATACCAAAACCTCAGAGACCAAAGAGTACTCAGTTTGCAGAGCGGGGAGGATGGGAGGGAAGCTAGGGAATCTGTGGCTAGATCCTGTCCCTATCAGATAATGCCTTACTGAAGGTAAGTAACTTGTTCATCGGATAGAGACATCTAGCCACAGATTACTTACTTTAGTATCAGATACCAAAGACATGCCATCCATGGAGGAGGGTCTGTGAACTGATTCTATTGAGAGTCTCTCACCAGAAGACAACTGGTCTAGAACAAGAGAAAAAGACCGTGAGTTCATAAAAATATAAATGAGTAATCACATACTTTTTACTAAAAGAACTGTGCAAAGGACCACAGTTAGAAAAAGTAATAAAAACATTGACAACATGGAGATGACATCACTCGTGACTGAGTCCCTTAAAAGTCTCTCACTTGAGCAAAACCGGTCTAGGGATAAAAAGACCAGACATTCATAATAATTCAGGTGAGCAATTACATATTTTGCATCATAAAATTAGTGAAAGTAACCACAGGTGAATACAGTCATAAGACAATAAAAAGCGCGGGAATAAAATTACCCATGATAGTATGACCAGTCTGTGTCAACAACCAACAACAATATGAATACAAACCTAGTCACACCCTTAATGGGATCCAAACCTATGCATGATCATCCCATAAGAACTTTGGAAAGGACCACAGTAATGAAAGATAAAGGCAATAAAAAGATGGGGAAAACGCTACCCATGACAGAAGGACAATTTTGCCAAATGACCTAATAAAGATAAATGTATTTGCTATTAGATCCAGACCGAAACTGCTTGAGCGACAGTCTTGTAACACAGAGCAGCAGGCCTTGCCATTGAGAAATACCTCTTTGTCATATAGAGGTATACTCTAACCAGACCTATCCCACAAACAGAGAATGTACTTCTCATGTCCTGAAAGCCTAAAAATACTCACTTCTAAAATAAGTTGAAGAAAAGAATAGCAACCAATAGCATCTAAGCAGTCCTTTCCCTAGGAAAATTTACTAGAGATAATACAAATACATTTAGGCTATCCCCAATATTTATACTGACATAGGAGGAAAATAATTAAACGCCTAGGTAGCAACAAAAGAAAATTTATATTTTTATGTTTATGTAAATATAAATAGGAAACCACTGAGTAATTAGTCAGACAATACTGCCATAGCAGAATGGTACCTAAAGTGGGTCCCATACCACTTAGGAAATACACAGCCCTCCAGAATGTCAGAGTGGTGAAAATTGCTTGAGATATCATCATGTAATAGTATCATAGGGTTGAATAAGATAGTAGGTATGAAAAAGACTCAATATTCCAGCGAAGACCAGGGATAGTACATGACCATACTATATGAATAAAGACCCATCTACCAAGTATCTAGAAAGGTCTCCCTACTTAAACCAGAAAATGTAAAAGATTCTATAAGAAAAATAATCTGACTGATTTTGTATAGTCCTCCTAGACAACAGTTCACAAAACGTGAGCACAAACTACTAACAATTAGAGACAGCCGAAAGATGAAAACAGTTGTCACTTAGAAGAGCAACGATTTTTTAATAAGGAAATAAAAACCTTCTTCCACAAGTAGACTTAATGAGGCAACACCTATTGCTGTCATGTACAATGAACATGAACATCTCCATAGAGAAGCAAAGTATCCCGTAAGAGGGTAAATTCCTTCAAAAAAGAAGGAAATCAAATAATAATGCAGAAGTGTCAGAACAACTCCAAAAGAGTAAAGAATATTAATTACTCTATACACATGAGTGACTGGACTCTTCAAATGGCCTACGCATCAATGGAGAACCATGACAATGTGACATAATGCCAGCAAACTGAAAGAATAATGTTCAAAGAACATGTCAAAAGCATTCAAATGTATACATGAAGGTGTAGAATATACACCAACCTGTGATGGCTAGGCATGTAAACCTTTAAGACCAAAACAAATAAAGTCTTAAGGTCCACAGAATGTTACCATCTGGTTTATAATGAATCAAATCTAGCAAGAGTAGAAAACGTTTTACTAGTGAACATCAAAAGTGTATGGTAAACACACATAAACAAACAATGTAGACAAAAGCTACCTGGTTTGAAAGTACAAGAAGGACTTAGGCCCATATTTATACTTTTTTAGCACCGCATTTGGGTCGCTTTTTGATGCAAAAGTGGTGCAAACTTACAAAATACAATTGTATTTTGTAAGTTTGCGCCACTTTTGCATCAAAAAATGACGCAAATGCGACGCTAAAAAAGTATAAATATGGGCCTAATTGTACAGCCTTAGTGAGGTATAATCTTATCATTGGGATGTTATTCTATTTATGAATTCTCGCTGATAACCTTCTTAAAAACCATGATTAATAAGAGGATTATGTGAAATAACACTCTTAACAGAAAGAAGATAATATACCAGTACTCCCACAGAGCTACTAATAGTAGAAGTTCCCTATAAGGGATACTTCATTTCCTTATTTTTATGTATATAAATGCTCATCAGACATACAAAACCCAATACTCCACCTAGAGTAAGGCACATACCATGAAGGTATCAACTCTTGAGCTCAAGCTCTTCTTCAGAGTAAAGAAACAATATCACCCTTATATCAGGTATCGTTAAGTATGAAAACAACAAACAGCTGAAAAGCTGTCATTGATAAACTTAAAGTGGAAAGCCACCACTTCCACACCAAGTAATAACAATAATAAAAGTAGGCATGAAAACCTCCATGGGGTCCCAGGGTAATATGATAAACTTGAAGTGGAAAGCCACCACTTCCACACCAAGTAATAACAATAATAAAAGTAGGCATGAAAACCTCCAAAGGGTCCCAGGGTAATATACACACCAATAATCTAACCTTGGCAATTTAAGAAAAAATAACACTTGCCAAAAGCAGGAACATCCACTGGGTGCCACCATTAGGTGGAACAGGCTCATCTGCTAAATAATTAAAGACAAGTAACTCTCTACAAGCCAGTGCAGGTGTTAACTAGGCCAAAGGGTAGAGAGGAACCAAGCTAATTTGCTGTTTCACCCCTCCTGTCACAAAAGCGCCTTTACGTGGAATCAGCTTGTGCACCAAATAAATGGGCACCACCAAAAGGCATGTCAATCAATGTGGCTTGAACTGCCTCTGAAAATCCAGAGGCACGTAACCAGGCAAGGCGATGTAGTGCAACTGAAGAAGCAATAGCCTGACCCACAGAGTCAGTAGTACCCATACGACAGCGAATTATTAGTTTAGCTGCTTCTTGGCCATCTTGAATCACAGGGGCACGAGTGCTCCTGATATCATCCGGAAGTGTCGGCAAGATGCTTGCCAATGAGTCCCATAATGAATGTGATAAACGTCCAAGAATGTACCATGTATTAATAGGGCATAAAGTGAACTTGTGGATGAAAAAATATGCCTGCCACAAACGTCTAGACTCCGTGAATTTTCATCAGATGGGACATGTGGGAGAGACTCAATATCACGGGAGGCCAAAGCAGCCTGTATCCCCAAATTTCAATGAGTAGGATGTCTTAGGAGATAAGCCAGATCACCAGGAGCAGGTCGTGCTTGTAAAATATAGCCCGATCAACTTGGCTTGGCTATTGTGGTGCAATATCACTTACATTTTGTGGTGTTTGCATTTTTTGATTACCCTGTGTAATGGATTATTGGGGGAAAAGTGTATGCAAATCTCCCTGACAGGCTTATCAGGCTTAGCCCAAGCCCCCATCAAAACGTCATGTAGGGCTTTACTGTAAGGAAGCACTGGTTCAACCCCTCTTTGGCCTTGATGGAAGACATCAATTAGAGGATCCAATGTTAATTCCACTGAAGGAAGTGTGAGATCCAAAACTACATCAATGCTTCTCAGCTTGTCAGCAAGTCAGAAACTTGCCTCCATAGCAAGGCCAGTGGGAAAAAGTAGGTCTGAGGCTGGGGAAGAGTCCAAGCCACTAGCTGCAGCTAGATCAGCCAGCCTGCTGCCCTCTCTATGAGGCTGATTAATATCTGAAATGGGTGGTATACCCTCCAACTCTCACACAGGCTCTCCTTCATGTCTCTCAGAAGGATAAACATGAGGGGACTCCCTAGAATGTGAAGGAAGGTCAGGAATAAGCAGCATGACTGGCGCCGTACCCGGTGTCGACCGGCAGTGAGAAGATGAGTCGTCGACAGTGATTTCGACTTCAGACAGGAAGAGGGATTGGATGCTGATTGGCGCCGCAGCGGAGTCGGCTAATTGGATACAAGTGCTGAAGGTGGAAGCCCCAAAGGGGATCCTGCCAGCAGAGACCTAGTCAAGGGATCTTGCACCTCCTTGTGGCCCACAGGCATTCCAGGGGAAAGTGATTTCTCAAACCTAGAGTGAAGGGAAGCATAATACTCACGCATCTGGTTTAAAGTTGCCCCTAGAAAAGGAGGCAGATGCAGGGTAGACACCAGCCTTGACTCCTCAACGGAGGAATGGTGGGAGGCGGTACGCGATGAAGTCGGCAACTTCTGCGACTTTGACTGCTTATGTTGTGACTTACCTCGTGAAGTCGATGGAGAATGACGTCCGTAAGAACGACTCGTTGAACAGGCCCAGACCTCAGTACGAGAAGGAGACCGTGGTGAACAGGAAGTCTGGGATGGCTCCAACATCTGTGCTGCTAGAAGCTTTATACGACTCTCCATCACATACAAATTGAGTGGGGGTCTGTAGCTGACATTAGTTTTCCACAGGACCCACAGTGCTTGAACCCCGAAGGTGTGGACAGGAAAAAGCAAACTTCTGTCGACTAAATAGTCAAAGTAGACCGAAAACAGGCAGATCAACGTTACCGGATCTGGGAGCAAGCGCAAAAAAGAAGGGACCTGACATTGGCGCATCTGCGAGGGGGTTATATGGACTCTGCTGGCATCGCATCCAGTGGACGACGTCGATACGGAGCCGCACGATGCATCTTCCGACGAGTAGTCATACTATGGGAAAAAAGTTTCTGGATCCAGGTTCATGCCTGGGGAAGATTCTAAAGTAAGGAATCTGCAGCGAGATGTCTCTATTAGATACTACTATTACAGGTAAGAATCCATTTCGTTTTGCAGCATGAATCTTTTCTAGATTCAGATGCTGTATATTAATTTTGTAGCAGTTTATCCTTATTGTGGTGGTTAGGCTGAAAAAGGATTTACATTTGTAAATAGCTTTTTGAATACTTTCTGTCCCACTTTGTGCTTCTTTGTTCATTTGAATGTCTATACAATAATGTTTTGTGACTGTGTGAATTGATGACCAGGTAGCTGCCATGCAGAGGTCCTGTACTGAAACGTTTGCTAAAAAAACGATAGTTGCTCCTTTTTTACTTTTTGAATGTGCCCTTGGCGTGTTGGATAACTGCACTCCTGTTTTTGAGTGACAAATTTAGATGGTTTGAGAAATCCATTTCGCGATAGTCAGTGGCGTAGCGTGGGTTGTCAGCACCCTGGGCAAGGCAAGTAATTTGCTCCCCCTAACCCGGGGCAAGGCAAGTAATTTGCGCCCCCTAACCCGTGGATTTTAGCACTCGAGAGATGTTGCGCCCGGTGCGGCGGGCCCCCCCTGTACCCCCACGCTACACCACTGGCGATAGTTCCCTTAGTCACTGGTTTGCCCAAGTTGTTGCTTGCAAAGGATACACACAGTTGTTTTGTTTTCCTAAATGTCTGTTCTTTCTATAGAATAAATGACTGCTTTTCTTGCATCCAGTGTGTGCAGTGTTCTCTCCGTCTTTATTTTTAGGTTCTTGGAAAAAAACTTTCAATTTAAATGGTTTGATTATTATGAAATAATGTTTAGTAGGAAATGATGGTCTGTTTTTAAGACCACTCTGTTTTCTTTATGTATTTTTAAGTATGGTCTTGTATTGTGAAGCACTGTAGCTCGCTTACTCTGCGGAGAGATGTCATTGCCACTAGTAGGACAGTTTTAAATATAAGCATTTTTAATGTGCCCTTATGCAAAGGTTCAAAAGGGTTTACCATGAGTTGTGTTAATTCTAAATTAAGATTCCTTGCTGGCACCTCTCTGGGTGGTGCTATTTTCTTCGCTCCTTCCAGGAAATGTTTTATGAGTGGCGATGTAAAGAAGCGCCTTCCTGTGTATCCCCTTGTGTATGCCACAGCTGCTGCCAAATGGACCATTAGTGAGGTATTCGTGAGGTTACAATCTAGGTATTTAAGCACTGCCACCTCTGACGTGATTTGGTGTAATAATCCTGAATCTTTGCACCAGTTTGAATATCTTTGCCATTTGCTCTACAACATTTTCTGGGTACTGCTCTCCTTGCTTCTCTTAATACTACCAGTGTCTTTTCAGGTAAGCTTAGATGTCCAAATTCTATGTCTTCAGGATCCAAGCAGCTAGTTTTAGGGACTGTGGTTCCAGATGGTGCACTATGCCCTTTCACACTTACAGCAGATCTTGTCTGTTTGGTAACTTTCAAATGTTCCCCTTACACATTTGTATGAATTGTGAATACCAATGAGTATTGTGAACATTGTGCAGCAGTAAGTATAACTTTCTTTTTGTGGCGTTTGCATTTTTTAATTAACCTGTGTAATGGGTTTTGGGGAAAAGCGTATGCAAATCTCCCTGACCAGTTTAACAACAGGGCATTCCCCTTGGACTGGTAGGGTAGGTGCTTGAAAACTAAGTTTGGGCATTTTCCGTTTGCATGTGTTGCAAATAGATCTACTTCTGATGTTTCCTGTTGTTGAAAGGTCTATTTGAGTACTGATTGATTTAATTCCCACTTGGGAGTGGATGAAGCCTTTCTGTTCAATTTGTCCGCTTAAACATTGTCTTTCCCTGGTAGATGAATTGCAGTTTTTTTCTCTGTAGCGCTAATTTTCAAAAGTTGTTTTGCTAGAGGATATGATAGAAGATAAGATTGAGTTCCTCCCTGTTTGTTGATATAAAACGTTGTTGTATTGTCTGCCTAGATTAGAATGGATTTTCCCCACAACTGCTTCTGAGAGGCTTTTAAGACTAGGAACACTGTCTTTAGTTCCAGAATGTTGAAATGCAGAACTGCTTCTTGCTCTTTCCAAACACCTCTGACTTTCAGAGTGCCCATGTGTGCACCCCAATTCAATTGGGAGGTGTCAGTAGTAACAGTCACTGTTGGAGTTGGTTCCATGAATACTCTTCCTTCTGTTAAATTAGTTCTGATCCAAATTTCTTCCTGTATTTTCTGAGTTACAACCACTAAAGCCTCCCAACTTCCTGTGGTTTGTGGCCATTGTATTTGTATCCATTCTTGGATTGGTCTCATGTGGAGGCTTGCACTTAGTATCAAAGGTATGCAAGAAGCCATCTTTCCTAATAACTTCCCCACAGTCCTCTCTGTTAGAGACTGACGCTTCTGGTATTGGAGAATTTCTTGTAATATGGATATGATTCTCTTTCCACAGGGATAAACTCTTGCTTCGACCGTGTTGATTCTTGCTCCTAGAAAAATCTTTTTTTTGTTCTGGCTTTGTTGATGATTTTTCTGTATTTATGGAAAATCCTAGTTTGTAAAGAGTTGATACTATCTTTTGAACATCTTGACAATTCTTGTGAACTAGTAGTCTAGGTAATGATATACAAGTATATTCAGTCTTCTCAGGTATGCTTCAACTGCTGCCAGACACTTTGTGAAATTCCTGGACGCCCTTTTGAATGCGAAAGCTAACACCTTGAATTGGTAGTGTTTCTTGTACACCACAAACCAAAGATATTTTTTGTGATTGTGGTTCATTAGAATACTCAAGTTATAGTCCTTTAGATCTACTGTTGCCATGTAGTCTCCTTTTTTTTAGTTGTGGGATGGCTTCTTGTAGTTCTGTCATCTTGCATTTTTGTGTTTTGATGCATTTGTTTATGAGCCTTATATCCAGAAATGGTTGAATGCTTCTGTCTGGCTTTGGAATTAGGAAATATGTTGAGTAATTTCCCCTGTTGATCTCTTATTGTTGTACTTTTTATATTGTCTCCTTTTGCTGAAGCTCTTCTATTACTTTGATTAGTCTTGACATCAATTCTTTTGAGTGCTTTTTTATTTGTGGTCTTTACATTGCAGGGGTTTTATTAACTATGCAACATCTGAATTTTTATTAAATTTAAAATCCAATGGTCTGACGTTATCTTCCCTCACTCCTGAAGGAAGTATTTTATTCTCACTCCCACAGATGTGTGTGAGAGTTTTTTTTTAGCCATGCAGTCACTTTGAGGAGGTTGGTCCTCCTTTCTGCAGTTGAGCTCTTGCTCTCCCATGTGCTTGGCCTCAAAAGGACTATCTTGCCTGTGGCTTGAACTGCCATTGTTGTGATGAAAATGTTTGTAGTGTGCTTAAGAATCCTTGGTGGTCTGAAGTTGATAGGAAACACCCTCTGCTTGATCGTCTTCTGCTGACTGGAGTTCCTCTTCTTACATTTCCTCTGAATTGTAAGACTCCCATTGAGTTGGCTGTGCCATTGTCTTTTTTTAATTTGTTGCAGTGAGTCACTGCCACTGCACTGCCAAAAGGTTGGTCCCCATTGAACGGGTGCATTTATAATATTAGCTTGAATCTCAGGCTTGAAACCAGATATTCATAGCCAAGCATGGCATCTTAGAGTAGTAACTGACTACTTGCTCTGCCAACAGCATCCAGTGCTGATTTCAAGCACTTACTGTCACTATTTTTGCCATCTTCTGCGACTGAAGATGCCCTTTCATGGTATTGTTGAACAAGTTACTTACCTTTGGTAATGCATTAGCTGGTAGAGACAAATTCTAGCCTCAGATTCCTTACCTTTGAACTTTCCAGACATCAGACTGGATACAGAAGATTTTTCATGAGCAGTACCCCTGAGCACCTGTAGGTGGCTTCACTCAGTTCAATGAGGCATTGTATGTGCCAGAAGTAACATCGAGGTCACCTATTGAGGCGCCACCTCAGTGCGCAGACATCAGTTACTTTTCACAACTTTCTGCGCCAGGAGTGCAGAGCCATGAAGTGCACTGACATTGGTGTGTATAAACTAGGGCAGTGAAAGGGATCATCCCTAACCCTACAAATCTGTCTGCAGAGCAGGGAGGAATGGGAAGAGTGGTAAGAAATATGTGGCTACATATTGTCTCTACCAGATAATGGGTTACCGAAGGTAAGTAACTTGTTCATCTGATAGACACACCTAGCCACAGATTCCTTACCTTTGAATGGACACCCAAGCAATGCCATCCCCAGTGGTGGGCTGCAGACAAATTTATTAAACTAAGAAGTCCTGCAGGACCAAATGGTTGAAATGCCCATTCCTGCGGACCCGAGTGTCCAGGCAGTAGTGTTTGGCAAACGTGTGCAGGGATGCCGATGCTGCTGCCTGGCAGATATCCAGGACTGGGACTCCACATGCTAACGCCATGCTTGCATTTCCTCAGGTGGAATAGGCTTTTTAGCATGACTTGTCAGATCTTAACACAAAGAACGAACCATTACAAAGTGGTTTGCTTCTGTATTGGCCAACCTTTCTGTGCTCCATCCTACCCCACAAAGAGTTGGTCGTCCACCCGTAACTCTTTTGTGTGGTCAAAATAGAATGACAATGCTCTTTTTGGGTCTAGACGGTGGAGTTGTTCCTCTTCTTTAGAGGGATGTAGTGAGCATAAAAGGTGGGCAGTGGTGACTGATAGTTCCAGTTGAAATGGAGTCCCCACTTTTGGTATGAAAGAGGCCCTAGTGCGAAGCACCAGTTTGCCTGGAAATACAGTCAAGGAGGGTGGCTTGGAAGACAAAGCCTGCAGCTCACTCACCTTCCGCACGGATGTTATTGCCCCTAGAAATGCTGTCTTGATGGTAAGCAGCCAGAGGGGACAATTATACAAATGCTCAAAGGGAGCACCCCTGAGGTAGGAGAGAACCAAATTAAGGTCCCACTGAGGCATGATAAAGGGCGAAGGGGGAAACGTGTACAAGCTCTTTGAGAAATCTATTTACAATAGGGGACTTAAATAAAGAGGGTTGGTCAAGCAACCGCAGAAAGGCAGACAGAGCAGTAAGATAGCCCTTAGGAGTACCTATAGCAGAGGCCTGCTGGGCAAGGGTAAGAATGAAGAGAAGAATATCAGAGAGAGATGCAGAATGAGGGTCGATAGACTTTTCTGTACAATAATTTTCAAAATGTTGCCGTTGGCAGGTGTACACTGTCTTGATGGAGGGATGCCTGGCTGCCAGAATAATATTACAGACTTTGTGAGGAAGGTCGAAGGCTATCAATTGTCGCTGCTCAATCTCCACCCAAGGAGGCAGAAAGTTGACAGGTTCGGGTGGAGAATCCTCCCCTGCTAGTGCGATAGATGATCCTCCCGAAGAGGCAGCCTAATCGGAGGATCAATGCTAATTCTCAGAAGCTCAGGACACCTGACTCTTCATGCCCAGTCCAGAGTCACAAGGATGACTTGGACCCAGTCATTCTTGATCTTCTTGAGAACTCTGGGCAGATGTGGTATTGGTGGTAATACGTAGAGGAGGCCTAAGCGCCACTTGAGACGAAAAGCGTCTCAGAGCAATAGCCGGCTTGGAAACTCCATTGCACAAAACTGCAGACATTGAGGATTCTCTTCGAAGGCAAATAGATCTAACCAAGGCTCTCTCCACTGCTGAAAAAGACCTTGCGTCACCTGCAAAAGGAGACGCCACTCTGATGTGCTAGGCATCAATGGCTGAATTTGTCCGCCTTGGCGTGCAGAGAACCTGCCAGGTTTTAAACCACCAGGGTTATTCGTTGCTGTTCCAGCCATGTCCAGAGATGCAGGGCCTCCTGACAAAGTGTCCATGACCTCCCACCCTGCCCTGTTTGTTGCAGTACCACATGGCAGTTGTGTTGTCTGTAAACACCTGCACTATCTTTCCCTTGACAGAGGGAAGAAATGCTTTCAATGCTAGCCGGCTCGCCCGGAGCTCCAGCAAGTTGATGTGGAGTCCGGTTTCCACCAGAGTCCCCTGATCTCCACCTCTCACAGATGGCCTCTCTATCCCAGGAGTGACGCACCTGTCACTACTGAGACATCTGGTTGTGGAAGGGAGAGGAGTCTGCCTCTGATCCAGTCGCGGTTTGTTAGCCACCACTGCAGGTCTTTTGCAGTTTTCTCCGAGATCTGACCCATGTCAGAGAGATTCCCCTGATGCTGAGCCCACCAGACCTTCAGGTCCCACTGCAGAGCCTTCATATGCCAGCAGGCATGTGTTACTAGCAGTATGCAGAAGCCTCAGAGTCAGTCTCCCCAAAATTCAGGGCATAGGCTGAAACATCAGTATCATAGCCTGAATATCCTGGGCTCAATGCTTGGGAGGATAAGCCAGAAACTGTAGCATGTCCAGAACAGTTCAGATTAAAGCAAGCGTCTGAGAGGGAGTCAGGTGTGACTTTGGCATGTTTATAGTGAACCCCAGGGAATGCAGGAGGTCCACCTTAGTCTGGAGGAGGGTGATGACAGCCTGGGGGGGCAAGCCCGTCTTCAACAGCCATTTGTTGCGATAGTGGAAGACTGACACCCCTAATTACTGCAGATGAGCTGTAACCACCGCCTTCACACCTTGCGGAGCACCCGAGGGGCACTGGTAAGGCCAAAGGGGACCATGGTGAACTGAAAATGCTCGAGGCCTACCTTGAATTGCAGGTAACGTCTGGGCAGGCAGGATGGAAAAGTGGAAATACGCATCCTGCAGGTCCAACACTGCCATCCAGTCTCCTTGGTCTAGGGCAGACAAGCCCTGAGTCAAAGTGAGCATCTTGAATTTCTCCTTTTTGAAGAAGAGATTGAGGGTTCGGAGGTCTAGGATAGGCAGAAGACCTCTGTTCTTTTTGGGTATCAGAAAGTAGCTGGAATTGCTACCCCTGCCTACTTCTGATATCAGAACCCTGTCTATGGCTCTCTTGGCCAAAAGAGACGTAACTTCCTTGCAGAGCAAGGATAGATGATCCTCCGTCAGCCGATCTTGTGTTGGAGGTATAGTGGAAGGGGAGGATTCACAAGGGGAGGGGATAGCCCCTCCGAATGATCTGCAAGACCCACTTGTCTGATGTTATGGGCTGCAGTTGGTAAAGATGATGGTGTATTCTCCCACCAACTGGGCATCCATGGTCTTTCAGGATAAGACTAGGAGTGCTTGGTAGCTACAGCTGCTGCGGTTGGGTTGATGGTTGTGGCACACCTATGGGTACCTGACCCACGCGGGTTCTGACCACTGACCGCTCTGCAGTTCGATAACCAGCGTGGGACACCTCGTGGACGACTCCTGAGATCTTCCTGCGTTGCCTGGACTCCACATCTGCAGTTCTTTGTCCACTGTCCTTCAGGAAGCATCACCAAAAAGGGTGGGGATTGCCCTCCTGCACCACCTGGGCACCAGTGGGTGGTCTGGCCTCTGTCCTCTCTTTCCTTAGGTCCTCTTCTTCCAGAATCCATGCCTGGGTTCCACCGATCTGGTCCACGGGTCGCGACAGCAGCTTCGACAACTGAGGTCTCCTTTGTCTTCAGTAGGAGGTTCCGACACTACTTCATCCCTATGCACCTGGGGTCCCTGGTGTAGGTACTTCACTGTTCTGGGTATCCACAGGTGGGGGCACTGTCCGACCTCCCTTGTCCCAATGGGTTTCCTCGAGGTCCTCTGGGAAGGGTCCTAAATCATGAAAACTCCAACAGTGACTTCCCCATGTTATCCTATGGGCACTAACACAAGATTTCTACTCTGCACACGGGCGCCTGGTGAATACTATCTACCTACCTTTGGTGTTTTAGCACTTCCCCAGTCCTAAGGGTCCTTGGATGGTAGATTGGGTTGGTAGTGATTTTGCATTCCATTTTAGTATATGGTTTGCACCCCCTCCCCCGGAAGGGCACGTTATTTTATTATTTTATTTAGCTGTTTCCACGCATATTTTTGTATGTTCATATCTCCAGTTAGGAAGTATACCAAAGTTAGTTTAGTGTGTGTGTGTGTTATAATAGATTTTTATTTGTTACACTGGTGTGGTTTTTTCCCCCCTTTAAAAAGGGAAAATGTGTAGAATTATTTTATTTCAAAAATACATTATTGTGCATACATTTACTGACTGAGCTGTGTGGCATTTGCAACTGCTTTACACCCTCCTCGATAAGCCTTAGCTGCTCTCCACAGCTACCCTTGAGTGCTCTGGTTATCTAGAACCTCCTACACTATCACTAAGGGTTGCCAGGACTCAGTACAGGGTGCCTCACCTATAGCTGTACATCATAATCTGAGCCAGCCTCCTACAGCTCCCTCCTCCGCAGCCATGGTAGGGAGCGAATGGCCGGGTCTCCTCTGGGACCTGTGGCAGCACTTGCGCAACCCTATCCCTTAGTGTGTGGGAATAGCTCCCGAAAAAGTCAGGCAGTGTTCACTGACCACAATGCAAGGCTGGCGGAAGAAAACATTTTCTTGCCTAAGGTGTCCAGCATCTTGCATTCCCTGTAGAGGGAAGCGGCAGGGAATGTGCTGTGGGAAGTGGAGGCTTGTATCACCAAGCTCTAAGGGATGGGGTGCTGAGTGAGGAAGCTTGGGTTCCCAGGGGCGGGGTAATGGAGGCGGGCATTTGTCCTGGTCACAGGATCCCCTGTGCTGGGCTTGGACCACATTCCCAGCAGGACAACAGTAAATGGTTTGTTGAAAGGGAGCAGGGGTTCTGAAGAGGAAGCTCCAGGCTGAAGCACTTCCGTCAAGATGTTAATCTTCACCACCACAGAGGGTATTTCAAGGACCTGTGCTGCCCTCTTCTCCACTGTTGCATAGGATGCTCCCTCCTCCATAGCCACAGTAGGCAAGAAAGCAAACTAGCATCTGGATGTGTGTCCAATCCCCTGGCATCTCCTAGTTTCTCACACCAGTCCACAGAACTTTGAGTATTCTAAAGGGTTAATTGACACCTCCTATTCTTCCCCCATGCCTTGGTGTTCAGTTTAAGGCTCAGGCAACAACATAGGACCAATGGTCCCCATTGGTACTGGAGTTAAATGGGGCTGGGACAGCACCAGGAAAGGTTCCACGGGCATGACCTGCGCCGGTCTGGATACATGATCGAATCCATGTGGGCCCAACAAAGCCGAGGCTGGAGCCGTTGGCACGAAACCTGATGGGGCTTCCTCAGAGCTCGTGTGGCCCAAAGCACTCCATAGTGGTCAGCCCACTTGAATTTGCAGTGCATGAACTTGTAGAAATCTCTCACCTGAATAAGGGTTGCCCAGGCTCCCAGAAATGAGGGGAGGCGTGCAGTCAAACCGGGCAACAACTCCGCAGAACAGTGCCTTGAACACCAATGTTGATGAGCCTGGCAGCGGCTCATCAACATTCAACATCAGCATCAACATCGCAGAATCGTGCCTTGAACACCGACGTTATGTTAGCAGATGAGAAGTCAAAGCAAGCTTCAACTTCTTGTGTCTCTTCCCTGAATCTCCCGAGAACTTAGAGTGAGACAAAGAAGCTTTTGGGCTCATGGAGCGGTCCCACGACCTTCCCCTCGATCAGGACCGAGATCTTTGAGGAGACACATGGCGCCACCTGCCAGGTTGCAGGCAGCTTTAGGGTCCACTCCCTCAAAGCCTACGGTGCCATGGGTGATACTCCAAGCAGGCCTTAGAGTTGTGGTCATGCTCACGACACAACAGGCCAGATGTGGATCTGTGGCATGGCGACAGGCGCCATGTGGTTTAAATACTGTCTTCCTAGAAGACATCCTCGACACAACAAAAATAACACTACAAAAGGCCGAAAAAATCCTGTCAAAAAAATCGACAGAGGGGTAGCTCTTTTCCAGATCAACGTTAACTGATGCAAAAAGAAAAGAATTGAGGGCCTCACACCGAGGTGGCACCTATATAGGTGACCGTGAAGTCACCTCTGGAGTGCACGACTCATATAATGCCACACAGAACCAAAAGAAGCCACCTACCGGTGCACAGCGGTACTGTTCACAAAAAATCTTCTAGATCCAGTCTGACACCTGGGAAATTTAAAGGTAAGGAATCTGCAGCTAGATGCCTTTACTGGATATGGCAGATGCTTCATTAGTTCTGCCATTAGAATCCCACAGGTGATAGGCATACTTCAAGCCTTCATATTCCTGAAATACCTCAACGCTTTCACTTCCTTCCCTTTCTTCCTCGAAGAATTGTTGTTCCTCTTCCTGGAGGTCAGTAGTTATGGGTGGTTCCAACCCCTTGACTTGTTTACTTGTTCTTCCCTTTGTGGAGGAGGTTTATGTGGGATTCTGTATTCTCAAGATGTGATTAAATCCTTTTTTTGTAATAAGGCCGCCATTTCAGCCTTCTGGTGGCTTTTCTTTCTCTCTATTTCGGCAGCTTGTTCTTTGACATCGTCCGCCGTCGAAAGTTTTCTTTTCGTTATCGAGGTCTTTTTTTGGCATCCAGTCAATTATATTTTTTTTGCCCATGTTCGAGTCTTTCGACATCAAAACGTCTCAAATTTGATCATATTTTAACGTCTTAGTCTTTTAGTTTAGTTTTCCTCCTGTGGTATATCCCTTTATAGGGAACCGAGGAAATCTTTTGGTGATATCTTGCCTGCAGTCACGGTTTCTCCCAGGGTGTTTTTTCAGGGTGACCTGTAGTGTCTTCTCTTGGTTTTCTGGGCTTGACGTCAACAAATCTTAGCTCCCCGTCCCAGTTTTTCCCTTCTGCTCCTTTGGCGATATTGTTGTCCTCATCACTTCAAAGTCCCAGATCTTTCAGGGAAGGTGTTGGTTTCTACAAGGTTACACACCTGGTGCTGGTCCTTTTGTGCAAACCTGTGATGGCAGTTGGTGTAGTATTTGAATGGTGTCTTCTCCATCGCATGGAACAGGGAGCCTCCTGTCCTGGCATTCTCTTTATTGAGTTGGCACTGATGCCTTCTTCAATGATACTGTGTGTTTCTTCTGAAATCCTTGACAAAACTTTGAAGTCTTCCAAGTTTCTTCCACCACTTGGGGATCCTTTAGCTGTGCATTTAGACCCAATAGTGGGGAAAAAAAAGAATCTGAATATGGTAACCACAAGAACAGCGTAAGGAGGAAAGGAAGGCTGGATAAGGCACCAAATGGTGGATCCGTAAACGCCCAGCAACAAAAACAAGAAACAAAAAAAAACAGAAAAAGGGAAGAAGGACTACAGCTACAAGGGGAATATTCCAGACCCAACCATTGCGTAATAATGCACAGCATGTGAATCCAGAAAATATTCACTCTGCAGAATGTCAGGAACCTCTGGTGATCCCTACATACTGGGAGGTGAAATATGGGAGGTAAAAATATGCTTCCTATAATTCTATGGTAGTCATCCAGTTTCCTGATGAAGGTCTTCAAAGGCGTTAGGACTCTTATGTTTTTACCCATTCACTGGCTTGGTTCTTATTTCTGATTAGCAACATTCTAGGCTAGGACTCATTCTCTTTCTTTACCAAACACTAGTGGGAATAAATAGCCTTACATTTATGGTATTTGGGCACGTGTTCCACTGCATTCTCCTTTTATTAACAGTATGTCCAAAAGTAAAGGTAGCCAAACCATTGATGGAATGCAAGTTGGGGAATAACAGTCTGATTTGAAATCCATATTTAACAATATCTAACAGACACAAATGTCATTTGATATTTTATGCCATGAGCTGAGATTGTCAAACATATTGCCCCCACTGGAGTGCTGAGCACAGGCGGCAGCCTAGAGAAGTGATGCCTTGTACAAGGAACATTTCGAATGTGTTAATAGCCCTTGAATCCCTACCCCTAAGAGCCCAAAGTATATGGAGCACTATTAAATTGGAACTTCAGATAATCCTTGCCGTTTTTCCAGTCCCTATTATAAAGTTTCAGCTGATGTTTTCATTGGCTACATTTCTTTATCACAGTGGGACCAAAAGCTGATCAAGGCATGTCCCTAATACTTATTTTTCAGTCGAGCGTAAGTGCTCGACCTCGTGTATACTTTTAGTGTACTTATGGCTTAAAGCGATTTAATTTGTTGGTTGCAGTGTCCTTTAAAAATTATTGCTTGCTAGTGGTCAGTTATGCCTTTTTCTCCCTACTTGTTCTGCTTCAGAGCAGGGACCAACTACTGTATTATTCCACTTTGGTTTCTTTATCTGTTGCTGTGACAGACTACTTTTGCATTTCTTTGTTGCTGCCTTTTCACTGTGGGTGTTTTAGGCTGGAAGCTGCCTGCGTTTTATTGCAGCATTCCATTCATCCCACCTCCTCCCATGTCAATGACATTTGTTTTGGCTTTATTGCAGTGCTGTCCTTGTTTACCTCTGGCTCCTGGAACATTTGCTCCACCATTAAATTGTTATTAAAAGGCAGCTCCTAGGCTTCGTTTTTTTTTTTTTAATGTTATTTCACCACTGTCTAGCATCTGTTGATTAATGTTCTTTCAGTACAGCCCAGCGAATGCACATGTTGATTTAATCTTGAAGAAAGCTTATTTTTGCACGTTTATGTAACATTAAAATAAGCTTCTTTTACAAAAGAAACACCCAGTGCCTAAACCCTTAGCTCACTGCTCACGAAAACCACAATAGACCCTTTCTGTTAGAATGTAGCTAAACCTAGAAGCAATGATGTGAAACTTGCTGAGCCTGGTATCTGGAGTCTCTCCATGGCCCCTCCTGACACCTGCACACAGGGCATTGCCTATCGCCTTTATTGGGGCCATAAATCTTCCCAGGCTGCTTTGCTTTAATTAACTTCATTAGAGCTTTGTTGAAATGCAAGGCAAGAATGATTGCAAGACTTTTCATTCAGTTAATATAAAAAGAAAATAATTTTCCAATCTTGTTTTCCAATTTTTCTTTCCTTGGCGATTTTGCTTTGACGACTGAAGTAATATTTTAAACTCTGGCATCCGAGAGTGGTCAGGTTATCATAAAAAAAGGTTAAAGCCTTGCTTGTTGTGTGAGATAATGTCCAGTTCTACAGAGATGTGTTTACAGACACTGCTATAAATCGCTTTACTTGTGTATTTTGTCCCGAGTTTAAAAGTTTCTTTCTCAACCCAGTGTATGTAGTACTTCAACCTTGATGGCCAATTGACTGAGCTCCCATTATCACAGGAACTGGTGTACTCGTGCCCCAGGAAAATCATCAAAATTATGCTTCTTGACTCAGAATTGGACACTTAACGGAATGTACTTTGTGTAACGAGCACTGGCGCGCCACTTTCGGGGGTCTGCAAAAGGCATTTTTGACACACAGTTGTGAGGATCGTACAGGACCAAGGCATTAGATCGATGAGATTTATAATTAAAAAAACATGACTTGTTTTGTGCAGAAATGACATCAGAATACACTCTGCAGTGCACAGTTGCATGTCCCCGTTATAAACTGGCTTGGTCCACTAAGACACATACTGGGTATGGCACCGTTGGCCACTGGAAGACAGGTAGCCTCACCATGCGTAAACTCTGGGTATCCGACTTTTTGCTGCAGTTAGAAGAAAAAGGTAAATGGAAGTGCTTTAGTTATATGCAGGGCCACTGGAATTATGTGTCAGGAACAGATGAAATTATAAAGCAGGGTTAACCAAGTTACGTGGCAAGAAAAGTCCAGTAATGAATTTACAACACCAATAGCTCTAACTCAAGCAAATGTGAGATCTGTTGCCTTGCGAATGCTTGTATTTGTAGTATCTGAGGGAAGAGATAGCCTATTTGGAATCAAGATCAGTGTCTCATGGTGTGACCTTGACATATGTCAGTAGTGGACAAATTTGCTTCACTCAAGAAAACCTTTGGGTCTAGTAAGAAGGTTATGTGGTAATTTAAGATTTCTTTAATGTTAGCTCTGTCATCTCAATAAGGAGGGCCAATGAATTACACACACTGTATTGCAGTGGTCCTTAACCTGTGGTTCGGGGACACATGGGGGTCCGCAAAGCCTACACAGGGGATCCGCAAGACTGCTTAGAAACTTAAATAATATTAACAGGTCAATAAAGTGTATAAAGAAGCAACAGTTACACTTGGACATTTTAAAACGTTCTGTAAACGTGAAGAAATTTGAAATTGGAGGCTAAAAAGTAAGCTAGTATCCTCAGATTAATATGTGGGAGTGGTGCAAGTCCATCAAACAGAATAAAGTACAGATGATGAGTGGCCTTAATTGAAATCAGAAAACCTCTAAGCTTCCTATTAAAATTTGAATTATTTGTTTGTGAATTAAATAAAATATTTATTCATTTGTGTATTTATTTACCGAATGCTTGTTTCTTTATGTTTTTTGTATTGCTTTGTGGTTCAATTAATTGAAAATGCCTAGGCAGGGTCCCCAGTTTCCAGTAATGACAATGGGGGTCCCCAAGTTCCAATAATAATTCAGTGGGGGCCCCGGAGTCCCCGTAATGATTAAGTGGGAGTCCACAGAATTCAGAAGATTAAGATCCACTGCTTTATTGTATTTCCCTAGCATGGTAGAGGAACTAGCCTTGACCAGCTCAAGCCCAGGAAGGCAGAGTAAAGGATTTCCTTAGGTAGTGGGAGGCAACACCCTCTCCCTTTGGAAATAGATGTTACATGGCTTGGGAGGGGTAGCCTCCCCAAGCCACCGGCATGCTTTGAAGGGCTCTCCTTGCATAATCCGGTTTGCACCAGTCCAGGGACCTCCGGCACCTGATCTGGGGTGAAACTGGACAATGGAAAGGGGATTGACCACTCCCCTGTCCTTCACCACCCCAGGGGTGGTGCACAGAACTCCTCCAGGTGGCCACTTGATTCTGCCATCTTGAATCCAAGGTGGAAAGAGGCCCCTGGCGAGCATCTGAGTGGCCATGTCAGTCAGGTGATGTCACAGCCCCCTCCTGATAGGTGGTCACCCTGCTGGATGACCAATCCTCCATCCTGGGCTATTTAGGGTCTGCCTTCTGGGTGGGTCTTCAGATTCAACATGCAAGATTCCAGGAGGACTCCTCTTCATCATTAACTTCATCTTCAGGCCACCGGGACTGCAACTGGACCCTCCAGGAACCGACAATCTGCAACACCAGCAACTACTCCACTTTGCAACATTGTTTCTCCGGTTCCTCCCAGTAACTGCAACATTTCACTGGCTGTGCATCCTCGGAGGGTGATGAGTCTTCAATCTGCAGAAGAAGGACTCTCCCTTGGAGTGAAGGATTCACTATCCTACATCCACAGGCACCTACTGCTACAACGACCGGCTGCGTGGATCTTCTCTCCTGCAAAACTGCGTGGATCCTACAACACAGGTCATGGTCTGGAGTGGTCCCCTTGGTCCTCTTTACCAGCTGTACACCATGGGTGATGGTAAGTGCTTGCCTCTTCTTGCAGGATAGTACCCCTGTACACCACGACTCTTGCAGCTACCAAGGCTTGTTGGCTCTTCTTCCAAGGGATCTTCAGGCTCTGTGTAGTCCTGGCCTCCAACACTCTTCCCTGGAAAGCACAGTCTCCTGCCTGCTGCTCCAGCGACGTGGGACTCCTCTCCAGGTGTGCTGAGTGGGCCTCACTGTAATTCCTGTGCCTACTGCCTGTGAGTTACTTGTGGGGGCTGCATCACCGAATTCTGACTCTCCTCACTGCTGAGGGACACCTGGGACTCCCCTGGACCTTCCTGGTCCACAGCAGCTCTTCAACTCTTCATCTGCGACTCTTGCCTTTGCCAAGGCTTGTTGGTGGTTTTTCACACCACTGACTGACTGCAACTCTTATTCCGACGTGGGACATCGACTGCATCACTCTTTGAACTCTTCTCCTCTGCTGCATAGCCGACTCTGAGCCTTCAACATCAACCAGGTCCTGCATCTCCAGAAGGGTTAGTAGTGGATCCTGCCCCAACTGGACACTCCAACTCAAGCTGGACTTGGTCCCCTTCTTTTGCAGGTCCTCTTCTGTCAGGATCCATCTTCTGTTCCTTCCAGTCTTGCTTAGGTCTTGCACAGTCCTTTTACAAAGTTTACCTGTGGGTTTGGGGAAAAAACAGGTACTTACCTCTTCTCTCCTGGATGCTGGGAGGCACCCTGGCACTTACCTTTTGAGGTTCATAGTTGCTCCAGCTCCCCTCTACAGATTCCACTTCCTTGGTTGGGGGACTGACTTTCACATTCCACTTACTTAGTATATGGTTTGGCTCCCCCAAGGGTCTTTGTTATTTTCTGTTATTTCACTGTTTTCTATGCCAATTCCTGACTTCTAATGTGTATTTAATAATGTGTTTACTCACCTACTAGAGGGGTATTGCCTATACAGTATTTTAGTATTTGTTTTTGTAGGAGACTGGTCCTCTATGTAGGGTGCAAAACCAGGCACTCTATGCAGGGGGGGTCCAGGCAACCACACGTTGGTTTCGAGAGGTAAAAATGAGACCACCTAATGCTCCATTTTTTTTTTTATGGTAGCTGTTTGAGCAGTTAGGCAAATCCAGGAAATGTGCTAAGTATTTGCTGTACTCACAAATCCAATCATACACAACACACACTCAACTAGCATTTATAAAAATACTTCAGACTTTTATTTAAATTTTAAGACCAAGATCTTTAAGATACGTTAGGCACTTTTTGAGATATGACTTTTCAAAGTTTTAATAAAGTTAGTCTTTCTGTGAGTAATTATTGTATTGTAATAGTATTTATATAGTGCTTACTACCCCTGACAAGGCATCGAAGCGCTTTTCGGCGAGTAGCACGCTACTCCGGAACCCAACAAGAATTAGTGATGGATTAGTATCGGGAAATATGAGTAGAGTTTTAGTATTATGAGTTAATTTGAGCTGCAGATTTGAGAGTTTGTTAGTTAGATTGACTGGAGTAATGGAGGGGTGGAGGAGGAAAGAAATCCAGAAGTGTTAATTGGGAGTATATCCCTCATTTACTCATCCCAAAGGCTTGGGATGAGTAAAGGGGGATGGAGGAGGGAAGAGTCTGTGGGAGGGCTAGGGAGATCATAGTAGCAGGGTGAGATAAATGAGGGTGAATTTAGTAGGGTTGTTTGGGAGGTCATGGTAGTAGAGTGAGGTTTGGTGAGTTAGATGTGGAAGCGGAGGGAAGAGCTTAGGCAGAGTTATTTAGGAGATGAAAGTAGTAGAATGGATTTGGGATGAGTCAGAGTGGGAATGGAGGATAGTTTGATAGAGACATGACATATGATGATGGGTAGATAAGTGTGATAAGATGAGAGCAGGGATTCATAGATATCTAGTATAACAACCCACCCAGGAGCCATGCAGTGACCCACGAACATGCCAAGCACAGAACAACATATACACATACATACATATATATATACATACACACACACACAAACACACATGAATACACACACATATGCACACATATATGTACATACAATACATAATTAGAACCATGGGTAAATATACTTAGTCAAACAGGTTTAAAGAGTGTGTGTGTATTTTATTGTTATGACATAGTAGCGATACATATTTTCTAAAGAACTATACATAACTAGAAATAGACACATAATCAGAAAAAATATTTATCAACATAGGCATATGCAATCCATAGTTGTTTGAATACGGTGGTTATGAAGGAAAGAGCCAACTCTTGAGTAGTTTTCTGAAGACAAGAAAGTTATCTGTGGTTCTTATAGTTGGGGGTAATGAATGCCATAGTTTGGCTGCTTGAATAGAGAAGGATGGACCACCTATAGTCTTTTTCTTCTATGGTGGTGTTCTAAGGCGGGGTGCCAATCTTGAGCGGAGGTTTCTTTGTTGGATATATTTGGTTATTTTGTTTCTGATAAAAAGTGGTCCTGTTCCATGTACTGTATAGCTTTGTGGGTGATACATAGCAGCTTGAAAGTGCATCTTCTGGCAATGGGTAACCAATGTAGTGCTCTCAAGGCAGGGGAGGTGTGGGCTTGCGGCTTTATGCACCATAGGAATCAATAGGCAGTCACTTTTAAAAATGCATTAAAAATTGTACAGTTAGAGTACCAGTCTCTTCTAATGCAGGATGGTCGCAGCAGTCGGTGGGCACCTTGGGCCAGCTGAAGAGCCTTGGGTGGCTCCCGGTTCCGGCGGAAGCAGCATTGGGAAGTCTCTTGGCACAAGGCCACCTGGAGGGGCCACCTGGAAAAGAAGCTGGATTTCAGATTTAAAGGTTGTGCCCTGGGGTACCCTTGGGCTGCTAAGGTCGCAAGGGGTTGGGGACCCGGGACACACAGCAGATCCCATGATGCAAGGCTCGGGGCAGGCAGGTGCAAGGCATTTTGGAAGTCTTGGATGCTGTGCGCAAAGGGACCCTTTGGAGCTGGGGGTAGGTCTTCTTCTTGGGGTCTTGCAGGACGTCGCAGGCACTCTGGCGGGAGGTCCGGGGTGTCACTGAAGTCCCTCGACTGGGGCTTCCTCCTGGTCCAGTTGCAGCTCTGGGAGAGCTGTTTTTGGTGATGTCCAACGTACACTGGTCAGTACCTGGGGGTATTGGCACAACACGGCCTCGGGAGGGCGCTGTGCCACCAAACTTGGCACACTTGCAGGTCTCATCCGGGCTGTTCTCGTGTCGTCGGGTCCAGCTGCAACTTTCGGTTGCTGGGATATCGTCCGGTCAGTGAAGTATCCCTCATCGGTTTGCAGGATCCTTTGGCTTCTTGAGTGGTGCCTCCACTGAGGAGGGAGATCCTGGACTATTTGTGAAGCCTGGAGGTCCTCAAAGTCTTTTGAGGTCAGTCCAGTGGTCAGCTCCTCCGCAGCGGCGATTGTCAGGACTCTGGTGCATCAAGAAGGGGTCTTGGAGCCTCTTCTGGTGCAACAGGTCCTCTGTTCTCATCCAGGCGGGTTCTTTGGTGCAGTCTTCATTTCTTCCAGATGAATCTAATTTCTTGGTCTTGGGGAGCCCACTAAATACTGAATTTAGTGGGCATTTTAGGGGGAACCTGGTAGTGTCCAATGGGACACCTACCCTTGGGTGGCTATACCCACTACAGTGACCACATCCTATGGAAAGGGTCACTTCCATAAACCTCACTGGCTATTTTCCTACCATCCAACATGGAGGAAAATGTAATGGAGGGTCCACTTCGCCGGCAAGTCCCTAGGGGCGGTGCATGCTTAGTGAGACCACTCTCCTCCCCTTTCTCTGGTTTCCCGCCTTTGGTCCTGCCAAAGGTGGTTTGCTAAGGGGGACGCCATCTGCTGCTTGCAGCAGGCCTAGGGGCTCGAGTTTCAGCTGCAGTAGCCCTTTGAAGCTTGCCACCAGAGTGTTGCACATTCCTGAAGAGGGGGTGTTAGCGCCTCCACCCAGGAAGGGAATTGGCTTTCAAACCAGACAGCAATGTCTCTCCCCCAGGTTTGTATATTGGCTGTCTGGAAGTGGCAGGATGGATGAAACCAGTCAGCAACTCTGGCCATTTAGGTTAGCTTTTGCAGGGGGCACCTCCAAGGTGACTCCTGGGTACATTTAGGGTTAAATCCAATACTGGTACCAATTTGGATTAAACATTCTGGGTTGTTTCATACCAAACAACCCAGGGTACAGAGTGGTCATCATGTAACTGGGAAGCTCGTGTTTGACCAGTGTCCAGTACATGTACTTATAATGGCTGCTTTGTTCACTCACTATGTCCCAGGTTTGGCAAGGACACAGTGGGGGCATTTTGCTCATGCAATTATGCCTTCAAATATAGTATGGTGCACCCTGCCTTAGAGCTGGCTGTAAGGCCTACCAGAGATGTGACTTACCCATATCATATGCTGTGTAGGGTGGACAGGGCACACAGGGAGTGTGTCATGTTGAGTTTGCCCCAGTACACTCAGCCTGCAGTGGCAGTGCTGGGTGTATCTGGGTGTAGGGCCCTAGAGAGTGGCACAATCAGTGCTGTTGCTCTCAGGGGCCTACTCTTACTATCCCATGCCCGGGTACTAGGGTACCCATTTACTCTTAAAGTGATATGTAAGAGTGTAACAAATTGTGGCAAGCATTACAACTGATTTAGGGAAAGAGCTCTGGCCCCGGAACCTGATTAGCAGGGGCCCTGGGCACTACCAACTTCTAGGACACATCAACATCAAGCAAAATATGGGGGCTAACCATGCAAAAGAGGCCTTCTCTCACAGTGTTACCATAATAAAGTACTTTTGTTTTTCTAACACTGTGTGGTTCATGCGTGTGAGTGCTGTGTGACTATAGTGGTATTGCATAAGCTTTGCATGTCTTCCAGGTAAGTCTTGGCTACTCATCAACAGCTATCTCTAGAGAGCCCTGGCTTCCTAGACTCTGTCTACACCTCAATATTAGGGGATACCTGGACCAGGTATGAGGTAATAACACCATAGTTGCTCACCACACACCAAGCCAGCTGCCTACACCTGTCATTGTAGAGTTTCAGGCAGTTCACATGAAGCACCCTGTGGGGGCTTCTAGGAGTGCCTAGGTCAACCAAGTAGGTGACCTCACCCTCTCTCTCCACAATAGTGGTTTGTCCACTCCATTTGTCTTGGAGTGCCCTGGGAACCACAGGTTCCAGGACCCACACTTTCTGTCCTGGCTGGTAAACAGTCAGCAGAGCCTTATGTTCATGCCATTGTTTTTGCAACTCTTGGCTGGCCTGAAGGTTTTTGGAAGCCCTCTTCATGTACTTGGCCATTCTAAATCTGAGGCCTAGTACACAGTCCACAATGTCCTGTTTTGGAGGCTTGAGAGGTTGCTCCCAGCCTTCTTTTACAAGAGCAAGGGGATACTTAACAGGGTGTCCAAACAGAAGTTCATATGGGCTATAGCCCACTCCCTTCTGAGGAACCTCCCTATACGCCAAGAGGAGGGAAGGTAACAGGACATCCCTCCTCCCTCTGAGTTTCTCAGAGAGTCCCATTATCACACCTTTGGGAGTTTTATTAAACCACTCAACTGGTCCATTTGTTTCTGGATGGTAAGGGGTGGTGAATTTATAAGTGACATCACACTCCTTCCACATGGCTTTAAGGTAAGCAGGCATGAAGTTTGCACCCCTGTCTGATAACACCTCTTTAGAAAAACCCACCCTTGAGAACATTTCCAGGAGGGCTTTGGCCACTTAAGGAGCTGTAGTGGCCTGAGAGGAATGGCCTCTGGATATCTGGTGGCATGGTTCACTACCACCAGTATAAATCAATTGCTAGAGACTAACAATTTCCACCCCAAACCCTCGCAAAGGGCACCCCAACCACTGGTAGTAGAATTAAAGGGACCTTTGGGGTGCCACTGGCTTGACAAGTGACACAGGAGCGACAAAACCTCTTGGTGTCTTCTGACATATGGGACAAGTGAAATTGAAGGCAGGCCTGCCCCAAGTGGCCTGCAAGGGGACTATCATGTGCTAGAGTGAACAGGGACTTCCTGAACTTCAGAGGGATAACGAGTCTGCTGGTAGCACCAGGTTTAGGGTCCCTTGCTTCGGAGTATAGGAGACTGCTATCCCAGTACACCTTATGGGTGCCACTGACATTCCCTACCTCTTGTGCTGCAGTTTGCTGCCTTGGGCTCTCCAGTGTGAGGCAGGTTTTCTGTTCGATACTGAGTTCCTCCCTGGTGGGCCCCCCTACACCCAAGAGCTCACCTGTGTCAGTTTTTAACTCCTCTGGCATAGGATCCACCCAAGGAGTAGCTTCTTCTCCCTCAGGAGTTGAATCCTCACTGGAGGCTGGAGCAGGGGATACATGTTTACCCTTTCTGCTCTTTTGTTTAGGAGCCTCCTGGGCCATTGTTCTAGGCTCCAGGACTCCTTGTTCCCTTTGTTTCTTGGCCTGTGCTCTGGTGAGGGCAAAGATATGCCCAGGGATGCACTTGCTGCATGGGCCTCCAACTCCACTTCAGCCCAAGCTGAAGTCTCCAAGTTGTTACCTAGCAGACATTCTACAGATAGATCAAAGCACACTACTGACCTTTTTAGGGCCAGTATCCCCCAGCTAAAGTCAGTAACAAAAGTGGCACTTGGTATGTGTGACCAAGTAGGTATTTGTCAGTCACCATAGTGACACTGGCACCTGTGGGCCTCAGCCTCAACACCATTTATTAATGGATGCTGCATGTACTTACCCATGTAAAGGGGACATGCAGCTAGGGTGACAAAGTCAATGCCCTCATCAGAGACCAACACAGCTTCAGTGGTCTCCCTGACTAGATCCCACTACAGTCTCCAAGGTGAGCTCAGCTACACTTTTGGACTGACTACTGTTGTTACTGTTACCACCACTACTACTATTGCTATGGGCACTAAGAGTAGAAGTGGTGTTAGTAGTGGTGGAGCGCTTGGTGCCTTTCTTAAGACAGGAGCTGTCCCCTGCCCTCTGACCTTTGTTTTTTTACAAATGTAGCACCAAGGTTTCTTAACATTTGAGGAAGAGAATTTAGGTCCACTCCCTGAGGAGTTTTGTGGGCCTGATGAAGACTCTCTAGGTTTATCTTTGTTCCCACCGTTATCTTGATGCTTACCCGTTTCCTTCTTTTTGTGGTCACCAAAGTGTGAGTTTTTCTACTCACCCTTGTGCGGACCCACTTGTCTTTCACAATTCTTGGGGAGAGGTCAGATCAGAGGCCACCAGGTACTGATGCAGCAGATCAGATGTACAGTTATTCAAAATGCGCTCTCTTAGAATCAAATTGTATAAGCCCTGGTAGTCACTCACTTTGCTCCCATGCAACCAGCCTTCCAGACCTTTAACTGAGAAGCTCACAAAATCTACCCAATCTTGGGAGGACTCCTTTTTGGTTTCCTTGAACTTGAATTGTTCAGGAGTCAAACTAAAATCATTTAACAGTGCACTTTTAGGAGCTGTATAATTGTCTGCATCTTCCTCTTTAATAATGAGGAGTTTGTCTCTGCCTTTGTCAGAGAAGGAGAGCCACAAGATTGCAGCCCACTGCGGTTGGGGGGGCCTTCTGAACCTTACAGCCCCTCTCCAAAGCAGTAAACCATTTGTAAATGTAATTTCCCACCTTGTAAGGTGGGGCTATCTTGCTCAGGTTCCTAGAATCATATGAGTCCTCCCTGATTCTGGTGTCCCTAAAGCTAAGGTTGCTGCTGTTGTGTAGCCATTTTAGCTATAGCTCCATGCACGTTATTTTAACACACTAGGCCTGCCGCTGTGCACTCTAACCTAGATATATTTTGTTTGGCTTCATTTTATTATTCTTACAATAGCCATTTTTACGGTCTTGTTTTATTTTCCATTTATCTAACTGTTTTTGCCTAGGCCAGCACTCTGTTCTCAAACAAGACATTCTTGCTCACTCTGTGCTTCTTCCAAGGCTACAGCAAGATAGGTTGCTGATGAACGTGGCTATAAGTTTAGTCTCCAATATTTGTAGAAAACACACATCTTTACGCAGGGACATTTTCTTAGAACATCAGCTGTTTTATTATAAAAACACTTCCTTGTCCCTTACACATTAGAGGGAGATTCCAGCCATAGAACCACGACTGAATGCTGATTGCTGAATGCTTCACTACCAATGCTAATGCCGACTTCAGACCTTTGCTCAGGTATGGGGGATGACGTCTTCCCAGGGGAATCTGAAGGGCAGAATTAGAGCTTAATACGCTGTGCTCTATTATAGCCTGGGTAGGAACTATTCTATTGACTGTCGTGACAATAAGGTAGCGTTATTCTTATGCTTCACTCTCCTTGTCACAATTTTAATACTGTCATGCTGTGTTGTCTTGGTTATTGCAGCTCACGCTTTGCTATCTAAGATCCAGTTGCTTCATTAAAATCATTATTGAAACATATACTACCTCTGTTTGTCATTGTATATATGACACTAATGTAATTGAGGGAAACGGATGAGACCTGAGTAACCACAACTTTCCTGAGAAACCAATCATGTCATGCGTTCGGCTGCCCAGTCATCCCTGCCCTTGGGTGGAGGTGAGGCACTGCTAGTTAGCTGCAGCAAAACCAGGATTGGAGCGACAGGTGTCACCTGCAGTGGGTTAGACTTAGTCTCCCACACCGCAGGTGATTTTGCAGCTCAAAATGCAGTAGTCTCATTAGAATAATGAGAGCCTACGTGACTTGGCGCCGTCAATGTTTGGTCAGGCTCTAATTTTTGGGTCCTCCCGAGTATCTCTGACTCACTATATACAACGATACCTCAGTACTATATACGGAGGACTTCCTCCTCAGCTACGTAGGAAATCCTATTTGATGCTGGAGGTTGTTCAAGCTTGAAATCTATAAGGAAAAACCCTATTTGGTGTGCCGTCTCTGAACAAATTTACTATCTAAAATGACAAATCCGCAACAGGTAGCAATGGCAGTCAATTTGAGACAACCTCTGACTACACATTTATTAGAAAATGGCCTAACGGCCCAGGGGGGTCCGGTCACATTTGTGGTGGACGCCCATGCAGCTTATAGAACAGAACTTTTCTATTCTTGGGTCACATTTCCAGCAGTTGATAGGAACACAAACATTTCATCACTATACACTTGCAAATGTACCTGGACAATACAGGGCATATGCATATTTAGAAATACCTTTATCTTACCTAGAACATAATAATTGGCTTGATGGCGCCCTACCCCATACGATTTTACCAGTAAGGTTAGGTCCTCTAAGTAATGATGGTCCTACCTGGCCTTTATTGGCCTCTTATACACCTCACCCTGCAGTAGCGACTTTAGCAGTAGCTGAAGTTCATCGCCTATATACTGAACTAACAGCGACATACAGACGATTAGTAGTTTGTGATGCAAACATTAAATACAAACCCAGCATGTGCTGCTCCAGCACAACCACATGCAGTGACGCCAGGTATAAACCTTGCAATTGTACATTCGATTATGGGTAAAGTACCCGCCAAACGAGAGGAAACTCAGTTTGGTTAGCACAAAAAAGAAATGCGCTGGAAGCAGTATTTCCCCATACGGGACCGCAGGATAAACATAGAACTCTAACAATGTGCTTGCCATTTGGGACATATGGGATGGTCCCTACAGCTGATCATTGTAATACATGGGGCACAGTGCTTGCTGTGCTCTAAACTACCGCACACAGTACACCGACACTTGCCGGAAGTGTTGAAACAAATTCAAGATGAATATGGGGCAGCCCCAGCCCTAGATTTGGGGATGCAGCTAATGGGAAATTTTGCCACGGTATCTTCAATTATATATATTAAGTAGTCTCAAAGGGGAAGCAGTCACGCTTGCGGTGCGCATGCAGCTCCGGGATGTTCCTCAACAGGATCAAGAATGCGAGCTGCCAAAGATTATCGCAGAGACCTATTCTAGTATTGGTCGAGATAGTCTAGCACCAGACCAACTAAACCAGAATTTCAAGGAAAATCGATTAAAGATTTTTCCAAGCAAGCTCCTGAGGGTAACAAAAAATGCTGGGTTAAAAATCAAAAAACTCCGAAGAAATAAAGGGGAGAATCTCCACATACGGAGACCCCACAGAATTGATATAATCGCAGAAATAGAGATAATATAAGAACACCTGATAGATATCAATATACTGGTACACGCCAATCTTGTTCCTTTCAGGACTCATCGGAAAAACGCAGTGACAGAAGTGGCCGATCAGAGCGGAGAACAGAGTACGTGAAACCAAGACAGGAATCACAATGCTCATCAGAGGTTTCGATTAAAAAGGAAGAGAAAACTCCCCAACAGAACCCCCAATTTGAAAAGAAAAAGGTGGCAGCAGTCGCAGTACGACATGCCACTCAAGAAGAGGGTCATCTTGAGCAACAGGAAGTGGGCACTAGCACTGCTAGACAGCAAAGCAGTGGTCACAATAGTTCGCCGGATTCTTATAGAGCATCTAGAGGTGAAATAAACTGATGACTTTCTACAAGTAGAAACTGTGGACATGCGGGTCTCCACGCCTGATATGGTGTATAAAGTAAGGCTACAGTTAGGAGACATTGAACGCACAATAGACGCAATCTTTTGGGATCGTGTAGTAAATATATATGATGTTTTGTTGGCCGAACAAGATTGGCAACCTGAATTTTTCCGTACCTGACCATATGGAGAAGATGTTATTAAACATTCTTTCTCGCCCCTTGCTCCGGAGGAACTCGCTGAATCCTATGCCAATGATTGGGCATTGGCACAGGAACCCGCGTTATATCACAATCATGTAGGATGGGATAAAGAGTCCCCCTACAATTTACTTCTCATTAAAAATGAACCTCAACCCCCAACTTCAATACCCAATAAAACATGAAGCAAAAGCTCCAGTGAGAGAAATACTCACACAACTAGAGTACCAGGGCGTAATGGAACCCTGTGTCTCCCCAATGAATAATCCTTTATTCCCAGTAGCCAAACCGGACCATTCATACCGAATAGTCTTAGACTACAGACATTTAAGCAGTCATGCACACACATGTTTTTTTCTGCCAGAATATAGCGCCTGAGAATAGAGAATTAACAAGTTTCAGTGCACTACGCTCCTAGAAAAAAAACAGTTGTTGACCCCAGGGGTTCAAGAACAGCCCAGGTCTGTTTGCAGCTCGTGTCACTGCAATTTTGCACGACATTGACCCTGGAGCATTGTCCTATGTAGATGATATCTATCTTGTGGATGATGAATTGTTACAACATTTATAACGGGTAGCCTGCATTGTTGTGGGATTTGCTAAATTTGGCTACAAATTCAACTTTTTAAAAAAAAATAGCTTTCCTCAGCGTCCTGTTTCTGGGATATGAGCTATTGAGTGAAGGAAAGAGCCTAGCGCCACAATTCTTAGAAAAATGCGCACAACTGCAACCTCCAAATACAATCAAAAACTCCAATCTCTATTGGGCTTTCTAAATTTTGGCAGAACTTACTTACATTCCTGACTATGCAGCACGCATAAAACCTTTATATGACTTAATACGTCCTGACTTTTCAAGTAAATTTTGGACAGTCGAACACACACGAATACTTCGGGAACTGCAGACAGACATGCTTGCAGCACAACACCTACACACGAGGGACAACAAAACACATTTGGTCCTCTCAGTAATTGCTGGGGCCATTGGTTTCACTTATGTAACATTTAATGAGGGTGATAGCTTACAGAGTCCCGATAGCTTACAAATCACATTTGTACTCAGTAGCTGAACAACATTTTGCTCCCACTGAGAAAATTCTCACTGCTGTTTAGATGGCTGTTATTAAAGAAAGACCTCTAGCCCAGGGCAAATGCATTATTGTCGTTTCTCCAAACGCCCTAGAGGCTGTCACCAAAGCAAGCGTTCCTAACTCTAAAGCATTACTTCCACGTTGGATACAATGGGCACATCTTTGACAGCCACTGATGTAGACTACTTTTTTTACCCAAAATTACAAACTCAATAATTTTTGCGATATGACCTGGAATACCCAGTTCCAGCAAACATACTGCCTATTGAACAATATCAGTCATGTACACCGATGGCTCTGCACAACCTGCAATTGGCACAAAGCATCAATACTCTGCTGCTTGCACAGTCGTAGGCGCCTATATGGAGGACAATAAATTCTGTCCACTCCATACATTTAGGCAAGCCCTAGGGGATTGCACAGCACAATTCGCAGGCCTGAAAGCTCTGGTGATGGCACTGGAACATACGGATCCTGCACAGTTTACACTGATTGTTTGTGATTCGTACTATTGTGTCCAGTCCTTCAATGAATACCTGCATTACTGGTGCCAGAATGGGTTCAGAGACTCTAAAGGCAACACCATTAAACACAAACTTCTGTGGGGGAATGTAGGGGATCTGAAAGAAATGCTACCAAATGTCCATGTTGTACACACACTTGGACACCAGCACGTTGGAATATATGTTGCTGGGAATACACTAGCTGATGAAGCCGCAAAGTCCGCAGTAGCGGTGGCTGCTGTTGCTGCAGTAACTCATTTAAGTATGAAATTATCCGCAGACATGTGGGCTGCCGTGAAAGCTACGGCTGATGGTACGCCCTATCCAAAAGCATTTCCTGACAAATATTCCGACCGAATGGGAGGCTGCCTGAATGCTGAAGTTAAGATACCAGGAGTAGGGGTGCAACATATTCCCAACAAAGATACAAGATCACAATTGATTAAAGCAGCGCACAAAGGGGTAGTATCTGCCCATGCTGGTGTGGCAGCTACAATATCAATCTTACAAGCTTGCTATTGGTGGCCAGGCCTCTACAAATAGACCAAGCAGTATGTCCTTTGTTGTGACATCTGCCAACAAATTAAAGTTTCCACTGCCAAACGCCCGCCGCAGACACCCCTCTTGATTTCAAATAAACTTTTACAATGTGTGTACTTGGACCATTGTGGTCCCCTAACGCCGGACAGTGCATAGAAGTATATTCTGGTCGCTGTTGACTCTTGCTCCAGATTTCTATGGGTGTGGCCACAACGCTCGGCTGATGCTCGGACTGTTATTAAAGATTTGCGAGTCTTTATTGGTACATATGCAGTTGCGGCTTTCCACTTGGACCAGGGCCCTGCTTTCGCCTCAAGGGCATTCAGGGACGCCATGGCTTCGTACTTGTCTCCATTTCATCCTGAGGGAAATAGTGTTGTGGAGCGATTAAACCATGATTTAAAGCAATCCTTAACAGCCAAAGTCTTAGGTATGGGTCGTAGTTGGCTTAATCACCTGTATGGAGTTCAGAGAGCACTTAATCTGCCTAGAAGGTCCCTGAGGGGTCATAAATAAATGACATAAATGAATGTGTTACTGTCTTACACGAATTACAACAGTTCCGTGATGACAACTCTTCTATCAGTGCTGCCTCCACAGGAATCAAGGATGTACCTGTAATGCCTGCCGGCTGGATTCCTAGAGTCCGGGATCTAGTACGTGGGAAGGTTGCTGTGAAAAAGGAATTTGGTCCTTCTTATCGAGCACAAGTCCCAGTCTTGAAAATACACGGTATCAGAACTGTAATTCTACCACCGTTGGGAGGTGCCAAAGAAAAAGGTTTTGTCTCCATCGACAATGTCAAACTACTCCATGTGGCCGATCCTGCACAGTTGACCAAGAGGAACAACAAGTAGTTCCTGAATCCCTCTCACTACTGGTCAAGAAGTTCCTTTACAAGTTGAGAGCAGCAACACTGATACCTCTCAGAGCTTGAGGAGGGTGGAAAATTATCTTTCATTGGTTTCACTAACATCAAATATTACAGAAATAATTGATTGATTTGATACAGCTTCAACACAAACAGATGGTGCTATATATTTTGTGCCACCGCAGGAAACACCAACTCCACCAACTAACACAGCTCCAGTTTTTGCATGAACTGCTTCTGGATACTTTGCTGACATCAATGATGACGTCTCAGACTCATTCGACTCTTCAACACCTGATCTGTCAAAAACACGTACGCTAATGAACTGGCTTAAAATAACATACTTTATTTTTCTATGGAACTTTCTATGGTTTTCCTTGACTGTACTAGCTTTCCTACTTTGGATTGGTTTTGTCATCGCTTTCTTTTTGCTAATACATGGTCATTTTCTTCCTGAAAAATAAACAGTTGAACTGGTGGATGAGGTCCTAAAACCAAATTTTTCATCACACAAGGTCCGAAGAGACTTGTCTTTTGTGAACATTTCTGCAATACCAATTCCTGATGGGACTGTTTGGGATAAAGTAACTTTTGATATATACGGCCCTACGGAGGTCATTCAAATACCATATGTGTTCAAACTCTCAATGAATGATATAATAATACTGGGCATTGTTTCTGATGATTGGGATGTGAAAACAGTTGATTCTATGATGACTGAATTTCATTTTTATACTGTATTTTGAAACAAAGATGTTTATCAATCTAAAGAAAATTATGGTGATATGTTTTGCTATAATTACTATGGACACCATTTTATACACAGAGCAAGCAGTCCCAAAATTGTTTTTAATTATACACAGTGGGAACATTGTCCGACTCTACCACAAGGGAGTTCCAAAACGTATTCTGAAAAGAATACATATTTTTCTGGGCAAGATGTTACAAATGCTGAGTCATATTATTTTAAATTGCCACCTACGGAAAACATATGCATATTATTGACAAATACAAAATTTATATATTCAGATTCCTTTGGTTCCCGGTTGACTATAGAAGGCTAAGAATGTTGGCTGAAGTAGATTGACTTAAAAAGTGTGTGGGGAACTAGACATTGGCAAATAAGGGGGGAAGGAAGCTTTATTCAGAGCATGCCTGATACCTGTACAAATGATATTCTTAAACGAAACAGTACCATAAACAAGTTTGGAGGCTTAGCAAAGATCAAAGAATTAAACACGCCCAGTATACCTGCCCCTGCAAAATTTTATAAATGGCAAAAATATACAAATGCAACTGAAGATCAGCTCGACGAATGAGTCCAGAATAGTAGATTTAATGTTTCTCTGACATCTCCTGGCGGGTGGTTATTGTGGCCGGTAGATACTAATGGGTGTCACAAACGTTTTATTAACTCCTGGGGGGGCTTTAGAACTAATAGGCCAGATCCTCGCTATATATCATCTGAACATGCGGGTATAGTAACAACACAAAGTGTAGGGAAACTATGCCAGCAATGGTTAAGGATGTCCTCACTAGATGCGGTTAGAGAACACCTCAGTCTCCTGTGAAATAATATTAATTTACAGGACTTCCTGTTAGGCCCTAGAAAACATCGCAGAAAACATCGCAGAAAATATTTCTTATATGAAGTATATAATGAAATTTGAAAGCTTTCTCAACAAGAAGCAGCTGCCCGGTTAAGGCAAATAGACCAGGAAAACCTAAAAAAAAAGGCATTAGTTGTTGTGGATAATGGGATTAATACCCTGTCCGACCGGATACACACTTTAAATAAAATTGTTTCTTCTGCTATAGACATTATACAAACAGATATGTCTTCCTTACAACACGGACAGAGTCAGCTAAGGTCCATTATGCAGTTGGGTTGGACACTTCAGGCACTGAAGGCGGGTTGTGTTCCCTGGCAGCATATTAGTGCAAGGGAAATATTTTCTTCCTTTAACTTAACGTGACAACAACAACTAATGGCTAAGAAAGAAGAGACTTATTTCATGTTAAACATCGAGAAATTCGAAAAATTGCCTTTTACTGTGGCCGAAATACCGTCTGCTGAATGCTTAATACAAGGGGTCATCAATCTGCCTGTTTCCACACTTCAGTTCACCTCTTGTTTAAAACACATTCCGGTAGGCAGGTATGAAAGGCTGGGAGATAGTTACATCCATGAGGTGTGGGAGCTGCCCTTCTCGTACAAATGTCTCAGTGGCATGAAAGAGGTCTTTCTTAGCGGTAGTGAAGGCGAGACTTCAGTCAGCCATTCAATGGTTTGTAAACAGCTGTCCTTGCATGGGGAGTGTAACTCGTCTGCAGCAAATTTAGCTTGTTATCTGAAGGGAGTTCCTGTCCCGTTGATTAGACCTATGTTCCAGGTGCTTTCAAACGACAGCTATGTTCTCCTCATTGGTGAAGACTGTTGTTTGATGTGAGACGGAATAGTTTATCGGTCTCTAAGATTGTTACATGCTGCAGGAACGTACTGTTTCCTCCCACTAAAATAAAAGAGGTAGCAGATATTTGGCCTCACATTGCTACTTCTAATGTGAATTTTGACAAGTTGAGCAGACTCAAGGCTTTATTGTTTCAAAAGCATGTGGCCCTTACATCTGCATGCGAGACCTACACACTTCAGGTGGCAAGGTCGTCAGCACAGATACAGTCCCTTTTGAGTACTAACTTTCCGAGACACTTTGGTGAACTTGTAGGACGGATATTTAATGCGTCCAGTACTACTGGAATTGCAATTATTTTTAAGGCTGTTGGTTCTGGTTTCGTTCACACCTTCTCCTCCATATTCGGTTTAATACCATCAGCCATTCAATCAATTTTCTCCATTATTTTCAGGGGATTTCCAATAACTTTGGCTATAATTGTTGGCGTGTTGCTGTTGCTATTTTTTATGCGCAATGGCTGTCCCGCCGTAACAAGGAGGAATGAAAGCACTCCCATCAGCACAGCTGTGTCGTGAACGTATGATGCAGTATTTTGGAGCAACACTCCTGGAGCAATTTGGAGTGTGACTGGTCCCTGTCATTCAGACCGGTTTTGCATTGCGTGTAGCCCGTGTTTCAGTGCCTCTGGTGCGCTTTCGAATATGCACTGGAAATCTGTCTTCCTACACAGCACTTACTTTCATTGGACGCTGATCTGTTGATGTTCTCGCTGAGGGCTCATTACCAGACATGGGCGTTGAGGTTGTGTTTGTTAAGGGAAGCTTCTTAGGAGTTGCCCTTCCTGGAGGATGTGGCTCTTGACTCATCATTGGGCACATCACGGAATGCCGCCTTGGCTGAGGCTATGGAACACTACTGCTCCTTGGTCCTTCTTGGCGATGCTTTTCCAATTTTAACACCTGCAGAAGTAGAAGATTTCCTGTCCTCTGTGATCCTGGAATGGAGTGGAAATTTTGAAAAATAACTTTGACTCTTGAAATTCGGTCTTTTTATGCCACATGTTCACGATTTAAAATTGTTCTTTTATATGCTCATGTGTCCCTTCAACTTGTCATGATTGATAATCTTTTATATGTACATCTTAGGTTGAGCTTTTTAGTAGCAATTTTATATGTAACTAGGCTTTGAACCACCTTGTGTAGCCATTTTAGCTATAACTCCATGCACGTTATTTTAACACACTAGGCCATGCCGCTGTGCACTCAAACCTAAATATAGTTTATTCGGCTTCTTTTTATTATTGTGACAATAACCACTTTTACGGTCTTGTTTTATTTTCTGTTTATCTAACTGTTTTTGCCACGGCCAGCACTCTGTTCTCAAACAAGGCATTCTTGCTCACTCTGCTTCTTCCAAGGCTACAGCAAGATATGTTGCCGATGAACGTGGTATAAGTTTAGCCTCCAATATTCCTAGAAAACACGCATCTTTACGCAGGGACATTTTCTTAGAACATCAGCTATTTTATTATAAAAACACTTCCTTGTCCCTTACACATTAGAGGGAGAGTCCAGCCAGAGAACCACGACTGTATGCTGATTGCTGAACGCTTTGCTACAGATGCTAATGCAGACTTCAGGCCTTTGCTCAGGTATGGGGGATGATGTCTTCCCAGGGGAACCTGAAGGGCAGAATTAGAGCTTAATACGCTGTGCTCTATTATAGCCCAGGTAGGAATTAGTCTATTGACTGTAGTGACAATATGGTAGCGTTATTATCAAGCTTCACTCTCCTTGTCACAATTTTGTCATGCTGTGTCGTCCTGGTTATTGCAGCTCACGCTTTGCTAAGATGCAGTCGCTTCATTAAAATCATTATTGAAACATATACTGCCTCTGTTTGTCATTGTATATAGAGACTAATGTAATTGAGAGAAACGGATGAGACCCGAGTAACCACGGCTTCCCTGAGAAACCAATTTTGTCATGCGCTCGGCTGCCCAGTTATCCCTGCCCTTGGGTAGAGGTGAGGCACTACTAGTTAGCCAGAGCAAAACCCTGATTGGAGCGACAGGTGTCACCTGCAGTGGGTTAGACGTGGTCTCCCACACCGCAAGTTATTCTGCTGCTCAAAATCCAGTAGTCTCATTAGAATGAGAGCCTATGTGACACTGCCACCATGGGGTGCTAATCCTAGAGCCCGCCTCTCCCTTTCCACTGCCAAGGCCTCCCTATCTAGGGCCAGCTGTTGCTACTGCAGCCTAAGCTTGGCCACTTCCAACCTCAGTTTCCTAAGCTCCCTGTCTAAAGAATCTTCCCCCGAGGTTGGGCAGTGAGTCCCCTCAGATACTGAGGAGACATGGGTATTGACAAAGGAGGATCTATCCCTTTTTCTGGGCCCTCTCTGAACCAACCTCCTGGCAGTGAAGGTGGGCCTACTGACATGACCCCTCTCCCCTCACTACCTGCAGCGCTCCTAACAGGGCTGTGGTGTTCCCCAGGTTCTTCCTGACCCCTCCCTGTATAGCCTAAATCTATACTGTCTAGGATTGGAGGGTCAGTTTCTACTTTTTGCTCCTCCTGGCTGCCTCCATTACTGTGGTCAGCCTGGAGGAGTAACCCTAGATGCATTGGGATTGCCCCCGGTCTTCAGTTTTCTAGAGGCACACATCTCCCTCAGCTCTTGGAAGTTAAGACCCTCATAGTTTGAGTCTGGAGCCTGAGAGTTGTGCTTTACTGAGGATATTCTTGCTAGAGTGATGTAGGTGAACCTAACTACTCTAACAACTAGGCCCCCCTAGGAAAGTTTGGCACCAGGGCTAAGCTAGGAGACTAGAAATCCTGACAACTAAGTGTAGTGTGTACCTAACAATTAGTGCTGGTCTTTCCTGTGGAAAGTGACTAGTGACAGAGAGGTAAGTGTCTAGTGACAGAGAGGTAAGTGTCTTATCCCACCGCTGCACCTGTTGTGTGGTGAGCACCTATGGTTTTATCACCTTATACCAAGTCCAGGTATCCCCTGTTAGTGAAGTTTAGGCAATGTCTAGGAAGCCAGGGCTCCCTAGAGGTAGCTGTGGATGAGCAGCCAAGACTTATCTAGGAGACATGTAAAGCGCATGCAATACCACTAGTGTCACAGCAGGAACCTAAGAGTGACAAAAATAAAGGTACTTTATCATAGTAACACAAATACTAAAATACTTCATTGGTAATACCTCAACTGGAGGTAAGTAAACACACTATTATATACACATTAGCAATCAGTAAATAGTATAGAAAGCAATAGGCATTGGTAATAGCAAACAGTGAGGTCTCTAGAGAAGGGCCAAACCATATACTAAAAAAGTGGAATGTGAAAGGCAGTCCCCCACCCAAGGAAGTGGAATCAGTAGAGGGGAGATGGATGAACTAGGAACCCCAAGATGTGAGTACCAGAGTAACCCCCAGTGACCAGGAGAGCAGAGTTAGGTACCTGGTTTTCCCCAAAACCAACAAGAAGACTTTGGAAGAGGATTGTGCAAGACCCAGACAAGACTAAAAGGAACCAAGGGTGGATCCTGATAGAAGAGGACCTGCAAAGGAAGGGGATCAATTCCAGTTCATGATGGAGTATCCGGCTGTGACAGGAGCCACTACCCACCCTTCTGTGGATGCAGGACCAGGTCGACTGTGGATGAAGAAGGTCAGCAGTGCAGCACAGGAGGCGTTCCAGGAGTGATGCAAGTGATGTGCCACATCGGCGGTCATGATGCAGTCGGTAAGTGGTGCTGGAAAACCACCAACAAGTCTTCGCAAAGAGTTGGCGAAGAAGGTTTTGGAAGGCCAAAGAGGACCAGCAAGGTCCAGGGGAATCGACCCAAAGAGGAGAGTCTGGGTTGACCCTCAGCAGCTGGGAGAGTCATAAGAAGAGGAGGCAGCCTTCACAGGCGACCCACAGGCAGGAGGCACAGGAGTCGCAGTGAGGCCCACTCAGCACACCTGGGGAAGTATCCCACGTCACTGGCACAGCAGGCAGGAGACTGTGCACTGCAGGAAGAAGTGTTGGGGGGCTAGGGCTACACGAAACCTGAAGATCCCTTGTAAGGGGAACAAACAAGCCTTGGTACCTGCAAGAGTCGTGGTGCACAAGGGTACTGTCCTGCAAGGAGAGGCAAGGGCCCAGCGCCTCCCAAGTTGGACAGCTGGTAGAGAGGACTAAGGGGACCACTCCAGACCACCACCTGTGATGCAGGATTCACACCCTTACAAAGTCCAGTGAAATGGAGCTGGAGTTCATAGGGGCACCTCTGCTCATGCACCCTGCTCCTTGGGCTAGGAAGGCCTACCATAGGGGTGACTTGCAGTGACCTGGTACAGTGACCTGTAGTGAAAGGGTATATGCATCTTTTCACGCAGGTTGCAATGGCAGACCTGCAGACACATTTTGCATGGGCTCCCATGGGTGGCAAAATACATGCTGCAGCCCATAGTGCCCCAATGCCCTAGGTACCTAAGGTTCATATACTAGGGAACTATATGGGGGCACCAGTATGCAAATTGTGGGGTTGCAAAGTCCTAAGCAACCAAATTTAGAGGGAGAGAGCACAGCCACTGGGGTCCTGGTTAGCAGGATCCCAGTAAACAGAGTCAAAACACACTGACAGCAGGCAAAAAGTGGGGGATAACCATGCCAAAAAGGGGGTACTTTCCTACACTCCTTTTCCAAGTTGTGTGTCTCTTTTCGTTTCCCAATGTTGTTTAAATTAAAACAAAATAAGTTTAGTGGTTACCCCTAACCTTAATCAACCTCTTCCCGTCCCCCCCGGGTCTTTTTTCGAGGTTATAGGTGGCATCGGGGCGTGGGGTTTTGTATACTGGACTGACCCATGTTACCTGTAGACATAAATTTAAATAAAAATACAACATACACAAAGGACAAAATGCCATGCATTCCACGTCTATAGCGAGTATATATACCTTGGCTTGACCAATTTTCCAGTGATCTTGTTCCGTTACAAGCGATATTTTGACAAATATTTTCATCATGTATTTTCATGGTTCTGTGATAGGTCAAGCCAGCTCAGCTGGAACACTTAAGGAGCTGATCCCTCAGGGGTCATTGCAGTAGCTGTCATACACTCATTGTGTCATGGCAGACTTCTGGATTAGCCTAGTTTGCAGTGAGATGGGAGATGTGACTGAGCACCGGGGTTATCTTTTCCGTTTTTTGCTGGTGCATTTTTAAAATACCAGATTGTGTCTTGCTAAGTCATACACTTTTAGCTGTGTCATTTTCTGTGAGGTGAATTGTGCAATTTATCACATTTTAAAATGATGGTGCATTTCAAACCACCTTACCAATGTTGATGAACAAGTTACTTACTTTTGTTAACACCTTATCTGGTAGAGACTCTATCTACAGATTCCTTACCTTTAGAAATTCCTGGCGTCAGCTTAGAATCTGGAACTTTTGCAGAGCAATACCCTTGCATGTGCCGTTGGGAGGCATCATCGGCACCATCTGTGATGTCACGGTTGTGGGAAGTTGGCCGGTGTGTGGTGGACACCTAGGGTGTTGGCAGCTTCAGGCAACCCCTATTAGTGAATGAAGACAGTGTCTAGGAAGCCAGGGGTCTCTAGAGGTAGCTGTGGATGAGCAGCCAAGATTTATCTAGGAGGAGTGCAAAGCACTTGAAATACCACAGCAGTCACACAGTAGCTTATCACACCTGAAACAGTGCGGCAAAAATAAAGGTACTTTATTAAATTAACACTGAACTAGATTACTTGTAGGCAGTCCCCCAACTGGAGGTAAGTACACGCTATATATACACGCACAATAATAATTAGGAATTAGCATAGGAAAAAAAAAAAAATTGTGCAAGAAAAGGGCCAGACCAGAGGAACCCAAAGATGGATTCTGGAAGAAGAGTACCTGCAAAAGAAGGGGACAGAGTCCAGTACACAATGGAGTGTCCAGACGGTGTAGGAGTCTCTAACCATTCTTCTGTGGATTAAGATCTGGGTCAACAGGGGAAGAAGATCAACTGTGGAGCCCAGGAGCTGTGCAGGTGATGTCCCACGTCGGTCGCCGGGTCGCAGAAGGTCAGTGGTTAAGAGAACCACCAACAAGCCTTGGCAAATGCAAGATGGGGGCAAAAGAAGAGTTGCAAGGCTGAAGAGGACCAGCAAGGTCCAGAGGACTCGACCCTTGGAGGGCAGTCCGAGCTGGCCCTCAGCAGTCGGGAGAGCCTACAGAAGCAGTTGCAGCCCCCAATGGCAGCAGGCACAGTGAGTTGCAGTGAGACCCACTCAGCACACCTGGAGAGGAGTCCCACATCGCTGAAGCAGCAGAGGAAAGACTGTCCTCGCAAGGATGAAGCTCAGGAGGCCGGGGCTACTCGAAGCCTGAAGATCCCTTGGAGCAGGATACAAGAAGCCTTGGTTGCTGCAAGAGTCTTGGGGCACAGGGGTACTGTCCTGCAAGGAAAGGCAAGGGCTCACTGCCTCCCAAAATTGGCAGAGGGCAAAGAGGAACAAGGGGACCAGTCCAGACCACCACCCATGTCGCAGGATCCACACAGTTCAGGAGGAGGGCAGATCCATGCAGTCGGATGTCGTTGCTGTAGGTGCCTGCAGATGCATGGGAGTAACTCCACTCCAAGGGAGATTCCTTCTAGTTTCTTGGTGCAGCTGAAGTCTTGCTGCCCCCAGGGGATGCACAGCCGTGGAAATGTTGCAGTTGCTGGAAGGAGCCAGGAAAACAATGTTGCAAGGCGAGGTCGTCTCTGGAGTTACAGTCTTGTCAGTTCCTGAAGTGTCCAATTGTGGTTCTGGTGGCCAGGAGCAGATGCAGAGGAGTCCTGGTGGAGTCTTGCACGACAATCTGGGGACCCACCCACAAATAGCCCTAAAAGAGGGGTGGTCACTTTGCTCAGTGACCGCCTATCAGAGGGAGTGGTCACTGACGTCACCTGCCTAACCTGGCCACTGAGAGGCTCCCAGGTGCCTCTGCATTTCTTGTTTTTAAGCTGGCACAATAAAGTGGCCACCTTTAGGAGCTCTGGGCACCACTGCTGGGGTGGTTATGGACATGGGAGTGGTCACTCCCCTTCCCTTTGTCCAGGTTCACGCCAGAGCAGGGACCGGGGTTCCCTGGACTGGTGCAAACCAGTTTATGCAAGGAGGGCACCAAATCGGCTCTTCAAAGCAAACCAGTGGCCTGGGGAGGCTACCCCTCCCCAGCGTTTTAACACCTATTTCCAAGGGTGAGGGTGTTTCCTCCCTCTTCCACAAGAAATCCTTTGTTCTGCCTTCCCCTGCCAGAGCTGGTCAAGCAGCAGGAGGGCAGAAACCTGTCTGAGGTGTGGCAGCAGCATGGGCTAACGTAAAGCCATGGAAGACCGGTAGGAGCAATCCTGGGGGGGGGGTACCTCTAAGAAGCCCCCAGAATGCATGGAATCATGCCATGAATACTGGCACTAGCATTGGGGTATGATTCCAACATGCTTGACACCAATCATGCCCAGGTTCGGAGTTACCATTATGTAGCTGGACCAGAAGTCATGTGGCCAGTACACGGGTAAAATGGCTTTCTCTGCACTTACGAAGTCCAGTGCATCGGGACTGGAGTTCGTAGGTGCACCTCTGCTCGTGCAGGGGTGCCCTCACACACAGGAACCTGCATCCTGCCCTTTGGGATGAAAGGGCCTACCATAGTGGTGACTTACAGTGACCCCTTTCACGCAGGCTGCAATGGAAGGACTGCAGACACATTTTGCATGGGCTCCCATGGGTGGCATAGTCCATGCTGCAGTCCACGGGGGACCCTTGGTGTCCCAATGGCCTGGGTACCCAAGTACCATATACTAGGGACTTATAAGGAGAAACCAGTATGCCAACTATGGAATGCACAAGGGTCCAAGGTTACCAAATATGGAGGGAGAGAGCACAATCACTGGGGTCCTGGTTAGCAGGATCCCGGTGTAAACAGTCTAAGCACACTGATAGCAGATAAAAAGTGAGGGTAACCATACCAAAAATAGGGTACTTTCCTAAAATGGTCACCTATAAAGTCACCACCCAGGCGTGCGTTAGTCAGTCCATTTTCACCAACTTCCACGCCAGAAGCGCAGAGCATGGAAAGAACTAATAGGTTGTCTGTGCCAGAAACCTAGGGCCCTGAAACGGACAATCCCTGACTCTAGCAGACGTGTCCGCTGAGCAAAGAAGCATGGGTGGGTGTAAGGAATCAGCAGCTAGCTAGAGTCTGCATCAGATAATGCATTACCAAAGGTAAGTAATTGTTCATCTGATCGAGACTTCTAGCTGCAGATTCCTTACCTTTAAATAGATACCCAAGCCATAACCTCCTGGCAGTGGGCTGCGGACAGATCTTCTCTAAAAAAGACCTGCAGGACCAAACGGGCAAAGTGTCTGTCTCTACAGACCTGATTGCCCAGGCAGTAATGTCTCACAAATGTGTGCAAGGACACCCACATCGCTGTCTGACAGATGTCCAGGACTGGAACACCCTGTGCTAATGCAGTGGTAGTAGCCTTACCCCTGGTGGAATGAGCTCTCATGCCCTCAGGCGGCTGCTTCTTGGCCAGTGCGTAGTAGAACTTAATGCAGAGAATGACCCAGAGCAAAATGGTTTGCTTCTGCACTTCTCGACCTTTCTTTGCTCCCAGATACCCCACAAAGAGTTGGTCATCCACCCAGAAGTCTTTTGTGCGCAAGGTAGGCCGGCAATGCTCTTTTTGGGTCCAACTGGTGGAGTTGATCCTCTTCTTTCGAGGGATGCGGTGGAGCAAAGAAGGTGGGCAGGGTGATGTCCTGACCCAGGTGAAATGGGGTCACCACCTTGGGGAGGAAAAAGGCACAAGTTTGGAGTACCACCTTGTCTTGGAACATGAGATATGGCAGCTTACATGAGAGCCTGCATTTCACTAACCCTCCTGGCAGATGTTATTGCCACTAAGAAGGCTATCTTGATGGTGAGCAGCAGGAGAGGACAGGTGTTTAAGGGCTCCAAGGGAGCACACATGAGAAATGCGAGGACTAGATTCAAGTCCCACTGGGGCATAACGAAGGGAGTAGGAGGACACATATGTACATCACCTTTGAGAAATCTATGTACAATAGGTGATTAGAATAATAAAGGCTGATCAGCAGCTAAAGGAACGCCGATAAGGTGGAAAGATACCCTTTTGAGTGCCCAATGCAGAACCCTGCTTGGTAAGGGACAAGATAAAGAGAAAAATGTCAGAGAGAATCAGAAAGAGGATCTATAGATCTTTCTGTACAACATACAAAGTGTTTCCAAGGGCAGGCGTACACCGTCTTGGTGGAGGGACACCTGGCTGCCAGAATAACCTTACAAACTTCGGGAGGAAGGTTGAAGGCTGTCAACTGCCGCCACTCAATCTCCATGCATGAAGGCGCAGAGTTGATAGGTTTGGTGGAGAACCATCTCCTATTGCTGCGACATAAGATCTTCCCGAAGGGGCAGCCTAATTGGAGGATCGATGCTCATTTTCAGAAGTTCGGGATACAAAACTCTCCATGCCCAGTTTGGAGCTACCAGGATTACCTGGGCCTGGTCATTCCTCATCTCCTTGAGAACTCTGGGCAGATGTGGTACGAGCAGAAAGGCGTACAGGAGACTTGAACTCCACTTGCGACAAAAAGCGTCACTGAATGATTGCTGCCTTGGAAACTCCAATACACAATTCTGCTGAAATTGTGTGTTCTCTTCTGAGGCGAACACATCGAACCAAGGCCCTCCACACAGATGAAGGAGTCCTTGTGCCACCTCCGGATGGCGATGACGCTTGTGATTTGCTAGGCCTAGAAAGTTGAGTTTGTCTGCCCTGGCGTTCAGAGAACCTGCCAGGCGTTGAACCACCAGGGTTATGCCCTGCTGTTGCAGCCATGCCCAGAGATGCAGGGCCTCGACCCCACACTGCCCGGGTTGTTGCAGTACTACATTGTGGTGGTGCTGTCTGAACACCTGCACTATCTTCCCTTGGACTACAGGAAGAAATGCCTTCAATGCTAGTTGGAACACCTGGAGCTCCAGTAAGTTGATGTGGAGTTCGGATTCCGCCAGAAACCAGAGGACCCTGATCTCTACCTCTCCCAGATGGCTCCTCCATCCCAGAAGTGATGCATCTGTCACTATTGTATACTCTGGTAGCGGAAAGGAGAGGAGTCTTTCTCTGACCCAATTGCGGTTCGCTAACCACCACTTCCGCTGCAGTTCCCTCTGAGATCTGAACCATGTCGGTGAGATTTCCCTGATGCTGTGCCCAATGGAACTTCAGGTCCCACTGCAGAGCCCTCAAATGCTATCTGTGTTGTTTTAATAACAGGATGCAGGAGCCCCAACAGCCTCAGTCTCTCTCTCACTGAAATCCAGGATAGAGGCCGAAATATCAGAATCATAACCTGAATATCCTGGACTCGCTGCTTGGGAGGATAGGTCCGAAATGGCACTGTGTCCAAAACAGCTCAGAGGAAAGGAAGCATCTGAGAGGGAGTCAGGTGTGACTTCAGCACGTTTATAGGAACACCAGCCAATGCAGGAGGACTGCCGGAGTCTGAAGGTCGATGATGACTGCCTGGGACGAAGGAGCCTTCAACAGTTAGTTGTCGAAGTACGGGAAGACCCCAGCCTGTCCAGATGAGCTGCAACTACCGCAATCACTATGGTGAACTCCCCGAGGGGTGCTGGTAAGGCCAAAGGATAGCATAGTAAACTAAAAGTGCTTGTGGCCTACTTTGAACCACAAGTAGCGCCTGTAGGCAGGCAGGATGTAGAAATATGCATCCTGTAAGCCTAACGCTACCATCCAGTCTCCTTGGTCTTGGGCAGACAAGACCTGAGCCAGAGTGAGCATTTTGAATTTCTCCGTTTTGAGGAAGAGATTGACATCCCACAAATCCAGAATAGCGTGAAGGCCCTCGTTCTTTTTGGGTATCGGAAAGTAGTGGGAATAACAATCACTGCCTACTTCTGATATCGGGACGCTTTCAATGGCTCCCCTGGCCAAGAGAGCCATAACCTTCTCGTGGAACAAAACCAAGTGATCCTCCATCAGCCGTTCTTTTGCAGGAGGCATTGGGGGAGGGAAAGACTGGAAAGGGAGGGAGTAGCCATTCTGTATGATCTGCAAGACCCATTTGTCCGATGATATGGACTGCCAGTGAGGGAGATGGAGAACTGAATCCTCCCTCTAACTGGACGTACATAGTCTTGCAGAATCATACTTGAAGGGCTGGATGCTGTGAAGGTGGGGGGTTGGATGGTGGACCACTTCTGGCCAGACTCTCTGGGTCTGAAGGCACCATGACATTGTCCCCGCACAGGATGCTGAGCTGGTGGAAGACGGAGGCTGGTCTGTGGATGGCGTGGTACAGCACCCCTTCTGAAGCCTTGAAAGGGGTGATCGACAGACAGACTGTTGGTGAGGGGTCACCGAGAGGCCCAAGGACTTGGCCCTAGCCCGGTAGTCCTTGAAGCGCTCCAGAGCAGAGTGACTTTTCCCCAAAAAAGGCGGGTCCCATTGAAGGGCATGTCCTTAAGATATGCCTGGACATCTCCTGAAAAGCCAGAGATACGTAGCCAGGCAGAGCTACTGTTGAATAAATTGTCCTGGCCAGCGAGTCCGTCGTGTCCAAACCACACCTTAAGGTAAACTTGGCTGCATCTGGTCACACGTCCTCCAGGACCTGAGGCAGCACATGTGCGCCACTGTTTCCCATAGTGTATGGGGAAAAACAGGCCAAAAGGCATGTGGTGCTAACCGACCTCAATGTAAGGCTGGAGGAAGTAAACATTTTCTTTCCCAATTGGTCCAGCCTCTTGGATTCCCTATCCGGGGGCGGACAGGAAGGCGCCATGGGACGTGGAGGCCTGGACCACCAACTTCTCCGGGGTGGGGTGTTGTGTGAGGAAGCTAGGGTTGCCTGGAGCAGGGCGATGGCGGCGGCCAATTGTCCTGTTTACAGGTGCCTCTATGCTGGGTTTTGACCACGTCCTCAGCAGGACATCATTGAGGGCCTCATTAAAGGGCAACATCTGTTCCAATGACGAAGCCCCTGGTTAAAGCACCTCCATCAAGATGTTAGTTTTGACCTGCACTGAGTGAAGCTCAAGGTCCAGGACCTCAGCTACACTGCATACCACCACTGAATACGATGCACCCTCCTCCGTAGCTGCAGTAGGAGGTGAGAGCATGCCAGTATCTGGAAAGGCGTCCTGTCCACTGGACTCTCCTAGCTCCTCATATCAGTCCATAGGCTCTAACTGACTCTAGAGGGTCCTGGTACACCTCCCATTCCTCACCAGTGCTTGGCTGTTTGAAAAAATGGACAGGCAATATGGCACCTGTTGGTGCCATCGGCACCGGATTTAGCATTGTGCGACACCGCCCTGGCTCACTGGTTATTAGAATGGGGCTTGCGCCACTGGTGGGTGCCGGGAGAGAAGACAGAGGTTGTCGACTGTGCAGTTTCAGGATCTTCTGGATCTGATATTGGATCCAAGAAACCCCATCGGCACAGAAGCCCAACCCGCCGGCATGGAACCTGATGGGGCCTCTGCTGACCCTACGGGGCCTGAAGGCTCTCTGGTGGGGCCAGCCCGCTCAAATAGGAGATGCATGGCCTCGTAAAAATCTGATTGGGTTGCTCCAACTCACGGAAAGGGGGGAAGGCTCGGAGTCAACCCTGGCAAAAGTCAGGCAGAATCGTGTCTGGAATGTTGACGTTCCAGACTCGTCTAGTCAGTCGACAGACTAGGTGAAGTTGAAGTCCTCTTGGACGACTTTTTTTTGTGCCTCTTCCCTGAGTGCCGGGAGGACCTCAGATGGGATGAAGAGGACTTAGGGCTCCCAGAGCGGTCACGCAACCTCCTCCTCGACCTCTGGATCTGCACTTTAACCGGTGTGGAAAAGAGCCGACGTAAGAGCGCCTAGGTGGTGATTTTATAGGTAACTGTTACATCACAGACGGCTTCAGCGATGCAGAGACCACGCGGATCCGTACAGCGCCACTCGATGGGGCACACAAGGGTATTGCTCTGCAAAAGTTCCAGATTCCAAGCTGACGCCAGAAAATTCTAAAGGTAAGGAATCTGCAGTTAGAAGTCTCTATCAGATAGCAGATAGTGAGTAATCCAAACACTGAATTCTACTCCCCTCTAACAACACTCTACCCCCCCGCTCCACTCTATGACACTTGAACAAATCCACTCTGTGACACTACTCACCCACTACACTGACACTCCATGCCACTTACTTTTAGTCATGCTGAACAGCAGCTACACAGGTGTACAACATTTTTACTTTGGGAGCCATGTTAGTGTTTCAGTTAGTTAGGGCATGTTTGTCAAAGAATGGTGCGGCTGCTGTTCTGAAAGGCTGTGAACTCTCGCTCACTCTCGTTATCTTTGTTCCCTCCCTCAGACTCTGCGGGACGCTCACTGAAGGAGGGGGCAGGGTAAAGCTGGGGCCGCTCTGAGGGCTCTGTAGCACTCTGAGATCCCATGCGCTTACCTTCTACACCTCAGAGCACTAACTGCTCCGTTATATTTTTTTTGTGGAAAAAAACAGGCACCAGCCATATTGAGCATTTTACCAATGGGAGCAGAGAAATTCAGCGCAAAACGTAGCCTGCAGTTTCCAGAGGCGGTGCTACATCTCCCGCTCGCTGCTGCCTCTTGGGCTAGGCAGGCGCACTCACTGGAGGATGGGGCAGGGTAGAGCCGGGGCCACTCTGCAGGCTTGTTTTTCACCTACCACCACTGGGCTATTACAAAACAAACAAATGGTCATTTATAACCCTTAGGTAACAAACATAACTGCCCCATACTATACCTCTTGGAGGCTTCGGACACCTCTTCAGGAAGCGCTATGAAATATATGTCATTTGGAGCGCCATAAAAATGAAACCTTACAGTAGCATTATTATGTTTGTAATATTACCCCTTTTCAATGTCCAGATCCAGCATACTGTTTAACCAATCCTTTCAGAAATCTGATTTAGGATATATATCCAGGGCTTCCAAATGTTTATTAATAAGGTACACTTACCCCCTTTCTCACTGTTGCATATTTCATGAGATATCAATACTCCGTTTCATATTTTAATACCACCACCACGTCTTTCGCTGCTTTCTCAATTATATGCTGCATTTCCTCAATTGAATTTTAAAGAAACTTTATCATTAAGTAGCACAGAAGTCCATCCTTGAGTGTGTTTGGTTGTTCACCAGTGGAGGTGAAGTAACAGTAGATGTTGTAGTAGGCAGGATAATATGCTGCATGGCTAAATACTTATAAGGTCCCAAAGGTGAAACTTATTGGCTAGGCCAATGCTTGTTCTTTGAGGTGGGATGTACAAGTGCCATTGCTTGATTTTTCAGCAACATTGTGGTTTTTTAAATTTCTCTGGGGGACGCCTTTTTTGATGGTGCTATAGGTTTCTTTGCTTTTGATGGAAGCAAGAAGCCTTGTTTGACAATACTCTGTACCTTTTTGTCTATTGTTTTTCCCCTCACTCATCCCTGTGGTAAGAAACAGCTACCCTCATTGAAGTGGCAAACCAGGAGTGTCGGGCAGAGGTGTTGAAAATATCACTTGTTGCTGTCCGTAGGCTGGTGGCCTGGGGCCTAGAAGCTTTGAGTTTCTTTAGGTACTGATACTTGTCCTTGTATTTGAAAAGGAACTTCTTCATTTCCTTTTTCTCCAATCTGAATGTGCCTGGAAAATGTCTCATTTTGTATTCTTGCCATTTCTTCTTCTGAATAGTGGCCAAAAAGAGAAGAGCCAGAAGTTGTAATGGAGTGCCAATGTGTTAAGAACGTCAACCTCAGCCATGATGATTTTCTGAAGAGTGTCCCTGTGACAATAACCGAATGCTGCACGCTCTGTCATAGCTACAGCTGCACTTAACACCTGATTGGTGACCCATAATTCCTCTCTAACCGTTTCCACAAAGTTATCGACATGATGGTCTCGTAGGTCATTTGAAAAAGATTAGTGGGCATCCCAAATGTCACGGTGATATTAGTCCAGGACTGCTGTAGCGTTGGTGCCTTTAATTGTAATATTTCTAAAGCGCGTATAACCAGAAGACATCTATGCGCTCTACTGAATGAGACTGTAAAGAAGACGACACAGCATGGAAAACTAAAACACTCCGCTCTCTCAAGAGAGGGCTAATTAGAGAATAACCAGGTTTTCACCTGCTTACGGAATATCAGGTACATCTTTAAGCTCCTGGTATGTTCCGGAAGGGAATTCCACAGCCTGGCGTCCGCTACTATGGATGCCCATTCTGCCCACGTAGCTTTCCTACCCATAAGAACGACCTCCTTCCATCGACCCGCAGATCTCACGGACCTCTTAAAAACATACCAATTTAAGGCCGTTATGAAATAGGATGGACCCTGCAAGTGGAGCGCATTGTGGAACAAGCAAAGGGCTTTAAAAAACACTTGCTTCTGAACTGGTAGCCAGTGTAGGGACCGCAAACCCTCTCTAACTGAACAATGTTTAGGAACTCCAAGGACCAAGCGAGCGGCTATATTCTGGACGGATTGAAACATGTTCAGGGAGAACTGGTTGATGTATTGCAGTAGTCTAAAAATGAGGGGATAGGAGCAATGACCACTGTCACCCTCAGCTCTTTCGGGAGAAACAACAAAATCTTTCTCAAGATCTTGATTATCCGAAAGTAGGAACTCATAGTTCTATTCACCTGGGAGTCAAACATCAAGGTGTAGAAAATTACACCAAGGTTTTTGGCCATAGCTGCTGGGGTCGGTATGGTACCACACTTTTCATGCCACCATCGGCTATTCCAAATAGAACTGTCCCTTCTGAAGACCAAGATCTCTGTTTTTTCCCCTTCATTTTAAGCCAGTTCTCCCTCATCCATCTACTGATCTCCATCATGCAAGTCCTGAATTTATCCGTTGTCTGTTCCCAGTTACACCAGGTGCGAAGAATAATCTGAGTGTGATCCACATAGGAAGACACCAGAAAGCTAAAAGATCACACCAGCTTTGCAAAGGGGGCGACATATAAATTAAATAAATAGGGTCTAACTTAAAAAAAGACCCCTGCGGGACCCCACAAGAAAGCTGTAAAGGGGCAGCTGTAAAATCCCCGCACCTGGCCATAAGCATCCTATCCAACAAGCAGGATTCCAATAAATTGAGTGCCTTGACCTTCAAATCAGCCTGACGCAGCCTTCGCACCAACAAAGATGGAGATATGGTGTTGAAGGCTGCAGATAGGCCCAGCAGCACCAAGATAGCTGCACCACCCTGTTCGACCTGTTTGCAGATTGAATCAGCAGTCTCTATAAGCGCTGATTCAAAGCTGTGATTCTTCCTGGAGCCATTTTGAGAGAGGTCGAAGAGTTCTTGATCCAGGAGAAATTGGGCTAGTTCCTGGTTTATGTGCTTCTCCAAGATCTCGAGCCAGCAAAATAGGGTGCACGTTTTTTTTAAGATCATTACGATCTCCCTTTGTTTTTTTCTTCAAGGAGATAACTTGTTTCTCACAGCCCTGCGAATAAACACCAGACTCCAAAACCTGAGAATAAACCTTCTCCAGGGCCTCATCAATCAGGTCCAGGACCAGCTGCAGGACCCTCGGCAGACGAGGATCGTCTGGAGATTCCAAAGTAATGCCCTCCAACAGAGTCTTGGTTTTAGATGCAGGCAGCGGGGAGAACATGGATCTGGGGTTAGACAGTTCAGGAGTCATTCCTTCCTCAGAATGCCAAGGCCCTCTCCTCACCCTCTTCCAACCCCAAATTACCAAGATCCGAATTTAAGGGCCTTGGCACACATTTTCCTTTCAGCTGTGTCTATTCTCTTGCTTTTACTAGGAGAAGTTTCCGGAGCAGAAGCAGGTCTACACCTGACAGTTGACACAATGTTAAGAGTGAGGCCTCAGGTCACTCTTTAGGAACAACAGATCTCGATGAGGAGGCGTAATTAAACTGGGCATAGCTGCTTTTACCGTCACTGGTGCCAGAAATGTCTTATGCCAGTTCAAGACAGCTTGGCACCAATGGAAGTAAACGTCCTTGGCTGCAGTGTTTCCCTTACTCTGGGCACAGATGTTTTTCAAGTATCTAGTGGAATAGAAAGCTTTACTGCACCTGTTATTAACACATTGTGGAGGCAGTAATGCGGTATGCAGGTGATGCCACAGGAGAGTTCGGTGTACGGGAAAGCTGAAGAAGGGGATGGTGAAGTACATTCTCCTTCACAGATTACGAGTACTCACGTTTTCTCTAGCTGAATGATTAGGGGAGGCCTGAGTCCCCCCCCCCCCCCCCCCCACAGGCTGAGAAGAAAAGAGCCCTTTTACAGAATAGCGACAACATGTCAGTTTGGACACCATCTGAGGTGGTCTCAGTATACTGAGAGGTGCTAGAGGAACAAGCAGAGGAACTTCAGCAGGCATCCGAAAGCTCAGTGGCCTCAGAGGTTGTAAAGGTGATTGCAGGTTAGGCGACAGCCTGAATCTTGCCTCTAAAGTTGGTGTGAAACGTTGAGATTGTAGGTGCTGACGTACTTGGAGGCATTGAGAGAGGACCGGACAATGGTGGCATTGTTGAGAAGCAGTGTGGTGATGTTGATAAGATGGTCTGTGTAAGAAAGTGTTCTCTTTTTGGGATGGTTACCCACACATTTCTGCCTGCTGTCAGTGTGTTTTGACTGTGATCCTGCTAACCAGGACCCCAGTGATTGTGATCTCTCTCGCTCTATAAATTTGGTTGCTTAGGACTTTGCACAACCCACAATTGTCATACTGGTGCCTCCTTATAAGCCCCTATTATAAGGTACCTAGGTACCCAGAGCATTGGGGCACCAGGGGTTCCCCATGGGGCTGCCGCATGTAGTTACCCATAGAAGTCCATGCAAAATGTGTCTTCAGGCCTCCTATTGCAGCCTGCATGAAAAGATTAATGCAACCATTCACTACAGGTCACTGCACCAGGACACTGTAAGTCACTCCTATGGTAGGCCCCCAGAGGGCAGGGTGCAGGTACCTGTGTGTGAGGGCACACCACATGAGCAGCGGTGTTCCTACAAACTCCAGCTCCATTACACTGGCCTTCGTAAGGGCGGGAAGCCATTTTTACCCATGTACTAGACACAGTGTCCAGCTGGGTCCATCTACATAATGGTAACCCCGAACCTGGGTATGTTTGGTATCAAACATGTCGGAATCATACCCAAATACTGTTGCCAGTATTGGTTGTATGATTCCATGCACTCTGGGGGCTCCTTAGAGGATCCCCAGCATTGCTCCTACTACTGTTCTGGGGTTTCTTTTCTGGGCAGCCTGCACCTCTGTCACCCCTTAGACAGGGTTCTGCCCTCCTGCTGCTTGAGCAGCTCAGGCAGAGGAAGGCAGAACAAAGGATTTTCTGTGGGAGGGGGGGGAGGGGGGGGTGTAACACGCTCTACCTTTGGAAATAGGTCTTACATGGCTTGGGAGGGGTGGCCTCCTCAAGCCACTGGTATGCTTTGAAGGGCACATTTGGTGCTCTCCTTGCATAAACTGGTTTGCACTAGTCCAGAGACCCCCAGTCCCTGCTTTGGCGTGAAACTGCACTCAGGAAAGGGGAGTGACCCAGAGCTCCTCCAGATGGCCACTTGATTCTGCCATCTTGAATCCTAGGTGGACAGAAGCCCCTGGAAGCATCTGAGTGGCCAGGTCATGTAGGTGACATCACAGCCCTCTCCGGATAGGTGGTCACCCTGCTAGGTGACCAATCCCCCTTCCTGGGCTATTTAGGGTCTACCTCTAGGGTGGGTCCTCAGACTAGACGTGCAAAATTCCAGCAGGACTTCTCTGCATCGTTTACTTCATCTTCTGGCCACTGGGACTGCAACTGGACCTTCCAGGAACAAACAATGTGCAACTTCAGCAACAACTACGCTCTGCAACATTTTTTCTTCAGCTCCTTCCAGCGACTGCAACATTTCCCCGGGCTGTGGATCCTCTGAGGGCAACAACTCTTCAGCCTGCAGAAGAAGTAAGAGGGAATCTCCCTTTGAGTGAAGGAGTCACTCCCATGCAGGTATCAACTGTAACAACGACCGCCTGCGTGGATCTGCTCTCCTCCAGAACTGTGTGGATCTTGCATCACAGGTGGGAGTTTGGAGTGGTCCCCTTGGGCCTCTCTTCCAGCTGTCCAACTTGGGAGACGGTAAGCCCTTGCCTCTCCTTGCAGGACAGTACCCCTGTGCACCGCAACTCTTGCAGGTGCATAGGCTTGTTTGCCCCTTCTCCAAGGAATCTTCAGGCTCTGTGTAGCCCTGGCCTCCAGCACTCCTTCCTGCAAAGCAGTCTTCTGCTCCAGTGAAGTGGGACTCCTCTTCAGGTGTGCCGAGTGGGCTTCACTGAGACTCCTGTGCCTGCTACCTCTTCTTGTGACTCTCCCAACTGCTGAGGGTCACCCCGGACTCCTCTCCTTGGGTCGAGGCCCTTGGACCTTGCTGGTCCTCTTCTGCCTTGCGAACCTTCTCTGTCTCTTGCATTTGCCAAGGCTTGTAGGCAGTTTTCCAGCACCACTGACCGACTGCATCTCGACCGCCGACGTGGGACATCACTTGCATCACTTCTGGAACTCCTCTTCAGCTCCTGTACTGCATTGCTGACCTTCTTCGTCCACCATCGACCTGGTCCTGCATCCACAGAAGTGTGGGTAGTGGCTCCTGCCACAACCGGACACTCCATCTCAAACTGGACTGTGTCCCTTTCCTTTACAGGTCCTCTTATCAGGATCCACCTTTGGGATCTTCCAGTCTTGGCTGGGTCTTGCATAATCCTTTTCTAAAGTCCTCCTGTTGGTTTTGGGGAAAACAAGGTACTTACCTCTGCTCTCCTGTCGCTGAGGGCCACTCTGGTACTCACCTATTAGGGTTCCTAGTTGCTCCAGCTAACTTCTACCGACCCACTTCCCTAGGTGGGGGACTGCCTTTCATATTCAATTGTTTTAGTGTATGGGTTGGCCCTCCCCTAAGGCCCTCACTATTTGCTATTGCTTTTACTACTGCTAATTGGTTTCTTATGATATTTACTATTTGCTAATGTGTATATAATAGTGTGTTTACTTACCTCCAGTTGGGGGATTACCTATTCAATATTCTAGTATTTGTGTTACCATAATAAAGTGCCTTTATTTCTGTAACACTGTGCGGTTCTTTCATCTTTCATGTGTGTAAGTGCTGTGTGGCTATAGTGGTATTGCAAAGCTTTGCAGGTCTCCTAGATAAGTCTTGGCTGCTCATCCACTGCTACCTCTAGGGAGCCCTTGGTTCTTAGACACTGCCTACACTTCACTAATAGTGGCTACCTGGATCTGGTGTAAGGTGACAGCACCATAGGTGCTCACCACACACCAGGCCAGCTTCCTACCTGCTGCATCAGTGGCAAGTGGAACACTGTCAGCTGTCTTGAAAACTTCGACATCAGTGGTGTCATTGTATGTCTTGGCCTTAATGGCTTCAAGGAACAACTACGATGGGGTCATGATGTCAGAGTCTATCCTTTTGACGGCAAGAACTTCAGTGCCTATGGTCTAAACAGTGATTGTAGTATTTCACTGTGAACGGGTCTAACAGCGGTGGGGGGAGGGAGGGATAGTGGGGATTTTTTTTATTTTTTAAAAAGGAGAATTTGCCAGCTTGCCAGTAGAACTGGAATCTTCTTTGTGGAGCTTGCCTGGTTTTCTGTTCTCCTTGGCTCGAAGTTCTTCAAACAAGCCTCTGAGACAAACGCCTTTCTTATCCGTACGTGTCCTTTTTGGCAAAATTCATACTCGAGTGAGCAGAGGGAAAAACCACAAAAAAAAAGACTGAGTCTGAAGCAGCTTTCGTCATCAAATGTGAGGCATTTGAGAAATAACTGTCATTTTGGATGAGAAATGCCTCAAAATTGTCTACGCTCTAGTTAGAGTCTAAAGACTGAGTAATAAAAAAATAAAAAAAATACAGCTACCAAGACAAATTCCTCTCAGAACATGTGCAAAAATACGCAGTGTGTTCGTCGGATCCAGTCACGTGCTGAAATCACAGAAGTGACTCTGAGGCCAACGTCTAGTACAAGGCATTATGGGTAGCACTAGCCTCAGGGAACCGTAAGTGGCAGAGCAGTTTTTCAACTCATAATTGAAGGCTATAAGTCTGTTTTTTTTTCTCATTGCTATTACTGTCAATGGAATTTTACATAGGTGCTGCAGTGTAGTCTGGTAAAAGGTTCTCTCTCTCCCATTTGTAGAAACTTCACTTCAGAAAGACTTGTTTATGTGCGCTTTAAGCAAGTAATCAGCACTATAAGAACACGTGGGATACTGCTCCCTTTCTGATGACGTATGGACAACGTTACTGCCATTTAATACTGAGTGAGTGTTCCAGGGTTACCAAACGTAGCAGGAAATTATTCCATTTTCTATGGCTATCAATGAGGATTCTACGACGCACAAACAGAACTTCAAACAATGCTACCTTAACAGGCGTGTTTTTCTTTTATTTAATGCTCTGTTCATACAACTAGATATATTGTAAACATGGGTTCTGAGAATTACAAAGACGAGCAAAAATATTGTAATTATCATGTATACCAGAGAGAAACCCACAAACTTGCTCAATGCAAGTTTCACAAACAAGATATGCCCCTCTCCTAAGGGCAGATGCTTACAATAAGTAGCTGTACAGAATAAATGCGTTTCTTGAAACCGGCTATTCAACAGTATGCACAGACTCAGATTCCTTTTTTAAAAATGTGTTTGAGCCAGTATGCAATGATGAATCAATAAATTAAAAAACATTTCGTGTGAACAGTACACTTTGGAGATGTATTAACTTCTTCACTTTGTATAGGCAGAAAACAGAAACCGAGCTGGGACAGGAGGATAGGCTTGTGTTGATTGCTTCAGGGAAAAAGCTATCTGAGAAGCCTTTGCCTCAGTGTCAATACCGCCCAGCTTCGGATGAGCAAAAGGGAGAAAGCGAGGGTTATACACAACCTAAATTTGCTACACTTCCTTCTATCCTGTTATGTACAGGGTTGCTTCTTAACAAGAGCTACTACCAGTAGTTTGATGGAGTCTTGTAACTTGTTCATTTTAGGAACAGGATTTGAATTTCTTCAAAAGTAAAACGTTAAAGGAATAGGAAGAAGTGATTAGTCTATAGTATCATGACGATGCCCTATACAGTATAGTTGGCTGTCTCCATTCTTTATATGCGTACCACCAAAGCAGACTGTGCCCACCTTAAAACTTGCTGATTCCCATTCGAACACTAGAAAAATTTACTGATTAACATTCCGCCCAAAATGCAATCAGAAATCAATTTTACGTTGTATATTTTGTCTTTTATTAACTCCACTGATTGAATTCTTTTTTTTTTGTTTTAACAATACAACAGGGTATTATCTTAGGGAAGTAATATTACCAATTAGGCCAGCCAGGTCTTGGATTTAAATTAAGTCACAGTAAGTACAAAATCCTTTCAACATGACAGGAAGCCACAACTATATTGGAGCAGATAAATCTATAATTAGTAAAACGTAATGTCTGCTCCTCAATATTTGTCACTGGGTTACATTAATTATTAAGGCTTCTGAATCGTTTCATGCCATGATCAGAAAAGACCGCCAGCACCTTGCAATGCTACATGCATACACCCATGTCACGAGAAGCAGGATGATGGTTATAATTCAGACTAAACAAGGCCAGTCTTCAGAAGGTCATTCACTGTTCTTTATTTCTCAGCTCACATGCAGTTTCCAGGGGGGTCCCAGTAAGACAGATGAACCACTTTAAAAATCCACACACTACTTTTATCTATGTACAAAGAAAGTGAACAAGTGCAATACGAAAAATGGGAGACATCTTTTATTTTTAATCGGGGGCACGCCAAACTACTACAGACATCTGTATAACGGAAGTAACTGTTCTCCTTTCTCTTCAAGACCAAATCTAACCCACCATTCAGCCAATAAAATGACACCATCACCTTTTCAGCATAGATTTTGCTACGCCAGTTGTCTGCCATACATTGTGAACCTTTCGACTACATTACATGGGGATTTCATTTAAGAACTGAGCTAAAAGACTGCCTCAGTGTTTACCAATTCCTGACCCAGACACTGCCTTAGGAGTGTAGGGACTTCCATAAACCACAAATCTCCTTGCAAAGAGGGAGGCACTGCAAAGGTATCTGCACATATCACAGTTTCTTTGCTTATGTTATTTACACACTGGATTTATTTTTTTTGCTGTACTGTTGATAAATGTTACAAAAAAGAAATCAGGACTGTCTGAGCAGGAAGTTGTCAACTGTTGACAGCCTGCCCCTCTAACTTGCAAAGAGCCTCCAAATCGGGGCCTATCAAAGAGCTGTTGGGTGAATGTCACCAGTGGGGGAGAGGTCATGCTTTAATTGTGGGAGATGTGCGCTTCTGTAGATACTGGTGTATGGGTTCAGCATCACGCTTCAGCCACAAGTCGTTCAGGAGGATGTTCTCACAACACTGATGTATGGTACGCTCTGCAGAGGGTGCTGGGTGGCTATCAAAGAAGGCCTAGGAGGACAACAAAGAATGAAACATTAACAATTGGCACATGGAACATATCAAAACCAGAAGAGACATAAAAAGCATGAGTGCAGTTCTAAACTCTTTACAGAGCCATTAATTGAGGTTGCAGCAAAATTGACACACACACACACACACAACACACAGTCTGTGTTTCAGCACACCAGAGTAATGGAAAAATCTGATGGACTTCAAAGTACCAATGAAAGATCCTAAAGGACACCAAGAACATCCATGAAGAACAGGTTACTTACCGTCAGTAACACATTAGCTGGTAGAGACAGGATCTAGCTGCAGATTTCCTATTTAAGAATCTTCCCCCAGGTGTGAGCCTGGATCCGGAAACTTTTTTCCTATAGCACGTCAGCGCGTCGGAAGAGGGCGTTGCGTGACTCTGTATTGACTTTGTCCACCAGATGTGATGTCAGTGGAGTCTATATAAGCCCCTCGCTGACGTCAGTTTCTTCTGTGCCTATCTTTGCACTCAAAAAGTGAAGCTACATATAGAAACTGCCTATTGAAACAGTGCACTAGTACAAAAGACACCCCTGTGTCAAATAATCACTGAATTCTTAATTCAAGGTGTTGATTTCCATAACTAAATCCTCTAAGACCAAAGAGGACTCAGTTCGCAGAGCAGGAAGGATCATTAAGGAATCTGCAGCTAGATCCTGTCTCTACCAAATAATGCATTACCGAAGGTAAGTAACTTGTTCATCTGATAGAGACATCTAGCCTCAGATTTCTTACATTAGAATCAGATACCAAAGTCATTGTAACCCGTAGGAGGGAATGCAAACTGAGACCTCCCAAAAAGATCTTTAAGTACCATAAAACTGGTCTATAACAAGAGAAAAAGACCGGACATTCATAATAATTAAGGTGAGCAATAATCAAATGCAAAAAGAACAAGTGATGGACAGAATGCTGAACAACGTCAAACATTCACCCCCAGAACAGAGATCTGGGCCTAAATCAATCATTTTTTTGCTGCCCATGCCATTCCAGTTTGGACCCAGCCATATGCAAATCAGTCTTGACCCTGTTCCCCATGGAAACAGTCCAGCCCGAACTGCCAGGCCAGGTCTTCCCTGGACTGGAAACAAGCATCCTGGGACCGGTTTCGGGGTTTCACCCCTCATCAGCCAGGCTAGCTTGAATCCAGTGGCATGGAAGCACGGGACCCACGTCTGGGCATACAAACGTGGGTCCCTTGCTCACAGGGAACCCCTCGACCCTGTGCACACTCGTATTTTGATAGAGTATATACACAGAGCCAGCTTCCTACACAAGATGTTTGCCAATGAGTCACATAATGAATGAGAGAAACGTCCAAGAACACAAGATGTATTTACAGAGTATAGAGCAGAACCTTTGTAGGAGAAAATATGCTTGCCACATCTAGACTCCTGGAATCTCTATCAGATAGGACATGTGGGAGAGTCTCAATATCATGGGAGGCTAAAGTGGCCTGTACCACCAAACTTCGATGAGTAGAATGTCTTTGGAGACAAGCTAGATCACCAGGGGCAGGTCTGTGCCTGTGAGATATAGCCCGATCAACAGGGGCTCCTATATCAGGCTTAGCCCAAGCCCCCAACAAAACATCATACAGGGCTTCGCTGTAAGGAAGCACTGGTTCAACCCGTTTGGCCTTGATGGAGGACATCAATAAGGGGATCCAAAGTTAATTCCACTGAATTAGGTGTAAGATTCAAGACTACAGCAACCGTTCACAGCAAGTAAGTAAGAGAGGAACGAGGAACTCTCCTCCATAGCAAGTCTGGGGGTGGGGATTGGGGGGGGGGGGGGAGGATGGGTTTGAATGGGGGCTGAGGCTCAGGCTGAGGCTGTGAAAGAATCCAAGCCACTAGCCACGGCTGGGTCAGCTAGCCAGCTGCCTTCTCTATGAGGCTGATAAATATCCAACTCCTCTACTGCCTCTCCACCATGTCCCTCAGAAGGATAAACATGAGGGGGTTCTTCTGAATGTGAAAGAGGATCAGGAATAATTAGCATGACGTGCCATACCCGAGGTCGACCAACATCAAAAAGGTGATTCCTCAACAATTATTTTGACTTTAGGTAGAAAGAGTGATTCAATTTGGATAGGCCCTGCCAGCGGAATTGCTGAACGGATAACGGCACCAAAGGTGGAAACCCCAAAACGATGTGCACCAGCGGTGTAACTGCTTCGTCAAGTGATGGTAAAGACCTAACTGAAGCAGATGGCGAACACAGTCAAGCCACTTTGCACGTCCTTGGGACCCACATGGGCTCCAGAGAAAGCTGATTCACCAAAGGCAGCGTGAAGGGAAACATAACACTCACGTATCTGGTTTAAACTTCCCCTGGCCCCTGGAAAAGGAGGCAGATGCGGGGTAGATTCTGACATCGACTTCTCAACCGAAGAATAGTGGGAGGCTGTATGCAGTGAAGTTGGCAACTCCTATGACTTCAACCACTTGCGTCAAGACTTACCTCTTAACAGCCATGGAGAATGGCATCCACAAGAATGACTCCTTGAACGGCCCTGCGAACAGACGTCAGTATGAGAAGGAGAGCTTGGTCGATGGGATGTCCGGGACAGCTCCAACATCCGTGTCACCAGAAGCCATTTACGATGCTCCCGCAGAGCTTTCGGCCGAAGTTGACGACAGGAGTTACACTCTTCTGAGTTATGGTGCTCCACCAGGCACCACATACAAATTGAGTGGGGGTGCGTAGTGGACATCTGTCGTCCACAAGACCCACAGGGTTTGAAACCCCAAGACATGGACAGGAAAAAGCACACTGTCCCGTCGACAAAACATTGAAATAGTATGAAGATAGCCTGACTAACCATTACCAGATCAGCGTAGTAAGCACGGAAAAGAAAGAACCAATGTTGGCGTGCAGCGAGCGGGTTAGATGGACTCCGCTATCGTCACATACGTTGGACAATATGTAGTGCGCAATGCCCTCTTCCGACATGCAGATGGGCTATGGGGAAAAAAGTTTCTTGATCCAGGCCCACACCTGGGGAAGATTCTACAGAAGTGGAATCTGCGGCTAGATATCTCTACCATATCTCCATGCTCTGTGTTAGGTTAGCCCCATGCAAGTCATGAATGTACGCTGTATACCCTGAATGATGAACGCATGATGAAAGACTAGGTATAATCCAAGAGCTCCAAAGCAGCAGTACACAAAGCTTTAATCTGGGTAGATTCTCACTTCAACATGTCTTGTCTTCCTAGAAAGACAAAGCTTACACCAAAATGAAAACCTCTTTACTTTTACTTCTGTTTCATCAGAGAGATCTTTCAATTGATAAAACTCTTGCCTATGCACTGGATCCAAAACACATTTGTGTAAGAAAACATTTGCATCCTTTAAATAATCAAGGAAAGCATGCCTTGGAGACAGCATTTTCTGCCTTTTCTTTTTAATACAGCCAATTGCAATTCAAGAATATTAAACATTTAGTTGAAAATCCCACTAAGACACCGTCAAAAATAAAAAAGCAAGCAGGGCATATGGCCATTCCATTAACAATGAATAAAGTCTGATACTGCTCCTTCAAAGAATCAAGATGAAGTGTCAAAAAGTAGCGTATTTAAATGAGAAGATCAGGCTAAGGACTGTTAGAGGGCAGAATGAGAAACATCGTGTAGAGACCCACCACAGATCTAAGACCCCACACCCCGATGTGGACCTTTCAGGTTAGAAATGGCATCAAATCTAATTAATCAGCGACAGACCCATAAAGAAATAGTTAGGTGTGGAATGGCAGCAGGTTGAGCAGAAACAGGCAGGTCACATTTTACTTCAGTTTCAGGAACCTCGACAGAACCACTGTGGTTAGTGCAGATGAGCCATTGTACCAAACAGTTCACAATTAGGTCACCACAACCTTAATCTGCTAGGGGGAACGAGCTGAGATGCAATCAGTCACATAAGGGCCCGCTTCCCCTCTTAAGCACTGTGGTTTCTCACACCCCTGCTCAAGAACACATACACAGGATGAGGCACCAGGTGTCTCATCCTGCCTCAGAACATACTGAGCAATATGTGCAAGCTGCTGCAGAAGCCATAAGGTCAGATAGCTTGGCCCAATTAACATTTAGCAAGGTATAGCCATGCACTGTGCAGTCAAGTAGAACAAGATACTTACCTTCTGTAACAAATTATCTGGTAGCTTACCTTTGAATTTCCTCGGCGTCCGACTGGATCCAGAAACCTTTTCTTGAGCAATATCCCTGGCGTTGAGTGGCTCCATTCGGCTCCACGTGGCACCAGAAGTGACCTTGCAGACACTTGTATAGCAGCTCAACCCAGGTGCGCATGTGTTTGCTACTTTAATCACAACTTTCCGCACCAGGAGTGCAGAGCCAAGAACTGGCAAATATGTTTGTCCCTGAAATTGATCACCCTGACCTTGGCAAGTAAGTCTGCAGGGCGATGAGGCATGGGTGGGTGAAAGGAATCTGCAGCTAGATAATCTCTACCAGATAATCTGTTACCAAAGGTAACCTGTTCATCTGATAGAGACTTCTACCTGCAGATTCCTTACCTTTGAATGACTACCCAAGTCCTATCCTCCTGGTGGTGGGCTGCAGACAAATTCTTTCATACTAGAAAGTCCTGCAGGACCAAATGGGCAAAATTCCCATCCCTGACCGTCCAGGTAGTAGTGTTTGGCAAACGCATGCATGGACTCCAACGTTGCTGCCTGACAAGATGTCCACGACTGGGACTCCACAAGCTAGTGCTGTGATTGCAGCTTTTCTCTTGCTGGAATGGGCTCGTAAGAACTTAGGAGGCTGCTTCTTAGTCAGGGCGTAGCAGATTTTTATACAGAGAAAGACCCAGCGGGCGTGGCGGGGCTGATGGAGCCGCACGCTTAGAGGGGAGCTCCGGGAGAGCAGACGGGGCCCTGTGTGCTGCAAACCCCTGAATAACGTCCTGAGCTGGCTCCGGTGGATTGTGGACGCATCAGAATGCGCAGAGACGACAAATATCCAGTTTTCGCCCAGAAATAACCTTAGGAAACATCCGATTTACGGTATTTACATCCGCGGCCGCTCGAAACAAAATGGCGGCCGCGACCAAGGGTTTTCCACACAGACCCGACCCAGAGCGCCGAGGAGATTGAGCACCCGCGGCAAGTCCCAGACGGCCCCTGCTGACCAGGGGGGCCCTGAAGTGGAGGCAGTTAGGAATCAGGAAGAATCGGTGAGTGAGGGAGCGCTTAGACGCAAAGAATACAACACCTTCGCCCGCCCACGGCCCGTAGACTGTCCCCGCCAGCCCGGGGACCCCCGAGCCTCCCAGAAAAAATAAACTCACCGGAGACCACCGGGCGAGGAGGGGGAGAAAAAGGAAAAAAAAAGAAAAAAAGAGATAAAGAAAACTCGGAGAGGGGCACGGGGACCCCTTTCAACACTAACGCAGAGGCGCGTTCCCCACCACAACACAACTAGAGGGCGCCTCGGCTGCTCTCCGCCATGGGCGCACGAGAGGGACGATCCCCCAAAGGCCCGGGACTAACGAAAAAAATTAATAACACAGGACTGCTTGTGCGTGAGCGGTGAATCCCCTTCCGCAAATTTGAAAACCAGAGAGTGAGAGGACAGGAATTAGGGGACCACTGCTCGTGCCTAGGAGGTGCTGGAAAATAGTTGACAAGACCGGGTGCTCGTGGCCTTCTCCTCCACATCAGTGCCTCACAGGGCAAGATCGCCCCACGATGAAGTTCCCCTGCATATCGCGCAACGAATAATTGAGCACAAGAACGTTCACAGGCCCCATCACAGGATAACCAGGAGGACCCCCCGTAACAAGTCAGGTCTAAGTCGGACACGGAAAACACCAGTGAAAAACAACCTGAGCTGAGCTGGAAAGTAGGGGGCCCTAAAAACACTGAGGGTTTCCCCCCCGAAAGTACAACGCAAAATTAGGAGCCGCCCGTCGATGCGGAAGACTCTCCCCCGCACCTAATTGGTTAACAGTTCCGAAATGGGGAAGACCAAAAGACGCGAAGAGCAGAGCCTAGACGAGGCCACAACCCCTAAAACCACTAGTCACTCCACAAAATTAACCCCTCCAGATGACAAGTCGCAACAAGAAACAACCCTGGATACGGTCCTCCTGGCCATCAGAGACTCCCGGGAAGCATTGGAGAAGAAAATAGATAGTTTAGCAATGGACCTTACATTACTGCGAGAGGACCACCGCAAATTAAAGGAAAGAGTGGGAGCAAATGAAAAAACTCTTGCAGCAACAACTCTAACACAAAACTCTACTACCACAGAGCTCACAGATCTCTCTCTACGCATTAAATCTCTGGAATCCAGAGTGGAGGACGCTGAAAACCGTGCACACAGGAGTAACCTTCGCCTGGTTGGGATCCCAGAGAGAACAGAGTCCTCAGCAGACAGTTTAGAAGCTTTTCTGGAAAACTGGATCAAAACCACAATACCCGAGGAAGGCCTCACAGCATTCTTCGCAATAGAAAGAGCCCACAGGGTACCCAACAGAATGCCCCCACCTGGGGCCAGGCCTAGACCAATTGTAGCAAAGGTGTTGCATTACAGAGACAGAGACTACATTCTCTCGTAAACACGTTAACTTGGTGAAATAACATGCAATAACCAACGAATTATGATCTTCCCAGATTTCTCCAGAGAAACGCAATCACAAAGGGCCTCTTTTAATGACTCTGAGGGCACTACGTGAATGTGGTATAAAATATGCAATGCTCTTCCCGGCTAAGCTCCGTGTGGAACATGACGGCAAAACACACTTTTTTCTATCACCACAATTAGCACGGGAATGGATGTAAACCTTAAACAAACAACCCGTCTCCTCCTCCTAGAACCTCACGTAAGCCTGTGAGGAAACGCAGCAGATCCACCAAACGAACTCTGGAAGCAACCCCTCCAAGACAACAATCACTCCTGGAGATGCGGAATGCGGTAGAAACGGCAGCAGCTCTAAGTGGAGGAACCAGCCCTCGGCCTTGGACAATGTCCCCGACCTCGATTCTGACTGTGGGGGCTCATCGACATCCTCGCGTGATACTATCACAAGCCTACCCAAAATAACACCTGGTACTGCGGAGGAGATTATCCAATTGCTATCTAGGAGGATCAAGTTTCAGGCGATCACCAACATGGTCCTAATTAACACACCCAGGATAAGCAACTATCCTTTCAAACCAACCGATGGTTCATGCCTCTTGAGTACACGCTACTGGAAACAATACACTGTACAGCCGGGCCCCGGGAGCGACTTCGGGCGGGGGCTCTCGGCCGCCGACACATCTCCCACCTATAGGACGCTAATTCAAGAATGTTTAAGGTTTGGACGGGGAATGTTTTGGTCACCGGTCCTGGGGAGTGGGAGTTGGGGTTTAAATTCGTTCACATAGTTAGAGGGGTTAAGGTTGCACTAATCACTAATGAATCAAACAATTCTCGGCCTGGATCCTTAATCAGTATTCTCAACAAAAAAAAAAAACTTATCAATAGGTCTACACCCACCCACATTTACAAATCTAAAATCCACAGATCATGGCAGCAATCTACAAAATAATAACATGGAACACCAGGGGCCTAAATAATATGTCCAAACGGTACAAAGTATACAACTACCTCAAACGGAGGAGCACACACATAGCCCTACTGCAGGAAACACATCTGTTAGAACACGAAGTCACCGCACTAAAAAAGAGATGGAGAGGACAGATATTTGCCACTACCTACTTGGCATTTGCCAGGGGAGTGCTAATATGGATCCGTCCGGGGGTTACCTTCCAGGCACTACAAACAACCATAGATAAAGAGGGGAGATATGTAGTGGTTAAGGGCAGACTAGATGGGAAGATGGTGACAACTGGCGGCCTATACGCACCAAAACTAGATCAAAAACAATTATTTGATAAACTATCTCAAGAACTGGGTTCGAGCCTCATAGGACTGAAAATCCTCAGCAGGGATTACAACTGTGTAGCCAACATACACCTAGATAGGTCACACCCGCCTTTACCGCACTCACAAACTTCAAAAACAGACAGTTCCTTTACAAAATGGCTACAACACTGGCAATTAGGAGACTATTGGAGACAGCTTAACCCGCTCAGTAGAGACTGCTCCTATCACTCAATAACACACGACCTACACGTTAGACTAGACACCTTCCTAATATCCCACAAACTGCAGCAGGTAGTAATAGCAGCCGAATATTTAAGTCGCACTATATCGGACCATAATCCCATGATGGTATCTCTAGCATGGAGGGGGGGAAAACCGTCAACCCCCACTTGGCGACTGAGGACAGAAACACTTGAAGATGAAGCATTCAAACTCTCCCTGCATAAAAGCATTGAGGAATTTTTCACTAGAAACACAGAGACAGCCTCTTCCACAGCCCTTGAATGGGAAACATTTAAAATCGTAATCAGAGGCAAATGTATTGGCGAGAGTATACGAGTCCGAAATTCAATTGAGAATGAACTAAAAAAACTGGAAGACTCCCTCAGAGAAGTAGAGTGTAAGATAAACTCACCCTGAATTGACCCCCCTCATGACTGAAACTAAAACTAAAATTACTGAGGCAAACACTAGATTATCCCGCTTCGACTATAAGCAGTATATAAATCTGCAACATGCAGAAGGCGACAAGGCAGGCGCCCTGTTAGCATGGCTAGCTAAGCCCCCCAAGCAGCAAACCACCATAGTTGAGATCGAGACACAACGGGCGATAGAGTACATGGTCAAAGGGAGATCAATACGAGTTTCCTAGATTACTACTCAATCCTTTATGCCACACACCTACGAACACTATTAGTAACATTCAGGTCCAGGAATTAGAGGCTCTCTCCCTTCCTAAACTAGGGGCGGAAGAATGCCAGTCTCCAGCTGCTCCAATATCAATAGCGGAAATTAAAACAGCGATACAAGGCATGGCAAGGGGTAAAGTTCCGGGAACAGATGGACGCCCAATGGAGTTCTATTTACTATTCCAGGATCTATAAGCCCGAGACTTAGTGCACCGAAGCATGGCGCATCAACAAACTGCCTCAGTCAACCAACGAGGCTATAATGATTCCCCTACTTAAGCCTGATAAATCACCCTCGGACGTTCGCTCTTACCGCCCATTACAAATGTTGAATCTAGATTATAAAATACTAAGCCGGATACTGGCAAACAGACCTTTACCCCACATGACATCGCTGATACATCAAGATCAATCGGCTTTATCCCACAACGCAGTACAGCACAAAATATCAGACGCTTAGTCTCAATACTGCATACCCTGCCCCCAACAATGCACCAAGCAGCGATAATCTCCGTAGATATAGAAAAAGCCTTCGATAGCCCAAGGTGGGACTACTTAGAACAGGTCATGCTAAAACTAGGACTAGGAGAAGGATTCACACGCTGGACAAAACTACTGTATACCAACCCCCACAGCGAGAGTACGCACAGGCAACACCATTTCTGACTCCTTCCCTATAGGTAGAGGAACCAGACAGGGCTGCCCACTTTCCCCCCTTCTGTTTGCTATAGCAGTAGAACCACTTGCACAAACAGCAAGATCCAAGAAGCGCTTTGAGGGTATCCTAATTCATAGCTGGACACATTACATAGCTCTATATGCAGATGACATGCTATTATTCCTTAAAAACCTGGATATAGACCTACCTGGTGCAATAAACATGCTAGAAAATTTCGGTATGGCCTCCGGTCTCCGAATCAACTGGAGAAAATCCTCCATTTTCCCACTAACCAAGGACTCTGAAGAACCTGCAGATACCAGGGGCTTACCCTGGTCCCCGAACACATTTAAATACCTAGGGGTCAACCTATACCACACGGTAGAAGATCTGTTAGAGGGAAATGTACAGAGGGCAATCAGAGGAATCAAAGCTAATATGCTCTTCTGGAGCACACTACCATTGACTGTTTTTGCAAGAGTTGCCCTGCTCAAAATGATAGTACTACCCAGGTTACTCTACTACTTTTCCACTATCCCGCTAATAATCCCGAAAAGAGTGCTCAAAAACAGACTCCCTAATTGTGAATTTCATATGGGGCCCGAACAGGCACAGAATCGCTCTTAACACCCCACGGAGGCCCACAGGACAACTACAATGGCTGGCTAAATTAATCAGCGAACCCTCAGGCACAATGGATTTACGAATCCCTCTAAACTGTCCTCTTGAAAATATTGTTCACATACTACTGAACCCCCAAAAACCTAAACAACCACTCCCTTTAGAATGGGAAACTTCAAGACATTGGTAGGAACAATTTCTGAGACGCACCCGTGCAAATTCCCCATACTCTCCCGAGATCCCTCTGGTAGCCTTAAACCCCTTCCTGAAGGAACTCACCACAACACACACTAGTAAACTGATAGCACACAACATTATGAAAGTTGGGGATTTGTATAGTAATGGTAAGCTCTGCTCCTACGCAGAGCTTCAAGAACAGTTTAATCTACCCTCCGGCTTCTTCCTTGCTCACAATGCCTTGGTAAACACCATCCAAAAACTATGGGGAACAAAATCTAATGAACCAAATACACATGAAGGATGCCAGCTCCTCTGTTCAACGGGAGACCACAAGGGGGCAATCTCTGGAATATACAAATCCCTACAGAGCAGCACCTGTGCACCAATGAATAAACTCAGAACCAAATGGCAGACAGACTTAGACATTATACTGGAGGACACTCAATGGTCTAGAATCACCTCTCACATCTACACAGTATCTAGGAATGCAAGATTCAAACTGATAAACCTATATATCTACCATCGGGCATACCTTACCCCACAATTGCTATCCAAATTTTACAACACAAATAGCTCTAAATGCCCGCGTTGCGGAGAACTCACAGCAGACCTAGTACATATGCTATGGAGCTGCCGAGAATTAGCTCATATTGGTTGGAAGTGTTCAGGAAAATATCCTCCAGCACAGAAAAATCACTATCGCCCGCCCCAGTAGTGGCAATTCTGGGGGACTTTCCTTGCCCTTCAGCTCAAAAAATAACCAACAGGTTTGCAGACCTGGCCCTAATACTAGCAAGGAGAGAAATAACGGCACACTGGAAGGACCCGGGAGGCCCCCAAATGGCAAGATGGCAAAATGCACTGGAGAAATGGGCTGGATCTGAAAGCTCGGTGCTGTTAAAAGAAGCTCTACAGGGTCAAAGGTCTAGAGATGATGCCAGACATTGGGACTCTGTTGGAAAATGTAAAGTCTATGGATGCATCCACATCAGAGGATAACAACTCTGACAATGAACCAGAAACTGAGTAGACCGTCATAACCGCAATACCAAAACTCCATAGAGTACTGTTGCGGTTTCTAATAGCAGAGAATTGTTGTAATAAGAGTCCTTGATGATGGGCAAAGTGCACGTGGGGGGTAAGATTTCGTTGCTGTCTCTAATTTAATAAATTGTGTCATTGCATACTATAATCCCTTGTTAAAAGCAATAAAAAAATTTTTTTTTTAAAAAGAAGAGAAAGACCCAGCACGAAATGGTTAATTTCCGTACTGCTTAATGGTTCTTTGCTCCCACATATCCCACAAAGAGTTGGTTGTCCACCCGGAACTCTTTTGTGCGGTCAAGATAGAACAACAGCTCTCTTTTTGGGTCCAGTCGATAGAGTTGCTCCTCTTTCTTAGAGGAATGCAGGGGAGTAAAAAAAAGGTGGGCAGGGTGACAGTTTATTCCAAATTAAATGTGGTCACCATCTTCGGGAGGAAAGAGGCACAGGTGCGAAGCAATACCTTATCAGGAAATACTGTGAGATATGCAGGCCTGGATGACAAGGCCTGTATCTCACTCACCCTTCGGGCAGATGTTACTGCACTAAGAAGGCTGTCCTAAATGGTAAGCAGTTGGAAGAGACAATTGTGCAGTGGCTTGAAAGGACACACGAGGTATGTGATAGCTAAATTAAGATCCTACTGAGCCATGATGCAGGGTGTAGGGGGAAACATGTGTACAAGCCCTTTTAGAAACCTATTTACAATAGGGGACTTAAATAAAGCGGATAGAGTAGATAGATGGGCCTTAAGAGTGCCCAGAGCAGAGCCCCGCTGGGCAAGAGACAGAATAAAAAGAACATCAGACACAGAAGCAGAAAGAGGATCTAAAGACTTATATGTACAATATTTTACAAATCTTTGCCAAAGGCAGGTGTATACCGTGTTGGCGGAGGTACGTCTAGCTACCAAAATAACATTACAGACTTCAGAAGGAAGGTCGAAGGCTGTCAAATGTCACAGCTCCATCTCCACGCCTGAAGGCGGAGAATTGACAGGTTCAGGTGGAGAACCCTCCCATGCTGCTGTGACAGAAGATCCTCCCGAAGGGGCAGTCTGATTGGAGGATCGATTGCCTTGCTCAGTAGTTCAGGGTACCAGACTTTACATGTCCAATCCAGTGCCACAAGGATGATGTGGGCCCAGTTGCTCCTGATCTTCTCAAGAACTTTGGGCAGGAATGGTATGGGCGGGAAGGCGTACAGGAGGCCTGAGCGCCACTCTAGATGAAGTGTTGCCAAGCGAGAGCCGCCTTGGAAACTCCAGTACTCAAAACTGCTCAAATTGATCGTTCTCAGCCGAGGTGAGCAGATCTAACCATGGCTCTCCCCACTGCTGAAGACGTTGCACCACCTTCGAATGGAGACCCCATTCGTGAATCCGCCAAGCAACTGCAGCTGAGTTCGTCAGCACTGGCATTGAGACCCACCAAGTGTTGAACCACCAGGGAAATGCCCCAGTCATGTCCAGAGATGGCACCCTGATCGGAGGATCAGTGCTTAACTTAAGATACTCAGTACACTAGACTCTTTGTGCCCAGTCTGGAGCCACAAGGATTACTTGGGCCTGGTCGCTGTTAAAGTTCTTGAGAACTCTGGGCTGGAGTGGATTGGGCGGAAAGGCATGCAGGAGGCCTGAGCTCCACTTGTGGCGTAAATCATTGCAGAGCGATTGTGTCTTGGAAACTCCAACACTTAATACTGCTGACATTGCGCATTCTCTTTGGAGGCGAATAGATCTAACCAAGGCTCTTTACACTGTTGATAGAAACTTCGTAAGTGCAAGGAAGCCATTTTACCCGTGTACTGGACACCGGTAACTCCAAAACTAGGCATGTTTTGTTTCAAACATGTCGGAATCATACCACAATACTAATGCCAGTATTGGTGGCATAATTCCATGCACTCTGGGGCCTCCTTAAAAGGACCCTCTCCTCCCACCCTCACAGTATTGCTCCTACCAGCCTTCCAGAGTTTGCGACCACTCTGCTGCAGCCCCTCAGACAGGTTTTTGCCCTCCTGCTGCTTGACCAGTTCAAGCAGAGGAAGGCAGAACAAAGGATTTCCTGTGGGAGAGGGGATGCAACATCCTCTCTCTTGTAAATAAGTGTTACAAGGCAGGGGAGGGCTAGCTTCCCCACGCCACCGGCTTGCTTTGAAGGGCACATTTGGTGCCCTCTTTGCATAATCTGGTTTGCACCAGTCCAGGGCCCCACGGTCCCTGCTCTGGTATGAAACCACACAAAGGAAAGGGGAGTCACCACTCCCCTGTCCGTCATCACCCCAGGGGTGGTGCCCAGTTCTCCTCCAGATGGCCACTTGATTCTGCCATCTTGGAAACAAGATGTGCAGAAGCCCCTGTAAGCATCTAGTTGGGCAAGACAGGTAAGTGACGTCAGTGACCCCCTCTGAAAGGTGGTCACCTTGCAGAGTGACCAAGCCAACTATTAGGGCTATTTAGGGACTCCCTTGCAGGTGAGTCCCCAGATTCGGCGTGCAAAACTATTGTAGAGCCATTTTAGTGTTGTGTCTGGGCACATTATTTTAGCAACTACGCATGCTGCTTGTGCCCTTTAGCCTAGGGACATTTTATTCTGCTTCATTTTGTTATTTTGGAATCGGCCACTTTTGTCGTGGTGTTTTATTTTCTTGATCTATTTGTCCTTTCGCCTGGGAAAGCATTACATTTCTTAGCACAACGTTCTTTTCACTATGTGCTTTCCTCAAAGCTGTAGCGAGATAGGATTGTTGGCACAAGTGGTACACTGAGTCTCTAACATTCACAGAAACACATTTTTACATGGGGACATTATACTTCCCTATCCCATGCACGTTAGAGGGCAGTTCCAGCCAGATGACCACCGGTTCCCTGGCCTGCATGGGGATGGTGCCTCTATAGATAACAAGCATCTTCACCACTGTCATATTAAGGTCTGGGAGATGATGTCTTCCCAGGGGGAAAACCTGAAGTGCGGATTAAGGCTTATCCTACTGTGGTCTAAAATAGCTTAGGTAGGAATTGCACATATCGTGCTTAAGTGACAGTATGGTGGGACGTTTCCTGTGTTTCACTTTTCTTGTCAACATTTTGCTTCTAGTATGTTTCATCATTCTATTTATTGCATTTCATGCCATTTTATCTAAGACACAGCTGATTTAATAAACCTTACTGAATCATTTCCTGCCCCTGTTTGTCTTTGCATTTGTGAGACTAATGTAACTGAGAGAAAAGGATGAGATCTAATCCATCACAATTTCCCTGACAAGTTATTGTGTCAAGTGTCTGGTTGCAACAAATCATCCCTGTTCTTGGGCGGAGACAAGGCGTTACTAGCTAGCCGGAAACGGATTAGGCCGACAGTTGTCACATGGTGTGGGATTGGACTAAGTTCCCCACAACTCAGGTGATGCTTCCACCCAAATCCAGCAGCCTCATTGGTACAATGAAAGCCAATGCTACAACTCCACCAGGACTCCTCTGCATCGACCTCTTCTGCTCCTGGCCACCGGAACCACTGCACAGGAACCAAAAAAGCCTACATTTCCCGAGAGGACGTCTCCATGCAACATTGTTTCTCCAGCTCCTTTTAGCAAGTGCAACATTTCCACAGCTGTGCAATCTCCGGGGTCGCCAAGACTTCAGCTGCATCAATGAAGCAAGAAGGAATCTCCCTCAGAGTAAAGGAGTCACTCTCCTCCATCCGCAGGCACCTAAGGCAACGACGTCTGGCTGCTGGGATCTGCTCTTCGCAGGAACTGCGTGGATCCTCGAACACAGATGGTGGTTCTGAGTGGTTTTCTTGTTCCTCTCAGCCTTCTGTTCAACTTGGGAGACGGTGAGCCCTTACCTCTCCTTGCAAGACAGAATCCCTGTGCACTGCGATTCCTGCAGCAACCAAGGCTTGTTGACTCCTGCTTTGAAGGATCTTCAGGCTCCAAGTAGCACCGGCCTGCAGCACTTCATCCTTGCAAGGACAGTCTCTCCTCTGCTTCTCTAGAACGTGGGACTCCTCCGCCAGGTGTGCTGACTGGCCCTCACTGCAACTTACTGTGCCTGCTGCCATTGGGTTGCCTGTGGGGGTTACGGCTGCTTCTGCTGGCCCTCCTGACTGCTGAAGGTCAGCCCGGACTCCCCTTCAAGGGTCGAGTCCCCTGGACCTTGCTGGTCCTCTTCAGCTATGCAAATCCTCTTCTGCCCAGATATGCACTTGCCAAGGCTTGTTGGTGTTCCTCCTGACTAGTGATCCTAGCAGGACATCTTCTGCATGACTTCAGGAATTTCTCTGCAGCTCCTGGGCTCCACAGCTGATCTTCATTTTCATCGTCAACCCGGATCTTTACTCTCAGAAGGGTTGGCCCTGGCTCCTGCCCCACCTGGGCACTCCTGCATGGGCCGGACTCTGTCCCCTTTTTTTGCATGTCCTTTTCATCTGGAATCTACCATCGGGTTTCACTGGGCCGGTCCTGTTCTTGCAAACATCCTTTTCCAATTCCCTTTGTTATTCTTTGGGAAAACCAGGTGATTTACCTCTGCTCTCCTGGTCACTGGGGGTCATCTAGGTACTCACCTTCAGGAGTCCCAAGTTCTCCCAGCTCTCTCCTAATTATTCCACATCCTTGGATGGGGGGGCTTCACTTGTATATAAAGTGTGTACTTACATTTAGTTGGTGGTCTGCCTATAGGTAATTTAGTTCAGTGTTACTGTAATACAGTACCTTTATTTTTGCAACACTGTGGTTCCTTTCATGTGAGATAAGTTACTGTGTGACTACTGTGGTGTTGCAAGGGCTTTACCCTCATCCTCAATAAGTCTTGGCTGTTCACCACAGCTACCACTAGAGAGCCCTGGATTCCTAGACACGGTCTCAATAACTATTAGGGGTTGCCTGGACCTGATATAAGGTGCAAACATCATAGGTCGCCACCACACACCAGACCAGCTTCCTACACTGGGTCTCCCAGTGTATGTTCTGTTATTGCAGTAAATGGACGGCTGTGCCGGTGTCATCAGACTTCGCCCTCAGTAGGAACACAACACTCGAATCACTTTTGCAATCCCAGACCGTAACTTTGGAAGTCACAATTTGTAATTACAAATAGTGAAAGTTTATCCCTCTGTGAATGTGGAGGGAAGTGACCAATTATTAATTGCTCCAGTATGTAGTTTTAGAATTGATGAATATGTATATATACATGCACATGTGAATAGAAGTGTGGCCACAGAGCAATGTCATTTTGCAATTTTATGTCACCTAGTGTATAACTTAGGAACAAGTTAACAGATTTCCTATCTTGTGAGGAATAGTATACATTAGAAAAAAATGTTTTATTAATTGATTGAGTTAGGCAAATGTCTCAACAGCACGCGAGGGATCAGCCAAAACAGATCTTGAATTAATTATCCATTTTTATAATGGCCAGGATGTTGCCCTCTCCAACTGTAACTACCCTAGGAGACCATCAATACCAATATCATCTATTAACTTTAATGGAAGAAATTTATGAACGTCTAGGTATTGATAGCACATCACCTTTAGGTCTCAAGACAACATACATTCAAGTGACAGAAGTCGATCCGTCAGACAATTAGATGAGTCCTCCAAAGAACTGATTAGAAACATTTCCAAAAGCTGAGTGCCTGTGCTACTGCAACATACAACAAGGACATTGTACTTGACATTGTAAGAGGGTTGTAGTAGTGTAGTGGTCTCTTGAACACTAGAACAAATAGTGACAATAAGAACTGTTACCCCCATGTAGAACTAAAATGTCACCCCCTCAGTATTAGAAGCTAAAAGAATTAGAGGACAGAATAGACAGGGATTCAGATAACTATCTCAACGAGGCACTCACTGAGGAAGAATTATCAAACAGCACTCAGAATGACCGGGAACAAACTCTGACTATGTGGAGAACAAGCGAAATCTCTGCATCAATTATGGCAGTTAAGCAACAGTTTGAAATCTGGGGTATACGGCTATCACAACCAACCAGCCCACGTTATCCTTTTCCCCTATTGTTAAATCTGAAAAATGAACCAATTCAAAAAACTGAATCACAGGCCCGGACGTCGGGGAAGCGGAACAGTGTCAAACCAAATGGGGGGAAAAAGATTCAAATACCTCTATTAACCCCCTAATTGTAGGGAATGGAGCACAAGACGAATGGAGATGGATGGCACATACCCTAAATTCAAGGAGAAATTCAAGGAGAAATAATTGACCCACCATACGTAACACACCAGATACAGATCAAAGGCCGACCGTTACTATTATGTCCTGGAACATTGCGGGAGCAAAAGCATCTATTACAGAAGGATTTACAGTAATGTCCAGTTGCAATTACTCAATAATAGTGCTGCAAGAAACATGGCTGGTAGACCCGATAGAACTAGGAGGCTATTCTCTACACCATATTGGAGCTGAAAAATCAAACAAATCAGGCAGGGCAAGCGGTGGTCTAGCCACATACATCTCTACGGCACTTCAGGTCACAACAGAACAGCTGGCCTTCTCATCAACGGACTTACAAGCAATAAAAATCAATTTTAGTTTCAATCGTCATGCTCCACTAATTATCTTTAATGTCTACGCCCATCCGCTGAACCATTGCAAAATACTTCTCTTCGAGAAGTTACTACAAAAGGTAGAAGAGATACGGTACGCTAATCCAGCATGGGACATTTTAGTAACAGGCGACTTTAACAGTAATCTGATATATACTCCAGAACCGGACGAGCAATTGGCAGCAGAAAACGCAATTTGGTCAGTGCTACCACAGCAAACATCAATCCAGATGAAACTGGATATAAGGGGCAAGCAATTGGTCGAGGCCTTAGAACATCTGAGTATGAGGGTGCTAAACGGCAGGGTGAAAGGTGATGTCCCGCCCAGCTTTACTCATCATAGTGCAAAGTCTGCAACTACAATTGACTATACTGCTGTCTCTCTTCCCCTGCTGGCACATGTTAAAAAATTCAAAATCATACCTACTCTTCACAGTGACCATTCGCTTCAGCACATAGAATTGGCTTGGAACGCTCCGTGTTTTCTTCCAGCCATGAATGAATTAGGAACAGTAACCTCTGTCAATCTAAACCGCTTGTTTTGGACGGAGTCCTCTTTACCACAGCTCTGCAAAAATATAAAAACCCTGCTTCAATCAGCAGCATGCCAAGATCTCTCAGCTGGGGAAGTGTGGGCCAGCTTTCTACAGTTAGTACCATCACTTGGCTCGGCCAGGCGTCAAGCTCCAAATCATAACCGGAAGCCACTGACTTTGCCACCAAATATCTTAGAATTAAGAAAGATTCTGAGACGTAAACTCAGATCCGCAAAAGACAGACCTCCTACAGAATCTTTATGTGCCCAAATAAAAACACTTCGGAAAAATTATAAGAAACAGCTATGGCAAATACGAACCCAAAAGGAGGATGATTTCTGGATCAAATTACTTTTCAACTTAAGAAAGGCTAATACTAGAGAATTCTGGATGTCAGTGAATGAAATAGACAGAAAAGCAAGAGTAATAAACTGTACCTCAATTTCAGAAGATAAATGGGTGGAGTACCTGTTAGACATCTTTTTCAAGCCAACCCCTCCTGTAGAAAATCAGCAACGGAAGGCTTCACTAAAACCTACAGACGTTCCTCAGAGTGATATGAAATTCAGTGCCAATAAAGTAGCCCAGGTGATCAGAAGGAGCCGTAGGGACGGGGCCCCCGGCCCTAATGGTCTCCCACAAGCTATATTTAAGGCAGATCTCGATTATTGGTCAGCCACTCTGTCAATACTATATGCCGAAGTCGAACGCAACAGTACCATTCCTGATAGTTGGAAAGGATCCATCATTAATCCTATATACAAAGGAGGCAGCAGGGCAAACCCAGCTAGCTATAGGCTGATAGCTCTAATTGACAGCGAGGCCAAATACTTTGCCTCTTTAATCCTAGCAGACCTGCTCACCTGGTCCAATTTAAATAACTTGGTCCCTATGAATCAAACTGGTTTCCGGAAGGGCTACGGCACAGTGACTAACATTATTGCGCTAGGAGATATAGCCAATCGAGCTAAGTGCTTAAAGAAAAATTTACACATATGTTTTGTGGACTTCAAAAGTGCTTTTGATCGTGTGGACAGAGCAATTCTCTGGAACAAACTACGGAGTTGGGGTCTGCAAGAACATATTTTGAGGTGTATAGAAATGCTGTATGACAGAACCTGGGTACGACTCAAGGTAGCAGACGGCTCAAAAGTTTCCAGGAAAATACCAACAAATATAGGATTAAAACAAGGCTGCGTGTTGGCCCTGCACCTCTTTAACCTCTTCATGGCCGATCTCTCTGCAAAACTAGACGCAACCAACTCACATTCTCCAAGGATGGGAAGTCTGGCTATAACACATCTGTCATATGCTGATGACATTGTTCTGTTAAGCCACACAAAAATAGGGTTGCAATGACTGGTTACTGCCTTGGCGAATTTGCAAAGACAAACAAACTAGAGGTTAACACTTCAAAGACAAAAACAAGGTCAATAGGCTGCCCTTTTAATCCTGCAAATAAAACTAAATTAAACGGTTTCACTCTCGATACGATCTGCAGCTACAAATATCTTGGATTTACAGTAGACAATAAGATCAATTTTGTGCCACAAAACCAGTATATTCTGCAGAAGTCCAAAGCCCTGACGTTTGCTTTCTGCACTCTTGCTAAAAGATTAAAGGGCCCATCATATAAACCACTAATGTCTGTTATGTCGGCCAAACTCCTTCCAGCAATTACGTACGGAAGCGCAGCCCAGTACGGGGAAGATGCTAGCCTCCTGGAAAGGCAGCAAATAAAAATCTATAAGCAAGTCTTCAATCTCCCTCGCTCTGCTTCCCCTGCACAGATAAGGCTGGAATTTGGTCTAACGCAACAGCACCTCGACAGAAAGGCCCACACAATTAAGACCTGGTACAAAATAAGTAAAAACACTGTCAGCCCGCTAGTAGCGGCACTATGGAGGTCAGTAAACGGCAATCTTAATTCAGTATACAATAGATACCTGAACAACTCCTTGCAAGAGACGAAAACAAAGTACTTATGGGATTCCAACATGTCATATTCCCTTTTGTGTCGAGCGATAAAAAAGGAAATAAGTATCCAATCTTTTCTAGATGATAAAGCTAAACTTGCCCAACGCTCACACGCCTGGCTGGTAATGCACACTTATACCACCATGGCCTCGTCACAATACTTGGCCGAAACCTTTGCACTTCACATCAAGCATCGCTTCTTGACTCTGTGTTTGGGAGCATTTCCCGCTAGAGCGGATCAACCATCGTGGAAGAATAGAGGAGAGACTTCCTGCAGGCTATGCAAAGGCCCGAAAGAAGATATGGTTCACCTGATTTGTATTTGTCCAGCCTTAAAAGAAGCCCGCAGACAACTATTAAAACCGCTTTTTATGAGGAATGGGACTCGCTCCTGCCGGTCAGCGGTGATGTCAATGTTTGATCCAAATGATGCACAATCAATATGTAAATTTATCAAATTCTTGACTGCACACACCAAAGACGTAAACCTGCCATCCGGGACGCATTCTTAATCACGCACTTTTTTGCATCTTAGAATTAAGAAACTGATTTTAGATCCCCGCATGGCTTCACAGCAAATGAAATCACAGAATTTTATAGAATTTTAGAGATGTTTTATCTGTAAACATGTTGCATTATGAGACGATTGTTATGGTTTTTATTAACTAAACAATAAAGACGAATAATAATACATTAAAAAAAAAAAAAAAGAATTATCAAACAGTACAGACAGGAACATATATGACTATCTTAAAGGTGATTCTAAGTGGGACTTTCATGCAGTTAGAACAAAAGGACTCTTTACAAAGCCTGCTGCAGTTGTGCAACTGATGGTAAGGTAGCCTCTAATAACCCTCAAAAGAACTGAAATCCCTTCTATGTGTACTGAGGGAAGTGCTCCAAGTATAATCTATCATAATGATCAAGGAAAGATAGTGAAAAAATAGCCAAATGCCCCAGTGACCCACATACTAACCAATATAGATAGTGAAGAGGCACAGCAAGACAATAATTACATTTTTGGTATATATGAAATAAAAAGTAAAACATTTTGGAAGTGTGGAAACGTCCTGCCTGATAAACAGGGCAGGACAGATACAAAGTGAACCTTCTTTTATAAAGATATTCATTTTTAATTCTTTATATGGGACACTTACACTATCATATGGCCAGTGACAGAAGATATTGAAGTCATTTTAACATTTCAGTGGGATCATGGGCAGCAGCTGTTATTCCATCCCAGAAAAAAACGGCTCACCCCTAATACTAGAAAATCTGGTTGACACACTTCTCACAGCCATTCAAACTTGTGGGATTTGAGAATATGAGTAACCCACAAATAGTCATACATTCATGATAACGTTATAGTGTTCACTGCATCAGGCAACAATCCACTTAGGCCACCAATAAACGCATCCACCCAAGACTTATTTATAGCTATTGTTCTGCAAAGATTAGGGATAAATATGTCGGATTTTCATCTTCACAGCTTAACAATTTATGTCAAGTCCAGAAATACTCCATGAGGTAAATTAGGGTCCACTTCCGGTGTAAATAATACAATAGGAAGTGCAACAAAGTATTATATAAACAATATAACGAAGGAGATTGAGTATTTACATTAAAAACAAAGTAAGGACTAAATATAAGACTAAACAGAAGACCATGTCCACCAAAGAGACATGGGGTTCCCTTCAAATCACATGGTGAAGGTGTTTCACGGAGATAAGGCTAGGCTAGAGAAACACTGTAAGGAACAGCACAAGGCAATAATAAAACATGCACATGCCTGGCCCCAACATGGCACATTTGATGACAAAATTAGACCACATGACTATTTTCTTGCAAAGCAAATACACAGGGTCTAAATTGGAAAAAAGGAAGGCCACCTTATCCCTATGGCGAGTTTTTGCGAAAAGAAAGATGAGCGTATTGACTGTGATTATGTAACACTCCTACAGCACACCCACCGCCATACCTGTCACTAGGGAGTAACTTTGAAGACAATGTTGAAACTAAATATGTGACACAGGTTAACGCACGATTCACCTTACGCATGGACGAGAAGTCCCCTCAACAGGAGAAAGACAATGATGACAATGACAGTACTAAGTAATTAAGGGACAAGGATAAGAAGGTGTCACTTATGTCAGCCTCCTGGCCCCAGAAGGGGCCTATGGCTCCTCGACAGATAGTAGCAGGCGTCTCAGAAACATTAGGACAGCAACACGGAGAGACACCAACAGGAGAATGGGTAAAGGGTCAAGGTGACGGACCTAGTGGCTTAAAGGAACAATGGGGAGTAAAAAAGGCACTAGTATGAAATGGGGTTGGGCAGCAGGATCATGCCTTAGATATGGGGACCAACCTCCACAGAAGGCAAGGTGAACTACACAATAGTAAGGAACGGAGAGAGGGCACCCTAACTAGTGAAAAGGGAGTGCCTTGAAAAGATACAAGGTTTAATAGAACAATACAGGGGTCCACCTTTCAAAGTTGGAAGGAGGTGAAAATGATGACGATTTGATAAGATCAGACCCCATCTGAGCAAAAAGAAACAGGAGAACCTAGACAGACAATTTACAGTCTGAGAGGTATCATGGTCAGCCCTACAAAGGGACGTTTGACATGGGAGGTTGTTTGACAGCACGAAAGGACACACACTGCACCCCAGACTGCCTGACAGAAAGTGATTTGCTCCAAATGAGATAGTGGGTGAGGAAGAAAAAAGTTGGTACAATGTTGTCCCTTTTTTTTGACATCTTAGAAGGCTGGACAGAAGGCCTGGCACAACAAATTGGGCCATGGCTACAAGAAAGTTCCTTTGAACACTGAGACATGGCAAATGTGGAGATGTGGATTTTTCAGGGCATAGGGGTTCAAGAAAGACTATTCCTATATGCAGAAGAGTCTGCGCATATGGCAAAAGTAGGCCAGAAAATATGATTCATGTTATCTTCAAGGCTTGGTTGACACACCCCTGTCCCAAATGCCCCTAATCTAAAAAGAAAGAGGAGTACAACTTTATGTACCACAGGCTCATATGGACAAAGAGAACCTTAAAAAACAATTGCCATCCCTCGTCAAAGGGGCTGGGAAGTGGGTAGCAAGCTCATGAAAAACATAATGCAGGAAATACTCTTGCTTTAGGTGATATCAAAAGTGTATCAGGTTCCCTCATAAGAGACAAGACGGACACATTATTGAAGAAGGCAGGAGTACAGGACGTGACACTGAGTGACCCTACATGTGACGGATCATCCCTTCAATAACTACAGAGGACTTGTTTGGAAAAAACAGAGAAAAATATATCCAGACATCAGGTCCCATATGGCACAGACAATGCAGCCAAATGAGGATCCATCCCAATTGCTTAGCAGAATGAAGACAAAATGGACCCAGGAAGTTGGGGAAAATTGGGGCATGACCTGAGGAAATGCAGTACTCATAGTGAAAAATGGACTACAAGCTGAAGTGCAGGACAAACTACACAACATAGTGGCCTTAGACCCCAAACCATGGACAGAGATACAAGCACACACAATACACTTCTGTAAGAAGATACAGGAAAAGGAAAAGAGCGATAAAGACAAAATTAAAAAAACAGCAGCCAAATTAGTCCAGCAAAAGATAGCCAAGACATTTAGCCTTCACCAGTGCAGTGTATACCATCACCACAGAAACACCCAATCTGACAGGGAGGCTAGTCAAATTACCAAAGAATCTGGCGCCAGGGCTCCTATTCTGCGGTGCCGGGCAAAGACCTCATCCTGGAGTATAGGCTCTGAAGGTGTCAGCAGCCTATGGGACACTGATGGCAAGTGACCACACCCATGCGATGTGGGCATGTGTCATCTCTCATGATCCCAACATGCAAATAAGAGACATATCAGATGACCAGTTGTTTGCGGATGACCCCAAGAGGACAGTGACTGTTTACCAAGACAGTAACCCTACACACAACACTAGAGACAAGGCCTGCAAAGCTAAGAACTGTCTCGGGCCTTATTAAGGATGATGGCCTTGCACAGGTGCCTCCCAGCTTGTGTACAAAGGGCCCCCATGATGTAGGCCTTGTCCCCACGGCAGTACACTTCAGAATAACTGCAGGAAGGAAGGGGAAATACTACCAAGAATGAGGCAGTACCCTCTCTCTAACGAAGCAAAGGAAGGCACTGCGTCTGTAATACAGCTATTAGTAGAGCAGTGAGTCATATACCCAGGAGTATCCTTCTGCAACACCCCAATTAACCCCGTAAAAGATGCCTAGGGAACTTTGTGGCATATGATTCAAGAACTGTGCCCACTTAATGACAGTGATGGCAGAACTCCCTGCAGGGCCGACCCTTCCATCATTCTTACCAACATACCTCAAGATGCCAATACCCTTTAGTCACAGACTTAAAGAATGCATTTTTCAGCATTCCCCTACACCCAGACAGCCACTCTGGCTGCATTTTAATACCACAGTTCTCAGCATCTCCATTCTCGGTTACCTTAAGGGTACTGCGAGCCCCCTAGCGTCTTCAACAGCATAGTTGAAAGTGACCCAACCAATTTTTAATCTGACAGCACAGTGTTGGAGTATGTTGATGACCTAATGATCTGCAGCCCTACAGAGGAACGGTATAGAAAGGGCACTGTGGGGGTTATTCCAACTTTGGAGGAAGTGGTAATCCGTCCCAAAAGTGACTGTAAAGTGACGGATATACCACCAGCCGTATTACGAGTCCATTATATCCTATGGAACTCGTAATACGGCTGGTGGTAAATCCGTCACATTTGGGACGGATTACCACCTCCTCCAAAGTTGGAATAACCCCCTGTGTGTCTGTTGGGCATCCTTGCTCAAGGAAGCTACAAGGTGGACAGAGACAAATTACAGTATTGTCAGGAAGAAGTCCAATACTTGGGATAACGGCTGTCGGCCTCAGGCCGCCAAGTTATGCCTGAAATAGCAGCATCCATCAGACAGGTGACAGAGCCAGAGGCTGTGAAAGGAATGCAGAAGTTCCTGGCTTATGTATTTATGTCAGACAATGTGTTTTTGACTTCAGTGCTTTAATAGCCCCACTACCCGTGTATATCAAACACGCTAAAATGCAAAAGGACAGGAAAACTGAGATGAAGCAATACTTTTGCAAACTAAAGACAGAGAAAACAAATGCACCAGTGTCAGGGACATCAGACTACAACAAAGAGTTTTTTTCTATTTGCCACTGCAATGGTCATGTGATGACGGCTGTCCTCATCCAAAAATATCCTCTAGGCCACATACCGATTGCTTACTTTAGTGGCCTACCTGATTCTGTCATGAAAGGCCATTACCCCTGCAGACACGTGTCAGCCACAGCAGCCTTTGTAGTAGAGAGAAGTGCCCCCATTGTTATGGGTGCACCTGTGACACTCATTCAGAAAGCCAAAACAACACTAACACAGAGAGTATCAGGGTACAAAATAATATTATCATTGCCATCTCACAAGGTAGTTAAGTGCCATAGTCGACCCTGCCACCTTCCTTGCGCACCCCACTTCAGATACAGACGATAATGCCCATGACTGTACCACATACACTCCAAATGAGTGTAGCCAAGCGACTGAAGACCCCATTCCAGGTAGTGTTGTATATTTGGTGGATGGGTCTTACACAAAAGATCAGGACATGGGAGTGAGCACGCAAGTGCAGCAGTAGTCAGAGCTGCGCAGCATGACTCTTCAAATACACTGCAGATAACAGAACAAATAACCTTGCCACCTCTCATTACTAAGCCAAGGCTACTGAACTACTGGCATGAGTTGCAGCCCTCAAACAGGGGATAGGGAGAAACCAACACAGCATCATACGGTGAAGCAGACATGGGTTCCTCAAGTCTGATGGAAGCCCTGTCATTCACTGCCCCCTTTTGGATCCTTGACACTGCCACACAAAGTCACAGTGGTGAAGTGCGCAGCCTACACTAATGCCCACGACTTTGTGCCTGCGGAAACACCCTGGCTGATTGGACAGACAAAGATGCAGCAAAATGCCCCCTTAACACTGCACACACCACAGTTTTGTTAGCTAGTGAAACATTGGTACCTTTGGACCCCATGGACGCTTCCAGACATTACACAGAGACAGCTCACTTACACTTAAGAGAGATACAAGAAAGCGCCCAGAGCATGATAAACAGTTGTGGGAAGCAAGAGGATGCACACAGACAGGAACAGATTTAATATACAGATATCCACAGGGAAACCTGTTATGCCCCAAGCATTGTTACTGATAGCCCAAAACCAGATGCATCTTCCCTCACACACCGCTACAGACAACATGTCCTTCCAAACAGCCCAGGATTGGTTTGTTCCCAACTTACATGAGATGGTCACAATGTACATACAGACTTGTGCCGTGTGCCAGCAGTATTTACCCAACCTCACCATTCCACGGCCGCAAGGGCCCTTCAAAGCCCTACACCTTGACAATGTTGACATGACTAATAAAATGCAATAATTACTGTTGCCCCATTGTTGTTGTCTGACCATTCTCCAGATGAATCAAAGCTGGACCTTGTGTCCATTGTGATGCCAAGTCTGCTGCTATTTTTCTGGTCCATGAGGTGGTATTAATTTAGAGCATCCTTGAGGGGATCAAATGCAACAATGGCACAATTTGTTAATAACAGTTTTGCGAACCTCACCACGATGCTAGGCATCACACAAACTTTCTTCTATCACCCCAAAGCAATGAAATTGTTGAGCACCTTAACAGCCTCTTGAAAAATAAAGTCTGCAAACTGTGTGCAACATTACACAGGAAATGGCTGTATTGCCTCCCAACAGCTCTGTTTTATCTGAGGAACACCCCTAGTTCCGATCATCACTTAACTCCACATCAGATAACAGGCAGGACAATAAATATTAATGTTCCAGGGACCCAAAAGATTGCAAGCAGAGAGTGCGTCTGAAGTTGTATAAACTGAAATTAGTGTTTACGTGGCAGAGCTAACAAAAGCCGCACAGTTTTTCTCTAAACAGGTTGCACGTGCATCAGACGTGCAAGAGCTCCAAAGCACCTCCTGCAGACGACCCAAGACCAACAATGCCAATGGACACCCTCTGTACATCAGGAGCTTCATCAGAAAGTGCAGGGACCCCAGGTTTCAAGGACCCTTTCCTGTCAATGAAAGCACAGACACTGCTGTGAAGGTCTAAAGCCACAAATCATGGATCCATCTGACGCGCATCGCCTGGACCCAGTTGTACAAGTTACTTACCTTCGGTAACTAAATATCTGGTAGAGACATATTCTAGTTGCAGATTCCTTACCTTAGAATTTTCCCCCAGGCGTCAGACTGGATCTGGAGATTTTTCTTCAAGCAATACCATTGCGCGTCGGTAAGTGGTGTAGGTCAACTTGCAGGCATCGTGGTCGCTGTGATGATGCCAGGAGTAGTACATAGACGCCGCCCTCGCGCAGTGACGTCAGTTTCTGTTAACTACGTTCCACGCCAGAGCGCAGAGCAACTAAGAACACCGAGATTGGTGCGCCAGAGCTAAGGACCTGAAAGGGGGACTCCCTGTCCCTAGAAATCAGTTCGCAAGCGGGGAGGATGGGTGGGCAGTAAGGAATCTGCAACTAGAATATGTCTCGAACAGCTATTTTGTTACCAAAGGTAAGTAACTTGTACATCTGATAGAGACTTCTAGTTGCAGATTCCTTACCTTAGAATAGATACCCAAGCAATGCCATCCTCAGTGGTGGGCTGCGAACCAAGATCATACTAGAAGGTCCTGCAGGGCCAAACGACCAAAGTAGCCGTCTCAACGGACCTGACTATCCAGGCAGTAATGCTTAGCAAACGTGTGCAGGGATGCCCACATAGCTGCCTGACAGATATCTAGGACAGGAACTCAGCGTGCTAATGCAGTGGAAGCAGCAGCTGCTCTGGTGGAATGAGCACACAAGCCTTCAGTAGACTGCTTCTTACCCAAAGCTTAACACATTTTGATGCAAAGAAGCACCCATTGAGAGATGGTACGCTTTTGCACTGCCTTCCCTTTTTTTCACACCCACATAGCCAATGAAGAGTTGATCGTCCACCCAGAAATCTTTAGTACGATTGAGATAGACCGCTAACGCTCCTTTTTGGGTCTAGATGGTGGAGTCTAACCTCCTCATGGGAAGGATGCTGCGGTGCGTAGAAGGTAGGCAAAGTGATGGACTGGCCTACATGAAATGGTGTAACCACCTGAGGAAGGAAGGAAGCTCTAGTGCGTAGCACTACCTTGTCAGGATGTACAGACAAGTATGGAGGTTTTGAGGAAAGGGCCTGAAGCTCACTCACCCTGCGAGCAGAGGTGATAGCGACCAGAAAGACAGATTTGAAGGTGAGGAGCCGCAAGGGACAATTATGCATTGGCTCAAAGGGGGTACACATCAAATAAGTAAGTACAGGATTAAGGTCCCATTGAGGCATGATAAAGGGAGTGGGAGGGAATAACTTTTTAGGAACCTACTCACAATAGGAGATTTAAAGAGTGAGGGCTGATCAGATGGCATAAGAAAGGCGGAAATGGAAGATAAATACCCTTTAAAGGTGCCCAAAGCAGAGCCCTGCTGGGCTAAAGAAAGAATGAACAGAAGAACCTCTGACAGAGGGGATCAACAGATTTGTTGGTACACCATGCCACAAATTTATTCCAATGACAGGCGTATACAGTTTTAGTCGATGGACGCCTGGCTGCCAAGATAACATTGCAGACTTCGGATGGAAAGGCAAAAACCATCAACTGTTGCCGCTCAATCTCCACGCATGAAGGTGGAGGTTGGACAGGTTCGGGTGCAGAACTGTCCCCTGTCGCTGCGACAGAAGATCCGCCCGAAGAGGCAGTCTGAGTGGAGGATCGATGGACATGCTCAATAGCTCTGGATACCACACTCTTCGCGCCCATTTCAGAGCCACCAAGATGACTTGGGCCCGGTCGTTCTTGATTTTCTTGAGAACTCTGTGAAGAAAAGGGGTAGGTGGGAAGGCGTAAAGGAGGCTGGAATTCCACTTGAGACGAAAAGCATCTCCGAGAGAGTGCCGCCTTGGAAACTCTAACACGCAAAACAGCTGACATTGTGCATTCTCTGCTGAGGCGAACAGCTCTAACCAAGGCTCTCCCCACTGCTGAAAGAGACCTTGTGCCACCTCCAGAATGAGACGCCATTCGTGATCGACTGTGTATCGACAGCTGAGTTCATCAGCTATGGCGTTGAGGGAGCCCACCAGATGTTGAACCATCAGGGTAGTGCCCTGATGTTCCAGCCATGTCCAGAGGCGTAGTGCCTCCTGACAAAGGGTCCAGGACCCTACTCCGCCCTGTTTGTTGGAGTACCACATGGGGTTATTATTATCCGTGAACACCTGCACGACTTTCCCTTTGAGAGAGGGAATGAGTGCTTGTAACGCAAGTCCAGAGCTCCATCAGATTTATTTAGAGCCCCTACCTATTCCGCCAGAGACCAGGGGCCTCTGATCTCCGCCACTCCCATGTGGCTGCCCCAACCCAGAAGTGACGCATCTGTCACTTTAGAAAGATCGGTTGGGAAAGGGAGATGGATCTGCCGTGGTCCCAATTTGGATTCAAAAGCCACCACTGCAGGTCTTTCGCAGTCCCCTCCGAGATCTGGATCATGTGGCCGCTCTATCCATTAGGTTTTGAAAACCTCCTATATCCTCCGGTGGAGAATCTGATGGACGAGGAGGTGGTGTGTGAAGGAGTAGGAACTAAATATTAGTCCCATTCATCCCTAGGATGTTGTGGTGTTGAAATCTCTCCTTCTCTTTCATCCCCAGAAAAAGAAACATCATCTCTGGGGGGAGCGGCTATTGTAGACTGCGGTGTAATCATGGGAGTTGCTGGAGGTGGTGATATACTCCTTGGTGTAGCAGGAGAGGTCGGAAGAGGCGGCTGCTCCTCAGCTGCGGTTGGGAACCTCCTCTTATAATCCTGTAACATGCACTGCAAGTCTTGAATCAAAGAGGCAGGCATTTGCACAGTGTCTCTTGGCTGATGTGAAGGTTCATAATAGCGTCTTTGATGAGTATAATAAGATTGGTATGGTTCGTACTCATCCTCATCTTCCTCCTCCTGAAACTTGACATGCAACTGGGATGGGCTGTGTGCATCACCAAACGGGCCCTCATCTGACTCCTCCAAGTCAAGCAGATGGCTAGGAAGTAAGGTTGTTACCTTACTTGGTGAAGTATCTTGCAGATAGATTGTAGACCTAGACATCGCAGTAATGTTTACTGTAGCGTGAAGGTCAGGAGACCCAGAGGAAATGGGAGTCATGTCTTGGCTTACAGCTACTTTTGGCATTGACGATGGCCCCGTCAACAGAATTGGTGTTGTGGACGATTTCTCCCTCAACAACGGTCTCGTCGACGACGGTGGCCTCGTTGGCGATGGTGTCGACGTTCCCTTCAGCGACAAAGTCTTTTCTGGATGAGCCTTCATCGACGTGGTCTAACTGAAGGAACAGGAGCGTTTACAACAGACGTCGATGTAGTCGCAGTCGACGGTCTCGTTAACGAGGCAGTGGAGACGGTAGATGTGCAAACCGTCGTCACTGTCGTCGAAGGTTGTGTCGTCGTCGACTTAAAGAGATACCTTTCTAGAGGTGGAAGGAGAACGGTGACAGGACTCTTGAGACGAGGAGAGGATGGCTCCGATGAAATTGAGCTTTGTTTGCCCTTAGCACCCTCCTTATGGTGCATTTTATGACATTTCCTGGATTTCTCAGCCTGCCCCAGGTCCTCAGATCTGGACCTTTTATGAGGCATTTCTGAATCACTCTCCTCACCTGAAGTACAGGATTCTGCCTGTAACCAGGTCAACAGTCTTCCTTCTCTGTCTCTCAGGTCTTCACAGAGAAAGTGCGGCATATCTTGCAATCTTTTACCTGATGCACAGGATATAAGCAATATAAACAGTCTTTATGTGGATCATCAACATGCAGCCTTTTTTTGCCACAGGTCTTACAAGGTCGGAAAAGGCCTTTCCTAGAAGAATCCGACATTTTCCGAGTTCTCGGAGAGAAAATCTTCCTGTCAGAAGAAGTAAACTGAGTAGAGCTCTGGAGGACTCCATTCACACGACCTGCGGTAGAAAATCGGAGGGAACAAGCCTCTCTGGAGAGTATTTTAGAGGGTGCTGGAGCCTGATTGGTCATGAGTCAAATTTGGTTCCTTTTACAAAAGGACAAGGATAGGCTATATGAGTGATTTGACTAGTGTTATAGCCTATGAAAATCTTTTTGTGCTTACTGCTTTTTCATGTACAGTGGGAATCCCACTTCGACGATTGGGATGATTCAAGCAAGTAAATATATGAAATATCTAATACTTGATAAGATACAGTTTGGTAAAGAAACAACTTGAAATACCCGTAGCCTCCTTGTAGAATTAATCTGAACTATTAAGACAGATTTACACAATACAAGAAGCTAAAAGCTCAAATGGTTTATGCATGAAGTATCCAAGACACAATGATTCCAATGAAAACCATTGCCTCCGATAGGTGCATCAGTATGTTTAATGCCACAGAATTCATTTCTATTTCAGAGAAAAATTTCCCATAGTGACAATGATTGTAGAAATCACCTGCGATTGTGACTCCCGAATCTGCTAGATGAGCTAGGACATCCGTCAGAAAGCCTTAAAAAGATTAAGATACAATGGGCCATTTGTACAAAGGGCAATATGTACAAAAGCACTTTTGCGGTCACAACTGGCCATATTTGCAAAAATGCTTTTCCAGATGTACAAAGCACAAACTGCGATTCAGTACCATGTTCCTTGAATTGCAATTAGTGTTTAGCTATTTGGAAAGGGGCATATTTAGGGCATGCCTTCCAAATACCAAATTGGAGTGCTATGTATAAATGTTCTGCAACCAAATAACAATTGCAAAATATATATATATTTTTTTTACAGAAACATGCAACTTAAGAGTGGTAGTAAACACTGCCAAATGGGAAGGAGTATCCATGGCACCCCCTCCCCTCTCGGAAAGTTGAAACAAATATTTTTTAAGAGCAAGAAATGGTCCAAATACCATTGCCTGCTCTTAAAAAATTAAACAAAGGGTTTATTTTTACTTTTTTCTTAAAACACACCCAGTTTTCCTATAACACAGGGATGTATTTAAAATAAATAAATCAAAATAAAAGACTGCTTTATTAAACAGCAATCACAGATATGGTAGTCTGCTGACCCCAGCAGGCCACCATCCCTGTGATGGCTGCAATTTATAATGGTTCGCAAAGTCCAACCTACCTCATTAATATTCATGAGGTAGGTCTATTTGCAACCCACTACGAATCATTAAATGAAACTCAATGAGTTTCATACATAAGCAATTTCTTAATTGTGATACATAAAAAATTGCTATTGAGTAATCACTATTCCTAAAAAATTTATATATGGCCCCAGGTCTTAAGGTTCAGAAATGGTAGCAAGGGACGGAGTTTTTCTTCCCCGTTAGTATATTCAAAATGTAAGAGACTCAAAGTTCCAGGATTTCTATGTTGAGAAAGAAGGATGAATTCTGAATATGAAATTTTACTTGGCCAAAACTGAGGCTTCAAAATCGTCTCCAGCCTAGAAAATCTTCAATTTGTCAACCATCTGGTAGATTAACGGGTACAAGGGAAAGGAACAGAGGATTTGTTTCTAAAACGAGATGCCAAATGGGGACACTTGTAACTTTCCTCTCATGTAAGCTGATCGATCTGATGAAACCCATGAATTGAAAAAATGAATGAAGAATTGTCTTGTTCATTTACATCACTCTTTGTTATAGACTCCTTATAGACTCCTCAATTGGCCAGTGCAAGCCAAAGGTAATTTCCGATCAGTGCTGTGAAGCAGGGACCAAACACAGATTGATTCAGGTTAATCCGTTTTTCGTCCGCTGTTCCTGACTGATTACGTTACTATTTCTCCCCACTCACCCTGCCTGCTTCTCACTTCATAGCGCTTCCACTTTTTGTTTGTTTTTCTAGCACGTTGTTCCCGTCCTTAAACCCCCCCCCCCCCCCCCCCCCACGTTGTACTGCTTTACTAGCTCCCACTGCCTTTGTGTTACTTACCCCCTCCCTTCCTCTACCTGCTATCCGTCTTGGCCTGCCTTCACCCATCCTAACAAAACAAGCATTGGCAAAGCCAATACGTCTTGTCTGTGGAAGATGTATTAATTTGGTCAATCTTTTTTTAGCCATGCTGGAATGCAGGGTGCCTGAAAAAAAAAAAAAAATGAAAGCGATATGATGCAGTCAACACTGGCCGTGTCATAGCACTATTTTTTTCTTCACTTTCAACCATGTTGCACAACAGAAGTACTGTGCAACATGGCAAACAAAACATCGACAAACCTAATAGATCTGGCATAGGCAGACCTGTTGGCTTTGCCAAAGCTTGCTTCTATATGTTGTGGTCCTGTACATTTTTCCAAGTTTGTTAGAAAGCTATCATTTCTCACATTAAAGCTGTAATAGGAATAACAGTTCCTTTAAACCCACTAATGATCGGTTGATCCTGGAGAACATAGCGTATAACCTCTAACCACACCATGGGAGAAGCTTATCACTCATCTGTTGGACGCTGCATGCATTATGCTTACACCATTCTGGAAGTAACCCAACAACCCTCCCACTAAATGTCCGGTGGGGGAAGCTAGAGGTGACATATGCACTTGCAATACAAACTGTGTTGCTTCACAACAGGATGAGCAAATTTGAGACCCACGGCTTTCCGCACATGTATGAAGCTGGATTGGCTAATAGAAACAGCCTCCAGCCAAATGCCAGAATAGATCTGAAAAGCTGAACTTCACATTATGGAATCCAATTCAAGTAAAGCATCTGCTGTAGACAACCCCTCAAACATACTACTATTTTGTAGTCTTGGGCTCAATGTGTTGCATACATACTGTATAGACCATGATGTGTGCCAGTTTGTGAATGACAAGGTTTGCTTGTGATGTTGTTATTCAGACAACACAGCCAAAATAAAGTGGTTACAAATATTGAAAATGACATGGACAGCCAAGCCAGAGACAGAAATAGTATATTTGTATGCCCAGTCATGATTGAGTCAAAACCTCATCTTGCTATTCTGTCTTTCAAAATAAAGTTATGGGCGCCCTATTTCAATAAGACCCTTTACAGCTACTATTGGTAAAGGTCTCACATTTTAAGTCCAGGCTGGTGGCAGACATCGAAATGGAAACAATTGAGAGCTTCTAACATTAACTGAAGGAAAATGATACGGACCCAAGCAAGTCCCTATTGAGGCAGGCAAAACATTGCATGACTCCCTAAGGATTGTAGCTCCTATCTTTGCTTTCTTGAGAGTTCATATCGCCTGTGGGGCTCAGGGTGCCATGCCCACAAACCACTGCCTGTGGCAATGGTAAGTCACCCCTCTAGCAGGCCTTACAGCACTAAGGCTGGGTGCACTATACCCCAGGTGAGGGCGTAGCTGCATGAGAAATATTCCCCTACGGTGTCTAAGTCTATTTGTCGACATTGTAAGTGCAGTGTGGCCATACTGAGTAAATGGGCTGGGAGTTTGTTATTACGAACTCCACAGCTCCATGATGGCTTCACTGAAGTCTGGGAAGTTTGGGATCTAACTTCTCAGCACAATAAACCCACACTGATGCCAGTGTTGGATTTATTGAAAAATGCACCCAGAGGGCATCTTAGAGATGCCCCCTGTATTTTAACCAAACTTCTAGTGCAGGACTGACCTGTCTGTGCTAGCCTGCCACTTCCAGACAAGTTTCTGACCTCATGGGGTGAAAGCCTTTGTGCTCTGAGGCCAGAAACAAAGCCTGCTCTGGGTGGAGGTGCTTCACACCTCCCCCTCTTGCAGGAACTGTAACACCTGGTGTTGAGATTCAAAGGCTCAGGTCTCCTGTTACAGTGACTCAGGGCACTCCAGCTAGTGGAAATGCCCACCCACCAGACAAAGCACCATTTTTGTTTGGTGGCAAGTCAGGTGGGAAAATTAGGAAAAACAAGGAGTTGTGACCACTACAGCTAGGACCACCCCTAAGGTGTCCAGAACTGAAGTGACCCCCTCCCTGCAGAATCCTCCATCTTGCTTTGGATGACAGGGACCAATAGGGTTAGGTCTGTGTCCCCCTCCCCAAAGGGTTTAGACATGGGAAATGTGTAGTCACCCTCAGGGACAGTATCCATTGGCTACTACCCCTGTAGTGCCCCTAAATCCAGGATGTAATGGCTCCCCTGAACCTAGCTCGTCAGATTCCTGGCAACCTCAAGAAGACAACCAGAAGAAAGGACTGCTAAGCTGACCCCCAGCAGAGAAGATGGCAGACACCAACGTATTTGTCCCTAACCATACTGGCCTGTCTTCAGCTTCTGAAGCCTCTTCAACAAAAAGGCGACACATCCTGCAGGACTAGCGATCTCTTCCAAACCCCAATAGGACTGCCTGCCCACCAGAGGACCAAGATCTCCTGACATCAGCGGCCCTGTCCACAAAGAAAGTCCAGCAAAGGACTCCAGAACCACCCGGATCTGCGAGCCCTGCCCACTCTGCACCAGACATCCATGGCCCGTGTCCAGGTGGCTGAACGGTCTAGAGCAGGTCCCCAGGTGATTCCAACCTAGTGTCCACCCTAGGTTGACCTCTCCTGACCAACACAAAGTCACCTGCAGACTAAATCAAGAGTACGCCCTTGCCCGTGAAGGATCCAGACGAAGATACCCAACACTAAAAGGTAATCTGCATCCGCAGCCCCCTGGCCTTGGGGAACCCAACCTCCAGTGCAACAACATGCAGCAGGTGGTCTTCCTCTCTGTCCAGTCTATGGTTTCCCTAAACCGACCTTCTGGACCCAGCCTGCAGCCTACTTGAGACCCCCGGGCTGCCCCTATTGAAAAGCATTGGGAGCCTGACGCTTAGTTTGCACCCTGCACCCGGCCGCCGCTGAGGGGGTGTGTGTATTTGCTGCTGACCTGTGGCCCCCCCCCCGGAGCTCTCCTAAACCCCCGGATCGGTCTTCCGAAGGCGCAGGTATTTACCTGCTGGCAGATCCAATTCTGAGTGGCTGAGTCTCCATAGGACGCAATTTTAAATCTTGCAGCAACTTTGACGCCGGCCCGTGTTGCTGGTGGCGGGTGTTTGGGGTTAATTTGAACACCAACCTGTGGACATCCTAACCCCTGGAGACTGGAACTGTAAGTCTTGTACTTACCTCAAAATTGTACTAACTTATCTCTCCCCCCCCCCGAACTGTGTTCGAAAAATTGCACTTGTCAACTTTTAAAACAGATTGTTGCTATTTACTTAAAAACCATTTTACTTACCAAATGGAAATAACGTGGTGTTGGTACATATGCTTGCTACTTACTTGCAAATGTACTTACCTGCAATCAGAATCTTGGAGTTCCAGAAATAAAATAACAAAATATATTTTGGCTATATAAAAACAATTGGCCTAGAGTTAGTCATTGAGTGTGTGCTTCATTTATTGCCTGTGTGTAAACAACAAATGCTTTTCACTACCCTTTGTTAAGCATTACTGCTCGACCACACTGCCACAAAAGAGAGCATTAGTATTATCTTCTTTAGCCTCTTTTAAGCCTCTGGGGAACCCCTATACTCTGTGCACACAATATCTCATTTTGATATAGTATATACAGCAGTACATCCTTCACATAATGCCATTGAGTTCTGAAGATGATATTGGATTGCCTGGTTTTAAATCTTCCATCTAAAAGTATTAACAATTATCTTCAGGGCTCACTATGAAGATTCAGAAGCGTCTCTGGGCACTATGGAACGCATTCCAGGTCACAACGCAGCTTTAGGGTTTTATTTCAGATACTTTCTTAAAAAATAAATTTAAAAAAACAGGTTCATCAGCTTGACTCTGGATCAGTACTTCCTGAGTCTGCAACTAGTGGTGCACTCATTTCACATGGTAACACTGCCTCTGGAGACATTTTACCAAGTGGATTGGCTAGCATCTGTGGATCCCCAAAGTCCTTCTTCTATGTTGAAAAAGAACATCAGCAATATATTTGATTTACCTTTGGGGGTAAGTATTACTAACACAGACGTATCCCATTTAGTCTTAAATTGTCTCCAAGTATATTCACAAAGATGCCATTTGTAGTTGCGTTCCCCTCTTCTCCGTGAGGGATTCCACCTTTATCCTTACCTTGAAGCATAGCTCTTCATGACTACGTCTCTGGTTGACACTGAGTATCTTCGACTAATGCACACCTTTTTCTGGTAGAGAATTTTCTATCAGCATCAAATAAACCTCACTTAGTTCCATCCGGTCTAGTTGTTTTTAGGCTTTTCAGCCTCGTTCGGCTCCCCCGGCTCATTTAATGCCGGAAGGACGCCGGGCGCGCAGCGGACGCGCCGCTGGCGCGCCAAAGGCAAGGCCGTCTGCGCCCAGAGCCCAGAAATGCTGCTCCTTTTACCACAGACAGGTTAGTCTACTCTACCTTGCAGCTTCACGCACTCAGAGGGGCACGATCTGGCCCACCCCTCTTAGTACCCCCTGGGTCCTATGCCTCTTCTTTCTGCCCGGCCTGCCCTAGTTCCTCTAAGGTTGTCTCACCCCCGCCTCCCCCCCATCCCTAACCAGCAAATTTTTGCTCCTCAACTGTCGTTCTTTACCAGCACACTCCCTTCACATATATACCCTCATAGAAGATCTTTCCCCTGACGCCTTGTTTCTTACCGAAACCTGGTTGGGCAATGACTCAGCAGTAGATATCTGCAATTCTTTACCCTTCACCTACTCTATGGCGCATGTAGATCGACTCCATGGAAGAGGTGGCGGTTTAGCCATTATTTACAAAAATACCTTTCGGTGTACCACCTTCCCCTCTGATATCCCGGAGTGTGAAAGCTTAATTTTCTCTCTCTATCTCTCCCCCACTTTTACCTTTTCAGGTATGCTTCTCTACCGACCCCCAGGACCTTGCACTTGTTTTTTAGATTCCTTGCCGGAAGCTGCAGCTAGTCTTATCTGTAAATCCCCTAACTTTACTATTCTTGGGGATTTCAACATCCATCTTGATAATGAAAACTGTCCGCACGCCAGGTCTCTACTTGCGTCCCTCTCTGCGCTTGATTTAATTCAACACGTAATAGGACCTACCCATACCAAAGGCCATACGCTGGACCTCCTATTCAGTAATCTCCCTGTCCTCACCACCTTGCCGTCCCAGCCTTTAACCTGGACGGATCATTGCCTTTTATCTTTCTCCTTCCCTTACAAGGTTACTCCAGATGTGCAGCCTACCTCCTCAACCTTTGGTCGCATTTGGTCAAAATTGGCCCTTGTGGAGTGGCGGGCTGCTCTCCAGACCTCCTTGGGGGCCAGCACCCCCTCCACCTCCGCAGATTTATTTAATGAATGGATCTCCTCCTCTTTGGATAGTATTCTGCCCATCAAATTAAGATCTAACAAGCCCCCCCATAAGGCTAAACCTTGGTTTTCACCTCGTCTGTTAGAATTAAGAAAAAAGTGCAAAAGGTTAGAAAGAGCTTGGAGAAAGAATTACAGTCCTATTGATAGAGAAATATATAGGCAATCTGTCAGACTCTACCACCAAAACATTAAAGCCGCCCAGTCCTCCTACTACGGATTAAGAATAGAAAACTCCTCCTGCTCACAAAAGGAAATTTTTCAGATTTTTAAGGAATTAACCATAACCCCTATGCCCTCTCCTCCCACAGAGCCCTCCACTGAATACAGTAATCTTCTGGCATCTCACTTCAATGACAAAGTCATCAAGATATACTCTGGGTTCCCTTCTTCTCCTCCCACAGGTACAGTAGAGCACCAAATGATGGATCCCTCCCTCTCCGGAAGCACATTAACCGTTTTTATACCTCTCACTGATACTGTTACTACCAACCTTCTTCTTCAAATTAAATCGGGCTCCCCCCTAGACCCCGCCCCTCCCTCCATCCTCTCGCGAGTTTCAGATATTGTTGTACCTCCCCTTACAAATATACTGAATCATTCCCTATCCTTAGGTTTTCTTCCCCCTCTTTTTAAGCATGCCATCATTAAGCCTCTTTTAAAAAAAACGAAACTGGACCCATCTCTGCTGGAGAATTATAGACCCATTGCCCTCCTTCCCATTTCAACAAAAATTCTGGAGAAACATGTTAACCACCAATTAACCAGCTACTTAGAGAGCAATGAACTCCTTCACCCCACTCAAATGGGTTTTAGAGCCCATCACAGCACAGAGTCAGCCCTCCTCACAGTGACGGAGTCAGCCAGGCAACTTCTGGACCAAGGGTCTCATGTAGCCATGATTCTACTTGATCTCAGCGCTGCTTTTGATACGGTGGACCACAACCTTCTCTGCTGTAGGCTCTCGGAATTAGGGATAGGAGGCCTGGCATTGTCCTGGTTGTCCGCTTTCGTCAAAGGTAGATCTTTTCAAGTCCTGGACCGAGCCTACCTCTCTGATATCTTTCCCTTGACTTGTGGAGTTCCCCAGGGCTCCTCCTTGAGTCCAACTCTTTTTAATGTTTATCTATCCCCGCTGGCTAAAGTGATCGCTCCCTACAATCTGTCTTTGGTCACCTATGCCGACGATACTCAACTTGTGGTGTCACTATCTAGTTCCGGGGATTCGTCGGCGGCCAACCTTTTGTGTTGTATGAAAGACATTGGAGTTTGGATGATCCAGTCTAAGCTTAAATTCAATGATGGAAAGTCAGAAGGCATTGTACTAAGCAATGCCCCCCCAGCTCCTTCGCTTTCGCTGTACTCTGAGGCCTTCAATAATCTTCCTCCTCCCAAGGACCAGGTTAAAAGCCTTGGTTTTTGGGTGGATTCTCGCCTGACCATGGATTATCAAGCAAAAAGAGTTTCCTCTACATGCTTTGGCATTTTAAGAGTCCTTAGGAAAATCTCTAATCTTCTTCCCCCTATGGCCAGAAGAATCCTTGTTCAAACTCTTATCCTCTCCCGGTTGGATTATGGGAACTCACTTTTTCTCAGCGCCCCGGCTTATGTTATAAAAAGGCTGCAAACAGTCCAGAACGCAGCTGCCAGGCTTCTTGTCAATCTTCCCAGACATTTATCCGCTAAGCCTGCTCTTTCCACACTTCACTGGCTCCCTATTAAGCAACGCACTCATTTTAAGGCCCTATGCATTGTTCACAGAGCCCTGCAATATAAGGGTCCAATGTTCTTTAGAAAGCGGCTATGTCTTTATGTCCCTTCTCGAAGTCTGAGGTCCTCCTCCTCTCGACTTGTGACCATCTTGCGGTCTAAGAGAGCTTGGGGGGCCAACTCCTTCCTCACCAAGGCCGCTCGTCTCTGGAATGATCTTCCCTCTGAACTCTGTCATGAACACTCAGAACTGCTTTTTAGAAAAAAACTTAAGGCTATTCTTTTCTGTAGGTAGCTCTCTCAATTCTCCTATTGCCAGCACTGGTCAGGTTAGGTTTAGCGCTGGGATGCCTTCGGGTCACTATGCGCTTTATAAACCTTAAACAAACATCTGGATGTGCTTGCTTTTTCCTCCTCTAGAAAGAATGGAGTCTTGGAAATAAACCATCTTTTGCTTTGATTGAAAATAATGATAAATTCAAAGGCGATTATAGGGAGAACGTTGTATGTCTTATGTGGGACTGGTTAACTCAGAATAGCATAATTCCCAGATTTTGTGACTGGGTGGTAGCAGCACCATTCGAGCAGATATGCTGAGCTTATTCTACCCTACTCCTTCTGAAGTCTGCTTGTGCAAAGTGACCCTTGAAACTCTAGAGACTAACCCTTCCAAACGAAATAAAGGAGTCTCAATTATGTGTTTCAGAAATCGTAATGGCAGGGTCTGCATAGAGGAGACGAGGTAGAAAGTTCATTTTCACCAGTCAACCTCCCTTGCCAAAAGATTTCTAGTTTACCCCTGCCATAAAAATCTTCATACAAAAGCTGGCTGTGGTGTGCAGTGAGTTATTTCCAAGATATTTTACACATTCTCATGCCCAGACGGTCATATTGACCAAGTGTCAGGATGGCCTCACTATAGGCTGTTATTCCCATGCTACAGGTTCTAGGGACATTTAAGAGGAAGTGGGATAACTGTTCAAAACTTGCTAATTTCTCCAACACTGGGATGGAGGTTTTTGGGCTCCGTAAGGAACCTTAAAACATGGGCGTAAACTGCTAGCTTGAAGTCCTGGGTACCAACTCTGATTCTCTTTAAGGCCATGTTGTTCTGCATTTTTTGAATAAAGGGTTCCATTGTGTGCAACAACAACAACAAAAACCTGTGGGGATGGGGGCAATCTTGCCTTGTTCCACTCGTAACAGGCATTTGAGAGCAGTATTCACCATTTTCTTTTATGCATGCAACTGTTTTTTGAAAAATCACCATCATCATTAGCTTCACTCATGGCCCTAGAGGGATCTTGTCCAAACTAACGATTTAGGGATAGTTCACCCTATCGAATGCTTTTTTGTGCCTCCAGTGAGAAAAGGACTGTTGGGGTTCGGGTATTGTCCCTTGTTCAAAGGTCTCTGGTAAAACCAGCTTGCTGTGGGTACATCAGGTTGAGCCAGATCATGAGCAATCGCCATACCAACACTGAGGTGAATATTTTCCTATCTGCATTGGGCAATGCGATAGGGAGATGCAGAGCAAGTTGTTAGATTCTTGCCAGCTCTCAACTATTTCTTGTATCAGGGTATTATTAAAAACTGGCATCAGTGGCTCCAGTAAAATATGTACAAAGGTATTATAGGAGGCAGGGGTCAAGTCCCATTGCCTTTATACCAGGCAAACTGCAAATGGTTGTCTGGACCTCCACAATCGAGATTTCCTCTTTCAATGGAGAGCAGTCAGTCTCTCCTAATGTAGTCAGAAAGACTGCCAAGTAAGCCACCTTAGTATCGAATCACTCATCTGTAAAAAGATTGGCAATAGGAGATAAAATAGTTTTAAAATTCTTATTGTCAGAGTGCAAAACGCCATGCTCATCCATAATTTTGTGAACATGATTTTCTGTGAGGGCTTCTCTGAGTATATTTGCTAAAAACCTGTCCACCTTGCCTCCCTTCTCATAGTAGGATTGCTTAATGTACAATTAATTCCTGGCTATATCGCACAATAGTAATTGTCCCAGCTCCCCTCATGCTGTTGTAGGGCTCTATAGATGCAAACTGAATTGTCCTGCTTTTGTTGTGTTTCTAAGCTATGCAACCTCCAGATGCAGAGCTCCAAAAGGAAATTAATAGACCTCCCTTTCTGAATAGATTAAGCAGTATCTAAGTGGAGGTGGGTGTGTAGATGGGCTCAAACCTGAAAGTCTCGAGGACTGAGGAGGCAAAGTGCCCTTACTGGCAAACTTGGCTGTCCAGACAATAGTGCTTTGCGAACGTATGGAGAGATGCAAACGTATGGGGAGATGCAAACGTAGCTGCCTGGTAGATGTCTAGATAGGGACTCTGTGTGCTAACACAGTAACAGCCGCTTTGGCCCTGGTGAAAGGGGCTTGTAGTCCTTACGCGCACTGTTTTTTTGCCACTACACAGCAGATCTTAATACAAAGCACAATCCAGAGCGAGATGGTATGCTTCTACACAGCCTTGCCTTTTTTTGCTCTGGTGAACCCTACAAAGAGTTGATCGTCTACCTGGTGGCCTTTGGTATGATCGATGTATAAGTTGAGCGCTCTTTTGGGGTCCAAGCCATTGAACCTATCCTCCTCCTTAGAGGGGTTAGGTGGTACAAAGAACAGCTACAGGGTGATATTTTGGCCGACATGGAATGGAGTCACAACGTTCATCAGAAAGGATGCCTTAGTTTGCAGAAACAACTTACTGGGAAAGGTGATGAGCACAGATCCTGAAGCTTACTCACAAGTTATGCTGAGATGATGGCAATTGGAAACAAGGTTTGGATGGTGAGGAGCCATAGGGGACACTTGTGGACTGGCTTGAACTGAGTACTGTGGTATTACAAAAGGAGATGGGGAAACATACTGAAGCCATTTCAAATACCTTATCACAACAGGAGATTTAGCCATGGACGGCTGATCAGGCAGTCCCAGGAAGGCCAAAAGATAACCTTTAACAATGCCCAAGGCATGGCCTTGCCAGGCGAGGGAGTAAACAAACTAAAAGACATCAGGCAATTAGGCCTAGAAGGGGTCAATCTGGCATGCCCCCCACCAAAACAAACTTTTCCTAGTGACAGGCACATTCAGTCTTTGTCGAGGGATGCCTGGCTGCCAAGATGACATCCACTAACTCTGGAAGATCTAAGGCATTCAGTTGGCGATGCTCAATCTCCATGCATTAAGGTGGAGATTTTGAAGGCCAAGGTGGAGAACTGGACTTCTCTAGTGCAACAGCAGACTCTCCCTGAGAAGCAGCCTGATTGGAGGGCAGATGCTCAAGCCCAGTGGTTCTGGATACCATACTCTCCGTGCCCAGTCCAGAGCCGCTAAGATGGCTTGGGCTCAGTCGGACCCGATCTTCTTGAGAACTCGGTCAAGAGTGCTACAGCAGAAAGGTATACAGGAGTCCCAAGTTTAACACAAAGTGGAAAGCGTCTCTGCAAAGAAGTGCTGACACTGCATGTTGTAGTTGGTGTTAAACAGATCAAGCCAAGGTTCTCCCCATTTGTGGATGAAACATTGCACCACTTCAGGGTGTAACAGCCACTGTGATCCACAAGGCACTTAAAGCTGCATTTGTCAACCCTGGCGCTCAATGAGCCCACCAGTTGGTTCACCAATAGCAAGATCTCCTAGTGGACCAGTCACTTCCAAATGGCAAGGCCTCTTGGCACAGGGTCCGTGATCCCACCCTGCTCTGTTTGTTGCACTACAACATTGTGATGGTGTTGTCCTTGAGCAGCTGTACTAGTTTCCCAATGATGGATAGAAAGAAGGCTTTCAACACCAAGTGAATGGCCCTCCGCTCCAAAAGGTTGATATGGAGCTGGGATTTCGTCAGATACCAGAGGCCTCTGGTTTCCTCCTCTCCCAGGTGGCCACCCAAGCTCAGAAGTGACACATCCGTCACCACTACCAACTTTGGGGAGGATAGGGAGAGGGGTCTGCTGCTGACCCAGTCATGGGCCAGTAACCATAACCGCAGATCTTTCACGGACTCCTGTGAAATCTGAACGTGGTTGGAGAGGTCCACTTGAAGTTGAGACACTGGTACTTCAGGTCCCATTGCAGAGCCTGCACGCTTGATCAGCAGCCTCAGAGCCTACCACGCTGAAATCCAGGAGTGAGGCTGAAAAATTAAGATCACAGCCTCAATGCCCTGGACTCTTTCCTGGGGGAAAGGCATGAAACAGAACAGTGTCCAGAATGTCTATGATGAAGGAGAGCATCTGAGGAGTCAGGTGTGACTTCGGTACACTGATAATGAACCACTAAGATAACGGAAGGTGTGCTGTAGTCGGGAGGTGGCTGATCACTGCCTGGGGTAAGCCCGCCTTCAACAGCCAGTCATCGAACTAGAGAAAGAGTGGCATCACTCATCTCTGAAGGTGTGCTACCACCACCGACATCATTTACGTGAACATCCAAGGGCGCTGGTGAGGCCAAAGGGGAGCACAGTGAACTGAAAATGCTACTCTCCACCATGAAGAGTAGACAAGACCTGCAAATGTACCACCATTAGTCCAGATAGAAGGCCTCTCTCTGCTCCGTGGGGCCTGGCATGGCTGAAGGCCCCAGAAACTCACGCTGTGCTGGAACCAGATGTGGAATCTGCTCTGTGGCCCCAAGGGCCAAAAGGCAGACTGGGACGATGGGTAATGGAAAGACCCAAAGACATGGCCGTAGCCCTACTGTGGTTTCAGCACTGAGTCCACCTTATCTCCGAATAGACAAATGCCACCGAAAGGCATGTTCATTAAAAAAATCCTGGACATCCCTTGAAATGCCTGTAGGCTTCAGCCAGGTGTGACGTCAACACCACAGACTATGAAATCGCTCTACCCAGTGAGCCTGTTATGTCCAGCCCACATCAGATGGTGAACTTCCCTGCATCTCTGCCTTCTACAATCACCTGTAACAGTATGGCTTGGACCTCTTCCTAGATCATTGGCAGCACAGAATCCAAACTGTGAAGGTATATCAGCCCAAAAGGCATGTGGTGTTCACCGACTGCAATGCTCGGCTTGTGGAGGAGAAAACCCTCTTATCAAAGGTGTCCAGGATCTTGGATTACCTGTCTGGTGAAGTGGAAGGTAAAGTGCTAGGCTTAGCTTGTGACGTGGAGGCCTGAACTACCAGGGTCTCCGTGGTGGGGAGCTGGATTAGGAAATTGGGATCCCCTGGAGTGTGACAATGGCAGGGGCAACTGTCCTATTCACAAGAACACCCCCGTGCAGGGCTTGGACCAGGCTCCAAGCAGAACATCTGTAAGTTTCTTCATTAAAAGGGAGTAAAGGTTTGGATGGGGTAACTCCTGGTTTAAGCACTTGTCAAGACGTTCATCTTGACTGTTACCAAGTGTAACTGAAGGTCCAAGACCTCAGCCGCCTCTCTTCATCACCACAGCAAATGAGGCACCTTCCTACATAATCACAATATGTGGAGAGACCAAGCCAGTGTCAGAGGAGGTTTTCCAAACCACTCGCATCTGCCAAGCCCTCATACCAGTTGTCCTCAGCATCTTCTACAGAGTACTGGTAACCATAAGGGTCCCCAGACCATTCCCATTCGCCCCCATGTCCAGGCCTAGCAAAAGAATATAGCACTGGCCCCAACATAAGGGGTCTGCCCCTTACTGGTGCTGGAGCCAGCATCAGACCACGCTTGTCCAGGCCCATGTCTGAGTCCGGAATGACAATGGGGATATTGCCCCAGTGGGGTGTCTGCATTGAGGCAGGAGCCGAGGAAAGTAGAGGTGACCCAACTGGCATTGTTTCATATCCATTAACAGGATCCAAGGGGCCCAACTGGCTCCAGGCACACACCAGTCTGATGCAGACCAGTAAGGGTCTCTCATGAGACTGTGGGGCTCAAAGGCGCTCCAGAGGGGACTGGCCACCCAAATAAGAGGTGCATGGCCTCATAGAATTATTGTAACTGGGATGCAGTTGTTCTGACTTCTGGAAACTCTGGGAACACAGAGCTGGCCCAGTGCAGGCTCCACCACAGAACTAGGACACGAATGCCAACACTCCCTCACCTCGTTAGATGTCTTTGATGGACGTGGCAAAGTCGAAGATCTCTTCTTTTTGTTCTTCTGCTTGTGAAACGTACCTCATTTTCCTGATGACTGACTGCGACAATGAGCACCTGGAGTGGCTCTGCAAATTTTCTCGGGACATTCATCTTGACCAATATCTTTATCATCACATGTCAAATGGCAAAGAGCTTGAGGGATCGCTCCCACAAGTCCTTGGGGTGCATGGTGCAGCAGTCGACTCAGGTCCTGGCATTGCGGTCACTCTCGCAACACCAGAGGCACACCAAATGTGGGTGGGACACATTTTGAAACTGGTTTTCCTGTCAGACATTCACATAGCAGGAGACAAAATCTTGAAAAAAAGGTCAACAAAAAAAAGACTCTGGGTAGCTCTTCCCAGATCTGTGCTGATTGGTGCAGAAATTGGTGTCTGTGAGCTGGGGAGGAGCTTATTTAGGCACCGCCTACACCATTTATGGTGCCGGTGCTACCTTCTAGCGCGCAAGGCTACTGCTCAACTAAAGATTCTAGATCAAGTCTGATGCCTCAGGAATAGTCAAAGGTAAGGAATCTGTAGCTCCAAGTCTCTCAAGTCTATCAGATGTGGAATCTTCTTATGTTTGGTGACCTAAAGTTTTGCCTCATGTTCCCTGGTGGTCTTCAGGTCCACTGACATGCAGTTGCTGCAGGCCATGGCACAACCCTAGACACTCCTAATGGGGATCTGTCACAGATATTTGTTTGCAATAGTCTCTACAGGTATTAAAACCTCTCCTTTTAGGCGGTGGCAACCCTTGCAGACTAAGACATTTTGTGAAAATATTGAAGTAAGTGTCTCAGAAGGACAAGAGGGAGCTCCAGATCCACATCTGGTGGCGCTTAAAGAAACGAACTGACATCACCATGTGAAAGTGGTGCTTCTATCATTCCCGGAGAAGAATGGCATCAGGGCGCACCTCAAGGCACCATCTTCAAGGGCACACAAGTACTGCTAAAAAGTGTAGGGACCCTGTCTGACACGTGGGAGTATTCAAAAGGTGAGGAATCTGTGGTCAGAAGTCTCTATTAAAAACAAAAACATTCAAACTTGAGAAAAGGATTCAAATTAATGCCTGTTTAAAGCCTCAACATCACAGTATGGACATTTGTGTTAGGGTACAAACATTCTTGCTCAGCATATGACTTAACAGAACACGCCCTATGTCTGTATCTGTTATGCTTTTTGGGTAAGGGAGGTGGACAGGTTCCTTGGCTCATTCTGGAATAAAAACAGAATTACTCCAGAAGAAGGAATTGGACTTGTCCTTGTATGTAGACTACCAAGTATTATTCATAAAAAATTAGCAGCATGGTAATTTTAATGATGTCCTTTGCAAGGGCAGTCACACAGCGAAACTGTACTTATTGCAGGTCACATGAAGAAAATGGGAGAATTACAGTTGCTGATTCTGGGACTGTTCACTGCATTTGTTCAATTACTTATCAACTGTTTTACATAGTGTTCAGTGCCACCTTTCATATACTTCAAATATCTGTAAGTGGGTAACAGACTACTTTCGGAAACACTATGACAGTTCTCATTTAATTAGTCTGTTTTTGTTCCATGCCAGCTGACAGCTTTTCTTTATCTCTTTTGGGAAGCGTGACGTTCCTAGAAAACATGCAAAAATGCTGATATCAGCATAATTGATCACTCTGTAGACTGACGCAATTTCTTTTTATGTTAATAGGCACAGCTGTCACAATATGGCTCCTAACAGTGTACGCCTGTTTAAAGGGAGAGAGGCTTCATGTTATTACGTGGACAGAGGTAACCTAATTTGAATCATGTTAGTTTAGTCTTTTAGAAGCCTTAGTGCCTCCAAGCTCTATTTTGTAAATATGAGATAAAATCAGTGGGGAAATAGTATATAAACCCCAGGATTGAACTACTGATGAGGAGAGGTGTTCAGCTCTGATAATGAATAGCCTAAGCGAGCTATTCAAAGGTATAATCTATCCTAAAAAACTATAAAACCTGAAAGTCAGATTTGCTAATTAATACTTTACACTTGAGGTTTGGCTTGGGGCTAAGAAATGGCTTTAGGGAGGTTTGATATCAGAAACTCGCTAACAATTACAGAAACATTGTTTTGGTTTTCACGGACCATTAATATGCTTAACCACCTTTATTTTTGTAGTAACCGTTCATGTGTAGACTGAAGCTTTTAAAATAAACAGCTTAAACTACATGTACCGGTTTCTTAATGCTTTCTTTTGAGTGTTATTCATAAAATAAAGATTATTTGGATCACTACTCTATCCCAAAATTCATCTAGATGGACTGATAGTAACCTGGAAACACAGCCTGCTCAAGATTGCACAGTGGGCTTGTGTTAGGGCTGTGGTCCAGTTGGCCCTCTAATTCAATGTAGGTGCTTCAAACTGAACCCTTTTATTAGAGGGTTTAAAATCCTATGCCTGCGACTCTGGGGACCTCCCAGATTGTGTACCACTACATGATGGGGACGTTGGAATCCTAACAGTTGCAGCATTACTCCAATTCAATATTCTTCAATCATTCTTCATGTTTAAGAGTTCAGTTATAGCTGGACCAGAAAAGTTGCATTATTAAGCCTTTTTTTAATTCTGTGTACTATGGTTTCTAGTGCGATTTGAAAGGATGTTGGGTGAATTGGCTTGCTAATGTTGAGCACAAGAGTCTGTTGGGGGAATCTTGCATCCACTGGGAACTAATATGTTACTATGTTTAGAAATAAAGGGATAATCTGGACATCTGATTATGGAGTCTTTGCATGCTGTTAATCAGCTTCTTTGAGCGACAAGTGTAGGCTATCCTTCAATAGTTTAGTAATGATTGTAATTGTATTACTATACCGCTTACTACCCTTGATGAGGCGTCAAATCGCTTTTCGGCGAGCAGCACGCTACTCCCGGAATCCAAAAGGATCAGTGATGGATTAGTATAGGGGAAGAGTATAGTGTTAATATTAGGAGGTATAATTTAATTTGAGCAGAGGACGCAAGTCTGTTAGTTGGATTGAATAGAATAATTGAGGTATAGAGGAGGGAAGAACCCAGGAGTGTTAATTGGGAGATCATAGCAGCAAGATGAGGTTTGGGATGAGTAAAGGAGAGATGAGATGGAGGAGGAAAGAGTCTGTAAAAAATGGGTTGGGGATATCATAGTAGTTAAATGGGGTTTGCGATGAGTTAAAGGAGAGATAAAAGAGGGACAATTTATTAGGGTTGTTAGGGAGATTAGGTAGACTGAGGTTTGGGGGTGAGCAAGGAGGGAAGAGTCTAGGAAGGGTTATTTTGGAGAACACAGTAGTAGAACGGGTTTGGGATGAGTCAGAGTGGAGATAGAGGATAGACTGATAGAGGTATAGGGTGATGGTGAGACAGTAAAGCTTTCGAAAGAGTAATTTGTTTGTTCTTTTACTCTTGTACAGTAGGACTAAAGTAATAAATATATACATAATTACATAGTAATGCAAAATGTGTGTAACAAAATATATATTGAGATTTAAGTTATAGTGTATAAACACAGTTGCAGTATTTGAAGGTAATTTATTTATGCACTTTTATAACATTATTTTATCTTCCCTTCATATTTCAATAGTGGAATGCTTGTAGATAGTTAAGATAATATTTATCTATTGTGATAGTTAAAATAAAAACAGACTCTCAAATCATCCAATCAAACAACTTATATAGAAATTATGCAATGATCTATAGACATGTTAAGCATAAAATAATATAAACACACACACACACATATATATATACATATATACACACACACACACACACATACACATGCACACACAATCGTAAGTAAAATATACATTTGTTAAACAGGCATAAAGACTATGTATATATTTTAAGATAAAATAGTTATAACTATTTCTACAAATAAATACCCATCTAGATATATACATAGAATGAAATTATAAATATTAAGTAGGAAATAGCCAAATCTTGAGTAGTCTCCTGAAGATGAGATATTTATCCCTGGATCTTATATTTGGGGGTAATGATTCCATAGTTGGACCGCTTGAACAGAGAAAGATGTACCACTTATTGTCTTTTTTGTATGGTGGTGTTTTGAGGCAGGGTGCCAATCTTGAGCAAAGGTTTCTTTTTTGAGTATATTTTGTGATTTTATTTCTGATGAAGAGATCCTGTTCCATGTATTGTTTTGTGGGTGATACAAAGCAGCTTGAAGGTGGATCCTCTGGCAACCTGTAACCCATGTAGGGCCCTCAAAGCTGTGGAGATGTGGGCTTGTGGCTTCACATATAGGAATAGTCTGGCAGTCGAGTTCTTAATGTGTTGTAGTTTTTGCATAGTAGAGATGATCCATGGTAAAGGCATTGGTGTAATCCAGTTTAGATAGTACAAGCGAGACAGTAGCTTGCACCTTGTGTGGAAATCCTAGCTAGTGGAAGATGTACTGCAGAGTTTTCATGGTGATGAAGCTTGATCTTGCTAAAGGAGGTTTCTGTGGGATGGGACAGGAGAGGAGGGCGAGGGGGCTGAGGGGCAGCGTGAGGCACTGGTGCTGCCACTGAGAGGAGGTCGCAGCGGCGTGCGGGGGCAGGAGGCCTGTGGCTGCAGGGCGAGCAGGATCAGCCAGACGGAGGCTTCACTCACTCGCCTCCACTGCCTGGCTTGCCTTCCTGCTGCTATCAGAATCTGCACCATCTCTCCCTCCTCCCTCCTACGGTTCCTCCCACTCTGCTCCTCCCACTCAGTTTTGACCTCCCCATCCCCCCCTTACTCACTCTCCTGCCTTTCTCGTCACGTCTTGCCGCCTGTGCCCCCCCAGATCCCTGAGCCCTCAGCTCCTGAGCACCTGACCTTCCTGATCCTCCCTCCGCCCCACCCACCCCAGTCAGGCAACTGGTGGCGTCGACAAGCAGGCAGGGTCAGACAGAGGGGAGAGGGCAGCAAGGGGGTTGGTGCTGGTTGGACTGCCCAGCCTTGCCCTTAACCGCCCTTTCGTCCATTCTGCCCCCCCCCCCCCCAAACCCCCCCCCTGCCCCGCCCCAGGGGCTCTCTCAGCTAAACAGGCAAACAGGCCCCCAGGTCCTCTTCATTTGGACCCTCCCACCCCAGGCTAGACGCCGCAATCCTGAAACAAACCCAACCCAACTAGCCTGGGGTGGCAATACCTGGATCAACTAGATCTACTCTTTAGTGTGCAGGCGTCAGGCAAGTGCGGTGACTGTACTCAATCACTGCTAAGTGTGTGCCCCAGCATCTGCAGAAGCGGCCCTCCTAGTGAGGGTGCGGCTTGCGGACGGCCGGTGAGCCCCAAGCCAGCAGCACCAGCATTGATACCTCCATATACTCTTCAACTTGCATCCGACAACCTCAGCAGAACCCAGTGTCCTCGTGAGTGACAGTTCAACAGCCGACCGTCAACTCCTCCACGCTACGACATCCACTACCACAATCGCCCCATCAGCAGAAACACATGGGCACCGTAGTAGGCAAAAAAGGGAAGGAAGAGCTGGAAGGAGACCATATGACCATGCGGTCAGGCAAAACAAGAAAGACATGCCTTAACAAAACCACAATGGGAAAAAGGAAGAGGAGACCTCAAGCTCCAGACTGCCAACATGAGGCACAGAATGCCTCACTCCTCATTGAGATTGAGTCAGAGCCAGACCTGGAAGGAGTAGAAGAGCAACCCATCTCCAGACCTTATGCTGGGCGCAGTCTGGAACCCATTAACAGCCTGGAACAATCCAAAAAACGCCGGATCACTAACTCTCAACCGAAAATCTACACCAAGTTCTGCTTTCTAAAAGACGGCAGACCTGTCCTCCTCTCCAATAGCAATGACACACAGGGGTTACAGCCACCATTAATCCAGTCGATCCTTACAAACACAGCAGAAAGCTCTCCATCACGAAAGGACTGTCACAACGGGGGCTTCATCAAGCACAACTGCTGCTCAGCCTCCCACAGCTAGTACAACCTTGACACCTATGGGGCAAGAGGTGCATGAGGAGCCCATGCAGACTCCAGAGAATTAATGGTGGGCTTCCCCCCCCCCCCCCCCGAGCGCTCCCCACCAAATTCATCTAGCGCTCCGTGGACTGAAAGCGGCGCAGCCCGACTTTATCAACAAGGTGGGACAGCTGCCCACAGACGCTCTGGCCGTATCTTTGATGGTCCATGATGCTGCTCGCCAGGGACCCGCAACAAATGATGGATCTCAGCCCACCTCCCCTTCATCTCTTCCAGTAAATATGAAAACAGAGGGCCTCAATACAGGGGCGGATGAAGACACTCTATCCTACCTAAACACTCAAGAGTGCGGAGATATGCTTGTTGCATACTCCCAAGACTCCCCTTCTGCCACTCGACTTACTTCAGAACCCAGCCAGCAGTCTCCAGATGACAAAGCAAGGAACAACGTGGCCATTCCACCTCTTAGTCAACCATCGCCCAATGACGGTGCAAAGACTAGAGTAAACACAGACACAAGTGCCACATCAACAACTGGACAGGACCCAGCTACAAACCGTCTCAATCCGCATATGGATGGCGCCTTAGCCTCCCTGCTTAAAACCATGCAGCTTCTAGCTGAAGCACTCCACTATCAATCGGACAAAATGGATGTACAGCCGAATCTGCTCAACACCATGGCAGTATTCGTAGCAGGCATCGATGAGAAATTAGGCAACCTCAAATCCCTCTTTGTGCATTCACAAGATAACTCCATGAGCCTTTCCACGAGCTGCTCATGCGGCCCCATAATAGACTAACTAGCCACATTACCTTTGATGCTAACCAACCTCTGTTCATCTCTAAAGATGGGAGCCTCCAGTCAACACCCACACTTGCATCCCACATCTGACCTTTCCACACAAGTCCTGGGAAAGATTCACTTGAATCCACTTGAGACCACAACCATCGGCCTGGGAACAAAAAGCGATGACACGGCAAACTCTTGCAATAGCAAACTCTTGCAATTTGACCCCAACAGTGACCATGCCAGAACCTTCAAGGGATATACTCTTAACTGGCAGTCCTGGAGATGGCAATGCCATGGTGAAACTCAATGACAAGCAGAGACGTACTCTGTGGAGGAAAGGCCGCAAGAAGCAAAATCGTAGGGAATGGAGTGATCCCGGAAGCTGCCCCCAAACTAACAATACCTGACATCTGGGCCTCCAACTAAGCTATGTCACCCGAGTCACCTGCTCTAACAACATTCTCTGTGGTCCCATCCTTGAATTTGGCCACCAAGCAGAAGAATGCTGTCAAAAGCGACCACCCACCCCTGGCTTGCAGAAGGGGTGGGCATCACTGGGGAACTGCAATCTTCATCTTCCAGAAATCACAAACTACTTACACAAGCAACTTCCCCCCCATTCCCTCCCCGGTCCAGCTAATGGCCCCACCTCCACGGGTCCTGGGAGCAACTATTATACCTTCTAGCCCCACACATCACGCACAAGTGGGTAACTCTACAACCAACAGGCCAAACAATTGCTGGAATCTGGGAGGAGACTTCTCCCCCCACCCCCCTCTGCATCCCCGCTGAAACTCAAAACTCGACCAGATCCCTCATCTACCAACTCATTAATTTTTCATCCTCACTACAAATCTAAGGGATCTGGTGAAATTTTGAACAGGGGGAATATTCTTCATCTACTTTCACATATTCCCTCCACAAGTGGCCTCAATTCAACTGATCTCCTAGCAGTAGAATTTCTCTACCCAACTAACACCACTGCTCCTGAATCCACTAAGGCCACATGGAAGACAAGCCTAATCGGCCAAACAATCCTAGGCGAAAGCACAACCTTCGAACACTGAGGTATCAGTATTACCACGCAATGTGAGGTTGGCTACCCAACTCCTTTGCTATTACTGGATCATGCCTTTGAATCAGGACCCCAGTGCAGGGAAACACGCTTCATACTTAAGAGCGCTCAGGGCTGCTCTCCTGTGTCCTCAAGTTCCTCCACTACTGCTAAGGGTAACTCTCAGCCCCAAAAACTCTTCACCTCAGCCAACTTTTTTTTTCAAACAATAATGCTCTAAGGTGGTTTTGAAAAACAATCAACAACTGAAATAGGCAAGGGTGACAAACCTCAGACAAAAAGCTGGGCTACACATCGTCAAAGGAGATCCTCCACATGTGCTCATGGAACGTAAACAGCCTCCTTTCTAAAGCTCTGGACCTGACTCCCTCCAATACATCAGCATTTTTGACATTATACTAACGCAGGAAGCTTGGCTGGATGAACCATTCCACTTGCAGGGCTATATGCGCTTCATCACCCCAGCAGCCAGGAAGGCGAAGTATGGACACCCGCAAGGTGGCCTAGCAACTTATGTCTCTTTAGCACTATCGGTTGGAGTCACCTCTTTGCACTCCAACTGCTCCTCCATCAATATTGTGTCAATTGCCGCCACAACGAGTGCGCCCACAGCAGAGATAGTTCACGTAAACACCTATCTTCACCCCAAACTTTAACTCAGTGACACTAATTATCTAGTGGCTCTACTCGAGAACTATATAAGCAGCGCGTCATAGCTGACATGGCCAACATCATCGTCTCAGGCGGCTTCAATCTGCATCTATTAGGATCCTCAACAGATGAAACCACAACTGCCCTTTCCAGGCTTTGGACCTTCCCATAAAAGGGGCTAACAAATACAGCCGTCCCACAAAGACCAGCATGACCTTACTCAATGGCTTATAATTGTTACAGCTAAGAGCCCTGAATGGCAGATTTACTGAGGACTCGCTTCCAGCATCATATTTTTTAACTACAGCTTCTACCACAAATGACTACACGTTTGTTTCCCTTCCACTATTTAAGCAAGTAGCCTTTTACCATCTAGGCAACAGGAGCAAGAGCGACCACTGCCCACAGGAATTATCCATCATCCTGGGGATAACCAAAATGGAGAAAACTAATATTGCACACATTACCACTTCAAATGAGGGCAATCAAACATTGATCATGTCACACTCGAACTAGAAAAAAATAACGACAGCGAAGTGCAGAAATGGGAACAACTCACAACCAGGATTAGTGAAATTTTTGCGGAACCAATTACTAACAGGCAACTGCTACCTCCTGCAGCCGTAACTCACTTGGCACAAGTCCACAGGACAGCACTATGAGATGCAAAGAGAAAAATCAACTCCACTATAAGGCGTCTCTGTGGCAGCCCGGGCAATCTAGACCTTCTGACAATCCTAAGGCACCACAGTCACTGAACAAGCTAAAATGGGAAATCAATAGGAGCCGCAGTGAAGACTTGTGGGCCAGGCTACACTGGGATGCAAGGAGTAACAACAGCACACCATATCATGGTGTCATTGCATCGCATATACCAGAAGCTGTCTGGGCCTAACATCTTGGAGTCCATTTCAACGGCCCAACATCACTTAGCACGCCCACACAAAGCACGACTTCGCCAGGAACTCTTCTTCCACACAGGCCCTTAATAAAGACACATCTCAGATTACTCACTGACTCGATCACTGTAAAAAAATAATAATAACCAGACAGCCAAAGGCCGGAGAGATGGCACCCGGGGACCAAATGGACTCCCACCTGCAGTCTTCAAGTACAATAGACCCTTCTGGGAAAAGATTTTCGAGCCTCTCTACCTGGAAATAGGATTGAGAGGAACGATTTTGCAGTCCTGGGAGGGGTCCATAATCTTCCCCATCTTTAAAACTGGGGACAGGTTGCTCCCTGATAGCTATCGTCTAATTGCCTTAATTGACAATGACGCAAAGTACTTTGCAGGCCAGTTACTGGATCATTTGCTTGCATGGTCTACTAAAAAGGGACTAATCCCCACAACTCAAACATGATTCTCCAAATATACTGGCACCATCACGAACATCATGGCCATTGCCCTTTTAACTGACAAAGCTATAACACTGAAATTTCAGCTCCATCTATGCTTTGTTGACTTCAAGGCCGCAGTCAACCATGTGGACAGGAATCGGCTGTGGAATAAGCTTGAAACCAGGTGGCTTCCACATCCACGCCTGATAATAGCCCTTCATACGGGCACATGGGTCCAGATACAATTGGGCACAGGCACTCATCTTTCAAGGCAGATCCCTACTACCAAAGGTCTAAAACAGGGTTGCGTTTTGGCCCCTACACTGTTCAATCTATATTTATCAGACTAGTGGGTTCACTCACCCTCACAAACTCGCCTCCCTGGGCACTCTTAACTACCATATGTTGCAAGAGCTTGAACGCAAGAACACCTCCCCGTTCAGAATCCACTTAGATGATTCTCTTACGAAGATTGAGCTCACTGACCTTTGGAGGACCCCAATCTCACACAACACCTTCAAGAAAGCAGCTGGGAAATCACATAGGCTTCAGTAACTACTGGAGGACAAAGCAGCCTTCTCCACGGAGGTCTCATGCATGGATGACTTTGCACACTTGGACGTCTGACACCACAGTGATACCTAGTCCAGGGCTTCTCGAGACTAATAAAGGATCAATTCTTAAAGTATCGACTTGGTCTCCTACCACTTGCTTTAAAGGTGGCCCCCTGGCTGAGGGACGTAACCAACTCTATCTGCCGCCTGTGTGGTGAGGACGCGGAAGACCTCCTCCATGTCCTCTGCTCATGCAATCATCTTACACTAGAACGAAAAGCCCTACTAAAGAACAAATTTAACGAAAAAGGCATACGGACACGGAGAGAAGCAGTGATGGCGTGCTTTGCACCTGAAGTTTCTATTGCAGGTGTCACAAAAGCAAGATTTAATAAATCAGCACCATCCCCCCTATGATTCACAGGAGGATAGCTCACAGCTCAATGTCCGACAATGGACTATAATGGCATTAAGCAATGCTCTACTCACACTGGAGCAAGCAAAATCTTAAGTAGCAATACACTACTATGTTTTAAAACTAGCTCCTATGGAGCGCAAATTGAAACGACTGGACAATGCGCATAATCCCTCGAGGATCACTTAGTAACATCACAAATGTTTTTAAAAGTGTTTGCCTCTTTTTCACCTTTGTTATGGTTTTAAATCTTACTTACTTGATCTTGCTAATTTGTCAACTTGAGCATTCACTGTTAACTTTGAGTTCATGATAATTCCAAGGTTTCTAACTTCCTTAGATTCTTTAGGAAGTGGTCTCAGATAGTCAGGCCAGGCGCAGAGTGGATCATAATTTGTGAGCACTTCTGTTTTGGAAGCATTAAGTTTGAGATGGCTCCATGTCACTGTAATGATGTGTGTATTGACCACTGACTCCACGTTGCACTTAGCCTAGCAGCACACCGTCACATTAGTGACCACTGGCTTCGTTTTGCCTATAGAATTTTTTTAGCATTAGCCACCGCCACGTTAAAAGCTGCAAGTACTTTTCCATGCCCACGTTATATAATGTGCTTTCTGTTCATGTTTTTCTTCTGCGTGTTCTTTCTCACCAAGGGCTTTGGCTGATAAGAATGTACTAGGATGAAGTTTATGGTACAGCAGGATATGTTTTTGTTTTGAAAGGTCACCTTAGGATCTTGGCCAATTCTGACGTGTTCCTTTCAAAACTAACCTGAAGTAGCCAGCATTTCTGAATAACAAGGAAGGAGTGGGGGAAGTTTTCTCTAACTCTCCCCTCTGGCTTGTTTAAAGTATATAAAAGACCCTGAATTGACAGTGGGAGATTCAGAGACTTCCGTCAGGATTTTGGCGTTGAATGCCTGACACCCCATGAGGGTAGATCTCTCTCTCTCTTCCGCAGCCGATCTTTGGATTCTACGGCTTGAAGCTACTGAGAGAAAGATGAAGAACCAGACGGGCCCCATGGTGATGAACTTTTACTAATTATTTTCTTTACATTGTGTATGTATATATACATATAGGTATTTGTATCTTTGCATGGGTATATTTGCTGTTTATAGATTGAAGATTCTTTCTAAATGTTTTCATTTTATTGTTCAGCACATTTTAAACGTGCACTTTTCAGTTCTACTTTCCTTCCTTTACGAGCCCTGTGAAGTGATTTAATAAATGTCTTCTTAAGATTATAAGGTATGGTTCAGAGATTCTTTTTTAATCTTTTCAGTATGTGTGTATTCTGGCTTGGTCAGCAGTAAAGCAAAACAGTCATTCATTTGTGAGTCTGCAATGTCTTTGGGGCATTCCAGTTTAAGGTGTATTTGTGTCTCATCTGCATAGTTGTAGCATGTGAGTTGAAAATCATTATTCATTGCCAGTACTGACATCATGTAGATGTTGAAAAGCATGGGTGAGATGATTGAGGCTTGTGGGACTCCTGCTTTTGTGAAGTAGGGTTTGGACGAAAAAGGGGGAGCATGGGTGACATTTGCTCTGTTTCGAAGGTAAGATGTGATCCAGTCGAGAGCCGTCCCCTCTTTGCAGGCATTGTAGAGTCTTTGTATTAGGGTGTCATGGTTAACCGTGACAAAGGCAGCTGAGAGATCCAGAAGTAGTGCAGCAACTCCATTGCGGTCTATTGTGTTTTAAGATCATCCCAGATGGTGATGAGGGCAGATTCAGTGCCTTTTCCACGGCGGAATCCAGTTTGGTAGTGTGAAATTATGGAATTATCTTCAATGAATTGTGACATCTGGGAAAGGTCCATTTGTAATCGGTCTGTAGTTGTTGGGATCATAAGGGTTCAGGTTTTTTTTTTCCTTTCAATAATGGACATATGTATGCCTTTTTAAGGTCTTCAGGAAAGATTCCTGGAGTTAAAGAATTACTGACGATTCTTTTTACTGGTGTGGCAGCAGAGGCAGATAAAAGAATCTTCTTGAAGATATGTGGTGCACAAGGGTCACAAGGACAGCCGGAAGTCCTGCTTGCTTTTACCAGACCCATAAATTCACTTTGTCATATATGTTTGAAGGAGTGCAAAGGCTGGGTTGGCTTACTCTCGGAGAGGATTTATGGAAATTGTTTGGTGCAGGCGGTTTCTTTTGTTTTAAAATGGAGTCCAATTTGTTTGCTTTGGTTGTGTAATGATTTGTCAGTTTGTCTGAATTGAGTAATGGGATGAGTTCCATCCTACATTTAGGTTTTTGAAATCTGTTAACAATTTTATAAAATTCTTTATTTGCAGATGTAGCATTTTGAATTCTGTCTGAGTGGTACTTTTTTAATAGCTTTTTTGATTGATGATTTGTATATTTCGTTAAGTTTCCGTAGGTGAAGTTTGTTATGAATGTTGTTTGTTTTGCGCCAGGTTCGTTTCAGCCTTCTGATTTGTCGTTTTATCTTTTTTAGTTCTGTGTTCCTCCAAGGTGCTTGTTTCCTTTGGTACTCTTGTTTTTTCTGAGTGGTATTAAGCTCTTGAAATCTTCCTGTAGCCACTCGTAAAGTTTTTTTTTTTTTTTAAACAGAATTTATTGCGTCTAGATCTGTGTTGGCGGTTAGCTGGGTTTCGAAGTAGTCAAAATTTAGTTTGTTCCATGGTCAATAAGTGAATGTATGTAAGGCGGTCTGGGGTGCGTTGTATTGTTGTGTTCTTTGTTGGAAAGTTACCAAATGGTGATCTGACCACAAGACTGGTGTGATGCTTCTAACGGAAATTAGTTCTGGGTTTGCGAAAATGACATCTAGGATGTGTCCAGTGATGTGGGTGGACTGTGTACAATCCAATGTGAGTACACCAGTGATGATAACTTTGACAGGGCATATTGGGTTTGTCAAACCAAATGTTTAGGTCTCCAAGAACGCACAGGTTGGAGTATAGTGTTGTAAGTTTTGAAACTCTATCTAGAAATGGGTCTGGCAATGTTAAATTGCTAGGTGGTGGTCTGTAAAGGAGGAGGAAGTTGGTGTAGGGTTGCATCTGGTGATGAGGGCCTCACAAGCTTGTATAGAGCTGTTGTCTGCTTTACTGAGATTTATTGCTGGTTTGAATATAGTCCACCTTCCCTTTTGCCTATAGGGTTTTGTGTGGTGGTTTGACAGCCATGAAGAACGGCTCCATTCAACACTGGGGCCATGTCATTCTCCCAATGTCATCTCCCAACCATGATTTAGTTATGAAGAGTAAGTCAGGTTGTGAGTTAATTTGTGGTGTTAATTTATTTTGTAGAAGGGTGATCAGTATATTTCGAGCTTGTAGCATTGTGTCAGTGTACAAGTTACTTACCTTCGGTATCAATATATCTAATAGAGACATATTCTAGTTGCAGACTCCTTACCTTAGAATTTACCCCCAGGCGTCAGACTGGATCCAGAGACTTTTCTTTGAGTAGAACCCCTGCGCGCCGTTAGGTGGCGTCGGTCAACTCCACGGATGTCATTGGCGTCGTGGTCGCTGTGATGATGTTGCGGTCTTAAATAGGCGCCACCCAAGCGTGCTGATGTCAGTTTCTTTTCATGACTTTCCACACTGGTAGCGCGGAGCCATTAAGAACACTGAGAATGGTGTGCCAAAACTAGGGCCCTTAAAGGGAAGTTCCTGTCCCTAGAAATCAGTTCGCAGTGCGGGGTGGAGTCGGTAAGGAATCTGCAGCTAGAATATGTCTCCACCGGATAGATCGTTACCAAAGGTAAGTAACTTGAACATCTGATTTAGATTTCTAGTTGCAGATTCCTTACCTTAGAATAGATACCCGAGCAATACCATCACCGTTGGTGGACTGCGAACCAAGATCACACCAAAAAGCCCTGCAGGACCAAATGGCCAAAGTAGCCTTCTCTAAAGACCTGAATGTCCAGGCAGTAATGCTTGGTGAATGTATGCAAAGGCACCGCCGTTGCCGCCTGGCAGATATCCAGGACTGGAACTCCACATGCTAACTCTGTGGTAGCAGCAGTTGCTCTGGTTAAATGAGCGTGCAAACCCACAGGGGGTTGCTTTTTTGACCAAAGCGTAGCACATCTTGATGCAGAGGACTACCCATCGCGAGATGGTCCTCTTCTGCACCGCCCTTCCTTTCTTTCTTCGCACCCACATAACTTACAAAGAGTTGATTATCCACCTGGAAATCTTTGGTATGATTTAGGTAGAACGCCAATGCTCTTTTTGGATCCAGGCAGTGGAGTCTCTCCTCCTCATGAGAGGGATGTGGGGGTGCGTAAAAAGTAGGCAAGGTGATTGATAGGCCTATGTGAAAACATGTCACCACTTTGAGAAGGAAGCAAGCCCTGGTACGAAGCACCACTTTGTCAGGATGTACTGCTAGAAATGGTGGCTTCGAAGAGAGAGCCTGGAGCTCACTCACTCTGCGAGAAGAGATGATGGGAATCAAGAAGGCAGTTTTAAGGGTCAAGAGATGTAGAGGACAGTTGTAGAGTGTCTCGAAAGGAGCACACTGAGGTATGTGAGGACCAAGTTCAAATCCCAATGGGGCATTATGAAAGGGATGGGATGAAACATATGTATGAGGCCTTTCAGAAACCTCCCAACAATGGGAGATTTTAACAGAGAAGGTTGGTCTGGTAGCCTTAAAAAGGCTGGCAGACAAATATCCCTTGAGGGTGCCCAGAGCAGAGCCCTGCAGGGCAAGAAAGAGAATAAAGAGGAGAACCTCAGAGAGAGAGAGTTGCAGAGAGGGGATCAAGAGACTTGTTGATCCAACATGCGACACATTTCTTCCAACAACAGGTGTATACTGTTTTGGTGGAGGGACGCCTGGCTGCCAAGATGACATTACAGACTTCGGGTGGAAGGTCAAAAGCAGCTCAATCTCCACGCAAAGAGGTGGAGACTGGACACGTTCGGGTGGATGACCGTCCCCTGCTGCTGAGACAGAAGAGCCTCCCGAAGGGGCAGTCTGACTGGAGGATCGATGGCCATGCTCAATAGCTTGGGATACCAGACTCTTTGTGCCCAGTCCGGAGTCACCAGGATTACTTGCGCCCGGTCTTGCCTGATCTTTAGAACTCTGGGCAGAAGTGGTATTGGTGGGAAAGCGTACAGGAGGCCTGAGTGCCACTTGTGATGAAGTGTCGCAGACAGATTGCTGCCTTGGAAACTCACGTGCGCGTTCTCTGTGGAGGTGAAAAGATCTAACAGAGGCTCTCCCCACTGCTGAAAAAGACCTTGCGTTACCTCCGGATGGAGATGCCAATCGTGATCCACTATGCATAGACGGCTGAGTTCATCTGCTCCGACGTTCAGAGAGCCCACCAGATGTTGAACCACCAAGGAAATGCCCTGGCGTTCCAGCCATGTCTAGAGGCGAAGACCCTCTTGACAAAGGGTCCACGACCCCACTCCGCCCTGCTTGTTGCAGTACCACATGGCGGTGGTGTTGTCGGTGAACATCTGTACAACTTTTCCTTTGAGAGAGGGAAGGAATGCTTTCAATTCAAGTCGGATCGCTCAGAACTCCAAAAGTTTAATGTGGATCCCGGACTCTGCCGGAGAACAGAGGCCTCTGATCGCCATCTCTCCCATGTGGCTGCCCCATCCCAGGAGTGACACATTTGTCACTACTGTGAGATCTGTTTGAGGAAGGGAGAGGGATCTGCTGTTGACCCAATCTGGATTCAACAACCACCACTGTAGGTCTTTCGCAGTTCCCTCTGAGATATGAACCATGTCAGAAAGATTCCCCTGATGCTGCGCCCACAGGAACTTCAGGTCCCACTGCCGAGCCCACAAATGCCATCTGGCATGAGTGACTAAGAGGATGCAGGAGGCCATGAGGCCCAGCAGCCTCAGTCATTCTCACAGAAATCCAGGATAAAGGCTGAAACATCAGTATGAATATCCTGGGCTCGCTTCTCAGGAGGATACACCCAAAACTGCACTGTGACCAGAACAGCTCAGATGAAAGGAAGCGTCTGAAAGGGAGTCAGGTGTGACTCTGGCATGTATATGGTGAACTCCAGCGAGTGCAGGAGGTTCGCCGTAGTCTAGAGGTGGGAGACTACTTTCTAGGGCGTGTCCGCGTTCAAAAGCCAGCCATCGAGGTAGGGGAAGTTGGGAACCCCTAACCTGCGAAGATGAGCTGCAACCACTACTATCACTTTCGGGAACACCCGAGGGGTGCTGGTAAGGCCAAAGGGGGACACAGTGAACTGAAAGTGCTCGTGACCTACCACAAATCGCAAGTAATGTCTGTGGGCCAGCAGGACAGGAATGTGAAAATAGGCAAGTCCAACACTACCATCCAGTCTCCAGGGTAGAAATGACCTGAGCTAAGGTTAGCATCTTGAATTTATCCTTTTTGAGGAAGAGACTGTGGGACGGAAGATCTAGGATAGGACAAAGGCCCTTGTCCTTTTTGGGTACTAAAAAGTAGCGGGAATAACAACCACAAACTACGTCTGGCGCAGGAACCCTCTCTATAGCTCCCTAGGTCAGGAGAGCCTTGACCTCCTCGCGGAGAAGTGCCATATGATTCTCTGATAGATGATCGTATGATGGTGGCATGGCTGGAGGAGAAGTCTTGAAGGGGAGGGAGTAGCCCCTTCGGACAATTTGTAAAACCCACCTGGATTCCCAGTGGGGCAGGTGATGGCTAATCCTGCCGCCAATTGGTCCCGGATGTTCCGACAGTCTAGAAGGTTTGGAGGCAAAGGAGGGGTGGGGGTGGACTGGGCATTCCGCTGACTCCCTGATCCACAAGCTCGTGGGATCCCGCATCAGCGCAGGGGCTGTACAGCATGTGCGGGTCGTGGCCAGGTGGAAAGGAACGTGGTGGGTGTCCCTTCCGTAGGCACGAAAGGAGCAAAAGGCGGACTGTTGCGGGCGAGGAGCAGCTGCAAGGCCAAGGGACCAAGCAGTAGCCCAGGAATCCTTAAATCGCTTGAGCGCTGAGTCAGCCTGGTCTCCGAAGAGACGGGTGACATCAAAGGGCATGCCGATCAAGGATTGCTGGGCATCCCCAGAGAAGCCAGACGTCCTCAACTAGGTGCGGAGTCTCAAAGCCACAGTCAATGCAACCAATCTACCCGGTGAGTCAGTTGTATCCAGTCCACAATGAATCATAAACTTTGCTGCATTTCTCCCATCTGTAACGGCTTGGGAGAGAACGGTCCGGGCCTCCTCTGGAACCCGAGGCAGTACTAGCGGGACCGTATCCCAGAGAGTATGGAACTAGTAACCCAAAAAGCATGCAGTGTTCACAGACCACAGCGCTAGACTGCCGGAAGAAAATATCTTCTTCCCCAAGTTGTCCAGTCTTTTTGATTCCCTGTCCGGGGCAGCAGTAGGGAATGCGCCAGAGGATGACAAAGCCTGGATAACAAGGCTTTCAGGCATAGGGTGTTGGGTTAGGAATTTTGGGTCGGTCGGCACAGGCCAATGGCGACGGGCAACCATCCTATTCACAGGAGCCCCTGTGCTAGGACTGGACCCAGAAGGACGTTCGTAAGTGCTTCATTGAAGGGAAGGAGGGGGTCTGAGTTGGAGGCCCTGGGCTGAAGCACTTCAGTCATGAGGTTAGTCCTGACCTCCACAGAAGGAAGCTTGCGGTCCAAAACCTCAGCAGCCTTTTTCACCACCATTGAGTATGACGCTTCCTCCTCCATAACCACGGTAGAGGGAGAAAGCATGCCAGCATCAGGGGAGGTGTCCAACCCGCTGGAGTCACCCAAATCCTGAACCCAGTCCATGTCGGGGTCAAGCTGTTATCCCCCCATATCCATACCCATACCAATAGGGGTCAGGATCAACCCTGGGTCCAGGAGAACCCATGGAAAAGGGGATCAGCGTTGAGTGACGCCGTTCCGGCTTCTCTGGAATTAATATGGGGTCAATGTCGATTGTGGGCCCGACGTCAGGAGCATCAATGTCTGACCCAATGCTGAGGAAGGTCGCATTGGCACGACCGGCATCAGGAAGGTTCTGGAAGCGGATCCGGAGGAGTCCTCCAGATTTGGGGCTGAAGCCGATGACTTGGAACCAGAGGGGGCTCTCACCGACTCCCTGGACCAGCGGGCACAGAGGGTGGGTCGGTCTGCCCAAATATGAGGTGCATGACCTCATAAAATTCCTTGAGTTGGGAAGGGTGGAACCAGCTCCCGTAAAGTGGGGGCGGAGCGGAGGAGGCCTACAGTATCGATGCTCTTCCCGTGTTGTGTAGTCCGAGCGACGGGGTGAAGCTGAAGAACATTTGGTGGTCTTCGACTACTTTTTCTTGTGATCCGAATGTCCAGATGGCTTGGACAACACAGAGCGGTGATGACTCAGCAACCGGTCTCCAGACCTTCCTCTAGAACGAGAACGGGAACGACATGGAGTTGAGTGCCGGGCCTGCAAGAGCTTTAGGGACTGCTCCCTCAAAGCTTTTGGGTTCATGGCCCGACACTTGGAGCATGACTTCGGGTCATGGTCGTGCTCCAGACCCTACAGGCACACAAGGTGCGGATCCGTCAAAGACATCATTCGGTGACAGGAGTCTCAGGGTTTCAATCCAGTCTTATGGGACATCCCTCGACGCATCCAAAACGTGTCAAAAACAAATCTACAAAAGTGTTGCAGTTAGTCAAACGTTTAATGAGGTAGCTCTTCTCCAGATCTGTGCTTAGGCTGAAGGGTAGGGTAGGGCAGGGTGGTGCCTAAATACGACCACAATGTCATCACGGCGACCACGACGCCAAGGGACTCGACCAACGCCATATAATGGCACGCAGGGGTACTGCTCGAAGAAAAATCTCCGGATCCAGTCTGGCACCTGGGGGAAATTCTAAGGTAAGGAATATGCAACTAGAAGCCTCTATCAGATGCAGATATTAACTGTATGAGGGTCAAAATAGTGTTTTCTATATTGTGTTTCTCATCCAGCAGGCTTAGAAGGCATTTTGTTGTGTCTGTGTGTGTCAGTGGTGGAGAAGGTGGTTTTCATTGACATGGTGAGTTGTGTTCGTTTTGTAGAGTAGACTTGTATAATAGACATAGGGATGCAGAATTGTGAAGAGTGGCATGGTGTTTATTTTGTTTGTGTTTAGGGTGGAAGGAGTATGGGTTGGGGTGGATCTTGTGGGTTATATTCTAAGGCTCTAAATTGTGCAATGGATGAGAGGTGGGTGAATGAATGTTGTTATGTTTGTGGTGGATGTTGGTGAAGATTGAGAATTTAGGAGTGAAGTTGGTTCAGGATTTGTATTTGTGCAATCATAAGGGTTGGTGTGATGGCAAGTATTATGAAAATGTGTAATTTTGATATGCTGGTGTGTGTGTTTTGTTTTTGTGGAGTAGTGAGAAGAGATATTGATGTAGTGATTTTCTGTGACGGATCTGTGTATGAGTTATTGCTGGTGAGTGGTATTTGAACAGTACACAGGGTGGTGATGTGTTTTGGAGAAGAGTATGTGGTGTGTAAGAGGGGATAGATGAGACTTATGAGTGTGCCTGTTACATCTGATCACTGGAAGAGGTAATATGTGTTAAGTAGCAGAGTGTAAGGGTTGTGTGTAATTGGTAAAAAGAGGAGGAGGGTGTTGGTGGATGGTGTGATGGAAGGCTGAGTATAGGTTTTGTCATGATTTAAAAGGGTCTGTTAGTAGGAAGTAGAGGATAGAGCTGGTATTTTGTATGAATAGGGGCTGTGTGCCTGGATGGATTAAAGCTATGTTTAATGTGGCTCTTTTGGTGATGTGTGGATGTGTTAGTGGTATGGAATAGAGTTGTGTTTTGTGGGAGAATGAATATGCCATAGTGTTGTAATAGAATTGTGTTTAGGTGTGGTTTGTGGTGTTTTGGAGTAGTTGTTGAGACACTGAAATCTATATGAGGTTTGTTTGTGGTGTCTGAGTAGAATGCCTTTGCTGATGCTGTGCTTGGATGTGGAGGGCTTAAGGTGGTAGCTGGTGAGTGCAAACTTGGGCAGCATCTCTGGCCCTATGGCCGACCAGTCCTGAACAGGCCTAAACAGGCAGCTGCCCTTGTCCTCTTCGCCCCTAGCTGAGATGCCCGGGCTGGGACGCTCTGAACCCTAGGCCTAAATAGCCATTTTGGACAATGGAACCTTAGCTCTAACCTTAACCAATCAGACTCATAACCCTAAATTCTAGAGCCAATGGGAGACCTGACCCTAATAACCAATCACAGCCCTAGCCCTAACAGCCATTCAAAACCAAAGCCCTAAGTTCAACAGGAACCTAAGCCCTAGCAGCCAATCAGAACCCTAGCCCAAATAGCCAATCAGAACTGTAACACTTAACCCTTAATCCAACAGAAATACTAGCCCTGGCAACCAATCACAGCAGCAATCACAGCAGCAGATGCAACAACTAATAGAAAACTATATAAGGGGCAAGTGACCTTAAGCTCATACTGCTGGGTCAACGAGGCACTCCTCTATGCAGAATCTCCTTGGATACAGACAAGCACAATCCTATTCAATTTCTAGCTACCAGATTCTACTTTTAAGGTAAAGGACGATTTTGAAACCTCTGAGATACTGATTTTAGTTTGTTTCGTCTGCTAACAGGTCTATTTGAGGTTGCCCCCATTCCTGAAAAATGTCTTGAGCGATGTCGTTTAGAATCCAGTTGTGAGCCTCATGGACGTTTAGTGACACTGGTAGGTGAATGACAAATTGTTAGGCCTCTGGCCAGCAGCCACGTTCAGATGGGCTGTGCTTACAGTGATAGGGGATGATGAGTGAGTTCCTCCCAGTTTGTTCAAATTATGCATTGTGATTGTGAAGTTTGTTTGTATGAGAAGAGAGGGTGTTGATGGATAAAGAGACTTCATTGTGAGATGGACTGACCTGAGCTTCAGCATGTTTATGTGATACTGCTGCTCCTTGTCCAACCAAGCCTTGAACTTGCAGATAACCCATGGTAGTTCCTCAATCCTGGAGGGAAGCATTTGTGACAAGTCTGTGTGGGAAGTTCCTGTTGCACCCCTATCCGTAGGCACTGACTCTGCATCAACCACTTGAGTGACCGCCTGGCGTCTTGTGTGGTGACCACTCAGTCATCCTCCCATAGGTTTGAATATTGATACCATTGACTTTCCAGGTCTTGTTGTAGCGGTCTCACGAACAGTCTGGCATTGGGGACAATAAAGATGCAAGAGGCCATTGACCCCAACAGCGACACCACTTACCTGGCCGATGGACGAGGGGTGCTGATGAGGGAGCGACATTTCACGCTGATTGTAGATAACCTCTTCTTTGAAGGATACACTTTTGCATGGTTTGTATCCAGAGTCGCTCCCAGGTAGTGTAGTCTTTATGACGGTACTTGTGCAGACTTTTTTTTTTTCTTCTAAGTTGACTTACAAACCCAGATCTTCGAGTCAGGCCTGATAGTGTTTTTGCGTAAGTGCTGGGGAGGAGCTCTTGATCAACCAATCATCCAAGTATGGGTAGACTAATATTTACTTCCTCCGCAGGTATGCAGCGACTACTGCTGTGCATTTGGAGAATGTTTGAAGCGTTGATTTGCCACCTAAGGGTAACACCTTGTACTGGTATTGCTTGGATGGCACTCTGAAGTACAGAAACTTCCAATGTTTTCTTGCAACTGGAATGTGGAAGTAGGCACCCTGAAGGTCAATGGAGCACATCTGGTCCCCATGATGGAGTTGGGGGTTGATCTGTTGAAGGGCAAGCAAGTTTTTCTTGCGAATGAACTTGTTCAGAAGCCTTAGATCTAGAATTGGTCTTTACTCCTAGGTTGGGCCTTTTTTCTGGTCTAGAAACTAGCATGAGTATATTCCTGTTCTTCACCGTGAAAAAGGAACTTCCTTTATTGCTACTTTTTGGAGCAGTGTGTCTACTTCCCTTAGTAATAAGAATTGTAGATGACAGGATGTTGTTTTCGGTGAGACAGCCGGAGGAGGGACCTGAGTGAGTAACCATTTTGAACAATGTTCAAGACCCATTTTTCGTTTGTTATCTTGAGCTACTTGTCTAGGTGTTTGACAATACTTCCCCCCCCCCCACTGAAGCGGGAAAGGGAAGCAATAGCGCATTGCTTTGGTTGCACATAGAAGGAACATGTGGGGAGTACTTCAGGGATGGTAGTGTGTTTGAGTGCAATGTTAATGATGTGAAAATCAGTGAGGGGTTTGAACTCTCTGCTGTAAGGTCAAAGATCATAAGGTCTGAAAAAAATGTATTTTTATGCTTCCCGGGGCCCACTGCTTTGAGAGTATCCACCTCTGCTTTCATCTCAGTCATTATCATGTGTGCTGAAAAGGGACATACCAGGAAAAGGTAGATTTAGGATTCTTTGTTAGGCCTCAAGTTTCCAGCCTGTAAGTTGAAGCCAAGGGAAGTGTCTTGCACATATTCCATGCAAATAGCCATGAGATCGAGGTCAGAGGCAACAGCTGCAGCACTGATGACTTGGTTTGCAACCAGACCATCTTCTTCAAGAATTTCTTGAAAGTCTTATCTGTCCTCCCACAATGATCTCTCATACCTCCCAAGTAGTGCAGAGGTGCTGGCAACTTTCATAAAAGATGCAGAGGTATTACACCTCTTTTTTTCTACAGAATCAAAATGTTTGCTATCCTTATCTGGAGGGACTGTCGATGATGATGCCTCAACATGTGTCTTTCTTGCAGCCTGTACGATCACGGAGTTTGGAGGAGGATCAGACTGGACAAAGAGGGACATGGTCAATTATTTTTTTATTTTTTAAGGATTCGTGATTGTGCAGTATGTAACGGAACTATAGTTAGGAAAACTTGCATGACAGACTCCAAAAGACCCAGAACCAGGGGTAGAAGTGGTCTAGAAGTCGATCTGTGGTGAAGTGTTTCAAAATATTACAGATGATGAAGCAACAGGTGTTGCAATGTCGATATTCAGCTTTGCTGCCGCTCTGACGAGTACATCATTGAAAGTAATGGGGTTGTCAACTGGTGAGACCCTTGTGGGGGAGAGAAGTCATAATGTTGTTGAGTGTCTCTCACTGATGAGCGAGAAGTCATGGACAAGGAAGGACATTTGTGTCTACCTCGGCGAGATGTGGAGCGGTAGGAGTGGCGAGACCTTGACGGTGTACTCCTATGCGGTGTCCTATATCTAGTTCTGTGCATTCCTGGAGTCCTAGCTGGCAACTTGTGTCTGTAGACTTCTGGATCTTCTTTGCAGTAGATTCTGCACATGAGAAGTTGCAGGTTCAGGAGAAAACGTACACAGTTGAGTACGTTTCGGAGCAGGTGTATACCTGGATGGCAAATAGGTTTGAGAATAATCAGATCCTGGACATTGATAGTGTTGAGACACGTGGTGAGTGAGCTGGAGATGTTTCTGCCACTGGTGTGCTCACTGTAGGGAAAATTCGGACCTCTGAAGCAAGGTGATCTTCTTGACGTCAATAGTCTTGAGTGCGAGGTCGACCTAGATCTCTCTGTGCAACGTCGTCCATCTCTTGACGTCCATGAGTGCCTCGACATTGGCTGATGACGGATGTCTTTCGATGTCGCTACAGGGTTTTCGGCAGCTGGTGGTGACATCAACTGCGTTTTCCTTGATGTCGATATATATTGTCTGGACTTCGACTGTCCATGCACTGGCAGGGATTTCCCAGTGTCTCTCAACAGCGATTTCTCCACCGTCAGTCTCTTCGTCAAAGACTGCACTGGCACCCTCAACGATGACTTTGATGCTGACCAGATAGGAATTTCCTTTGATGAAGATCTCCTACATGTCAACTGTGACATTTTTGTCAAGGTTTTTGTGCTATTCTTCTGTGTCCTAGAGAAGAGGGCTCCTTGAAGGCGGCTCTTGATCCCCCAAGGCCACTTGAAGGTCCTACCTTTCCTCTCTCCTGAATTGCACTAAGTCTTCTCTTTTCTCTGTCTATCAGAGTTCTTTTAGAATAAATCTTACAATGGTAGCATGTTTCAGGTTGACGTGAGGAACGTAAACAGACAATGCAGACTGAGTGTGGGTCAGATAGTGCCATCTTTCTCCCACACAAGGGGCATTTGTAAAAAAAAAAAAAAAAAAAAAAAAAACAAGAAAAAAAAAAAAAAAAAAAAAAAAAAGAGATGCCATTTTAAGACAGTTAAAATTATTTTTTAGTCAGAAAAATGGTTTAAAGTACCCTAGGTACTTAAAAATGTTGAATGAAAAGGTACTTTTGTTGTCTATGTAGTAATCTTTTCCTAAATAAGTCAAAAGACTGAAGAGCTAATGCTCTGGGATCCTTACTGAAGGAGCCAAAAAACGAACTGACTTGTCACCCAAAAGTCACCTCTGGGGCATGATGGGATTCAAGAGATCCTGGAGGTCTTAAAGGCACGGTGCCAGTAATTCCATGTTATGCTTTTAACTCAGCCTATTGGCTAATAACGCCTTTGGATTTCTTTTAAGTTTTCGCTTTAATAAAAGCTGTGGTCTTGCATCCTACACACACTTTTCTGTTTGACAGAAATGTCTGCGTCTGGTAAGAGGTTTAAATAAAAAATCTAATATAAGTGGCATTTTTAGCCTTTAACAATAGGCTGCATAGATGTATATAAAGTTAATAATGCATTACACACACTATATATATATATATATATATATATATATATATATATATATATATATATATATGGAAAATTTCACTTACCCAGTGTACATCTGTTTGTGGCATGGTACCATGGTACGCTGCAGATTCACATGCTGTGCATTATCCTGCCATCTAGTGTTGGGCTCAGAGTGTTACAAGTTGTTTTTCTTAGAAGAAGTCTTTTCGAGTCACGAGACCGAGGGACTCCTCCCTTTCGGCTCCCTTGCGCATGGGCGTCGACTCCATCTTAGATTGTTTTCCCCGCAGAGGGTGAGGTAGGAGTTGTGAATATACTAAATGTGCCCATGCAATGGAGTAAGTATGTATGTACATAATGTGTATTAAAATAGTATTTATTTACAAATTTACAATTTTCATTCAACTTATAACGGCTACTGGCTCCCGTGGAGGTGGGAGGGCGCATGTGAATCTGCAGCGTACCATGCCACGAACAGATGTACACTGGGTAAGTGACATTTTCCGTTCGATGGCATGTGTAGCTGCAGATACACATGCTGTGCATAGACTAATAAGCAGTAATCTCCCCCGAAAAAGCGGTGGCTTAGCCTGTAGGAGTTGAAGTTGTTTGAAATAATATTTGTAATACAGCCTGTCCTACTGTGGCTTGTTTTGTTGTTAACACATCTACACAGTAATGTTTTGTGAATGTATGAGGCGTAGACCATGTGGCTGCCTTACAAATTTCTGTTATAGGTATATTTCCTAGAAAAGCCATTGTGGCGCCTTTTTTCCTAGTGGAATGCGCTCTTGGTGTAATAGGTAGATCTCTTTTTGCTTTCATATAGCAAGTTTGAATACACTTCACTATCCATCTAGCAATGCCTTGCTTGGATATAGGATTTTCTGCATGAGGTTTTTGGAAGGCTACAAACAATTGTTTTGTTTTACGAAACTGTTTTGTTCTGTCAATGTAATACATTAGTACTCTTTTTATGCCTAATGTATGTAAGGCTCTTGCGGCTACTGAGTCTGGTTGTAGAAAGAAGACTGGGAGTTCCACTGTTTGGTTTAGGTGGAATGGTTTTGGTAAGAATTTGTGATTTGTACGGAGAACCACTTTATGTTTATGTATTTGTATAAAGGGTTCTTGTATAGTAAATGCTTTTATCTCACTTACTCTTCTAAGTGATGTGATAGCTATGAGAAAGGCTACCTTCCAAGTTAAGTATTGCATTTCACAAGAGTGCATGGGTTCAAATGGTGGTCCCATGAGTCGTGTTAATACAATATTAAGGTTCCACGAAGGTACTGGTGGTGTTCTCGGGGGTAGGATTCTTTTTAATCCCTCCATAAATGCTTTGATGACTGGGATTCTAAAAAGCGATGTTGAATGTGTAATCTGCAGATAGGCAGATATTGCTGTGAGATGTATTTTAATAGAAGAGAATGTTAGTTTAGACTTTTGTAAGTGTAATAAGTAACTTACAATGTCTTTTGCGGAAGCATGTAGTGGTTGAATATGATTATTGTGGCAGTAGTATACAAATCTTTTCCATTTGTTTGCATAACAATTTCTTGTAGTAGGTTTCCTAGGTTGTTTAATGACCTCCATACATTCTTGTGTAAGGTATGAGTGTCCAAATTCTAAGACTTCAGGAGCCAGATTGCTAGATTGAGCGATGCTGGATTTGGGTGTCTGATCTGTTGATTGTGTTGAGTTAACAGATCTGGCCTGTTTGGTAATTTGACGTGAGGTACTACTGATCCAGCAGTGTTGTGTACCAGGGTTGGCGAGCCCAGGTTGGTGCTATGAGTATTAGTTTGAGTCTGTTTGGACTTAGTTTGTTTACCAGATAAGGAATGAATGGGAGAGGGGGGAAAAGCATAAGCAAATTTCCCTTGACCAACTGATCCATAACACATTGCCCTTGGACTGAGGGTGTGGGTAACTGGACGCGAAGTTTTGCCATTTTGCGTTTTCTTTTGTTGCAAATAGGTCGATCTTTGGTGTTCCCCAGCGTCGAAAGTAATCTTGTAGGATCTGGGGATGAATTTCCCATTCGTGTGTTTGTTGGTGATCTCGACTGAGATTGTCGGCTAACTGGTTCTGAATGCCTGGGATGTATTGTGCTATTAGGCGAATGTGATTGTGAATTGCCCAATGCCAAATTGTTTGTGCTAAGAGACACAGTTGTGACGAGTGTGTCCCTCCTTGTTTGTTGAGGTAATACATTGTCGTCATGTTGTCGGTTTTGACAAGAATGTGTTTGTGGGCTGTCAGTGGTTGAAATGCTTTTAATGCTAGCAACACTGGCAACAGTTCTAAATGATTTATGTGCAGTTGTTGCTGTTGATTGTCCCATTGTCCCTGAATGCTGTGCTGGTTGAGGTGTGCTCCCCACCCAATCATGGAAGCATCTGTTGTGATCACGTCTTGAGGCACTGGGTCTTGGAATGGCCGCCCTTGGTTTAAATTTATAGGGTTCCACCATTGAAGCGAGAAGTGTGTCTGGCGGTCTACCAACACTAGATCTTGGAGTTGACCCTGTGCTTGTGTCCATTGTTTTGCTAGGCACTGCTGTAAAGGTCGCATGTGTAATCTTGCGTTTGGGACAATGGCTATGCATGAAGACATCATGCGTAGAAGTTTCATTACAAGCCTCACTTGGTAGTGTTGGTTTGGCTGCATGTTTAATGCTATATTTTGGAACGCTTGTACTCTTTGTGGACTTGGAGTGGCAATCCCTTTTTGTGTGTTGAGTGTTGCTCCCAAGTATTGTTGTATCTGGGATGGCTGCAGATGTGATTTTTGGTAATTTATAGAAAACCCTAGGTTGTGTAGAGTTTCTATAACGTATTGCGGGTGAAGAAGACACTGTTGTTGAGTGCTGGTTTTTAATAACCAATCGTCTAAGTATGGGAATACGTGCATGTGCGGTCTCTTTATATGAGCGGCTACTACTGCAAGGCATTTTGTGAATACCCTTGGGACTGTTGTTATCCCGAACGGTAACACCTTGAATTGATAATGCACGCCGTGTATGACAAACCTTAAGTATTTTCTGTGTGAAGGATGTATGGGTATGTGAAAATATGCATCCTTGAGATCTAACGTTGAAATGTAGTCCTGTTTTTTGAGCAAGGGAATCACGTCTTGAAGTGTTACCATGGGGAAGTGATCTGATTTGATGTAGAGATTCAGCGTTCTGAGGTCTAATATTGGTCTCAACGTTTTGTCCTTCTTTGGAATTAGGAAATATAGTGAGTAGACACCTGTTCCTTTTTGATGGTTGGGTACTAATTCTATTGCTTGTTTTTGTAACAATGCTTGGACTTCTAGTTGTAACAGGTCTAAGTGTTGTTTGGACATATTGTGTGCTCTTGGGGGCACATCAGGTGGGAAATGTATGAATTCTATGCAATAACCATGTTGGATAATGGCTATGACCCATGCGTGCGTAGTTATGTTTGTCCAGTTTTTGTAGTATGCAGTAAGTCTCCCCCCCACTGGTGTTAAGTGTTGGGGGTTTGTGAAGTTGAAGTCACTGTTTGGTTTGACTTGTTTTAGGGCTTTGGAATTTTCCTCTAGCTCTTGGGAATTGTCCTCCCTTGTATGAGCCTCGAAACCCTCCTCTCTGGTATTACCCCTGATAGGTGGGTCTGGTTTCTGAGGTGGAAGGCTCTGGTGTTTGCGTACGAAACCCCCCTCTAAATTGTGGCTTTCAAAAAGTGCCTCTGCTTTGTGGGGAGTAGAGCGCGCCCATGGCTTTGGCCGTGTCTGTGTCCTTTAATTTCTCAATTGCTGAGTCCACCTCCGGCCTAAACAATTGTTCCTGGTTAAAAGGCATGTTTAACACAGCTTGCTGGATTTCGGGTTTGAACCTTGAGCTCCGTAACCATGCATGCCTGCGAATGGTTACTGCAGTGTTGACTGTCCGTGCTGCTGTGTCTGCCGAGTCCAATGTGGACATTGTCTGGTTGTTGGAAATTGCTTGTCCTTCTTCAACAACCTGTTGGGCACGTTTCTGGTGTTCTTTGGGCAAGGACTGTATAATGTGTTGCATCTCGTCCCAGTGTGCCCTGTCATAGCGAGCCAGTAGGGCCTGCGAGTTTGCGATCCGCCATTGATTGGCTGCCTGTGCTGCCACTAGTTTGCCCGCTGCATCGAACTTCCTACTCTCTTTGTCAGGCGGTGGTGCGTCTCCTGATGATTGAGAGTTTGCCCTCTTTCTTGCTGCTCCCACGACCACTGAATCTGGTGTCAGTTGCTGTGTTATAAACACAGGGTCCGTTGGGGGAGGTTTGTATTTTTTCTCCACTCTAGGCATGATAGCCCTTCCCTTCACTGGGTCCTGGAAGACCTGTTTTGAAGTGCTTGAAAATGCCTGGGAGCATTGGTACACTTTGGTAGGAACTGTGGGTGGATGCCAAGGTGTTAAATAGGAAATCATCCTCTATTGGCTCCGAATGCATTGCTACTTTGTGGAATGTAGCTGCCCTTGATAGTACCTGCGTGTATGCAGTACTGTCCTCTGGAGGGGACGGCCTTGTTGGGTAACAATTAGGACTGTTGTCGGATACCGGTGCATCATATAAGTCCCATGCATTCAGGTCATCCTGTGTCATCCCTGTATGTGTTGGTTGACTGCATTGGGGTGTTGTTACTGGGGACAGCTGTGGTGAATGTAGTGGAGAAGGCTGTGGCGAAAACCTTGGTGGTGGTGTTTTAACTCTTGCCACCTTTGCCTTTGGCTGCATTTCCGACTCCTGAAATGCCAGCTTTCTTTTGATTTTATTTGGAGGAAGAGTTTGTATTTTTCCAGTCTCTTTCTGGATATGCAGCCTCCTTTGGGTATGGTCTGGTTCCCCCATACTTATTTCCTGCTCAAATCTATGTTCATGCATTTGGCCGGAAAGTCCTTGCTCTTCCGTGTAAGAGCCTAATTTCGGCTCTGAGGCTGCTTTTTTCGGTACCAAAGGTTTCGAAACAGTCTTTTTTGGTTCCGAGGTAACTCTTCACCCTGGGTGTGTCGAACTCTCGGTGCCGAGATGGTTCGGAGCCTGAATCTCGACCGGAGTCGGATGTCTTCGGCAGTTGTGTGGCCTTTTTCGGTGCTGATGTTTGGTCACTGTCTTTTCGCTGGGTTAAGCCATGACCTGCTGGCGGTGGCATCCCTTGGCCTTTACTATCTTGGTGTGAGTCTTGGACGGGGCAGTCTTACTCACAGTTTTCTGCGTTGTCGCTGGTTGCTCACTTTAGGAGTCGTCTGAGTCAGTTTCCTGGATGGAGATTCTTTCCTCCTCTTCGACGTCGATCTGTTCTCTTGGTGTCGACGCCATTTGTAGTCTTCTGGCTCTTCGATCGCATAGGGTCTTTTTCGATCAAAATGCCCGACAGGCCTCGCAAGTATCCTCCCTGTGTTCCGGTGATAGACACAGATTACAGACCAAGTGTTGGTCTGTATAAGGATACTTTGCGTGGCACCTCGGACAGAAGCAGAAGGGGGTCCGGCCCATTAGCTTCGATGATGGACGCGGTCGGGCCGACCAGGCACCGCTAAGGAGTGGAAGCCCCGAAGGGCCGCCGGAGCGCTTCTACTATCGGTGTCGATATACTAACACTAAACCGGTACCGAGCGCGAACAATACCGTCGAATTTTTGATGTTTAGCTAACTTTCCCGATTCGAAATACGGAGCGGAGAGGAACACGTCCGAACCCGATGGCGGAAAGAAAACAATCTAAGATGGAGTCGACGCCCATGCGCAATGGAGCCGAAAGGGAGGAGTCCCTCGGTCTCGTGACTCGAAAAGACTTCTTCTAAGAAAAACAACTTGTAACACTCCGAGCCCAACACTAGATGGCAGGATAATGCACAGCATGTGTATCTGCAGCTACACATGCCATCGAACATATATATATGAAAAATGTCACTTACCCAGTGTACATCTGTTCGTGGCATGTTCCGCTGCAGATTCACATGCTGTGCACTGTTCCTGCCGTCTAGTGTTAGGCTCGGAGTGTTACAAGTTGTTTTTCTTCAAAGAAGTCTTTTCGAGTCACGGGACCGAGTGACTCCTCCCTTTCGGCTCCATTGCGCATGGGCATAGACTCCATCTTAGACTGTTTTCCCACAGAGGGTAAGGTAGGAGTGATAGAGTGAGAATAGTAAAGATGTCCATGCAATGGGATAGAGCTGTATGTACAAAGTTGAGGTAAAGGAATGTTTATTTACATATGTACAATTTCTAATTGCAACTTAAACGGCTACAGGCTCCCGGGTAGGTGGGAGGGCACATGTGAATCTGCAGTGGAACATGCCATGAACAGATGTACACTGGGTAAGTGACTGTAAGGAAATGCCTCCTTGGCATGGTTACCCCCTGACTTTTTGCCTTTGCTGATGCCAAGTTATGATTTGAAAGTGTGCTGAGGCCTGCTAAACAGGCCCCAGCACCAGTGTTCTTACCCTAACCTGTACTTTTGTTTCCACAATTGGCACACCCTGGCATCCAGGTAAGTCCCTTGTAACTGGTACCCCAGGTACCAAGGGCCCTGATGCCAGGGAAGGTCTCTAAGGGCTGCAGCATGTCTTATGCCACCCTGGGGACCCCTCACTCAGCACAGACACACTGCTTGCCAGCTTGTGTGTGCTAGTGGGGATAAAATGACTAAGTCGACATGGCACTCCCCTCAGGGAGCCATGCCAACCTCACACTGCCTATAGGTATAGATAAGTCACCCCTCTAGCAGGCCTTACAGTCCTAAGGCGGGGTGCACTATACCATAGGTGAGGGCATAAGTGCATGAGCACTATGCCCCTACAGTGTCTAAGCAAAACCTTAGACATTGTAAGTGCAGGGTAGCCATAGGAGTATATGGTCTGGGAGTCTGTCATGCACGAACTCCACAGCACCATAATGGCTACACTGAAAACTGTGAAGTTTGGTATCAAACTTCTCAGCACAATAAATGCACACTGATGCCAGTGTACATTTTATTGTAAAATACACCCCAGAGGGCATCTTAGAGATGCCCCCTGAAACCATATCCGACTACCAGTGTGGGCTGACTAGTTTTAGCAGCCTGCCACACACCAGACATGTTGCTGGCCACATGGGGAGAGTGCCTTTGTCACTCTGTGGCTAGTAACAAAGCCTGTACTGGGTGGAGGTGCTTCTCATCTCCCCCTGCAGGAACTGTAATACCTGGCGGTGAGCCTCAAAAGGCTCACCCCCTTTGTTACAGCACCCCAAGGCACACCAGCTAGTGGAGTGGCCCGCCCCCTCCGGCCACGGCCCCACTTTTGGCGGCAAGGCTGGAGGAGATAATGAGAAAAACAAGGAGGAGTCACTGGCCAGTCAGGACAGCCCCTAAGGTGTCATGAGCTGAGGTGACTGACTTTTAGAAATCCTCTATCTTGCAGATTGAGGATTCCCCCAATAGGGATAGGGATGTGCCCCCCTCCTCTCAGGGAGGAGGCACAAAGAGGGTGTAGCCACCCTCAGGGCTAGTAGCCATTGGCTACTAACCCCTCAGACCTAAACACACCCCTAAATCGAGTATTTAGGGGCTCCCAGAACACAGCAAGCTAGATTCCTGCAACCTAAGACGAAGAAGGACTGCTGAGCTGAAAAATCTGCAGAGAAGACGGAGACACCAACTGCTTTGGCCCCAGCTCTACCGGCCTGTCTCCCCACTTCTAAAGAACTGCTCCAGCGATGCGTTACACAGGGTCCAGCGACCTCTGAAGCCTCAGAGGACTACCCTGCATCTAAAAGGACCAAGAACTCCAGAGGACAGCGGCTCTGCTCCACAAAGACTGCAACTTTGCAACAAAGAAGCAACTTTGAAAGAACACACGTTTCCCGCCAGAAGCGTGAGACTTTGCACTCTGCACCCGACACCCCCGGCTCGACTTGTGGAGAACAAACACTACAGGGAGGACTCCCCGGAGACTGCGAGACCGTGATTAGCCAGAGTTGACCCCCCCGAGCCCCCACAGCGACGCCTGCAGAGAGAATCCCGAGGCTCCCCCTGACCGCGACTGCCTGCTTCGAAGACCCGACGCCTGGTAAAGACACTGCATCCGCAGCCCCAGGACCTGAAGGATCCGACCTCCAGTGCAAGAGTGACCCCCAGGTGGCCCTCTCCCTTGCCCAGGTGGTGGCTACCCCGAGGAGCCCCCCCCTTGCCTGCCTGCATTGCTGAAGAGACCCCTTGGTCTCCCATTGAAACCTATTGCAAACCAGACGCCTGTTTGCACACTGCACCCGGCCACCCACGTGCCGCTGAGGGTGTACTTTTTGTGCTGACTTGTGTCCCCCCCCCCCCCCCCAGTGCCCTACAAAAACCCCCTGGTCTGCCCTCCGAAGACGCGGATACTTACCTGCTGGCAGACTGGAACCGGGGCACCCCCTTCTCCATTGAAGCCTATGCATTTTGGGCACCACTTTGACCTCTGCACCTGACTGGCCCTGAGCTGCTGGTGTGGTAACTTTGGGGTTGCTCTGAACCCCCAACAGTGTGCTACCTTGGACCCAACTTTGAACCCTGTAGGTGGTTTACTTACCTGCAAATCTAACAAACACTTACCTCCCCCAGGAACTGTTGGAAACTGCACTGTGTCTAGTTTTAAAATAGCTATTTGCCATTTGTGTGAAAACTGTATATGCTATTTTGCTAATTCAAAGTTCCTAAAGTTCCTAAGTGAAATACCTTTCATTTAAAGTATTGTTTGTGAATCTTGAACCTGTGGTTCTTAAAATAAACTAAGAAAATATATTTTTCTATATAAAAACCTATTGGCCTGGAATTGTCTGAGTGTGTGTTCCTCATTTATTGCCTGTGGGTGTATAACAAATGCCTAACACTACCCTCTGATAAGCCTACTGCTCGACCACACTACCACAAAATAGAGCATTAGAATTATCTCTTTTTGCCACTATCTTACCTCTAAGGGGAGCCCTTGGACTCTGTGCATGCTATTTCTTACTTTGAAATAGTACATAAAGAGCCAACTTCCTACAGTGACATTTTCCGTTGGGTGGCATGTGTAGCTGCAGATACACATGCTGTGCATAGACTACAAAGCAGTAATCCTCCCCAAAGCGGTGGCCAGCCTATAGGAGTTGAAGTTGTTTGAAATAATGTTCTTAATACAGCCTGTCCTACTGTGGCTTTCTGTGTTGCTAACACATCTACACAATAATGTTTGGTAAAAGTAGGAGGTGTGGACCAAGTGGCTGCCTTACAAATCTGTCATTGGTATGTTTCCTAGAAAGGCCATTGTTGCTCCTTTCTTTTAGTGGAGTGTGCCTTTGGTGTAATGAGTAGTTGTCTTTTAGCTTTCAGGTAACAAGTCTGTATACACTTCACTATCCATCTGGCTATGCCCTGTTTGGATGGGTTACCAGCATGGGGTTTTTGGAAAGCAACGAACATTTGCTTAGTTTTATGAAATTATTTTGTTCTGTCTATGTAATACATTAGCGCTCTTTTTATGTCTAATGTATGCAGTGCTCTTTCTGCTACCGAGTCTGGTTGTGGGAAGAAGACTGGGAGCTCTACTGTTTGGTTTAGATGAAACAGTGAAATGAGTTTTGGTAAAAATTTTGGATTTGTACTGAGAACCACTTTATGTTTGTGTATTTGTATAAAGGGTTCTTCGATAGTAAACGCCTGTGTTTCGCTAACTCTTCATAGTGAAGTGATGGCTATTAGAAAAGCTACCTTCCAAGTTAAAAATTGGATTTGGCAAGAATGCATGGGTTCAAAAGGTGGGCCCATGAGTCGTGTAAGTACAATATTAAGATTCCACGAGGGTACTGGTGGGGTTCTTGGAGGTATGATCCTTTTTAGTCCTTCTATAAAGGCTTTAATAACTGGGATTGTAAAAAGTGACTTTGTATGTTTAATCTGCAAAACAAACCTTTTCCATTTATTAGCATAACAATGCCTTGTTGTCGGTTTTCTTGCCTGTTTAATGACTTCCATACACTCATTTGAAAGGTTTAGATAGCCATATTCTAAGACTTCAGGAGCCAGATTGCTAGGTTGAGCGGTGCTGGATTGGGGTGTCTGATCTGTTGTTTGCGTTGTGTTAATAGATCTGGTCTGTTTGGGAGTTTGATGTGAGGTACTACTGAGAAGTCCAACAGTGTGGTGTCCACGTTGGTGCTATGAATATTAGTTTGAGTTTGTTTTGACTCAGTTTGTTGACTAGGAAAGGAATGAGTGGGAGAGGGGGGAAAAGCGTAAGCAAATATCCCTGACTAACTGATCCATAGAGCATTGCCCTTGGACTGAGGGTGTGGGTACCTGGATGCGAAGTTTTGGCATTTCTATGTCTGGTGTCCCCCAGCGGTAGAAGTAATCTTGTAGAACCTGGGGATGTATTTCCCACTCGTGAGTTTGTTGGTGATCTCGAGCGAGATTGTCGTTTAACTGATTGTGAATGCCTGGTATATATTGCGCTATGAGGCGAATGCTGTTGTGAATTGCCCAATGCCAAATCTTTTGTGCTAGGAGGCATAGATGTGACAAGTGTGTCCCCCCCGTTTGCTTAGATAGTACATTGTTGTCATATTGTCTGTTTTGACAAGAATGTGCTTGTGGACTAGAAGGGGTTGAAAAGCTTTTAGTGCTAGGGAGACAGCTAGTAGTTCTAAGTGATTTATGTGAAGTTGTTTTTGCTGGTTGTCCCATTGACCTTGTATATTGTGATTGTGGAGGTGTGCTCCCCACCCAATCATGGAAGCGTCTGTTGTAATAATGGCAAGAGGCACTGGGTCTTGAAATGGCCGCCCTTTGTTTAAATTTAGAGGGTTCCACCATTGAAGCGAAGAGTGTGTTTGGCGGTCTATCAACACTAGATCTTGAAGTTGACCCTGTGCCTGCGTCCATTGTTTTGCCAGGCACTGTTGTAAGGGCTGCATGTGTAGCCGTGCGTTTGGGACAATAGCGATGCATGAGGACATCATGCCTAGTAGTTTCATTACAAACCTGACTGTGTACTGTTGGTTTGGTTGTCACTTGACACTATATTTTTAAACGACTGAACTCTTTGTGGGTTTGGAGTGGCAATTGCTCTTTGCGTGTTGAATGTGGCTCCCAAGTATTGTTGTATTTGGGATGGTTGCAAGTGAGATTTTTGGTAATTTATAGAAAACCCTAGTTTGTGTAGAGTATCTATTACATATTGCGTGTGACTTTGACACCGGTGTTGTGTTGGCTTTTATTAGCCAATCGTCGAGATATGGGAATACGTGCATGTGATGTCTCCTTATATGAGCTGCTACTACAGCGAGGCATTTTGTAAATACTCTGGGCGCTGTTGCTATCCCAAAGGGCAATACTTTGAATTGGTAATGTTTGCCCTGTATGACGAATCTGAGGTATTTCCTGTGAGATGGATGGATGGGTATGTGGAAATACGCATCCTTTAAATCCAGTGTTGCCATGTATTCTTCCTGTTTTAGCAAGGGAACTACGTCTTGTAGTGTGACCATGTGGAAACGATCTGATTTGATGAAGAGGTTTAACGTCCTGAGATCTAAAATTGGTCTTGGTGTTTTGTCTTTTTTGGGAATAAGGAAATATAGAGAGTAAACCCCTGTTCCTTTTTGATGGTGTGGTACTAGTTCTATGGCTTGTTTTGTTAATAGTGCTTGCACCTCTATTTGTAGTAGGTCTAGATGCTGTGCTGACAGTTTGTGCGTCCTTGGGGGAACATCTGGAGGGAAATGTGTGAACTCTATGCAGTAACCATGTTGGATAATTGATAGAACCCATGTGTCCGTGGTTATGTCTGACCAATGTTTGTGGTATTTTGTTAATCTTCCCCCCACTGGTGATGTGTTTTGGGTAAGTGTGACATTGAAGTCACTGCTTGTTACTGGGGGTCTGCTTGGCAGGCCGAAATTTTCCTGTTGCTCTTGGGTATTGTCCCCTGAATGACCCACAAAACCCCCCTCTCTGGTATTGTGACTGGTAGGTGGGTTTTGTTTGGGAGGTGGATGGCTCTGAGGGTTGCTGTCTAAACCCTCCCCTAAACTGTGGTTTCCTAAATGTTCCCCTATACTGGGAAGAGTAGAGCACGCCCATGGCTTTGGCCATGTTTGTATCGTCCTTCATTTTTTCTATTGCAGTGTCCACCTCAGGCCCAAATAGTTGCTGCTGGTTGAACGGCATGTTTAACACCGCTTGCTGTATTTCTGGTTTGAAACTAGAACTGCGTAGCCATGCATGCCTCCTGATGGTAACTGCTGTGTTTACAGTTCTTGCTGCTGTATCAGCAGAGTCCAGTGTAGAACGGATTTGGTTGTTGGAGATGGCCTGTCCCTCCTCCACCACCTGTTAAGCCTGTTTTTGATGTTCTTTTGGTAAATGCTGAATAATATCATGCATTTAGTCCCAATGGGCTCGGTCGTAACGGGCGCGGAGGGCCTGTGAATTGGCAATACGCCACTGGTTGGCCGCTTGCGACGCCACTCTCTTCCCACCGCGTCAAATTTACATCTTTCTTTATCAGGGAGTGGCGCATCCCTTGACGATTGTGAATTTGCCCGCTTTCTTGCGGCTCCCACTACAACAGAGCCCGGAGGGAGCTGCTGTGTAATGAACACAGGGTCCGATGGGAAAGGTTTATATTTTTTCTCCACCCGCAGTGTAATTGCCCTTCCCATGACCGGTTCTTGGAAGATATGTTGTGCAAGTATGCCTGGTAACATTGGCAGGCTTTGATATGACGCATGCGTAGACGCCAGTGTATTGAAAAGAGTCATCCTCGACTGATTCTGAGTGCATAGTGACATTATGGAATGTTGCAGCCCTGGCTAGTACTTGCGTGTAGGATGAGCTATCCTCTGGAGGAGATGGTTTTGAAGGATAATACTCAGGACTGTTGTCTGAAACTGGTGGGTCGTAGAGGTCCCAGGGATCTGCATCGCACTGCGTCTGCACAGTATGTGTGGGAGACTGCAGTTGGTGTGCCAACTGGTGACCTTGTCCCTTGTGGCGAGTGTGGTGGTGACATCTCTGGTGTGAAATGTGGAATTGGTGACCTTTCTCTAACGACCTTTGCTCTTGGCTGCTCAGTTTTAGTCTCTGCGTGAAAAGCCAATTTCCTTTTAAACTTGAGCGGAGGGATGGTTTGAATTTTTTCAGTGTCTTTCTGGATTTGTAACCTTGGTTGAGTTTGGTCAAGCTCCTCCACATCCAGCTCCTGCTCAAACCTGTGCCTCTTTAAGTTGTTGGGAGAGCCCATGTTATTCTGTATAAGAAGTCTTTTTCGTCTCCGAAGCCTGTTTTTTTTGGTACCGAAACACCCATGGTTTCAGTTGGTCTCTGCTCCGAGAGGCTCTTTCGAGGCTTACTCGATTCCAACAATCGATGTCGACTCTTTTCGATGCTGGTTTCTCGAAATGAGTCGGAAGACTTCGGCACGATCTTGGCCTTTTTCAGTGCCGAAGATGTTATTTGGTCACCGCTTTTCTTGTGGGTCGAACCATGGCCCTCCGGCAGTGGCGTCCCCGAGGCCTTCTGTTTTTTCGACTGACTTTGGGGCTGGGTCGGGGGCAGGCATACTCACTTTTTGTCCTGCCGTCGGTGGTCGGTCTCCGTCGGAGTCGTCCGATTACGAACCCTGGATCGAGATGGCCATCTCTTCCTCCTCGACGTCGAGGTGTTGTCGATTTCGATGCCATCTGCAAGCGCCTTGCTCGTCGATCTCTCAAGGTCTTCTTCGACTGCAAAGCCTCGCAAGCCTCACAGGTATCCTCTCTGTGTTCCGGTGACAAACACAGATTACAGACCCGATACTGGTCTGTATAAGGATACTTGGCGTGGCACGTCGGGGGGTCCGGTCCATGAGTCTTCGACGAGAGGTGTGGTCGGGCCGACCAGGCCTCGGTTGGGTGCGGAAGCCCCGAAGGGCCGTCAAAGCGATTGTCTCGTCGGTGCCGATGTATCTATAGAAAGCCGGTCCCAAACGCAACAATACTGACGTATTTTTGATGATTTCTTAAACTTTCCTGATTCGAATCACGGAGCGAAGAGGAACACGTCCGAACCCAATGGCGGAAAGTAAACAATCTAAAATGGAGTCGATGCCCATGCGCAATGGAGCCGAAAGGGAGGAGTCAGTCGGTCCCGTGACTCGAAAAGACTTCTTCGAAGACAAACAACTTTTAACACTCCAAGCCCAACACTAGATGGCAGGAACAGTGCACAGCATGTGTGTCTGCAGCTACACATGCCATCGAACATATAAATACACACACATATATATGGAAAATGTCACTTACCCAGTGTACATCTGTTCGTGGCATTAGTCGCTGCAGATTCACATGCTGTGCACATCCCACCATCTGGTGTTGGGCTCGGAGTGTTACAAGTTGTTTTTCTCCGAAGAAGTCTTTTCGAGTCACGAGATCGAGGGACTCCTCCCATTTCGGCTCCATTGCGCATGGGCGTCGACTCCATCTTAGATTGTTTTCCCCGCAGAGGGTGAGGTAGGAGTTGTATACGCTAGTAATAGTGCCCATGCAATGGAGTGAATACGTGTGTACATAATGTAATTTAAAGTAATATATTTACAAATATACAGATGTTCAAGATCAACTTCTAAACGGCTACAGGCTCCCGGGGAGGCGGGTGGACGCATGTGAATCTGCAGCGACTAATGCCACGAACAGATGTACACTGGTTAAGTGACATTTTCCGTTCGATGGCATGTGTAGATGCAGATACACATGCTGTGCATAGACTAGTAAGCAGTTATCTCCCCAAAAGCGGTGGTTCAGCCTGTAGGAGTTGAAGTTGTTTGAAACAATGTTCGTAGTACTGCTTGGCCTACTGTGGCTTGTTGTGCCGTTAGCACATCTACACAGTAGTGTTTGGTAAATGTATGAGGCGTAGACCATGTAGCTGCCTTACATATTTCGGTCATTGGAATATTTCCTAGAAAGGCCATGGTAGCACCTTTCTTTCTAGTTGAATGTGCCTTTGGTGTAATAGGCAGTTCTCTGTTTGCTTTAAGATAACAGGTTTGAATGCACTTAACTATCCATCTAGCAATGCCTTGTTTAGAAATTGGATTTCCTGTATGAGGTTTTTGGAAAGCAATAAATAATTGTTTTGTTTTTCGAATTATTTTTGTTCTGTCAATGTAGTACATTAACGCTCTTTTGATGTCTAATGTATGTAGTGCTCTTTCAGCTACAGAGTCTGGCTGTGGGAAGAACACTGGTAATTCTACTGTTTGATTTAAGTGGAACGGTGATATGACTTTTGGTAAAAATTTAGGATTTGTCCGTAGAACTACTTTATGCTTGTGTATTTGAATAAATGGTTCTTGTATGGTAAATGCTTGAATCTCACTTACTCTTCTTAAAGATGTGATGGCAATTAAAAATGCAACTTTCCATGTTAAGTATTGCATTTCACAAGAGTGCATGGGCTCAAAAGGTGGGCCCATGAGTCGTGTTAAGACAATGTTGAGGTTCCATGAAGGAACTGGTGGTGTTCTTGGTGGTATAATTCTCTTTAGACCTTCCATAAATGCTTTTATGACTGGTATCCTAAATAGAGAAGTTGAGTGCGTAATTTGCAGGTAAGCTGAAATTGCTGTAAAATGTATCTTAATGGAAGAAAAAGCTATTTTTGACTTTTGCAGATGTAGTAAGTATCCTACGATGTCTTTGGCAGATGGGTGTAAGGGTTGAATTTGATTATTATGGCAGTAATAAACAAATCTTTTCCACTTATTTGCATAGCAATGTCTAGTGGTAGGTTTCCTAGCTTGTTTTATGACCTCCATACATTCATGTGTAAGGTCTAAGTGTCCGAAATCTAGGACTTCAGGAGCCAGATTGCTAGATTCAGCGATGCTGGATTTGGGTGTCTGATCTGTTGTTTGTGTTGCGTTAACAGATCTGGTATGTTTGGTAGTTTGACATGAGGCACTACTGAGAGGTCTAGTAGTGTTGTGTACCAAGATTGTCTTGCCCATGTTGGCGCTATTAGTATGAGTTTGAGTTTGTTTTGACACAACTTGTTTACTAGATATGGAAGGAGTGGGAGAGGGGGGAAAAGCGTAAGCAAATATCCCTGACCAACTCCTCCATAACGCATTGCCCTGAGACTGATCTTGTGGTTACCTGGATGCGAAGTTTTGGCATTTTGCGTTTTCCTTTGTTGCAAATAGATCTATTTGTGGTGTTCCCCAACTCTGGAAGTAAGTATTCAGTATTTGGGGGTGAATCTCCCATTCGTGGATCTGTTGGTGATCTCGAGAGAGATTGTCTGCTAACTGATTCTGAATTCCTGGAATAAATTGTGCTATTAGGCGAATGTGGTTGTGAATCGCCCAATGCCATATTTTCTGTGCCAGGAGACACAACTGTGTTGAGTGTGTCCCTCCCTGTTTGTTTAGGTAATACATCGTTGTCATGTTGTCTGTTTTGACAAGAATGTGTTTGTGGCTTATTATGGGTTGAAATGCTTTCAGCGCTAGAAATACTGCCAATAGTTCTAAGTGATTTATGTGAAACTGTTTTTGGTGAGTGTCCCATTGTCCTTGGATGCTGTATTTTTTGAGGTGTGCTCCCCACCCTATCATGGAGGCATCTGTCGTTATTACATATTGTGGCACTGGGTCTTGGAAAGGCCGCCCTTGGTTTAAATTTATACTGTTCCACCATTGAAGCGAGGTGTATGTTTGGCGGTCTACCAACACCAGGTCTAGAATTTGACACTGTGCCTGTGACGCTAGGCACTGTTGTAAGGGCCGCATGTGCAACCTTGCGTTTGGGACAATGGCTATGCATGAGGACATCATGCCTAGGAGTTTCATCACCATTTTGACTTGTATTATTTGATTTGGATACATGGCCTGTATTACATTGTGAAATGCCTGAACCCTTTGTGGACTTGGAGTGGCAATCCCTTTTGCTGTGTTGATTGTCGCCCCTAAGTATTGCTGTGTTTGACACGGCAGAAGGTGTCACTTTGTGTAGTTGATTGAGAAACCTAGTTTGTGGAGGGTTTCTATGACATACTTTGTGTGTTGTGAACACCTTTCTAGCATGTTGGTTTTGATTAACCAATCGTCTAGGTACGGGAACACATGTATTTGCTGCCTTCTGATATGTGCAGCTACGACTGCTAGGCACTTTGTAAAAACTCTTGGAATAGTTGTTATTCCGAATGGCAACACCTTGAATTGGTAATGTATCCCTTGGAATACAAACCTTAAGTACTTTCTGTGTGAAGGATGTATCGGTATATGGAAATATGCATCCTTTAGGTCTAGTGTTGTCATGTAGTCTTGTTGTTTGAGCAGTGGGATTACGTCTTGTAATGTCACCATGTGAAAGTGATCTGATTTGATGTAGGTATTTAATGTTCGGAGATCTAATATAGGTCTCAGACTCTTGTCTTTTTTGGGTATGAGAAAGTACAGAGAGTAAACTCCTGTTCCTTTCTGGTGTTTTGGTACTAATTCTATTGCTTCTTTTAGTAGTAATGCCTGAACTTCTAGTCCTAGAAGATCTATATGTTGTTTTGACATATTGTGTGTTTTCGGTGGGACGTTTGGAGGGAATTTTAGAAATTCTATGCAATAACCATGCTGGATAATTGCCAGTACCCAAGTGTCTTGTTATCTCCTCCCAATGTTTGTAAAATTGGCTTAGTCTCCCCCCCCACAGGTGTTATGTGTTGGGGATGTGTGACTTGGAAGTCACTGCTTGTTTTGAGGGGTTTTGGGGCTTTGGAACTTCTCTATTTTTTTGGAATTGTCCCCCTCTATATTGCCCCCGAAAACTTCCCCGCTGATATTGGATTTGATAAGTGGGCCTTGCTTGTGAGGTTGTGGCCTCTGTAGGTTGACCTCGAAATCCTCCCCTAAATTGTGTTTTGCGAAATGTGCCTCTGCTTTGTGGGGAGTAGAGTGCGCCCATGGCTTTTGCGGTATCAGTATCTTTTTTGAGTTTTTCAATAGCAGTGTCGACTTCCGGCCCAAACAACTGCTGTTCATTAAAGGGCATATTCACCACGGCTTGTTGTATTTCCGGCTTGAATCCTGACGTACGCAACCATGCGTGTCTCCTTATCGTTATTGCAGTATTTACTGTCCTTGCAGCCGTATCTGCTGCGTCCATTGATGACGGTATTTGATTATTGGAGATACTTTGTCCTTCTTCTACCACTTGTTGTGCCCTTTTTCTGGAACTCTTTGGGTAAGTGTTCTATGAAACGCTGCATTTCGCCCCAATGAGCTCCATCGTATCTTGCCAAAAGTGCTTGTGAATTGGCAATACGCCATTGGTTTGCTGCTTGTGCTGCAACTCTTTTACCCGCAGCATCAAATTTGCAACTCTCCTTGTCTGGAGGTGGTGCATTTCCCGAGGTATGAGAGTTTGCTCTCTTGCGAGCTGCCCCAACAACCACAGAATCTGGTGTTAATTGCTGCGTAATATAAACAGGGTCTGTTGGTGGTGGCTTGTACTTCTTCTCCACCCTTGGAGTTATGGCTCTGCCTTTTACAGGATCCTGAAATATTTGTTTTGAATGTTTTATCATTCCTGGGAGCATAGGTAAGCTTTGGTATTGGCTAAGAGTGGAGGAGAGTGTATTAAACAAAAAGTCATCCTCAATTGGTTCGGAATGCAAGGTGACGTTATGAAACGCAGCTGCCCTTGAGACCACCTGCGTGTAGGACGTACGGTCTTCAGGTGGCGACGGCCTCGCAGGGTAACAGTCTGGGCTGTTATCTGATACAGGAGCATCATAAAGGTCCCATGCATCAGGATCATCTTGACTCATTGCAGTATGAGTCGGGGATTGCATCAGTGGTGGAGTGGCTACCGGTGATGTGTGCATTGATGGTGGTGGAGTTGTTTGTCTTGCCTGCTTGTCCTTTTCTTGAAAGGCAAGTCTTCTTTTCATTTTAATTGGGGGAAGAGTGCTTATTTTCCCTGTGTCTTTTTGAATGTGGAGCCTTCTTTGAGTGTAGTCTGGCTCAACAGATTCAAGTTCCTCTCCGAACTTATGTCCTTGCATTTGGGAGGACAATCCCTGTTCCTCTGTGTAGGAACCTGTTTTCGGTTCCGAGGCTGGATGTTTCGGAATCGAAATCTTTTCTGTCGCCTTTTTGGGCTCCGAGGAAACCTTCTTTATTTTCGGCGTGGTGGTGTCTCGGTGCCGAACCATTTCGTGCCACTGTCTTGGTGCCGAATTTGCTCAGAGCCGCTGTCTCGGGCCCGAGATTGTTGTGTGGCGGTATCTCGACCGGAGTCGGATGACTTTGTCACATGCATGCCCTTTTTCGGTGCCGATGATCGGTCACCTATTTTTCGGGTTAAGCCATGGCCTGTTGGCGGTGGCGTCCCCTGGGCTTTTGTTGTCCTCTCGTGAGTCTTATGTTTCGACGTCTTACTCACGGTTTTTGCCGTTTCTTCTGGATCGAGCTCGTCCGAGTCCGATTCCTGGATGGGGAAGGTTTCTTCTTCCTCCTCGAAACACCCTGGTCCTGTCGGCGTCGATGCCATCTGCAGTCTTCTCGCTCTTCGGTCTCTTAATGTCTTCCTCGACCGAAACGCTCGACAGGCTTCACAGGTATCCTCCTTGTGCTCTGGAGACAGACACAATTTACAGACCAGATGCTGATCTGTATATGGATACTTATGACATTTTGGGCAGAAGCGGAATGGGGTCCGTTCCACCAACCTTGAAGAGACACGTGGCCGGGCCGACCAGGCCCCGACGGGGGCATCGAAAAAACCCGAAGGGCCACCGGAGCTCTTCAAAAGTCGGTGTCGATCTGTTGTAACTAACCCGATACCGAACGCAAACAATACCGACGATTTTTCCGAGATTCTAACTAACTTTCCGTCCCGAAACACAGAGCGAAAAGGAACACGTCCGAACCCGGTGGCGGAAAAAAAACAATCTAAGATGGAGTCGACGCCCATGCGCAATGGAGCCGAAATGGGAGGAGTCCCTCGATCTCGTGACTTGAAAAGACTTCTTCGAAGAAAAACAACTTGTAACACTCCGAGCCCAACACCAGATGGCGGGATGTGCACAGCATGTGTATCTGCAGCTACACATGCCATTGAACATATATATATATATATATATATATACATATATATTTATATTTATATATTTGATAAATGATCCAGGGACCCCGCTTATGACTACTGATGAGGATACCCTGGAACAGAACCAGCAGTTCTCCAGAGCAATTGATGCTGAACCTTTAAAGTAGTCACCTGCTCCAATACACAGTCATACCGTATACAGATATATGCTTCTGCTCGTTTTGTCAGGATCCTGCCTTTATATGGATTAACATTATGAAGGATATAAGGATTATTTATGACACCAATTAACATTTACAAAGAACTAGGATAAGAATGAACACTTCTCAATTATGGGATGACCATTAATAGGCAAGAAAAAATGCATGGAATGGTAAACTCAATCACGTCCAGAGATGGTAGAATAAAACAGAATTGCAAATGCTTGAGAAAAGGAATGCATTAACCAACCACGTCTTGCAAGAAGGCTGACCATAGGTGTGCTTGATCTTGAATTCAAGTCTAAAAAGTGCATTGCAAATATGTGATCGCATGCAAAAGGACTGACGTGATTGAGTACAGAAGAGATGCAAGATCATTTGAATTTGAAGTAATCTGAAGTCCTGGTATGAGTTTAGCCTATTTTAAAATGTTCATGCAATATCATCAAGGATTTAAATTGGCATATTACATGACTTCAGATGACATGCTGCCAAGCTCAAACATGGTGTGCTGGAGTGAAGAATTTGACCTTGGAGAGATGGTCAGGTCTGCACAGCAAACTCTTGTGAGTTCTCTCCGACAAGTAGAGAAGATCTGTGAAGCAACACTGCAAAGACAACTCTAGTGCAATGATGATCATTCACGTTTTGAAATAGGTCGGTTTTATCACTTCACCTGGGTTCACTTGGATTGGTGGAAAATTTGACAGCGTTCTGAGCAAACCTTGGGTTTAAGATAACTAAAGACTAAAACTGAGTCTAGGCAGCTGTTGGAGCTGGGAATGATGAAGCTATTGGGTTTCAGAAAAAATAAGGTGCAATAGATGTCCCACAGAACTGCATTATTCTTGACCAACTTGTTCCCTTGAAACACTCTGCTGAAGGTCTCTGCTTTGACGTTTCAACAACTAGAAGGAGCTCTATAGTAATTAAGATTTTTGGCCATCAGCATTTAACGGATGGATTGCACTTCTTAGGACAGAACTCTTGACTTTCCGTTGTTTGTTCAGATAATACAGTGTGATGGTATTCAAGTCTCATCCACAATTGGTTGTTTGGATATACTGCCTGGAGCTCCTTTATAACAATTACAGTACAGAGATTCCTCTGGGACCAAGTTCCCTGAAATGGAAGTTGGTCCATATGGCTTACAAACCTGCCACACCAATCAAAACAGGATGAAAGTAATTTCCTCATCGAATAAGATTTCCTTCATAACAATTCGTCTATGGAATTACCATGATGGAGACTCTGGTCTAAGTCAGTCTGCTTAACCTGCCTGTTGCTATTCTATGGAACTAGCTCTACTGATCTCCCTGGCTCTGCTACAATGGTCTCCTGCTCGCCATGGCATTTGACACAATGACAATGCAAGCAAAAATATCAGGTGTACCTTTAAAAACTGGAAAAACAAACACTTTACATTTTTGCTGGATAAAGGCAAGTCTTAAGTCCAAAAGAAATATTTCCCCTTTGATACGTCTAAGAAAATGATAATGCTATTAGTCAATAATTCAGACAAATGCAGATCCAAGAGAGAAGTAGCAGAGAAGGGCTCTCTGATGGTGAATGCCTCAATCTCTCCCAATCTCCAGTAGATGTCAGAGCTAAGATTAGTGCTGTCTTCCATGAAACAAAATTTTAAGTACGCTCTATGTATGCGCACAAAATGTCTGGCCAATATACTGGGATGCACCTTCAAAGAAATGGTTTGATGTGCTGCCAATTGCAGCAGCTCACTGTATGAGTACAGGCGAGGCAACGCTGTATCAATGAGGATTAGGTTGCAAAGGTCTATCTTTGCTTTTTTCAACACTCTGGTGATCAGGGGAAAAGGAAAGGCGTAGGCATTTACTTGAACCACATGATCGAAAGAGCACTGCCCATTCCCCCCTGGATGCCAAAACCTGCCTGCGAAGCATAGGCATTTTTGTTGCTGTTCGGAGCAGCAAATAGACTGCAGGATGACCCCACTGATTGAAGATGTAATCCACTAGTTTCTGTTCTAATTCCCACTAGTGACAATCTTTCATCTGCTGAATGAACGCATCAGCCTGATCATTCTGGCAGATGTTCCTCAGCAATGTCAATCCTGTGAGAAATGGCCCAGTGTAACATCAGCTGTGCTTCTGAAATGATCATGGACCGTGTTCCTCTTTGCTTCGATATATAGAGCATGGATGTTGTGCTGTCTGTTCTGATTAGGACCAGCTGACCTACCGATCTGGGAAGGAATGCTTGTAAACCTAGTCTTATGGTGTGAAGTTCCAACACAATGATGTGAAGCTTGTTTCCTGCATTTGACAAAAAACCTCTGATTGAAAGCTCTTGGAGGTGAGCTTCACATCCATCCATGAATGTATCTGTGGTGATGCTCTCTGTTATTGGCAGGAAAGACCTGTGTTTAAGTTTGCATTAAAGCTTGTTTGAAGTGCCTTGTGACCATACCCTCCTCCCATAAGCCTTCTATCTGTTACCAATGCAAATCCTGTTCTTGCACAACAGGTCTCATACGAAGTCTGCAAAATGGAAAGAGGCCTAAAGGTGATGCCATCAGACTTAACAAGGACTTGTACTGCCTTACAGTAGTTGTTTTCCAGCAAAATTCTTTTACATTGTCTGAAACTTTGACACCTTTCGGCTTTCCCCAACTGAGTGTTGAGTATTGCTCCAAGAAATTGAATCTAGATTTGGGATTCCAACAATGACTTTTTCCTATTCAAAGTGAAATCTAATCTCCAGAAAAGAATGATGCAAACATTCTTGGAAGCGGTTTCTCTCCGGATGGCAGTTTTTACTTATCAGTAATACAGGTATGGGAACACGTTGTAACGTTCTCTCCGGAGAAAAACGGCAACTGAAGCAAGACATTTGGTAAATATTCTTGTGGCTGATTGGCGTCCAAAAGGGAGTGCCTTGAACTAATAGTGCTGGTCCGCTACTGAAAATCGAAGTTACTTTCTGTTATTTCGATAAAGAGGTATGTGGAAGTAAGCATCAGGAAGGCCCAGGGAGATCAATAAGTCCCCTTTCTGAATCATCAGGAGGACTTTTTGATTTTAGGGAAAGAGCACTGGCACTGGGAAGCAGTGCACTACCAATCAACATCAGTACCAGGGAGTAACAAGTGAGGATCACAATGCCAAAAAGACGCACTTACCTACCTGTATTAACGCTGGAATAGTAACGGGTGTCCTCATTAATTTCAGACCTTCTGACAAGAAATAATCAAGAATAGTATGGATTTAACATATTTTCGAGGTTGTTCTTTAAAATCATAAAGAAAACATGGTTGAACTACAGACGTCAATGGTAGATTGAATTTCTTGATACCCATTTAATGAATAAATGAATGTTTATTTTATTAGTTAATTAAAACCATAAAAATATTCCTTCAACATGAAATTAACAGACAGTATTGGTGCTCTAAGATATTAATATTGCACTAAAAATTATGAAATAAAAATAATTTGATACATTCTGCAGATTTACCCCCTCTTAATTAGAGTTGCTGGTACATGGCTTAATTACAAGGTAGGCTGGATGCACAGCGACGTTACCTAAGAGCCTTCCTCTCTATTATATTTATTCATAGTAGATAGATTTTGTTTCCATTGGCACAATCCCTATCACTAGCTTGTTTCGGCACATGCAATTTTGGAGGAAAGCATTTTCAAAAATTGAGTCAGCCTAATATTCAATATGATGTTTCGTGGATTAAATGCTTTAGTTAAAGTCTACATGACCTGATCCCTAAAACATTTAGTTCTTTTTTCAATAAGCATCTTCTTTCAGCAGCCAAAGCTGGGCAAATGCAGACCACATGCACCAAGTTTACTTCTGCCAGATGACATAGGCGAGACTCATGGGTGTCTGCTAGCAGTCCCTTCTTCCATTTTGGCATGAGGTCTAACATTGGAACTTCACCTAGCCTTAGACAGATTTGTTCGATTTTCCGTGAATAGGGGGCAGTCATAAGTGGTGATTCTTTGAGAGTTTTATATGAATTGAGAATCAACCAACCATGCAACCTTTTAGCCAGAACCTCCCTGTCTTCTAGTCAGCTGTATAATTTACTTGATTTATTCACTACTTTGTTGAAAGCCAGGGTGGGAAGCGACTGATCCCATGCATCGCCTAAGTTCAAAAGAATTATACTCTTTTCCAGATACCTTTTGTAATTGCTATTCCTTCTTGCTAAATTAATTTCCTGCCAAACTAAATTAGCTAGTGACCCTTTTGGGGCGCGGCTCAGTTTGTAACAGCATTTGATATATGCCGCGGGACGAGCTAGCGACTGCCTAACCAACATAAATTCCAGTCTGACCGGGGCTGATGAGGCATGTCCTGGTAGCCGAAAGACACGCTTATATGTCTTTACCAGAAATGTATCCAGGAGACCTATCTCCATCCCCCTTATCATTTTGGCCCCATAGGGGAATGGAATTTAAAGATATCTTCTGTAGCATCTTGGGACATTGGTCCAGAGTCTCCACTTAGGCCAATAAAATCTCGGCCATTATCACCTCTTCCATCACAGTCTGGTGGTCGCTCACGTTCCTCTCACTCTATAGCAGAATAGGTAGAACCATTAGAACAAGCATCATCCATGTTTTCTTAATGAACAGATCCTCTTGGCCTTGGAAGAGGAGGAAGGTGGCGAGTGTCTAGGAGGCGAAGCTGGTAAAGAAGCAGGTTGAGAAGGCAGGAGGATGGGAGCAGCAAGTAACCCCATGTTACGATTATTAGCTGGTTGCGGTAATAAACTTGGTAAAAGAAGCCATCATTTGGTGCAACATTGATTATCATGGCCATTGGTACTTGGACCACGTGTGGCTCTCAACAATAAGTAGGTGATTTCTGTCTAAAATCCATTAAAAGCACTTGGACTCTTCTTCTTTGCCACAGGTGAATCTCTGTAGCTCTTAGACTTTGGTTTGGCAGCAGAGGAGGTGACTGCAAGTGCTTCACCAATAGAGCAATCTCAGGAAACCACAAGTCTCGTCTTGTGCGCCACCTTCATGGAAGTGCTGGGAGGGGGTACATCTCATTAAAACTTCCCCTGAACAGGAGGCATTTCCTTCAGAAGGAGGAATATTTTCTTTTTTCACAAGGAATATTGTCAACTTCCTTTCCCTGTCCTTAAGAGTCTTAGTGGAGAAAGTCTTATAAATCTTACAGTCTGCTGACTTGTGCTTCGGTTAAAGCTAGTAAATACACTGATAATGTTGATCATCAGTGTAATTCCTCTTGCTGCCACAAGACATACATGTTTTAAAAAGAGATAGCTTCTCATTGTCAGCCATGGTGACAGTTGCTTGACAGACCAAAGGATCTCCCTGGCTCAGAAACTGTGCTCTTCCCCAAAAACAATTCACAATACTGCAGCACAGAAAATAGGGCTGGTTCAAGTCCAGGGCAGACCAATATAGAAAAATGTTCAGGTTCACTGAAAGGCTACAGCAGAGCTCTGCCAGGGGACTCCCTCACACATGACATGCAGTTGAAATATGAGATATGGTGGCCTCTAGGTGGAGTAGGAGTTCTTAAGCTTCCTCCTCGTTGGCTAAAGTTTTTTTTTTTTTTTTAAATGAGGTGGATATGTTACTAAAAACACTGTTGTTTCAGGCCCATGGGCTTTTTGCATTATATACTACATGCTGTATATTTTACATTATATACTGCTATTTTAATGTACCGGGGTACCCAGCCTAACAAAAGAGGAATGATTAAGGCATGTGAATATAGAAAAGATCCAAAAAGATCCAATGTTGGAGAAGATAAAGGTGACCCTAAGTCTGACCACAAGGACTGGCTGTGTTCTGACACAATGGAGGGCAGTTATATATCAGGTCAATGTATGGGATTTGACATTGATAAATAGGTTTATCTGTTTGATTAATAATTTAGATATTTTCTTTTAGAAAAGCATTGTGTGCGATTGCTAGATGAAATTCATGCAACTGTTTTGTTGAAGAGTTCTCATGGTTTTTCTTCTACTTTAAGTATACTTCATATGCCTTTATATTGCAAAATGTGAAGTCTGCCACACACAAGTCAAACAAAAATTAGATGAATTATATTTAAGTTGCAAACACATTACTTTGCTATGATCCCATGCATCGCCTAAGTTGAAAAGAATTATACTCTTTTCCAGATACCATTTATGAGAAATGTGTTTCTTGAAATAGGCAGAGGCAGAAGAAAACGGATACTCTAGAGCCACAGTCAATCTAGATTAACATATGGCAGAGCAAGGGTTACTTTTTGTTTGATGGCTACATTTACATAACAGGAAGATCCAGGTCAGGAGGTCAATTTCAGCATGCTTTGTAAAGCCCTACTATGATTTCAAAATTCTACACTTTTAAAAGCATAGAAACCATCACTGAGATCATAAGCACTTGTATTAGGTGGGCTCTACTGTCCCAATTACAGTTCAGATAAGAGGTGCTGAAAGAGACCAGAGTCAATGACCTAATCGCAGTCTTGGATTTACAGTGATCCCAGGCAACATGAAATAATCAATTCTACCTTAGAAAGTTGAAAAAAGGGTCCTGGAACTGTGTACTGGGTGAAAATGGGAGTTTGTTTAAAATAAGCAGCGCCACTTTCAACATTATAATGGCAAGCATACGGTAACAGGTTGCTGGTGTATGAAACGATAATGCAGTTGCCACACTTACCTTTATTTCAGCTGCAATTTTATCACTAGCAAATCCATCGACAGACAGCTGAGAAAATATGGAAAGTAAGTTTATTTCAACCTCATTCTATTAACATTTCAACACACAAGTACCAGTCGAAAGTCATACATCCTGAAAACATGAAGTTTTAAATCTTGTAGCTAAACACTATCTTTAGTGTTTTAGTTCAGTGTTGGTTAAGTCTGCATGGTAATCAGAGCAAAGAAAACTCCCAAAATATCAAGAAATATCATGCCATTCTGCTGTACATGGTCAGAACGCACTTATGCTTGCATGTAGCAAGTCGGTGAGGTGTATATTACTTCACAATTATATTAAACAGTGGGCAGCAACAGGTAAAAGCTAATTCCATAAGGCCACTAGATGAATTAAATGCATGTCTCTGGGCCAAGAACAAATAATTTTTGATTCATTGAACATAGAGTATTGTTTTAATTTTTTTTAAACTATTATTTAAAAAGCAGTCTGTCCTCTCAGACATCCTGGTGCACCCTTGAACTTTCTCATGGGGTCCATATACCCGTGTTATGGTCCCCATTCTAATATGTTAGATATTTATTGTACAAACTTAAAGTGTAATAGTTATACACTTAGCTAAAGAATAATGTGAAATATATTAACAGACAATCCAATTTTTTCTATCCACTAGATGCTAGTAAATCAACCATGCTCTTGGTATAGTAATTATCAGAAATTGGGTCGAAATATAATTTGAGTAGATTTCAAAATGGTTTGTACCTTAAATCCCTGAATTAATTTGTTTTTTCCAACACATCACCCACCACTTTGTCTGTATTCAATGCATTAATCACAGGACGTGTGCCCCATACACTATCAATGTATATGTCCCAAAAGTGTTATGTCAATCCTCCATCAGTCACATCTTTATGCTTTATTCATTCAACAACTAATGGTAAACTCTTGGTCTGCAACGATTTCCTAATCTTCCACAACCACACACCTCTATGCCCCCGGTTTTATTCAAAATCATAACCCAGCAAGCAGCACAAGTAAGCAAGTGACGCCTTCTTGCTTTTCCTTTGTTCTCACTGCTTTCTCCTTGCTCCCCTTATTTTTTTGTGTGCCCTCTCCTTACTTTTGCCTCATTTTTACTGCTTTTCCCCCCTGTTTTTGTGTGTGCATTCTCCTTGCTTTTTCCTAGTTCCCACTTCTTTCTCCCTGCATTTCTGCTGTTTGTGTGCCTTATCCTTGCTGTTACCCAGTTTTTTTAGTGCCTTCTTGATTTTCCTCGTTTTTTGTGAACCTTCTCCTTGCTTTTCCCCTCGTTTGTGCATTCTCCTTGCTTTTCCCTTGTTTTCAAAGCTTTCTCTGTGGCTTTTCTGTCGTTTTGTCTGTGCCTTCTCCTTGATTTTTCCGCTGTTGTGTGCCTTTTCCTTGCCTTTTCCCATTTTTGGGTGCCTTCTCCTTGCTTTTCCCTTGCGCTCCTGCATGCCATCCGTTATTTTCCATCTCCCACCTAGCCCTACCCACCGCCACCCAGCGCACTCCCTCCTCCTGGGACCGACCTGATGGAGGCCGCAGCACAACCTCACTGAGAAGGCCCCAGACACCCAGCTCTCCCATGATGCTGCATCACTCTTGCTCCTGTTTTCTCCCTGCTTTTTCCCCTGTCCTCACTGCTTTCCCTCATTTTCTGTGTGCCTTTTTGCTTTTCCCTCATTTTCTGTGTGCCTTTTTCCTTTTCCCTCATTTTCACAGCTTTTTCCTTGCCTTTCCCCTGCCACTCCCGCATGCTGTCTGTTATTTCCTGCCTCCTCCCTAGCTCTGCCCACCACCTCCTAGGACGTAATTAATGACGGCTGCAGCGCGATCCCATTGAGCAGGAACCAGACCCAGCTCTCCCCAAGCTGCTGCATCGCTCTTGCTCCAGTCTTCTCCTTGCTTTTTCAGCACTTTGAGACCCTAATGGCTGATGTGCCGCCTTTATAAATCTTTGATTCACAATACGCCTGTACCTTGATAAGCCGTGAGATGAGAAAACCTCCTTGGTAGCGATTATGAAGCTCATCCCAATTGTCCTTCACAAACTTCCAGGCAGCTTTCCTACCCTGCTTGCTGCCTCCTGCAACCCCACCAATGACTGAAACTGTGTCCTGGGGACGAACGTCTTCCTGAAAATAGAAAATAGTTCAAATCAAGGGACATCTTTGAAGATTGCTGTTTCATGAGTAAACTTTGATTATGGGACAAACTAATACTATTATTCCACCTTCCACTTACTGAGAGTGCGAACACAAGAACCTTTTGTATGAGATCAGGTGCAGGGATGGCACCAAGGACTCTCTCAATACGGTTCTTCTCCTCTTGCATGTCACCCTGTTTGTGAAGCTGGAAAGGGAAGCACAACAGATATTCACTGTGAACTTCAAGTGAACAATGATTATGAACCAGTTAGATAAAACATTAAAGTGGGAATCAAGACAAATAAGTTAATCACTTTTGGCTGCGCTCTTTCTGACAGAAACCATTTACCGATAGATTCCTCAACTTCTGAATCTCCCAAGGTGGCAGACAGGATCCATAAACACTTGCTATAGTGACTGTGTGGCACCAAGTGGTGCCATTGGCATTTCGCCAGCCTCACTTAACTTACTGATCATTTCCATGCCCTCAGATGTGGAGTATAACTGACAGATTGAGACAATTCCAAAGAACATGGAGGTGGGTGAGCAGTGCGGAATCTGCAGTTAGACTTCGCGTCTACCAGAAGAACAAGTTACTTACCTTCGGTAACGCTTTTTCTGGTGGATACACTAACTACCTGTGGATTCCTCACCTTATGAATTCGATCCTTGCGCCAGCATCCGACGGAAAGTCTTCTTCCTAGCTGTCTACGTCGACGAGGAAGTCATAATGGCACGGCTCCACATGACTCCGTCTGACGTCAACGTGCCAATAAGAGGTCCTCGCCAGCGTACTGACGTCAGTTTTACCTCATTTTTTTTGTGCCTTTACGGCTAACAGGTGTAAACCGACCATAAAAATTGAAATATATAAATATATACGAACACAAAAATCTTGTCCATTGAAACCATATATTTACATTATCACCTCAAAAGCATGAATATACCAAAATATATAGACAGATATATGCAAATATATAAATATAAGAAGAAACATGAATCAAAAAACTGCAAGATAAGAGTGTAACCAGGCAGGCAACGGGGAGGCGGGAGGGACCGTGAGGAATCCACAGGTAGTTAGTGTATCCACCAGAAAAAGCGTTACCGAAGGTAAGTAACTTGTTCTTCTGATGGATACAACTACCTGTGGATTCCTCACCTTATGAATAGAGTCCCAAGCAGTACCGCACTCGGTGGTGGGTGCCCGCCTGATTACACTAAGAAATCCTGCAATACCGAACGAGCAAAATGACGTCCCTCCTCATCTCAGAGTCTAAACAATAGTGTTTCACAAAAGTATGGAGGGACGCCCAAGTTGCTGCTTTACATATATCTATTAATGGAACTCCTCTCGCTAGAGCCGAGGATGTAGATTTAGCTCTAGTAGAGTGGGCCCTGATACCTTCAGGAGGGACCTTTTTTGCCAATGAGTAACATATCTTAATACACAAGATGACCCACCTGGAGAGTGTTCTTTTCTGAACCGCTCTGCCCTTTCGCTGACCAGCATACCCAACAAACAGTTGATCATCTAAGCGAAAGTCCTTAGTCCTCTCTAGGCCAAAACTCATGGCCCTCTTAGGGTCCAACCTATGGAGTCTCTCTTCTTCTTTAGACGGGTGAGGAGGAGGAGGGTAAAACGCAGGTAGAGTGATAGTCTGCCCTATATGAAAAGGGGTGACAACTTCCGGCAGAAAAGCAGCCCTGGTTTTTAGAACCACTTTATCAGGGAAAAACATGGTAAAAGGAGGCCTAACCGAAAGTGCCTGAAGCTCTCCAACCCTCCTGGCTGAAGTGATTGCGATTAAGAAAACAGTCTTCAAAACTAAATATCTCAAAGGACATGAATGCATGGGCTTGAAAGGCGAACCCATCAAGAATGTCAAAACAAGATTTAAGTCCCACTGAGGCATGTGAAAGGGAGTAGGAGGAAACCTATTCACCAAACCCTTAAGGAACCGAATTACAATTGAGACTTAAATAAAGATGGCTGGCCCGGAAGGCAAAGAAATGCCGACAGAGCTGCCAAGAAACCCTTAACTGTAGCCTTTCTTCGCCAAACTAAGAACAAATAAAAGAACATCTGAAAGGTGGGCCTTTAAAGGATCTTTTTGGTTCTCTCCACACCACCGCACAAAGTTTGCCCACCTACCGGCATAAACAGATTTAGTGGAGTGTCGTCTGGACGATAGTATAACATCCACTACATCCGGCGGGAGAGAAAACGAACTCAGGTTGCCCCGTTCAATCTCCAGGCATGAAGGTGCAGGCTCTGGAGGTTGGGGTGTAAAACCTGCCCCTGCAATTGAGAGAGGAGGTCTGCCCTGAGCGGGAGACGGAGCGGAGGGCACTGAGAGAGTTGAAGCAGGTCTGTATACCATACCCTTCTCGGCCAGTCCGGAGCCACCAAGATGACTTGGACCCGGTCCTGACGAATCTTCCTCAGGACCCGAGGAATCAAAGGTATGGGAGGAAACGCGTAAAGGAACTGGACGCTCCAGGACATCTGAAATGTGTCCCCCAACACCCCTTGCAACGGATACTGGAGGCTGCCGAATAACGGGCAATGCGCGTTCTCCCGAGTGGCGAATAAATCCACCTGAGGAGTTCCCCACATCTCGAAGATGTGGAGGACTAGATCCGGATGGAGACGCCACTCGTGATCTAATGAGAATTGACGACTGAGAACATCCGCACGTACATTCAGAACCCCGGCCAAATGATTTGCTATTAAGCAAATCTGATGGTCCTGAACCCAGGACCAGAGTCGCAGGGCTTCTCTGCAAAGAAGGTACGACCCCACTCCTCCCTGCTTGTTTATATACCACATCGCGATAGTGTTGTCCGGCAGGATCTGAACTGACTGACCGCGAAGGGAAGGGAGGAAGGCCTTGAGCGCCAAATGTATCGCCCGCAATTCCAACAGATTGATATGCAACATCTGTTCCGCTGGAGACCAAAGACCCTTGATCTCCAGGTCCCCCAGATGAGCTCCCCACCATAGAGTGGAAGCATCCGAAATCACTGTGGCCACTGGAGGAGGCAGTGAAAACGGTTTTCCTTGGGAAAGGTTGCCGTCCTCTGCCCACCAAAGAAGATCTGCTACAGCGTCCCTGGAGATCTTTATTGAATCCCTGAGATCCCCTTTGTGCTGGAACCACTGTCTGCGGAGGCACCACTGAAGAGCCCTCATATGCCAGCGAGCATGAGTGACCAACAGAATGCAAGAAGCAAACAGACGTAGCAGGCGTAAGACCTTGAGGACTGGAACTGCCGCTCCAACTTGAAACAACGGAATCAGCGCCTGAATGTCCCGAACCCGCTGAGGCGGGGGGTAGGCCCGAACCGATTTTGTGTCCAGTACTGCCCCTATGAACAGGATGCGTTGAGAGGGCTCCAGGTGAGATTTGGGCACATTTACAGAGAAACCCAGATCGAACAACAACTGCGTTGTCATTCGCAGATGAGACAACACAAGCTCCGGAGAATTGGCTTTGATCAACCATTCGTCCAGGTAAGGTAAAACCGCCACCTCCCTCTTTCTGAGATGTGCTGCAACAACTGCCATCACCTTTGTGAAAACTCAAGGTGCTGAAGTAAGTCCAAATGGAAGGACCGCAAACTGGTAATGTTGCGATCCGACCACAAAACAGAGATACTTCCTGTGCAACTTGATTATGGGAACATGAAAGTACGCATCCTGCAAGTCGACAGACACCATCCAGTCTCCTTCGTTCAACGCCAATAGTACCTGCGCTAGGGTCAGCATTTTGAATGTTTCCTGCTTGAGGAACAAATTCAAAATCCTCAAGTCTAGGATCAGTCGCAACCGACCGTCCACTTTGGGAATCAGGAAATATCTTGAAGAACACCCCTGACCCCTTTCCTGCAACTGCACCAACTCTATAGCGCCCTTTGCCAACATGGTGACAACCTCCTGTTTTAACAACAGAAGATGGTCTTCTGAACAAAAGGAGGGATGGGGGGGGGGGGGGGGGGGAAAGGGAGGAGGGAACTCCTGAAAGGGGAGAGCATAGCCCTTTTCCACAATTCCTAGCACCCACGAGTCCGTTGTAATTGACCTCCATTTCTGTAGAAAAAGACTCAATCTTCCCCCTACAGGAGAAGTATGGCTGATAAAGTGGGGAAAACTAGGGCTGCTTCTGCTGCTGTCCACCAGAGGAGGATGAAGAAGAGAGCTGCTGGGCTGGACCTCTAGCCCTACCCCTACCTCGCCCTCTGAAGGCACGATAGGGTGGATTGGCAGGTTGCTGGGCGTAAGATTGTGACCTTCTAAAGGCAGAGCCTCGAATAAATCCTCGAAACCTACGAAAAGGTCTATAAGACAATGTAGATGATGTCTGTAATCCCAGGGACTTAGCTGTAGCCCGACAGTCCTTAAACCGTTCAAGGGCAGAGTCTGCCTTGTCCCCAAACAGCTTTTCCCCGTCAAAAGGAAGGTCCATTAAGGCGGATTGTACATCTGACGAGAAACCAGAGGACCTCAAACAGGCATGCCTCCTTGTAGCCACCAATGTTCCCATGGCCCTGGCAATAGAATCTGAGGTATCCAGGCCAGACTTTATAATCTGCTGTGCAGCAGCTTGAGCGTCTGTGAAAAGGGACCCAAAAGATTTCTGCATATCTTGCGGCAGATCCCTTGCCATCTCCTTAGCCGAGTCCATTAGGGCATGGATGTATCTGCCTAGCACACAGGTGGAATTGGTAGCTTTAAGGCCATGCCGCAAGATGAAAAAATCTTCTTTGAAGACTGCTCCATCCTCTTGGATTCCCTATCCGTCGGAACTCCCGGGAATGTTCCAGGAGCAGTCTTTGCAGAACATGACGCCTGAACTACCAAGCTCTCCAGAGTCGGGTGACGAGACAGAAAAATCGGATCTCCTGGGGCACCTCTATGCCTCCTCGCCATTGCTCTGTTCACAGCAGGAGATGTAACAGGCTTTTTCCACAGGTCCAAAATGGGCTCAGTCAAAGCCTCATTAAAAGGCAGCAAAGGGTCCGCACTGGAGGAATATGGATGAAGTACCTCTGTGAGCAGGTTCGTTTTTACTTCTGCTGTGGCCAAAGGCAAATCCAAATACTCAGCTGCCTTCCTCACCACTGCATGGAAGGAAGCAGCCTCCTCAGTAAACTCCCCCGGAGTCGCAATGTCCCACTCCGGGGAAGTATCCAAACCACTAGCAGTGGCAAGACCTTGGAAGTCATCAGAAGGCTCGATCTCACCTTCCTCAAGCCTTCTGTATTCCTCCTCCTCCTCCAGAAGTCTCAACGCCTTCCTTCGAGATCTGAGATGTGTTTCCAGATCCGGCGTCGACAAAGAATCCATCGACGCCGACGATCTTGAACCCCGAACAGGGTCAGGAAGGCTCCTGGATTTAACCGGCACCGGAGCCGACCCGAAGTCGGCAGATGACCTTCTCGAAGCCGAATGGACAGACGGAGATGGAGCCGGTCTAGATGGAGACAACAACGACGCCGGATGGCGCCGTGAAGGAGTCGGTTGATGTGCCAACGGATCCACAGTCACAGGCGAAGGACTCCTGCCAGGGGAGACCCTCGGCGCCGAACCACCAGTCTCTGTAGGGCAGAAGGGCATGAATGGAGCAGCCCTGTATGAAGCCGGCGAGCCCAAATTGAATACCAATGGCCCCGTGGGACCCGCCGGTGCACCAGCAGGGGCCATGGACCGAAAAACAGCGTACATCGCATTAAAAAATGCGTCCGGATCCGTCCCAGGAGTCGGGAAATCCGGGTACTACTGAGTTGATGTCTGAGGAACATCAGGATCCCTCTGCGCCGGCGAAAAATGAGGGCTACGTTGAGTGACCTCATAAACTGAAGGCGCCGGTGACAACCCCGGACTATCCGGCTGAGGCGTGACAGTGTGACTCATCTCCCATGTCTTCTGGCGTCGTGATGAACGAGACCTCGACCGACTCCTTGATCGGCTCCGCTCCGAACGGCGCCGAGAGTCATAACGGCGCCGAGAGTCATGATGACGCCGCTTCTTATGTTTTTTGGGAGAAGCATGGGAGGAAACCTTCTTGTGTTCCTTCTTCTTTGCCTTGGCTAAGAAGAGCTTCGCCTCGCGTTTCTTCAGAGCTTTCGGATTCATGTGCTGGCACGAAAAACAACCTTCCACATCATGTTCGGAGCTTAAACACCAAATACAGTCCGAATGGGGGTCGGTCACTGACATCCGACCCCCGCATTCCCTACACTGCTTGAAACCGGACTTCTTTGGAGGCGACATTGTAACCTTCAAAAATCGTTACAGTTACCAACGGGCCAGGGAGAAAAACCCTTGGCGTCGAAGCACGGAAAAAAGGAAAACTGACGTCAGTACGCCGGCGAGGACCTCTTATTGGCACGTTGACGTCAGACGGAGTCACGTGGAGCCGTGCCATTATGACGTCCTCGTCGACGTAGACAGCTAGGAAGAAGACTTTGTCGGATGCTGGCGCAAGGATCGAATTCATAAGGTGAGGAATCCACAGGTAGTTGTATCCATCAGAAAGAGTGTTACTGAAGGTATGCAACTTATTAATCTGATGGATACTTCTATGTGCAAACTCATCTTGTGAAACCATACCAATGCAATGCCATGCCCCATGAGGTGAGCCTAAGGAGCTTAATTTAGAACAGGAAGTCCTGTAGGAATGAGGGGACAAAATGACCCTTCTTGCTTACCAAATAATAAATACAGGAGTGTCTAATGAAAATATGGACAGATGCCAAAGTGGTTGCCTGGCACATACTGAAAACAGGGACACCTTGAGCCTGGGCTGTAGCCTCTGACTTTGCCCTAGTGGAATGAACCATAAGGTCCTCAAGAGCTTCCTTTTTGGCCAAGGCAATATAGCTTGATAAAAGAGACTTCATCATAATCAAGTCTGTCTTTGAAAATGTTCAAACAATGAAGTCTTCATCATCCTATTCACTGCATTCCTTAATCCTATCAGTACAGAAGTTTAGGACTCACTGTAGATCCAACTGGTATAGCCTCGCCTCCTCCGTTAAGTGGTGGAGAGAAAAATGTGGAGCATATGAACGACTGCTCAACATGGAAGGGTGATACTACTTTCAAAAGAGAGGATGCAGAAGTCCCAAGTAACAGCTACCAGGTGGTGTAAAAAGGCTGGACTCACACAGCCTGCAGCTCACTGAAATATCAAGCAGAAGTGATAGCATTGAGAGGCACACCAAGAAGGTGAGGATTAAATGGAGATCTCACCATGGTATAATGAAGGTGAGCAGAGAATAACGCATGTGTAGCCTTTCCTATTTTAGTTTTAAATCTATAGTAACTGATAAAACCCAACAAAAAAGAAACAACCTTTCTCAGTGTGAACATATAAGCACTGATAAAAACCAGCACAACTACAAACTAAGATACAATCCAAAGAAGTTAAGATGTGAAAGAATGCCTATTTTTTATGTCTTTATGAAGTGGCCAACATTACGTAACTTTATTACACAAGGCAGCATCACAAAAGATTGGTCTCAGATTCTTCTTCTTGGGTTTTGTTGTTTAGGGTTGTTACTAAAATAATATGTCTTCTTCTTTTTGATTAATTCAGTTGTGTGTGCTTGATGCAGGGTTTAGAAGCACATTTTAGGTCTGGTATAATTATTTTATACACTGTAGAGCACTTGGGATATTAAAATCGTATTGGATTTACAGGCTATGTTTAATGATTACACAGACTGGTGAAATGGCTGGTTCATAAGGATTTTGGACAATATGTACTTTCACATTCACTCACAGACATAGAATGGACACAAACAGTAGACACAACAGCATCCTTTTCTAACAAAATCAGTACTGATAGCAGGTCAACTGCCAAATATCCAGGCTTTAAACATTCAATGCAATGAGTAGTGACAGACCCCTGTGAAAAGAGTACTGTCACCACGCACAAGGAATAGTGGTGATAACACAACTAAAGAATTCCACATACCAACAAACTTCATAGCTGCAAGGTTTACGTGTGATACCTTCAGCTAATTCTAGCTTTTTACTCAATTGCACTTTAATGCTGGGGGTTTTCAGCCCATAGTTACAAGGTTAACAGCAAAATGTCAAGTCTGTTAAAAGTTCAGGTTTCAGAAATTTGCCCAGGAGCACTCAGCAGCTATGAATGTCCACACAACAGCAGCAACACCTTAATAAAGTCAGACAGAGTGCATAAAAGCACTGGCAAGCATGCTTAAAGCAAAATGGGGCATATTTACTAATATTTCATGCAACTCAACTAAGTAAGGCAACCTGCTGCATTGCACTGCATGAAAGAGAGAGCAGAAATGCACTATATATACTTAAATATGGCACACTTCTGCTCTCTCCTGACACTTGCACAATGTGTTGCCTAGTGCCAACACAGGCACCCTTGCACCATGTTGCAAGCAAACCTGTGTTACAGGCAAAATTGGTTTTGTGCAGCAAGAGATTCCTTCCTAAACAAAAACAATCCTAAAAGGCAATTTCCTCTTTCTATGGATGATGCATATTGCATCACGCATAGAAAGAGGAGGTAACAAATAAGTTACTTACCTTCGGTAATGTCTTAACTGGTAGAGACCATATCTAGCTGCAGATTCCTTACCTTGGATTTATCCGAGGTGTCAGACTGGACCCGGAAGATTTTTTGTAAGCAGTATCCCTGCGCGCTGTTAAGTGGTGTCGATCGGCTCCACGCGTGTCATTGGCTGCACCTATACCGTTCACAGAGTGGGGAGGATGGGTGGGCCGGTAAGAAATCTGCAGCTAGATATAGTCTCTCTCAGATAAAGCGTTACCAAAGGTAAATAACTTGTTCATCTGACAGAGACTTCTAGCTGCAGATTCCTTAAATTAGAAAAGATACCCAAGCACCACCAAGCCTGTAAGTGGGTCTGTGGACAAATTTCAGACAAGCAAGTTCTGTAGGACCAAATGGGCAAAATGCCCATCATGAGGGACCTGACTCTCCAGGCAGATATGCAGGACTGAAACTCCATGTAGTAACGCAGATGTAGCAGCTTTAGATCTGGTGGAATGAGCACTCTAGCCCACAGGGGGCTGCTTCTTGGCCAGTGCTTAGTAGATTTTAATGCAGAGCACGACCCATCTGAGGGTTGTCCATTTCTGCACAGCACGACCCTTTTTAGCTCAGACATGCCCCATGAAGAGTTGATTGTCTACACGAAATTCCCATGTGCGGTCAAGGTACAACAACGATACTCGCTTGTGGTCTAACTAACGGAGATGCTCATTAATCCTGAAAGGGTGAGGGGGAGCGTAGAAAGTAGGCAAGTTGATGGATGGACCCACATGAAAGGGCATGACCACCTTTGGAAAAAAGAAGGCCTGCGTGCAAAGCACCACTTTGTCAAGATGGATGGATAAATAGGGCAGCTTAGATGATAAGACCTGTAACTTATTGAGCTAGTTGTTGAGCAGATGTTAAGGCCGCGAGGAAAGCTGTTTTGATGGTGAGTAACCCCAGGAGACAATTGTGATGCGGCTCAAAGGGAGCACGCATAAAGAATTTAAGCACCAGAATCAAGTCCCACTGAGGCATGATAAAGGAAGAACGGGGATAAAGATGATCTAAACATTTCAAGAATCTATGTACCACAGGAGATTTCAAAAGAGGGTTGATCAGGCAATATTAGTACCGCAGAGATAGCAGAAAGATATCCCTTTAGAGTGTCCAAAGCAGAGCCCTGCTGGGCAAGAGGTAGAATGAAGACAGAAACCTGAGAAATACAGGCAGAAAGGGAATCTTCATCAACACAAAAGGATGATGAACGTAGTGCTGAAAAATCAAAACTCACCCCCAGTCAAAAATCTGGGTTTGATCCATCCTTCTTTTGCTCACCATGCCACCCCAGTTTGGACCCAGCCATATGCAAACCAGTCTTGACCCTGTTCCTCACGGGAACAGTCCAGCCTGAACTGCCAGGCCAGGTCCTCCCTGGACCGGGAAGAAGCATCCGGGGACTGGTTTCAGTGTATCACCCTTCATCAGCCAGGCTAGCTTGAACACAGTGGCAGAGAGCACGGGAAAGGGGATCAACATTTCTGTCAGAACACCAGGCCATAATTGTTCCCAAAGGCAGGAGTATACCGTCTTGATGGAGGAACACCTGACTGCCAAGATGACATCGTAGACTTCGGGAGGAAGGTAAAAGGCTGTCAACTGCTGCAGCTCAATCTCCACACAAGAAGGAGGAGACGGGACAGGTTCGGGTGGAGAACCCTCTCCTGTGGCTGCGACAGATAATCCTCCCAAAGGGGCAGCCTGATTGGAGGATCGATGGTCTGGCTCAGTAGTTCAGGATATCAGACTCTCCAAGTCCAATCCAGTGCCACAAGGATAAGTTAGGCCCAGTTGCTCTTGATCTTCTCAAGAACTCTGGGCAGGAATGTATGGGCGGAAAGGCATACAGGAGGCCTGAGCTCCACTCTAGATGAAGAGTCGCTGAGCAAGAGCTGCCTTGAAAACTCCAGCACACAAAACTGCTGACATTGCCCATTCTCGGCTGAGGCGAGCAGATCTAACAATGGTTCTCCCCACTGCTGAAGGAGACCATGTGCCACCTCCAGATGGAGACCCTATTTGTGCTCTGCCAAGCAACTGCAGCTGAGTTTGTCTGCCCTGGTGTTGAGAGCCTGCCAGGTGTTGAACCACCAGGGAAATGCTCCAGCCATGTCCAACCATGTACAGAGATGCAGGGCCTCTTGACATAGGGTTCACTATTTTTGCAGTAACACATAGCGGTGGTGTTGTCTGTGAACACCTGCACTAAACCCTTCTAGATGGAAAGTAGGAAGGCCTTCAATGCTAGTCAGATCGCCCACAGCTCCAGCATATTGATATGGAGTCCGGATTACGCTGGACACCAGAGTCCTGTGATTGCCACCTCTCCCAGATGGTTGCCCGATCCTAGGCGTGACTCATTTGTCACTACTGTCAGATCCAGTTCAGGTTAGGAAGAGGGGATCTGCCACTGACCCAATTGCGGTTCATTAACCACCACTGCAGATCTTTTGCAGTTCCCTCACAGATCTAGACTATGTCAGAGAGGTTTCCCTGATGATGTTTCTGTTGGAACTTCAGGTCCTGCTGCAGAGCCCACAAATGTTGAAGTGCATTTGTTTCTAGCAGTATGGAGGAGGCCATAATTCCCAGCAGCCTCCGAGTCGGTCTCACAGAAACTCACGATAGAGGCTAAAACACCGGTATCATCGCATGAATATCCTGGACTCGCCACTCTGCAGGATAAGCCTGAAACTGCAATGTGTTCATAACAGCTTCAATGAAAGGGAGCATCTGAAAACTAGTCAGGTACGACTTTGGCATGTTTATAGTGAACCCCAGCGAGTGCTGAAGGTCCGCCGTAGTCTGGAGTTGGGAGAGACAGCGTGAGGCGAGCCCGCCTTCACCAGCCAGTAATTGAGATAGAGGCAGACTGACCAGACCTCTGATGCATGAGGCCTGTGGAGTCTGCACCCTTGACCACGCAAGGGTTGTGCAGCATGCACGGAATATGTGTGGGTGGGTACGGGCATGGCTGGTAGCCCCTTCTGTAGCCACGAAAGGAGCAAAAAGTAAACTGAGGGTGGCTTGTGGCAGAAGATAAGTCTAAGGACCGAGCCGTAGCCCAAATATTTGAGCACTGGAGTCCGCATTGTCTCCGAAGAGAGCCATGGAAGGGATAGTCCAAAGACGACATGACATCCCTCTAAAAGCCAGTAGTACAAAGCCAGGTGAGGCGCTTAAGGGCCACTGTCGACAAAACAGCTCTGCCAAGCGAATCGGTTGTGTCCGCATCGAACTGTGAACTTTGCTGAATCTCTTCTGACTGCTACAGCTTGAGAGAGTAGGGCCCAGCCCTCCTACAGGAACGTAGGCAGCACTTGCGCAATCTTATCCCACAGAGCATGGGAGTAGCGGGCCAAAAGGCATGCTGTGTTCAAGGACTGCCAGAAGAAAACATTTTTCCAAAGTGTCTCCAGCCTCTTGGATTTCCTATCCAGTGCAGCAGTAGGAAAATCGCCAGGGCTGACGTGAGGTGGAAGCCTGGACCACCAAACAGTCAGGGCTGGGGTGCTGCATGAGGAAACTTGGGTATCCCGGAACTGGGCAGTGACGAAGGGCGATTGTCCTATTCAAAGGAGCCATTGTTTGATTTGGACCAGGTACCCAAAATGACATCTCGTTGAAGGCCTCATTAAAAGGGAGGAGCGGATCAGATGGGTAGGCTCCCGGCAAAAGCACCTCTGTCAAGACATTGGGCTGGTCTGCCACAGAGGGCAACTCCGTGCTTAATTTGCGAATAAAAACATGCCAGTGCCCAAAGCCCTCCTCCTAAATACGCGGCTGCTGCAATTAAATGTGTGAACACGGAATACTGAGGCAGTGTAATCCTGACACACTCTCGGGCCTCTTAAATCCATTTAAAGCCACTCTCTACCCCTTCAGCTCACACTTGCAGCTTTCTGCTTTCTCCCATTGTGACGTTTTTTTGTTTTTCTCTTCGTCTCTCTTTCCTATATGTGTCTTTTGCTAGCAGTAAATGCTTGAGGCAGAAAAATAAGTGCCGACCCTCATAAATAAGTGCTGAAACTCTGCACTGGAAACAACAAGCACAAAGTAAGCACTGAGGCAAAGGAAGGTTGAGAACCTCCAGAGCCCCCCCCCCCCCCCCCCCCCCAACACCACCATGGCAAAAGATGCTCCCTCCTCCGTAGCCACAGTAGGGGGAGAATGCATGCCAATATCTGGGGAAGAATCTACGCAACTATCTTCACCTAGTTCCTCACACCAGTCAATACCATGCTCATAAGGTTGGATTTCTTCAGGGTCCAGTGACCCCTCACATTCCTCCCAGCGTCCGTACCAGAAATGAAAACGGGTATGGCACGCCAGAGGGTCGGCCAGCCCACATATGAGGCACATCGCATCATAAAAATTCCTTCAGTAAAAGGGGGTCCCTTTGGCTCCTGGAAACTCAGGGAAGTGCGAAGCCGGCCCAGACTCAAGTATGGAACAAGGCCTAAATGCGGATGCTCCCGTTTCTTGTCAGCCGACAGAGTTGTAGAAGTCAAAGCATGCTGTGACTTCTTTTTCTCCTTGTGCTTAGACTTAGCCGAATGTCCCGAAGATTTAAATGGGACGATGCCCTCTGACTCCACGTCCGATCCCTGAAAATTCCTCTTGACAAGGACCGCGACCGACACAGATAGGCCGCCATCAACTTGAGGGAGCCCCCCCTCAAAGCTTTGGGAAGCATCGCGCAGCAGTCTAAGCACAACTTTGGGTCGTGGTCGTGCTCAAGGCTCCTCTGGCAAACAAGACGAGGGTCTGTCACCTACATTGGCCAGTGACAGGCACTGCAGGGCTTGAAGATGGCCTTTTTAAAAGACATCCAGTAGAAAAACCTCCATGACCTCCAAAAAGCCTCCCTAAAATGTTGAAAAAGTACGGTAAAAAACAACAACTGAAAATGTAGCTCTTCCTGGATCTGCACTGCTGGTGTGGAAAGAAAAGAACTGACATCAGCGTGCCCAAGTGGCGCCTACATAGGTGCCGTTGATGTCACTTCCGATGCAAATGATGCACGCACAGCCAATTAACGCCCCCTATTCGCACGGAAGGGGTACTGCTCATGAAAAATCTTCCAGATCCAGTCAGACACCTGGGATAATTCTAAGGTAAGGAATCTGCAGCTAGAACTCTCTATCAGATTTGGAACTTTTTTAGATGTTTAAAAAGGCTTGGCCAGTGAACAGGGAGATAGGAGGGCAGTGACAATCTGTGGTTAGATAAGGAATTCACAAGAAAGTGTTACTGATGGTAAGTAACAAGCTCTTCTAATGAAGACTTCTCCCTGCAGACTCCTCACCATAGATGGCAAACCAGTACCTCTAAACGGTGGAGGGTCTGTGGAGAGGACTCAGACCAACACATCTTGCAGAACCGAACAAGCAAAGTGTCCTTCTCACTGGACATGGTTGTCAAGGCAATACTGCTTTGTGAACCTATGCACCAACAACCATGCCACAGCCTGGCAAGTGGCTAAGACAGGCACCCCTAACACTAACACAGTGGTAGTGACGGAGACCCTGGTGGTTGCCTTCTTGGCAACTGCATTTCATATTTTAATGCCCGAAGACTACTCGCCTCCACAAGGTCCTCTTCTGCAAAACCTTTCCTTTCTTTGCTCCAGAGAACCCCAAAGAAAATTTGATTGTCACTATATGGCCCTTTGTAACTTCTATGTAAAAGCTTTATCATTTCCACCAACCCCCCCAGACACATCTGTTCAGCCAGACTCTCAGTAGCACACATCCCACACATACACAAAAACAGGTGAGGAGGTGGAACTCTCATACATCGCTTCAAAAGCATGGGCTGACCTCCCACACGCCATTAGAGACTCCTCTTCTCTTCCTGAACTCTGCAAAAAAGCTGGCTCTGAGTAATTCCCCTTAAAACTAGCCTCACATAACTGCAAAAGCATCAGGATACCCCTATGGGTGATAAGATGCTATAAAAATGAACATGACATAACAAAAGGAGGTGCCAGTTTTGTTATGCCCGGAGGTGGGACGGAGCTACGATGAAGTCTGATCGAGCCATCTGATTGTCTGCAGGAACTATTGCACGTTTCGGGTCTGGCACCTGTGTTACTTGCAGGGCGAGGAATGTGCAATTAGAAGTATCAATAATAGTGAGTGATACAGAGAACAACCCCTTCCCCACCACACAAACATACCTCACACTGAAATAGAAAACTTCACAAACACAGTTATAAAGAGCTAAAACATCCCAGTTGGACAGAAGACAGCCATCCCCTACTACAGAATAATCACCAAACGGAACTTGACACATATCTTCCATTTAGAACAGCAGTCAATACGAACTGCTGGAAATTAACAAGACAGAGATGTTTACCTTCAGCATAATGTCTAGAGTGGCACTATCTCCATGCTTCAACACAGTCACATATACCTACAAAAATTAAGAAAAAAAGCTTAAGTGCTACATAAATGCACTCTATCAAGTGAGATACATTTGAGGAAATGCAAGGTCTCAATGTAGAATATACTCCAGAAGTCATGAATCCTGCAACAGGTGATACCCCAGCATTTACATACACATACAGAGATCATTTATTACAAAACTTAATTAGACACCCACCGCACTCCTGAGGTCAGCAGGAAGAACTTGCTTTCCATCTACATGGTCCTTAAAACGGCGACGTGCCTCTTCGATTGTTGGTTTGTGTCCTGCTTTTCCCAGCTTACCTAGCACTAGACCTCTCAGTAGCGCATCCAGGTGTCCTACAGTTAATGAAAATAAAGAATACACACAGTGTTGAAGATAGGTCACTTTCCCAATTAAAAAGTAAAAATTACTCATTGTATGAATAAAGGAGCTGGTAGTAATTCAGTACTTTCTGTAAAATTTACAGGGCACAGGACACCACTGCAGTGTTTTGTACAATAAGTGGCTGGACCACAACTTTGTTCAGAGGCCCGCGCTCAGTCCTGCTCAAGGATGGGGGTATCAAATGCCATGGGGGTATAGTCTTTATTTTTCCATCATGCTTCTGACACCCACCACCACTTTTTTCATCCATGCTTCCTCCTTTTGTCACAGTTTTTCCTTTCTTACCACCCTTCCTCTCTCTTTTTTGTTTTTCTCACTCTTGCTCTGGAACAGAATACGATGAGGAAAGTGCAGGAGCCCGAAATTAAGCGCAGGTAGGCCCTACCTGCAACCACTGGATCAAATTAAGCACTGCACCACTGGAGCTAGGCTCCCACCATTTAGCCAGAGTTACATTTATATACAACACAGCAAATGCTTTGCCTTCAAATGACAATTTCCTTTTGAAGGATGTTGGCTCCGTATATACTATCTCAAAGCGAGAGATAGTGTGCACAGAGTCCAAGGGTTCTCTTAGAGGTTGATGGTGGAAACATTAGATAATACTAATTCTCTATTTTGTGGTAGTGTGGTCGAGCAGTAGGCTTATCAGAGGGTAGTGTTAAGCATTTATTGTACATGAACACACACTCAAAGACCAATAGGTTTTTATATAGAAAAATATTATGTTCTTCATTTATTTTAGAACCACAAGGTTCAGAATTTAGGAAAGCACATAAATTGTAAGGTACTTCACACAGGTAAGTATGGAACTTTGAGTTAAAACAGTAATGTACACAGATTTGTCAAAAATGTCAATAAGCTATTTTAAAAGTGGACACAGTGCAAAAATGAACAGTTCCTGGGGGAGGTAAGTATTGGTTAGCTTCTCAGGTAAGTAAAGCACTTACACGTTCAGTCTCCTGGGCATAGGTAGCCCACCGGTGGGGGGGGGGGGGGGTTCAAGTCAACCCCAAACACCCAGCATCACAGGGCCAGTCAGGTGCAGAGGTCAAAGTAGGGCCTAAATAACATAGGGGCCTAAGGAGAACACGGGTGCTCTGGTTCCAGTCTTTGGGGGGGCGGGGGGTGGGGGGAAGGGGAAGGCACAAAAAATACACCCTCAGCAGCACAGGGGCTGCCAGGTGCAGTGTGTGAACAAGGTGTCGGGTTTTGTACTGAAATCACATGGAGGGACCCGGGGTTCACTCTGGCGATGCAAGCAGGGCACAGGGGAGCATCTCGGGCCAGCCACCATCTGGGCTAGGATGACGGCCGTCTGCTGGTCACTCCTGCACCAGTGGTTGGTTCCTCTCAGTCCTGGGGGCTGCGGGTGTAGTGTTTTGTCCAGGCATTGGGTTCCTTTGTTACCAGGCAGTCGCGGTCAGGGGGAGCCTCTGGATCCTCTCTGCAGGCGTCGCTGTGGGGGTGCAGGGAGGTCGACTCAGGGTGTCTACGTCGCTGGAGTCGCCTGGAAGTCGTCTCTGCAGTGTTGGTTTCTCTGGACACGGGCCAGGGGCGTCGGGTGCAGAGTGTGAAGACTCATGCTTCTGGAGTGAGACTAGACTCTTCTTTAAAGATGGTTTCTTGGTTGTAGTTTTGGACAGGACCACTGTCCTCTGGAGTTTATTGATCCTTTAGGTGCAGGTCAGTTCTCTGAGTCCTCCGAGGTCGCTGATCACGCTGGATGCGTCGCTGTGAAGGTTCTTTGAGTCTGGAGACAGGCTGGTAGGACCCTCATGTCCTTCCTTGCAGAGAAAACCCCACTTAGTAGTCCTTTGTGCAGTTGAAGTAAAAACTCAGGTCTAGGCGATTGGAGTCTCTCCTCCTCTTTCAAGGGGTGATGCTGGGCACAAACATTGGCACAGTAAACAGTTGGCCAACGTGGAAGGGAGTCACGATCTCAAGTTGGAAGGATGCCCAGGTCCTCGGTATCAATTTGTCCTGAAAAAAGGTGGTGTACAGCAGTGGCACTGAAAGCACTTGCACTTAACTCATGCAGTGTGCTGACATGATGCCAATGAGAAAAGACAGTTTTAAATGTCAAATGCCTCAAGCAGCCTATGCATCGGCTTGAAGTACATGCAAATGAGAATCGCCAAGACCAAGTTCAGGTCCCACTGTGGCATACCAAACTGCTGGAAGGAAATATACGAGCAGAAAAGCCACAAAAGTATCTCTACACTTTGCCCACTACAAGGCTTTCCAGGCTTCTACAGGAAGTTTAGCTTGTAAGGGAAGGGTGTTTCCGGGACGACACCAAGTTACAAATTTGTCCCAGCGCCAAGCATAGGTGAACTCAGTGAAAGGGCGTCTGGCCACAACGCTGACATTGACCACCTTTGTCAGTAAGACAAAAGCATTTAGCTGTTGTCACTTAATCTCCATTTGAATTTTCTGTGAGGATGGGAAATTTCTTAGCTGATGTATTCTCACTAAAGCAATGAATGTAGTATAGTTCGCCTACGTGCAGGGTACCCCCGGAGCACTTCTCTATATATATTTTTCCACCTCAATGATACACAGTCTGATGACACCTTCATAATTCTGTGAAAGGTAAGTTTTAACTGCATTTTTATCTGCAGAAAAACTACAAGAATATATATAAAGCTACCAAACCACAGTGCCATTTGATAAAAAATTTTATCATATAATGAAAGGCTAGGCAAAAACTTTCTTTAACTGCAGAGATAATGCAGGGAAAGGTGTCTGATGGCTTTTAACCCCTTTGCTACCAGGCCTTTTTTTTTTTTGCTATTTGGGGCAGTTCGCGCTTAGGCCCTTATAACCTTTTGTCCACATAAGCTACCCACGCCAAATTTGCGCCTTTTCCCCCCAACATCCTAGGGCTTCTAGAGGTAACCAGAGTTTGTGGGTTCCCCTGGAAGTCAAAAAATTAGCCAAAAAAGCAACTTTTTTTTAAATGGGGAAAAAGGGCTGCATAAGAAGGCTTGTGTTTTTTCCCCCTGAAAAGGACATCAACTAAAATCACGATATTCCCAGCTTTCAGGAACAGGCAGACCTGAATCAGAAAACCAAATTTTTCAACACAATTTTGGCATTTTATTGGGACATACCCCATTTGTACTATTTAAAAAAAATAAAATTAAACTGAGGTGAAAAAAGAAAAACAAACAATTTTTCTCCACGTCTTACTCTCTAACTTTTTCCTGAGATGTCAGATTTTCAAAAGTAATATACCGTTATGTGTGCTGGACTCTTCTGGTTGCAGGGAAACACTGGGCTTCTAGGTTCATCAAGAACCCTAGGTACCCAGAGCCAATAAAGAAGATGCACCTTGCAATGGGTTTTTATTGTATACCTGGTACACAGCAATTCATTTGGTGGAATATAAAGAGTGAAATATAGGTATCAAGGAAGCCTTTGCATTTCCAAAATGGGCACAAGATAGGGTGTTGAGAAGCAGTGGTTATTTGCACATCTCTGAATTCCGGGGTGCCCATACTAGCATGTGAATTACAGGGCATTTCTCAAATAGATGTCTTTTTTTTTATTTTTTACAAACTGTCTTACATTTGGAAGGAGAAAATGTAGAGAAAGACAAGGGGGAATAACACTTGTTCTGCTATTCTGTGTTCCTCCAAGTCTCCCGATAAAAATGGCACCTCACTTGCGTCTGTAGGCTTAATGCCAGCAACAGGAAACGCAACATGGACACAACCCATTTTTACATTGAAAACTGACGTGTTTTTTTGGAAAGTGCCTAGCTGTGGATTTTGATCTCTAGCTCAACCGGCATCTAGGGAAACCTACCAAACCTGTGCATTTTTTAAAACTAGAAACTTAGGGGATCCAAGATGTGGTGACTTGTGGGGCTCTCACCAGGTTCTGTTACCCAGAATCCTTTGCAAATCTCAGAATTTGGCTAAAAAAAAACAAAAAAAAAAAAAAAAAAAACTTTTCCCTGACATTTCGGTGACGGAAAGTCGTGGAATCTAAAAGGAGCCACAAATTTCCTTCCACTCAGCGTTCCCCTAAGTCTCCCTATAAAAATGGTACCTCACTTGTGTCAGTAAGCCTAGTGCCCACAAAAGGAAATGCCCCAAAACACTATGTCGACACATCAAAATTATCAAATACAAAACTACCTGTTTTTTTGGGGTGGGTGTGGGGAGGGGACTTGCTCTTATCGTCCTGGGCTCAGCAGCCATATAGGGAAACCTATCAAACCCAAACATTTCTGAAAACTAGACACCTGAGGGGAGTCCAGGGAGGTATGACTTGCGTGGATCCCACAGTGTTTTCTTACCGCGAATCCTCAGCAAACCTCAAATTTAGCTAAAACAAATCAAATATTTCCCACATTTCTGTGTGGGATCACCGCACCGGGACGAATTTGCTACCATCCAACGTTCCCCTCAGGTAAAAATGATACCTCACTTGTCTAGGTGGGCCAAGTGCCTGTGACAGGGAAGAGCCAAAAGTGTCGAAACTGAGGGGGGAACCAAAGCGGGTCCGAAAGGGCAGTGTGGAAAAAAAAAAAAAATGTAGGCTGACAAGTGGGGCAGAATTTTTATCATTTTAGATGTGACAATGCTGGGTGGTAGGGATTTTGTGGATTCCTGCAGATTCTGGAAGGTTCCATTACAAAAATGTGGGGAAAATGAGTGATTTCCAGCAAAGTTGGAGACTTGCAGGGCATTGTGGGTAAGAAAATGGTGCGGGTGCATGTGAAGCACACCACTCTGGACTCACCCAGATGTTTAGTTTTCAGATGTGTCTAGGTCTTGTGGATTTTTCTACATGGCAGCATCCCAAAGTCCAAAAAGTGCAGCCCTCACCATTCTAAGTGGGAAGATTTTGAGAGTTAGACAAGCTCTCATGGTCCAAATGTAAAACCAAAACCCAAAATAATCAAATGACCTCTTGCTTGCCATGGGATAAGATGTTTTAGTGTGCGGAGGGAGAGCTGAAAGACTGTTGCCCCCTTCAGTCGGCGTGGGGGTATAACGATGCCCATACTGGTTGGTAGCCACCCCACTATTTCTTTATTTTTTTAAATTCCCAGCCATCTAGCAAGCTTTCTGCCCCCTCCCCCCCCAAGGGAGTGGATTGGGGGGTAATTGCCCCATCTGCCCACCGGTGGGCAGAACAACTTTGGCCCCATTTATTTGGGGTGGGGGTATAGCCATACCCCTACCCTCTTTTTTGAAAAAAAAATAATAATAATCTTCCCTGGTCTCTTGGGGGCAGATATGGCCAACAGTAATGTGCCCCCTTGAGGAATAACCCTTGCCCAAGGGACTGTCCCCCAAACAAAACACACACATACATTCACACCAATCCCTGGTGCCTAAGTGGTTTCTGCCCCCCAAGGGGGGCAGAAATGGCCTAAAACAAATTTGCCCCCAGGGGAACGACCCTTGCTTAAGGGGTCGCTCCCCTTGTGTGAAATTGGAGCAAAAAAAATCCCTGGTGCCTAGTGGTTTCTGCCACCCTTGGGGGCAGACTAGTCTAATAAAAATAGGCCGATCTGCCCCAAAGGGTGAAAAGGCCTTAAAAAAATTGACCCCCTAGGGAGCGACCCTTGCCCAAGGGGCCGCTCCCCATATTCATGAATATATATATATATATATATATTTTTTTAACTCACTAGTGTTTAGTGGGCATTTCTGCAGCCCGATCACATCACGATCCAGCTGCAGAAATGCTTGTAGAGACATGAAAGGCCTTTAGGAAAGGCCTTTCCTTTTATTTTATGCCTCTGCCTGCCCCCACCCTCCTGGTCAGAAGAGAAATGCTTAGCATAATGGGAGGTGACCTCTGATGAGGTCAGCTTGCGATTTGCGTGCTGACATCATCAGATGTCACTGGTGCGGTGTGGGAGGGGATGGGGGTGGATGGGGAAGCAATTCCCCTTCCATCCCCGCCCTGGGGGTGGGGAGGGCGGGAGGCTCATGGGGGGGGAGCGCTAGTGCTCTCCCCATGAGCCAAGATGCAGGACGAGCTGGTCTCGTCCTCAGCATATGGCGACCGTGGCCAAGGACGAGACCAGCTTGTACCAGGCACCCGAGGGGTTAAAATGCATCAGCTGCATACAATACGCACTGTAACTTTAAGCACTCCAGCAACTTCCACTATCCAGCATTCATTGTACTGACACATTGCCTCAGAGGCACCCCCCTCGCTTTATATGTGACTTTCTCCACAGACATATATAGGGTTCATCCTGTGTAGGATCTTAAACTGTATTAGACTGAGACAGGATTTAATTGCTACTTCCCGCGGGTGCATCAGGGCCGCCTCCCAGTCCTACCTTCTAAAGTTCCCAGGTCTCACTCACATCTCCCTCTCGGGCCTCCCAGTTCATCTAGTAGAACACTGTTGATAATTTTGTAGGTCCAAGAGACGCTTTCTGTTCCAGTTGTCAGTCCCATCAATAACCTCCCTTCTAATGGGGCATACTCGGAAAGATCTGTCAGATCCAGCCACTCAGCGTGCCAGACAGGAGATAATTGCAGGTACTTAAAGTGTTGGTAGTGAGGCGTTTGGTACTCTTTTTGCAAGGAGTCGAACAACTTTAGGTCACTGTTATCGATCGTCACCCAACCTCAAGATTCAAATTGCGTCCCAGGCCTCCAAGTTCTTAAGTTTCCTAATCTTGTTCAACTGTGAACCCACCCACAAGGGTGTAGTATGTGTCAGCTTCTCATACCACCCTATTCTTTTACTCGCTCTTTGCCAGGCCCTGATCACCAGCTGTGTGGGCAGCACCAGCCCCGGGCTCCCTTTACCCCGGGAAATGAACAAAAACCCTATTACTTAATTGGCTCCTGTCCAGACACTATGTGGGGTGATCACTCGGGAAATGTTGCCAGTCATTTATAACTACCAAGTGTGCTGCCCAGTAGTAGTCCTGTACGTCCAGAAGGGCGATTCCCCCCACCCAATTGTAAGAGTTCCTCTGAAGTGTCTTTAGGGTAATTGTGGGTGTCTTACATGCCAAAGGAGCTTGTGGGTCTCTCTCTCTATTCTAGCAAAGATATCCTCTGCCACACTAACATAGGAATCCTGTAAGGCATTTAATAGTTTAGGCAGGGTCAATCATCTTGTAAAACACTGCTCTACCGATCAACACCAATGGGAGTCTCGCCCATTGGACCGTTTCCTGCTGGGCACCCATCATGACCATCCGCACATTAAGGTCAAGAGACCGTTCCTGATGTGCAGTCATGTAGACCTCTAAGTAGTTAAATTGTTCCTCTTCTTTCTCTAGATTTCTAGGGAGGTCCAAGAGGTATATTCTTCCTGCTAAATATATACTGGATTTGGACCAATTAATCTTATAAAAGGGGTATGTAGCGAAATTTTCAAATGCATTCATTAAAGTTTCCCTGGGTCTGGTTATGTACAGCAGAACATTGTCCACGTACAATAATATTTGTTCATCCTCTCCCCTTTCCTCGTGAATTTGGAAGCCCGAAATGTCTTTGTGGAGCGGACAACGCAAGCCAAGCGTTATAGCACTAGGGCAAATAATAAGGGTGAGAGGAGACAGCCCTATCTAATCCCTCTTTCAATGCAAAACTCAGTGGATGTGACCCTGATAACCCACACCGCCGTTACTGGATTAGTGTACAAGAGGGTTATCCATGCCCGAAATTGGGGTCCAAACACAAATCTCTGTAACGTCTACATCATGTATGGTCAGCTAACCATATCAAATGCTTTTTCCGCATATAATGAGACAACGATGTGTGGTGTCTTCCTCTGGTGCAACATGGCCAGCCAATTATGAAGTCTTCGCAGATTCAGTCTCGTTGGACCGCTTGGGCATAAAGCCTGACTGGTCCTGGTAAATTAAGAGGGTTATGGCCTTTTTTAATTGTGTAATTTGTATTGTAGCTAGACTTTTTGGCTTAATATTCAACAGGGATATTGGTCAGTACGAGCTACACTCTGTGGGAGGTTTCTCCGCCTTTGACATCATCACTATTGGTGTGCACCTTAGGTCCTGGGGTAGGCTACCCGCTTCTCTTGCCTCATTAAACAAGCCAAATAAGTGAGGACTCAACCTAACTACTTTTCTTTTGAAGAGTTCAACGGGGAGCCCGTTAGGCCCAGGCATTTTTCCTCGTTTCAGCTTCCCTGTGGCTAATTTTGGACAGTTCCAAGTTCCTGTCTAGTAGGTCCCTATCATCTAAAGGCAGGCAGGGGAGTTGCATTGTATGCTGGTAATCCCTAATTCAAGTAGGGTCCATCAGTTTACTATGCCCATATAAGACCTTGTAAAATCGAGCGAACTCTGGAGCAATCCCCTAATCAGTGTTGTGGATTTCACAGTTTGCTCCCTTTATCTGAGAGACCCAACAGGCTTCCCTCTTTTTACTACTCAGCCATGCGAGGAGTCTACCCGCTAGATCCCCGGCCTCCTAAATGCGGTGTTGTGTGGTCAGCGCCTAAGCCCTTGCTTCTCCTTGAGCGAACGCCTGATAATCCTTGCGCACAACCGCAATTCTAGGAAGGATATTGGGGTTCCCCCACATATGTACACTCTCCTCAAGTTCGAGTAATTGGGTTTCTAAGGACTCCAGTTCTCGTCTCTCCCTCTTTTTTTGCACAATTATAATTTGGACTCTGTCTCTAAGTACTGTCGAACAAGTTACTTACCTTCGGTAATGAAATATTTGGTAGAGAAATTTTCTAGTTGCAGATTCCTTACCTTAGAATTTCCCCCCAGGCATCAGACTGGATCCGGAGATGTCGATAGGTGGCGTTGGTCGACTCTGTGGGCGTTGTTGGCATCGTAGTCGCCACGCACCGCCTCAGTGCAGTGACGTCAGTTTCTTTTAATGATTTTCCACGCCAATGCGCAGAGCTGCTAAGAACACTGAGGTTGGTGCGCCAGAGCTAAGGACCTGAAGGGGGAATCCCTGTACCTAGAAGTCAGTTCGCAAGCAGGGAGGATGGGTGGCTCGGTAAGGAATCTGTTACTAGAATATGTCTCTACCAGATATTTCGTAATCTAAGGCAAATAACTTGTACATCTGATAGAGACTTCTAGTTTCAGATTCCTTACATTAGAATAGATACCCAAGCAATGCCATCTTTGGAGAAGGGCTGCAACCCAAGATCATACTACAAAGCCCTGCAGGACGGAGTGACCAAAGTAGCCATCCTGACGGACTTGACTTTCCAGGCAGTAATGTTAAGCAAACGTGTGCAGGGATGCTCACGCAACTGCCTAGCAGATATCCAGGACAGGAACTCTGCACGCTAATGCAGTGGAAGCAGCAGCTGCTCTGGAGGAATGAGCGCGTAAACCCTCAGGGGGTTGCTTCTTGTCCAAAGCATAGCACATATTGATGCAAAAAAGTACCCATCAAGAGATGGCACGTTTTTGCACCGCCTTCCCTTTCTTCGCACCCATACACTCGACAATGAGTTGATCGTCCACCTGGAAATCTTTTGTACGATTAGAACGCCAATTCCCTTTTTGGGTCTAGACGGTGGAGTGTCCCCTCCTCATGGGGAGGATGTGGGGGTGCATAAAAAGTAGGCAAGGTGATGGACTGGCCTACATGAAAAGGCATATCAACTTTTGGAAGGAAGGAAGCCTTAGTGTGCAACACCACTTTGTCAGGGTGCACAGACAAGAATGGAGGCTTGGGAGAGAGAGCTTGAAGCTCACTCATTCTGTGAGCAGTGGTGATGCAACAAGAATGACAGTCTTGAAAGTGAGGAGCTTTAAAGGGCAATTGTGCATCGGCTCAAACGGAGTACACATTAGGTAAGGACAAGACTGAGGTCCCACTGAGGCATGATAAATGGAGTGGAGGAAATAAATGGGTGAGACCTTTAAGGAATCTATTCACAATAGATTTAAAAAGTGAGGGCTGATCAAGTGGCCTAAGGCCGAAATAGCAGCTAAATACCCTTTAAGGGTGCCCAAAGCAGAGCCCTGCTGGGCCAAAGAAAGAATGAACAAAAGAACCTCAGATAGAGGAGCAGAGAGGGGATCAACAGATTTGTTGGTACACCATGCCACAAATTTATGTCAATGACAGGCGTATACCGTTTTGGTTGAGGGACGCCTGGCTGCCAAGATAACATCGCAGACTTCGGGTGAAACATCAAAAGTCGTTAACTGCTGCCACTCAATCTCCACGCATGGAGGCAGAGATTGGACAGGCTTGGGTGGAGAACCGTCCTTTATTGCTGCGACAGAAGATCCGCCTGAAGCAGCAGTTTTAGTGGAGGATCGGTGGACATGCTCAATAGCTCTGGATACCATACTTTACGTGCCCAGTCCGGAGCCACCAAGATGACTTGGGCCCAGTCGTTCCTGATCTTCCTGAGAACTCTGGGTAGAAGTGGTATAGGCGGAAAGGAGGCCGGCGTTCCACTCGAGACAAAAAGCACCTCGAAGCGAGCGCCGCCTTGGAAACTCCAATGCGCAAAACAGCTGACATTGCGCATTCTCTGCAGAGGTGAACAGATCTAACCACGGTTCTCCCCACTGCTGAAAGAGACCTCTGGAGGTAGAAGTAATTCGTGATTGGCTGTGCATCGAAAGCTGAGTTTGTCCGCTCTGGTGTTGAGAGAACCCGCCATATGTTGAACCACCAGGGTAATGCCGAGTCATGACGAGAGGCGTAGTGCTGCCTGACAAAGGGTCCAGGACCCTACCCCGCCCTTTTTGTTGTAGTACCACATGGCGGTAGTATTTTCCATGAACACCTGCACTACTTTCCCTTTGAGAGAGGGAAGAAATGCTTTTAACGCAAGCCTGATTGCCCAGAGCTCCAGAAGATTGATATGGATCCCAGACTCCACCGAAGACCAGAGACCTTTGATCTCCTCCTCTCCCATGTGGCTGACCCAACCCAGAAGCATTGCATCTGTCACTATGGATAGATCTGGCTGGGGAAGGGAGAGGGATCTACTGTGGACCCAATACAGATTCGAAAGCCACCACTGCAGGTCTTTCGCAGTCCCCTCTGAGATCTGGACTATGTCGGAGAGATTTCCCTGATGCTACGCCCACTGAAACTTGAAAGCCCACTGCAGAGCTCGCATATGCCATCTGGCATGTGTCACTAGCCGGGTGCAGGAGGATGAGGCCCAGCAGCCGTGGAATCAGTCTCACCAAAACCCAAAACAGAGGCTGAAAGATCAGAATCATAGCCTGAATATCTTGGACTCGCTTTTCGGGAGGATAAGCCCGAAACTGCACTGTGTCGAGAACAGCTCCGATGAAATGGAGCATCCGAGAGGAAGTAAGGTGTGGCACATTGACTGTGAACCCCAACGTGTGCAGAAGGCTCGCCATAGTCTGAAGGTGGGAGATGACGTTCTGGGGTGACTCCACCTTCAATAGCCAGTCGTTGAGGAAGGGTAAGACTGAGACCCCTTACCTGCGCAAATGAGCTGCAACCACCGCCATCACTTTCGTGAACACCTGAAGGGCACTGGTAAGGCCGAAGGCAAGCACGGTGAACTGATAGTGCTTGTGACCTACCACGAATTGCAGGTAACAGCTGTGGGCAGGCAGGAGGGTAATGTGGAAATAGGCATCCTGCAAGTCCAACGCTACCATCCAGTCTCCTGGGTCTAAGGCAGACAGAACCTGAACCAGGGCGAGCATTTTGAATTTCTCCTCGAGAAAGTAGTTCAGGTCCTTAAGCTCCTGAAGGTCCAGGATAGCATGTAAGCCCTTGTCCTTTTTCAGAACCAGAAAGTAGCGGGAACAACAAAAACAACCTACTTCTGGCACAGGGACCTTCTCTACGGCTCCCTTGGCCAAGAGAGCCGCAACTAACTGGTGGAGAAGTGCCAAATGATCCTCCGGAAGTTGGCTAATTGATGGAGGCATGGCTGGTGGGGCAGATTCGAAGGATGGAAATAGCCGTTTCAAACTATCTGTAAAAACCCACCTGTCCGAAGTGATGGATTCCCAGTGGGCCAGGTGATGGAGAATTCTGCAGCCAATTGGATTGGAGTGAGGGGACAGACTAGGAGGGTTTGGAGGGTGCTGCGGGGGCAGGGTTGGACTGGGCAGACCTCTGGTTCCCTGTCCCAAACCCACGTGGGATTCTGCTTCCCCAGTCGTGCAGCGGCTGAACAGCATGGGTGGCACGGTGGCTGGGTGGGGGACGTGACAGGGAGCCCCTTCCGTGGCCATGAAGGAGTAAAAGGTGGACTGTTAGGGGTGAGGGGCAGTGGAAAGGCCAAGGGACGAGCTGTAGCCTTGGAGTCCTTGAATCTCTCCAAGGCCGAGTCTGCCTTGTCTCCAAAGAGACTGAAGCCATCAAAAGGAATGTCCCATAAGAGACTTTTGGACACCCCCCGCAAAACCAGAAGTACGCAACCAGATGTGCCGTCTCAAGGCCACCATCGTAGCAACCAATCTGCCCAGAGAGTCGGTCGTGTCCAGCCCACATCGGATCATGAACTTCGCAGCATCTCTCCCATCCTTGAAACCTTGGGAGACGATAGCACGGGCCTCCTCTGGTATCTGTGGCAGAACTTGCGTGACCGTATCCCACAGAGAGTGGGTATAGCAGCTCAAAAGGCATGCAGTGTTCACGGACCGCAACGTGAGGCTGGAGGAAGAAAACATCTCCCAAATTGTTCCAGCCTTTTTGGTTTCCTATCCAGGGGTGCGGAAGGGAATGCGCCTAAGGAAGGGGAAGCCTGGATGACAAGACTCTCAGGCGTGGTGTGTTGGGACAGGAATTTACGGTCGCTCAGGGCAGGCTGCTGGCAGCGCGTGATAGTCCTGTTCACATGAGCCCCTCTGTTGGGTTTGGACCAAGTACCCAAAAGGGCATCAGTGAGGGCTTCATTGAATGGCAAAAGGGGTTCAGATCTGGAAGCCCCTGGCTGAAGCACCTCCGTCAGGAGATTGGACCTGACCTGTATAGTAGGTGGCTCAAGGCCAAGGACTTCAGCCGCCCTACTGACCACCAAAGCATAAGTGGCTCCCTCCACGTCAGCCACATTAGGAGGAGACAGCATGCCAGCGTCAGGAGAAGTGTCCAGTCCACTGGCCTCGCCCAATTCCTGTGCCCAGTCCAAAGATGGGTCATCCTGGTATTCATATGGGTCCAGGGACCCCTCCAATCCTTCCCAAATTCGTACTCATAAGGAAAAGAGTCCAAATCCAAACTGGGGTGACTAGGCCCCATCGAAAACAGCGGTGGCGTTGGCCAATGCCGTACTGAGTCGTCGGGGATAAGGATTGGGTCGACATCGAAGGCACACACCACCGACGTCAGGAGCGTCAACAATCGAACCGGCCCCAGGGAAGGTCTTAGTGGTACAACCGGCGTCAGTGCGGATCCGCGAGCAGATCCGGAGGGGACCTCGGTGGTTGGAGCCGGCGCCGCAGAACCCGAAGGCCCCTCGACCAAACCCCTTGGGCCCGAAGGTGCCATATCTGGGTCAGCCTGCCCAAAAATGAGGTACATGGCCTCATAAAACTCTTTAATTGGGCAGGGGTCGCTTGGCTCCCAGAAATTCAGGGAAGCGCAGAGCAGACCCAGAAGCAGGCTACGAAGACGGAGGCCTCGAGCGTCGGTGCTCCTCCCACATCGCATCAGCCAAGCAACAGGGTGAAGTTGAAGGGACCGTGTTGACTTCTCCTTACTTGTGCCCGAAGACTTGGAGGAAGAAGAATGGTGGTAGCTTCGCAAATGGTCTCGAGACCGTCCCCTCGAGCGAGACCAGGACCTACATGGAGTCGAGCACTGGGCCACCCCTGAGCTTGAAGGACTGCTCCCTCAAGGCCTTCAGGTGCATGGCATGACACTCGGAGCACGACTTCAGGTCGTGGTCGCGCTTCAAGTACCACAAACAGACCCGATGTGGATCCGTCACCGACATCATGCGGTGACTGTCCTCGCACAGCTTGAAACCGGTCTTCGGGGACATCTCGACACCAAAAAACTCGACAAAACGGTTGAACTCGGTCAACAAGAGACGAGGGCAGCTCTCTCCGGATCAGCGCGTGGTGCTGAAAGAAAAGAACTGACGTCTGCGCTGAGGTCGGCGTCTATGTACTACTCCTGACGTCATCACGGCAACTAAAACGCCAATGACTCCCACGGAGTCGACCGATGCCACCTACTGACGTGAAAGGGTATTGCTTGAAGAAATAATCTCCGGATCCAGTCTGACGTCAGGGGGAAAATTCTAAGGTAAGGAATCTGCAACTATAAGTCTCTATCAGATTTGTAGGCCTCCCATACTGTTATCATGAATGATACGGAGTCCATTGTACTGTATTTATAGTTCAGTCTCTACCCTGAGTTCCCAGGCCACTCTATCATCCTTCAGCACCCGACCGTTCAGTCTCCAACAATCTCATCTGAGTCTGGGCCATACTCTCACTGCCAGCCATAGGGATGAGTGATCTGACAGTCCCCTAGCCAGGTACTCTGCTCCATTATCTCTCCCACCTCCCCCGCTGGGGCAAGGACACAGTTAAGGTGAGAAAAAAAAAAACAGACGTGCGCTCGAGAAATATGAGTACTGCTGTGTATCTGGATGGTGGGACCGCCATAGATCTGTAAACCCTAATGTCTCCTCCAGTTCGTTGGTTCTCTGGGAGGCCATGTGGGGCCCTGAGCGGTCTATAGCCGGGTTGATCACATCATTGAAATCTCCCCCATCAGGTGCAGATTGGTCCCAGATTCTAGGAGGATCTCTCCAACTTTAGTGTATGTTTGTCGTTGGAGACGTGGTGTGGCATAAACACTCACTAAGACCACCTCCCCTTCTTCTCCACCTCCCCGCCACTGCTACAAAGGTGCCATTGGGGTAGTTCCAGGTTTTCTCTATTGTTAATAGAGGAGATTTTCTCATTAGTATCGCCACCCCTCGGGAACCCATAGTGAACCACGCATGTGCTAGAAATTTGTATGAACCTTTGCAGAGGAAACCACACTATGAACTCCTCAAGTGTGTCTCTTGCAGGAATACAATATCTGGCTTGTGGCGTTTTATGTATGCCGCCACCAGGCCTCATTTCACCTTACTACCAAGGCGGTTCACACTCCATGATAACACTGTGCATCTGCTCTCATCACCTATCGTGTCTGCATGCATTGTGGGCAGGTACATTGTGATATTTTATTTCAGAATGCGCACCCCTTCTCCTGTTCTGCATAGTAATCCATTCCACTTTAAGCGATCCTCAATCTAGAACTTGGAACATTTTCCCCAACTCCTCCACCCCACCCCTGATGCCCCCATGAGCATATCCGCCCCCAAGCATTTCAATCGCTCAGCAGAGGGATCAGTAAGGTCTGTTGCTCCACTTCCAACTCTCAATTACGTAGCAACTTACAACCTTTGTTTAACCGGCAAGGCACGGGGCTCAGGAGTACAAGCTAATCATAAATTGTGCAGCTCCGCCCGGTAGGCGAATGTCAGAAATAATGTGAAGTCCATTCATCTGCACCCCATGATTGCTTGTGGCTTATCGATGATCTGCTATTCCTCAAGTTCTTCCCCAACCGGATTATCTGATGGCGGAGTCTGTTATCCTGAGCGTTTCTTCCATATTATCAATAGCCACTGCCAATGAATGTCTGGCATCTGATATATCTTCTTGGTCCGCAATAAGATGGTATCCAGCGTACAGCCTTAATTCAGTGGAGACTTTGTTTCTTTTCGTATTGGTAATGGTCCTCTTCTGAGTCTGACGAGGAGCGTCCTTGCGATCCGTGGGAGAAAATTCCTCCATCCTGATAAAGCGGTTGGTCTTTTTCTTTTGTCATTTTGACTCATGAACTGTTGTCACCCTCCTCTGGTTTCACAATACCTGCTCTTTGGTGATGGGTCTCGACGTGCCCCACCAATGAACTACGGGCCCCAGTGTATCTCACCAAGGACCTCAACTATTGCTCTGATGGTCCCAGCTGCGGCAACTAAGAGGCTTCTTCCTCCCCCCAGCGTCTCACCATTCTCTTTTGTGCCTCTTGTTCTTTCAAGTCCAACCTCATGTGCGGGGTGCACTGCTGGTGGGGAGGTTATATAGGGTCTGGGCAGTCAAACACTTCTGCCTGGTACTGCTTTATGTGTTGCCCACCTCCAGAGTAACCAAGTTTTCCTTTAGGCGGTATGAATTATTGTGTCCCGCGAGGCAAGGAAGCTCGGACAGGGCTCCAAGAAATACTTAATCCGAGAGCCGGAGCCTGTTGCTGAATCTGAGGCCTCCTCTCAGCGCTTCTCATCACTCTTAGGCCCAGAGGCCACTCATGGCAAAGTAACATTTTCTTCTGCATCAAAGGTTTGTCACAGATAATCATAAATGTAGAATAGAGTAACAAGTATATCCCAATTTCACTGCTGCTAAATTAGGAATGGAACCCTATACAATTAAACGGAATTGTTATTTAATACATTTCGTAGAGCTGCTTGATCCATATGGGTATCAGGTCGGGGAACCTTCATCTTGACAATGTCTAGTGAAGGTATGAAAAGATTTACAAGTTGCTACCTTACATATTTCTGCAAGAGGGACATTTCTAATTCAAGTGGTAGATTGAGCTTTCCTTCTCGTAGAATGGGTTTCTGGTTTACCAGGCAAAGGTGTATTTGTTAAATGGTAGCAATATGCAAATATCCTGCATGCTCCCAAAACACAAACATTGTCAATTCAATCTCCTCACAAACACACATTCAAGACACTATACAACTCCGGCCCTACCCACCTGAACCGTCACAGCTCCTTCCACCAACTACCAAGACAATTCAATTCCATACCTCAGTACTCCTTTTTGCACACATCCTAGGTATATAAAGAAACAGATCAGGAGGACAGCCATTCACTTACATCAATCCTAAAACGTGGAACAAGCTCCAATTCATCATCAGAACCTTCTCCCTAATTACTGAATTCCACAGGAAGCACAAGAACTGGCTTTTCAATTAACCAACCTACCATAAGTAGTGCTAGAGACACACCTGCTCAATGCCAGGATACCCTTGTAGATGTAGGTGATAGCGCACTTTACAAATGCACATAACTTGTTCTTCTGATGAATACTTCTAACTGCAGATTCCCCACCTTCTAAATAGATAACAAAACAGTACCTCAGAAGGTGGTGAGACCACAAAGTCCTATAGGACCAAGCAGGCAAAGTGTCCCTTGAAACAAACCTGTCAAGAGGGGAGGGCCTTGTGAGTGAGTAAACAGGCGTCTAAATTGCAGTACAACAGATGTACAAAACCAGCACTCTCAGTCCATGAGCAGCAGATTTTGATTGAGAGGACTATACACCTTGAAATGTTTTTTTTCTGCGCTGCCCTCTTCGTTCCTGTGAACCCCACAAAGAGCTGATCGCCCACCTGATGGTCATTTGTGCGATCCAAAAGATGGAGTCTTTCTTCTTCTTTCGAGGGATGAGGAGGGGCAAAGAATGTTGGAAGGGTAATGGATTACCCGACATGGAAAGGAGTCACAACCTAGGGAAGGAATGCCGTTGTCGTCAATAACACTAGTTTGTCTGGAGAAAAGGTTGTATGTGGTTGCTGAACAAAGTGCTAGCAACTCACACTAAGAACTGATGACACTACGAGAAAGACTGTTTTCAAAAGATGCTGAGGACAGCTGGGCATTGATATAAAGAAGGCATACATCTTGTATCCGAGAACCAGGTTAAGATCCCAATGTAGCATCACAAATGGTTTGTGTAGAAACAGGTGGCTTAACCCTTGCATGAAGCATATCACAGCAGGTGATTTCAACAAAAATTGTTGATCCTGTAAACATAAGGTGAACAAATGACCTTTAACAGTAGCCACAGTAAGTCCTTGCTGGGGTAACGATAGGACAACATCTGACAATTTGGCTTGTAACAGATGCATCTGATGAGACCTACACCAAGCCACAAAGTTCTCCCAGTGTCTAGCATAGATGTCTGTTGTAGATGGACACCCCGCTCCAAGATGACATCCATTACGTTGGCAGGTAAGATGAACACAGTTACCCATTGTTGCTTAATCTCAAAGCATAGAGTTGTAAATTGCGCAGCCCTGGGCGAAGTAAGCTACCCTGCAGCTGTGCCAAAAGATCCTCTCCGACTGACAGCCTGATCAGCGGACAGATGCTCATGCCCAGAAGTGGTAGTTACCACAAACCCTGGACCATTTAGGAGTCACTAAGATGATTTGGATCCAGTTGTTCCAGATCCTCTTCAGAACTCTGGACAAGAAAAGTAGTGGTGGAAAGGCGTCCTAAGTTCCACTCTAGGTGGAAGGTGTCTTCAAGAGTGACATCTTGGGAACTCTAATGTGCAAAAGCTTGGGCACTGCATTGCGGAAGACAAAGTGTGCTACTTAGGGGTGCAACCATCATACATGATTCACAGCGGTCATACATCATTTGCTAGGCCATGCTGACCAAGTTTGTCTGACCCGATGTTAAAAGATCCTGCCAGGCGGTTGACTACCAGGGAAATGCCCAATGACTCACACAGTTCCATAGGTGCAAAGACACCCGGCACGGGACTTAGGACCTTACTATGCCCTGGTTGGTGCGGAATCACATGCCCTTGATGGATAGGAGGAAGACCTTTAGCAGCAAACGAACTGCCTGAAACTACAACAAACAGATGTGGATCCAGGTCTTTGTCAGAGTCTTCTGGTGTGTTCAACCAGGCAGAGGCTTTGGTTCAGAGTGAGGGTGTACAACAACAAGTTGCACTTTAGCAATTGAGTCGCAAGACATCGATCAAGATCAGGCTGAAGACTGGTTGGAGTCAGACAGTGGAAGCAGCACCAGATTCTTTTCTGGCACCATGAGCATGAGAATCTGCATCAAAGAGGAATGGCTGGGGGCATGTCGGGAGTCAAAGCAGACGTTTGTACCAATGTTCGTACAGGTCCCACAACAGGTCCGAAGGGAAGCAGGACAGAGCCCATGCCTACGACCTGCAGCGGGTCGTAAGCGAGGGCTGCAATTTCTTATGTTCAGCAACATACAACTTCGATTCTCCTATCTCCTTTGAGTGCATGAGGGCACATTTACTGCACATCTTGAAGCTGTGTCCAGAGCTGAAACACCAGAGACATACCTCTAAACTAAGTTTGTGACTGACATCTGTTTTCAACAGTTATGGAATGGTGTGAAATCTGTAGTTTTAGCTAGAGGCATTGCTTCATAGTGCACTGGATTGTGTTTTAGGAGTGTTTGTTAGGCTGACTAATTTAGGAGCGGACCTCCTTATCTGTGTCCGAGGGCGCAGAAAGAAAGAAACCAACATCAGTGTGCAAGACTGACACTTACGTTTGAATGAATGAATGAAACTTGTGTGGCTCCACTCAGTCAATTCAGCGGTGGCACGGAGCCAGGGGATGCTGCATGGCCCCTCGCCATAGCACATGGAAGCACTGCTGGAAAAAGTTTCCAGATCCAGTTTATCACCTGGGGAGTATTCAAAGGTGAGAAATCTCCAGGTAGAAGCCACAAAGTTTATTCCTCTAGAGAGAAAAGAGGTTTGCTTATGACTTTGAAGATTCCCTTGGAGAAGATTTAGGATTACAGGTAAATAATATTTGTATTACAGGCCATTTTTTTGCTGCTCCGCAGAGGAAACTCCAAATACTGGTAATCACCGACAGTAGTAGCAGAAGGAATAAGCAAGGAAATAAGTTCTCCACCAACTATGCTCCTTGAGAAAGCCTAGCCTACCTGGGCATCTGTCCTGGAGTCTGAATCAAGACAATACTACACTGCAAATATGTGGACAGACTGCTAAGTGTAAGGTTTACATATTTCTAGAACGTGGACACTTCTTATAAGAGCAATTGAACCTTCTATGCGATTAGTAGAATGGGCTTTCGGTCTTCCACATGGAGTTTGACTGTTGTATTGTGGGTAGCCCACAATTTTCAGATAAATGTTGTCGCAGTATATGGTCTTTACGGTTTAGAGGCAGAACTTCAGAACCCTCTTTTGTTCTTATGGACCACAGCTAAGGCTCATAGAAGCATAGTGGCTGTATTTCACAGACTCCGCAAGCGGAAGTCTTAGGTACAAGGAACGCAACATTCCAAGTCTGATGTCATAAAGATGTCTTATGTATTGGTTTAGTAGTTTAGACAGAACTGTGTTAAGTTCCCAAGGCAGGGTGGGTCTTCAGACTGATGACAAAAACATTGGGGTACCCTTAAGAAAATATTTTATCTCTGAAGCTCGAGGTTTGTAAAGGACACTTTCTCTAGGTAGCAACAGCTGTAAGATGCACCTCAGTTAAGACATTCAGCTCAGATCTCACTAAAGGGAGCAAGGGGAGTTCCACTAATGATTGACATCTGGAAGGATCAAAGTCGTTCTCCATATAGCAGATGCAGATTCTTTTCCACTAAAGAAGCATACCCAGTTCTGGTTCTTGGAAACTTCTTCCAAACTGTCCAGACAATCATGCAACAGTTTCAGACACCCATATTGTGAGAGTCCAAGAGCCAAGCTACTAAGATCAACAGTGGAAGGCTGGGATGCAGGATCTGTCCACCAGACTTGTGCAGTAGGAAGATTTGGTCTGCAAGGAAGGCTCCTGTGTTGTTGCTCAGATAGATGTAGAAAGTAAGGGAATCACCATTAGTGTGGTCTGTCTGGAGCTACGGCAAACATCCTGCCTTTTCAGTTAACACTATAATCAAAATATTGGAGGCAAGTGTATAACAACAATCCTGACCAGTCTGTCTTTTACCCTAACAGTACTAGGAGGTTAAGTCTGGGTATCCTGTATCTGGAAAAAGCAACCAATTGCATGTAATGCTTGGGGTACATTGTCGAGCAGTACTCACTTGTGACTTGTTTTAGAATGTTCATCTGAGTGAGTCACCCCTGTTTATTATGGATGGATGTCTGTGATCTGTAAGTTTCTCAGCCTCAGCCCTTTACAAATTAGTGGAGCAAGAGAGATACAGAGAGAGAGAGACCTGGAACATATCTCTTCTTGCTTGTTTAAATAGTACATTATTGTCATACGGTTTGTACAGATAGAGAATTATTGTCATACGGTTTATAAAAACAGAGTTTGTCCTTAAAGATGTCAGAAAATAGACTGCTCTCAATTCTACTAGGCTGATGTGGTAAGACATTATCTCATCAGTAAAATGTGTTTAACCCTTTCCTATAGGTAAGGTGTCTGGAAGGTGTTGCATTAGTTCTTCAATCTCCTGCCACTCTAGCCCTTCGTATCATGGGAGAAGGGCTACTGAGCTAACAATCTGTCAATATGTATTAGTAACCATAGCAACACATTTGCCATGTTAATTTTTGTATCTGCATCAAAAACTTTTGACAAGCAGTATGCAACGCAAGGGAATCGGAAGGCAAATAAATATGGGGATACTCTAGTGCTGCTTTAAATCTTTCTCTGTCCTAGTTGTTACCACTGATTTTTGCTGGATCTTGGGACTTCTCCTTTGAGCATTTAAGCATGGTTTTTAACAATGCTAAGAAATGTGTACTACGCTTTGTTATTTTTAAAGTGTCTATGAGAATGTCTTTTTCCTCTTCAACATACACTTGTATCTTATGATATGTGGCAGTCCTAGTGATGACCATGTGAAATGCAGAGGTGTCATCTGTTGAGGAAGTCCTTACAGGATAAAGTTCCAAAGACAAGTTGTCTTGATCATTCACTTTGAAATCTTACACTGCATCATCTTGTTTAGATATATGGGGCCTGACCCATCAGGAGATGGCAAAATTTCTAAAGTCTGTTCCTCATCGTCAGTGTGAACAGACTGCACCAGATGTGTTGATGTTACAAGAGTAATATTTGATTTCATTTTCTTAGGTATAGGAAATGCCCTGTCTTCCAAACTAGCATCTTCAATTTTGAGTTTGCTTTTTGGTGAGTGGCTGGGAATTTGTGAAGGTCTAGCAAAAAATGTGACAGATTGCCAAGATCTATATAAATGGTTCCCTGTTGTGTACTTGGTTGGTCATTCCCTAGCACGAGTTCACTCAATGTTGTTCTGCATTTCGGCAGCTAAACACACTGTGGTAGATAGTGTGTAACCTCAACTCCAAGGTGTTGGTTCTTGGTACTTAAGAGCCTTCAATGTGTTTCGAAATCGGAGAGCCTTTGGTGTGTCTTGGCCCCAAGGAGTCTCCAGTATCTCTCTTCCTCAAGAAGCCTCCAGTGCTTTGCCTTTAGATACCTAAAGTGCCTTTCAGCACTCAGTGTCTCAATAAGAAAATCTGCAGACTGTCAAGTGTTTTTCAGAGGTGGCTGGTGCGTTAAGGCATGGAGCTCTTGGGTCTTTCCTTAGCATGTTCCCAAGTGGCTTTTCAAGGTTGAAACCTGGGAGGAAGATCCTATGTATGGACTTGTTGAGTTTCCTCATGAGGATGATGGTGTTGTAATTGGTCCGGGGAATTCAACATGAAATCAGTGGATAGCCATTGTCCCGAGTGCAATTACCAGTAGGGCCTCTGAAGACGTTTCGTCTCTAGATTTGTAGTCATTTGGGGGGGTGGGGGGCACAAAATAGAATTCCACTCCCTCTGGACCTCTGCAGTACTAGATGACTGCCCCTGCCCCTGACCAAAGGCTTTGTCTGAGACAATGCAATTCTGCATAGTGTGCCCAACTATTATTAGGTAGGTGCTGAACAGTCTTTTTGAAGTTAACCTTTACTTGGTGAGCAGGCACTTTTGTTGTTGTGCCTGGGTAGACACAGGTTACAGATTGTGTTGGTCTGACTAATGGAGTTTGACATTGCAAAAGGAACAATTCTGCAGGTGTTCTTTATACCCTTCCCACAGAGTAGTCACTCTCATTCAACCTAGCTCAGGGGTATGAATATCCTATCCCCTGACACGAAGGACCTATTGTTTAGAGTCGAGGACAACTCATTTTCATGTTTATTTTGCCCAGTGCATAAGTAGACCACAAGCTGAGGGGCTCTTTGGCTGTCTGTTTACATTACCACAGTAAAAAAAATTGTCTGCCACTAAGCTAAGATTTGTATCCGTAGGTATAAGTTATCAAACTTGTTTACATGATTCACTAAAGCAAATCTTTTACAATTGTGGGAAAACCGCTAAAGTAAGTGTAGTAAAAATATGAGCTCGACTTGCTTTACTGACAGTTGTTCCAAGATAAAAACATATATGCTTTTTTGGGACAAATAAACAATTTAAGTCTCCCTAAGTGCTCCCTGATTATATGGAAATATTTATAGAAGCTTGAAAAGAAGATTGATGTTAGTTTGCTTTCAAAATAAGAAATACCCCCCAAAAAATTGCAACTTGAAGAAAAAAAATTTGTGAACTTTTGTGAAATTTTAAACAGTATTTTTCCGAGGTAGGATTTAGCAAAAAATGTTTGATTCACGACAACACGTAAAATAGATTAAAAGAGAATTGGTGTAAAATCATCTTCGGCAACATGAAAATTAGGGGCGCAATTCTTAAATAAAGTCACAAAAGTGCCCCTGCAAGTATATGTCCTTGCACTGCAGAGTTACGAGTGTTAGGAATTCATCGACGGACATAGGCCCAGAAATTATACTACCACATATTTGTGAATTCCATTTTCAAATGAGCAAATATACACGCATTTTCTCATGTGAAAATCTGTTGAGGGATTGCAAAATCTCTTTTCCCAACTCCCCTTTTTACCCACCCTGGAAAAAGTTGCTATTCCGCCCTTCTCAGGAGTAAATGTCTAACCATTTTCTGCGTGGAAAGAGACTGGAGAGGAGATGGTCAGTACTCTTAAGCAAGTTTGTCAGTCTGCACCAACTCACAAGGCACTCCAACCCTGAACGTACTACTTCCAGCCCTTGTATGTAGATTTGCAGAAAGGTGGAAAAGTCAGACATTTGCTAGAATCCTAAAAGTGATATATGAACCCTGCCATAGTCTGAGAGGCTATAATCAGAATGTAATAAGAACATTTTGTCACGTCAATGCATGGCAATAAAAGGGACAAGCAGTTTTTTTTTTTTTTTTTTAACAGGACAAGTAGATTTCTAAAGCATCCTGCCCTTTAGACAAGCAGATTTTTTAAAATTCCACAACCTCTCTGACTACAGACTCTTGCAAAGACTTGACCCTGAGGTTGTCATGATTACTCTATGATCCAGGACGCCGTTTTCAGAGATAATGACTTCCAGGTTTTCCAATGTCAAATATCTTTTCTGATACTCAGGTGTAATAGCACTGTCCAAGGCATGCTGTAGCCTGATAGAGGAACAGGGAAAACAAACAATCTGAGGTGGAGACTGTGCTCAGGTGCATAGTGGGTTTCGGGAGAAGTAAATGCGAGTCACCTTGAAACTGAAATACCTTCTCTGATGAAACTCATGTTGTATTGTTCTAAGCACAACAATTAATGGCTGGAAAACACAAAGCATGTGATTTATAGCAACACCTGCTATAAATGTTTCATCAGTGGTTGTGTGGTTTGTGTTGTGAATGATAATGTCTCTGTATCATGTTGCAGGCTACTCAACAGGAGTTCTCTGCAGGGACTGACCACTGGCAATGTGCAAACTAACTTTGTCGCGAACAACCGCTCTGCTTAAACTTCAGTCTTGTGCAATGGTAGCTTTCTGCAAGCAACAGAAATATTTTATCCCAGCACTTCTGCGCATCGGAAGGGGGCATCGCATGACTACATACAGACGCCGTCCACTGGATATGTCGTCGACAGAGTTCATATAACCCCCTCACCAATATCAGTTTCTTCTGTGACTATTTTCTGTGCCCAAAATGTGGAGAGACATATAGAAACTGCATACTGAACCAGGGTGCTAACATAAGACACCCTTGTGTCAAATAATCACTAAATTCTTAATTCAGGACGTGAATTTCTGAAATAGAATCTGTGAGACAAAAGGATCTCACATAAAAGAGAATCCGATGAATCATGGAAAGAAAATCTATTTGTATATTTTTTCTAGGGAGACACACCACACCAAGTGGATGACTAAACTAAAAACAATTTAAATAAGTTGAATGATGGAAATAGTTGCAACCTATAGGTGTGCAATGATCATTGAATATGGTGAACAAAGTCCCCCACAACATTTTTAGAGACAGTACAACACTGAAAATAATAAGACATACACTTTTTCCCCTAACATACAAATGTATATGGACCTCTTCTCAAAGAATACAATTACATGAAAGGAATAGAGAAAAGAGGCTATGCCTCAATGGAGATCCCTGTTAGCATGACAATCTCAAAAAAGACATAACCATAATGTTGAAATAACATGCAGAAACCAGCAAGTATCGACCTGAAGGTAAAGAGTAGCCAACAAAACAAAAATGGCTACATGATGATGCCTTAAGACAAAACATGAAAATGTCTTGGGGCACAGGAAGATGATAGTGTCCTGACCTACAAAGTTCTTGAAATAGCAAAGGAAGAGAACTTTGCTTCAAACAATAAGTAAATACCACATAATCACTAAAAACACACTCATATAGGCTAAAAGCTATCCTTAAAAAATACAAAAAGTTATTTTGATGCATAGATCCTCTGTCCTGTAGAAGCCCCTCAACAGAACCTCATTCAATTGATGGAGAACCAGATCAGCACAGTAATGAAGCACAAGGTGGCATAAATACTATATAAACAACAGTATAAGGGCCACTTCAAAATATTAAGCAAGGGGAGAGGTTTATTGTAAATGAACTCACGTACAAATAGGTGAACCATAGCTGGGACTCCCACGGAGTTCGAATAATCAAAAGCTCCCTTTAAGGGACATGCATTTACATTATCTTAATTTAAAAAGAATAACACCTGACAGAGACTGGAATGCTGCCTCCTCCAAGTAAGGGTCCAATACTATACTTACTGAGCAATCCAGGCTCAGTATGTATAAATGGTCACAAAACATACAAACAATGCTCCACTTAGAGCAAGGTGCATGCCATGATGGTAATCAACTCTTGAGCACAAATCTCTTCTTCAGAGAAAAGAAAAATGTACAACCTGTATTATAAATTATCAAACTCACTAAGGATGTCAAAGAAAATATATGAAAAGCTGTCAACACACCTGAAGTGGAAAGCTATCGCTTCTGCGCCAAGTAGTAAAATAATAACACCTGCATCAAGCAGAAACACCACACTAGGTGCCACCAGAAGGTGTATCTATTTCAACTTAATCATCTATGAACGTTCACTTGCTATCCTTAAAAGTCGAAAAGAAGGGAGCCTGCCGTAACAGCCAAAGATATGTCTGGGTGTCTGTCATGCCGACCATCTCGAAATAGCTGTAATGCAGAATCGGTATGCACACTAACTAGATGTACGCCATCAAATGACATGTCTTTCAAAACAGCCTCCAAAAACCCAGATTGACGCAGCCATGCATGTTTGCGCAGCACAACTGATTGAGCCATAGCTCTACCCACTGAGTCCGTGGTTTCCATACCACATTTTATGGTGAATTTAGCCGCTTCTCGGCCATCCTGTACCATCTATAGGAGCTCACCCTTGGCTTCCTCTGGAAGAGAAGGCAGGAAACCCGCCAGAAAATCCCACAATGCATGGGAAAACCTGCTCAGAAAACATGCAGTGTTTAGCGACCGCAACGCTGAAGTGTCTGAAGAGAAAATATTTCTCCCACAATTTTCCAGCCATCTGGACTCTGGTGGAATATGAAGGGCGCTAGGGTACAAAGAAGCTACCCGCACAATTAACCCTTCTCTGGTGGGATGTCTTAAGAGACAAACTAGGTCCCCAGGGGAGGTCGATACCTATGAGCTATAATTGGACAAAATGGCCACAGCACACAGAATGTATAGTCCAATAGTATGGCAGGGATAAGTATCCCTGATAGTATGTTGCTGAGGTGCAAAGTTGAATGGAGTCTCAAGTCTCAAGTCTTGTTTGCAGATGGTGTCTTTTATTTGTAGATACTAGAAATCATTGTGCCATCAACGAGATACAGCCAACCCGTGTTTCGTCACACCAGTGACTTCATCAAGGCTGCAAAATAATAATCAAAACAAGAATTTTGGCATATAAAAGTGTATGGACTCGAGAGTAGGCTCATAGGAGAGCATGTGGGAAAAACTCCCAAACTGGATACCAGTGACCAGTGAGCCATATGTGAGCTCAGTGGGCCTTAAAAGGTGAGTAGGTGAGGGTTTAAAAAGCATGGAAGCATGGCAAACAAAATTTGTGGTTGGGACCCAAAGTGCAGGGCATGAGAAAGAAAGTGAGTCACCGTGACCAAGTGCTACGTAATCTAGAACCAATATTTTACGAGGTAAAAACCCACAGTTAATGGGGGATAGAAACAGCTTCATTCCGGAATAAGTATACAAAGACTGTAAAGTGAGGTGAGATAGGTTGAAAAATAAATAAGGAAGGACTGAGACAAAGAGATCAGACAGGTAGATGAATAAGAACACAACAACGGAGTTAAAAGGTCAAAAGAGGTGGATTAGTAAATGGACCGACCGAAGGAAGGGGCAAAAAGGGGGCCAAGTACGTTGCTCATACCTGGGCCGTCCGGCCAGGATGGTACGTAACGAAGGTAAGTAACGAGGGAGCCTCGTGATCAGCTGAATGGGCTTTGGAACATCAGTGGTAACTGAGAAAAGAGACAACAGTGGTCGTGAGTAGCCAACAAAAGAGTGAAGAGAAAAAACAAAAAATGAAATTAGAAACAAAGAGGAAAAAGAAGAACAGGAAGTCTAGAGGAGTGGTATATAAACAGTGAATAAAGAGATAGATGAGAGAAAAAGGAACAAACAATACATACCTTCTTGGAGTAGACCTATCAATAGTGTGGCTGAGTGAGATAATAGACAAGTAAGAAAGGCAGGTTGGCAGGCCCTGATAAGCCTGTGGTCGGAACCTAGCAGGTGACGGATAAAAGGGAAAGGGAAAGAAAACTGAGCTAATTTCTCGTGAATGAGGGAAATACGAACATGAAGTAATTATTAAGTACGAACCAAGCTAAAGGGAGTGTGAGAATGGTAATGAAATTTGAAGACAAGTATACTGAAGTTAAGTCCTGTAAGGCGGCAAGGTCGTCACAGCGTGGAAAGTTATGACCAGTACCTCAGAAAATAAGATGTGGGCAAGTCAGGTAATGCGTAATCAAGTAATTTAACTGGTAACACAAGTTGAAGTAAGCTAAGCGCAATCCAGAGAGTTGAGGAAAGCTCTATCGGTAAAGATATTAACCGCCAAACAGAAGCGCACTACGGTGTTGGTGGGGAAAATATACAGTAAAAAAGCCCGTGTGTAAAGGGCTGCGCTTAACGGCGGGGAAAATGAATTAACCGAACGAGCGGCATGGCTAGAAGTGATAGCGGGTAGTTTATCTGACATCTCCAATCTATCCAGTGACTGCTTAGATTCAGCTGGGGATGGGTCCTCTACCAGTACACATCAACAAAATATAACCCAACATTCAAATTCTTTTTTAGAGGAACTTGGCCGATACAGGAAGGGTCTACAACAGAATCACAACAGGTCAGGCACAAACATAAACCCACCCGCAGGGGGGGCAGGAAACACCACAGCAAACACCAGGGAGGGCATGACAACTCGCTCGACCGCAAAAATCCAAAGGACTGAGTGGTCCCCTCTTGATACAAAACCTCACTGTCTCAGAGGAAACTGTACAGGTTATGAATCTTTCCAATTTGAAATTATCTGTACACGAAATAAATGTCTTGAAAAAAGGTCTGGGCTTTTGTCCTACTTCTAAACCTGACTACACTAACATACAGATAGATCTTTTTAAGTTTGTACGCAATCTTAAATTGAAAAAGTTTTTCCAGAATAAACCAGACATTGACAGGACTGCCCGCACTTCACTACCAACTTGCAACCAATTCATTAAGGACCTACAGGACATCCAAACAATTCTCTCCCTTGACAATACACTGTCATCACCACCTAGCTTTGACGAACTACTGACTCAACTTGACATTACACCTAACTTAGACGTTAACAGTGGGCTCAAACCCAGCTCCACGTTTGTACCCATCTTGCCACCAGAAATCACATCGATGTCTTTTACAAAGCCGTCAGTACGGAATTACACAACTTAGAGGACAAGACCAACACCTGCACCCACAGACCATACAAAAATCTTAATCCTAATGAACTCCGAGCGCTGCACAAACTTTCTACCTGCACAGACCTAGTCATTATGGAGGCAGACAAAGGGGGCAACATTGTCATTATGAACAGAACTGACTACATTGCAGAAATCAACAGACAACTCAATGACACACAGGCCTACTCTGCGTTGCAGACTAACCCTCTTCCTGACATTACCCGTCGCATTGAAAAGAAACTAACGTCTTGGAAGAATCTTTGTCTCCTAACCGATTTAGAATACAGATTTTTGTACACGGAGGCGCCTAGGGCTCCTTGCATTTACATTCTACCCAAAGTCCACAAACCAGGGGGCTTTCCACCTGGGAGACCCATCATCTCAGGGATTGGTTCCCCTACGGAACATATTTCTGAGTACATTGATTCTTTTCTCCAGCCCTTGGTACATAACTTACCCTCGTACATACAGGATACTAGGGACTTGCTGTGTCAACTTGAGGATATTGAATGGACGGAAGATTGTATGTTTGTCTGTCTTGACGTTAGCTCTCTCTATACTTCAATTCCCCTGGAAAAGGGTCTGGAAATGCTCCAACTGACGCTAAGTGCCCGTGACGCCACACTCTATGAACACACACTTATGCTTCTTGATCTCACTCGATTAGTGCTAGAGAATAATGTTTTTCTACATGATGGTAGATGGTTTCGACAGTGTCAGGGTGTAGCCATGGGAGCTAAATTCTCTCCATCATACGCTAATCTGTACATGGGCCAATTTGAGAAAAAACATCTGTGGTCCAACTGTCCGACACATCACCGAACATATCCTGTACTGGGGGAGATACATTGATGATATTCTTGCTATCTGGACTGGCAACATCCCTGACCTCAACCAACTTATAGAACACCTTAACACTAAAGAGTTCAACCTAGTGTTCACTCACAAAGTGGACACTACTCAAATCGAGTTCTTGGACTTGCTGTTGTACATCACCAACAATAAGATCATGTCAAGACTCTACAGGAAACCCACTGCCTGCAATTCCATTCTGCATGCACAGAGCGCTCATCCCCTCACACAGATCAGGGCCATTCCTTACGGTGAAATGGTCAGGATTAGACGCAACTGCACTGACACAGATGTTTTCAAGCAGGAACTTAAGAACCTGACTCAACGCTTCCGAGCTAGAGGTTACACCAACAAACTCATCTCGGTAGCCAGTAAACGCATCTCTAACAAGAACCAACACACCTTACTACTTAAAAGCCCCAAAGAACCTGGTAACAGGGGTTCTCCTAACAGGAGACCGGTCGCTTTCATCACCCTATACAGCCCTGCGAGCAAGACAGTACTGCGCATTCTCAAGAAACATTGGCACTTGTTAATGTTGGATACCTGTCTCAAGAACTCAGTAGGCATGTCACCCATTATTGTACACACTAGAGGTCGTACGCTCAGGAATATTCTGTGCCCCAGTTTTCTCTGTCCCTCCCCTCCAACTCGCCTACTGGGCTGGATTCCAGAAAAACCTAATGGTTTTTATAAATGTGGCTGCTGCATATCCTGCCGATTGGCCCTTAACAAAACTATATTGTTCTCCTACAATACCAGGAACACGTACCACATCAAAACCTTCATGAATTGCAACACAAAGTGCACGGTTTACTGCCTGATATGTGTATGTGGCCTAATTTACATTGGAAGCTCCATACGCCCACTTAAGGAACGCATACAGGAACATGTCAGAGCCATCAGGAATGTCAACACTAACTATCCCCTTGCTGTCCACTTCAACACCCTGCACGGGGAAAAAGACCTTTTAAACATCAGATTCCACAGCATCATGCATGTCTCCAACTCACCAAGATGGGGAGATAGAACAAGGGATCTGCGCAGATGCGAGGCCAAGTGGATCTTAAAACTCCGCGCAGTCGAGCTAGGCCTGAACACAGACCATGAATTACATTACTTTCTTACATGAGTGCGAAGTTCCACTCCCTCGTTGTCTGCTTAGTACATATTGGGCCCTCTTATGGCCAACACTCATGGACAGTTGTCTGTTTAATTCTCACGGTTTACTTTGTATTATTACCATGTGTCAACAATGTCGTTCTTGATCATGTGTTTCACCACCTACTCCATGCCTATATGCAACCACCTGTTGCATTTGATTACTATGCCCCGTGGCCTCGGTCTTTATATGCTCCGCTGCTGTTTAACCAATGGACAATTGTTTGGTTAAATCTCACGGTTTACTCTGTATGATTATCATGTGTCTACAATGTCGTTCTTTATCATGTGTTTCACCACCTACTCCATGCCTATATGTAACCACTTGTTGCACTTGATTACTATACCCCGTGGCCTCGGTCTTTATAACCTCCGCTGCTGTTTATTCAATGTACTTGAAATTTTTCCTACTGTACCTGATCATCACCTATCAATTATGTGCATTATCACATTCCCTAACTAAACCTATACAATCATCTTTCACCAGTATGACACCGATGGTACCTACCATTCTTCTCACTCATATAACTACCCTTGCCTTCCATTACCTCGGTTCACTCTACCAAATTATAATTCACACAACATACCTGGTTACTTCAACTTCAGAGTGCTTTCTAGCTTGCACCTAATTAGGGTTTGTTCTCTTTTCTCCTTACAATTCCTACTGTCTAAAAACCAACCGCGGTCTATTTTTGTATTTCTTTTCTCCCTATGGGTTTCTTTTCCCACCTATTCCATCTTCTCATCCTTGTCCTCCTTTTTATCCTGTATTCTTTCTCTCCACTTACTTAGTACGATATGCTTAGGCGTTTACTCCTTGTCTTCCACCTTATAATATGGCCGCTGCCTCACTGTCACATCGACCTCTCTCGTTAGTGTCTATTCTCAGGTCCTCGGACCTCCCTTTCCTACACTTAAGATGGCCGCCATACTGCTCCACATCCTATTTTAAAGTCCCTCTTCTATCTCTGTGCTACTCCCATTTGCTCTTTTTAAGCCGAGAGCACAGGTCTGTACCGACCAGTATTCGTTCAGACGACTTGGTGCCACACGTCCCTACTCGCCTTTTCAGGTAGGCCCTCGCCTTAATCTGCCATTGTTTTTGACTTTACGTCCTCGTAGCGGTTTACTTTTCACCGCGTTCATTCCAGCCTTTAAGCGTTTACACTAACCACGGCTTAATCTCTACTTTTTCCACGTGTGCACACATGTTTGTTTGCTTGTGACCAAGCGCTGTCAAATGAATTTCGTACTGCGCTGCTAACTTGCCGCAGTATTTCATCTCACTTCTAGCCATGCCGCTCGTTCGGTTAATTCATTTTCCCCGCCGTTAAGCGCAGCCCTTTACACACGGGCTTTTTTACTGTATATTTTCCCCACCAACACCGTAGTGCGCTTCTGTTTGGCAGTTAATATCTTTACCGATAGAGCTTTCCTCAACTCTCTGGATTGCGCTTAGCTTACTTCAACTTGTGTTACCAGTTAAATTACTTGATTACGCATTACCTGACTTGCCCACATCTTATTTTCTGAGGTACTGGTCACAACTTTCCATGGTGTGACGACCTTGCCGCCTTACAGGACTTAACTTCAGTGTACTTGTCTTCAAATTTCATTACCATTCTCACACTCCCTTTAGCTTGGTTCGTACTTAATAATTACTTCATGTTCGTATTTCCCTCATTCACGAGAAATTAGCTCAGTTTTCTTTCCCTTTTATCCGTCACCTGCTAGGTTCCGACCACAGGCTTATCAGGGCCTGCCAACCTGCCTTTCGTACTTGTCTATTATCTCACTCATGCCACACTATTGATAGGTCTACTCCAAGAAGGTATGTATTGTTTGTTCCTTTTTCTCTCATCTATCTCTTTATTCACTGTTTATATACCACTCCTCTAGACTTCCTGTTCTTCTTTTTCCTCTTTGTTTCTAATTTCATTTTTTGTTTTTTCTCTTCACTCTATTGCTGGCTACTCACGACCACTGTTGTCTCTTTTCTCAGTTACCACTGACGTTCCAAAGCCCATTCAGCTGATCACGAGGCTCCCTCGTTACTTACCTTCGTTACGTACCATCCTGGCCGGACGGCCCAGATATGAGCAACGTACTTGGCCCCCTTTTTGCCCCTTCCTTCGGTCCATTTACTAATCCACCTCTTTTGACCTTTTAACTCCGTTGTTGTGTTCTTATTCATCTACCTGTCTGATCTCTTTGTCTCAGTCCTTCCTTATTTATTTATTTTTCAACCTATCTCACCTCACTTTACAGTCTTTGTATACTTATTCCGGAATGAAGCTGTTTCTATCCCCCATTAACTCTGGGTTTTTACCTCGTAAAACATTGGTTCTAGATTACGTAGCACTTGGTCACGGTGACTCACTTTCTTTCTCATGCCTTGCACTTTGGGTCCCAACCACGAATTTTGTTTGCCATGCTTTTTAAACCCTCACCTACTCACCTTTTAAGGCCCACTGAGCTCACATATGGCTCACTGGTCACTGGTATCCAGTTTTGGAGTCTTTCCCACATGCTCTCCTATGAGCCTACTCTCGAGTCCATACACTTTTATATGCCAAAATTCTTGTGTTGATTATTATTTTGCAGCCTTGATAAAGTCACTGGTGTGACAAAACACGTGTTGGCTGTATCTCGTTGATGGCACAATGATTTCTAGTATCTACAAATAAAAGACACCATCTGCAAACAAGACTTGGGACTCCATTCAACTTTGCACCTCAGCAACATACTATCAGGGATACTTATCCCTGCCATACTATTGGACTATACATTCTGTGTGCTGTGGCCATTTTGTCCAATTTTGTCCTTGGGTACTCTGATACCCGTTTTGGTGCCTACCGGGTAGTAAGGCACTGGGCCAGGTTGCACCAGACTCTGCGGTTACTTTGATACTTGTCTAAAATTATTGTTTTACTGCTTAGATGTGCGGCGCCTTTCACCCTTACTACCCTATTGTGCTTTACCTATGAGCTATAGCTCAGTCCACTGGTTCTCCAGTAACTGGTTTAGCCCCAGCTCCTAACAAAAGGTCAAACAGAGACCCATTATAAGGGAGCAAAGACCCTGGTGAAGAACACTCACTAAAGGGTCCATGGACAATCCCACAGAGGAAAGCTGCCAGTCCAAGACCACAGCCATCCTCCTCACCACTTCAGCATAAGAGGAACTCACCTCTGTAGCCATACCAAGGGGGAAAACTAAGTCTGAAACTGGTAAGGACTTAAGACCGCTAGCCTCACCCAGCTCTGTCAGCCAATTTCCCTCCAAAGGCGGCCGATAGTGTTGTCCACCTCATATCCTCTCCTCCTCCAAAACTGTGTGCTCCTTTAAGAAAAACTAAGTGGTGGTAGAGAAAGGGAAGGAAAAGTGTCTAACTTGGTCAGCTCCATCGGTGCTGCATCCCACGCTGTTCGTCACCGTGTCGGAAGGGGTAATGGGTTCGGTGTCGATCGGAGCTGCAGTCATGGTGTTCAGCTGACCAGACACCGATGACGTCGGTAGGAACCCCGAAGGGCTATGCACTGGCGCCGATACGGATCTGATAACGGATCCAAAGGGTCTAACTGACACGGACGGCGAACTCGCCAGTGGAGATTCAGTTAGGACACCTGTTACCTCTCTGGAGCTAAAAAGCACACAAGAGGAAGGCTGTAGGTCAAAGGCTTTATGAACGGAATTATAATAATCCCTCATCTGGGCCAGAGTCACCTTGACTCCAGGGTATTCAGAGAGGCGAGAGGCGTGAGTTGAACTCCTTGTGTAGGAAGTCCTGCAGCCGAAGAAAGAAGACAGTGGCAGAGACGCACAACTTACACATCAGTTTAGCCCATTGTTTTGCCTTGGAGTATCCTTCGATGTCCCCTAGGGCAAACTGCTCCTCAATCGGTCTCTGGACTTTGGCGGGGACTGACGACGGTGTGGGGGCTTCTGCTTGTTGCGCCGCCAGAATTTTCATTTGATGCTCCCTCAACACCTTCGGCCAAAGAAAACAGCAGGAACTCAATCCTTGGTGTTCTCTGTATGCAGATTTGTGACCAACATATGTCTGCCACAAGATCCACAGGGCTTAGACCCCAGACATTTCACACAAAAAATGCTCACTGTTACCTCAATTAAACATTGAGATGGGCCAAAAACAGCCCCCTACCCCCAACCACTCCGGATCAGTGTTGTAAGCGTGGAAAAGAAGGAAGTGATGTCAGCGCATTGGCAAGGGCGTTATATAGACTCCGTCGACTTTTGTCGCGCAGACGTGCTGGGGAAAAAGTTTACAGATCCAGCGTTGGGAGGATTCTAAAGTAAGGAATCTGCAGCTAGATGTCTCTATCAGACACTAAGATCACTGCACTGGGACTAACTCGACTTACAAATAAAAATCTAAATTGGAAAATTCCAGATTAATTTTGTGAGGATTTGTCTTCTTGACATATGTGCATTATACTCAATAAATCAAAAGTTAAACATGCTTGTCTGACAAATTTCGTGTAGATGGATGAAATAGATGGAAGTTATAGGCAAATCTAGAATTTGCATTCCTCCCTTTAACTCTTCCTCTCTTAACGGATCATAAAACTTCTCAACAGCTTTCAAAGAGTAAACTTAACATGCAAGAGATTAGCACATCTGTGAGACTGCGCTAAAGGTATTAGCAAAACAAAGCCTATTTTGACGCATGTTGTTAGATCTGCTTGAGACCCAGGAGTGGTGCACTGATTTGTTTTTGCTAAAAGCTGCAAAATTTAATGTAGGTTTAATGTCAACAGCACATAAAAAGGTCCACCTCCCTCTGATGATCTGTATGAAACTTGGCACACCCAAAGAAACCGACCCAAATGCAAAATGTCTGCCTAAATCAATGGGGATTTGTCAATAAAAGCCACATTTCTTAGCAAATAACCCCACTGTTTAAAAAAAAAAATATATAAGTATTGAATTAATACTAACAGTAATCAAAATATAGTGACCGTGTGCCGCATTTTATGTGAGTTTGTCAAATGGTGCCACCTGTATAGGAAAATGAAGAAACACCTTTGAATGTTGAGATATCACTATAACTTAACCCACCGAAGCCCACATTACATTTCCCTAAGCAAGGGTATTTCTTGAATAATGTTCTAGTTTTATGCCAAAGTTTGCAGTCGCAGCTCTCACCTCTTAAAAGGGGCGGGGAGGGAAAGGGATGACATGGGGAGGTGGGAGCGGGGATACATTAAATTAAATAATAAAATTAAAACTTACCTTAACTCGCCGCACGCCACTCTTCTGTCGCAGGGTGCAGGCACAGGCTCCCATCCTCCCCTGCACCAATCCTGACGCTGCTGAAAGCAGCATCAAGATTGGCTGGGAGCGCCCAGCCAGAGTGCTGCCAGGCAGACTCGGAGCTTGTGCATGCTCTCTCCAGCCCGGCAACAATTGCCGGGTTGGAGACAGCCTACTACGCATGTGTTTTTGGCCGGCCCACGACGGCCGGCCAAACACACATGCACTCTCCCTCAGTGCACATCTCCCCTGTGGCCCTACCCCTTTCAGAACGAAAGGATAATAAACATAATTTATTATCCTTTCGTTCTGAAAGGTTTGCAGCTTCTGCCACTGGTGGGGGGTGGGGGGGTGGGGGGGTGACGTTCTTCCACCCATATGGAGGAGCCGCCCCTGAAAGTTTGGTGTAATTCTGTTCACCATTTTTTTTTTGCTGTAGCTGAGAGCAAATAAACTCAGATGGGACTCAGAAGGGGAAACCTGCGGCGTAATTAAACTTTGAGCCCCTACCAGCCTTTCTGACCCAGAAAGGAGCCCGTGCACAGTGCCGGCCATTGCACCGTGCATGATTGCATACTGCAGTTGGGGCCCCCGGGAGCTCGTGGCCCCCTCCCATTTGAGCTCAGGCCCACCACACACACCACATTCGCCCCACGGGTTAATGTTATGCCACAGGGGAAAACATTTCTTTTTTTGATTCACTGTTATTTTCTTTCCTGCTTAGTGGATCTGCACAAAGCTTGATATGTGAATTATAAACCAGATTTGCCTTTGTTTTTTAAAGTTTGTGTAAAATTGTCAAACTGTGCCAAAATAATAAGAAAAGTAAAAAATCCCCTTTCCACTGGACACTTGGGACTAACCATAACTAGAGAGATGCTGTACCTTGGATTCTCTACTTTTCAAGCATTCTCCAGGCTGCAGCATATGCTCTTCGGTTGGGAGTGGAGCGTCCTCTAGGAACTAAGGTTATAGTTGCAATTGCTGTGATCTAAAGATGTCTAAAAGAATATACATATTGTGAAATGTCTTCTACGGAATAGGTTTATGATTACATGTTGTGTGGTAAATATGTGATGACCTCTAGGGGCTGTATTTAAAATTGCATTCCAATGGTTGAAAGCGTATAAAAAGAACACAGACCCATGGGAAGATCACTTGTAAATGCTTTACTGAAATAATAATGCTGAAAGTGACTATTAATCAAAGTACATATGCTTTATTAACTTTAGTAAGTGCATTCACACATTGTCATTTTTGATTATTGCAGAAATCCTAAAATTATGATTTTTGACGTGGTTTGTAGATTTTGACCCCTTAGGTGGGCAGAGGTGATTACGCGATGTCAACCAACTGTATTTGCACCAGCCTTATGTATATTTGTAAATTACTGCATAGTATTGAGTAGTGTGTGCAATAAATGTACTTTTAACAGACTCAATAGTTATTTATTGAGTAACTATTAAAGATTACAAGAGAATGATGATTACTAGCCCAAACAACCGGCATCGAAGTAGGCTGTGGCAAATGGGGATCCTTAATTGTGCAGACCACACAACTAATGGCCCGTTTCTTTACACTCATCAACAAGGGACTTCTCTTCATGGATGAACTCAAATGCATAGAAAATTACTGTCTTGTTGAAAATACTGCTGGGCTTATGAAGGACAAATTGGGGATGGAGTTACAGTGATCACCACCGGGGGCTTTTTTGTAAATGGTGACTGTACCATCAACTGGGTTAACATGTAGACTGTCTGCATCCTCAGAATCTTTTCTGTAGAAGCAAATGAAGAAGACTCATTGATGGCTGGTACCCGATTGGTCTGCCTATGACTTTTTTTATTTTTTTTGTTCCACCTGAGAATCTGGAAACAACACCTTCTTTTACTTTTGAGTGCTTATTCGACTCACCACTTTCATTTTGTTTGGTAGTAGAGGACAGCAGCTGATCAGTTATTTGACCATTAGAGGCAGGGTCAGAGGATCTTTTAGCTTTCACTGAGGACATCTTGGTAGTCTTGTTTGCTCTCCAGCGGTTGACTGCCTCCAATATTGCCCTAATAATTTCCAGAGCCAACTGACTTTCTTTGTCTTTCAGTGTCTTTGTAGAAAATCTGATGCATATGTCTCATTCCTTAGGATTTTAACTCAGATGCAGGCCATAGAGGCATTTAGGTCATCCAGAAAGATCTTCCGTTTGCCACAGGCTTTACAAGGCTTAAAAATAGTCCCCCCCCCCCCCATCAACTCTCCTGTGATGAATCGATGTTCTGAAGCAAAAACATGTACATGAAAAAACAACCTTCAAATATTGAGAAAATAGTTTCACACTAGAACCAAACACAATGTCACTAACCAAATAGGACTCATGTTTACACAACATTTCTGAACAATGGCAAAAGGGTGCCTAGCTCCCAAAACCTATACAAGACCACACAAATGTGTTATACATGCTGTTAATGTAACGGGCATAAAGAACCTACCTTCTCCAGGTTTGGGGTCCCAACCTAGCTTGAGTCCTATGGGAGTAAACAGGTCTCTGATGAAGCTTTGGAGTTCCTCATAGTAATCAGTGTGGGCGAGCAGGGTAGAAAGGATGCCCAGGTTACAGCTCAAATCACTCCATACTGTATAATTTGGTTCATTTACAAAGGCTTCCATCACTTTAAGTACTTCTACAGTGCTGATCATCCCAGCTCGAGCCTGGAGAGAGAAGGAACATTGAAAATTACACAGGATAGCCAAAGAAGGAATTTCTAGCCAGAAACAAAAAGCATCAAGACTGCCTGCTGACTATATCTTTGGCACGCTTGACAAATTTTCAATTTTTTTTCCAAAAAGTGCCTCCGCGGGTCTTGCTGTGCATGGAATGTTTTAGGATGATCCATCAAGTGGGGCTGAGACTTGAGGGGCAGGAGTGGGATTGGAGGGGTGGAGCAGACCAAACTGCTCAACGGAATTAAACCAAATTTGGCAGAAAGGTAGCCTTTGGTCGACAGACTACACTTTTTCTTATTTGATATAAATCTGTTTAGTAGTTTGAGATAAAAATTGAAAATTAACTTTGTATATCTAGAAGCCCACAGACTACTTAAATGCTCACGATCTTGAGCAGAGATATGACAGGCTGCCAACACTTAAACCAGGAAGTGTTGGCAGCCATTCTGAGACTCTGCTTCAGCCGAGTCTAAAAAAAAAATTAAAAAAAAAAGAAAGAAAATAAAAGGGGGCAGGACGGTTACCTTAACCCCTAGCGTTGGTCCAAGGGTCGCCTGGGGACCCTGCCAGGCCAAAGAAGCATTTTTTCCAAATTCACGGTGAAATATGCAAATATTCACAAATATCGCTGTGATTTTGTTTTTTTGTTTTTTAAAATTACGCTCTGTCTCCAGTGCTTGCTTTTAAAATTGCCCCTGGGTGGGCCAGGTCCCCTGGGGCATAACTGGTGTAATTATCAAGGGGGGGGGGGTGCATGGGGCCAACCTCATAGGGCTTTGAAAAGCCCCGGGGACCACCACCTCACTGGGGCAATAATTTAAAAAGTGATGTGGGTGAGAGAGCAATGCCGGCTCCCACAGGAGGATGGGAGATGGCTAGGAGCGTGGGGGCCTTGAGGCTCCCCCCCCCATTTGCTATGCAGGATGCCATCATTCCTAATAGTTTCATGATAAATTTTACAGTGTATTGTTGATTTGGCTGCATTTGTGGTATGAGATTTTGAAAAGCTTGTACCCTTTGTGTATTTGATTAAGCTAAGGCTTTTTGCATATTGAGAACAGCACCTAGGTAAGGTTGCACCTGTTCTGGTTGAAGATGAGATTTTTGGTAGTTGAGAGTGAACCCCAGTGTATGAAGGGTCTCTATTGTGTATTGAGTGTGTTTTTGACATTGTATAAAATTGCTTGATTGTATTAGCCAATCGTCTAGATATGGAAAGACATGTATGCTTTGCCTTCTTAGGCAGGCTGCTACTACCATAAGACATTTTGTGAATACCCTTGGAGCTGTTGTTATGCGTATGGTAGAACTTTGAACTGATAATGTTTTCCTGCTATCACAAACCTTAGGTATTTTCTGTGAGCTGGATGGATGGGTATATGGAAATACTCATCTTTGAGGTCCAATGCAGTCATGTAATCTTGTTTTTGTAATAGTGGGTTGACATCCTGCAGAGTTACCATGTGAAAGTGTTCTGAAAGGATATATATATTTAGGGATCTGAGGTCTATGATGGGCCTGAGAGTGCCATCCTTTTTGGGAATGAGGAAGTATAGTGAGAATACGCCTGTTCCTTGTTGAGAATGTGGGACCAGTTCTATTGCCTGTTTTAGTAGTAGCGATTGCACTTCTTGCTGTAATATAACATTGTGTTTTGGGGACAGCTTGTGATAACATGGAGGAATGTTCAGAGGGGTAGTAATCAATTCTAGGCAATAACCATTGCGGATAATTGATAATACCCATTGGTCTGTGGTGATATTTTGCCAATGGGAGTGGAATTGCTGCAGTCTGCCACCCACAGGAGATCTGTGGAGTTGAGGGATGGTAAATAAGTCACTGTTTAGATGGGGTATTGGCTTGTTTTGAAGTTTGGAACTTGCCTCTGGTTCTTAAGTATTGGTCTCTATAAGACCCTCTAAAACCCCCCTCTCTGGTACTGCTGTTGCCCTTGTTTTGACTGGGAGGTAGAAGCCTCAGTGTACTGCGGCTTGAATCCTCCTCTGAACTGTTGCCTGCGAAATGAACCTCTATAGGGTGTTGTGTATAAGGCTCCCATTGCTTTGGCAGTGTCCGAGTCTTTTCTCAGTTTTTCTATGGTCGTGTCTACTTCGGGGCCAAACAGGTGCTTTTTATTAAAAGGCATATTCAGTACTGCCTGCTGAATTTCTGGTTTAAAACCAGAGGAACGTAGGCATGCATGTCTGCGTATAGTGATGGCAGTATTCATGCTTCTAGCTGCTTTATCTGCAGCATCAAGGGCAGACCGTATTTGATTGTTGCTTATGGCCTGACCCTCTTCCACAATCTGTTGTGCCCTTTTTTCGTGTTCCTTTTGATGGTGTTGTATGAGTTCCTGCATTACATCCTAGTGGGCTCTATCGTACCTTGCTAGCAAGGATTGCGAGTTTGCAATTCGCCATTGGTTGGCAGCCTGTGTCCATACACTCTTGCCAGCAGCATCACATTTTCTACACTCTGGGGGGGAGGAGCATCCCCTGACGACTGGCTATTAGCCCTCTCTCTACCACTGAGTCTGGAGGAACTTGGTGAGTAATATAATCAGGATCTGTAGGAGAAGGTTTATATTTTTTTTACCAATGGATGGTGTTATTACCCTAGCTTTGACTGGATCATTGAATATTTGATCTGCATGTTTAATCATGCCAGGTAGCATTGGAAGGCATTGATATTTTGAGTGTGTGGAGGATAGTGTGTTAAAAATCCTCTTCTAGGGGTTCAGTGTGCATAAGCACCCTATGGTACGCTGCTGCCCTGGAAATAACCTGCGTGTATGCAGTAGTGTCCTCCGGTGGAGAAGGCTTAGAAGGGAAAAGTCTGGGACATTGTCAGGGATAGGATCTGGATCGTAGAAATCCCAAGGATCAACCGTATCACCATGTGAATATTGTGAATGAGTTGGTGAAGGCAAAACTTATCTGTCTGTTAGAATGTTCTCTTACTCTTGTTCACTTTCCCCCTTTTGTTTTTTTTGTATAAGCGAATATAAGGGATATAAACAATGTGCATACCTGTTCTAGGATGGAGGGATGTAGAAGAGATGGCTCACCTTCACCTGAAGAGATTCCTGAGAACCGCTTGACCCACTGCTACCTCTCCGAGATAGAGATTCCAAGCAGTAGTGTTTGAGTTGATGGTGAGTCCGAGGTTGGTTAGTAAGGAAACGCACTTTTTTTGTTGATTTGTGCGCTCCTGTGAAGGTCCTTGACTATCAGCCAATCGTCTAAGTAAGAAAAAAGCTGCGATTGGTGCTAGACATTTGGTAAATATTTTGGGAGCTGATTTCAGTCCGAAAGGAAGGACACAGAATTGAAAATGGCTGCCTGCTACAGTGAATCTCAGGTATTTTCTGTGGGCAGGGTGGATGGGTATGTGGAAGTATGCGTCTTTCAGGTCTAGTGTAGACATGAAATCTCCCTGATTGAGACGCAGGAGGACGTCTTGTAGGCTGATCATACGGAACGATTGCTTTTTTAAGTAGACATTTAGCTCCCTTAAATCGAGAATCGGCCTCCAATCCTTCCACTTTTTCCGAATGAGGAAGAACCTGGAATAAAATCCTGTTCCTCGCTGGGCTCGAGGCACCTTCTCTATAGCTCCTTTGAGAAGCATTTTGTCGATCTCCTTTTTGAGTTGTTGAGGGTATCTTGAAGGAGTCCTGCGGGGGGGTGGGGGGGGTTGGAGGGAGGTATCTGGATAAATTCTAAAGTATGACCCCGTTTCACTAACTGTAGTACCCACTTGTCTGAAGTAATGGTTTGCCATTGTTTGAAGAATAGAGATATCCTCCCGCCCAGAATGAAAGGAGGAGAATTGGACGTAGCCAGAGCCTCGGAAGCATCAGGTTCTACGAGCCGATTCTTTGGCCGGGCGGGTTGAGCATCCACGGCCTCCAGGTCTACCATAGGCAGGTTGCAACATCTGCCTTTGTGAGTAGTATTGGCGATATTGTTGGGAAGAGGAAGAATAGGTGGAATACCTGTGTTGTTGATATCCTCCTCTGTATGAGGGTTGGCCACACCCTCTAGGTCGAAAGGAAGACTTTCGATATTGCAGGGTCCCTAGTGACCTTGCCGTGTCTGTGTCCGATTTGATGGATTGTAAGGCGTCATCAGTGTGTTTCCCAAATAACGCCTGGCCATCAAAAGTTAAGTCCAAGATTTTATTTTGCACCTCTGGACGGAAAGAGGTAGCTTTAAGCCAACCTTGCCTTCTAAGCACTGCTGCACCGGCGAGTTGTCGAAAAGCAGTGGTTGCTATGTCCATTGCACAGTCTATAAGCTCTGCAGACGTGCGTTGACCCTCCTGTACAGTTTTGTTTGCCTCTGATCTTGTATCTTCCGGTAACTGGCTAATATAAGGTGCAATGTCCGCCCAAAGCTGTCTATCAAACCTAGCCAGTATTGCCAAAGAGTTGGCAGCTCTAACCACTAGGCTAGCCATCGAAGAAAACCTTTAACCTATGTTATCTAGACGTCTACCCGCTTTGTCTGGGGGTGCGGAAATCGGGGCAGAAGGATTCTTAGATCTTCTTTGTGCTGCCTGAGCTACCACAGAATCCGGAGGAGGGTGTCCAGTTAGGCATGTTTGCGCATCATCAGGTGCTTTGTATTTCTTATCCAAACGAGGCAGTACTTCACTAACTGTAGCCGGATTATGCATGACCTTAAGACCCTCTTCCCACAGGTAGTTTACCATCGGGATAGAGCGTACAGATTTCTGAAAAGGCTCCTTAAAGTCAAAAAGGAAACAGTCTGTTTCTTTGGTAGGCATTGGTAAAACATTGGCAGCTCTCTCTAGAAGATTGTGAAATCCTCCTATATCTTCTGGTGGGGATTCCACTTTCGATTGAGAAGGAGAAGGAGGAGCAGGTATGATGTATTCGTCCCACTCTGAGAGTAAGTGTCCAGGAGCTCCCCTTCTTCCTGATCCCCTTCTGAGATGTCGGTATCTTGAGGAGGGGAGGACACCTTACTAGGTGATGTATAAGTTAGCATCAGCTTTTCCACACTTTTAAGATGTTTCTCTCTGACGGTGTCGTCGACGGCGCATATATAGACTTCGTCGGGGAGTGTGGCCTTTCCCTTCTTTTCTGAAAACTTTCTTTGGGGAAGAAGATGGGCTGCGGCCCTTATAGGACCCTGAAGCAGTCTTTTTGTGGGCTTTACTTGAGTTGTGAGGGAGATCTGGATCCTGATCTCACCCTCTTTGATGATCTCTTGGATGTTGAAGATTCCTCACTCTCAGAGTCAGAAACTGGGTTTTTTCTATGTTTTAGTTTCTGCAGCCATATCAATAATCTGCCTTCCCTGTCCTTTAAAGTTTTAGAGGAAAAGGTACGACAAATCTTACAGTCTTTAGCTGAATGGTCTGGGTAGAGGCAGTAAATGCAGTCTTGGTGAGGATCTTCAGAATGAAGACTTTTCTTTCCACAAGTCTTGCAGTTTCTGAAGAGACCCTTCTTCTCCTTGTCAGACATAGTTGGAAAATAGTTGTCAAATCAAGTTAGATAAGTTTCTCTGAGAGAAAAATGTTGAAAGAGCAGAGCTCTGAGGAGACTCCCTAGCACGACGTGCGGTAGAAAATCTCAGGTGCTGGAGCTTCTCTCAGGAGGATTCTAGAGGGTGCTGTCACCTGATTGGTGGATGCTCAAGTTTGGTCCTTTTCACGAAATGATTCTGATAGACTGTTAAATTAAAGAGGCCTAGGGCCTTTTTTCTTTGTTAATATATTTTGACATTACTTGCGTAAATTATACTGGGGGCTCCCATCTCGACGACAGGGAATGATTCAAGCATGTGAATCTATGAAAGTTCCAATACTGGAGTAACTGTAACACTTGGGGGTGATCCTCAAAGGCTCACCCCTTTGTTACAGCGCCACAGGGCATCCCAGCTAGTGGAGATGCCCGCCCCTCCGGCCACTGCCCCCACTTTTGGCGGCAAGGCTGGAGGAGATAATGAGAAAAACAAGGAGGAGTCACTCCCCAGTCAGGACAGCCCCTAAGGTGTCCTGAGCTGAGGTGACTTACTTTTAGAAATCCTCCATCTTGCAGATGGAGGATTCCCCCAATAGGATTAGGGATGTGCCCCCCTCCCCACAGGGAGGAGGCACAAAGAGGGTGTAGCCACCCTCAGGGCCAGTAGCCATTGGCTCCTGCCCTCCCAGACCTAAACACACCCCTAAATTGAGTATTTAGGGGCTCCCAGAACCGAGGAAGATAGATTCCTGCAACCTGAAGACGAAGAAGGACTGCTGACCTGAAGCCCTGCAGAGACGACAGAGACAAAAACTGCTTTGGCCCCAGCCCTACCTGCCTGTCTCCCCACTTCAAGAAAAACTGCTCAACCACACTACCACAAAATAGAGCATTAGAATTACCTCTAGTTGCCACTATCTTACCTCTAAGGGGAACCCTTGGACTCTGTGCATTCTATTTCTTACTTTGAAATAGTACATACAGAGCCAACTTCCTACAAGTTGACATTGCGTGTTCTCTACAAAGGCGAACATCTAACCGAGGCTTTCCACATTGCTGAAAGAGACCTTGCGCCACCTCCAGATGGGGACGCCATTGGTAATCGACCATGCATTGATGGCTGAGTTCATCTGCTTTGGTCTGTAAGAAAGTACCCTCTTTTTGGCACGGTTACCCTCGCTTTTTGCCTAATATCAGTATGCTTTGATGGTTTTCACTGGGATCCTGCTACCCAGGACTCCAGCGATTGTGCTCTCTCCCTCTAAATTTGGTTGCCTAGGACTTAGCACACCCCACAATTGGCATACTGGTGCCCTCATATAAGTCCCTAGTATATGGTACCCAGGGCATTGTGCCACCCAGAGGAGCTCATGCAAATCGTGTCTGCAGGCCTGCTATTGCAGCCTGCGTGAAAAGGTGCATGCACTCTTTTCACTACAGGTCACAGCACCAGGTCACTAAGTCACCCTTATGGTAGGCCCTCCTAGCCCAGAGGGTAGGATGCAGGTCCCTGTGAATGAAGGCACCCATGCATGAGCAGAGGTGCCCCTACGAAATCCAGCTCCATTGTACTGGACTACGTAAATGCGGGGAAGCCATTTTACCCGTGTACTCGACAAGTCCAGTTGCATAATGGTAACTCTGAACCTGGGCCTGTTTGGTATCAAACATGTCAGAATCATACCCAAATACTGTTGCCAGTATTGGTTGCATGAGTCCATGCACTCTGGGGGCTCCTTAGAGGACCCGCCTCAGTATTGCTCCTACTAGTCTTTCAGAGTTTTGCAAGCAGCCCAGGCTGCTGCCACCCTCCAGATGGGTTTTTGCCCACTAGCTCTTTGATCAGCTCAAACAGGGGAATGTAGGACAAAGGATTTCCTTTGGGATAAGGAGGCAACACCCTCTCCCCTTGGAAATAGGTGTGACGTGGCTTGGGAGGGGTAGCCTTCCCAAGACACCAGTATGCTTTGAAGGGCATATTTGGCATCCTCGTTGTATAAACCAGTTTGCACCTGTCCACACCTCCAAGTCCCTGCTCTGGTGGAAAACGGGACAATGGAAAGGAGAGTGACCACTCCCCTGTCCATCAACACCCCAGGGGTGGTGCCCAGAGCTCCTTCAGGTGGCTACTTGGTTCTGCCATCTTCAATCCAAGATGTGCAGAAGCCCCTGGGGGCATCTGAATGGCAAGTTCAGGTAGGTGATGTCACAGCCCCCTCCTGATAGGTGGTCACCCAGCTAGGTGACCAATCCCCCTTCCTGGGCTGTTTAGGATCTCCCTCTTGGGTGGGTCCTCAGATTCGACATGCAAGATTCCAGCAGGACTCCTCTGCAACATTTACTTCATCTTCTGGCCACTGGAACTGCAACTGGACTCCTCAGGAACCTACAATTTGCAACTCCAGCGACTACTCCGCTTTGCAACATGGTTTCTCCAGCTCCTTCCAGCAACTGCAACATTTCCCCGGCTGTGCATCCTGTGAGGCTGACTAGAATCCAGCCTGCACCAAGAAGTAAGAAGGAATCTCCCTTGGAGTGAAGGAGTCACTCCCCTGTATCTACAGGCACCAACTGCAATGCGACCGGCTGCGTGGATCTTCTCTCCTCCGCCTGGTGTGGTCCGCTTGCTCCTCTCTTCCAGCTGTCCAACTTGACGGACTGTTAGGCCTTGCATCGCCTTGCAGGACAGTACCCCTGTGCACCAAGACTCTTGCAGCTACCAAGGCTTGTTTTCTCCTCCTCCAAGGGATCTTTAGGCTGCGTGTAGCCCTGGCCCCCAGCACTTCTTCTTGCCAAGTACTGCCTCCTCTCTGCTGCTTCAGCAACGTGGTGCCCCTCTTCAGGTGTGCTGAGTGGGTTTCACTGAGACTGCTGTGCCTGCTGCCAGTGGGTTGCCTGTGGGGGCTGCCCCTCTTCCTGTGACTCTCCCGACTGCTGAGAGTCATCCCAGGCTCCCCTCCATAGGTCGAGTCCTCTGGGCCATGCTGGTCCTCTTCAGCCTTGCAACTAGTCGTCGTCTTTTGAATTTGCCAAGGCTTTTTGGTGGTTCTCCAGCACCACTGACCAACTGCAACCCGACAGACGAAGTGGGACACCATCTGCATCACTTCAGGAGTTCCTCTTCAGCTCCTCTGCTGCACAGATGGTTTTCTTCGTCCCCCATCGACCTGGTCCTGCATCCAAAGAAAGGAGGGTAGTACCTCCTGCCACAACCGGACACTCCATCACTAACTGGACTTTGTCCCCTTCCTTTGCAGGTCCTCTCCTGCCAAATCCACCTTTGAGTTCTTCTAGTCTTGTTTGGGTCATATACAATCCTTTTCCAAAGTCGTCCTATTGGGTTTGGAGAAAACTAGGTACTTATCTCTGCTCTCTTGGTCGCTGGGGGTAACTCTGGTACTCATCACTTGGGGTACCTAGATCCTACAGCTCCCCTCTACTAACTCCACATTCTTGGGTGGGGGACTGTATCTCGCATTCCACTTCCTTAGTATACGGTTTGGCCCTCCCTTAGGGCCCTCACTATTTCCTATTACTTTTCCAATGCTTGTTGCTTTATTGCTAATGTGTATATAACAGTGTGTTTACTTACCTCCAGTTGGGGGACTGACTATTAGTATTCTAGTAGTTATGTTACCCTAATAAAGTACCTTTATGTGGGTAACACTGCGTGGTTCTTTCATGTGCGATAGTGCTGTGTGAACATAGTGGTATTGCATAAGCTTTGCCACAGCGACCTCTAGAGAGCCCTGACCTCCTAGATACTGCCTACACCTCACTAATAGGGGACACCTGGACCTGATATAAGGTGATAACACCATAGGTGCTCCCCACACACCAGGCAAGCTTCCTACATGGAGTTCAGGCAGCCCTTTGTTCGCGCCATGGCCAACGGTGTCCCTACCACAGCCTGCAGTGGTGGAAGGCAGATAGCCCAGGCCTCTGCCTCCAGCTTTTGGGCAGCATGCGCGGCAGGGTGGATGGAGGGAGGGAAATGGACGCGGTTGGGTGCCCCTTCCGTAGCCACAAAAGGGGCGGAAAGCATACTGAGGGGGGAGCGGGGTAGCTGTGAGGCAAAAGGACCAGGCCTCAGCCAGGCACTCCTTAAAGCGCTCAAGTGCAGTGTCCGCTTTTTCTCCAAAAAGATGGGTGCCACCAAAGGGCATGTCCATTAGCAATTGCTGGACATCTCAGAAAAGCCAGATGTCCTCAACCAGGTATGGCACCTCAAGGTCACCTTCGATGTAAACAATCTGCCTAGTGAGTCGGTCATGTCCAGCCCACTACCAATTGCGAACTCTGCTGCATCTCTGCTGTCAGTAACAGCCTTGGAAAGAATGGCCCAGGCCTCCTCCGGGACGTGTGGCAGCACTTGAATGAACGTATCCAGTCTTTTTGATTCCCTATACGGGCGTGCGCAGGGGAATGCACCAGAAGAGGAAGAAGCCTGGATGACCAAACTATCGGGCGTAATATGTTGGCTAAGGAATTTAAGGTCATTAGAAGCAGGCCTATGTCCTGCTCACAGGAGCCCCTGTGCTGGGTTTAGAACAAGTTCTCAGCAGGACATCAGTGAGGGATTCATTGAAGGGCAAATGGGGTTCAGATGTAGGAGCCCTGGGCTGACAGTCACTAAATGCAGCTTTAGGCCTAGGACCTCAGCCCCTCTTCTCCCCACCACTGAATATGAGGCTCCCTCCTCCGTAGCCACAGTAGGAGAGAAAGCATGCCAGCTTCAAGGGAGGTGTCAAGATCACTGGCTTCACCCAATTCCTGAGCCCAGTCCATATCAGGGTTATATAGCTGATATTCCAAAGGGTCCAGCAACCCCTACAATCTATCACAATATCCGTACCCATAGGTAGAAGGGTCAGGATCTAGCCTGGGGAGCAAGGTCCCTGTTGAAGACAGAATGGGCGCCAAGCGATGTAGCTCCAGCACCGGGTTGGATTCTGCAGTAAGTATGGGGTTCGATCGTGGACCCTACTGATGTCTGAAGTATTAACATCTGTACCGGCAATGGGTAAGGTTGCAATGGCACGATCAGCGTCGGTGTGGAACCGTTAACAGATCGTAGGGTGCCCTCCGGAGCCGAGGCTGAAGCTGCCAGTGGGAATCCTGAGGGGGGCCCCTGCCGACCCTACTGGGCTGGAAGGGGTCACCTGAGGGTCGGACTGCCTAAAAATGAAGCGCAGGGCCTCATAAAACTGAGTTGGGCAGCAGTGGCTCCGGCTCACGGAAACTCGAGGAGGTGCGAAGCCGACCCAGAAGCAGGTTCCGAAGATGGAAGCCTAGAGCGTCAACACTCCTCCCTCATCGCATCGTCCGAGTGACAGGTGAAGCCGAGGAATGTTTGTATTTCTTGGACTTCTTCTTATGACTTGAATGTCCTGACTGCGAGCGGGACGAGTTGTGATGGCTCCGCAGTCTTGTGACTTTCTTCTTGAACGAGAGCGGGAGCGACGGAGAGCTGAGCGCCGGGCCACATTGAGCTTTAGGGACCACTCCCTCAAATCGTTCCGGTTCATGGCCCGACACTCAAGACTTTGGGTCGTGGTCACACTCCAATCACCTCAAGCACACAAGGTGCTGATTCGTCACAGGCATCATGCGATGACAGGAGTCACACAGCTTGAATCTGGTCTTCCAGGACGACATCTCAATGCACCAGGTTGGTCAAAAAACTGACAAAGTTGAAAATCCAGTCAAAAAGCAACTGAGGGTAGCTCTTCTCTGGATCTGCGCTTAGGCTGGTACTGAAAGAAAAGAACGGATATCAGCACGCCGGGGTGGTGCCTATATATGAATGCAACGTAATCACGGCAACCACAGCGCCAACGACAGATGCAGAGTCCACCGATGCCACCTGACGGCATGCAGGGGTACTGCTTAAAGAAAAATCTCCAGATCCAGTCTGACGTCTGGGAATAATTCTAAGGTAAGGAATATGCAACTAGAAGTCTTTCAGATATACTGATTTAGCTAAGTGTAGAAGATACAGGATTGCTACCTTCTCAACATGAAATTAGATTGGGTTTATTCAGTATACACCACAAATAAAACCTCTTCCATTTGAATCTGTATGATCTTCTAGTGGAAGGTCTCCTAGGCTCCCTGAAAATGTCCATACAGTCCTAAATGTCCATATTGGAGTTCAGCAGCCATGCTGTCAAGTTCAGGGATGGGAGGTTGAGGCCTCTCCGCAAGGTGCAGAAGGTCCATACACCACTACTGGCAAGGCCATTTTGAGGCTATGAGTATTATTTGGTGCAAGATTGATACAGCTTGAGGATCACTTGCAGAATGGGAGGAATTTGTGGAAACGCGTAGAGAAATTTCCCTGACCAATTTATCAAAATGAAATTCCTATTCGACCCTGGCTAGGAAAATCTGGATGTGTAGTCTTGGCATTTTCTGTTGACATCTGCGAATAAGTTTATCTGAGGATATCCCCATTCACAAAAGATTTTGTGCAAGAAGTCGCTGAGTTCAGTCATGATTGTCTTGAAAATATCAGCTGAGATCGTCTGCCTGAATGTTTTGAACGACTGGCAAATGAACAGCTGTTATTGTGAGATTTCTGGATAGAAGCCAGTTCTAGATGTTCTGAGCTGAGAGAGAGAGAGAGAGAGTAGATGAGAATGGAGTTCCTCCTTGTTTGTTCAGGTAAAGCATGGTTGTCATGTTGTTGATCTGGACAAGGACGCATTTGGTTTTGATTGCTGGGAAGAAAGACTTCAGAGCTAGGTCGACTGTTCTCAGTTCCAGCATGTTGATTGTGATAAGTCTTTTCTTTGTCTGATCAAACACCCTGTGTGTGAAGACAACTCATGTGAGCTCCCCTCCCTTGGAGAGAGGCATCCGTGATTAGAGTCTGACTGGGTAGATCCTGATGAAATGGTACCCCTAACATCAGATTGCGTTGCTGGGTCCACCAAGGAAGAGACTGATGTGCAACTTGAGATAACATCAAAATGTTCTCCCAGCAGTAGGAGAGCTGATTCCACTGGTCTTTCAAGCGTTGCTGAAGGGCCTCATGTGCAACCTCGCATTTGGGACTATGAATATGCACAAGGCCACTGACCCCATCCGCAACGCTATTTGCCTTGCAGAAGGCTGACGAATCTGCAGAAGATTGCAACATTTCAGATTGAAGGATAGTCTCTCCTCCGAAGGATGCACTCTTGCAGACTGTGCATCCAGTGTTGTCCCCAAGTAGTGCAGTGTCTGTACTCGGTGAACTGAAGGTTTCTGGAAGTAGATTCGAAGCCACAAACATGCATTTTTACACAGATGCAAAAATGATTCCTTGTTCGAGATGGAGAGGAGTTCTAGAATAGCCAGTCGTTGAGATAAGGATACACAAAGATCTTTTTTCTTCTTAAGAATGCTTAGAGGACAGCAATGCATTCTGAAAATGGTTGTGGGGCTGAGATGCCCTGAGGACGAACGAGAGTACCTTGTATTGATAATACGGAGAACCTACTTTAAAACTGAGAAATTTTCTGTTTTATGGAGATAGGGAAGTATGCATTTTGGAGGTCTATCGCACACGCCCAATCCCCTTTCTACAATTGTGGGTAAATCTGGTATAGAGCCAACATTCTATATTTTTCCTAGCATATGTATTTGTTTAGTACTCTGAAATCCAGAATGGGTCTGAAATCTTGCTTCCGTCCTTTGTTTTTCACTAGAAAGTAACAGGAATAGATTTCTAATTCTCTTTGATAACACAGGAGCTTTTCTATAGCCTCTTTTAGCATTAAGTTGTTGACTTCTGACTGCAAGATTTCTATCTGAAACCGGGATGTTTTTGTCGGTGGAACATTTGGAGGAGGCGACTTAAAGCTTAAAGAATCAGGCATTCTGTACAATGCTTAAGAACCATCTGTATTTGGTAATGACTCCCACTCTTCCAAGTGATGAACTGTTGTAGGGCCTGTAATGCTTGCAGAATTCCTTATTTTTTCTCCAGGCCTAACACTTTGAGTATCCAGCTCTGCCTTCATCCTGGACATCGATTCATGAGCATGGGAACCCAAAAGGGTGTTGCCAGAGAAAGGAAGGTTCAAGATCCTCCGGCTTGAGCCCTGTAAGGCACAACCAGGACGACCTTCTTGCACATATGCCTGAGACAACTGCAGTGACATCTTATGATTTCTTTAGAGACTAGGGTCCCTTCATTAAGCACCTCAAAGAGGTCTTGCCTATCTTTTTTAGGGAGCTTTTTGGTGAACCTGGTAAAAACAAATCCCAGAGATATCGGTCATAACTTCGTAATAAAGCCGAAGAGCTGGCTACTTTCATAAAAGATGCTGATGTCCCACGCAACATTTTGCCCAGCGCTTTGTGGTTGCTTTTTATGTCCGTGGGACCAACGATGAAGATGAGGAAGCTGAATGGGACTTTCTTGCAGCTGCTATTATTACAGAGTCTAGAGGAGAATCAGCCCAGAGAAATAGTGGATCTTGTGCAGGAGCCTTATATTTTTTTCAAAATCCTAGATGGTGCCGATCTAAAAGAAGCAGGAGTAAGAAACAACAGTATTGCTTGTTCTAGGTGAGCTGGCACTAGAGGCAAGAGTGGTCTTAAAGATGTTCTGTGATGTAGGTTTTAAAAAAAGAAAAAAAAAAAAATCACAGACGATGATGTGGGTCACATTGAAATGTCTATATTGAGTTTAGTGGCACCTCTAATCAAGACATCAAACATTAATAGGTCATCAACCGGTGAAACTGGGGCTGGGGGTGTGTCAGAGAGGGTGGGAAAGTAGTCTCTAACTGATGATCTAGACGTTGTAGACCACAATGATATTGGTCATCTTGTGCAAAATCTAGACCTCCTGGACCTAGACCTGGATCTAGATGTTCTGTGAGATCTAGAACAGTAGCGAGCAGGACCTCTTCTCTAGACTTCCTTGGGATAGTCTCTGTAGCCATCAAAGGCACCAATCCTGTACTAGGAGAGAACCTTGGTGAAGGTGTTCTCTTAGGCAATGGTGTAATAGGCCTTAAAGGAGAATATGTCTGAGAGTATACAGAGTCTTATGTTGCAGGCTCTGGTCTCTTACTTAAACTTTGTAGCCATCTTGGCGAAACTGTAACCGGAGCCTGTGATTTAGACCTAGAGGATGAAAGAGGTCTTGATGAAGGCAAGTCTGCTGATGGAATCTGGAGACTTCTGTAGGCCTTCCGCAGCCTGTGCACACATGGAGTCAAAATTGTTTTTCCTCCAACGTCGCGAATGGCATTTCTTTGGGTTCCAACATTGATCTCAAGTGTGTTCTTGACGTAGATGGAAGCGGTTTCAGATGTAGCTTTCCTCAACGGCGTATATCTGGACTTTGAGGGATGCCTTTGAATTGTCAGCACTGATTTAGCTGGCGAAGGTTGCTTTGGCTTTGAGGAATGCCTTGATGTCGACTGGTGATGTTCTCAATGGTGAGTGTAGGAAGTTAGCTTTGTATATACTATCTCAAAGTGAGAGATAGTGTGCACAGAGTCCAAGGGTTCCCCTTAGATGTTGATAGTGGCAAAATTAGATAATAGTAATGCTCTATTTTGTGGTAGTGTGGTTGAGCTATAGGCTTATCAGAGGGTAGTGTTAAGCATTTGTTGTACACATACAGGCAGTACATGAGGAACACACACTCAAAGACTTAACTCCAGGCCAATAGTTTTTATATAGAAAAATATATTTTCTTAATTTATTTTAGAACCACAAGATTCAAAATTTGAGGTAAGTACATTAAATGCAAGGTACTTCACACAGGTAAGTATAGAACTTTGATTTAAAACAGTAGTACATACAGTTTAGGTTAAAATGGCAATAAGCTATTTTAAAAGTGGACACAGTGCAAAAATCATGGTGGAGGTAAGTTTGGTCAAGTTTCTCAGGTACCGTATTTTCCGGCGTATAAGATGACTTTTTAACCCCTGAAAATATCCTCAAAAGTCGGGGGTCGTCTTATACGCCGGTATACGGTGTGCTGAAACTTCAGGGATAGGCGCCCTGTAGCTGAGCCACCGTGCGTTGCATTTGGAAATCGATTCCAAGCGTATGATGGGTTCCGCATCCCACAAGATTCAGCTACTTGTGGACACAGAGCTGATTGGTCAACCGTGAGTTGAGCTGTTCTTACTGTGTGCCGCAATCCTCGCTGGCAGTTGTCTGGACAGGCACGTCCAGGCTATTCCACTTGCACTGTTTTATGTTTACATGTTTGATGACAAACAGCCTTCTGTTTATAAGTGACAGTTTTCCTACTAAGTACCTGCATGTCATAAGCATTTGAATTAAAATTACCATGTTAAAATCAAATCTGATGTTTTTAAATTTTTATTTGGTGTGCGTTGGAAGAGGGGTAGTCTTATACAGCGAGTATAGCCCACACCCTATATTTTAACAGGAAAAGTAGGGGGTCGTCTTATACGCCCAGTCGTCTTATAAGCCAGAAAATACGGTAAGTAAAGCACTTACACAGTCAGTCTCCTGCGCATAGGCAGCCCACTGTTGGGGGTTCAAGGCAACCCCAAAGCCACAGCACCAGCAACACAGGGCCGGTCAGGTGCAGAGGTCAAAGGAGGGCCCAAAACACATAGGTGCCTATGGAGAACTGGGCTGCTCTGGTTCCAGTCTGCTGGCAGTTAAGTACCTGCGTCCTCGAGGAGCAGACCAGGGTTTTTTTGTAGAGCACTGGGGGGGTAACACAAACAGGCACACACAACACATCCCTAAACGGCACAGGGGCGGCCGGGTGCAGTGTGCAAAGTAGGCATCTGGTTTGCTATAGAAAGCAATGGAGGGACCCAGGGGTCACTTAGGCGATGCAGGCAGGGCACATGGGGGGACTTCTCAGACCATCCACCGACTGGACTAGGATGAGGGCCTCCTGCTGATCACTCCTGTACTGGTAGGTGGTTCCGCTCGGTCCTGGGGGCTGCGGGTGCAATGTTTGGTCCAGGCGGGGTTCCTTCTTACCAGGCAGTCTTGGTCAGTGGGAGCCTCTGGATCCTCTCTGCAGTGGGGGTGTATGGGGGGGGTCGACTCAGGGTACTCAAGTCATTGTAGTCGCCTGGGAGTCCTCTCTGCAGTGTTGGTTCTCTGGAGCTTGAGCCGGGGGCGTCGGGTGCAGAGTGTGAAGTCTCACGCTTCTGGAGGAAGAGAGTTCTTTGAAAGTTGCTTTAAAGTTTTAAAGTTGTTGCAGTTTTTGAACAGTGCCGCTGTTCTCAGGAGTTTCTTGGTCCTTCGGGTTCAGGGCAGTCCTCTGAGGTTGCAGGAATCTGATTTCCTAAATACTAACTTTAGGGGTGTGTTTAGGTCTGGGGGGCAGTAGCCAATGGCTCCTGTCCTAGAGGGTGGCTACACCCTCTTTGTGCCTCCTCCTCCCTGAGGGGGTGGGGAGCACATCCCTATTCCTATTGGGGGAATCCTCCAATCTCAAGAAGGAGGATTTCTAAAGGCAGGGGTCACCTCAGCTCAGGGCACCTTAGGGGCGGTCCTGACTGGTGGGTGACCCCTCCTTGCTTTCCTCATTATCTACTCCAGCCTTGCCGCCAAAAGTGGGGGCAGTGGCCGTAGGGGCGGGCATCTCCATTAGCTGGGATGCCCTGGGGTGCTGTAACAAAAGGCATGAGCCTTTGAGGCTCACCACCATGTGTACAGTTCCTGCAGGGGGAGGTGAGAAGCACCTCCACCCAGTACAGGCTTTGTTCCTGGCCAATGAGTGACAAAGGCACTCACCCCATGTGGCCAGAAACACGCCTGGTTGTGGCAGGCTGGCAGAAACTGGTCAGCCTAGCACTAGGAGTCGGACTGGTATTCAGCGGGTATCTCTAAGATGCCCTCTGGGTGTATTTTACAATACATCCCACACTGGCATCAGAGTGCATTTATTCTGCTAAGAAGTTTGATAACAAACTTCCCAGATTTCAGTGTAGCCATTATGAAACTGTGGGGTTCGTATTTGACAAACTCCCAGACCATACACTCTTTATGGCTACCCTGCACTTACAATGTCTAAGGTTTTGCTCAGACACTGTAGGGGCATACCGCTCATGCACTTATGCCCTCATCTGTGGTATAGTGCACCCTGCCTTAGGGCTGTAAGGCCTACTGGAGGGGTGACTTACCTATGCCACAGGCAGTGAGAGGTGGGCATGGCACACTGTGGGGAGTGCCATGTCGACTTAGTCATTTTCTCCCCACCACACAAGCTGTGAGGCAGTGTGCATGTGCTGAGTGAGGGGTCCCCAGGGTGGCATAAGACATGCTGCAGCCCTTAGAGACCTTCTCTAGCAACAGGGCCCTTGGTACCAGGGGTACCATTTACAAGGGGCCTTATCTGTGTACCAGGGCTGTGCCAACTGTGGGAATAAAGGTACAGTTTAGGGAAAGCACACTGGTGCTGGGGCCTGGTTAGCAGGGTCCCAGCACACTTTCAATCATGACTGGCATCAACAAAAGGCAAAAAGTCAGGGGGTAACCATGCCAAGAAGGCATTTCCTTACAGCGAGGTTCTTGATGTGAAGCTTAGGGTGTGTTCCGACATAGACGGATGAGCAGACACCACCTTCGACAGTGGTTTGGTATTTTTCTCGACGTCCTACCTCTCGACCTCGACTGGGAATTCGTTTTCTGGTGTTTTTTTTTTCCTCCGTGGGGTCTTCTTGAGCAAGAGAAGTGCTCTTTAGAGGAAGCATGATGTTCCCCAAGGTCTCTTGTTGATCCTCTCTCCTGGAGTCCATGAATCTTTTCTCTGTCCTTCAAAGTACACCTGGAAAGCTTATGGCAGTAAGGATAGGAATTAGGGCAATAAGACTTTCCAAGGCATTCAATACAAACTGCCTGAGAGTCAATCGGGACCTTGTTCTTTTCACAGGAAGGGCACTTCACTAAGAGTGAAGGCATTTTTTAACGGAAATAAAAATGATTTTCTGTCAAAAACAAGTTGACAGCAGATACCAGCTGCTACTGAATGAAACTAGGTTCTTAAAGGCACAGTGCCAGTTTTATGCTTATTGTTTCAATGGCAGCCTGGTGGTTAACAATGTCCCATATTCGCTTTACTTTTAGATAAGGGTTTCTGGAAGGCTTCCTATGGTCAGCTTTTCATTATTAACATGAAAGGTATTGAATCACATGGCTGTTTAAAAAAGAAAAAGAAATATTGATGAGGATCCCATGGAAGAGAGGTTACTTACCTTCAGTAACACTGTCTGATATAGACAATCTAACTGCAGATTCCTCACCTTTTGAATATTCCCCAGATATCAGACTGGATACAGAAAATTTTGGGCAGTACCTCTGCATGCCGACAGGTGGCGCCATGCAGCTCTGTGTCAATGTCGCTTCGCTTTTAAAGATATAGGTGCCATTCATGCACGCTCATTCCAGTTGCTTTCTGAACTGTCCATGTCCACAGCTGGAGAATCCAATCTCAAGAAAGGTATTAATTACATTGCATAACCTTAATTGGAACCTTTTTAAATTAAAGAGTTCAGGTCACAGAACAGAGGGGGTGAGGTGTGTGAGGAATCTTCGGTTACAGTCTCTACCAGAAACGGCGTAAACGAAGGTAAGTAACTTGTTCTTCTGAAATAGATTCATCACCTTTTGAATAGATACCAAAGCAGTACCTCCTCCCAAGTGGTGGGTCTGTGAGCTGGCTGAAACAAAAAAAGTCCTATAGGACAGAGCAAGCAAAGTGTCCTTCTCAACAGACCTTGCTGCCAAAACAGAATGAACTTAAGAAGTAACCCAAACGTCCTGGACAGGCACTCCACAGGTTAATACAGTGATAGCAGCTTTGACTCTGGTGCAGTGAGCCCACAAACCTTCTGGCAGCTGCTTCTTGGCCAGTACATAGCAGATCCTAATGCAGAGAACAACTCTGTGAAAGATGGTTGTCTTCTGCACTGCCTTGTCTTTCTGTGCTCTGGTGAATCCAATAAAGAGTTGAGCATCTGAGTAGGGAGTTTGAAGATCAAGGACATCTGCTATCCTCAGTGCCTCCTTTGCGATGGTTGTGTAGTCATCTGTGACTGTGCCTAAAGGGGAAACCGACCCAGTGTCTGGGGAAGTATCCAGACTACTAGAATCCTGTAGATCTTTATACCAATTGTTCTGATAAGGCTCAGCAAAATCATCCCTAGCATTATAGCCAACAGTGTCCAAATCTGTTGCAAACAATTCATGTAAGAAATGGGAGGGCAAGGGCACTGTAACAGAAACAAGGAGTGGCTCTGCTCGCAGGCTGCAGCTCTATGAGCTAAATAAATTGCCTCTGTTGAGGTTGAGAGTTGCAGTGTGAGAGAGCACTATGATCATAGTGTGGTGCTTTTGGTGTCAGCACCAGAGGATCGTGTTTAGGTGTGGGATAGAGTGCAGGAGGGCAGACTCATTGGCAGAAGCCCAGTTGGGAGGTCTCTTGAGGACCAAAGGCAAGCCAGAGAAAGCCAACAATGTGCAAAAACAAAAAACAAAAAAACAACTGCAGTATGGCATTACAGAATTCTTCGATTTCCTGTGGGGCCCCCACTAGTCCCAGAAATTCATGTTTCTGTGAAACAAGGGCCAGAATTGACTGAGGGTTTTGGAGCTTGAAATTCTAAAAGTCACATCTAGCGTGTGTAAAGACCTTTCTACTGTATTGGATGGCTTTCGGGAAAGGGCTGGTAAGCAGACTGTGTGGTTTATATGGAAGGCTGAAATGACCTTCGGCTAACTTTCAAGTGTGCCCTCATCACCACCTTATCTTTCAATGTATCACTATGTATGGCTTCTGTACAGTTGGTGCCTGTGGATCACTCATTCTTCTAAGTGACAGCTACAAAAGAAAGTTTTAGTGTAAGGTGCATGAGGTTCAAATGGTACTTTCATTAATCCGGCTAAAACTATGATAAAATCTCTTTTTTCCCCTTCGATTAAGTTCTTCATTAGCAGAACTGAGAACATGTTTTTGGTCAAAGAAGAAACCAGTGTGGACCTTAGCACCAGAGTGGAAATCAGTCCTATGAGAGATGCCAGAATTGGAGCTGGACTTGCCAAGGAAATCTGACTGGAGACCGCTGTGGCTCCCTGGAGCCAGAAGGTATGCCTGAGGGAACTGGACGCGCACCATATATTTGCAGGATGGCCCCCTAGGAGTATGCAATCTGTTGCAGGGTTGACAATGGCTCATGGAATTTGAGGCAACTGAGAAACAACAGAATCAGTTAATAAGGAAGAGACATTGGAGGGGTACGATTCATATCTTCACTCCCCTTATGCCTTTTTACCAGACTGCGTGGTGGGAGTAGAATCCTTTGTACTTTCTTGCGCTTATGTCTAGATTTAAACTTGGATTTATCTGAATATTTCGCCCAGCAATTAGATTTTTGGAAGAAGCGTCTTTGGGACAAGGCATGTGACTTGAAGCAGGAAACAAAGCCCCTAGGGTCCGAACATCAGATTAGCTCTAGCTCCCCTTTAGGGGCATAGACTATATGTCAATGGAGCAGTGGAGGACTGGAGAATGTTGGACCGCAGGAGATATTTATCCAGGAGACACCGTCATCTCTTTTCAGGAGTCCCAGGACACGTTTGAGATAGTACCGGGCCACTTTTTGTGCTATGCCAAGCTGAAGAGTGTTGCGAGGGAACTCTGGAGTAGGTTCGCCACCGGGTCTCTGGATGGTCTGATTGGCTGAAGGGATGGGCACCACCCCACAACACTCTTCTATAGAAGCCTTAAGGAAGACATGCATGAGAAACAGTCAATCCCAGATACTGACTGCAGGAGTTCGGCCTCCCTGTTGCGCACTGTGTCCTGCAACTAGATAAGTTGCTGCATTGTCAGTTTTTACATGGCACTGCTATTATGCCGTATCAACTTAACAAAATAGACCCCACCAGAGGTGCCAAGTGCGCACGCTGTGGTAAAGTTGGGGTCACCTTTTTACATTGAGCTTCGGAGTGCATTAAAATTCAGGACTACTGGGAACAAGTGGTATCATTTATTGAGAATATAGTCGGGATACAGGTCCCCTTGACACCGCTGGCTTGCCTACTGGGAGTGGTGGTGTGGCCTAAAGGCCCCAAGATACCCTACAAACTCTTGCAGCTGGTTCTCTTTATAGCAAAATGCCAGCTGGCAATTGACCGGGTGGGCACTATGGTGCCCTTAGCGCATCATTGGAGGAGGGACCTACGGGAGTGGGGGTGTGGGGCACCTGAGGCGCAGCATATGAAACGTACAGGTACTTATGAAAGAGCAGCTGAAGAGATACTACTATGGGCAACAGATACTAGAGGCAGCAAAACTGCAGGCACTGAGCATTTTCGGAGGAGACAAATAAGTCCATCGGCGGAGTGCCCACTAGGCAAAGATGTCCTGGAGTACCTCCGTCAGGAGACTCCTCATGATCAGCAAGAGAACACCAGCTCAGGCTATTAGGTCTGATATTCAGAGTACATGCTAGGACACTGGCAGTGATCCAGACGCCTAGGCGGTGTGCCGATGCCAATGTCTCAACGCTTCCAGGCAAAGGAGACAAGACTATACTCCCCTTTACCTGTTCACATATCACACTGCAGATGTATTGTCTGTCAAGATCTGATGGACCGCGAAGGGCTCACTCTTCCGGAGACTAGAGGCCCTTGATCTCCAGATGGGCTCCTCGCCCTAAGGTGAAGACATCTGTCACTACCACAGTAATGGTCAGAGGAAGAGTGAAAGCCATACCGCAAGACAGGTTCACTTTGTTCCTGTAGGAACGTACCCTCTTTTTGGCACGTTACCCCCACTTTTTGCCTGCTGTCAGTGTGTTTTGACTGTGTGCAAACCAGGACCCCAGTGACTGTGCTCTCTCAATTTGGTTGCTTAGGGCTTAGCACACCCCACAATTGGTATACTGATGCCCCCATATAAGTCACTAGTATATGGTACTTAGGTACCCAGGTTATTGGGGCACCAGGGGTTCCCATGGGCTGGAGCATGTATTGGGCCACCCAAGGGAGCCCATGTAAAATGTGTATGCAGGCCTGCCATTGCAGCCTGTGTGAAAAGGTGCATGCACCCTTTCACTACACGTCACTGCACCAGGTCACTGTAAGTCACCCCTATAGCAGGGTGCAGATACCGGTGTGTGCGGACACCCCTGAATGAGCAGAGCTGCCCTTACAAACTCCATGGTCCATTTCACTGGACTTTGTAAGTGCGGGGAAGCCATTTTACCCATGTACTGGACACAAATCACTACTTGTCTCCATCTACATAATGGTAACTCTGAACCTGGGCATGTTTGGCATCAAACATGTCTGAATCATACCCCTGTACTGTTGCCAGTATTGGTTGTATGATTCCATGCACTCTGGGGGCTCTTTAGAGGACCCCCAGCATTGCCCCTACTAGTCTTCTGGGGTTTTTCGGGCAGCCCGCGCTGCCGCCACCACTTAGACAGGTTTCTACCCTCCTGCTGCTTGACCAGCTCAGGCTGAACAAAGGATTTCCTATGGGAGAGGGAGGTAACATGGCTTGGGAGGAGTAGCCTCCTCAAGCCACAGGTATGCTTTGAAGGGAACATTTGGTGCCCTCCTTGCATAAACCGGTTTGCACCAGTCCAGGGACCCCGGTCCCTGCTTTGGAGTGAAAATCGACAATGGAAAGGGGAGTAACCACTTTCCTGTCCATCACCACTACATGGGTGGTGCCCAGAGCTCCTTCAGGTCGCCACTTAATTCTGCTATCTTGAATCCAAGGTGGGCAGAGGCCCCTGGGAGCATCTGAGTGGCCAGGTCAGGCAGGTGACGTCACATCCCTCTCCTGATAGGTGGTCACCCTAGGTGACCAATCCCCTTCCTGGGCTATTTTGGGTCTCCCTCTTGGGTGGGTCCTCAGATTCGACGTGCAAGATTCCAGCAGGACTCCTCTGCATCATTTACTTCATCTTCAGAAACGGACAATTCACTTCAGCAACGACTCCACTCTGCAACATTGTTTCTCCGGCTCCTTCCAGAAACTGCAACATTTCCTCGGCTGTGCATCCTCTGAGGGTGACGAGTCTTCAGTCTACACAAGAAGTAAGAAGGAATCTCCCTTGGAGCGAAGAGGTCACTCCCCGCTTCTGCAGGCACCAACTACAACAACGATTAGCTGCATGGATTCTCTCTCCTCCGGAACTGCATGGATCCTACATCACAGGTGTTGATCTGGAGTGGTCCCCTTGGTCCTCTCTACCAGCTGTCCAACTTGGAGGACGGTAAGCCCTTGCCTCTCCTTGCAGGATAGTATCTGTGCAGCGCAACTCTTGCAGCTACCGAGGCTTGTTTGTTCCTCCTCCAAAGGATCTTCAGGGTCCATATAGCCCCGGCCCCCAGCACTCCTTCCTGCAAAGCACAGTCTCCTGCCTGCTGCGCCAGTGAAGTGGGACTCCTCTTCAGGTGTGCTGAGTGGGTCTCACTGCAACTCCTGTGTCTGCTGCCCATGGGATGTCTGGCCCATGGGATGTCTGTTGGGGCTGCCTCCTCTTCTTGTGACTCTCTTCTACTCAGAGTCATCTCGGACTCTCCTTCTTGTGTCGAGTCCCCTGGGCCTTGCTGGTCCTCTTCAGCCTTGCAAAACCTTCTCCGAGACTTGCATTTGTCCCCTTCCTTTGCGGGCCCTCTTCAGTCAGGATCCACCTTTGGTTTTCTCCAGTTTTGTCTGGGTCTTGCACAGTCCTTTTCCAAAGTCCTCCTGTTGGTTTTGGGGCAAAATCAGGTACTTACCTCTTCTCTCCTGGTCACTGGGGGGGAGGGGGCACTCTGATACTCACCTCTTGGAGTTCCTAGTTCCTTCATCTCCCCTCTACTGATTCCGCTTCCTTGAGTGGGGAACTTCCTTTCACATTCCACTTTTTTAGTACATGGTTTGGCCCTCCCCTAGGGCCCTCATTGTTTGCTATCGCTTTTACCAATGCCTATTACTTTCTATGCTATTTCTTGATTAGTAATGTGTATATAATAGTGTGTTTACTTACCGCCAGTTGGGGTATTGCCTATACAGTATTTTGGTATTTGTGTTACAATAATAAAGTACCTTTATTTTTGTAACACTGTGGTTCTTTCATGTGTGTAAGTGCTGTGTGACTATAGTGGTATTGCATAAGTTTTGCATATCTCCTAGATACGTCTTGGCTGCTCATCCACAGATACCTCTAGAGAGCCCTGGCTTCCTAGACACTGCCTACACTTCACTAATAGGGGATACCTGGACCTGGTATAAGGTGATAACACCAGGCCAGCCTCCTACACTTCCCACCAAGCCACTTCAGCTGCAGCAGTGAGGGAGAACATAATAGAGTTTGACAGGTCTCCGGCGTACTGCGTACTGGAAACACTGCCTCATGTGCAAACATGCATGCATGACTAGAAGAATGCAAGAAACCAGCAGATCTAGAAACTGCAGGACTGTCAGAACTGAAACTCATGCGCCTTCCTGGAAAGATGGACAAATTCTCCTGGATGTCACTTACTGTCGATGATAGGAGAAAGGCGTTGAATGGTGCTCAGTACCGACCTTATGAACTGGTGGTGTTGGTAGGGCCACAGGTGAGATTTGGGCTAGCTGATCGAAAAACCCTGGGATGACGTTGACTGCAGAAGGCATGACACCATTTCTGTTGAGCGGTCATTGAGGTGCCAGTCATCCAAGTATGGGAATACCAGTCATCTGAGATGGGCAGCAACCACTGCAATCACCTTCAAAAGAACTAGAGGTGCCAATGTCAAGCCAAAAGGTAGTACAGTAAACTGGTATTGCCCACCACAAACTGCAAGTACTTCCAGTAAGATCGCAAGATAGGGATATGGAAATGTGCATCTTGCTGATCCTGGGACACCATCCAGTCTTCAGGTTCCAATGCCAGAAGAACTTGAGCTAGGGTCATCACCTTCAACCGTAAAAAAAAAAAAAAATGCGTTGTCAGGATGGAGAGAGCCTAGTGCGCATGTGTATTTAGCAGGGCCAAGACAGCCGGCCAAAAATACATACGCACTGAGGAGGAGTGCTGTGCACTCGCCCTCCGTGCTCGTCACAGCCCGTGGCCCGCCCTTTATACAAGAAAACATTAATAAACAGTTTACTATTGTTTTCTTGTAAAAGTTTAGCAGCTGCTGGCCGGGGGCGCACTCCTCTGCCATAGCGGTGGAGCCGCCCCTGTGTAATGATCTCTTGAAGTGATCTTTCATATCTGGAGGGACATGTGGAAGAATCATTTCGGCCATATCCCACAAAACATGGCTACAGCGAAACAGGCGGCAGTTGGCATTGAGGAATTTCAAGGCCATACTCCCTGCCGAAAATAATTTTTTGTTCCCAGCCTCCAGATGCCTGCACTCCCTGTCAGAAGCAACTGTAGGGAAAGAGTCACCAGATTGTGTCCATGAGCACGAAGCTCAGATGACCGGGCTCTCAGGGGAGGCTTGTGTGGATAAAAGGACAGGATGGCGATGGGCAGAATAATAAATGGGGCACTAACCTTCTGACTGTTGGCGCAGTTGATGGTTTCCCCCCACAATGTCGGAATACGGTCCAACAAGCCTCACTGAAAGGGAGAACTGGTTATGAAGGAGGTTGATGAAGGAAGGAAAACCTCAGTCAAGACATTAGTTTAAGTCTCAGTGGTTGGGAGGTGCAGATCTAGCACCTCTGCAGCCTTCAACACAACCTTGTGTAGGGATCCGACTTCTGTCATTGGTGATCCAATGGGGTAGTCCATAGCTGACTCAGGCGATTAATTCAACCCACTGGTCAAAGATGGAGTTTTAGTGGATCCTGACCTGGGTCACTCTCCGGAAGATACTCTGCCAGATCATTGTCTGCTCCAAAGATTTCATGGAGGTGTGATCTGTAAGCCTCTTCTTCCAGACGTCTCTGGACTTCAAGAATGAACCTGAGGTTTGAACTGCAAACTGAAGAAGCTGACGCTGGCAGAGACGTCAGTAGTGGAGGCGAGATCAGCACAGTCCAAGGCATCGGCTGTGGCATCATGAAGCAAAGTGGAGGATTGAAGCAATATGGCGCCAGCTTTGACTCAAATGGAACAGCATCGGGCAAGAAGAGTGGTAAGCATAGTGGCTCTGCTGGGCCCAAAGGTGCACTAGCCGGTGCCAAGGCTTTCATGAAAATCACATATATCACATTTAGAAACACTGCCAGGTCCGATCCTGGCACCAGGAAATCAGGAAGAGCCAGGGCTTGCAGCTTGAGAGGTGACAGCGCCGGAGCTGGACAGTGAATAGGTTGAGGTCTATCTGAAGCCGGGTCCACGAGAGGAGTAGGGCTGCACAGAAGATCCTCTGGAAGAATATGGACTAACTCCAGTTCTGAACACAAATATCTTGTTGGAGGCTGAGAATGATGGGGAGACTTACCCATGGAAGGTTTTTCTCCTTTTTCCTGTAATTCCTTTTCTTTTTGCTGGAGGAAGACGACAGACAGCGGGAATGGTGTCTGAAGCATTTTCAATGCTGAAAAATCGCCTTTTGCGCATGCCATGAAAGGTTTGTCCACCCGCTTGTTGATGGCCTTCTGGTACACGATGAGGCACAAGGAGCATGATTTTGGACAACTGACCTGGATCCACAGGACTATGAGCAGAGAAATGGGTGTTTGAAAATCCAGTGGGAGAACTGTGACAATTTTGTAGTTTCAGTACTGGTAGATGAAAATCCTGTTATCACAAGCATACAACCCCCCAGTCCCCTGCTTCAATGCATTTTTAAAAAAGTACTGATAATACATTCTTCCCGCTACAAACTTCAAGAGACTAATGTGTTTCTAAACTACTGCTGATGTGAAAATAGGCACCCTGTGAGGCTATGACAGACATCCAGTCTCCAGGTTTACGTTGACAAAGCATCTGGTTAAGTTGAGCATGCAAAAGTAATTTTCACTTCATTTTGTTTGCTTTTAAAATCCATTTGGGTCTGAATTATTTGTTCTTGAATTATAAAGTCCTTTTTTTTATTTGAGTGGGAGTAAGGAGCCTATGGCCTTAGACAAATGTTTCTTTTCTTCAGTATAATTTTAGCTGTGTAGAGCATAGAAACCTACGGCATAACTAGTTTGCACAATCTTAAATGTCTGTGAATGGCATACTGTGCAAGGAAAGTAAAGCAGTTGTGGTCTTGAATAGGCTGTAGATTTCCATAGGGTTGAAGATAGTTTCCCTCTAACTCTGTATGTCCCTCTCTGCTAGCATGTATGGTACTAATATTTTAACTGCTGATGAGTTAAAAACCTCTGCTTTTGTTGGTGACAGTAGCTTCCTCCTCAGGATCAGTAACAAGAATTGAAAAAACTTTTTTTCCATCAAGCTTTGAAAATATGCTCCTTCAACGAAATGATTTGATTTTGACATCAGAATGAGGAAGAGATCATAACCTAAAAAGGAACGTTCTTGACTTTTATCCAAGCACCTGGTTTAAAGCTTAGTCACGAAACTATGAAAAGCCAGGCTATGACAGTTCTGCGATACTGGAAGGTCTGCTGAATCCACGGTTGAACTGGACCAGCAAGTCTTTTAAAAGTTCCTGGAAGTCTTGCCTCCTCCTGTTAATGAGGTCTTCGGAGTAGTTCAACTCCTGCAATTCTTGATCATCAAGTGCCACAGCAATAGATGTTTTAGGTTTTGTCCAAACTATACCACTCATTGTCCTGACAACAACATCCAAGTACTAGTATTTCTTTATCTGCTGTAGTATAGATAATACCACACGGATCCGTGGTATGTTTTCCACTGTCAAAATGATCACTAAATCCAGGTGCTATCCTCCACCATGGAACAGTATGTCTTGCTCTAGTGGTCTAGGTTTTCCATCATTGTTTTTGATGCCCAATGAGGGAGAACCAAGTAGTGAAGTTGGAGAGTATAATGTACTAGGAGACTATGTCAAGGGCCTAGCAATGTTTTTAGACTGGAAGACATATCAAGTACCATAGTGTGCTGAGGCTGACACGGATGTGTCCTTCAGCACTGATGTCGGTCAGCAAATAATCTCTCTTTATTATGGTCTGTGACTTGTTTGCTCTACCCAGCAAATTGGAAGCCATTGTGCTGTCCATCAACGACCAAGTCTTCAGCACTGACAGAGCAACGGGAAGAGCAATGTTTATTTTTTTCCACTCCTTGGATCTCACACCATGGATTTCCCAATTTGGGAGTCCATGTGAGCAGGTGGCTGTTTTAACGGTGAAGGAGCCCCTTCACGAACCATTTTATCATGCTCCACTTACACATAGTACTTTCGTTCCATGATGTACTCTCAGACATATTACTTCTGATGGATACAACTACCTGTGGATTCCTCACCTAATGATTCCCCCCCTAATGAATACTCCCATGGCGCCAGCATTCGACAGAAATCTTCTTCCTAGCTTCTGCACGTCGACGAGGACGTCCCATTTGCCCACGCGACGCCATCTGACGTCATACAGGCAATAAGAAGTCCTCGCCGACGTCAGTTCCCTTTTTTCCGTGCCATTCGAAACGGTTATCTTCGAGGGAGCTACTGTTGCTTTTCGAGTTACAGTGTGTTTTTCTGCTGCCTGTTTTTTCTCTGAGGTTACTATGTCTCAGAGGAAGTCTGGTTTCAAGCCCTGTCGAGAGTGTGGGGGCAAAATGTTGGTTACTGACCCACATTCGGACTGCTTGTGGTGTTTGAGTTCCGACCACGATGTGGCCACGTGTGATTCATGTCAACACATGAATCGGAAAGCCCTGAAGGAGCGAGAGGCCAAACTCTTTATGGCGAAGTCGAAGAGAAAGGAGAAGAGACACCATAGAAAATCCTCCTCGCCGAAGTCTCATCAACGTCATCGAGACTCCCGACGCCGTCGGGACTCACGGCGCCATTCGAGCAAGGAGAGGTCTCGATCGAGGTCGCCATCGGCTCGGCGTCGGAAGACTTGGGAGGTCAGTCCCACAGTCACTCCTCATCCATTGACGCCGTTGCCTTCTCTGGCTTCACCGACTTCGCCGGGGCAGACGTCTTCAGTGTTTGAGGTGCCACAGCCTCAGGTGTTCTCACCGACGTCGCGGACGTCGAGGCCGGCGTCGGGGTCGCCTTCGATCCAGGCACCCCAGTATCCGGCTTTCCCGGCCCCTGGAGCCGATAATACCGCATTTTTAAATGCGATGTTTACCATCTTCCAGCAGATGGCTCCAGGCGGTGCTCCGACTGGTCCTTCGGGTCCGTTGGCTTTCAGCTTGGGTGCTCCGGCACCGCTACGGCCAGCACCCTTCATGCCCTTTCTCCCCTTGGGGAATGTGGGCTCAGCGCCGGTGTCGGCTCCGGTGGCTCCAGAGGTTTCGGCCCCGGAGGTTTCGGCTCCATCGGCTTTGGGGTTTCGGCCAGTGACCCCGGCAGGGCCTTCTGAGACTCCGAGACACACTTCTCTTCATCCGACTCCTGGCTCGGCATTGAAGCTTCCTGTGGCGCCTGACCCGGCGTTGGACAGATCCGGTGATCGGCGTCGTTCCTCAACTTCTGCAGACGCCATGTCGACGCCGAGAATTGAGGAGAGGTTACATTCGAAGAGACGTGCTCTCCGTCTCTTGGAGGAACAAGAATATCAACGGGTCCTGGAGGAAGGAGAAATTGAGGATTCTGGCGAAGGTCTTCATGGACTGGATACAGCTAGTGGCCTTGATACTTCCCCTGAGTGGGACTGGTCATCTCCAGGGGAGTATACTGAAGAGGCAGCCACTTTTCATGCTGTGATAAGGAAGGCGGCTAACTTCCTCGAACTGCCTTTGCCGGTGGCTGAGGCGAAACAAAATTTACTGACTGAGGTCTTACATCCGGCCTCTACATCGGCAGAGCCTCTTTTGCCATTTAACGAGGCGCTGCTTGAACCGGTATTGGAGGTCTGGAAGAAGCCGGTATCTTCCTCGGCTGTCAATAGGTCTGTGGCCAGGAGGTATCGGGCTGCACCATCTGACCCTGGCTTTCTTTCCAGACACCCTACGCCGGAAAGCTTGGTGGTCCAGGCTTCCTGTTCTGCAAGATCTGCGCCTGGATCTTTTCCAACAGTGCCGGCGGACAGAGACTCCAAAAAGATGGACTCACAGTCAAAGAAAGTGTTTTCGTCTTGTAGCATGGCGTTAAAGTCCACCAACGCTACGTGTATCTTGGGGTGGTACATCTATGCTCTGATGGACGAGATAACATCTTCGCATACAGAGCTTCCTCAAGGACTCTTGAATCTCGTGTCGGATGCTCAGGCTGCTGCAACCCAGGTTATCCAATCTGGGTTGGATACAACTGACTCGGTGGCTAGAGCAATGGGCACGGCGGTGGTTGCGAGAAGACAGGCTTGGCTTCGCAACTCAGGTTTCTCTTCGGATGTGCAGTCGACCCTGTTGGACCTCCCGTTTGATGGGGACAAACTTTTTGGTGCCAAGGCAGATTCGGCCTTGGAGAGGTTTAAGGAAAGCAGGGCCACGGCCAAGTCGTTAGGACTGCAAGCCGCTTCTTCTGCCTCCTCCAGATTTTTTAGGAGGTTTCGAGGATTTGGTCGTGGCTCATCCTCCTCTTCCTTTCGGGGAAAATTCCAACAACCTACCTCCTCTCTCACCTTTAGATCATTTAGAGGGAGGGGTAGGGTCCGTACCAGAGGAGCCTCTCAGCAGCACTCTGCCTCTTCCTCGTCCTCTGGAGGGGTGCAGCAGGGGAAGCAGCCTTAGGCTTCCACCAATTCCCACTCACTCCTCTCCTGTAGGGGGAAGGTTACTGCATTTTCTTCACAAGTGGGAGGTCATCACATCAGACACCTGGGTTACCAGCATTGTGGGAAAAGGCTACACCTTTCCCTTTCGGGAGTTTCCGCCCCCCATCCCGCCCCGCCCATCTTATTGTTCAGAAGAACACCTCCTGTTAGAACAGGAGGTTCAAGTCCTCCTTTCAAAGGGCGCGGTGGAGTTGGTTCCAGAGCAGGAAAAGGGTCAAGGTTGTTACTCAAGGTACTTCCTGATTCCCAAGAAGGATGGTCGGTTGAGACCAATCCTGGACCTGAGGATTTTGAATTGGTTCCTCAAACAGGAAAAGTTTGAGATGCTGACCCTAGCTAAGGTGCTTTTGGCGTTGAACAAGGGAGATTGGATAGTGTCTGTCGACTTGCAGGATGCTTACTTTCATATCCCGATACTCAAGTCGCACAGGAAGTATCTCCGGTTTGTGGTGGGGTCGCAGCACTATCAGTTTGCGGTCCTCCCGTTTGGTCTTACTTCAGCACCACGAGTCTTCACGAAGGTGATGTCGGTGGTTGCGGCAGAGCTCAGAAGGAAGGGGATAGCAGTATTCCCTTACCTGGACGACTGGTTGATCAAAGCCAAGTCCCCGGAGCTTGTGTTGCATCATCTGCAGTCGACAACCCAGTTGTTGTTCGACCTGGGCTTTTCGATGAACGTGCCCAAATCTCACCTAGAGCCCTCTCAACGCCTCCTGTTCATAGGGGCAGTACTGGATACAACATTGGATCGAGCCTTTCCTCCGCCTCAGCGGATTCAAGATATTCAGGAGTTGGTTCCAATGTTTCGAAGTGGAGCGGTCATTCCAGTCCTCAAGGTCCTTCGTCTGCTCGGTCTGTTTGCCTCCTGCATACTGTTGGTCACGCATGCTCGCTGGCACATGAGGGCTCTTCAGTGGTGCCTCTGAAGGCAGTGGTCTCAACACAGAGGAGATCTCGAAGGTTCTGTCAGGATCTCCAGAGATGCTGCCACGGATTTGAAGTGGTGGGTTGCGGACGACAATCTTTCCCAAGGAAGGCCGTTCACGCAGCCTCCACCAGTGACCACGGTCATAACGGATGCTTCCACTCTAGGGTGGGGAGCTCATCTGGGGGACCTGGAGATCAAAGGGCTTTGGTCTCCAGAGGAACAGATTTTTCATATCAATCTGTTAGAGTTACGGGCTGTACGTCTGGCTCTCAAGGCCTTCCTCCCATCCCTTCGTGGTCAGTCGGTTCAGGTCCTGACGGACAATACTACAGCAATGTGGTATATAAACAAACAGGGAGGAGTGGGGTCGTACCTTCTCTGCAGAGAAGCTCTTCGGCTATGGTACTGGGCGAAGAACCATCGGATTTGCTTGGTAGCAAATCATCTGGCCGGAGTCTTGAATGTACGTGCGGACAGTCTCAGTCGCCATTTCTCGGCCGACCACGAGTGGCGTCTCCATCCAGATCAAGTCCGTCTAATCTTCCAGTTGTGGGGGTTTTCCTCGGATAGATCTGTTTGCCACCCGGGAGAATTCGCACTGTCCGTTATTCTGCAGCCTCCAGTATCCGGTGCAGGGAGCTTTGGGGGACGCGTTTCAGAGAACCTGGTGCGACCAGTTGCTTTACGCGTTTCCCCCATACCCTTGATTCCTCGAGTATTGAGGAAAATTCGCCAAGACCGGGCCCAGGTAATCTTAATAGCTCCGGATTGGCCAAGGAGGGTGTGGTATTCCGACCTTCTCCAACTCTCACTGTGCCCTCCGCTCCGTCTCCCTCTCAGGGCAGACCTCCTCTCGCAGTCGCAGGGGCAGGTTTTACACCCCAACCTCCAGAGTCTGCACCTTCATGCCTGGAGATTGAACGGGGCAACCTGAGTTCCTTCTCTCTCCCGCCTGATGTAGTGGATGTTATCTTAGCGGCCAGGCGACACTCCACTAAATCTATCTACGCTAATAGGTGGTCTAAATTTTGGTATGGTGTGGAGAGAGACAGATTGATCCCTTACGTGCTCATTTGTCAGATGTTTTATCTTCTGCTTTGTCTTTAGCACAGAGGGGTTGTGCAGTGGCTACTATTAAAGGTTACTTGTCTGCCTTCATTTGTCTTCCAGACCAACCTTAGTTATTTAAATCTCCTATAGTACTTAGATTCTTGAAGGGCCTTAGGAATAAATATCCTCCAAATCCTTTCGTTATGCCTCAATGGGATTTGTCCTTGGTCCTAACTTTCCTTATGGGGTCCCCTTTTGAACCTATGCATTCTTGCCCCTTAAGATTGTTAGTTCTTAAGACAGTCTTCCTGGTTGCTGTAACATCTGCAAGGAGAGTGAGTGAGTTGCAGGCTTGGTCAGTGAAACCCCCTTATACAACTTTTTACGGGGATAAGGTGGTGTTGGGGACCAAGGCTGCTTTCATTCCGAAGGTTGTTTCACCCTTCCATTTGGCCCAGTCAATTACTCTGTCCACGTTCTATCCTCCGCCTCATCCTTCAAAGGAAGAAGAGAGACTACATCGCTTGGAGCCAAAGAGGGCGTTAAGCTTTTACACAGACAGAACGAAGGATTTCAGACTGGAGGATCAGCTTTTCATCGGATACGTGGGCAAGAGGAGAGGAAAGGCAGTCCACAAGAGAACACTCTCCAGGTGGGTTGTTCTTTGCATTAAAATGTGTTACTCTTTAGCAAAGAAGGATCCTCCTGATGGTATTAGAGCTCATTCCACCAGGGCTAAGTCAGCCACTTCGGCCTTGGCTAGAGGTGTTCCTGTGGTCGACATCTGCAAGGCCGCAACTTGGTCGTCCCTTCACACTTTTGCGAAGCATTACTGCTTGGACTCTGAGGTCAGAAGGGACGGCCATTTTGCACGGTCAGTGCTGCAGGATTTCTTGGTTTGACCATACAGGCACCCACCACCGAGCGCGGTACTGCTTTGGGACTCTATTCATTAGGTGAGGAATCCACAGGTAGTTGTATCCATCAGAAGAACGAGTTACTTACCTTCGGTAACGACTTTTCTGGTGGATACATTAGCTACCTGTGGATTCCTCATCGACGTGCAGAAGCTAGGAAGAAGATTTCCGTCGAATGCTGGCACCATGGGAGTATTCATTAGGTGAGGAATCATTAGGTGAGGAATCCACAGGTAGCTAATGTATCCACCAGAAAAGTCGTTACCGAAGGTAACGAACTCGTTCTTCTCTGTCACAACCAGAATATTACACAAATATCGAAGTCCAATCAAAACACATCCTTAACACTCATGCATGTTTAAAATGTTCAGTGAAAGAAGCAACAAGCATGTTTGAGGGATCACACTGTAAAAAGGGGTGGGAAATATACAGCACAGTGTACATAGAGCTTTTTGAAATAAGCCAGAAAAACACATAACTGAAGTTCTGACACAACTGCCCATATCAAGCATGATGGGGCATGGAAGATACTGGCTCCCTAAAGGTGCACACAAGTTTTAGCTTACCATTGTGACTGAACTATCTATCTGCAAATCTATTCGTTTTTTTTCCCCTTTTTTATTGGGCAGCAAATTTAGGGAATACGCGGCAATGCTATTTGTTAACTAAGTACGGCAGACTATGCCCACATTATGGTCACCCTTTGACATTTTAGTCCTACTCGATGGACACAAATTGAAGAAAACTGGCGTAATAAATATCAGAAAAGTGCTCCTAATACATTAAGTGAGAACACAACATCTTAAAAACAGATTTCAGTCGAAAGGGATTCAATCCTCACTGAGCAGAAAAAAACTGAACCATCTCATAAAGCCAGGTATAAATGACTGACAGGTGCAATAACTTGAATTCTTAAAGAAGTAGGGCCCATTTTTATTCCTAACAGCCTAAGCATAGTGCATCATTTTCTACTTTTTCTGCTATGGTTACTGGAAACTGCATTAAATATAATGTGCATTATTTGACTGATTTTGTGTAATTGTCTTCCTCCACACTTCTATAAACATATTAAAAAAAGTAAAACAAAAAGGGTTTCTTCCTATAGGCTTGCGTTCGAGTCTAAATCAATTTCAAATTGAAACTGAATACATGTGACCAATGTGTTCTAGAATTCTATTTATGAATATCAGAGAAAAACCTTGTAATGGAGAAACCCTGTTATTTAAGTTCTACACAATGGTAATTCTCAACTTACCTACGGATGAACAGTTGCATATAATTAATGAAACCCTCAGCTCTTATAGGTAGTTAAAACAGTGCTTTTCTTTGTTTACTGTTTTCCTCAGATTACTTAATTTAAGAATATCCACCATGTGCGAGACTGGAACCAGAAACATTTTCTTCACCAATACGTTCCTGTACCACCAGGTGGCTTCACAGGGGTCTCAGCCAGGACTACATCCTCCCAGGATTCTTCATTTGTTCTGTTACTGATATGCTGGTCTAAACAGTCACCCCTGTTTTTTTCAAGGTGTCATCTGTGTTTGTTTTATGAAACTCCAATTGCTAGTAATGCGACAGGAGTTATACTAACTTGGGAATCCAAGGAAGACATAAAAAATTATTTATGACAAAACTCTGAAAGCAGCATACCCAAATATACTGTTGCAGGTGCAAGTTTGTTTCTTCACAGATCAATAACAGAAGTGTGACACCACATCCTCATGGAGGCCAGTTGCAAGGGCAAACTTACCAGAGAAAATAGATCATTCTGCAAGCTAAGCCTATCCACAGGAGGCAGGGAAAGGTCTCGGATTCCAGGTAATAAGCTTTCAAGCATAGCAAAGCTGTATTGAGTGCGGTAGAATCCAACAGTGCCAGGGTTCAACTGAAAAAGAAGAGAAACCAATCATGCAAGGAAAACCAAGAACATTAAGTCACTTTCTCTAAGGTTCCTCTATTGAGCCCAATCTTTTGCTATCATTTTCCCTGGTGATCAAGACATAATTAGCTCCACATATCTTAATGGGGATATAGGGGTGTGAAACGATTTGTGAGCAGAGGAGGATTGGAATTACCTTCATAGTGATTCCGCTACTACTTTGTTCCTACTCTGATTCCGCAGCTGTGTCTGAAAAATGAATGCTATAAATTTTAAAGCATTTTTCAGTCCTCCTTGAGTAAGCAGACTTCCATTCATTTATATTTGTGTTACACATGCATCAATAACCACCACTGATCATACATGTTTTTATCTGACATTCTGGCATTGTAGCAGGCATGTGTTAATTGAGAAGAAAGTCTCCTTCCTATGGTGATTTCAGAGTACTCGAATGACCCTGAATGTAAATTTTCCTTACTTTGTCAATCTGTTACCTCTTTCTCTCTTAACTGATTTAAAATCCGATTTCGGAGTGCTAAATTCTAGGCAGAGAAAGAACGGTTGGTGGGACAAATTTGTGTTTTGTTCTGCATACGCCGAACTGATATCCTCCAGGCCAAGTTATTGGAAGCTCTGTTTTGTCTCTTATCCGGCAGGGCTTATCTTTTGGCACGGTTAAACGTTATCTTTCGGTCTTCTTACGGTTGCCTTATCATCCCTCCATGTTTGTCACTAGTTGTTTTTTTGCAGTTTTATATAGCGCAAACTTGATCTGAAGGTGTTGGAGCGCTTTGACATGAGCACCAGTTACATTACACAAGGACACAATCATGGTTTTTTAATTAATTTTAGGCACCTGGAGTTTAAGTGATTTGCCCACAATCAGAAGACACCAGGACTTGAACCTAGTTCCCCAGTTGGCTGCTTTGGAATTAAACCGCTTCCTCTCCACATGTTGTGATGCAGTTTTTCAAAGGGCTATCACGTTTCCCCTTCTCCTTTTGTAGTGTCCCAATCGGACCTTAATCTGGTCCTCATTTGCTTGATGTGCACTCCGTTCAAGCCAATTAACAGCTGTCCTTCAAAGTTTATTAAGCCATCCCCTCGAAATGGTGTGTGAGTGAGCTTCAGACTATAAATATATGTTTAATAGCTGTTATGCCACGGTCGCGCAGTGGGCGCGCCCACGGCGCACCAAAGGAAAGCCCATCGGGTCCCAGGGGCCAATGACCCTGGACCTTTTACCATCAGTAGAATTACCTATGAGGCTGAGTTCCTCCGTTCCCTTAGACCAAAAAGCAGTATAGAAAGTAATAAAGAAGCTAAGGTTAGAGATACTACAGCTCTGCTAAGAAGGAGCCTTAGTCCTCCACAGTTAGATGATCAGAACCCATGAATATCAGAGGAACCTTCAGGAACCTTCAGGTAATCTGTTTCTCATGGCAAACTGCAGATCATTAGCTGCACTTAAATTAGACATTCAGCTTTTACTAAACGAACTGACACCTACAGCCCTGTTCCTAACGGAAACATGGCTCCATGAAGGGTCCACGCCCGACATCAATCTGGCCTTTCCCAAAGAATACTCAATTGTAAGGCAAGATAGAAGTTCCGGGAGGGGGGGGGGGGGGGCCGGGGGAGGTAAGGTAGAGAAATCACAATCATCTTCAGGGATCCAGTGCAGGTCACTACCTATCCCCACGACCTGGCGGATTGTGAGAGCATGCTCTTCTCTTTTTCTCAATCCCCAATATAGCTTCTTGGGGGCTTTACTGTATCGCCCTCCTGGCACACCTCAGCGTTTTCTTCAGTCATTATTAGAACAGGTGGCTGACCTCACATGTAGGCATGCAGTAGGCATTGTCCCTCCACAATGGAAACATGCAATCGTAAAGCCATTGCTTAAAAAACCCAACCTTGACCCTGCTTCACTCAGTAACTATAGATCTATCTCCATGCTCCCCACCCTTGCGAAGATACTGGAAAAACATGTCAACACCCATCTTTCAAGCTTTCTGGAGGAACACAATCTCTTGCATCCCTCCCAGATGGGTTTTAGGCCGTTACACAGTACAGAATCCGCATTGATTGTGGTTACTGAAGATGCAAGGAAACGTATGGATCAGGGCTTGGTGTCAACAATAGTGTTATTAGATCTGAGTGCCACATTTGATACGGCTGACCACAGGGTCCTACTGCAAAAAATGAGGGAAATTGAAATTTCAGGAAATGGCCTACGATGGCTCTCCTCATTTCTGGATGTACGCACATTTCAAGTGTTGGATCAGTCCTTCTATTCCAGCTGCTTTAAGAGCAACTGGGGAGTGCCACAGGGCTCATCGTTGAGACCTACACTTTTCAACATATATATGGGTCCTTTGGCAAAAATAGTGGAACCCTTTGGTCTCGTTTCTGTATCCTATGCCGATGACACTCAGCTGGTTGTTTCCTTCTCTACTGATCAGAACTCCCTCAATTCTCAACTTATCCCCTTGTCTGCAGGCCATCTCCAAGTGGATGCTGGATTCCAAGCTGAATGGAGGGAAGATGGAGATTATGTTTCTGGGGGCTCAGGTCAATCCAAACCTAGCCTCTCCTGCTCTTAGGTCATTGGGAGATTTACCCCCACCCAATGCTAACATCAAGAGTTTAGGAATATGGCTGGATCCCTGGCTAACCATGGGCCACCAGGCAAAAATATTATCTTCCGTGTGCTTTGGTCTACTGAGATTGCTCAGGAAAATTCTAAAAATAATCCTGTTTATTGCAAAGAGGCTCATTATCCATGCCCTAATAATCTCGCAATTAGATTACGGGAATGCTCTGTTTCTCGGAGCACCGAAATACGAGGTGAAAAAACTACAGGTGGTGTAAAATGTTGCCGCCCGTCTCCTTCTTAAATTATCCAGTCATGAGTCGGCCAGCGCCGTTTTATCCTCTCTGCATTGGCTCCCTATAGAGCAAAGGATAAAATTCAAATCCTTGTACTATATTCGTAGAGCCCTATACGGCAAAGGCCCACCTCTTTTGAGAACCTTAGCCTCTTTCCACCTTCCCACAAGACAGCTCAGATCCTCCTCTGCTGCTCTGGAATCCATTCCCATGGTGAATAAAACTAGATGGGAAGGAAGAGTGCTAAGCTTTCTTGGATCTAAACTATGGACCTCACTACCATTGAATGTACGACAAATCAGTCAGGAACTTCCATTTCGGAAGTTACTGAAAACCTGGTTGTTTTAGTGCTGGTCGCTCGTGTTGTGTTCTAAAGATTTTCTAATAGTGCTGGAAGGCCTCTGGGTAGCTACGTGCTTTACAAATGTTCATAACATAACATAAAATACACTACCTTCTTTTCAGACAAATTGGTTATGCGGGTCAAGTATATTTTTTCGGAAAGTTGTGACGCTGTTCCAGGTCAGCCAAACAACTACCCTGCCGGTGTTCTAAGCTCCACCTCATCCTTTTAAGGAGGAAGCGAGGCTCCATTGCTGGGATCCCAAAAGAGTGCTCAGCTTTTACACTAATTGTACCCAAGAAGCCCAGTAGACCGTCTGCTTTTTGAGGGGTTCTCTGGAGTGAAAATAGGCAAGGCAGAACAGGGGAGAAAAATCTTTCGCTGGATCATGCTCTGCATTACGATCTGCTATGCACTGGCCAAAAGAAAGTCTCCAGAAGGACTGCATTCTCATTCTACCAGGGTCAAAGCTGCTATTATTGCCTTAGCACCTGGGGTCCTGTACTAGACGTGCCAGGCCGCTATGTGGGCACTCCATACGTTCACAAAGCACTATGTGGACAGGTTTGCCAAGAGGAGCATTTTGTACACTCAATCATCCAGGAGATTCTGGTATGAGTCCATTCACAGACCCACCTCCAAATCGGTACGGCTTTGGTATCAATTCAAAAGCTGCTTATTCCTGACCTACCCTACTATCCCCCTGTTCTCTGATTAGACTATCTATGAATATGATCCCTGATTGGACTATCTTTGAATAAGATCGCAAGTCCCGAAGTCTGCACGCTGGTCACAGCCAATCTGGTCCTGGGATTCTGAGTCTGGAGCATGGAGAGACTGGAAAGCAAATTATGTCCGTGTGCAGGATTGGCACCTAAATAGGCTCTGCACATTATTTCTGGAGCAGAACGCCACCCGTGGGGAACCACATAGCACCACCTGACGGCTTGCTGAGGTGTAGCTGAAAGGTTCTATGTAACACCTGGGGAATATTCAAAAGGTGAGGCACCTGCAGCTAGCTAGAGTCTTTACCACTCAGAGCATTACCAAAGGTATGTAACTTGTTCAATTATCCTTAAAGTACTATTGTTTCCCAACTTTAATCAGCCAATAATATTCCCAACTTTTTATATATTTTGTCTTGATGTCAGAATATCAAACATTTTATTTTCAATGAAATGAATGCTTTACCCAGATTGATCATCTTTGTAGGCTTTTGACAAGCTAATAAGGGTAAATCTGCATCTAAAAAGTCTTGCCAAATGATTGTTTTGTGCATTGTACTTAGGAATCTATAAACAGACATCACTGGCAGAGTTCGAGCACATTGTACAAGAGAAAAAGGGAGTATTGCGGCTGTATTTGCTGGAATCATGCTAAAAGAGGGGAAATTCACGGAGTTTCCAAGCACTACTGCACTTAAATTAAATATAATTTGAAAATATTGGCACAAAATGTATTAGCATAAGGTGACCCTCATATCCCTTTGCCTTGTATGTTTGTATCTCTGTTACTACTTTGATAGCCAGCATGCATGCATGTAAATCTATGAATGATCCAGTGCTGAAGAAAAAAGTTACTTACCTGTAACTACAGTTTTTCACAATTAGATTCTTTCATAGGTCCATATGCATTCCTTGTTCCACCTATTTTCAATGAGACTCATATGTACCTTCAATGCTGACAAACTAAAAAAATATATATATATGATGAAGCGTCTGATAGTGGAAAGACAAGATATATCCATGTGTTAGCATGGACTAACTACAACCATTATACGGTCCTGCTATATGTAGTGTGTGGTTCAAGCCTTTGCTGAATCAAGAGAATACTGCAGTCAAGTGGAGTTGGGGTGATTTGTACCTAAAGAGTCCTACAGTGGCCATAGCGGTTCTATGCTGATGAATGGATAGGCCGGTGCTTTTGAGAATCTTGAATTGATTTTCCACGTGGTCTGGAGATCATTGAACCACGCACTACATATACCAGGACCATATAATGGTCGTAGCAAGTCCATACTAACACACAGATATATCTGGTCTTTAGAAAAACAAAAAAATAGGACTGATTTCTATAATATTTTGTACTAACTGGAGATTGTCAAACTACGCACTACATACAGCAGCCCTGAAGTCTTGGAAAAGGACAAAACGCATTGGTTATGGGGACAATAAATGCAAACGAGTTACTTACCTTCGGTAACGACTTTTCTGGTGGATACATTAGCTACCTGTGGATTCCTCACCTAATGAATACTCCCATGGCGCCAGCATTCGACGGAAATCTTCTTACTAGGCTCTGCACGTCGACGAGGACGTCACTCTAGCCCACGCGACGCCGTCTGACGTCATACAGGCAATAAGAGGTCCTCGACGACATGCGGACGTCAGTACCAATCATTTTTTACGTGCATGAGAACAACCAGGCAATGCAATGAAAGAGCAAGGCAACATCCCATTATATTGTAAAAATACACAACATTGCATGAATAACTGTAAATCTTTTATATATATATATATATATATATATATATATATATAAAACTCTCTTTTTAAAATATATATACACATCAAGTATATACACAAAGATATATACATATATACATATATATAAATATATTATATACAACATCTATTGCACCCTCAAAGACCAAGAGGAGCGCACTCAAGGATTACTTGGTAAGACCAGAAAGGCAACGGGGAGGCGGGTGGGACCGTGAGGAATCCACAGGTAGCTAATGTATCCACCAGAAAAGTCGTTACCGAAGGTAAGTAACTCGTTCTTCTGATGGATACAACTACCTGTGGATTCCTCACCTAATGAATAGAGTCCCAAAGCAGTACCACGCCCGGCGGTGGGTGCCTAAATGGTCAAACCAAGAAATCCTGCAGCACTGACCGTGCAAAATGGCCGTCTCTTCTAACCTCAGAATCCAAACAGTAATGTTTTGCAAAAGTGTGAAGGGACGACCAAGTTGCGGCCTTGCAGATGTCGACCACAGGAACACCCCTGGCCAAGGCCGAAGTGGCCGACTTAGCTCTGGTGGAATGAGCTCTAATGCCCTCAGGAGGATCCTTCTTTGCCAAAGAGTAACAGATTTTAATGCAAAGAACAACCCACCTGGATAGTGTTCTCTTGTGGACTGCCTTTCCTCTCCTCTTGCCCACGTATCCAATAAACAGCTGATCCTCCAGCCTGAAATCCTTTGTTCTATCAATAAAGAAGCTCAACGCTCTCTTTGGGTCCAGACGGTGCAGTCTTTCTTCCTCTTTGGAAGGATGAGGCGGAGGATAGAACGTGGACAAAGTAATTGCCTGAGCCAAATGGAAGGGTGAAACAACCTTCGGGAGGAAAGCAGCCTTGGTCCTCAACACCACCTTATCCCCATAAAAAGTTGTATAAGGGGGCTTTACTGATAAGGCCTGCAACTCACTCACTCTCCTTGCTGATGTTATAGCTATCAAGAAGACTGTTTTAAAACCAAATACCTTAAGGGGCAAGAATGCATAGGTTCAAAAGGGGACCCCATAAGGAAAGTCAGGACCAAGGACAAATCCCATTGCGGCATAACGAATGGCTTTGGAGGATATTTATTTAGAAGACCTTTCAGGAATCTGATAACAATAGGGGATTTAAATAAAGATGGTTGGTCTGGAAGACATATGAAGGCTGACAAGGCCGATAAATAACCCTTAATGGTAGCCACTGCACAACCTTTCTGCGCTAGAGACAGAGCAAAAGACAAAACGTCCGATAGATGAGAATGCAAAGGATCAATCTGCCTCTCTCCACACCACGCAACAAATTTAGACCACCTATTAGCGTAGATAGATTTAGTGGAGTGTCGCCTGGCCGCTAATATAACATCCACTACCTCAGGCGGGAGAGAGAAGGAACTCAGGTTGCCCCGTTCAATCTCCAGGCATGTAGGTGCAGACTCTGGAGGTTGGGGTGTAGAACCTGCCCCTGCGACTGCGAGAGGAAGTCTGCCCTGAAAGGGAGACGGAGCGGAGGGCACATTGAGAGTTGGAGAAGGTCGGAGTACCATACCCTCCTTGGCCAATCCGGAGCTATTAGGATGACTAGAGCCCGGTCCTGGCGAATCTTCCTCAATACTCGAGGAATCAAGGGTATGGGAGGAAACGCGTAAAGCAACTGGCCGCACCAGGTTATTTGAAACGCGTCCCCCAACGCTCCCTGCATCGGATACTGGAGGCTGCAGAACAACGGACAATGCGCGTTCTCTCGAGTGGCAAACAGATCTACCCGAGGAAACCCCCACCTCTGGAAGATTAAACGGACTTGATCTGGATGGAGACGCCACTCGTGGTCTGCCGAGAAATGGCGACTGAGACTGTCCGCACGCACGTTCAAGACTCCGGCCAGATGGTTTGCTATCAAGCAAATCTGATGGTCCTTTGCCCAGGACCATAGTCGAAGAGCTTCTCTGCAGAGAAGGTACGACCCCACTCCTCCCTGCTTGTTTATGTACCACATCGTGGTAGTATTGTCCGTTAGGACCTGTACCGACTGACCACGAAGGGAAGGGAGGAAGGCCTTGAGAGCCAGACGTACAGCCCGTAACTCTAACAGATTGATGTGAAACATCTGTTCCTCTGGAGACCAAAGACCTTTGATCTCCAGATCCCCCAGATGAGCTCCCCACCCTAGAGTGGAAGCATCCGTTATGACTGTGGCCACTGGTGGCGACTGCTGGAACGGCTTTCCTTGTGAAAGATTGTTGCTTGCAATCCACCACCTCAAATCCACAGCAGCATCTCTGGAGATCTTGACAGTACCCTCTAGATCCCCTTTGTGTTGAGACCACTGCCTTCGGAGGCACCACTGAAGAGCCCTCATGTGCCAGCGAGCATGCGTGACCAACAGAATGCAGGAGGCAAAAAGACCGAGCAGACGAAGGACCTTAAGAACTGGAACTACCGCTCCATTTTGAAACATTGGAACCAAATCCTGAATATCTTGAATCCGCTGAGGCGGAGGAAAGGCCCGACCCAATGTTGTATCCAGTACTGCCCCTATGAACAGGAGGCGCTGAGAAGGCTCTAGGTGAGATTTGGGCTCGTTCACCGAAAAACCCAGGTCGAACAACAACTGGGTTGTTGACTGCAGATGATGCGACACAAGCTCCGGGGACTTGGCTTTGATCAACCAGTCGTCCAAGTAAGGGAATACTGCTATCCCCTTCCTTCTGAGTTCTGCCGCAACCACCGACATCACCTTCGTGAAGACTCGAGGTGCTGAAGTAAGACCAAACGGAAGGACCGCAAACTGATAGTGTTGCGATCCCACCACAAACCGGAGATACTTCCTGTGTGACTTGAGTATCGGGATATGAAAGTAAGCATCCTGCAAGTCGACAGACACCATCCAGTCTTCCTTGTTCAACGCCAAAAGCACCTGTGCTAGGGTCAGCATCTTGAATTTTTCCTGCTTGAGGAACCAATTCAAGATCCTCAGGTCCAGAATTGGTCTCAAACGACCATCCTTCTTGGGAATCAGGAAATACCTTGAGTAACATCCTCGACCCCTTTCCTGCTCTGGGACCAACTCCACCGCGCCCTTGGAAAGGAGGGCTTGTACCTCCTGTTCTAGCAACAGGAGGTGTTCTTCTGAACAATAAGAAGGGCGGGGCGGGATGAGAGGCGGGAACTCCCGAAAGGGAAGGGTGTAGCCTTTTCCCACAATACTGAGAACCCAAGTGTCCGTTGTAACAGTCTTCCATTTGGTGAGAAAATGCTGTAATCTTCCCCCTACAGGAGAGGAGTGAGTGGGAAATGGTGGAAGCCTAAGGCTGCTTCCCCTGCTGCACCCCGCCAGAGGATGAGGAAGAGGCAGAGTGCTGCTGAGAGGCTCCTCTGGTGCGGACCCTACCTCTCCCCCTGAAAGATCTATAGGGATGGGAAGAGGCAGGTTGCTGATATCTTCCCCGAAAGGAAGAGGAGGAAGAGCCACGCCCAAATCCACGAAACCTCCTGAAAAATCTGGAAGAGGCCGTGGAAGAAGGAGCTTGGAGCCCTAACGACTTAGCCGTGGCCCTGCTTTCCTTAAAACGTTCCAAGGCCGAATCAGCCTTGGCTCCAAACAGTTTGTCCCCATCAAACGGGAGATCCAACAATGTGGACTGTACATCTGCAGAAAAGCCCGAGTTACGGAGCCAGGCCTGTCTCCTTGCCACCACAGTTGTGCCCATTGCTCTGGCTACCGAGTCGGTGGTATCCAGTCCCGTCTGGATAATCTGGGTCGCAGCAGCCTGGGCATTTGAGACAAGATCCAAAAGACCCTGGGGAAGCTCTGTAAACTATGAGGAAATGTCATCCATCAGAGCATGAATATACCTCCCCAGGATACAGGTTGCATTGGTGGCTTAACGCCAGACTGCAGGATGAAAAAATCTTCTTCGACTGCGCCTCTAGCTTCCTTGAATCTCTGTCCCCAGGCACCGTCGGGAAAGAACCAGGCGCTGACTTGGATGAACAGGAGGCCTGCACCACCAAGCTCTCCGGCGTAGGGTGCCTAGATAGAAACCCAGGGTCAGTCGGAGCCGCCCGATACCTCCTGGCCACGGCTCTGTGAACTGCTGGGGAAGATGCCGGCCTCTTCCACACCTCTAACACCGGATCCAGCAGAGCGTCATTAAATGGCAACAGAGGCTCCGCCGCAGCTGAGGCCGGATGTAGCACCTCTGTTAAAAGGTTTTGTTTAGCCTCCACCACCGGCAAAGGCAGGTCCAAAAAACTAGCTGCCTTCCGTACCACTGCATGAAAGGAAGCAGCCTCCTCAGTATATTCCCCCGGGGACGAAAGATCCCACTCAGGGGAAGTGTCCAGCCCACTGGCCGACTCCAGTCCACGCAGCCCATCACCCGAGTCCTCTAGCTCTCCTTCCTCCAGGGCTCGTTGGTACTCCTGCTCTTCTAATACACGGAGAGCACGTCTCCTGGAATGAAGTCGCTGTTCAATACGCGGAGTCGACAATGCCTCCGCCGAAGTCGAAGATCGGCGCCGATCTTCAGAGGCCACCGACGCCGCGTCCGGCGCCACAGGTAACTTCGGCGCCGACAAAAGAGCAGCTGAAGCAGATGGACCCACCGGAGTCACAGGCCGAAATCCCGACTTCGACGGGATGGAAATCCCCGGGGCCAATCCTTCTGACGCCACCGGAGCGGCCACCGGCGCCGACACTGGCGCCGAGCCCACGTTCCCAAAAGGGAGAAAGGGCATAAAGGGTGCCGGCCGAAGAGGCGCAGGATCACCCAAAGAAAAGGCCAAAGGCCCAGCCGGAGCACCCCCTGGAGCCATCTGTTGGAAGATGGCATACATCGCATTCAAGAATGCGGAACTATCGGCTCCAGGGGTGGGAAAAGCCGGATACTGAGGTGCCTGTCTCAGAGGCGACCCCGACGCCGGCCTCGGCGTCTGCGCCGGAGAAAACACCTGAGGCTCCAATACCTCAATCACCGACGCCTGTCCAGGTGAAGTTGGAGACGCCGGAGAGGGCAACGGCGTCGAAGGATGCGGCGTAACCGTGGGACTGATCTCCCATGTCCTTCGGCGCCGATCCGAAGACCTGGAACGAGTCTCCTTCGAATGACGCCGAGATTCTCTACGGCGCCGGGAGTCTCGATGACGCCGATGTCTTGGAGAAGAAGACTTCTTGTGATGCTTCTCCTTCGATTTAGCCATAAACAGCTTCGCCTCACGTTCCTTGAGGGCCTTTGGATTCATGTGCTGGCATGAATCACAAGTCGAGACGTCGTGGTCAGAGCTCAAACACCAAAGGCAATCGGAATGAGGATCCGTCACCGACATCTTGCCTCCACACTCACGACAAGGCTTAAATCCAGACTTTCTCTGCGACATTATTACCACAGCGAAAGACTACGCAGCAAAAATACACTGTAACCAAAAAAGTAACAGTTGCTCCCTCGAAGATAACCGTTTCGAATGCACGGAAAAAAGGGAACTGACGTCCGCACGTCGTCGAGGACCTCTTATTGCCTGTATGACGTCAGACGGCGTCGCGTGGGCTAGAGTGACGTCCTCGTCGACGTGCAGAGACTAGTAAGAAGATTTCCGTCGAATGCTGGCGCCATGGGAGTATTCATTAGGTGAGGAATCCACAGGTAGTTGTATCCATCAGAAGTAACGACATTTCAGAAAAAAGAAGAATTAACTGAATAAAGGATGTATTTTTATTCAAGGAAATAAATGGACTGAAGATTTTTTCATATGGCTAGTTTTAAGACTGTCTGCTCATGAAATAATTTTTCTTAAATACGGATTATGTGAACAAAAATAGAAGTAGTGCTAGGACAACATTTCTGTACTGAGGAGTACATGGGACATTTTGTCTCATAGGGAAGGAGAAAGGGGCAGGTTTTCTGGTTCCATGCACCTGTTTTCTATGTGCCTACATTAGATAAGTGACAGCAAATACTCCAGCCTGTTTGTAAACTGTTCATAATTCGAAAGAGTATGTCAACACAAGGGTTGTCATACCATGTGCCGTAAAATACAAAAACTCTTCCTGTGACGCCCTCTACATTTTGGTTGGGCCCACCCATACTCCTTTATGATGCACAAAGCCTCTGTACAATTCACATGCAACACTACCCCGACAGACAAGGAACGCAAACGCACTGATGCTGCAGGCAACAACAGTAGTAGCAGCAGATACCCACTGCCATGTTCACAACTCTCTTTGCTTACTATTGAGGTACAACAGTTTCACTGAAAGAAATGGAGGTGGTAGTAGTACAGCATCAACCTACAGGAAAGGAGTGAGGAGTTTGTGGCCAAAGGTAAGATCATATCAAATGCAAATCTACGTTGCGCACTAGATGCCGCAGATACCCAGTCTGTAGTGTTAACAAGCAGTTTGCTATGCTAGCATACACTGCTGCACATCTCTGGGTTCAATCCCAGAATACAAAACCACCTCAATATCCCACATGATGGTGGGCACCTGTTAGGTTGTCAAGTGATTGAGGTGTAGGTAAAAATAAATATTTCCACCATGTAGTCCATGGATGCCCTTAAAACTGCCACTGTCAAGGGGCGGGGCTTCCTACCAAACCAACCTAGAAGTGATGCTAAATCAAATTGGCCAGTTAGGCACAAACCTATCAGAGTCAGCAGAAGGCCTTTCATGATTTACAGGCGATGGACATGCAAGAGGTGGTAACAGAGACAACAAAGGCAGGGGCATAGCCGGCTGCAGTAAAGGAGCCTCTCCCTGCAGAAACTGACTTGCTGGCCCAATCCACCAATCAAACAGTTGTCGGGAGATAGAGTAAAAGATTTCCATCTCCGCTGAGAAGATATCACTTCACATTAATGGGTTTTAGCTGTAATCCGGCAAAGGATTGTAGGTAAGAAACAATCCCTTCCCTCTCAGGGGATCTTCACTGACTATCATACTGAATAGATTTTCAAGCTTATCCCTCAAAGATTACATGAAAGGAGAGCTAAAAAAGAAGTAAAGGAAAATTAGGCAAACAGATTCTTTAGAGATGCTTGCCCCACTTGGGCATCAGCTTTATCATCCAGATCAAGACAATAGTGTTTTGTAAAGGAATTAACTGAATTCCAAATTGCAGCTCTGCAAAATTTCAGCAATTGGGATGTTCCTAAGCAAAGCAATAGTAGGATAAATTGCTTACCTGTAATACTATTAACATTATTAAAGAGCGAGAGAGAGAGTAATGTAAGTCACTTGAAGTTAATTGGTGCACAATGATGAATAGCAGTCAAGGAGTTATGGACACTAACTTGTGGTTGATACTGGCGCTATGAAATATAATTTATATGTAAACCCAGGCCACAATGCACAAAAAACTATCAGCTAATGTTCTTGTCTAGAGAAATTCAGTAATTCATGGATGAAGTTCATGTGGCTTCCCTTTCGTTATTTGTTTTGAAAAAATTGTTTTTCACATTCAGGGATGTAATCGCATTGTAGCGACAATAGGTAAAGTGTGATGGTTTCTGTTGTCAGTTTCCATGATGACGTAACATTATTTAAAAGCACTATATTGACAGCGCAACAAGTGTGTCATCAAGGCCATCAGTGGTGGCCGAAATTCGTAACGGAGTTGTGTATGGTAGAAAATGGTGACTTCCGACAGCAAGCGGTTTAGCTGGTACTGGGATGTTTTTGCCAGAGGGACTGTCAGAGGAGGGGGATTAAAAGCAAAGAGAATAGCCATTCTGCACAATATTCTGGACCTATCTGTCTTTTGTAATGGATTACCACTATTTCCATTGATTGGCAATACTTCTCCCTTACCGGAGCGAGGAACAGTGAAGGGAGAACTAACACTTTATTGCTTTGCAGCAGGTTTTCCTGGGGCTGCAGGCCGCTTTTGTTGCTGTGCACCTCTTCTGGGTGGCCTAAGAGGATGGTAGAGGGATCTTGCCCCCTGCTGGTGCTCCTGTCGGTGTGGGATTTGAACCCTCTGCTGCAAGAACCTCCCATCACAGGGCTTGTAACGCTTATGGAACTCTTTTTTCTTCTCAAGGCCTACAGCCTTGAGAACGTCCAGTTCGACCTTCATCCTGGAGATACCTTCATCCACATGAGAACCGAAGATGGTGTTGCCAGGAAGTGGTATGCTCATTATGCGGTGTTGAGCCTCAGGTTCTTACCCCTGTGAGCATAGCCAGGAAGATCTTCTTGCACATATATCATGTGCATATCCGTGTGTGGCCAGATCTGATGCATCTGCAGCTGCGTTTATGATCTGATTTGAGACCAAACCACCTTTATTGAGAACCTCCAAGAAATCTTGCCTGTCTTCTTTGGGCAGCTTTTCGGTGAACCTTGACAGTGAATTCAAGAGAGTTATGTCATATTGTTCAAGTAGAGCAGAGGAACTAGCCACCTTCATGAAGGATGACGATGTTACGCACATTTTCTTTCCCAGTGCATCCATCTGTTGCCTTCCTTGTCCGGTGGGGCCAAGAAAGAAGAAAAGAAAGGCAGCAGAGTGGGTTTTTCATGCAGCTGGCCACAATGACTGAATCCAGAGGAAGGTCAGCCCTGAGAAATGTGCCCTGATCAGGAGATTTATACTTTTTCAGGATTCAAGATGATGTGGACCTTAAAGCAGCAGGTGTTAGAACAACTGCATTGCATGTTCTAGAAGACCATGCACAAGAGGCAAGAGTGGTCATGACGCCATCCTGTGCTGTAAGGTTTCCAAAATCAGAGGATGTTGTAGTTTGTGTTGGGATGTCTATGTTCAGTGTTCAGAAACAACAGATGGGCGCAATGCTGACCAATGCAAACATTAACCTTCAGTCACAAAGATCTGGGTTTAATCCACTGTTTTTTGCCCACCACGGCACCCCAGTTTAGTCTTGACTCTGCTCCCCATGGGAACAGTCAAGCCTGAACTGTCAGGCCAGGTCCTTCCTGGACTGGAAACAAGCATCCTGAAACTGGTTTCAGGGTATCACCCCTCATTAGGTAGGCTAGCTTGAATACAGTGGCACAGTGAGCACGGGTCCCACGTCTGGGCATAGCCTTCCAACTTGGAGTAACAAAAGCAAAAAGAACAGAGGATGGTCGGAATGCTGAACAATGCAAACATTCACCCACAGTACAGAGATCTGGGCCTAAATCAATCATGTTTTTGTTACCTATGCCATGCCTTCAGGGCTAAATGTACTGTCCTCAGATCCAGAAGGTTGATGTGGTAAGACTGTTCCCTCAGAGATGACAGGCCATGAATCTCTAGATATTCCAAATAAGCACAACTTGTCAAGGAGGCATCCGTCACTATGGTTTGGGCCAGAAAGTCTTGGTGGAAATTCATCCCTTTGAGGAAATTCTCTGAGTGGTACCTCCATTTGAGCGATTCTTTCGCATGAGTAGTCAGAAACACTCTGTCTTCCCATCTTCGTGAGGTCTGATCCCATTGATCTTAAATGCATTGTTGGCGAGGCCTCATGAAGAGACGTGTATGCAGGACTAGGAAGATGCACGACACAACTGAACCCAAGAGAGAAGACTTGTCTCACTGTTGGATGGATATTTTCTTCAGACTGCAACATTTCTGAAGGATAGATAATTGTCTTTCCTCCAAATCACACACTTTGTGTGTACCGTGTCTATATTTGTATCCAGGTGATGCAGGGATTGAACCAGTGTTGAGATGGATTTTTCGTGATTCATGTGCAGCCTTAGTAATCTGAGAGTCTTGACAGTTCGGAGTTGGCTGGATTGCTGCTAGAAACACTTTCAGCAACATAATCTCTTACAAGAGGTTATATATACAGTACACAACTACACTGGAGATCATTGACCAACAAATCACAATTGATAGATATAACTTGTTGCAGATCACCTCAGAAAATTACAAACCTACCCCTAAATCTAAAAGCAATGCCTTCCTCGTGATAGGAAGATGCCTTGATGAACCAATCGCCCAGATATGTAAAGACGAAGTTCCTCATTTTCCTAAGGTGGGCTCTATACATTTGGCGAAAGTTTGTGGTGCAGACTTGAGGCCGAAAGACTATTTATAGTGGTCTTTTCCTACAATGAACCTTAGGAATTTTCAATTCTTTTGGTTATTGGGATGTGAAAATAGGAATCTTTCAGGTCAATCTAGCGTTGAAGTTAAGGGTAGATCTGATTAAGAGCCAGAATACTGAATTTGTCTTTGCAAACCCATTTTTTCAGATCTAAAATGGGCCGGTAGTCATTTTTGGGTCCCTTCTTCACCAGTAAATAACAGGAATAAATTCCTATTCCTTTCATATGAAAGGGGACCTTTTCAATTGCCTGTTTTTGCCAAAGGATGGATAATTCTTGCTTCTGTTGCTCCCAATGGAAAAGGGAAGGTTTCTCCTGTGAAATACATGGTAGTGAACACTTGAATCTGAGACAGTATCAATGCTCTACAATATTAAGAACCCATTTGTTGTTGTTGTCTACAAGATCTTTTGCCAGTCTTGTAGAAAATATGTTATGCTTACCCATACCGGAGTAGGCAACGGAAGAGGGGGAAGAAATGACTCATTGCCACCAGATGTTTTAGTGGCTTGAAAGGATGATTGCTATCTTCTGCCTCTTTACTGACAGCGCTATTTCTGATGGCAGTGTGGCTGAGATGTGTGTTGCTGCTGCTGTCTGGCAAATCAATGAGGGGGTTGAACACTCATGGAAATAGTGGTGGTCATAGGGCCTATTGGAATAGATTCTCTCCTATTTTCCAATCCGACTGCTTTGAGTGTGTCAAGTTTGGGTTTCATCCTAGACATCTCAGCGTCAGCAAGAGAGCCAAATAATGTGTTATCAGAACACGGCAGGTTGAGAATACGATGTTGGGCTTCGGGTTTCAAGCCAGTTAGCAGGCATGTACTTTTCAGGTCTCACAAAAGACGTTTTATCCGACGGTACGCTCCCTGCAGCAAGGAGTGGTACAGGACACTTCACAGAGTCCAACCCTTTTAAAAAAAGTATTGGTCCTGGTGGCCTGATAGCTTTGGTTTGATGAAAAACTCTCCTTCAATGCCAAGATTAATCCACTTGCAGGAACATGTTCTGGGATGCTGAGATCCTTGAAGAAAATTCTCCATCTCTTATTTGAATCTGCCCAAAAACTATAGTCCAGACACTGGTTATAACCAGGCTGGACTACTGTAATTTCCTCTTCTTGGGCATTTCTCAGTCCCATCTGACAAGCTTCAAAGGGTTTAGAACGCGGCTGCTCAGACTTCACAAGGTTGCCTCCATCAGTACCTCACTGAGAAAATTACATTGGTTGCCAGTGAAGCAAATAATTACCTACACAGCTCTCTGCTATGGCTACAGGGCCCTCTTCTTTCAAGGCCCTGCTTACCTGCAGTTGATGATTAGTTCTTAGGTTCCGACCAAAAACTTAAGATCGTCCGAAGCTAAACAGACCACCAATCCAAAATTTTAAAAAGCCAGAATAGGAGGTAGCACTTTCAGTCATCTTGCACCTAAAGTCTGGAACTCCATCCCTGCTGAAATCTGGCTAGCTCCTTCTGAAACTTTTTTCAGGAAAAAATTGAAAATATGGCTCTTTAGATCTGGCGAAGATCTATCCAGCCTTAAGGGCAAGACTTTTTCTTTGATGTTGGTATCCTAGTGCTAGGACACTTCGGAAAAAAGAAGCTATGCGTTTTACAAAATGCATTATCATTATTATGAAGGGTATGACCCTTTTTCTTTCTATATTTTAAGGCAATAGAGCCTGTTTTTAAGACTGCAAAAATTTAACATGTCAAAACGTCTGTCACATGTTTCCGAAGTACGGCACAGTAGATGTGACTTTAAAGGATCTGCTCAGGGATCACCACACAGGGAAGGGACTTTAAAAATTGGCTACTTACTGTAACTGTAGTTCTCCAGTATGGATATCTTTCATAGATTCACATGCTTGAATCATTCCCCATCGTCAAAATGGGAGTCCCACTGTACCATAATAAAGCAATATGTATCACTAGAATAGGACCTAAAGGCAAATAACCTTTGGCTGTATAGCCTATCTATGGCCTTTGTTTTAAAAATGACTAAAGAATAAACTTTAGCCAAACAGGAAACAGCACACTCTAGAACACTTGAGACAGATTTTCGAGCACAATTGTACAACTGTACTCTTAGAGAAAAAATGGAAAACCTCTCAGGGGAAGAGAGGGGGTCACATGTGAATGTATAACAGATGCCAATACTGGAGAACTACAGTTACAGGTGAGTAACCAATTTTCTTCTCCAGTATTGGATCGTATATAGATTCTTCACATGCTTGAATCAGTATAGTCAGCAGTAAGTCACACTTAATAAAAAAATTCATATATATATATATATATATATATATATATATATATATATATATATATTACAGAAGCCGCTACGATTGTTCCTCATTGGCGTGTGTGAGCGCTCTTCATTCTTGTGGCGGTGCAGGTTGACGGTGGAACAACCTGTAAACAATCAAAACCATCCCTTAAACTCCAACAGGAATGACCGCACTCCAAAATCTCTTATTGCCGATAATCTTTTATTGGCTCATTTCACATAGAATTCAACACAAACGCTACCCGCCCAACGCGTTTCGGTCTTGCCGACCTTGATCACGGGCACTTCCGGTAAAAGGCTCATACTTCCGAATTCATGCCATTTGAACTAATAATTAAGCAAAACCCACTTAACCTATGTATCATCATTGATAATATTTAACAATTACATTCTAAGCTGTTAAAGCTCGCACTTGATTCCTAAAAAAGGCTCAATTATTACAATGCAGACACTATGCTCATACTGCAGCATTGTGGGAGTTGTAGTCCACATTAGACCAAGATAATTTATATCAAAATAGCAAACTGGCACAAATTAATGCATCTGATTAATAGGATATTCATATTATACCGCTTAATCAGCATTATGCGCCTAACAAAACCCCGTTTAAGAAACTTTCAGCTATCAAACCAAACAAGTTATAGGCTACAACGGAATCATATGTTACACATATACCCATTCTAGTATTTGGCAATGGCAAAATCAAAATAATTATAGATTAACAAATAATTCCTCATCCAGATTCATCCCCAAAGGGGTCAAAGTTTGCATCTCCAAAATGTATCTAGACTCGAGTTGTCGCAATTTCCTCTCTCTGTCTCTTCCTCGTTCATTGGCAGGGGCATGATCAATCACATAAAAGGTCATATTTTCCCATTGACTATCATGTGCTAGTTCCATATGTTTTGCTGTGGCATAGCTTCTATCCACGTTTGCAATTGCTCTGATATGTTCTAATATCCGTTTTTTTGTTTCACATATGGTGCTCCCCACATATTTCAGACCACAAGGACATTCCAAAACATATATTGTAAAGCGACTTTTACAAGTTATATGTTGTTTAATGCTTCTGATATCTCCATTCCCTGTGATATATTTTTTTGTGTTTTTAGCAATTCTGCACGCTTTGCAAGTGCCACATTTCCAAAAACCAGGCTTTTGAAGCCAATTGAGCTTTTTCCGAGAACTAAAATGACTTTGGGGGTTATTCCAACTTTGGAGGAGGTGGTAATCCGTCCGAAATGTGACGGATTTACCACCAGCCGTATTACGAGTTCCATAGGATATAATGGACTCGTAATACGGCTGGTGGTATATCCGTCACTTTACCGTCACTTTTGGGACGGATTACCACTTCCTCCAAAGTTGGAATAACCCCCTTTGTGTCAATTTGTCCCGCAATATATGGAAAATGTCACTTACCCAGTGTACATCTGTTCGTGGCATGAGACGCTGCAGATTCACATGCTGTGCATATCCCGCCATCTAGTGTTGGGCTCGGAGTGTTACAAGCTGTTTTTCTTCGAAGAAGTCTTTTCGAGTCACGAGACCGAGGGACTCCTCCCATTTCGGCTCCATTGCGCATGGGCGTCGACTCCATCTTAGATTGTTTTCCCCAAGAGGGTGAGGTAGGAGTTGTGTAATAGTAATAGTGCCCATGCAATGGAGTAAGTATATGTACATAGTGTGATTAAAAAAATGATATATTTACAAATTTATAAATGTACAAGTTTATTTTTATCAACTTATAACGGCTACAGGCTCCCGGGGAGGTGGGAGGGCGCATGTGAATCTGCAGCGTCTCATGCCATGAACAGATGTACACTGGGTAAGTGACATTTTCCGTTCGGTGGCATGTGTAGCTGCAGATACACATGCTGTGCATAGACTAGTAAGCAGTTATCTCCCCAAAAGCGGTGGTTTAGCCTGCAGGAGTTGAAGTTGTTTGAAATAATGTTCGTAGTACTGCCTGTCCTACTGTGGCTTGTTGTGTTGTTAGCACATCCACACAGTAATGTTTAGTGAATGTATAAGGCGTAGACCATGTGGCTGCCTTACAAATTTCTGTCATTGGTATATTTCCTAGAAAGGCCATTGTAGCACCTTTCTTTCTAGTGGAGTGTGACTTTGGTGTAATAGGCAGTTCTCTTTTTGCTTTAACATAACAGGTTTGAATACATTTAACTATCCATCTAGCAATGCCTTGTTTGGATATTGGGTTTCCTGCATGAGGTTTTTGGAAAGCTACAAACAATTGTTTTGTTTTGCGAAATTGTTTGGTTCTATCAATGTAATACATTAGTGCTCTTTTTATGTCTAATGTATGTAAGGCTCTTTCAGCTACAGAGTCTGGTTCTGGAAAAAACACTGGGAGTTCCACTGTTTGATTTAAGTGGAACAGTGATATAACTTTTGGCAAAAATTTTGGATTTGTGCAGAAAACTACTTTATGCTTGTGTATTTGTATAAAGGGTTCCTGTATGGTAAAAGCTTGTATTTCACTTACTCTTCTGAGAGATGTGATGGCTATTAGGAAGGCTACTTTCCAGGTTAAGTATTGCATTTCACACGAGTGCATGGGTTCGAATGGCGGACCCATGAGTCGTGTTAATACAATATTGAGGTTCCACAAAGGAACTGGCGGTGTTCTTGGTGGAATGATCCTTTTTAGCCCCTCCATAAATGCTTTTATGACTGGGATTCTAAATAGTGAAGTTGAATGTGTAATTTGCAGATAGGCTGAAATTGCTGTGAGATGTATTTTAATGGATGAAAAAGCTAACTTAGACTTTTGTAAGTGTAGTAAGTAGCTTATAATGTTTTTGGCGGACGCGTGTAATGGTTGAATTTGATTATGATGACAGTAATAAACAAATCGTTTCCATTTATTTGCGAAGCAATGTCTTGTAGTAGGTTTTCTTGCCTGTTTGATGACCTCCATACATTCTTGTGTAAGGTCTAGATGTCCGAATTCTAAGACTTCAGGAGCCAGATTGCTAGATTGAGCGATGCTGGATTCGGGTGTCTGATCTGTTGTGTGTGTTGAGTTAACAGATCTGGTTTGTTTGGTAGTTTGATATGAGGCACTACTGACAGGTCTAGTAGTGTTGTGTACCAAGGTTGTCGTGCCCAAGTTGGTGCTATTAGTATTAGTTTGAGTTTGTTTTGACTCAATTTGTTTACTAGATACGGAAGGAGTGGGAGAGGGGGAAAAGCGTAAGCAAATATCCCTGACCAACTCATCCATAACGCATTGCCCTTGGAGTGAGGCTGTGGGTACCTGGATGCGAAGTTTTGGCATTTTGCGTTTTCTTTTGTTGCGAATAGGTCTATTTGCCGTGTTCCCCATTTTTGGAAGTAGGTCTGTAGTAACTGAGGATGAATTTCCCATTCGTGGGTTTGTTGGTGATCTCGACTGAGATTGTCTGCCAACTGGTTTTGAATTCCTGGGATGTATTGCGCTATTAAATCAAATCAAATGTGATTGTGAATCGCCCAATGTCAAATCTTCTGTGCTAAGAGACACAGTTGTGATGAGTGTGTCCCTCCCTGTTTGTTTAAGTAATACTTTGTTGTCATATTGTCTGTTTTGACAAGAATGTGTTTGTGAGCTATTAGTGGTTGAAATGCTTTCAACGCTAGAAACACTGCTAGTAATTCTAGCTGATTTATATGAAGTTTTTTCTGCTGAGTGTCCCATTGTCCCTGGATGCTTTGTTGGTTGAGGTGTGCTCCCCACCCTACCATGGAAGCATCTGTTGTGATTACGTATTGAGGCACTGGGTCTTGGAAAGGCCGCCCTTGGTTTAAATTTACAGGTTTCCACCATTGAAGCGAGGTGTGTGTTTGGCGGTCTATCAACACTAGATCTTGAAGTTGACCCTGTGCTTGTGTCCATTGTGTTGCTAGGCACTGTTGTAAGGGCCGCATGTGTAATCTTGCGTTTGGGACAATGGCTATGCATGAGGATATCATGCCTAGTAGTCTCATCACTAATTTTACTTGATACTTTTGGTTTGGGTGCATGCTTTGTATTACGTTTTGGAATGCTTGTACCCTTTGTGGACTTGGAGTGGCAATCTCTTTTTTGTGTTGATTGTTGCTCCTAAGTATTGTTGTATTTGACACGGCTGTAAGTGTGATTTTTAAGTGTGAAGTTTAGTGAGAACCCTAGTTTGTGAAGGGTTTCTATGACGTATTTTGTGTGCTGAAGACACGGTTTCTGAGTGCTGGTTTTGATTAACCAATCGTCTAGATACGGGAATACGTGTATGTGCTGCCTTTTGATATGTGCAGCTCCTACTGCAAGGCATTTTGTAAATACCCTTGGTGCTGTTGTTATCCCGAATGGTAACACTTTGAATTAGTAATATACCCCTTGGATTACAAACCTTAAGTATTTCCTGTGGGAAGGAAGTAAGCATCCTTGAGGTCTAATGCTGACATGTAGTCTTGTTGTTTGAGCAATGGGATTACGTCTTGAAGTGTTACCATGTGAAAGTGATCTGATTTGATGTAAAGATTTAGTATTCTGAGATCTAAGATGGGTCTCAGAGTTTTGTCCTTTTTGGGTATTAGAAAATACAGGGAATAAACACCTGTTCCTTTCAGATGGTTGGGTACCAGTTCTATTGCGTCTTTTTGTAACAACGATTGGACTTCTAGTTGTAATAGATCCAAGTGCTGTATGGACATGTGTGTTCTTGGAGGCACATCTGGTGGTAATTGTAGGAATTCTATGCAATAACCATGTTGGATAATGGCTAGTACCCAGGAGTCTGTTGTTATTTCCTCCCAGTTTGGGTAAAAATCTGTGAGTCTTCCCCCCACTGGTGTTGTGTTGGGGATTTGTGACACTGAAGTCACTGTTTAGTTTGGGGGGGGGGGGGGGGGGGGGGAATCTTTGGAACTTTCCTCTAGTTTTAGGGAGCTGTCCACCTCTGTATTGTCCCCGAAAGACTCCTCTTTGATACTGGCCCTGGTATGTGGGTCTGGTTTGTGAGGCTGAGGGTTCTGTGCTGTGGGCCCGAAATCCCCCTCTAAATTGTGTCTTCCTAAATGTGCCTCTGCTCTGTGGGGAGTAGAGCGCGCCCATGGCCTTGGCCGTATCAGTGTCCTCCTTCAGCTTCTCTATAGCTGTGTCCACCTCCGGCCCAAACAACTGCTGTCCATTAAAAGGCATATTAAGCACAGCCTGTTGGATCTTTGGCTTAAACCCGGAGGTGCGTAGCCATGCATGTCTCCGAATAGTGACTGCTGTATTCACAGTTCTTGCAGCTGTGTCCGCTGCATCCATTGCTGATTGTATCTGGTTGTTCGAGATACTTTGGCCCTCTTCCACCACTTGTTGTGCACGCTTTTGGAACTCCTTGGGCAGAAGTTCTATAAAGTGCTGCATTTCATCCCAATGAGCTCTGTCATATCTTGACAATAAAGCTTGGGAATTGGCAATGCACCATTGATTGGCCACTTGTGCTGCAACTCTTTTTCCAGCTGCATAAAATTTTCTACTTTCCTTGTCGGGTGGTGGTGCATCTCCAGAGGTGTGTGAATTAGCCCTTTTACGTGCTGCGCCCACTACTACTGAGTCAGGTGTCAGTTGTTGTGTGATGTACACGGGGCTGTAGGGGGAGGCTTGTACTTTTTCTCCACCCTAGGTGTGATGGCTCTGCCTTTGACGGGTTCTTGAAATACTTGTTTCACGTGTTTCAACATCCCTGGTAACATTGGGAGACTTTGGTACTGACTGTGTGTCGACGACAAAGTATGAAATAAAAAGTCATCCTCAATGGGTTCAGCATGCAGTGCCACATTGTGAAAAGCCGCCGCTCTGGACACCACCTGTGTGTAGGCAGTACTGTCTTCAGGTGGTGATGGTCTTGCTGGGTAACCGTCGGGACTGTTATCTGACACAGGCGCATCATAAAGATCCCATGCATCTGGGTCATCCTGGCTCATACCTGTGTGCGTTGGAGACTGCACCATAGGTGGGGTAGCAATTGGTGATGATTGCGGTGAGCGTTGTGGTGATGGTGGCGGAGTTACTTGTTTTCCCACCTTTGTCTGTGGTTGTTTATCTTTATCTTGGAAAGCCAGTTTCCTTTTCATCCTTGTAGGAGGGAGAGTTCTTATCTTCCCCGTCTCATTTTGGATATGGAGCCTTCTCTGTGTATAATCTGGTTCCCCTGCTTCTAGCTCTTGTCTGAATTTATGGCTTTTGCATTTGTGTGGAAAGCCCTTGTTCCTCGGTGTAGGAACTTCTTTTCGGCTCCGAAGCCGGATGTTTCAGTATCGAAAACTTTTCTGCAGTCTTTTTCGGCTCCGAAGCCACTTTTTTGAGTTTCGGTGTTCCGATCTCTCGGTGCCGACTCATCTCGGTGCTGGTATTTCAATGTCGAGATTGTTCTGAGCCAGTGTCTCGGGCCGAGTCTGTTCTGTGCTGGTATCTCGACCGGAGTCGGATGACTGACACATGTGTGCCCTTTTTCGGTGCCGATGGACGGTCACCGATTTTTTGGGTTAAGCCATGGCCTGTCGGCGGTGGCGTCCCCTGGGCTTTGATGATTTTTTTGAGTTTTGGCCGGGGCTGTTTTACTCACGGTTTTCGGCGTCTGTTCTGTTTCGGCCTCGTCCGAGTCAGCAATGGAGAAGGTTTCTTCTTCCTCCAAGTCGTGGTGTCCTGACGGCGCCGCCGCCATTTGAAGCCTTCTTGCTCTCCGGTCCCTCAGCGTTTTCCTCGACCGAAATGCGACAGGCCTCACAGGTATCCTCCTTGTGTTCGGGAGACAAACACAAATTACAGACCAAATGTTGATCTGTGTATGGATACTTGTTGTGGCATTCGGGGCAGAAGCGGAATAGGGTCCGTTCCATTAGTCTTTTAGACGCACATGGTCGGGACGACCAGGCCCCGCCCGTGAATCGAAACCCCGAAGGGCCACCGGAGCTCTTCAAAATTCAGTGCCGATCTGCCTTAACTAACCTGATACCGAACACAAACAATACCGTCGAATTTTCCGATATCTAACTAACTTTCCGAACCGAAACACGGAGTGAAGAGGAACACGTCTGAAACCGATGGCGGAAAGAAAACAATCTAAGATGGAGTCGACGCCCATGCGCAATGGAGCCGAAATGGGAGGAGTCCCTCGATCTCATGACTCGAAAAGACTTCTTCGAAGAAAAACAACTTGTAGCACTCCGAGCCCAACACTAGATGGCGGGATATGCACAGCATGTGTATCTGCAGCTACACATGCCATCGAACATAGATATATAAAATACAGAAAGAGAGAGAGAGACAGAGAGCAAGAGAGCGGACAGTGGGAAACAGAGGTGTGAGAGGCTTACCTTACTGGAACAGGTGTCTTAATACTGGTAGTCCCACAACCTCGTCAGCCTTGCCAGCCTCATCACGGCAATAATGTTTCATAAAGGTGTGCCTGTTGGACCATGTTACTGCTCTACACATATGTTGGATGGGCACACCAGCAAACAGAGCTGTGGAGGTGGATACAGCCCTGGTAGAATGGGCCTTAACTCAGCCTTGCAATGGTTTTCCTGCTTGTCTGACACAATTGAAAGGTGGATGCAATCCACCTGACAATGGTTTGTTTCGAAACTGCATGACCCTGTCTGAGGTTACCATATGCCACAAATAATTGACCCCCTTTGCAGATATGATGGATTCTGTGTAAATAGAACTTGAAACATCTTTTGACGTCCAATGAGTGCAATGACTTCTCGCCAACGGTTTGTGGATTTGGGAAATATGTCTGTAGCGCTATTGGCTCATTTAAGTGGAAGTTCAAAGGTACCTTTGTTATAAAGCTGAGATTGAGCCGAAGAATTACCTGGTCTAATTTGAATTAAAGGAAAGGTTCTTTCATGGTAAAATGCCTGAATGTCACTTCGGACCACATATATCAAATTGCTTAATTCGACCATCTGCAAATGCAAAAGTGGCTTTCCAAATGTATGAAAGTTACTGGCAGTCCCATTTTAGGGAATCAAAATTTTTTGTGATTCCCTAAAATTGCGACTTCAAATAGGGAATCGCAATTTGCGATTCCCTAAATAGGAAATCGCAATTAGGGATTTTCTATTTGCTATTCCCTAAACACATGTAACAAGCATTTCCTAAATGCGAAATGGGCATTTAGGAAATGCTACTACCAACAACTCTCAAAGTTGATGGTAACTGTAGGAAAATGCCACTGTTGGCATGGTTCCCCCCTAACTTTTTGCCTTTTTTTGATGATTGAAAGTGTGCTGAGACCCTGCTAACCAGGCTCCAGCATCAGTGTTCTTTCCCTAAAACTGTACCTTTGTCTCCACAATTGGCACAGCCATGTCACACAGAAAAGTCTTGTAAATGGTACCCCAGGTACCAAGGGCCCTGTGGCCAGGGAAGGTCTCTAAGGGCTGCAGCATGTATTATGCCACCATGGGGACCTCTCACTCAGCACATGTACACTGCCTCACAGCTTGTGTGTGCTGGTGGGGAGAAAAAGACTAAGTCGACATGGCACTCCCCTAAGGGTGTCATGCCCACAACCCACTGCCTGCGGCATAGCTAAGTCACCCCTCTAGCAGGCCTTAAGCCCTAAGGCAGGGTGCACTATACCACAGGTGAGGGCATAGCTGCATGAGCACTATACCCCCTACAGTGTCTAAGCCAAATCTTAGACATTGTAAGTGCAGGGTCGCCATAAAGAGTATATGGTCTGTGAGTTTGTCAAACACGCACTCCACAGTTCCATAATGGCTACACTGAATGCTGTGAAGTTTGGTATCGAACTTCTCGACACAATAAATCCACACTGATGCCAGTGTGGGATTTACTGAGAAATGCAGACATAGGGCATCTTAGAGACCAGCTTCTGCCAGCCTGCCACATCCAGACAGGTTTCTGGCCACATGGGCTGAGTGCCTTTGTGCACTCTGTGACCAGGAACAAAGCCTGTCCTGGGTGGGGGTGCTTCACACCTCCCCCTGCAGGAACTGTAACACCTGGCAGTGAGCCTCAAAGGCTCAAGCCTGGTGTTACAGCACCCCAGGGCACTCCAGCTAGTGGAGATGCCCGCCCCTCCGGACACAGCCCACACTTTTGGTGGCAAGTCCAAAGGAGATAATGAGAAAAACAAGGAGGAGTCACCATCCAGCCAGGACAGCCCCTAAGGTGTCCTGAGCTGAGGTGACCCCCTTCCTTAGAAAATCCTCCATCTTGCTTTGGAGGATTTCCCCCAATAGGATTAGGGATGTGCCCCCCCTCCCCAAAGGGAGGAGGCACAAGAAGGGTGTAGCCACCCTCAGGGACAGTAGCCATTGGCTACTGCCCTCCAGCCCTAAACACACCCCTAAATTTAGTATTGAGGGGTGAACCTGAACCCAGGAAAACAGATTTCCTGATGACCCGAACAAGAAGAAGGACTGCTGACCTGAAAGCCCCGCAGAGAAGACGGATTCAACAACTGACTTGGCACCAGCCCTACTGCCCTGTCTCCAGACTCGAAGAACCTGCAACAGCGACGCATTCAGCGGGACCAGCGACTTCTGAGGACTGCCCTGCAAACCCAAAGGACCAAGAAACTCCAGTGGACAGCGGCTCTGTCTAAACAAAGAAACAACCATCTTTAAAGGGACTCCAGCCTCACTCCGGAAGCATGAGTCCCCAACACTCTGCACCTGACGCTCCCGGCTAGTGTGCAGAAAAACAAACACTGCAGAGAGGACCCCCAGGCGACTCCAATGACGTGGACACCCTGAGACGACCTCCCTGCACCCCCAAGGCGACGCCTGCAGAGAGGATCCAGAGGCTCCCCCCTGACCGCGACTGCCCGGTAACAAAGAACCCGATGCCTGGAAAAAACACTGCACCTGCAGCCCCCAGGCCTGAGAGGAACCAACTGTAGGAAAGTACCATCTTGCCTGGCATGTTACCCCCATATTTTACTGTATATATGTTGTTTTAGTTGTATGTGTCACTGGGACCCTGCCAGCCAGGGCCCCAGTGCTCATAAGTGTGCCCTGTATGTGTTCCCTGTGTGATGACACTGTCTCACTGAGGCTCTGCTAACCAGAACCTCAGTGGTTATGCTCTCTCATTTCTTTCCAAATAGTCACTAACAGGCTAGTGACCAATTTCATCAATTTACATTGGCATACTGGAACACCCTTATAATTCCCTAGTATATGGTACTGAGGTACCCAGGGTATTGGGGTTCCAGGAGATCCCTATGGGCTGCAGCATTTCTTTTGCCAGCCATAGGGAGCTCTGACAATTCTTACACAGGCCTGCCATTGCAGCCTGAGTGAAATAACGTCCACGTTATTTCACAGCCATTTACCACTGCACTTGAGTAACTTATAAGTCACCTATATGTCTAACCTTTACCTGGTAAAGGTTGGGTGCTAAGTTACTTAGTGTGTGGGCACCCTGGCACTAGCCAAGGTGCCCCCACATTGTTCAGGGCAAATTCCCCGGACTTTGTGAGTGCGGGGACACCATTACACACGTGCACTATACATATGTCACTACATATGTATAGCGTCACAATGGTAACTCCGAACATGGCCATGTAACATGTCTAAGATCATGGAATTGCCACCCCAATGCCATTCTGGCATTGGGGAGACAATTCCATGACCCCTCAAGTCTCTAGCACAGACCTGGGTACTGCCAAACTACCTTTCCCGGGGTTTCACTGCAGCTGCTGCCAACCCCTCAGACAGGTTTCTGCCCTCCTGGGGTCCAGCCTGGCTTGGCCCAGGAAGACAGAACAAAGGACTTCCTCAGAGAGAGGGTGTTACACCCTCTCCCTTTGGAAAAAGGTGTCAGGGCTGGGGAGGAGTAGCCTCCCCCAGCCTCTGGAAATGCTTTGAATGGGCACAGATGGTGCCCATCTCTGCATAAGCCAGTCTACACCGGTTCAGGGATCCCCCAGCCCTGCTCTGGCGCGAAACTGGACAAAGGAAAGGGGAGTGACCACTCCCCTGACCTGCACCTCCCCAGAGCTCCTCTCCTGTGTGCTCCAGACCTCTGCCATCTTGGAAACAGAGGTGCTGCTGGCACACTGGACTGCTTTGAGTGGCCAGTGCCAGCAGGTGACGTCAGAGACTCCTTATGATAGGCTCTTACCTGTGTTGCTAGCCTATCCTCCTTTCTAAGTAGCCAAACCTCCTTTTCTGGCTATTTAGGGTCTCTTTTGGGGAATTCTTTAGATAACGAATGCAAGAACTCAGAGTTCCTCTGCATCTCTCTCTTCACCTTCTGCCAAGGAATTGACCGCTGACTGCTCTGGACGCCTGCAAAACCGCAACAAAGTAGCAAAGACGACTACTGCAACCTTGTATCGCTGATCCAGCCCCTTTCTCGTCTGCTTTCCTGGTGGTGCATGCTGTGGGGGTAGCCTGCCTCCTCTCTGCACTAGAAGCTCAGAAGAAATCTCCAGTGGGTCGATGGAATCTTCCCCCTGCAACCACAGGCACCAAAAGACTGCATCACCGGTCCTCTGGGGCCCCTCTCAGCACGACGAGCATGGTCCCTGGAACTCAGCAACTCTGTCCAAGTGACTCCCACAGTCCAGTGACTCTTCAGTCCAAGTTTGGTGGAGGTAAGTCCTTGCCTCTGCACGCTAGACTGCATTGCTGGGTACTGCGTGATTTGCAGCTGCTCCGGCTCCTGTGCACTCTTCACAGATTTCCTTTGTGCACAGCCAAGCCTGGGTCCCCGACACTCTAACCTGCAGTGCACGACCTCCTGAGTTGTCCTCCGGCGTCGTGGGACCTTCTTTTGTGACTTCGGGTGAGCTCCGGTTCACTCTTCTTCGTAGTGCCTGTTCCGGCACTTCTGCGGGTGCTGCTTGCTTCTGAGTGGGCTCCTTGTCTTGGTGGGCGCCCCCTCTGTCTCCTCACGCAATTGGCGACATCCTGGTCCCACCTGGGCCACAGCAGCATCCAAAAACCCTAAACGCGACCCTTGCAGCTAGCAAAGCTTGTTTGCGGTCTTTCTGCGTGGAAACACCTCTGCACGCTTCTTCACGACGTGGGACATCCATCCTCCAAAGGGGAAGTTCCTAGTCCTCTTCGTTCTTGCAGAATCCACAGCTTCTACCATCTGGTGGCAGCTCCTTTGCACCCTCAGCTGGCATTTCTTGGGCATCTGCCCAATAACGACTTGAGTGTGACTCTTGGACTTGGTCCCCTTGTTCCACAGGTACTCTCATCTGGAAATCCATCGTTGTTGCATTGCTGGTGTTGGTCTTCCTTGCAGAATTCCCCTATCACGACTTCTGTGCTCTCTGGGGAACTTAGGTGCACTTTGCACCCACATTTCAGGGTCTTGGGGTGGGCTATTTTTCTAACCCTCACTGTTTTCTTACAGTCCCAGTGACCCTCTACAAGCTCACATAGGTTTGGGGTCTATACGTTATTCGCATTCCACTTGTGGAGTATATGGTTTGTGTTGCCCCTATACCTATGTGCTCTCATTGCAATCTATTGTGACTGTACATTGCTTGCATTGCTTTCTATTGCTATTACTGCATATTTTTGGTATTGTGTACATATATCTTGTGTATATTTGGCATCCTCATACTGAGGGTACTCACTGAGATACTTTTGGCATATTGTCATAAAAATAAAGTACCTTTATTTTAGTATATCTGTGTATTGTGTTCTCTTATGATATTGTGCATATGACACCAGTGGTATAGTAGGAGCTTTACACGTCTCCTAGTTCAGCCTAAGCTGCTCTGCTAAGCTACCTTTTCTATCAGCCAAAGCTGCTAGACACCTCTTCTACACTAATAAGGGATACCTGGACCTGGTGCAGAGTGTAAGTACCCCTTGGTACCCACTACAAACCAGGCCAGCCTCCTACACCAACTACCGGTGCAGGAGTGACCAGCAGGTGACCCTCATCGTTGCCTGGCCCGAGAAGCCTCCCTGTGCCCCGTCTGCATCACCAGAGTGACCGCTGGGTCCCTACATTGATTTCTATTCAAAACCCGACACCTACTTTGCACACTGCATCCAGCCGCCCCGGGTGTATTTTGTGCGTCTGTTTGGGACCCCCCGCCACCCCACAGTGCTCTACAAAACCCTCGTGGTCTGCTCCCAGAGGACGCTGGTACTTACCTGCTAGCAGACTGGAACCGGAGCACCACTAGTCTCCATAGGTGCCTATGTTATTTGGGCCCTACTTTGACCTCTGCACCTGACCGGCCCTGTGTTGCTGGTGCTGGGTGTTTGAGGTTGACTTGAACCCCCCTCTGTGGTCTACCTATGCCCCAGAGACTGAGCTTGTAAGTGCTTTACTTACCTGCTAAACAAACTTGTACTTGCCTCCCCCAGGAACTGTTGAGGTTTGCAGTGTCCGCTTTTAAAATAGCTTATTGCCATTTTTGCCAAAACAGTGTTCCTTACTGTTTTAATTCAAAGTTCCACATTTACCTATGCCAAGTACCTTACAATTTATGTACTTACTTGAATTCTGAATCTCGTGGTTCTAAAATAAAGTAAACAATATTTTTCTATATAAAAACCTATTGGCCTGGAGTTAAATCGTTGTGTGTGTTCCCATGTTCTGCCTGTGTGTGTACAACAAATGCTTAACACTACCCTTTGATAAGCCTACTGCTCGACCACACTACCACAAATAGAGCATTAGTATTATCTATTTTTGCCACTATCAACCTCTAAGGGGAACCCTTGGACTCTGTGCACACTATCTCTCCCTTTAAGATAGTATATACAGAGCCAACTTCCCACAGTAACCATGTGCTATTTTAATTTTGTTTTATTAAAATGTATTTTTAGGAGTGCATCAAAGAGGGCCTTCGGCCCTTGGCACCCTTTGTTTTGCATTTCCTAATTTGTGATTTCCTAATAGGAACCATAGGAACGAATGGAGTTTCAATCCCTAATAGCGATTCACTAATAGCAACTGCGATTCTGTAGGAATAGCAATTAGGGAATCACTATTTGTTAAATACCATTTTGCATTCCCTACATAGCGATTTCTTAAAATTCCCTATTAGGGAATGCAAAATGGGATTTTGATAGATGAGACCTAGATGGAGTGCTGCTTTCCAAGTGAGGTATTGGGGTGTCTTAGGAATTGTTTTATGATTCTGGAGGACCATAAAGACTGAGTCATTAAAACGTTTAAATCTGGAAATTGCTGTCAGATGCACTCTGATGGAAGAATGGGTTAATACGGATTGTGCTAAATGTTGTAAATACGGGAGAATATGCTCGGGTGATGATGAGAAAGGATTAATTTTGTTTTATGCACACCAGATGCAAAAGTGCTCCCATTTGCATTTGTAGGTTTTGTTAGTGGTATCTGCCCTTGCTCTGGCCAGTATTTCCATGCAGTCTGAAGGAATGTCTAGCATGGAAAACTCACTGAACTCAGGAGCCAGGCTGATAAGTGTAGCAATGTCGGGTTGGGATGGCGGACCTGTCCCTGGCTCATTTGTCAACAGTGTTGGTATTGATTTGAGCTGCACGTGAGGTTGTTTGTTCAGGAGGAAAATTGGTTACTTACTTGTAACTGTGGCTCTCCATTATTGGTATCTTTCATAGATTCAAATGCTTGAATCATCGCTGTCATCGAGGTGACATTTAATGAGCCAGTGATTTTGAAAACCTTTTTTCCTAACCCACAGACGGTAGCAGAAAAAGCGTTGCACTCGGATATTAAGAGGTGTTTGAAATTTTATCTTCAAAGAAAGCGGGACATCCGCAAATCAGACCAGTTATTTGTGGCCTTTGGGGATGCGAGGAAGGGTTCCCTGGTATCTAAACAGACTATTGCCAGCTGGATCGGCCTGGCAATACAATTCTGTCATGCCCAGGCTGGAAAGATGCTCCACAACGAGGTTAGAGCCCACTCTACCAGGGCGGTGGCCACATCAGCAGCGCTCTTCGCAGGAGTGCCCTTGCAGCACATTTGTAGAGTGGCCACATTGTCCAGCCAACATACATTCACAAGACACTACTGTCTCGAAGAGACAAATAACATGGACACAGTGGTTGGACAAGTAGTGACGAGGCATCTATTCTGTTAAGGGGAGCCTCTCTGATCATCCCACCTTCCACTGAAAGGGTATGTGAACTACGTTTCCTTAATCTGGTCAATGTTAACTTTTCTGGTTATAATGATTACTGTTATTATTATGATTAGCGTGATGTTTATTGTGGTGTTGGTGATTATGATTATCATTATTATACTTATCTTCCTGGAAAGACTGAGGTATTGCTGTCTAATATTAGCTAGGAGTAGAATTACTCCTATTATTATTATCATTATTGTTACACAGCTATTTCCTAGTTTAGGCACTACTACTGCTCGCTACTCTGATTCAAGCATGTGAATCTATGAAAGATCCAATACTGGAGAAGAAAATTGGTTACCTGTAACTGTTTTTCTCCAGTATTGGTATCTTTCATAGATTCACACGCGACCCACCCTCCTCCCCCCAGAGGCTCACCTTACAGGTAACCTTCTTGCTTCACACTTGTACTAGAAAATCTGAGGGAAACAGCCTCTGTTGGGAGTGTTGACGCCTGATTGGCTGTAGCTCAAGTTTTTCTTTTTTTTTATATAAAAGAACATGGATGGGCTACAACAATGCCTATTTGGGCCATTGGGGCCTAGTGTGTTACACTTACTGCTGTATGTATTTGAAGTTACATTGCGAGTCCCACCTCGACGACGGGGACGATTCAAGCCTGTGAATCTATGAAAGATCCAATACTGGTGAACTCCGTGAACCAAAACTGTCTGGGCTATCTTGAAGCAATGAGGAGCACTGTGCAGGGATGCAGGGCTCTCTCTTCATTTTCATGAGAAAGCTTGTAATCAATGGGATAAGGGGACAAACGTAAGCATAGATGTCGGACCATCGAACAAGCCTTGGGTCTTCAGCCATTGCTTGTCCAATTCCTCTTGGAGAAGCTGCATCCGTAGAAAGTTCGGAATAAGGTGAATGCACAAAGAAAGCATTCCAAGGGGCGGTTTGTATATGCGGACAGAAACTGACTTTTTTGTGGGTAATCTCGTCTCTAGTTGTCAAATTTGTATTTGTCTGTCTTGTGTGGCGAAAGCATTGTTCCGGATTGTGTCCAAGAATGCTCCTAGGTATGTCAAGGTGGATGTCTGATTCAAGTGAGATTTGTGAACGTTGAACGTTGATTGTGAGACCTAGTCTCCAGAACAAAGTTAGACAGATTGTTGTGGCCTTTACTGTTTTTGTTGGTGAGTCTGTGCTTTTATCAGCCAGTCGTCCAGGTATGGAAAGACCTGAATAGCCAGCCTGCCTAAGATAGGCTACCACTGGAGCTAAGACTTGAGTGAAAAGGCGCAGTGCTGATTTTAGTCCAAATGGGAGGACTGTAAACTGGTAGTGTGTGCCGGCTGCCTTGAATCGCAGCAACCTGTGGTGTTTCTGGTAAATTGGTAAATTAAAGTATGCGTCCTGAAGGTCTAAGGCCATCATATGATCTCAAACTGAGAAGGTCAAGAATATCCTGGAGTGTCACTATGCGGGAAGATTGTTTCTTCAGGAACGTTTAATTTGTGGAGGTCTAGAATGGGGCGCCAATGTCCTGACTTCCTGCAAATGAGGAAGAAACAAGAGTAAAACCCCATTGCCCTCTGTGGTTCTGGACAACTTATATCTCTCTCCTTCTCCTAGCATGGTGGATACCTGCATGAGAAGTTGTTTTATGTGTGGAGGGAGTGGTTCCCTTGGCAGGGTATTTGGCGAGGTTTATATAAACTCCAGGGCAGGACCCCATGCAATCAGACTGAGCACCCACTTGTCTGATGCAAATAGGGACCATTGATGGAAATGATGCGACATCTGACCCACCAGTAGAGTGGGCGTGTTGAGTGGGGTAGCTGGCATTATGGATGGGTCAGTGTTTTCTGTCGGAATCTTTGCCTCAGAAAGAAATCTTTCCTCTAGTTGAGTGTCTATATGCTGCTGTTGGTGGTTTTCTGTAAGTCTGTTGTTGTTGAGGATATTGTTGATGGTACTGAATCTGACCAGACTGGTATTGGTTTCTGTAGGGTTGATACCCACCTCCTTAGGGATATGCTCCTCTGCACCCAACTCCTCGAAGTGGCTTCTTCCGAAACTGAAGAGTTCCCAGAGACTTTGCAGTGCCACTTCCACATGCTTACCGAACAACGATTTGCCATCAAAAGGTAAGTCTAGTATTTTACTTTAGACCTCCGGGCAGAAAGATGTGGCTTTTAGCCATCCTTGTCTACATCGGACCACCGTACCAGCGTGCAGCCTGAATCCTGTTGCTGAGATAACAATAGAACAATCTATGATCTCAGCTGATGTTCTTTTTTCCTTTTTGGAGGATCTTAAGGGCTTCTATTTTGGTGTTTTCAGGCATGAGCTCAATGGATGTAGAACAGTCTGACCACATTTGGTGTTCATAGTGGCCTAATATTGCCAGAGAATTTGCCACCCTAACTGTTTCTGTTCCCACAGAAGAGAATTTCTTTCCAATGTTATCGAGCCTTTGACCATCTTTGTCAGGAGGTGCAGAGATTTGAGGGGAAGGATTCTTGGAGTGACGTTAGGCCGTTTGGGATACCTTGTTTTGGTAGGCCGATTAAGCACAGTGCAGAGTCTTCAGGAGCTTTGTATTTTTTTAATTTTTTTTAATCAAGTCTGGGGATGACTGCAGATACTGTAGCCGGATGTTTCATGATTTCGAGGCCTTCTTGCCAAATAAAGTCAATGATAGAGATGGTCCGAACAGATTTTTGGTGGGCTCTTTAAAATCGTAAAAGGAAGCATTCTGCTTGTTTGGTGAGAAGTGGAAGCTCAAACCTCTAGCAGCTCTTTCCATCAGATTATGGAATCCGCAGATATCCTCTGGTGGGGAATCTGTTGTTGCCAGTACTGGAGGGGATGAAGTTGGGATTAGACAATTATGCCATTCATTAGGGATTGAAGCACTGTCCCATATTTCCCCTTCCTCTCTCTCTCCATCCATGGAAGGAGGGTCATCAGCTGGAGGGTTATCTATTATAGTAGCTACCTACGGAAGTGAGGTTGCAGAAGCAGTTAGAATTCTTGATGGTTGGGACAGAGGCGTTTGTAGCTGAGGAGATGGTCCTGTCTGCTTTGAGGGAGCTGTGTCATCCAGTTCAGGAAACCTGTGATAGTACTCTTGAGAGTATATTCTGCAAGCTGTTCACTAAAGACATAGGAATTTGGATAAATGGTTGCTAAGATGGCTATTCCTGCTAGTACTGATCAGATTGCTATCCAGCAGTGTAAAAGCATTCATCATAGTATTGCCCTTCATCATCTTCAATCTCCTGGCACTTGACCTGAAGCTCTGATGGGTTACGAGCCACCCCAAAGGGGACGTCTTCTATATCATCGTCTAGAAGATGTGCTGGTGGAAGAGATGAAACTTTACTGGGTGAGGTGTGGGCTGGAAGAATTTCTGTAGGAGATGTATTCCTTGGATCAACCAATGACAAAGGCAGAAATTATGTTTTTGTCAATGATGTGGATTTCAGTGGTGTCAAATGTTCCTTCATCGATGGCTCCCTAGTCAGTGAATCTCCAACAGTTGGTCCCTCGTCATCAATGGGTCCCTCGTCCACAGTAACTTCGCTGATAGTCTGTCGTCATTGGGCCTTAGGGATGGGCCACAAAGAAAGTGATTTTCTCGGCGTGACTGTCTGCTTCAGGATTCTTGCCGGTATAATAGTGGTCGACGACAACGGTGATGATGAAATGATCATGGGTGTTGCAGCTGTAGTTAACGTCGACATTTACGTTGTGTAGTCATCATCAAGGTGGTCGTTGAAAATGTTACCGGGAATTGGAATATTGATTTCGTCGTCTACAGTAGGCCTTCTTAGTCTGAGCCTTTTTTTAGGGAAGGAGAAGGTGGCTCTAAACTAATCTTTTCTACAGGAATTTCTTCCTTTTTTTAGATGGATGTTCCTCGTGTGTTTTTTTCTTGTCCAGAAGAGCTGAGGGGAGATTTTTTCATAGCTTTACGAGGTGGTGCTGAAGACCGTATTTCACCAGACCTATCCCCTTTTCTTGGATGTCACAGTCTTTAAAGACTCAACACTTTCCTCTTCAGATAGAGGGCATTCCTTAATTTTTAACTTCTGGAGCCAAAGTAAAAGTCTACATTCCCTGTCTCTAAGCGTTTTCTGTGAAAAGGTGCAACACATTTTGCAATCTCACTTTGTGCTCTGGATGGAGGCAATATATACAATCTTTTGCGGGTCATCAGAATGGAGCCTCTTTTTGCCTGCAGGTGTCCAGTCAGAAGTTCTGAAGAGAAATCTTCTCTTCTCAAGGATTTGTAATAAGTACTGAAAACTGAGCAGAGCTCAGGGAGACTCCTGTTACACGAAGTGCAGTAGAAAATCTGAGGGACTCAGTCTCTCTTGAGCATGTTCTAGAGTCTGCTGTTGCCATGAAAGAACTTGTTTGCCCAAGCTGAAGCACCTTGGTTAATACATTGGTCTTTACTCCACAAGCAGGGAGCTGAAGATCAAGAATCTCCACCGTCCTCCCAATAGCTGTTGCAAATGAAGTACTTCCTTCTGTAGCAGGGCATGGAGGCAAAACCAATCCAGAGTCCAGGGAAGTATCCAGACTACTAGAATCCTAGAGATCTTCATACTAGTTATCCTTGTGATAGGGCCGGCAAACGTGTTCAAGCATCACAGCCACCATAATCAGAATCTGTGCCAAACAATTCATGGAGGACATGAGCACTAGCCAAGATAAAGGGCACTGTTTTAGAATCAGAAGAATAACTAGATGGCTGCAGCTCAGCCAAGGTAACACACAGCTTCAGCCAAGGTCAGGGCAGTGCCACCGCAGCATCGGACAGCACTTTAGGCTGGCTGTCGTCATCTGGAGTCAATGGTACTGGTGGAGGAAGTTAGTACCAAGGTAATTCCGGAACGGGGAATTAATCCAGAAGGCTCAACCGGCCATGAGGGTGGATTCCCCCAGTGGAAATTCAGTTGGGAGGCCTCTCTGCTCCTTGGGGCCCACAATTGTGTCAAGGGGAGCCAGTAATGTGCCAAAAAGCAGCAGCATGGGTTCAGAGAATTCCTTGATTTGCAGCATCATCAACTGTTCTGGAAATTCAGATTGCCGTGGGACAAGGGTCAGAATTGTATCCCAAGGCAAACAGCATCAGACGAGAGACTGGAATGCACAGTGATGCCCTCACGTCTTCTTAGGAGATTGAGAATGGTGAAATGCGTTCAAGTTCCACTCTCTTGTGTTTCTTCTTTTCCTTGCCCAAGGATTTGGAACTCAATGATGATTTGTCACAGGAATGAACTTGGGAGCAGGAGTGGGACCGTCCTTTCGACCATGACAAGTCATGATATGGAGTCTTGCAGTGCTTGCCACGAATGCCTTCGCTTCTCAATCCTGAATAGCCTAAGAATGTATCAAGGCACAGTCATTGCAGGCCTTGGAGTTGTGGTCCGACTCCAGGCACCACAGGCGAACCACATGAGTCTATCACAGATGACTAAAACAGACATTTGTTTGCGGCATTCCCCACAAGGTTTAAACCCTGTGAATTTGCCAGGTGAAATTGTTCTGGCACACTGTAGAAAATTTACAAAAGAGTAGTATGAAAAGAGACTACTCCAGGTAGCTCCAGATCTGCGTCTGTTGGCATAGAAAGTAAGGAACTGATGTCATGGTGCAGGGGTGGCTCTTATATATGGCTCTGAATGTCACTTGTGGAGCAGAACGACAAAGAGAAGCACAACACCAACCCGGTGGGAAGCAGAGGTGCTGCTCAAGATTTTGGGGATCTAGCCTGATGCCTGGGTGAATATTCAAAAGGTTAGGAATTTGAGGTTAGAAGTAGCTATCAGAAGTTGGGTTTAATTTATACCAAAGATACAGGCAATTCTAGTACCTCAGGTCCTCTACTGAGAACTCGCTACCGGAAGTTGGTATTAATTTCTACGAACGGGTACAGGCAATTACAGGACCTCAGCTCCTCTACTGACAACAGCTTAAAAGAAATACCAAGGGACTGCTGGGAAGCAATCAAGAGTAAAACTGCATCAGAGGTGCCAAAATCATATACCCAAACCAAGGGATCCAGACCAAGGGACCATTTCGCAATGCACATAACAGAGCAAATCCACATCAACCTATCTTCAAGGCAGTAAAATTCTCAACTAATGAATCAAAATTAACTCGAGAGGGCATGAAAACTGAACCTAATACAGATCCAGTCTGACACGAATGTCGAAGCAGGTGGTGTGGCCTTAAATGGCAAATATAATAAATAAATAAACAAAGAGGCATCAGCTTGTAGATGGAGTTGACTGGTGCCAGGAAAAAGCCACCAGCAGATACACAGTTGAAGTGAATGCAGGCACCCTGGGTCCTGAAGGCGCCAGAGGGAGCCCAAGCAGGGCATAGTTATGACAGTGTGGATAAAAGCCACCACTTTCGTGGGGTCAACACTACGATCTTGAAAAACTGCACAGACATCAAGCAAACGTCCACTAGTGTAAGACACTGCTCCGTAGCTCTAAACTTAAAGCGTGAGGACTTTAGAAGGAAAAATGCCACATAAACTGTCCAGAGATTGGGTCCTGCAGAAGCACTGACATGGATCGTCTGTGTGCTCTCCAGATGTATAAGAAGGTCCCCACCAGGTCTTAAGAGCGCGAAACGCAACAGGACGCAACCAGTAATGGCCTCGACATGTGCACAGAGTGCATACTCAATAGACATGTGAAACTGAAGAACAGTCTCAGGAACTCCAGGAATGACACATATGAAAACCTGACCTCTTCTTCAGTTGCATTTTACCCTAAAAACTGTAAAGCAGTAAAATATTAGGAGAATTTTGGAACTGAAAAATTCTGGATTTGCGAAAGAGGGGGAAAAAGAACTGGCATTAGAGCATCAGGGTGGCAACATTTAGGTCTCTGTGACATCATATTCAGGGAAGCACCAGAGTAGAGCCTGGACTAGTGACACCAGCCTTCGGTGCAGTACTACTAGTTCAACTTTTCTGGATCCAGCATTGAGAAGATTCAAGAGCTGAAGAATCTTCAGCTAGAAGTAACCACTTCACAGGAGATGCACAGGTCAAAATAAAGCATGAAATGGATGAGACTATTGGTAAGCATGGTGAGGGAGTGAAGCTTGCACACGCAGGGGAACAGGCACATATATTCAAGTTTTGTGTTTGTTTTAGAAGCCTTTGTCATTGGTGGGAGACCACAACAACAAATTACTTTTTTTTCAGATCTCAGCTGGCAGAAAGGAAGGTGAATGGGAGAGAAGAGGAGACGGGAAGATGACCGAGTTTCTAAGAATTGTGTCTTTTTTAGCACTTATTCACACACACACACATATATATATATATATATATATATATATATATATATATATATATAGAGAGAGAGAGAGAGAAGCCACAGATATGTGTAGAGGTGGTAAAAAGAGGAAGATAATATAGGCAAAAGAGCAGCAAGGAATGGTCAGGAGGTGGCAAATTAGCTACCAAACAATAGATACAAAGAGACCACTACTGAAGATTTCACTAACGTTCAACACATTTTTGTACCAAACAACCTCTTGTTGTGTCCTTCTTCCTATTATTATTTCACACTTACCTTAACCCATTGCTCTGGTTTAATATTCTTTAACACCACAGTAAGCTGGGGTTTGTCCATCAGCACTTGTTCTATGGCCTGGTTTGGTTTTTCACTCGTACAAATACTGATAGGGACCATCCACTGTGGCTGCTCCTTACCTGAAAACAAAGCCACATGAAACTGCTATTTAAATGTAGGGGTTACAATATATCTAAATTTGAAGGGAATGACAATGCGAAAAATGATAGTTCTGCTCCCTCAAAAAGAGCATTCAAAACAATATTGTTACATAACAATATTTGCCTTAATCTAGAAGGCATTCACAAAATGTTACTTTGCTCAAAGGGAGTAAGAAGCAGATGAAAAATTAGGGCTACTTAACTCCCATTTTAAAGAATGTTATGGTCCTGTTCTAATTAGAGCTTTAGTACTGGCAATTCCTTTATAAGGCATCATGTTCTACATTCCTATTTGCCTATCTCAAAGCCACACAAGGACAGTTCAAGATGTGATATCAATGATTTATCTCTGGGCATGCAAGTCCTTTCTGTTCTTTTTTAGAGGACTTTAGTGAACAGTGCTCAACACATTTAGAGCGCAATATTTCCATTAAACAGCAGTAATCAAAGGTCCCTTTTGCAGATTTCAAAACGAGTGGTATACATTTTTTTTTAAAACACAAGTTGTCACTTTACCAGTATATGGTCCACTGGCACAGAACTTCTTCTGGGTTAATGTTATCACTCGTTCCTCATCATGCTGAAAATGCATTAGGAAGAATTCAGTTCTTAAAATTATCTTATAGATATACAGATTTTTCATCATATTACCACTGCCAGTTTCAAACAACCCACTAATCACACAGCTACTCTCACATTCTTCATCATGCAGTGTTGTGCATTCAATGAACCATGTAGAGACTTCTGCTATCGTACTTTATTTCCACTGTACAAGATATTAGCACTCACTCCAATGTCTTTATATAACCATCTAGAAAGCACACAACTCCTGGACTCATAATTAGGGCCAGGAGACATTTAAATTCAACAAATTTCACAACTTAGTGAAGTGTGTGGACTTTGCAGATGGGTAAAGGTGTGAAACGTTTAAGGCAAAAAAACAAAAAAACAAAAAAAAAAAAACATATTAAGAAAATCCTCCTCCTAAAAGAGGCTACAACTGCCAGATTTAGAATGCTAAAGTGAGGATTTATAGCATCATGAACAACATGGAATTACAGGTCTCTTGTGACGTTATGAAATTCAGAAACACGGGAAAACGAACTAATGGTAAGTTGCTGTTTCTTCACCATTATAAGAGCTTTCAGATTCCCATACCTGAATTCAGACTACCTAAGCAGTACTATAATCAACATAATGTGCAGAATGAAGTTCACCCTAGTGAAACAAGTTACACAGCACTGTATCCTCAACTGCGGTCTCAGATTTCAGCCATATGTGAAAGCAGTAATACTTGGTAAACGTTTGGGAGGAGGCCCACGTTGCTGCTTTGCAATGTATTGCAGGATCATGCCTCTGAATCAAAGGCTGTCAAGCCTTGATGTGGCAGAAGTTCATATAAGCTAGGATCCATCAGAAATTGCCTTGTTGTGATAAGGAACAACTTTTTGTTTTTTAAAGTTGCCAAAAAAAGCGTAGAGCTGATCTGACATGTGAAAATCCTTATCATTGTCAATGGACAATTTCAGGCACTACATAATGCCCAAAGAATGTAGAGCTCCCTCTGCTGAGGAAGAGGGCTGCTGAAAGAAAATTGGCAAGTGAATCTTTCTGTTGAAGTTAAATGTCAAAACCACACTAGATGTCATATTGTTCTTTTTAAATTTGATGTAAGGCAACCGGATTGAAAACATCTTGATCTCTCAAACTCTTCTGGCTGACTTTGTCAAGAGAGTGAGTTTTCCTTTACGGACTGACTGGAGAGAGTTTCATGGGAGCCTAAAGAACAGTATTCAGTTCCCAAAGAGTTTGAATCTTGGCTAGAAGAGGGAGACTGATTTTATAAATCAGCGTACTGGAGAACAAGGATGGAGTACCAGTTGACCTAAGATGCTACAGATAGATGAACAGGCCAGACTCAGCTAATGCAGCAAATATCATAAGATTTTTTGAGGAATCGCAGTTAACGGGTAATTGTGCTGAGAAACAACAAATATGAAGAATTGTTCCATTTAGTAATCATTTAGTGAATCATATTCAGGTCTGAAACCAGACTATGATGATGTACTTGTCCTCAGTTCTTAGTGAAGAGATAGGCCTTCACTTTGAATCGGATCAGTCTGTCAACAGAAAGATTCCAAAGGTCTGAACCAGAATAGACTAGCCCATGCAGGAGGGATCAACACAAGTTTGCAAGGCTCTATTCATCTTAAGTAGGAACTTCAGGATGGAAGTAATCTATAGAAAAGCATAAGTATAGATCTCCAACATCTGCTTCACAGTACACGGCTTGCTGGCAACAGACTGTCATTTGATGTGCTATGTTGTTGCCAAGAGATCCACCGGGGATATTCCCCACTTCTGAAAAACTAGATGTAGTTGCCTTGTGTCATGTTCTTACTTGTGACATTAGGAATCTCATCTGCTCAGCGATCTGCTACAGCACTGTTCAAGCCTGAAAGATCCACTTTAAATGAGTCTGTGTCACAATGTCAAAGCCGTACTTATTTAGTCAGAGATGGGGACGTTTTTCAACTCTGTTTTGCAATGCAATAAAGAGTTGTAAATGCAGAGCCTTCTGGTGAAAAGTGCAGAAGGCCTTCAGAGTGAGGGACCGCCCTCTGAATTAAAATACTGATGTGCAGGGTTTCGCTTGCGGGTTCCAGAGACCCTTTGAGGGAGGCAACCCTGTCAAAATGAAGTTCGACTATGTATAGGTCCTGGCCCACAAATGTGTTTGTGTTTCCACCATGATGGAGTGCATTTGTCTTTGAGGGTGATTTACACTTGTTTGTCTAACTTGACTGTGACCTGATGACAATGGATCTGTAAGTGGCATCATCCACAGCCTGCAGAGAGGCACAAGAAGAATACAACAAATAATACTGCGAACAGCACTGTGTCTGTGAACTGAACTATGTTGCTGTATGTGAACAGAATGTACCAAAGCTAGAAATATCTATGCCTGCTCCTTTCGACATATCAATTCATAGACATGCTCTTACAAATATAGCTCACTGGTTGGAAAGAATAATGGACTTCTTCACACAGAGTGAGACACAACCTGTTCAAGATGCATTGGGCAGTGTGCACTGCCCGAGTAGCTTTATGGAACGTGGAGACAATGATGAACCACTCAAAGTATACAATGAATTGTGCCCCAAGACACCTCAGGTAGGCTGCCAATTGGACCAGCACTTTCTAAACACCCTCTGGAAAGTTTCAGACTAAATGGCATTTGGATCTGTACTTGAAGGGCTGGTAATCTACCACAAACTGATGTTACTTCTATTTCAAATGCACTGGGCTATGAAAACAAGCAGAAAGTCTCCAGCAAAGACTGGATATGTCGTGGACAGAGGTCAACCTTAAGCATTGTTGTTTGATTAATTTGTTGAGCACGCACCCAAAAATGCAGGATTGGATGCCATGCTCCGATTTTTTGTGAATAAAGAACTTTGAATAGGAACCTGGATGCCCCTGCTCAGTTTATATAGGGCACCTGTGAAGACCTTTGAGGATTTCGATCTGCACGACTTGCAAATTGGCAGGACGTTCCTTAATTGATGGCCTTGGTGGTGACTGGATGACAAACTACTCAATGTCTGAAATCCAAGATCTGAAGTGGTGTTATCACCTTACATCAGGTCAGGTATCCCCTATTAGTGAAGTGTAAGCAGTGTCTAGGAAGCCAGGGCTCTCTAGAGGTAGCAGTGGATGAGCAGCCAAGACTTATCTGGGAGACATGCAAAGTTTATGCAATACCACTATAACCACACAGCACTTACACACATGAAAGAACCAACCATTGTTACAAAAATAAAGGTACATTAATATTGTAACACACATACTAGAATACTGAAGAGGCAATCCCCCAACTCGAGGCAAGTGAACACGCTATTATATACACATTAGCAATCAGTAAATAGCAAAGAAAGCAATAGGCACTGGTAAAAGCAACAGCAATTAGTGAGGGCCCTGGGGAGGGCCAAACCATATTCTAAAATAGTGGAATGTGAAAGGCAGCCCCCACCCAAGGAAGTGGAATCTGTAAAAGGGAGCTGGAGGAACTAGGAACCCCCAAGATGCGAATACCAGAGTGACTCCCAACAACCAAGAGAGTAGAGGTAAGTACCTGGTTTTCCCCAAAACCAACAGGAGGATTTTGGAAAAGGATTGCGCAAGACCCAACCAAGATTGGAAGAACCCAAAGGTGGATTCTGACGGAAGAGGACCTGCAAAGGAAGGGGAACAAGTTGAGTTTGTGATGGAGTGTCCGGTTGTGGCAGGAGCCACAACCCACCCTTCTGTGGATGCAGGAAAAGGTCCACAGTGGACGAAAAACATCAGCAGTGCAGCACAGAGGCTGAAGAGGAGTCCCAGAAGTGATGTTGCTTGTTGGCGGTCGAGATTCAGTCGGTCAGCGGTGCCGGAAAACCACCAACAAGCCTTGGCAAATGCAAGAGTTGGAGAAGAAGGTTTGCAAGACTGAAGAGGACCAGCAGGGTCCAGGGGACTCGACCCAAGGAGGGGAGTCAGGAGTGACCCCCACCGGCAACCCACTAGCAGCAGGCACAGGAGACGCAGTGAGGTCTACTCCGCACACCTGGAGAGGAGCCCCACGTTGCTGGAGCAGCAGGCAAGAGACATAGCTTTGCAGGAAGGAGTGCTGGGGGCCGGGGCTACAAGGAGCCTGAAGATCCCTTGGAGGAGGAACAAAAAAGCTTTGGTAGCTGCATGAGTCGCCATGCACAGGGGTACTGTCCGGTAAGGTAAGGCCAGGGGTTACCGTCTCCCAAGTTGGACAGCTGGTAGAAAGGACAAAGGGGACCACTCCAGACCACCAACTGTGATGCAAGATCCACACAGGTCTGGAGGAGAGCAGATCCATGCAGCATGTCATCGTTGCAGTTGGTGCCTGCAGATGCAGGGGAGTGACACCTTCCCTCCAAGGGAGATTCCTTATTACTTCTTGTGCAGGCTGAAGATTCGTCGCCCTCACAGAATGCACAGCCGAGGAAATATTTCAGTTGCTGGAAGGAGCCAGAGAAACAAAGTTGCAGAGCGGAGTCGTCGCTGAAGTTCCAGATGAACGAGTTACTTACCTTCGGTAAAGACTTTTCTGGTGGATACATTAGCTACCTGTGGATTCCTCACCTAATGAATACTCCCATTGCGCCAGCATTCAACGGAAATCTTCTTCCTAGCTTCTGCACGTCGACGAGGACGTCACATTTGCCCACGCGACGCCATCTGACGTCATACAGGCAATAAGAGGTCCTCGCCGACGTCAGTACCAACATTTTTTACATGCCTGAGAATAACAGGCCATTGAGATAAAAGAACAAATAGCAATATTTAATGATATTCCAAATAAATACATCATTCTAAGAACGTAATTCTTCTTTTTTTTTTTAAATAAATAAATATATGAGCAATATATATATATACATATGAACACATATACAGAATATATACAAGTCCTCAAAACCAAGAGGAGCACACTCAAGAATTACTTGGTTAGACCAGACAGGCAACAGGGAGGCGGGTGGGACCGTGAGGAATCCACAGGTAGCTAATGTATCCACCAGAAAAGTCGTTACCGAAGGTAAGTAACTCGTTCTTCCGATGGATACAACTACCTGTGGATTCCTCACCTAATGAATAGAGTCCCAAAGCAGTACCGCGCTCGGTGGTGGGTGCCTGAATGGTCAAACCAAGAAATCCTGCAGCACTGACCGTGCAAAATGGCCGTCCCTTCTGACCTCAGAGTCCAAACAGTAATGTTTCGCAAAAGTGTGAAGGGACGACCAAGTTGCGGCCTTACAGATGTCAACCACAGGAACACCTCTGGCCAAGGCCGAAGTGGCCGACTTAGCTCTGGTGGAATGAGCTCTAATACCATCAGGAGGATCCTTCTTTGCTAAAGAGTAACACATTTTAATGCAAAGAACAACCCACCTGGAGAGTGTTCTCTTGTGGACTGCCTTTCCTCTCTTCTTTCCCACGTATCCGATGAAAAGCTGATCCTCCAGCCTGAAATCCTTTGTCCTGTCTATGTAAAAGCTTAGCGCCCTCTTTGGGTCCAAACGGTGTAGTCTCTCTTCTTCCTTTGAAGGATGAGGCAGAGGATAGAACGTGGACAGAGTAATTGTCTGGGCCAAATGAAAGGGTGAAACAACCTTCAGAAGGAAAGCAGCCTTGGTTCTCAACACCACCTTGTCCCCATAAAAAGTTGTATAAGGGGGTTTTACCGATAAAGCCTGCAACTCACTCACTCTCCTTGCAGAAGTTATAGCAACCAGGAAAACTGTTTTAAGAACTAACAATCTTAAGGGGCAAGAATGCATAGGCTCAAAAGGGGACCCCATAAGGAAAGTTAGGACCAAGGACAAATCCCATTGAGGCATAACGAAAGGAGTTGGAGGGAATTTATTCATAAGGCCCTTCAAGAATCTAAGTACTATAGGAGATTTAAATAACGAAGGCTGGTCAGGAAGACAAATGAAGGCTGACAAAGCAGACAAGTAACCCTTAACAGTAGCCACTGCACAACCCCTCTGTGCTAAAGACAAAGCAAAAGATAAAACGTCTGACAAATGAGCACGTAAGGGATCAATCGGTCTCTCTCCACACCATACCACAAATTTAGACCACCTATTAGCGTAGATAGATTTAGTGGCGTGTCGCCTGGCCGCTATGATAACATCCACTACCTCAGGCGGGAGAGAGAAGGAACTCCGGTTGCCCCGTTCAATCTCCAGACATGAAGGTGCAGACTCTGGAGGTTGGGGTGTAAAACCTGCCCCTGCGACTGCAAGAGGAGGTCTGCCCTGAGAGGGAGACGGAGCGGAGGGCACAGTGAGAGTTGGAGAAGGTCGGAATACCACACCCTCCTTGGCCAATCCGGAGCAATTAAGATTACTTGGGCCCGGTCTTGGCATATTTTCCTCAATACTCGAGGACTCAAGGGTATGGGGGAAACACGTAAAGCAACTGGTAGCACCAGTTCCTCTGAAACACGTCCCCCAACGCTCCTTGCACCGGATACTGGAGGCTGCAGAATAACGGGCAGTGCGAATTCTCCCGGGTGGCAAACAGATCTATCCGAGGAAACCCCCACATCTGGAAGATTAACCGGACTTGATCTGGATGGAGACGCCACTCGTGGTCGGCGGAGAAATGGCGACTGAGATTGTCCGTACGTACATTCAAGACTCCGGCCAGATGATTTGCTACCAAGCGAATCTGATGGTCCTTTGCCCAGGACCATAGTCGAAGAGCTTCTCTGCAGAGAAGGTACGACCCCACTCCTCCCTGTTTGTTTATATACCACATCACGGTAGTGTTGTCCGTCAGGACCTGAACCGACTGACCGCGAAAGGATGGGAGGAAGGCCTTGAGAGCCAGACGTACAGCCCGTAACTCTAACAGATTGATATGAAACATCTGTTCCTCTGCAGACCAAAGCCCTTTGATCTCCAGGTCCCCCAGATGAGCTCCCCACCCTAGAGTGGGAGCATCCGTTATGACCGTGGTCACTGGTGGAGGCTGCGTGAACGGCCTTCCCTGGGAAAGATTGTCGTCCGCAATCCACCACTTCAAATCCGTGGCAGCATCTCTGGAGACCATGACAGAACCTTCAAGATCCCCTTTGTGTTGAGACCACTGCCTTCGGAGGCACCACTGAAGAGCCCTCATGTGCCAGCGAGCATGAGTGACCAACAGTATGCAGGAGGCAAACAGACCGAGCAGACGTAGGACCTTGAGGACTGGAATGACCGCTCCACTTTGAAACATTGGAACCAACGCCTGAATGTCTTGCATCCGCTGAGGCGGAGGAAAGGCTTGATTCAATGTTGTATCCAGTACTGCCCCTATGAACAGGAGGCGCTGAGAGGGCTCTAGGTGAGATTTGGGCACGTTCACCGAAAAGCCCAGGTCGAACAACAACTGGGTTGTCTACTGCAGATGATGCAACACAAGCTCCGGGGACTTGGCTTTGATCAACCAGTCGTCCAGGTAAGGGAATACTGCTATCCCCTTCCTTCTGAGCTCTGCCGCAACCTCCAACATCACCTTCGTGAAGACTCGAGGTGCTGAAGTAAGACCAAACGGGAGGACCGCAAACTGATAGTGCTGCGACCCTACCACAAACCGGAGATACTTCCTGTGCGACTTGAGTATCGGGATATGAAAATAAGCATCCTGCAAGTCGACAGACACCATCCAATCTCCCTTGTTCAACGCCAAAAGCACCTGAGCTAGGGTCAGCATCTTGAACTTTTCCTGTTTGAGGAACCAATTCAAAATCCTCAGGTCCAGGATTGGTCTCAACCGACCATCCTTCTTGGGAATCAGGAAGTACCTTGAATAACAACCTTGACCCTTTTCCTGCTCTGGAACCAACTCCACAGTGCCCTTTAAAAGGAGGACTTGAACCTCCTGTTCTAACAGATGTTCTTCTGAACAATAAGATGGGCGGGGCGGGAAGGGGGGCGGAAACTCCCGAAAGGGAAGGGTGTAGCCTTTTCTCACAATGCTGGTAACCCAGGCGTCTGATGTGATGACCTCCCACTTGTGAAGAAAATACAGTAACTTTCCCCCTACAGGAGAGGAGTGAGTGGGAATTGGTGGAAGCCTAAGGCTGCTTCCCCTGCTGCACCCCTCCAGAGGAAGAGGAAGAGGCAGAGTGCTGTTGAGAGGCTCCCCTGGTACGGACTCTACCTCTCCCGCTAAAAGATCTATAGGTGAGAGAAGAGGTAGGCTGCTTGAATTTTCCCCGAAAGGAAGGAGGATGAGCCACGACCAAATCCTCGAAACCTCCTAAAAAATCTGGAGGAGGCAGAAGAAGTGGCTTGTAATCCTAACGACTTGGCCGTGGCCCTGCTCTCCTTAAACCTCTCCAAGGCCGAATCTGCCTTGGCACCAAAGAGCTTGTCTCCATCAAAAGGGAGGTCCAGCAGGGTCGACTGCACATCTGAGGAAAACCCTGAGTTACGAAGCCAAGCCTGTCTTCTCGTAACTACAGCCGTGCCCATCGCCCTAGCCACAGAGTCAGTTGTATCCAACCCAGATTGGATAACCTGGGTTGCAGCAGCTTGAGCGTCCGACACGAGATTCAGCAGCCCTTGAGGAACCTCTGTATGCGTAGATGTTATTTCGTCCATCAGAGCATAAATGTACCTCCCTAAAATACACGTAGTATTGGTGGACTTTAATGCCATGCTACATGACGAAAACACCTTTTTGGATTGCATGTCCATCTTCTTGGAGTCTCTGTCCGATGGCACTGATGGAAAAGACCCAGGCGCAGACCTTGCCGAGCAGGAAGCCTGGACCACCAAGCATTCAGGCGTTGGGTGTCTTGTAAGAAAGCCAGGGTCAGCCGGTGCAACCCGATACCTCCTGGCCACAGATCTATTGACGGCCGAAGAAGACACCGGCTTATTCCAGACCTCCAACACAGGTTCTAACAGCGCCTCGTTGAACGGCAAAAGAGGTTCTGCTGACGTGGAGGCCGGATGCAACACCTCTGTCAGCAGATTCTGCTTCGCCTCAGTCACCGGCAAAGGCAGTTCCAGAAAGATAGCTGCCTTCTTTATAACCGCATGAAACGTTGCCGCCTCTTCCGTATACTCCCCGGAGATGACAAGTCCCACTCAGGGGAAGTATTAAGGCCACTAGCGGTGTCCAGCCCATGAAGACCCTCACCAGAGTCTTCAATTTCTCCTTCCTCCAGGTTCTGCTGATACTCTTGTTCTTCCAGGAGACGGAGAGCACGTCTCCTCGAGTGCAGCCTCTCCTCAATCCTCGGCGTCGACATGGCGTCAGCAGATGTCGAAGAACGACGCCGATCACCGGATCCGTCCGACGCCGGGTCAACAGGCGCCACAGGTAGCTTCGGCGCCGAACCAGGAGTCGGATGGAGGGAAGACTGCTTCGGAGTCGCAGAAGCCCTAGACGGCGTCACTGGCCGAAACACCGAAGCCGCTGGAGTCGAAACTCCCGGAGCCGAAGTCTCTGGAGCCACCAGAGCCGACACCGGCGCCGAGCCCACGTTCCCCAGGGGGAGAAAGGGCATGAAGGGTGCTGGTCGCAGCGGAGCCGGAGCACCCAAGTTAAACGCCAAAGGACCCGAAGGCCCAGCCGGGGCGCCACCTGGAGCCATCTGCTGAAAGATGGAAAACATTGCATTTAAAAATGCGGTATTATCGGCTCCAGGGGCCGGAAAAGCCGGATACTGGGGTGCCTGGATCGAAGGCGACACCGACGCCGGCCTCGACGTCTGCAGCATCGGAGAGAACATTTCAGGCTGTGGAACCTCAAATACTGAAGGCGGTTGGCCCGAAGATCCGGGCGAAGTCGGCGAGGCTGGAGAAGGCAATGGCATCGACGGATGGTGAGTGACTGTGGGACTGACCTCCCAAGTCTTCCGACGCCGAGATGACGGCGACCTAGACCGAGACCTCTCTTTACTCGACTGGCGCCGTCATTCTTGACGGCGCCGGGAGTCTCGATGACGCCGATGAGACTTCGGTGAGGAGGATTTTTGATGGTGCCTCTTCTCCTTTTTCTTCGACTTCGCCATAAAAAGTTTGGCCTCACGCTCCTTCAGGGCTTTTAGATTCATGTGCTGACATGAATCACACCTGGCCACATCATGATCGGAACTTAAAACACCACAACAGTCAGAATGTGGGTCAGTTACCAACATTTTGCCCCCACACTCACGACAGGGCTTCAAACCTGACTTCCTCTGAGACATAGTAACCTCAGAGAAAAAAACACAGCCAAAAAACACACTGTAACTGCCGAACAGCAACAGTAGCTCCCTCGAAGATAACCGTTTCGAATGGCACGGAAAAAAGGGAACTGACGTTGGCGAGGACCTCTTATTGCCTGTATGACGTCAGACGGCGTCGCGTGGGCAAATGTGACGTCCTCGTCGACATGCAGAAGCTAGGAAGAAGATTTCCGTCGAATGCTGGCGCAATGGGAGTATTCATTAGGTGAGGAATCCACAGGTAGTTGTATCCATCAGAATGCTGGTTTCTGAAGATGAAGTAAACAATGGAGGGGAGTCCTGCTGGAATCCTGCACATCGAATCTGAGCACCCACCGAAGAGGGAGACCCTAAATAGCCCAGGAAGGGGGATTGGTTAGGAAGCAGGGTGACCACCTACCAGGAGGGAGATGTGACATCACCTACCTGATCTGGCAACTCAGATGCTGCCAGGGGCCTCTTCCCACCTCTGATTCAAGATGGCAGAATCAAGTGGCCACCTGGAGGAGCTCTGGATACCACCCCTAGAGTGGTGGTGGTGGACAGGGGAGTGGTCACTACCCTTTCCTTTGTCCAGTTTCGCGCCAGAGCAGGGACTGGGGGTCCCTGGACTGGTGCGGACCGGTCTGTGCAAGAGAGGCACCAAATGCCCTTCGAAGCATACCGGTGACCTGGGAGGGCTGTCCCTCCCAAGCCACATACCACCTATTTCCAAGGGAGTGTTACCTCCCTCACCGACAGGAAATCCTTTGTTCGGCCTTCCTCTGCCTGAGCTGGTAAAGCAGCAGGAGGGCAGCAACCTGTCTGAGCACAGGCAGCCCGAAAAACCACAGAAGACTGGTAGGGGCAATGTTTGGGGTCCTCTAAGGAGCCTCCAGATTTCATAGGATCATACTACCAATATTGGCAACAGTATTGAGGTATGATTCCGACATGCTTGATACCAAACACGCCCAGGTTCAGAGTCACCATTATGTAGCTGGACACAGGTAAGATGGCTTCCCCGCACTTACGAAGTCCAGTGCAATGGAGCATGGAGTTCGTAGGGCACCTATGCTCATGCAGGGGTGTCCTCACACACAGGTACCTGCACCCTGCAGTCTGGGCTAGGAAGGCCAACCATAGGGGTGACTTGCAGTGACCTGGTGCAGTGACCTGTAGTGAAAGGGTGCAGACGCCTTTTCAGAGATGCTGCAATGGCAGACCTGCAGACACATTTTGCAGGGGTGGCATAATACATACTGCAGCCCATGGGGAACCTCTGGTGCCCCCAATGCCCTGGATAACTAAGCACCATAGACTAGGGACTTATATGGGGGCACCAGTATGCCAATTGTGGGGTTGCAAAGTCCTGGGCAACCAAATTTAGAGGGCGAGAGCACAATCACTGGGGTCCTGGTTAGCAGGACCCCAGTGAAAACAGTCAAAACATACTGACAGCAGGCAAACAGTGGGGGTAACCATGCCAAAAAGAGGGTACTTTCCTAGAAGTGGCTTTAATAGTTGTGTGTCAGGTGTGTTCTAGGTTTATTCCCAATGATGAGCCTCTACCCCTATGATGGATTTGGTTATCTGATAGCTTTGGCTTCCCATGATGTGCAGAAGAATGCCCTTCTGATGGTGGGCATGAAAATTTCAAGAAGAAAGTAGGTATGAGCTGCTTTAAGCCAAGGACTGATGTCTCTAAGAAGAGGAAGTTTGGCAACGTTGTAGGGTGTTGAGTAATATGGTCAATGTCAGTGTTAATCTTAATTGCCTGTAAGGTCTCATCCACATGTTTTACAACCAGATGTTGCTTCTCAAATAGCATGTACTATGACCTTGAAACGGGGCTTCTGGAGGTATGATTTACTCTTTAGCCAACTAAGCTGCTATGCTAAGATTGACAACCAAGAGTTCCCATCCTGATGATGTGGATAATTCAAGCATGTAAATGTATGGAAGCACTGCCATTTACACACCATTCTTTTGAAGCTGTGTTAACAATTTGAAGTTTACAAAGCTGGAGCCATTTAAAAAAAAAAAAGAAAAAAACAATCTTGTTGAAAGCACTGGCATAGCTGGACACATTTTCTCAAACCTAAACCCATCTTTCCCACTTCTCACACAGATGTGCCCTGGGTACCAACAATCTTTGCCATTTTCCCAGCCCAGATACTGCACACTCTGTGCTTTTTCCATCAAACAAGGCGTCCTGGAGATCTATAATGGGTCAATATGATCTAAGTAACAGGCAGCATATACTTGAACAATTATCTAATCTTCAGCATCATATAATTCCCTTTACTGTGTACAGCAATGGTAACACACTTTTACACTCAATCCCCAGAACAATGACTGCTCAGTTACAGCAGCGTACTCTTCATCACTGCCCAATACCCACTATACTGCCTCTCCCCTGCTGTACAACCTGCTCGGCCAAAAGCCCCCGGACTCCACCATAGTTCTCATACTGTGACCTCTAATGGTAAATCACTAGTACTGTGCTTGAACACTCAGGATTACCACTCTATGAAGACAGTTCTGGCTTCCCTCAGAAACACTCCATCTGCATGCCTAGCATTAAACACCTTCACATCTGCAAGTTGTCAAAACACTCAATAGCAGTCACTCATTTGTCAGATCAAAAAGTACACTCACAGTGTAGATGAACATTAACACTTCCAAAGCAGCACGTAACCAGCTGCCCAAAACTCCCTCTTAGCACAATCATGCACACAGCACTCCGCTCATCACATGCAGACACTGCTGAACATACTCCATCCAGGATATCACAGGCAGATTTCACCAATTATACAACACTCAGGCACGCCCAAAATGCAAACACATTATACAACTCACATTGAAGACAATCCACAAACAAGAACAAAAATTCGCGACTGCATGTTGATCTGTAAACAATTTAACCAGCCAGTCAACAAAGTATCCTTGAGACAGCATGTTTGTGTATTCACAAATGTCCCACACAGCTCAGAAAAGTGTGACAGTGCAAATACTACAAATATTGTTGCTTTTATCAGGAATTTACAGGTGACACAACAAATAACCTATTATGATTCTGTGTGTGAAACGGAAATAGAGGGTAGCGTAGGAAGGTACAAGCATGTCAATGCCCAGAATTCCTATTGTAATGCTTCTCAGGGAAGTTACCTGCACAGATTCTACGTGGATGAGAGGAAATCCCATCTGTTTGGTCCATGTGTTCATCACATTGGCAATAGGCTTCCCACTAGCTTGTTCAAGACATGTCCACAGGTCCTCTATGGCAGAAGAAAAGCAAAGATGTGTCAGTAAGGGTGTACATCTGTTCTCTCATAGCCGGATCAAAACCTTAAATTTATGGTTTTGGTGTACATCTACAGGGCAAAGCAATTTGAATAATGCATTATTTAAAATACTAGAGATCTCCAATATGCTGATGATACACAACTCTACCTTAAAGTCTCCTCTGCTTCACACATTCCAACACCTCAAACACTGCCTGCACATCATCCAAACCTAGATGTCCAATATCTACTTGAAGCTCGATCCAACAAAGACAGAAGAATAAGCAACTTACCTTTGGTTACGCATTTTCTGGTACAGACAATATCTAGGTGCAGATTACTTACCTTTGCGTTCCTTACCTTTGAATTTCCCCAGGTGTCAGACTGGATCCTGAAGATTTTTAGTGAGCAGTACACCTGTGCGCCAGAAGGTGGCTTCAATCAATTCCATGCTGCGTCATCTGCGCTGAAAGCGGTGTCAGTGTAAAATATAAAGGCATCAAATGCCCATCCCTGCAGACCTGTGTGTCTAGGCAGTAGTGTTTGGTAAACGTGTGCAGGGAAACCCACGTTGCTGACTGGCACATGTCCAGGACTGAGACTCCATGTGCTAACGCAGTGTTCACAGCTTTAGCTCTGGTGGATTAGCCATAAGCCCTCAGGAGACTGCTTCTTGACCAGTGATTAGCAGCATTTGATGCAGAGAACGACTCGAGAAAGGATTCATTTCTGCACCGCCTGACCTTTCTTCGCCAAAACATACCCCACAAAGAGATGCTTGCCCACCGAGAACTCTTGTGTGCGGTCAAGGTAGAGTGACAATGCTCTTTTTGGGTCCAGAGGGTGGAGTCATTCCTGTTCTTTTGAGGGATGTGGAGGAGTATAGAAAATGGGCAGGGTGACGGACTGGCCCATATGGAATGGTGTTACCCTAGAGGCCCTAGTGTGAAGCACAAGTTTGTCTGGAAAAACAGATGGGAATGGAGGCGTGGATGACAAAGCCCGTAGCTCACTCATCCTCCAGGCCTATGTCACTGCTACAAAAAAATGCTGTTTTGATTGTCAGCAGCGGAGGGGACAGTTGTGGAGAGGCTTGAAAGGAGCACACATCAAGAATGGAAGAATCAGTTAAAGGTCCCACTAATGCATAATAAAAGGAGAAGGGAAGAACATTAGTACAAGACCCTTGAGAAACATTTTTGCAATAGGGGACTTAAGAAGGCAGAAGGAGAAGAAAGGTAATCCTTCAGAGTGCCCACAGCAGAGCCCTGCTGGGCAAGGGTAACAATAAAAAGAATGGCAACAGAAAAGGAAGCAGAAAGTGAGTCAATGGACTTTACTGTACAATATGATACAAAACATTTCCACTGGCAGGCATATACCATTTTGGTGGCGGGACACCTGGCTGCCAGAAAAACATTGCAGACTTCAGGAGAAAGGCCGAAAGCTGTGAACTGCTGCTGCTCAATCTCCATGCAAGAAGGCGGAGAGTTGACAGGTTTGCTGCAGTGACAGAAGATCCTCGCGAAGGGGCAGCCTGACTGGAGAATCAAACCTCATGCGGAAAAGCTCAGGAATACAACCTCATCATAATGGAAATCCACTGAATCCTCTTGAAGGCCCAGACATCAAAACCAGCTGCATCATACCATAAATCCTGCTTATTTTGCAGACAAGCTCATCTCTGGTGCTTATTGCCACATCTGCAGTCAGACAGTATTAGACTGCAAACCAAAAAGTGCAAAAAAATAAATAATCAGGACTGTAGGCTTTTTCCCCCATCTATGCACTCAAGATCTGAAAAGCAATCTGGTATCCTTCAGGAATGCCACAATGCTGCTCTGATTTAGGAAAGAGTTGAAGACTCGCCTCTTTAAAGATCACTATATCACAATGCTACCTTTCCTATCACTAAGCTACCGCTCTCCTACAACTCGTTGACCATGTACAGCGCTCCACTGTCTTTTGGCAAGGTTTGAGATAAAGTTAATGTGAACAGTCCAAAAAGGCTGAGAACACAATCAGGGATCCAGGCACTCCTGAGGAAGTGTTCAAGGTTAGTGACTGTTAACATGGATATAAAGCTCAAGTGATGACAGTAGGTAGAAAGCCTCTTTCTCCTCGTACTTCTGTAAGTGTGGGGCTCCAACAAATGCCTATGAGCATAGCGGACGTCATTTAGACTTCTTTTCTTAAAAGAAAGGCGAAAATGCACCTGCTTAAGGAATAATAGGATTCCTAGCATTGAAACTTGGATGTTCACTGCCAGCTGGAAGACAAGAAGTGGTGTTTGTGGTAATGCTTGGATGGAACTCAGTAACTTGTTATGCTGCTACTGCAGAAACTTTTCAATATATGGGGTAAATACGCTCTATCGAAAGAGCAGGCTTTCCCTAGGTATCCAGCTTTGTGTTTAAAAACTGGAGTCATATTTTCTGCTGCCCTTAGGGAAGGAATGAAGCTTACGATCAACCAGGAGCAGTTTCGGCTCCAAAGTCCCCTTTCACAAAATAAAATTTGACTCCTCTTGGGCTTAGTCTGTGATTAACGAGGCGTGTATCTTGTTGGTCACATAGCGGGCCATAATGGCACTAGTTTGTTTGAAGAAGAGACTGCTTGATGAAAGAGACTGCATGGCAAACCTGGGACTTAACGTTTGTCACACTCTTTCTGGTGGATACTGCATCCTCCTGCGGATTTGTCACCCTAGGTGTCAGACTGGATCAAGAAACTTTAAAGGAGTACTCTTGCAGGTGGCATCAGCAACAACATTGTTTTGCCCCAGCAGTGACAAGTGGAGGCCCATATACCACCCCAGGGATGTGGAATTCCTATCGCCCGACGCCCGGACATCTTGTTTGGGGTCAAGGGCAACAAGTTTTTATGTTTACTTTGTCCTTGGGACAAGTAGGCCCAACCCTCTGCAGCACAAACCCTTTGGCTGCCTGTTTACAGAAAGTGGAACTCTCTGCAGTGGAGGTAATGTGTTTCCAAAAGATAATGCTGTTCGAACTTGTATTTATGGTTCATTATTTGAAAGCCTTCATTATTAGGGTGAGTGCTGTAAATAAATGTTTTAAGGTCACACTTCATTACTGACTTGGTTCCAGTACAAAAAAAAACGTGTATACACATGTTTGAAAAGTTTAGGCTATGAGGCTAAGTATAATGTTCCCAGAATGCTCTCTGATTAGATGCAAATCAAGTGTCATTTAGTAAAATGTTTTGATGCATGCTAGTATTTCCCAAAAATCTTTCTAATGGAAAATCAGTGTAACCATTTTCAACACGATTATGGGAAGCATGAAAATAAACAAACACTGACAAAGCCAACTGATCTGACATATTTTTATAAGTCTTTTAGTTTCATCAATGCATGTCTTGTTTTGACATGGCTTTTGTAACACTTTATTGTTGTGGGAGCTACCAGGCCCTCAACATTGTAACAAACACTGGCAAAAAAAAACCAAAACGTCTTTGGACTCTAAAAGCACACGTTGCCACCAGTGGCATAACAAAGGCCCCGCAGCCGCCCTCCAGGGGGCCCCTTCAGCACAGCACCTACCCTGAGTGAGTCTGGAGAGGGGGCTCCTCCATGTTCTTTGCAAAGGGGCACCCTCCAGTTTCCTTACGTCACTGATTGCCACTGTAGTTCCTGACACTGAACAAAACTACTTTGTGTGCCAATATGCTCCTTGTGGAAGAGCAGAATGCGATCACTCACAGTAAAGCCAGCCGAAAGAGAGAGAAATAGAAGTTTATTAAAAACAAAATGTCTCTGTTAACACCAGACCTAATTAGGGACCAAGACCCACATGTAGGTAGCTTTTTGCATGTCGCAGAAAGCACATTGCTATGAACAAACCCAGTTTTGCGATTCGGTAACCTGGTTACTGAATCGCAAAGCGGGTTTGCGACTCTCAATTAGGACGGGGTGTTCCCTTCCTAATTGCGACTCGCAGTGCAATGTAGGATTGTTTTGCGAACGCGGGCGCAAACCAATCGCAGTTTGCACCCATTTCAAATGGGTGCTAACACTTTCGCAAAAGGGAAGGTGTCCCCATGGGACCCCTTCCCCATTATAAATGTCACTGTAACCATTTTTTCAGAGCAGGCAGTGGTCTGCTTTACAAAAAAAAAACTGCTTTATTGAAAAGCAGTCACAGACATGGTGGTCTGCTGTCTCCAGCAGGCCACCATCCCTGTGAGGGCCGCCATTCGCAAGGGGGTCGCAAATTGCGACCCACCTCATGATTATTCATGAGGTGGGCATTTGCAAAGCTTTCGAGTCACAGATGGGGTCAGGGACACCATCCTACATTCGGATTTGCGACTCGCAATTTGCGGGTCGCAAATCTGAACCTACCTACATGTGGCCCCAAATTCTTAAAGAAAGTCACAAAAGTGCACCCATGGTATATGTCGTACCTCTATAAAATATTTGTGAACTGTATTTTAGCATGGGTAAATACCATGTGTAGATTTGCTCATGTGAAAATCTATTGAGCATTTGCAAGTTCATTTTCCCTCCAGCCACTTTCTTCCCAACCCTGGAAGAAGTTCTAATTCTGCCATTGTCAGGAGTAAATGTCCAACCTTTCTTATTATGGGAAAATATTAGAGAGAAGCTGGTGAAAATCTTTAAAACATGCAGGTTAGTAGGTTTGCAGACTCAAAGGCATTCCAGCCCTGGAACTATTGCTTACTGCTTCCTCCAGCCCCAGTATGCAGATCTGCAGAAAGGTGGCAAAATAAGGAAATTGCTACAGTAGGGATTGAAACTGCAAGTATTCAAGCCCTACTATGGTAGTAGCCCTGGCATAATCAGAGAGGCTATTATCAGAGCTCTTACATAATGAGACTGCTGCCATAATTTGGCGCCACACTACATGGCACCAAAGGGACAAGTAGATCGTTTTACAGGACAAGTAGATTTGAGAAGCAACCTGTCCCCTGGACAAGTAGATATTTTAATAAATTCCACACCCATGCACGTTGATGTCAGTTGCTTTCTTAAGATGTCCACACCCTCAAATGCAGAGCATATCAGCAAGTGGCATAGCCAGAATGTAGGTCTCTAAGCTGAAGCCTTTTAAGTTGGGGAAAAAAAGCCCAGGTCACAAATTAGGGACATGAGAGGGCCGGTAAGAAATTAACAGTAGATAGAGTAGTCACCAGAAAGAGCGTTATCAAAGTTAAGCAATTTGTTCTTCAGATGCCTACTTCTAACAGATTCCTCACCTTAGGAATAGATACCATAGCAGTACCTCTCCACATGGTGGGTCTGAACTTGCTCAGACCAAAAAACCCTACAGGATTGAGCAAGCAAAATGCCTTTGAGGAACCTGGCTGATGAGGCAGTAGAGCTTCCGGATCATATCTATTGCTGTCTACATAGCCAGAAGACATGTCCTGGACAGGTAATCCAGATGCCAGCGCAATTAGCAGCAGCCTTAGGTGTGGTTGAATGAGCTTTTAAGCCCTCTGCAGGCTACTTCATCGCCAGTGTGTAACAGATCCTTATAGTACAGCGAATAATCCATTAGGAGATGATCCATTTGGCACGGCCTTGCCTCTTTTTGCCCCGGAAAGCACCACAAATAGCTGACTGTCAACCCAGTATTCTTTGGTGTAATCAATATAAACGTATAGGGCCCTTGTATGGTCCTACCAATGATGCCTATCTTCCACCTTAAAGGGATGTGCTCGGGCAAAGAATGACATAAGGGTAATAGTCTGCCGAAATTGTAGTGGAGCAACCACTTTCGGTAGAAAGGAAGTTTGGGTCCTCATACCAAGATATCTGGAAAGAATAACATGTAAGGTGGGTTGAGAGAAAGTGCCTGAAGTTTGATCATAAGCTGAACCGAAGATGAGGCAATGAGAAAGACAGTTTTCAATGGCAGGTGTCTTAATGGACAACTGTGAAGCGGCTCGAAAGGGAGGCACATTGTAGGAAGCTGGCCTGCTGTGTGGTGGGTACCTATGGTACTTACACCTTATACCAGGTCCAGGTACCCCCTCTTAGTGAAGAGTAGGCAGTGTCTAGAAGCAAGGCTCTATAAGGGTAGCTGTGGATGAGCAGCCAAGGCTTATCTAGGAGACATGAAAAGCTCATGCAATACTTCTGTAGTCACACAACACTTACACACATGAAAGAAAACACTAAGTTGTACAAAAATAAAGATACTTTATTTTTGGAACAAATCACCACAAAATACTAGACAGGTAACCCACCCTTAGGAGGTAATACTCTAAATATATAAACTAGCAATCAGAAATAGGCATAGAAAAGGTTAGAAAACAGTGCAAATAGTAATAACCAATAGTGACCCTAGTGGGAGCACAAACCATATTCTAAAAAAATGGAATACGAATAAGGTACCCCCACCTAGGTAAGTAAAATGTGTAGAGGGGCGCTGGGAGTACTAGAAAACCACAGAGTTAAGTAACACAGTACGCCCCAGCGACCAGGAATGCAGGAATAAGACACTGGATTTTCCCCAAACCACCCAAAAGGAGGAAAAGAATAAAAAGAAGACACCCAGAGAAGACTACAAGAAAACCGGCGGTGGATTCCTGAAGAAAGAAGTCCTGTGGAGAGAGGGGACCAAGCCCAAGAGTCACAGTGGAGTCCAGGAGGAGTAGGAGGTACTACCCACTCAGCTGTGGATGCAGGAGTTGTTCGATAGTGATGAAGCACAGGTCAGCACTGCAGCCCTGGAGCCGACGAAGAATTCCTGATGGATGCAGAAAATGTCCCACGCCGGAAGGAAGATTGAAGATGGGTGTCTGTGCAGTATTTCCACCAAAAATCCTTGGCAAAGGCAAACTCACAGTTAGTGGAAAAGAGGTGCCTCTGGGGACCAGCAAGGCCCAGGACTCAACCCAGGAGGAAGAGTCGCAGGGGACCCTCAGCGTTGCAGAGTCCACAGGAGCAGAGGCCGCACCCACAGGACGGGGACACAAGTTGCAGAAGAAGCCCATGCAGCACTACAAAAGAGGATCCCACGCCGCTGGAGAACCACCCAGGAGGCTGTGCTTTGCAGGATGAAGTGTTGGAGCTACATATCGCCTGAAGATCCTTTGGAGGAGATGCAAACAAGCCTTGGCTTACCTCTACCAAAGTTGGACAGCTGGCAGAGAGGACCAAGTGGACTACTCGAGACCACCACCCCTGATGCAGGATCCACGCACCTCAGCAGGAGAGGGGATCCACGAAGCCGTGCATCGTTTGTCGTAGGTCCCTGCGGTTGCAGGTGAGTGACTCCTTCACTCCAAGGGAGATTCCTTCTTCTTCTTGTACAGACTTAAGAGTTGCAGTCTTCTGAGGATACATGGCAAGGAAATTGTTGCCAAGCCGGCAGGAGCCCTAGAAACAATGTTGCTGAAGAGTCCTTTCTTCTTGAAAGCAGCGTGTCAGGTCCTGGAGGTTCCAGTCGCAGTTCTGGAGGCCAGAAGTTGAGGTGAAGGTTGCAAAGGAGTCCTGCTGGAATCTTGCAAGCCGAATCTGAGGACCCACCTAAGAGAGAGACCCTAAATAGCCCTGAAAGGGAGATTGGTCACCTAACCAAGTAAGCACCTATCAGGAGGGGGCTCTGACGTCACCTGCCTGGCCACTCAGATGCTCCCAGAGTTCCCTGCCAAACTTAGAAACAAGATGGCAGAATTCAGGGACCCTGTGGAGGAGCTCTGGGCACCACCCCTTGTGTGGTAATGGACAAGGGAGTGGTCACTCCCCTTTCCATTATCCAGTTTCGCGACAGAGGAGGAACTGGGGGTCCCTGAACCAGTGTGGACTAGTTTATGCACAGAGGGCACCAAATGTGCCCTTCAAAGCAAACCAGTGGTTTGTGGAGGCTACCCCTCCCAAGCCAGTCACACCTGTTTCCAAAGGGAGAGGGTGTTACCTCCCTCTCCCAAAGGAAATCCTTTGTTCTGCCTTCCTGGGCTTGATCAGATCAAGCAGCAGGAGGGCAGAAACCTGTCTGAGGAGTGGGAACAGCTGGGCTGCCCGGAAAACCCTGTAAGACTGGCGGTAGCAATGCTGGAGGTCCTCTAAGGAGCCCCCAGAGTGCATGGAATCATACTTGCAACAGTATTGGAGTATGATTCCGACATGTTTGATACCAAACATGCCCAAGTTCGGAGTTACCATTATGTAACTGGACATAGGTAGTGACCTATGTCCAGTACACGTGTAAAATGGCATTCCCGCACTCACAAAGTCCAGGAGAAGGAATCTGGAGTTTGTTGGGGCACCTCTGCTAGTGCAGGGGTGCCCTCACACACAGGTACCTGCAACCGTGCCCTCTAGGTTGAGAGGGCCTACCATAGGGGTAACAGAGTGGCCTGGTGTAGTGACCTGTATTGAAAATGGGTGCATGCACCAGTTTCACGCAGGCTGCAATGGCAGGCCTGCAGAACCCTTTGCATGGGCGCCCTATGGATGGCAGAATAATTGCTGCAGTCCATAGGGATCCCATGGAACCCCAATGGCCTGGGTACCTGGGTACCATATACTAGGGACTTACTTGGGGGGAACCAGTATGCCAATTGTGGGAAGAAAAGGTTAGTAGCAACCAAATGTAGAGGAGAGAGCCTACTCATTGGGATCCTGGTTAGCAGGATCCCAGTGAACAGTCGAACACACTGACAAACAGGCAAAAAGTGGTGGGTAACCAAGCTAGAAAGAGGCTACTTTCCTACACACATCAAAAAAGTGAGATTTAAATGTAATTTCCATTGTGGCATAATAAAGGGTTTGGCAGAAATAAATATTGCAAACCTTTAAAAAAAATCTCATTGCAACAGGTGATTTAAACAAAGAAAGGCTGATCCGGCAACTTCAAAAATACCAAAAAAGAGAGTCCACAAATAGTGCCCAAAAACAAGTTCTTGGTGGGGCAGGGACAAAAACGTTTCATACAACGTGGCTTGTAGGTGATTAAGTTGTCGGTGCCACACCAAGTCACAAGCTATTGTCCCAAAGACTGATGTACATTGATTTTGTGGAGGGATGCCTCGCTGCCAAAATAACATCAATGACCGCAGGAGGAAGATCGATTGAAAGTGGTCAACTGCCATCACTATCTCCATGCATGGACATGTAAATTGTGCGGGCTCGGGTGCAGGACAAGCCCTGCTCTGCGACAGAAGAGCCTTCCAAACTGGCAGCCTGATCTTGTTCTGGGTTCATTTTACACTCCGCTTGGGCACAGATATTTTAGCTTAGCAAAGGCCTGCACCCTTTTATCTACATATGTGCTCTGATTTAATTTATTCCATTTTATTCATTTTTATTTAGCCTGCTTTCAACTGAGATGTTTTATTTTCTAATTAGCTGTAACTTTGTGATTCTGCAAAAGCATTATTATTCTGTGCATGACATTTAACCATGTACCCTTGTCCATGGTTGACGTGTCTGAGTACATGATAATCTAGCTAGCAATTGACACCACAAGAGTTTGTAATCAGTCCGATACTTAGGTAGTTGCCCACATCAGGCCTTTTCAGGGAACGAAAATATGTTTTCTTATGAAAACAGTGTGTGACAAGGGACAAGAGGGAGGTCATTCCAGCCAGGATTCCATCCACGTTGCATGCCATTTCATTGCTGATTTCGGCCCTGTCTGTGCAGCCAACCCAGAAGATGGCGGGCTGACCCCTTTCCTTCAGGTAAATGGGGGTGGGTGCTCCTCATGGACTAAATACAGACAGTTTGGGCTTTGACTGGTATGCTCCCGCTTAGGAATTATGGGCTAAGTAGAATTCATCTATGTATGTCATTCCAATATGCTGGGACTGTTTATTTTCTTCTCACTGGTCACCACCATTCTAATACGGTTATGCCTCATGGCCCTAATAATTGCAGTACATATATTTTATCGTAGATTGCAGTCCTTTCAATAAATGTATTGAAAACCATCCTGCATCTCTTTCTATGCCTGTGTGTGTGTTTGAGAACTTTTTGCTAATGAGTGAAAGGGGTGGGACTTTTCAACCACGACTTTCCCTAAGAAATCACTGAGTGTCATGATCAGGCTGCCACAAACCACCTTTTCTTTCAAGATTTGTTGAGGTGCTGCTAGCTAGCCAAAAGGGTTGGCCGACAGCTGCCAAGTTGGTGTGGGAATGACTCAGTTACACACAAACGGAGGTGTTGCTGCCCCAAATCCAGTAGTCTTGTTCTACCAATGGAAGTCCTACAACAATCTGAGGACAGAAGCTCAAGCGCAGGAGTTCCAGGTACCACACTCTCCTGGTTCAGTCAGACGTCATTAGAATGACTCGGGTTCATTTGTTCCTCATCTTCAGAACTCTGCATACTGAAGCCTCAGTCCCAGTACAGACAGAAGGCATCTCCGTGAGAGCATTGCCTTGGAAACTCCAACACTCCAAAATCCAGACATTGCTTGCTCTAGTGTTGGCTAAAAGATACAGCCAGACTTTCCCATTGATGGAAGACACCCTCTGCCATCTCCGGGTGCAACTCCCATTCATGATCTACTAAGCACTCATGGGTGACTTAGTCTACTCTAGTGTTTAGAGATCTTAGATTGTGGTTTACCACCAAGAAAATTCTCTGGCGCTCAAGCTACTTTTGGTGGCACACAGCCCCCTGGCATAGCGTTCAAAATCCCACAACACCCTGCTTGTTGCAGTACCTTATTGTGGTGGTGGTATTAGTGAGTATCTGCTCAAGCATTCCTCTGATGGTGGGCTGCCAAGGGCTTTCAAGTCAAGTGACTTGCCCTCAACTGATGTGGAGTAGTGTGTCCATCGGAGACCACAGGTCTCTGATCTCCATCGCTCCAAGGATGACCACTTCAACTCAGTAGTGATGTATCACCTCTGGGTCAGGTATGGAGAGGGGTTTGCCACTGACACAATCAGTCTGGCAGCCGCCACTGCATGTCTTTAGTGGTCTCCTTCGAAATCTGGGTTCCATCTGACAGAACCCCTTGATGACATGCCCGCAGAGATTAAGTTCTGAATGCAGAGCTCACATATGCCATCAGGCATGCTTGGTCAGCAGGATGCCAACAATCCCAACAGCCTAAGAGGCATCCGCACCGAGATCCAGGACAGAGGCTAAAATATCGTAATCATATACCAAACGTCTTGATCCCTCCACTCTGGAGGAAAGAGACAGAACTGTACTGTAACCAGAATAGCTCAGATGAGCAGGAACATGTGTAAAGGAATTAGGTGGGACTTCAGCAAGTTGACAGTAAACCCCAGCATTGTTAAGAGGTTTGCTGTCATCTGGAGGTGGCTGTTAACCACCTAGGGTAAGTCGGCCTTCAGCAATCAGTAGGGGGAAGACTGGTACACCTGACATCCGAAGGTGTGTTGAGACCACAACAGTCACTTTTAAAAAGGGGGTGAGGATACCGGTGATACCCAAAGGGAGCACTGCCAACTAAAAACTACCCAAACTCACTGTGAACTGCAAGTAGCATCTGCAGTTTGGGGATACAGAAATAAGTGTCCTTCATGTCCAATGACACTATCCAGCCTGCACCTTTCTGCTGCAAGACGGACAGATGGCACAGCAGGATAGAAATGGGAGGGTGAAGCCCCAAGGTACAATTTGCAAAACCCACATGTCTGAAGTGACAGCCTCCCATCCTCGGAGGAAATATTGGATCCTAGATCAGACAGGATGGCTCTTTTGGCAAAGACAAAAAAACAGATTTGCGGTTGTGGATCCTGTAGGGGCGGAGAACTGAGCTGTATGTTGTTCCTGCTTTGGGAGCTGCAAACATGAAAGAGGAAAACTGAAAACTCTGACTTTAGTTGAAGGCAGAAATACCCAAGGTATATGTTGGGACTCCACTGTCCTTGAACAGTTCCAGGCCTGAACCTGCTTTGTTGCAAAAGAGGTGAGAGCCATCAAACGTCCTGTCCATCAGGTATGCTTGGACATCCCCAGAGATACTCAGACCTTATCCAGGTGAAATGTTGAAATGCCAAACTGGTGCCAACTGCTCAAATTAAGCAGTCTGTGGAGTCCTAGCTACAATGTATGATACATTTTGCAGTGTCACAACTATTCTGAATAGCATAATTAAGGGACACCCAAAGGCTGCCCGGAATAGCTGGTAAAATTTGTTTCACTCAGTCCCAAAGTTCATGGGAGTAGCTGCCTAAAACGCTGGTGTTCACTGACCTCACAGCAAGCCTTGTGAAGAAGAAAATCTACTTGCCAAATGTGTCTTTTTTGACTCACGATTGGGCTGAGTGGTAGTTAAAGTGTTGGGAATTACTTTACTGGTTGATTCCTGTACTACCAAACTCTCTGGTACGGGATGTTATGTAGGAAAGTCTGGGTTGGCTAGTGCAGGACGATGGGGACGAGTGACCTGCCAGGTGGGCATGAAAATGGTTTTGCTTCAGTACCTAAAGTGGTATCCATGAGTGCTTCTATAAATGGAAGCAGATGCTCGTTGGGGCCTAACCTGGATGAAGAACCTCACTTAAGATATTAGCTTTCACCTCCCTAGTGGAAAGCGGTGGGTCTTAAGCCTCTGCAGCTCTTCACAAAGCTATTGGAAGGAGACATTTTCCTTTATAGCAGGACTAGGGGGGCACAAGGCCAGTACCTGGAGAAATATCCAGATTACTGGCATCTTGGAATTCCTCTTGCCAGTTTTCCTCATCATATTGTGGGATAATAATAATCCCCTTAATCACAATTATCAGTCCAAGTCTGTTGTGATAAGATTGTGTACAGTGTGGGAGCTACCACATGATAAGGGCAAGGTATCGAATTCACAGAGATTGCTTGTTGGGTGCATGCCGATCGGAACTGGCCACGCCCTCAGTAGAGGTTGTGGTGGATTCTCAGAGTTGGTTAGCACAATGGTTTGCAACTCCTCTTCTGGCACTGGCGTGGAATCAAAGGGAACCAGTGCAGGAAGTGGCAACTGTACCAAAGTCAGCACCGTAGTCAGTGCTGAACCTGATGCAGGTTTAAAGGGCACAGAGGTCGCCAAGTGCGGACCAGCTAGTGAAAGTCCGACTGGAGGCCACTGCTGATTGTTGGAGGCTGAAGGCGCACCAGAGGGAACCAGTAAAGTGTACAAACTGTGCAGCATGGCCTTTCTGAAGGCCTCTAATTCCTGTAATGTCGCTGATGGACCTGAGAATTCAGGGTGTACTGGGAAGAGACTCTGAACCAGCTCAAATAAAGATTAGGAGCAAGACCAGGAGGCACGCTGACGTCCATGCACCCTCTCTGGAGTCCGAGAGAGAATCATTTGTGGTGTGGAGTTTTCTTAATCCTGCAATGTAAATGTTTGAGTGACAGTTCTGAATGGCCTTCCAACAAAGGCCCTTAAGTTGTGCTCTGACCCCCGGGACCAGACACCTTGTGAGGGTCAGTCATAGACATCTGTTTGCAATAGTTCCTACACGATTTGAACACTGTTTTAGGGGGAGACAGTATCCCTTGCACACTGGTAAATTTATGACAAGATATAAGTTGTAAAGACCAAGGAGAATTTCTGAATCTGCATCTGAAGGCGTGGAAACAAAGGAACAAGCGTCAACATGACGCACAATGCCATCTACTGGTTTCTGTATCCAGTCAGACGCCTGGGGAATTTTCACAAGATGAGTAATCTACAGTAAGAAGTACTGGACAGAAGAACAAGGTACTTACGCTCTGTAACGCCTTATGTGGCAGAGACTATCCAACTGTAGATACCTTACCTTAGAATTATCCTCAGGTGTCAGACTGGATCTGGAAAGATTAATTGCTTACCTGTAATCCTAGTTCTGTTCCAGGGGAATCCTTATAAAAGTCATAAGCACTGAACAGTCTGGTCCACGCGCAGGGACCCCGGGATGATAGATAGATATTTTGAAGAAGTGCTCTGGGTTCCCTGCGCGTGGCCCAGACTATTCAATTTGTGTTGGGGGTATATCGGAGAGTAACCTCTCACTGATGATTTTGGTGGTGTGGACCAAGTTGGTGTTCGTCTGTACCTGGTGCGAGATCTAGAACTTCTGGTGACGCCCAAGACGCCTGGTTCTTGTTCTAGATCTTGATCTAGATCTAGTGTGGCGCAGTCATTGACTTCTAGATCATTGAGATCTTGGTCTCCTATGTGAAGGTACCTTTGTGGTGGAGGTAGAGAGGCCATACTGGGAGACAAACGAAATGAAAGTGTCCTCTTTGGATCACGAGTAGGAGGGCTGGATGGCGAATCTGCCTTCAAATATTCTGAACCTGATGTCACAGGCACTGATCTTTTCTTCAAGTTCTCCATTTACCATGGAGAGTGGTATATAGGAGACTGAGATATGGACCTTGAAGTCGTTTGAGGCCGTGATGTTAACTCCGACATCAGTAAATTTTTCTCTGGCGATGTCGACTTAGTCTTTGACACAGTGTGCTGCTTGTCTCTCGACGGCGACAGTGTCTTCGATGTTGATGCTGGAAGCCATTGGCGTTGTATGCTTTGATGCCTTGTGTTTTATTGTGTTTTTGATGAGGTCGAGCAGCTGACGCTCTCCTTGATGGTGTGTGGTGCCACGACGTCAATGAATGCCGTGACGGAGATGTATGGTGCCTCGACGGATGATGTTACACTAGTGATATGGCCCTCGACGGCAAACGTCAGGTGTGTTCCAACATCGAAGGATGGTCTGTACCTGCTTTTGACGGCGTCTTCGACTGCGAGCAAACAGGTATTTTCTTCAATGTCCTACCTCTCAACGTCAACTGGGACCTTGATCCATGGCGTTTCTCTCTAGATCTGCCTTTCTTGTGCGGTTTGGGACGTGAGAAGGGCTCTTTGGAGGAAGTACAACGTTCCAAGACTTCTTTTGCATGATCCCCTCTCCATAAGTCCATGAAGCCTTACCTTCTCTGTCCCTCATTGTGCGCTTTGCTAACTTCTGGCAATGAGAACAGGAGTCAGGATGGTGGGAACCTGGGAGGCAAACAATACAGACTGCATGGGGATCAGTCTGAGCTGCCTTCTTCCCAAAGGTAGGACACTTCACAAACAATGAAGGCATTTTTGACAGGATGAAAAAAATGTCAGAAAACAAGCTGTCAGCATAGCAGACAATGGCAACTATCAAATGAAAACGCTTTTCAGCAAAATCAGTGAACTTTTCCTGACTTTTTAGTAAAAAAAGAAGAGCTCAGTGCTCTAGGATCCTTGTAGAAGCAGCCAGAAAACTGATCTGACCTACTACTTGTGGGGCATGATGGAATACAGGGGTCCTTTGAGATTGTGAAAGGCATAGTAGTGCCAGTGTTTTTCAATTCTTACTCTTTCAATGTGGCCTAATGGTTAACAATGCCTCATATTTCCTTTCCTTTTTTTACTTTTAAATAAAGGTTCTGGAAAAGGCTTCCTATACTCAGCCGTTTTTTCTTCCTGTACTCAGCTGTACATTGTGTTGGTACTATGGTTTTAAAAGAAAAGTAAATATAATATGCTCATTTGTTTTATCCTTTTTCTGTAGGCTGCACAGATATATATATGGTAAGTACTATACACATTTTATATATATTCATATTCACTTATAAACACAAAGGTTACAGGGACATTATATTTGGGCTCACATTTTAAACGTACCATAGAAATTCACCAGTTATATTTACCTCAAGTAACTATAACTCGTGCCCTAAGGTAACTATAACTTGCACCGCTGCCACGCACAGTTAAATATATATTTTTTTTTACAGCAAATATTACATTGATATTATCAATGATATTTTCAAAGATGTCATGAGTGCCATAATTTGTGGGGTAATTAGCAGTGAATGGTGAGGGAGTTAACCAAGTATAACTGGTGAATTTCAATTGTTTTGTATGTTTAAAATGTAGGCGCCCCGGGTAGGTGGTGGTTACTTGGGGTGGGGGGGGGGGTGAGGGGGGAGAGATTATGCCTCCATATAATCACAGCCCTGGGGAGGTGCGATTTCCCAGGGCATTAGGGGGGCACGCGGCCACGCCGCATATGAATCAAACACTCCAGGGAGTTGGTGGCCCCCCGGGGCAGCGGGAGGGGTCCATGAGGCCCCATACCCACATTTTTAACTTGGAAACAAGGGGTCAGGGTGTTGAACCCTGGCCCCTTTTCTTTATTTTTTACGCAACTTCAGCCAAGTCCCAAGATGGCTGACAACACTTCAACGGCTTCTGTAGTTGACGTGTTATCAGCAAATCAGATTTCAGCACGAGATCGGGATGGATCATGAATCTTTTGCCTCCCTATTTATACAAATTTATTTTCCACCTAATTTCTTAAAAACTGCTGAACACTGTTAGACCAAAACACACTTTCTGGACCAGGATCTACCTTTCTGCCAAATTTGCTGTAATGAACGGGGATTATGTGCTTTGGGACCCCCTCCTTGACGGATCACCCTGAAACTTCCCAGACAGCAGCTGACGTGACTGGCAATTTTTTTGGGAAAGTTCCATGAAGATTCGTCAAGCAACACCAAAGATATAGGCAAGTAAAAAATTTTTTAAAAAAAACTTTTTTATATAGAAACTAGGTCCTAACTATAACTACCAAGTGGGGACCACCATCAGGTAAAAAAAAATAATATATATATATATATATATATATATATATATATATATATATATATATATATATATATATGGAAAATGTCACTTACCCAGTGTACATTTGTTCGATGGCATGTGTAACTGCAGACACACATGCTGTGCATAGACTACAAAGAAGTAATCTCCCCAAAAGCGGTGGTTAGCCTGTAGGAGTTGAAGTTGTCTGAAATAATTTTCTTAGTACAGCCTGCCCTACTGTGGCTTGTTGTGCTGCTAACACATCTACACAGTAAAGCTTAATAAATGTATGAGGCGTAGACCAAGTGGCTGCTTTACAAATTTCTGTCATTGGTATATTACCAAGAAAAGCCATTGTGGCGCCTTTCTTTCTAGTGGAGTGTGCCCTTGGAGTAATGGGTAATTCTCTTTTAGCTTTTAGTTAACAGGTTTGTATGCATTTGACAATCCATCTGGCAATGCCCTGTTTGGATATGGGGTTACCTGCATGTGGTTTTTGGAAAGCTACGAACAATTGTTTTGTTTTTCGAAATTGTTTTGTTCTGTCAATGTAATACATTAGCGCTCTTTTTATGTCTAATGTATGGAATGCCCTTTCTGCTACTGAGTCTGGCTGTGGGAACAAGACTGGGAGTTCTACCGTTTGATTTAGATGAAACGGTGATATGACTTTTGGTAAGAATTGTGGATTTGTACGGAGAACCACCTTATGTTTATGTATTTGTATAAAGGGTTCTTGAATAGTAAACGCCTGTATTTAGGTAACTCTTCTGAGTGAAGTGATGGCTATTAGAAAGGCTACTTTCCAAGTTAAAAATTAGATTTGGCAAGAATGCATGGGTTCAAATGGTGGGGCCATGAGTCGTGTTAACACAATATTAAGATTCCACGAAGGCACTGATGGTGTCCTTGGGGGTATGATTCTTTTTAGTCCTTCCATAAAGGCTTTAATAACTGGGATTCTAAAAAGCAATTTTGTATGTCTAATCTGCAGATAAGGTGAGATTGCAGTGAGATATATCTTAATGGAAGAGAAGGCTAGATTGGACTTTAAGTGTAGTAAGTAACTTACAATGTTTTGTGTGGAGGCGTCTAGTGGCGTAATCTGATTAGCCTGTCAGTAACAAACACATCTTTTCCATTTGTTAGCAAAACAATGTCAGGTTGTGGGTTTTCTTGCTTGTTTAATGACCTCCATACATTCTTTAGAAAGGTTTAGATATCCAAATTCTAAGACTTCAGGAGCCAGATTGCTAGGTTGAGCGATGCTGGATTCGGGTGTCTGATCTGTTTGTGTTGTGTTAACAGATCTGGTCTGTTTGGGAGTTTGATGTGGGGTACCACAAATAGGTCCAATATTGTGGTGTACCACAGTTGGCGAGCCCACGTTGGTGCTATAAGTATTAGTTTGAGTTTGTTTTGACTCAATTTGTTGACCAGATAAGGAATGAGCGGGAGAGGGGGAAAAGCGTAAGCAAATATCCCTGACCAGCTGATCCATAGAGCATTGCCCATGGACTGAGGGTGTGGGTACCTGGATGCAAAGCTTGGCATTTTGCGTTTTCTTTTGTTGCAAATAGATCTGTTTGGTGTCCCCCAGCGGTAGAAGTGATCTTGTAGAATCTGGGGATGTATTTCCCATTCGTGAGTTTGCTGTTGATTTCGACTGAAATTGTTGGCCAACTGATTTTGAATGCCTGGTATGTATTGTGCTATCAGGTGAATGTTGTTGTGAATTGCCCAATGCCAAATTTGTTGTGCTAAGAGACACAGCTGTGACAAGTGTCCCCCCCCCGTTTGTTTAGATAATACATTGTTGTCATATTGTCTGTCTTGACAAGAATGTGTTTGTGGGCTAGAAGTGGCTGAAATGCTTTTAATGCTAGAAATACCGCTAGCAGTTCTAAGTGATTTATGTGAAGTAGTTTTTGTTGATTGTCCCATTGACCTTGTATGCTGTGATTGTTGAGGTGTGCTCCCCAACCAATCATGGAAGCGTCTGTTGTGATAATGACGTGAGGCACTGGGTCCTGAAAAGGCCGCCCTTTGTTTAAATTTACAGGGTTCCACCATTGAAGCGAAGAGTGTCTCTGGAGGTCTATCAACACTATATCTTGGAGTTGACCCTGTGCCTGCGTCCATTGTTTTGCTAGGCACTGCTGTAAGGGCCGCATGTGTAGTCTTGCGTTTGGGACAATAGCTATGCATGAGGACATCATGCCTAGTAGCTTCATCACAAACCTTACTGTGTATTGTTGGTTTGGTTGCATGCTTGATCTTACATTTTGGAACCACTGAACTCTTTGAGGACTTGGAGTGGCCATTGCCGTTTGTGTGTTGAGTGTTGCTCCCAAGTATTTGGGATGGTTTTAGATGTGAATTTTGTTAATTTATAGAAAACCCTAGTTTGTGTAGAGTATCTATAACTTATTGCGTTTGAAATTGACATTGTTGCTTAGTGTTTGCTTTTATTAGACAATCGTCCAAATATGGGAATACGTGCATGTGCTGTCTCCTTATATGAGCTGCTACTACGGCTAAGCATTTTGTAAATTTCTCTGGGAGCTGTTATTCCAAACGGTAGCACTTTGAATTGATAATGTTTGCCTTGTATTACAAACCTGAGGTATTTCCTGTGAGATGGATGGGTGGGTATGTGAAAATCCGCATCCTTGAGATCCAGTGTTGTCATGTATTCCCCTTTTTTTTTTTTAGTAAGGGAACTACGTCCTGAAGTGTTACCATGTGGAAATGATCTGATTTGATGAAGAGATTCAGTGTTCTGAGATCTAAGATAGGCCTTAATGTTTTGTCGAGTAAACGCCTGTTCCCCATTTGGTTATATGGTACTAGCTCTATGGCTTGTTTTTGTAGCAGTGCTTGGACCTCTATTTGTAATAGGTCTAAGTGTTGTGGAGACAATCTGTGCGGTTTTGATGGAACATCTGGAGGTAATGTTGTGAATTCTATGCAATAACCATGTTGGATAATTGATAGGACCCACGTGTCTGTGGTAATCTGTGTCCAATTGGGGTAGTATTTGGTTAGTCTCCCCCCCCACTGGTGACAAGTGTTGGAGTAGTGTGACATTGAAGTCACTGTTTGCTAGGGCTTGGTTTGGCGGGCTGGAATTTCCCTCTTCCTCTAGGAAATTGGCCTCTGTAGGAACCACGAAGCCCCCCCCCCCCTTTGGTATTGCGACTGGTAGGTGGGTTTTGTTTGGGAGGTGGATGGTTCAGATGTCTGTTGTCTAAACTCCCCCTAAACTGTGGTTTCCTAAATGTGCCTCTGTACTGTGAGAAGTAGAGCACGCCCATGGCTTTGGCCGTATCAGTGTCTTTTTTCATCTTATCGATCGCGGTATCCACTTCCGGCCCAAACAACTGATGTTGATTAAACGGCATAATTAGTACCGGCTGTTGTATTTCTGGTTTAAATCCAGAACTTCGCAGCCATGCATGCCTTCGAATTGTTACATCTGTGTTGACAGTCCGTGCTGCTGTATCTGCAGAGTCTAGGGCAGACCGTATTTGATTGTTCGATATGGCCTGTCCCTCTTCAACTACATGTTGGGCAAATTTTGGGTGTTCCTTGGGCAAATGCTGGATGATGTCTTGCATTTCGTTCCAGTGTACCCTGTCGTAGCGTGCAAGTAGGGCGTGCAAGTTTGCAATTCGCCATTGATTGGCTGCCTGTGATGCCACTCCTTTCCCCGCTGCGTCGAACTTTCGACTCTTTATCAGGGGGTGGGGCATCCCCCACAACCACTGAGTCCGGAGGGAGCTGTTGAGTTATAAACACTGGGTCTGACGGGGGCGGTTTATATTTCTTTTCGACCCTTGGCATGATGGCCCACCCTTTTACAGGCTCTTGGAAGACCTGTTGAGCATGTTTGAGCATGCCCGAAAGCATTGACAGGCTTTGGTAGGCTGCGTGAGTGGATGCAAGAGTGTTAAACAGGAAGTCATCCTCCACCGGTTCGAGTGCATTGTTATGTTGTGGAACGTAGCTACCCTGGCTAATACTTGCATATATGCTGTACTGTCCTCTGGTGGTGAAGGCTTGGTCGGATAACACTCTGGGCTGTTGTCCGATATAGGTGGGTCGTATAGATACCAGAGATCGGCATCATCTTGAGTCACCCCAGTATGTGTGGGTGACTGCGCCATCGGTGTACCCACTGGTGACAAGTGTGGTGATTGTAGTGGGGATGGTTGTGGTGAGAAACGTGGTGGTGGTGACTTGTCTCCAACCACTTTGGCTTTGGGCTGCATCTCAGTCTCTTGAAAAGCAAGTTTTCTTTTTGATTTGAGTGGAGGGATAGTTTGCATCTTCCCTGTAACCGTCTGGATTTCTAACCTTTGTTGTGTCTGGTCCTGTTCTTCTAAATCCAGGTCTTGCTCAAATCTGTGCTTTTCTTTGAGCTGCATAGAAAGTCCTTGCTCCTCAGTGTAGGAAGAGCGTTTTTTTCAGTCCCAAAGAGCTTTTTCGAGGCTTGCCAGACTCGATGCAGACTTTTTTCGGTGCCGAATTCTCGACTGGATCATCAAGCCTAAAAGGGGAGTATCCTATAACCCCCACCTGCTTAGGCTACTAACCAAAGCAAACTCACAACAATTAGCAGGCAAGGGATAAATTCAATAATTATTTCAAACAACCAATATTAACTCTTGGTTTCAAGGGGTAAATTATTTGCCCTTATTTATTCCATTTATTCACAAAATACAGCATCAGACTCATTGGAGAGCAACCTGTCTCTTATTCTATCATCATGGCGAAGATATATACAAATCTAAATACATTTATATTTACAACAAACATATCTTACAAACAGTACACAAATGAACATGTGCCCATCTACAAAGTTTAACAGATAGTCACTATAACACAATTCCACTAGCAAGATGTCGACGCGTTTCGGCCTTAACACTCAGGGCCTCGTCAGGACTGTCAGGGGGCACTGGCATCGCTTTCTTTCCGTTATGATGTATATCCAACATTAAGGATTAATATCCTCTTCCTTTATTAATTCTATTTATCCAAGCTACTTGGTCTAAGTATAACCATGCATATCCTGGGGCGTTTACTTTTATATTGCTCCTCCACTCTGTATGCGTTCGCGGGCCTCGCCATCTTGCTAGTGGAATCAAGGGCGTGGAGTGATAATGAATTGATAAACATAAGTGGTTTAGCACTACATAATACCTTTCCAAAAAACATTTAGGTATTGTACAGCTGGGTGCAAGACCCTTGGTTACCATATGATATTAGATCACATTGTGAATTGTGTTATAGTGACTATAACAGCTTGGAGGTCGAGATGCTGTTTCGGCTTGGACGTCGAGATGCTGTTTCGGCTTGGACGTCGAGATGCTGTTTCGGCTTGGACGTCGAGATGTTGTAGTTGTCTTGAGCGTCGATTCCTTAAGGTCTTCTTGGATCGAAACGCTCGCCAAGCTTCACAAGTATCCTCTCTGTGTTCGGGCGACAAACACAGGTTACAGACTCGGTGCTGGTCTGTATAAGGATACTTGGCGTGACACTTAGGACAGAAACGGAAGGGGGTCCGGTCCATTAGTCTTGGACGACGGGTGTGGTCGGGCCAACCAGGCCTTGATGAAGAGCAGAAGCCCCGAAGGGCCTCCGAAGCGGTCTTGATGTCTGTGTCAATACGCTAAAACTAAACCGGTACCGAACGAGAACAATACAGATGAATTTTCGATTCTTTTGTAACTTTCCAGATTCGAAATACGGAGCGAAGATGAACACGTCCGAACCCGATGGCGGAAAGAAAACAATCTAAGATGGAGTCGACGCCCATGCGCAATGGAGCCGAAAGGGAGGAGTCACTCGGTCCTGTGACTCGAAAAGACTTCTTCAAAGAAAAACAACTTGTAACACTCCGAGCCCAACACTAGATGGCAGGAACAGTGCACGGCATGTGTTTCTGCAGCTACACATGCCATCGAACATTTATATACACATATATATTATTTAAGAAGTGCTCTGGGGTTCCTGTGTGAGGGCAGGACAAATGAGTACTATTGATAAGGATCTCCTGGAAGAATTTTTTTTCCATTAGCAGTACCCTTGCACACCAGTAGTTGGCGTAATTCGGCTTTTTGTGGCGTCGCCCACGGCAGAAGTGACATGCTCCGTGCCTATGTAGGCGCCACCACAGCGTGCTTGCATCAGTTTCTTTTTGCGATTTTCCATGCCAGAAGCGCAGAGCCACAAAGAACACTGAGCACTCGTCTTTGGAACTATAGCCCCCTAAAAAGGAATGGCCCTCTATCTATAAGTTTGTTTGTGGGAAGGATGGGTTGGTCGGTAAGCAATCTGCAGCTAGACAGTCTCTCTACCAGGTAAGGTGTCACAGAAGGTAAGTAACTTGTTCATCTGGAAGAGATTTCTAGCCGCAGATTCCTTACCTTTGAATAGATACCCAAGCAATATCTCCCCTCAGGAGAGTCAGTGAACACAATTTAGACCTGAAAGTCCTGCAGGACAGAACAGGCAAAGTGCCCATCCCAACAGACCTGACTGTCCAACGTGGCCCATCCCGACAGAGCAGACATGTGCAGCAAGGCCCATGGAAGATGTTTAGGACTGGAACTCTGTGTGTTAACACAGTAGTCACAGCCTTTGCTCTGACGGGAGGAGCATGCAAACCCTCTGGGTGGCGCTTCCTGGTCAATGCGTAGCAGATCTTAGTGCAGAGTGCAATCTATCAGAATATGGTTAGTTTATGCATGGCCTTTCCCTTCTTGGCTCTGCCATCCGAAAAAAAACTGATCGGAACGGTTTTGTGCGGTTGAAGTAGAATGACACCGCTTTTCACATCTAGCCGGTGGAGTCTCTCCTTTTCCTTAGAGGGATGAGGCAGAGTGTAAAAGGTAGGCAAAGTGATGGGCTAGCCAACATAGAATGGGGTGACTACCTTTGATAAGAAGGATGCTGTCTGGAAGAAAAGACATGGAAGCTGAGATGACAGCATTTGCAGTTTACTCACCCTCCAGGCAGATGTAACTGCCACCAGAAAGGCTATCTTGATGATGAGAAGGGCAGGTATGAAGTAGCTCAAAGGGAGCACACATTAGAAAGGTGAGAAACAAGTTAAAGTCCAACTGAGACATAACAAAGGGAGCTGCAGGAAACGTGCTGCAGAGCCTGAAGGAACCTTTTCAGTGTAGAGGACATGAAAATGGAAGGCTGAACTGTCAGCTTCCAAAATGCGGAGAGGGCAAATGAATAACCCTTCAACCTGCCCATGACAATGCAAGGAGAAACAAAATGACTTGGGAAAGGGGTTAGAGATAAAGAGTCAACCAGTTTGCCTGTACACCATGCCACAAACTTGTTCGACCAGCTGGCGTATACCGTCTTTGAGGAAGGATGCCAGGTTGCCAATATAGCATTGCAGACTTCGAACGGAAGGTCAAAAGCTGCCAACTATTGTAGCTCAATCTCCATGCATGAAGGCGGAATGCTGATGGGTTCAAGTGGGAAACCCTCCCAAGCTGCTGCGATAGAAGATCCTCCTAAAGGGGGCACCTGATTGGAGGACCAATGGACATGCTCAACAGCTTGGGATACCAGACTCTCCGGGTCCAGTCTGGAAGCACAAGGATTACTTGGGCCCGTTGTTCCTGATCTTCTTCAGAACTCTTGGCAGGCGTGTAGGAGGCTGAATCAGTATATGGTGTACACCTATAAGTGAGGCACCCTGTACTGAGTCCAGGCAACCCTTAGTGATAGTGTAGGTGGCTCTAGATAACCAGAGCTCTCATAAGGGTAGCTGTGGAGAGCAGCTAAGGCTTATCCAGGAGGGGGTAAAGTGTTTGCAAATACCAAACAGGTCCGTCAGTAATGTACACAGAGGAAAGAACCACACCAATGTTAGAAAACTGTTATAATTATTGTAACACACAATCTAGAACTAATTTTGGAATGTCTCCTAAACGAAGATACGGACATACAAAAAAATACTTTGCAACAGGAAAGTAAAGGCATAAAATAACATGGGCCCCTATGGGGCGGAGGGGCCAAACCAAATACTAAAAAAAATAATGTAAAAATCTCTCCCAACCCACACTACCACCCAAGGATCCATTAGGGCTGGGGAAATTATAAAACCCCAAAGATAAGTAGGTAGCATTCCCCAGGCATGTGTGCAGTGCAGTAATCTCAGGTCAGTGTACATAGGTTAACATGGGGAAGTTACGGTTGGAATTTTCAAATTTTAGGACCCTTCCAAGAAGACCCCAGAGGAAAACCCATTGGGACAATGAAGGTTGGATAGTGACCCCACCCGTGGCTACCCAGAACAGTGGAGTACCTACACCAGGGAGTCCCAGTGCATAGGGGTGATTGTGTGTCAGAACCTCTCGCTGAAGTCAATGGGGACCTTGGTTGTCCAGCTGCTGTTGCGAACTGTGGACAAGGTCAGTGGAACCCAGGCTTGGATTCCGGAAGAAGGGTGTAGGAAGCTGGCCTGGTGTGCGGTGAGCAACTATGGTGTTATCACCTTATACCAGGTCCAGGTGTGCCCTATTAGTGAGGTGTAGACAGTGTTTAGGAAGCCAGGGCTCTCTAGAGGTAGCTCAGGATGAGCAGACAAGACTTATCTAGGAGACATGCAAAGCTACTGCAATACAACTGTAGTCACCCAGCACTTAAACACATGAAAGAACCACTCAGTGTTATGAAAATAAAGGTACTTTATTATGGTAACACAAATACTAAAATACTGTAGAGGCAATATTCCACTAGCAGGCAAGTAAACACACTAATATATACACATTAGAAGTCGGGAACTGGCGTTGAAAACAATAGAAAACAGTGAAATAACAGAACAAAATGGAGACCCTGGGGGGAGACCAAACCAATATACTAAGTAAGTGGAATGCGAAAGTCAGTCACCCACCGAAGGAAGTGGAATCTGTAGAGGTGAGTTGGAGGCACTAGGAACCCCAAAAGGTAAGTACTAGGGTGTCCCCCAGTGATCAGGAGATAAGAGGTAAGAAAATAAGTTACTTACCTGTAACTGTAGTTCTCCAGTATTATAATCTTTCGTAGATTAACATACTTGAATCCTTTTCCCGTCGTCAAGATGGGAGCCCCCGGTACATCAAAACAGCTATACATACAGGCTACTGCAATGAGGAAAAGCCTAAAGGCTTTCACTTTAGTGGCCTATCCTTATCATTATGAGTAAAAAGGACCAAAGCAAGGCCCAGCCAATCAGGCTTCCTCTCCCTCTAGAACCCGCCTGAGAGGAGCTCCCTTCCTTCAGATTTTCTCAAGCATGAGTGCTATAGTCTCTGAAGAAGACAGAAAAAGGTGAGCTTCCCAGGGGAGGAGGGAGGGTCGCATGTGAATCTATGAAAGATTCCAATACTGGAGAACTACAGTTACAGGTAAGTAACTTATTTTCTTACTCTAGTATTGGAACTTTCATAGATTCACATGCTTGAATCAGAATAGCAAGCAGTAATGAAGCACATTGTATAGCATCGATCCATATGTATACTTGTTGTTATATGCATATACATATATATATTTGGAACATACATATATCAGCAAAATCTTTAAAGAAAAAGATTACTTAGGAAAGAATAGCATATTGGATAAGCAATAAATAAGATAATAGAACGTTACCCTAAGCAGGTAAAACAAGAAATATCACAGCCGTAAAGGAAGAAACAAACCTATGCAATGTGCGCAAATTAAACTGGGCTGGCGGGAAAAAGGAATAAAGAATTTACAACAGCTCACTGTTACTGGAAAAGATGTCCGCTTGTCCTACCGCCATATCACCTTGCTGAGTTTCCTCCAAACAGTAATGCCTTGCAAAAGTATGCACAGACTTCCACATGGCTGCCCTGCAGATGTTCTGAATGGGCACTCCTGCAAAAAGTGCCATGGATGCAGCCATTTTCCTTGTAGAATGTGCTTGTGCTGGATTCTGCAAAGGTTTTCCTGCCGCTGTATGACAATAGTTAATAGCAGAGGCTATCCACCTTGCAATTCCTTGTTTAGATAATGCACGTCCCTTACGCAGAGCACTGAAAGCCACGAAAAGTTGGTTAGATTTCCTAAACTGTTTAGTTCTGTCCAGATAAAACTTCAGGCACCTCTGAACATCCAAAGAATGTACAGCCTGCTCTGCTGGCACCAATGGATTAGGAAAGTATGTTTTCAGTATCTCCGGTTGGTTTATATGAAAATCCAACGGGACCTTGGGTATGAATTTTGGATTTGTTTGCAAAATTACTCTATCCCTTTTGAATTGTAAGAAAGGATCCTGGATAGTGAATTCCTGTATTTCGTTTACTCTTCTGGCTGAGGTGAGAGCGAGAATGAGAGAGACTTTCCAGGATAGTAACTTCATGTCCGCTTTGTGGATTGGCTCAAACAGTGGTTTCATTAACTGAGACAAGGCCAAATTAAGGTACCATGATGGAGGTGGAGGCCGTACCGGAGGAAATGACCTGAATAGACCCTTAAGAAATAGTTTTATGACTCCAGCCGACCACAGAGGAGGCACGTTCTCTGTACACCTATAACAGGAAATCGATACTAGGTGGACCTTAATCAAAGAAATAGCCAAACCCGATCTGGCCAGGAGTAGAAGATAAGGTAGTATCTGCTGCGGTGATGAAGGAAAAGGGATGTACTTGAATCTGAGCACACCAAGAGCAAAATCTCCTCCACTTCAGACGATAACCTTTGTTAGTACTCTCAGCTGCAGCTCTGGCAAGGATGGCTCTGCAATCCGAAGGTATATCTAGATGCGCAAACTCATGTTGTTCAGGAGCCAGGCTGTAGAGTGATGGGAAGCCAGATCCGGGTGGAGAACTTGGCCCTCGTTCATCGTAAGCAGGGAGGGCATAACTGGTAGAGGGATGCTGTGGCTCTGTGAGAGGTGAAGGAGTTCCGTATACCAAAACTGACGAGGCCATGCCGGAGCAATCAGAAGGAGCTTGCAGAGTCCGATCTTCGCCAGAACTCTTATAATCAGGGGAATGGGAGGAAAAGCGTAAGCATAAATTCCTGACCATGCCATGGAAAACTCATTCCCCCAAGAGCCCAGATGTTGATCCCGACTTGCGAAGAAACAGCATTTTGCATTCTGCGGGGTGGCGAAGAGATCCAGACTCGGTTTCCCCCATTGGGCGAAGACTTGATTCAAGACTCCTTGGTCCAATTCCCATTCGCGGTTGGACGACCGTGATCTACTCAGGGAATCCACAATGATGTTCTGTACACCTGGGACATGTTCCGCTCGAAGGTTTACTTTCTGGCTGATAGACCATTCCCAAATGCACTAAGATTCTCTCGATAAGAGCAGAGACCTGGTTCCTCTCTGCTTGTTGATACAATGCATTGTCGTTGTGTTGTCCGTCCAGAGGAGAACTGAGGAACCTCTTATTATTGGGAGAAAAGCGCAAAGCGTCAGTCGAACACCCTCAATTTGAGGTAATTGATGTGAAAGACCTTCTGATGTGGCTACCATTTGCCCCTGACTTGTAGGTGCTGGAGGAAGGCACCCCATCCCTCGAGAGAAGCATTTGTAGTTCTCACCCAAGGTGCTTGTTGGGGAAGAAAAGAAAGCCCCTTCGCTAAGTGAGACTCCTGAGTCCACCAAGCTAGAGAGGATATCATGGGCTTTGTTATCCTGATGATATCGTCGAAAATCCCCATGGATTGTGTCCACTGAAGATCTAACTGCTCCTGTAGGGGCCTCATTTTTAGACGAAAGAAAGGCACCAGAGGAATACAAGAGGACATCATCCCTAACAGGGACTTGAAAAAGCGAACTGAAACGTACTTTCTTTTTTGTAAACGCCTCGCGAGGGATACAAGCTTTCTCAGTCTGTCCTCTGTAGGGGCTGCATTGTTGGTGGAAGTGTCCAGTACTGCCCCTAAAAATGTTCTCCTCTTTATGGGTTGGAATGCTGACTTTTCGCGATTGACCGTTAGGCCCAGGCTCGTGAACAGCTCAATACAAGCTCTCGTGGACTTCTGCGCCTGAGATCGGTATCTGGCTTTGACCAGCCAATCGTCCAGATACGGGAAGACTTGATGGTTCTGCCTTCTGAGGAAAGCTGCCACTGGAGCTAAGCATTTGGTGAAGATCCTGGGGGCTGATTTCAGGACGAAGGGCAAGACTTTGAACTGGAAATGGTCTCCGGCTACTGCAAATCTGAGATACCTTCTGTGGGAGGGATGAATAGGGATATGGAAATATGCGTCCTGCAAATCGAGGGTGGCCATGTAATCCCCCGAATTTAGAAGGGACAGAATGTCTGACAGGGTGATCATACGGATTTTTTTTTTTTTTTTTTAAGATAAGTGTTGAGATCCCCGAGTTCTAGAATCGGATGCCAACTTTTCTGCTTCTTTCGAACTAGGAAGAATCGGGAGTAGTAATCCTTTCCTCTCTCCTGATGTGGAACCCTTTCTATAGCTCCCTTGAGAAGCATGGACTCGACCACCTGCTTGAGCAGATGCAAGAGCTTCACCTTTCGAGGAAAGGGAGGCTTTGTAGGAGGGTAGTGCAGGAACTCCAGGGTATGACCAAACTGAATGAGATTTAGGACCCACTGGTCTGATGTTATCTTCTGGTAATTGTGAAAGTAGAGGGACATCCCTCCCCCTAGTCTTGAGCCAAAGGGAAGGTTCGTAGCCGGAGACAATAGCAAGTCATTGTCTACAGCCTGTTTTGGTTGTCTTTGGCCTTTCATCTCTGGGAAGCTCTCAAATAAGCTGCCTGTGGAGGCATTCTCTGTTGAAACTTTGAGCGAATGGGATGCCGGAGAGACAGAGGGGTATCTTTACTGCTGAAAACCTGGTCTGTACGAAGAGTAGCCTCGGCCTCTAGCTTCTCGAAAAGGCTGTCTTTTAAACTGCAGGGTGCCAAGGGACCTGGCCGTGTCAGTGTCTGTCTTGATTGACTGAAGTGCATCATCAATGTGCTTCCCAAATAGGGCTTCACCATCAAAAGGGAGGTCAAGAATTTTGTTTTGGACTTCGGGTCTAAACGAAGTCGCTCAAGCCAACCCTGCCTTCTGAGAACCGCAGAACCTGCCATCTGACGGAAAGCTGTGGTGGCGATGTCCATAGCACAGTCGATGATTTCGGCAGAAGACCTCTCCTTCTTGCAAGACTTTCCTGGATTCCAATTTAGAGTCTTCTGGCAGCTGGTCCAAATAGGGCGCAATGTCAGCCCATAGCTGTCTATCATATCTGCCTATGATAGCCAGAGAGTTAGAAGCCCTTATAATAAGCAAAGCCATTAAAGAGAAGCGTTTTCCTATATTATCTAACCTCCTACCCTCCTTGTCCGGTGGGGCAGAGATTGGTGCTGAAGGGTTCCTAGATCTGCGCTGTGCCACCTGGGCAATAACTGAGTGGGGTCTGGGATGGGCTGTGAGGCAGGCCGGAGAGTCTTCAGGCGCCTTATACTTTTTGTCAAGGCGAGGTGGACCCGGGGTGACCGTTGCCGGGTTCATCACTTTAATACCCTCATTCCAGATATAGTCCACAATCGGCATAGATTTTATACTCTTTTGAAATGGTTCCTTAAAATCATACAAAAAGCAGTCCATCTGCTTCGTTGGCATGGGCAACTCAAACCTTTTCGCAGCTCTTTCAAGCAAGTTGTGGAAACCGCTGATGTCACCAGGAAGGGAATCCACAGGAACTGGAGAGGGCGAGGACTGAGTAGGAATTTGATAGTCGTCCCACTCGGTTATTGCATCGAGTAATTCTCCCTCCTCTCCGTCATCATTATCATCATCATCATCATCATCATAAGAGGACAAATCCTGCGTAGGGATGGAAATTGGTGTCTGTGGCGGTACATGCAATGGCTGGACCCCTGGATGGACCGGAGTAGAAGGCACAGAGTGCGCAACAGAAGGCTACTGAACTTCCAAGTAGTCATCCAACAGGAGTTGCAGATCAGCTATGAGCGATCCTGTCAAGGAAACCATCTGCTACTGATAGGGATACTGGTGTGCCTGCGGGTAATAAGAGTGCGGATCATGCTGGGTGTCTTCCTCTAGATCCTGGCACTTGACATGTAGTTTTGATGGGCTATGAGCAACCCCAAAGGGTCCTTCATCATGTGAGTCCTCTTGTTCTAGTAAATGCGTAGGTACCAAGGCTGAAACCCTACTTGGAGATGTCACCAATGGCAAAAGGAAATCAGACTTCATATGTGCTTTAACTCTCGTCGACGGCAACACGGATGGCATCGTCGACGGGAACGTAGCTGGCAACGTCGGCGGCGTCACCGACTACATCGTCGACAATATCAGCATAGTCAACGGCATCGTCGACGGAGTCGTCCACGGAGATATCGCTGGAGAACTTCTCATCGACGAGGAAACGGATGACGGCAAAGTAAACGTCGACTGTCTCACCGGCGATAGCATTGATGAAGGAGAGGCGATGGGCAAGGCAACCATAAACGCCGTCGACGAGGACATCGTTGAGACGATCGCCGATGAGGAAGACGCCGGCGTAGAGACTGCAGAAGTTGTAGCAGTCAACGACGAAGCTGTAAAGACACCTTTAGACGTCGACGGTGCTCTCGTCGACTAGGTCGTCGACGGTGTCATCATCGTAGAGTTTTCAGACGGCCTCTTAAAGACATGTTTCAACACAGGAGGTGGCGTTGGAGGCTCAGAAAAATCTCTTTTGTGGCGCTCGGAGGAGAGAGATCTTTCTTTAGAGTGTCTTTTAGAAGAAACAGAACTCCTGTGAGGAGAACTGGAAGGACTTCCAGCTTTAGAGGACACCTGTTTGGTCTTTTTGTGAGCCTTTTTTAGAATATCATCTGAGTGGGGTTGAGGAGATCTGCCTCTTTTCTGTAGTTTTCTGGTAGGAACCAGGCATTGGATTAGATCTGGACTTCAACTTCTGGAGCCAAATTAGTAGCCTACCCTCCCTGTCTTTGAGGGTTTTGTTAGAAAAGGTCCTGCAAACTTTGCAGTCTTTGGCTACATGGTCAGGGTAGAGGCAATAAATACAGCCCTTGTGTGGGTCCTCAGAGTGAAGCCTTTTCTCCCCACAGGCCTTAAAGGCTCTGAAATGGCTTTTCTTCTCTTTATCAGACATGGTGAATTCTCCTCAAAATAGAGTTCCCTTAAGTAAAATAAGAAGAAGACACCTTACTTGCTGTAGGAAATCCTTTTTCTGAGGAAAAATAGCAGAAATGAACTTCTCTGAAGTGTTGACTGAGCAGAGCTCAATGGAGACTCCCTAGCACGACGTGTGGTAGAAAATCTGAGGGAAGGGAGCTCCTCTCAGGAGGGTTCTAGAGGGAGGGTAAGCCTGATTGGCTGGGCCTTGCTTTGGTCCTTTTTACTCATAATGATAAGGATAGGCTACTAAAGTGAAAGCCTTTAGGCCTTTTTTCATTGCAGTAGCCTGTATGTATAGCTGTTTTGAGGTACCGGTGGATTCTAGCTTGACGACGGGGAAGGATTCAAGCATGTGAATCTATGAAAGTTCCAATACTGGAGTAAGTACCTGGTATTTTCCCAAACCCACAGGTAAACTTTGGAAAAGGAATGTGCCAGACCCAAGCAAGACTGGAAGAAACCAAAAGGTGGATCCTGACAGAAGAGTGTGGATGGAGATGGAGTGTCCAGTTGGAGCAGGAGCCACTACCCACCCTTCTGGCGTTGCAGGACCAGGTCGATGGTTAAGACAAAGTCGCCTGTGCAGCACAGGAGTAGGAGAAGAGTTCCAGGAGTGATGCAGTCAATGTCCCACGTAAGAGTTGCAGTCAGTCAGTCAGTGGTGTGGAAAAACCACTAACAAGCCTTGGCAAAGGCAAGAGTCGCAGATGAAGAGTTGGAGCTGCTGGGGTCCAGGAAGGTCCAGGGGGACTCAACCCAAAAAGGGGAGTCCCAGGTGACCCTCGGCAGTGGGGAGAGTCAGAAGTCAAGGATGCAGCCCCCACAGGCATCGCAGTGAGGCCCACTCAGCACACCTGGAAAGGAGTCCCACGTCGCTGGAGCAGCAGACAGGAAATTGTGCTTTGCAGGGAAGAGTGCTGGAGGCCGGGGCTACATGGAGCCAGAAGATCCCTTGGAAGAAGAGCCAACAGGCCTTGGTAGCTGCAAAAGTCGCAGTGCCCAGGGGCACTGTCCTGCAAGGAAAGGCAAGGGCTTACCGTCTCCCAAGTTGGACAGCTGGTAGAGAGGACCAAGGGGACCACTCAAGACCACCACCTGTAATGCAGGATCCACGCAGTTCGGGAGGAGAGAGGACCCACACAGGCAGTCGTTGTTGCAGTTGGTACCTGTGGTGCAGGGGATGGACTCCTTCACTCCAAGGGAGATTCCTTCTTGCTTCTTGTGCAGGCTGAAGACTCGTCGCCCTGAGAGGATGCACAGCCAGGGAAATGTTGCAGTTAATGGAGTCGGAGAAACAATGTTGCAAAGCGGAGTTGTCGCGGGAGTTGCAGATTGTCAGTTCCTGGAGGGTCCCGTTGCAGTCCTGGTGACCAGAAGTTGAAGTAAATGATGCAGAGAAATCCTGCTGGAATCTTGTACATCGAACCTGAGGACCCACCCAAGAGGGAGACCTTAAATATCCCAGGAAGGGGCTTTATTCACCTTGCATGGGGACCACATATCAGGAGGGGGTGGTGACATCATCTGACTGACCTGGCCACTCAGATGGATTCAAGTTGGCAGAATCAAGTGGCCACCTGGAGGAGCTCTGGGCACCACACCTGGGGTGGTGATTGAAAGGGGAGTGGTCACTCCCCTTTCGATTGTCCAGTTTCGCGCCAGAGCAGGGACTGGGGGTCCCTGGACTGGTGCAAACAGGTTTGTTCATTGAGGGCACCAAATGTGCCCTTCGAAGTATACCCGTGGCTTGGGGAGGCTACCCCTCCCAAACCATATAACACCTATTTCCAAAGGCCTTCGATTTCCAAAGGAAATCCTTTGTTCTGCCTCCCTGGGTTGAGCTGGTCAAACAGCAGGAGGGCAGAAACCGGTCTGTAGGATGGCAGCAGTGCAGGCTACCTGGGAAAACCCTGCAACCTGGTAGGAGCAACGCTGGGGTCCTCTAAGGAGTACACTGATAAAATGGTTTCCCTGCACTTACGAAGTCCCAAAAAATTGAGCACCTCTGCTTACGCAGGGGTGCCCTCACACATAGGTACTTGCACCCTGCCCTCTGGGCTAGGAGGGCCTGCCATAGGCGTGACTTGAAGTGACCTGTAGTGAAAGGGTGCATGCATCTTTTCACTCAGGCTTCAATAGCAGGCCTGTAGACACATTTTACACGGGTGCAAATGGGTGGCATAATACATGATGCAGCCCATGGGAAACCCGTGGTGCCCCAAAGCCCTGGGTACCTAGGTACCATATACTAGGGACTTACATGTGGGCACCAGTATGCCAATTGTGGGGTGTACTAAGTCAGGGACAACCAAATATAGAGGGAGAAAGCACAGTCACTGGGGTCCTGGTTAGCAGGGTCCCAGTGAACACAGTCAAAACACAGACAGCAGGCAAAAAGTGGGGGTAACCATGTCAAAAAGAGGGCACTTTCCTACAAAGAGGACCTAAAGAGAGTGGGGACAGAGTCCAAACACCCAGAGGTGCCCAGGCGGGGCAGGAGGCAATGCCCACCCTTCTTGGTGATAGTTCTTGAAATACGGTGGACAAAGTGCAGCTATGAAGTCCAGGCAATGCAAGAGGATCCCAGGAGTCTGTGCCCGTCGGTTGTCGGATTGCAGAGGAGTCTGTGGCTAGCAGGGCCACCAACAAGACTTAGCAAATGCAGAGAAGAGTTGTAAAGAGTTTGTAGGATTTGTGGGGACCAGCACGGTCCAGGTGACTCAGGCAGGGCCAGCCCTCAGCAAGCAGGAGAGACAGCAGGTATTGTTGGAGCCCCCACAGCAGGACCCTCTGGCAGCAGGCACAGGTACTCACACGGAGGCCTCAGCAGCACAGCAAAGAGGAATGCCCACATCGCAGATTTGCAGAGAGGACATCGTTCTTGGAGCTGGAGAGTGCTGGAGGTCAGGGCTTCTTGGAGCTAGGTCATCTTTGGAATGAAGAGCCAACAAGTCTTGGCAACGACAAGCAGTGCGGTGCACAGGGGTTCCGGCTAAGCAGCTCTAGGGAGGGACCACAAACTTCCCAGTTGCAATGAAGATTGGTCAGGCCTCTGGAGAGCCACGGAACTACTACCTGTGTTGCAGAGCCTTGGAGAGTCCGTGAGACAGCAGGATCCACAAGCCGGTCGACGTTGAGGTGTCTATGGATGCAGGGGAGTGACTCCTTCACTCCAAGGGAGATTCCTTCTTGCTTTTCTAAGTGCAGACAGAGTCCCATGCACGGCCATGGGGTTGCAGAAGTCTTTCCAGAACTCGGAAACACAGCTGCAGTAGGAGCCCTCCTATTTGTTACAGTCTTGCTTCTGGTTCCAGCGAAGAACAGCAGCAGTTCCGGTGTCCAGGTTGCAAAAGTGTCTTGCAGACTATTTGGGGTACCACCCTTGGTGGAGCCCTTAAGTAACCCAGGAAGGGGGTTGGACGCCAACTGCAATGACCCACCTATCAGAGGTGGGCAGGGACATCACCAGGCTGGACTAACCAGTCAGATGTTACCAAGGGCTTCTGCTCATCTTATTTCCAAGATGGCAGAATCAAGTGACCACCTGGAAGAGCTCTGTGCACCTCCCTAGGGGAGGAGTTGGACAGAGGGGTGGCCACTCCTTTGTCCTTTGTGTGGTTTCATGCCAAAGCGGGAACCGGGGGTTCCTGCATTGATACAAACCTGTTATGCAAGAGCGCACCAAATGTGCCCTTCAAAGCAGCCTGGGGGCGCTCAAAGGCACCCCCACTCCAGCCCAGAGACACCTATTTCTAAAGAAGCGGTGGTCACACCTCTATCTTATAGGAAATCCTTTGTTCTGCCTTACCCTGCCTGGGTAAGGGCCAGCAGCAGGCGGGCAGACAGTGTCTGGGGTCATCAGCAGCACGGGCTGGCATGAAGACCCTGCAAAGCTGTACAGGCAGACTTTGGGGGATCTCCTAGGGAACTCCCAGTGTACATTGTATCATGCAACTAACACTGGAATCGGTGTAGTTGCACAATTCCAACATGTTTGATACAAACATTCCTAAGTTTGGTAAAGCCATTATGGAGCTGGACAACTTGCGTTGACCAGTGTACTACATACTTTTAGTTGACTTCTACACATTTACAAAGCCCAGCGGCTGGAGTCTAGTATTTGTAGGGGTACCTCTGCCCATGCAGGGGTGCCCTCACACTTAGTACCATGCACCCTGTCCTTGGGCTAAAGGGCCTACCTTAGGGGTGACTTAGAGGGTCAGAGTGCAGTGACCATGATATAAGCCAAACCTTTTATCTGGAGTGAAAGGTGCGTGCACAATTTCACACAGGCTGCAATGGTAGGCCTGTAGTCACAGTTTGAATGCCTCCCGCCCCCCCAATGGGTGGCACATGATGTAAAAGAAGTTACCTTACAAGTAAATTTAGGGGAGAGAGCACCAACACTGGGGTCCTGGTTAGCAGGATAGCAGTGTACTACAGTCCAAACACACTGACACCAGTCAAAAAGTGGGGGTAATTATGCCAGAAAGGTGCTACTTTCCTTCAAGGAGTGGTTTGGTTGAAAAGGGATACAGAATGCTGAAGCTCCACTTGAGAAGAAAAAGCGTCTCCGAGGCAGAGCTGCCTTGGAAACTCCAGCATGCAGAATTGCTGACTTTGTGCACTCTCGGCGGTGGCAACAGATCTAACCAAGGCTCTCCCCACTGCAGAAAGGAACTATTCACCACCTCCTCTTGGGTACACCATCCGTGATCTGCAAGACATCTTTGGCTGAGTTTGACTGCTCTGTTGTTCAGAGAGCCTGCCAGGTGTTGAACCACAGAGAAATGCCCTGATGTTACAGTCATGTCCAGAGGTGCAGGGCCTTTTGACAGAGGGCCCAGGATGCTACCCCACCTTGTTTGTTGCAGTATCAAGTAGCAGTGGTGTTGTCAGTGAAACACCTGCACTAGCCTTCCCATGATGGATGGTAGAAAGGCTTTCAATGGCAACTGGATTGCTCAGAGATCTAACATATTGATGTGGAATCCAGATTCTGCCAGAGACAAGAGTCTCTGATCTTTCCCAGATGGCTGCCCCATCCCAGGAGTGATGCATCTGTCACTATTGTCAGATCTGGTTGAGGAAGGAAGAGGAGTTTGCTGCTGACCAATGGTGGCCCATCAGCCACCAGTGCAGATCTTTTGCAAAGCCCTCTGAGATCTGGACTATGTTAGAGAGATTCTCCTGATGCTGCTGCCACTGGAACTTCAGGTCCCACTGCAGAGCCCACACATGCCAATGGGCATGCATCACTAGCAGGATGCAGGGGGTCTAGTAGTCTCAGAGTTTGTGTCACCGAAACCCAGGGTAGAGGCAGAAATATTAGTATCACAGCATGAATATCCCAGACTTGCTGTTCGGGAGGATAAGCCTGAAACTACACTGTTACAGCTCCAATGAAAGTATCTGCAAAAGGGGCCAGGTGTGACTTTGGCACGTTTATAGTGAACTCCAGCGAGTGCAGGAGTTCCACCATAGTCTGGTGGGGAGACGACGGTCAGGCGCGCTTGCCTTCAACAGCCAGTCATCGAGATAGGGGAAGTCTGGTACTCCTGATCTCCACATATGAGCTGCCACCATTATAACAATGGTGAGCACCTGAGGGCCGTTGGTAAGGCCAAAAGGGAGCACAGCAAACTGAAAGTGCTTGTGGCTTACCGTGAACCACAGGTAACACCTGTGGGCAGGTAGGACGGGGAGGTGGAAGTATGCATCCAGCAAGTTCGACACTACCATCCAGTCTCCCATGCCCAGGGCAGACAGAAACTGAGCGAGAGGGAGCATCTTGAACTTCTCCTTCATCAAGAAAAAGTTGAGAAGACACAGGTCAGGGATAGGACAAAGGCCTCGGTCCTTTTTGGGCACCAAAAGTAGTGGGAGTAACAACCACAACATACTTTTGATGCTGGCACCTTCTCTATGGCATGTTAGCCAAGGGAGCTGCCACATCTGGCGGAGTAAAGAGATGTGGTCCTCTGTCAGCCTGTCACAAGTGGGTGGCATGGGTGGAGGGGTAGTCACAAAGGGGAGCGAGTAGCCCCTTTGCACAATCTAGAGAACCCAGCGGTCTGATGTCATCGAAGTGCAGAGGTCCAAGAGATGGCATACCCTGCCTTCTACTGGATGCCCAGGCTGGTCAGAGGGCAAACTAAAGAGGCTGGGGTTGCTGGGGAGGTGGTGGACTGGTCTGACTTCTGGCTACCTGATCCACCAGGCCTGTGGGTACTGCACCCTCGGCCATGCAGTGGCTGGGAAACCTGCTGGTCATGGTGGCCAGGCAGGCAAGGATGTGGCTGTCCTTGAAGCACTCCACACCGAGCCCACCTTGTCTCCAAAGAGAGGGGAACCATCAAAGGTCATGTTCACAAGCAAGGCCTGGACACTCTCCCCCCCTCTCCCCCCCCCTCCCCCCCCCCCAAAATCCAGTGGTACTCAATCCAGGAATGCCGCCTAAGGGCCACAACAATGAAACTGCTCTATCTAGTGAGTCAGCCCTTTCCAGCCCACAGCCTACTGCAAACTTAATTGCGCCTCTCCTATCACTAACAGTTTGGGAGGGTATGGCTCGGGCCTCTTCCAAGACCATAGGCAGCACCTGCGCAACAAAGTCCCAGAGTGAATAGGAGTATCAGCCCAAAAGTCACAGACCACAGTGTCAGGCTGGTAGAACAAAACATCTCCTTTCCCAGGGTAAACAGCCTCTTGGATTCCCTGACAAGTTAAGACATATGGAATGCGCCATAATTTACAATGGCAGAGGCAACTTGGACCATCAAGCTCTCTGGGGTAGGGTGCTGGGTGAGGAAGTTGGGGTCCCCTGGGGGTCAGGCGATGGTGGCGGGCAATTGTTCTACACACGGGGGCCCTTGTGCAGGGCTTGGGCTGGCTCAAGTAAAACATCTGTGAGGGCTTTGTTAAACTGAAGAAGCAGTTCGGATGGTAGTCACTTCTAGCTGAAGCCCCTCCGTAATGACGATCGTCTTGACGGCCACAAAGGGCAGCTGAAGGTCCACGACCCCAGCCATCCTTCTCAACAGCACAGCAACTAAGGCTCCCTCCATATCCACAGTGGGAGGAGAAACCAAGCTCGTATCTGAGGGGGTGTCTAGTCAACTGGTAACTGCCAGATCCTCACACCAAGCGACTTCTGTGATAACTAGCGGCTGGTATTCATCAGGATCCAGTGGCCCCATCATTCATCCTCAAGTCCTACCCCACAGAAATAAGGCACCGGAGGTAAGCCCACCGATGGAAAACCAGTAGGTGCCCCTCCCACACCCGCAGGGCCTAAGGACGTGCCAGTGGGGATCAGCCCAAATCTTAACTGAAGATTGACGCCAATACTGAGGCAATGCCTGCACTTCTGCCCAAGAAAGGAGTGCTTCGGCAACTTCAGGTAAAACTGTTCTGTTGGATCTTTCCACAATGAAGTTCATGTTTCCCAAGAGGGGGGAAGCCAAAGGAGAATCCAGAGTAGACAGAGTACTGAAAGGCAGTTGTTGCAAAAGGAGGGTCAAAGGGTACAACATGGCTTTAAGCCCTAAAGTTGTGGCACTTACTCAAACGAAGGAAGAGGAGAGAGATAGGATACAGAAAATATAAGATCAAAAAAATTTAAAAAACATAACAGGGTCAAACCACTATTTCAGAAAAGTGATAAGTGCAATTGACAGATTTCCCAAGGACACCATTTGACAAAAAATGGAAGTGGTGAGGGTGCACATATGCATATCAAAGTGAGGGGGAGTGGAGAGCGGCAAGAGTCAAAGGACGCCAGTCTGTGTGTGCAGCACAGGCACACTTAGATCTGAATGAATGGAGTTTCCAACAGCTTCTGGCTATGATAGGACAAGAGTGCCCACAAAGTTGCCAGTGGGTATTAGAGAGGAAATAGTTTTTTATTTTGACAATTTGGCATTTTCTACTGCTCTAGGATATGCACAGGCTCCCACAGTGCAGTGAAGGACACACTGCCTTCCTTCCCTTTCCAATCAAATAACTAATATTTTTGTCAGTGGTACTTACCAATCCTAAATATACACCTGACCACGCTCTGTGTGAATTACCCCTATCACAGGATCATGCAAAACAAACTTTTAAGTTGTGCTCAGTGATATCTAAACACAGGGTGTGGCTTCCGGTTTCTTGCATCGAGGGGCCATAGTGTTGTGTACCAATCAAGTTCTGAGCACAAATTCTGGAACAAAGCCTACACTGCCACTGTTTACAAACAGATTTGAAAACGACCAACCATCTGCATCTTTAATGCAAACATTTATTATGACAAAAATGATGATACATAGCGGAACCACTGACTGTAATATTGGACAGCAATGTATAAAGAAAATAAAGGCGGTTGCAATTCTTCTCACTACTAGTAAGTTTACTCAGATATAGATTGTAGTAAAAACCACTTTCATATCTAGATGCCCCTTCAACAGATACATAAAGTGTCAAACAGATGTGAGCAACGGTCTGCACTGTCAATGGTGATCCCTATGGATTTCCAGGTTTAGTGATCTGCTAGAAGATGGAGACCTTATGCCCTTTCTCTCCCTTCATATGGAATACCAGCTGCACACAAATCAAAACCTAAAATACGCACAGCTGTGCCAAGAGTGGCAGGCTGAAGGACTAAAGGTAATAGAAAAATACCTGAATATGCCCCCCTGGTAATTATGGAAACGAGAGAGGAAAAGGCGGACTCCATCACCTACAAAACACTCAATAATAAAGTGCCTGAGACACTAAGTTGAGAGAAAGGTGGGTGAGATGGCAGACAGACTGGGATGCAGTGCTAATGCATCCATGAGAGGTGGCCATTAAATCCAGACCTCGGCGTATAAAACCTAAGATTCTGCATCAGGTCTACAACAACAACCAATTATATGCCCAAAAGCGAAAGGGCTGCGTCTCCAGACTGTCTGTGGTGTCATGGGGCTAGAAGAACGTTTGTGCCTGCGTTCTGGCGCATACTGGGAGAAGGATGTGCAGAAACTCTGCAACGTCATGGAGGCTGACATTCCACCAGAGCCAAAGTGTCTTCTCCTTGGAGTACCGATGGATGTGGACGTCCTGCGGGCTAAATTCATCTTTTTCAACTTGGGACTGGTGGTGGCAAAGACGAATGTGGCCAAGTACAGGGGGTCCCAGAGATCCCAACCATGCAGGAATGGAAGGCGGGGATAGACATGTGAATGGCGATGGAAAAGGTCCCTTACAAGAGTAGGGAGTGCCCATGTAAATTATTCAAAGCCTGGAGAAACTGGGTAAAGTACTATGCTTGGGACCTTGTTTATTGAGAAACCACGCCTACACAAGGGTAAGCCTGATGCTTCATGCTTTGGTGTCCTAATGTGTTTCTACAAGCTTTACCGTGAACCTAATCTGTGGTCTGATAGTATATGATATGTATGATTATGCTGATGCTATGATGCTTATTTCAGTCTGCAGTTGTATAATCGTTGTGGGTGCAAGCGTGTCCCATTGTTTGCACTTATAAACAAAATAAAAATATTTTTTAAAGGATGTCAATGGTGATGTAATCTGCAACGTCACCAGCAAGATATTCTTGATATTGTTTGCATATAGATAATGAATACAGTTTAAATGCACTGTGAAACAATGCATATTCTCAAACACAATCCTTGTAGTTTTAGTACTAGGCTGGAGAAACATGTTCTGCAACTAGTTGATCTTGGTATAAATTTACAGAGAAACACGAATGTAGTTCCAAGGTTAAAAAAGATGTAAAACAGCTTCTATTTTCTACACGTTGACAGCAGTTTCCTCTTTGTAATCTCAAAATAAAGCTTGGTGCCCAGGAATCCCCTATCAAAGAACTCTCGAAGCTGAGGCACTTTCGAGGGTCTACCTTCTTGACAGCAAGGTTTCAACCTGTGAAAGTTAACACTGAATCCAAGCAAAAGATCCCTTGAAGTATGAAAAGATGGCAAAAGAAGGGGCTCTGCAGAAACTTGGGTAAGGCTTAAGTAAAGATGGTTCTGTGCCCGCACCCACATAACTTCTAGGTGACAAAAAAGGCAACATGGTGAAACAGCAGCACAGCCACAAAAAATGGGTGTGTGGTAGCTCGTATGAAAGGATCAGACTTCATAATACAGCATACATCCTGCATATATCCTGCATACGTGGGGCATCCCCAGGTTTGAGAGAATAATCTTATAGAGCCGATTAAGCCTCCCAAACTTTGAAACTACTATAACAAGTAGATAGATGCTCAAAAACAAGGACATCAGCACAAATGGAAATAAACTCCGATTTGATTCATGTGACAAGGCTCAAACCTTGGCATAACTGACAAGTGAGTAAAAATAACTAGGACAACCAAGGGTAGGAGGGCCTTTCAGAAAAAATACTATCAAGGACCACCGGTATTATGTTCCAACAACACCAGGGCTCAAGACTAATAGACTGAGCTGTCTGGGTGTCTGATTTGGCTCTGGTTCCTTGTGAGGATTTGGTTCCTCCTTAGGACAACAATAACAAGTAAAAAAAACGCAAATGTCAAGAAATATGTTCAAACAAATTAAAATGCAGAAGCCACTCAAAACATCATAAATTAAGAATAAAAAAATGACAAGTAGAGACTGGAATCTAAGCAGTCAGGGCGTTGCCAGAGATCTAGGTCTTGGACGAGTTTATGTCTAAAAGTGCGATAGGTCCACTTTGGTTTGAGAAGTTCTTAACTGTAATCGCATTGAGATTACCCATGTAGATTGTACAAATGTTATAAATTAGGATGAAGGTCACATGATGGACAACATTTGGCTATTTAGAGGTGATAGATGGATAAGCACACATGTTTGGAACCTGACTTTTAGATGGCAGGCTGTTCCTCAGTTGAGCCTGGTGAAATGAAAAGTACTGAACATTCAAGAAAAATCGGTAGAGCCTGATGAAATATAAAGCATTGCAGATTCAAGAAAAACCATTACCTGTAGCTGCATTCTTATGCTGGAACGTGGTAAGGTACAAGTGCATTCCTTCCCTGAAGTCCTGCAAACAGCAAAGTAATGTTTTTATTAATATGTTGTAGACATCTCTATGTGTTATTTTGCTCCAACCTCCACTTCCCAGTAAGTGTTGATGCCCACATAGAAAAGCAGTATGATAAAGACAGGGTGTGACTGAGGTTTTGGACCTACTTAATTTCAAACAAACCTACAGCACACTGTCAAAATACAGAAATGAAACTCGCTAAATATATACTTCACATTATTAGGTCAAACAAATACAACCGCACAACTGGTAGTTCATGCTCCACTACATACCTGCAGCAACAGGACGGAAAAATAGAAGTGAATATGCCATTGACTTGAAATCCTATTTCTGCCTAGTGGGTATCATCACTGAATTTAGACACTAGAATAATGCTATCCAGGTGCAGTATTTGAGAAAAAACATGGACATTCAGAAACACACACAACATTAAATGGAAAAATCTATTATTGAAAGCAGCTACAACAAGCAGGTCTAGGGCTGGTCTCCGCAAACTGATGTAATGGTAACATTGGAAAAAAATAATATTTAGTGCAATTACATGCAACAAGAGTAGATACATATAACCATTCCACAGCTTCCCTTTGGTGGCAATGTGCAAAAATATTTTCAAATCAAAAAATAAAATTAACTATCACATACAATTTTACAGCAAAAGTACAGGCCCTCTCTCACTGAAATGCCTACGTAGAACAGGTATAATTAGCTGCAATTCACATCAAAGGAAAATATGAAAGGCTTTCAAATGGAATGGGCTGGCACTCCAACCTTAGTTGGTAATGTGCTTGGGCACAAACTCCAGGCTAGATTGTTATTAGCACAACAGGAGAGATTAGTATGTGAAAGCAAGTGAACGCAATATGGTGCACATGTGAACTATGAAAGCAAGTTATTTAATAAGGAAGAGATCTGCAAGGAAAGACACAAGCATTTCGGGAGGTGAATGGGTGCATGTGAATCTACAGCACTGCATGCTACAAAAAGATGCTTAGGCCAAGTACATTTTCCATTAGTAAGATGTGTTACTGTAGATAAACATGCTCTGCATAGACTTTAAAGCAGCATGCTTCTACAAGCGGTGGCTAGTGTGTGGATGTTGCCTGAAATTAAGTCTTTGGGACTGTCTGGCCAACCATTGCCTGCTGAAGAGTCAAGGGATCCACAGAGCAGTGTCTGGTAAAAGTGTGTGGAGTTGACCAAGTGGCTGTCTTAAATATATCAGCTAGCGGGATGTTGCCTAGAAAGACCATGGCTGTGGCTTTTTTTTCCATATAGGGTGCTTTCTGGACCAACAAGGAGGGCGTTTTGGCTTTGTGATAGCAAGTTTGGGCACACGGCTATCCACATGGCGATAAATTGGCCTTGTGTTTGGCAAAGGTTGCAAACTACTCACCAGCCTTGCAGAGGGGCTTGGTCTTGTCGATGTACTAGATGAGAACTTGGTTGACTTCTACAGTGTTAAAGGTCCTCTCTGCTACAGACTGTGGTTTAGTGGAAAAAGACTTAAAGCCCAATTGTTCGTTTGAGGTAGAGTGAGGGCCTGCAACTCACTGATGTGTCAGAGATGTTATGACAATAAGGAAGGCTATTTTCTAAGAAAGAAAATGAACAGAGCAAGAGTACAGAGGATCAAAGGGTGGGGCCCGTGAGCCTGGAAAGGACCACATTGAGATTCCACATTGGGGCAGGGTGGACTCAGAGGGATAATCCTTTTGAGGCCCTCAATGAATGCCTTAACTATGGGCATTGTGGAAAAGAGGAGTGTTGCCTGTTTTCATTTAAGTGGCTATAGCTGCTCGGTGGAGCCAAACTGAAGTGTTTGCCAGGACCGATTTCTGCAGATGGCGCATATAACAGATAATATCATGGATAATATCATGGATTTTAAGTGGGTCCAGGTGTTCGGGGATGCTAAATTGAACAACTTCCTTGTTGAGTAGCAGGCGTGTGCGGTAGGCCAGCAGAACTCACGTAAGATGTCAACGCACTTCTGTGGAAGGCGCAGAAAGCCGAACTCAAGGACCTCATGTGCCAGATCGTCTGCTTGAGCTGTCTGGGGTCTGTGTTTCTGATTTGGCTTTGGTTCCTTGTGTGACGGTCTTACCTACCAGGGAATTTCTTGTGGGAGCTGACTGACATCTCAAGGAGTGTTGAATAGATAGCAGGGCTGCCTGGCCCACATCGGGCTATTAATATTAGAGCTTGAGATGTTTGCTGCAACTTCCACACCATGTATAGAAGGAGTGTGAGAGGAGGAAAAGAGTAGGCAGAGATCCGTGATCAATTCACCCATAGTCCATTACCCATTGCCCATGCACTGTGGATAGCAATGTCATTTTGCATTTTCAGAGGTGGGAAACAGACCTATTTGTATAGTATCCCAATAAGACTTGGGGTGGAGTTCCCACTCATGTACTTGAAGCATCCTGCTGAGCAGTGCTTCCAAGCTGTTTTCCACCCTCAGAAAATACTATGCCAAGTGTATGGTATGTGGTGACAGAGTGCCCAATGTCAGGACTGCTACCAGTTATGACAGCAGGAGAGAGTGAGTAATGTCCTGTGTTTGGAGAGAATAGATTGCAATCACGTTGTCGGTCTAGATGAGGACTACTTTGACCTGAATGAGTGGAAGGAAGGCTTAGAGTGTTGGGACCGAAAAGTCCCTCACGTGGTAACAGACTTGTACCGCTGCCCCAAGTGCCCCAGCTGCAATAATGTTTGAATTGCTGCTGCTAATTGTTGTTGTCATTGGCAAACACGGATCATGTGTGTGTCATGAAATAGACCTGTCTCTTGGATTGCATTTAGACCCCTCCCTTTCTGTGAGCTGGGCAAGTGACAGTAGACCGAGAGCCAGCATCACAAGCACACTTCAAAGGGATGCCCTATGCTTGAAAGAGGGGTCCACTGGAAAGGGGCCTAAGCACATATCAGAAAAGAGATGAGGCCGATAAAGAGCAGGGCTAGTACTCAGGGGTAACATTTTGATACACATCACTGTGGCTGACATTCAGGTATGAACCTCTAGTCACTCCCATGGCCTGTATTGTGGGGCTAGCAGATTTGACATCGCCCCTGCTCTGACAGATTCTGGAGGCGGACGGATGAGAGGGCACTTCAAAAGGGAGCAGACCCCCAACATAAACTCTAAAAGGGAACCTCTGCAAGACTTCTGCCTGTGACTAGGGATGGAGGTTAAGACCTGCAAGCCTCCCAGCTGAATGAAGGGATTGCCCACAGACATTGAAGGCCACCTGCCCCTGAAACGCGAGAGCCTGCCTGCTTGCCAAGACTGGTGAGCCTTGTGAAGAACAGATGCAAGCTGGAGGGAGCAAGGGCCAGTAGAGGGACCTGGCGAGTGGATCCCAGTAGCTGCTGCCCCAATCAGGTCAGGGTCCGCGTGGAAGTCAGCAATCCTGTATGCTAGAGGGGCCCTTCTGTGAAGTTTACAGTGTCGATCAGGCAGTTGCCTGTGTGTAGTCAGAGATCCCGCATGCCAGAGGGGGTCCCCATAAAGAGGAACTTGCTGCTTAACGAATCAGCTGTTGCCTGAGTGAAGAATAGTTGTGTTGACCCTGAATGCCAGAGACAAGGATCACAGCCTGGTTTCACCTGATTTTTGGAATGCTGACTTGCGCCTATGTGCTGCAAGTCAACTGAATTGTTCTTTTCAGTCAGAGACAAGGTCTCTACACTTTTACAACCCTACCGCCACAGCTGAAGTTTGAGATGAGTGATTTGCCTGCTTTATTACATTTGTTATCCCCTGGAATGTGGGCAGGGGGGTGCGCCCCTGAGTTTTATTTTTGTGAACAACTTTATCTATCTGGACCCAATTCTCTAAGGATTCTTATCGTGGTATAATGACCACATCTCCTTTCAGTAGTTGTAAGATACAGGTTGGGCTGCCCCACCTGTGTTTTTAACAAACAGTTTTATCCCCTGTCGAAGGTGAGTGGTTGGTTGACCAACAGTAGTCCCAACAGCCTTAAAGTCATCCTCACTCGGACCAATGACAGAGGCTGAAACATCAGGATAATAGCCTGAATGTCCTGGATTCTCTAATCTGGGAGGACAGCACAAAACTGTAGCGCATCCAGAATGTCTCCTATGAACAGGAGTGTCAATGAAGGAGTCCGGTGACGCTTTGGCACCTTGAAAGTGAACCCCAACTTTGTCAGCATGCTCATCGTAGCTTGGAGATGGGTAACAGCCAGTCATCGAGGAAGGGAAGGCTAGGACTCCTGACCTCCTAAGATGCACTGGGAAAACCACCATCACTTTTATGAACCTCATAAGGACACACCAGTGAGGCCAAAGGGGAGCACTGTGAACTGAAATTGCTCCTGCCCCACTATGAAGCGCAGATTAAATATGTTAGGATGTAGGACAGGGATGTGGAAAGAAACATCCAGCAGCTCCAACACTACCATCCAGGCTCCATGGCCAAAGGCAGACAGGACGTCGGCCAGGGTGAGCATGTTCAATATGTCCTTGCAGAAAGGAATTAAGAGGACAAGGGTCTTAAAATAGGACAAAGGCCACCATTCCTTTTCAGCACTAGGAAGTAGCGGGAGTAACAGCTAGTGCCTGCTTCTGAAGCTGGTACTCTCTATATGGCTGCTTTAGCCAGAAGTACCTGCACTTCCTGCTGCAAAATGGATAGGTGGTCTTCCGTTAGCCATCCCAAGGGTGATGAAAGGTGAGGCGGAGTGGAAAGGAATGGAAAAAAGCCAGAGCCCCAACAAACAATTTGCAGGAACCACTTATCTGAAGTAACTGCCACCTTGTAAGAACATGCCAGAGTCTGACTATGACAGGGTGGCTGTATGTCTGGAAGGACACATTAAAGGCAGCCTTGTGGCAGCATCCACTAGAGGGACTAGGCTGTGCTCTGTCCTCTATGTTCACGTGATCTGTGGTATGAGTGGCTTCAGGCATGATTGTTGGGCAGCGTCATGGGCTGGCTGAGTAGGGGGGTATGGACAGTAAGGGAATACATCTACTCTTGATTTCCAAAGAAGGGCAGCAACCACCGCCATCACTTAAAAAACATTTTCCATCATCAAGCAATGCATTATTAATCACAATTTTGCTTGGTAATTAATTCATAAATACACTTTGATATTTTTTGGGACAACCCCTTGACTTATATACTTTTCTTCTGCTTTGGCGCACCAGTACATTCCAGGAGTCCTTTAGTATATAGGGTGCTCCCGAACCACCAACAATATGCATAACGCTGTTTAGCAATTAGCAGGCCCACCTCCACCAGTATAATAGTGCTCTGTCGACCTCCCTTTCATCCATTAAGCTCAAAAGCACCAGGGTCAGGCATGATTGGTCTACCCACATTCTTGGACAGGGTGAGGTTTATACATGACAAGCACAACTGGTCGATAGGACACCCTCACAACCTATGATAATAGGTGCTCGGCTCATCCCTGCATCTAAGACTTAAGGGGGAGGGAGAGGGAATCAAGACCTTGCTTCATTTGCAGTCACAGTGGGCTGTAATATATGCGATGAAGGTATTTCAGCTGGATAAACAGTATCATCATGCACACTGCCAGTAGGAGGGAGGCATTTTCACACCCACCCAATTGACATCATTAAAGGGGATGGCAACTTGCACCCATCTGTTTTGCAGTGTCCTCAGGGAGTGTGCTGTGTGGGCTACTAATGTTCAGTATAGTTTATTGATGCCCTTCTTCTTGGACACAAACTGTAATCTGAGCCTCAAATGGTTGTATGCTGGAAGGGCATCCAGATCTCTCCGATGTGCTTCTACAGCATAACGCAGTTGTAAATACTGGCACAATTGTGAGCTATGCATGCTGTATGTTTCAGCTAAATGTGCAGATGTTGGGATATGGTCACCGGACTAGACTTAGATACACCAATAAGGTTCCACGAGCGATTGCCCCTCCGTTCAACAGTATACTTATGCTATTAACAGCTCCATAGCAAAGTCTCTGACATCAAGACTTTCCCACATGATCAATCTAATTGCTTGGTGTCTGCACAATAACGTTATCTCAGTTGGTGTGACCACAGGGGTGGGGGTAGACTGAAAGCCTAATCGGGCAGTAGAACAGGTAAAATATATTGTATTGATCTATATGTTCTAATTTGGACGATGGTATATTCATGGTATGCAAACATTCAGTCATTAATAGGTACCATGTGACTCACCCAGTAATATAGTCTGATATCTGCCAGCCCCAAACCTCTGTCATAAGATGTTACCACCCACTTTTAAAAAGCAAACTGAGGTTGTCTTCCTGCCCACAGGAATATTGTTATTGCAGAATGTAGTCACTGAAAAAAGGATGATGGTATTTCATGGGAGAATATATAGTATACGGGGAGCACAATCATTTTAAATAGTGCTCCACTAAGGGTGTGACCATGCCGACTACCAAGATGGCTGCTGAAGCTCCGATATCACTTGCCCCAAATTGAGGGCTTCTGCATGGCATCCAACTCCATCTGACTGCCGCTGCAGGGCTAGGTGCTATCCCAACCAGCGGAATGGCAGCCCAGCTTGAATTCCCCCAGATGGCCATCAGACGCCCAGGATAGGTCGCGATCACTGGACCGCTGTGGTCTAGCGCTATCCTCAAAGGCCCTGCGGTGACAGGGATCACGGGTGAGCCGGAGGACTGGGACAACTGAGCCCTGCTACTCCATATGTGCACCCCTCCTGCTCTTAACCTCCTTGCCTCTACAACTGCAAGTCGATCCTGCACGGACTGCAGGGGGCCTGATCCTGTGTGGACCTGCCGCGCCTCTCCAGTTCACAGACCCCCGCTGCTACACATGTCCACACGATTGGACTGGGCTAATCCCTGGTCTGCAGGGTCTGTGGAGCGACAGCACCCAATGCCAGCCAATTTCCTTGAGGTGGGGACCTATGCCTATACTCATTGCCCGGCTGGGAGACACTAAGCCCTCTACTCACCATGTACACTGCCTGAACTGCACCACAGCCTCATGGGGCTCATACATGCAGAGCTCTGGTATCTACAGACTGTGGCCCTGCCTTGTCTTGCCCTGCTGCCTTTAGCGTCCGGCTCCCCTGCCTCCTGGTGAATCTCAGAAGACCCCTTGGCATTTCCTTGGGTAACCCATTGTACTGTGTAACTACCAACATGGGTCCCTCCCTAATTGACCTTCACTCCCCAGCCTGCTGACCTGATTGACCTCTGAGCCTGACACCCAGTCCCCCAGCGACCTCAGTTGCATTGTAAGCCACCTGCTGCCCCTTGACGGCACCGCAGCTATCATGTCTGAACTATGGGCTAGATTTCAATTAACTGATGCTCCCTTTGATACCCTCACCAGTCGCCTGGACCCCTTGGGAGAGCTTTTAGATCTCCTTTTAGTCCAACTCTATTGCGCAGAGCGTTGGATTTCCAAATTTGAGGATGACACCACTAATATGGCTAAACACTTAGAGAGAGTAAAGAAGGTGCTTAAAATGACTGGTTAAATATGAGGATTTGAAGTCGAGGTGTTGCTGCAATAACCTGTGAATCATGGGTGTCATGGAAACTACTAACATAGGCCGCCGTGATACTTTTGTTGAACGTCTAATCACCAAACTGTTTACCAGGCAAAAATGTCTTAGACACCTTCGTCGTGGAACAAGCCCACAGGTCACCTGGTCCTCTGACCACCAGCAGGTGCCCCACCTCGCTCGATTATTGCTCATCTATTAAACTACAGGGACACTACTCTTCGCATGGGCTCTACCATCTCCTTGTTTCCAGACTTCACAATCTGTCCAGGAGGCGAGATGCAAATTCTCCAACGTCAAGAACACCCTTCATAAACAAGGACTTAAATACAGCATGCCATATATTGCCCGTCTACGAGGCCATAGGGTTTTCCCACTGTCCAACCCCCAGCCGCTCTCCATCCTCTACTGATGCGGCAGCCACCCAAGACCCACCAGACTGATCACCCTGCCTCTTTTCCTCTTGACATGGACTGTCAGTTTGTTTTACTTAACTTTTGGTTTTATTGCCTCTCCTTGATATCTGCATTTAATATATATTAACTAATTTAAAACATGTTATAATGCCCTCCTGCAATTGGGTGCCAATTACCGTAGTGTTGCCTCATACACAAGGTGTATACCGTCTTGATTATGGTCAAGTTATTTTTTTCTATGCATGAGATTCACTAATTGTTTACCTCTCTGGTGTGGGTGAGTGGAATGGGATTTTTCTGATGTTTTTTGTTGGTATGTCCTTATCCGATCACATTTTTTCAAACACAGTGTCACTTTTGCAGCACGTCCATGCACATCCCTTTCCTTACCTTTACCTGATGTATTCCCAACATAATCGGCCCGGGGTGGTGCAATTGACCTGCATGTCCTGGAACATTTGTGGCATAAACAACCCTCGGAAAGGGAAGCAAATTCTTTCCTACTTAATTTGCCATGGGGTTAAACTTGCTTTTCTGCAAGCAACATACCTTCCACCCAGGGGCACCTGCATGTATGCTACGACCTGCCGGGACAATCATTGCTTTGCCTATTACAGCTCATGTTCCTGTGGGGTTTGCGCCCTGATTCACAAAAGCATTCCCTTTACGTGTTGGGGCAGCATAGTAGATAGGGAGGGCAGATGTATGATTGTCTCTGGCACCTTACTGGGCAGATCTACCTTGCTAGTTTATGTTAATGCACCCAACCTCGATACGCCCTCCTATCATTATCTCGCAGCTCTCATGGGCCGCTAACAGGCAAATTTGCTATTGTTGGGAGGAGATCTAAACATGGCATACATCCCTGTTCTTGACTCAATAGGTTCTAATGTCAGTGGCAAACCCTGCTCCATGCGCGTATTCCAGGAGCTGGTCGTCACCTTTCACCTGTCTGACGCTTGGCACTTGCCTAATGACTCTGTCCCCCAAAACAAAATTTTACTCCGTGCCACACGCCATCTGGACATGTTTCGACCACTGGTTTGTGTCCAGCCCCACCACTCAGTGCATCGCAGACGTGGCTCAGCTCCCTCGCATTCTATCCGACCATGCCCTCATCTGGATGGTCACATAGATCCCAAGTGGGGTGGACCTACTCAGCACCGCATTCCGCTCCAAACTTTGAGATTCCATAATGGAATACTTCACACTTAACACTGGGTCGGTCGCTACCCTATGGAAGGCATTTAAAGCCTATATTCATGGTGTCTGCATTGCCAAGCATGCAGAGATACTCAAAGAATCAAATGCGACCTTGACCACAAAGAAACTGACCTGTTAAGCTTAGACCGTGAATCAGCACTGTGGGGGAATGATAGTTACCTGCATCGCTGGTCAGTCGGATTGGAAGAATTTATGGAACTCACTGAGCAACATGTGTCATATCCTGGAGAAGTATGCCTTGGCATGTCAATATGACGAGTGGGAACGACCTGGGCGCACCCTGGTATGCCTTTTGTGCCCCAATCCTCCTAGTAACCATATCACTGAAATATTAACTGCTAAGGGCAACCTGACAACCTCACGAGCAGTGGCCAATACTAGTAAAATTGCAGAATACCTATCAGAGTTTGCCATGGTCTGGTTGACCGGCAGGCAACAGCAATTTCTAGCTTCCCCCATCACGAGGGACAAAAACATCCAAGCAATCTATGATATAGATGGCTCTAAGGCCACAGGTCTACATGACCGAACCGGTAACCTCTACAAGGCCTAAAGCACATACTAGCCCCTCACCTCCTTGAGGTTTATGCAGAGTCCCTTGAGTCAGACTCTCTCCCCCCACCATGGTGGCTGTGATCACCCTACTTCTTAAGACCAGTAAGGCTTCATGCCTCTGCACCTCATTCCGCCCTTTGTCCCTTCTCGACCATGACAATAAAATCCCTGCTAAAGTCATTACAATGTGTTTGGCACTCTTAATGGAACAAATAATTTCACCTATACAATCAGGCTTGTTCCTCATCACTCCACCACACTCAACCTCCGGACTATCTTTGCCATGCTAAATCACATATTTCCAAGAGCTTTCCGCCGCGGTTGGCCTGCTAGACGCAGAGAAGGCATTCAATTCTCTTGAATGGCCCTTTTTAAAAGCAACATTATTCAAAATAGTCTTCCCGCGTGGATTAATAAACCTGATCATGCTGTTATAGTCTGACCCTGTGGCCCGTCAACAGTTGTACCACTTCTCCATCCCCCATTACTAGGGGGACCCAACCAGGTTGTCCCCTTTCACCTCTGCTATTTATAATTAGTCCTGGACCTGCTCGTCCAGGAACTGCAAGAGAAGCACTTGCATTGTGGCTTTTGGTTCCAGCATGGACCCCTCTTGCTCTCCATGTATGCAGTGAGAGCCTCACGTTTTTGTTGCGACCCCAATACTACTCTTGCCCCTCTCATCATCTAAGTTACATGATACGGTTGCCTATCAGGACTCTCAACACAGGGTACAATAGAATACCTCCTTACCTGGTGTGATGAATCCATCAAGTAATTTGGCATCTTATAATACATCGCCAAAAAGAAATGGTGATCCGTCTGAACTATAGCCATAGACAAACTTACTACTCAGACTGAGTGATGGATTAAATTGCCTCTATCTATGGCAGGGTGTATTGCCATCATCAAAATGGGGGTCCTCCCACAATTCCTATTCCTCTTTACCAAAATAACCATCCCTGACTAATAGATTTCTTTTTTTTTTTTTTTTTTTTTTTTTTACAACCTTACGGAGTTTTGTACTTCGCCTCGTATGGGCAATCTTAACACTCCCCATATGACTGCAGCGGCTTCGGGTGCCAGACTTACACTTGTACTTGTACTTTCTGGCTGCACAATGTCATTTTGCTTATTACTGGTATCACCCCAATGCTCACCTGTCACATCTGAAGCCAGAAAGCTCCACTATCCTCCATCTTACCACAGGGCCTACCTCAAGACCCTGCTGACATTAAAAACCTACTGGCTACTATCTGGGTCTGGTCAAAACTCCGTTGGTGTTTGGGTGGAGGATTACCCCCGAGTGCATGACACTTTGTGAGATAGGGTTCCCCCGTACCCAGTGGCACCCAACGAATTTCCCCCACTGACCCTCATAATTACCACCTCTGAGAGAGCACTCGCTCCCTAGGATATACCATACCGGTTTGGCCCTGAAACCCAGGGTGACAAGAGCTCTTACAGCATGGGAAAGCAATTTGGGACACCATATGCCTCGCAAGACCCTGTCGTTTTGCTGTGCATAACCTAAGCTAATTTTCCCTAATCACAGGCATAAGCTGTTACTTTAAATTCCTTCACAGTGCCTAAGCCTGGCACCTAATCCCACATGGGCTGACCAAAATTGATCCCACACATTCCCACCAATGCCCGAAATGTAGATCTGAAAACGTAGATTTCCTACACCTGTCATGGGCCTGCCCTAACATTCATTAATACTGGCTCCAAATCCTCTCACTGATTTCTACCATGATCAAGATGCATCTAGACCCAAATCTCTTAATGGCTCTTATGTGCTATGTTCAACCTTTGCCACGTACCTCCCACCTCACTGTGGCCTGGCACTGATGCTGGCCAAATGCCACATAGCCATCTGTTGGGGTACTAGACACTCACCACTAAAGACGAATGGCTAAAGAATGTGATTTACTGCGAGACCACCAATAAAATTTAAGGCACCCTTCAACCCCCCCCTACCTCCAGGCCTAAAGACATTTGGCAGCCTCTCCACAACTACCTACTCACTCTGAAAGCCGCCGATACCCACGGCGACAGTGATTGAGGCCCCTCTTACCCACTCCACTTCGCCAAGTCCCTAAGCCCTTTATGCTGCTTCATGTTTTGCAAACCCCTAGGCTGCTTGGAAATTGTTCTCTGTACAAAGACCATTTTGTATCTACTATGTGCTGCTGTAACATTTGAAATGTGATACATACCCAGATAATCTTTTTCCTTCTTTGTTTCCTTTGGTTTCTTAAAACTTCAAAAATAAAGTTTAAAAAAAAAAAAAAAATCCTAGTGCTCCTCTATCTGCCAAATTTAGAAAGGAGGGAGGGTCACATTTCCATGTCCAGTGTGCACAAGAGAAGTACTATATTCAGATCCCATGACCATTTTCTGCTGTGTGCAACTCACATACCCAGACACTGGAGAGTGCCTACCCCATTGTAGCCAAGTTAGTGTCCTGACAATCCCAAGTTCACTAGACACTGGTATGTACATTGATTTGGTCCAGTTAATATGACCTTAAGCCTCGCCACAGATATACAGCATCAGTATTAGTCTGGGGATGGAATTTTCTGGCTCACTGATGTATAATATTCTATCCTCACGCAGTTTTGCACAATGAAATTCCGGAAACAGTGCATACCTCTGGACCCGCTTTGCAAGTAGCTCAATTATTAATGGGAAGAGGAGGGGTGAAAGGAGATCCCTACCATGTGCCCCCCTCAATGTTAAAAGGGAGCAACAGTGCCCCATTTACTCTAACCCATGCCTATGGTTGGGGCTACAGACCTTCAACTCATCTGCAAAGAAGGGGACCAAAAGTCATCCTCTCGAGTAGGCGGAACATAAATGGACTTTGCACTTAGCTGAAGGCCTTTTCGAAATCAATGGACTCCAAGGGCCTATATTACATGGAGCTCATCGCCTGGGACAAAACATTGTTTGGGTGTCCAAGGCAGTAGCATGTGCCTAGTCTAGGTAAAAAGCTATTAAGGCCATAATGTGTCGGGCTACAGACCACCACCACCAGAGTACTGGCCAGGACCTTGGCGAATGTCTTGGTCCTTATGTCGAGTAAAGATATAGGCTGATGTGAGCCACATTCATCTAGGTCAGAGTATATGGAAACCACAATGGGTTCAATGGAAGGGTTATCCTGCTTGGCTGTAGATGGCATCTTGGCTGCATATAGAGAACAACAGCATTGAGCCAAACTCTCTGGAAATTTGTTCGGGATCTGTAAGAAGTTGCTTGGTTGAAGTAACAAGGCTGGTTTTGACTCAAAGAGCTAAATATCTACTGGCTGACCAGTTCAAGTGTTCTCCCGCCTATCTACAAATTACTATAAGCGATATTGCACTGTTGCAAGCAACATTCAGAGTCAAATAAGTTCTGCTCAACTGCTAGTCTTAATAGTTCAAGAAGATACTGCATCAGTGGTAGTCACAGTGGGAAATGGATGGGGTGTGCTTAAGGTTGTTAGACTCCACTAATTCCTCATTATTGTTTTTCAGATCTTGGATGTCTATGGCCTGCGCTTTTTGGCCTCAGTCTGGTAATAGATGACCTAATCTCTCAAGACTGTTCTGAATGCTTACCGCAGCACTGATGAAGACGTGACAGAGCCTACATTTAATGTGAAGTAGTCAGCAATGTGTTGTTTAAGGTGTTCCTCAAAATCAATGTAGTGGATTCACCAGGCACCGAGTATTCACATTCCACCAAGGCTTTCGAAGTTTAGTTTGCACTGTGGCATGATCGTTTAAGGAAGGATTTAAGCGTCGACAAAGCTTTGCATGTCTCTAGAAGGAAGGAAAAGGTAATCAAATCTGAATGAGGACTTATGGAGTGAGAATAATATATCAATTCTCTAGTATTAGGGTACATAAATCGGCAGGAGTCACAGAGCTAATATATTTAAGGTAGCAGTTCTGTGTGGCTGGCTCTGTAGTTGGGAGATCTGTAATATGGTACATGACCGACTTTAAATCTCCACCTGTTACCTAACAGAAATTGAAGCAGCAGTTGTGCAAGTGCTTTCATCGAGCCACAGACAAGGCTAGCGGTATGTATGCAGAGATTAATGGCCATCTCATTTCCCTCCGCATACCCTTGATTGCAATAAATGTACCCAGATCATCACTGTGCACTTCTTTAATTTGTAGAGGAAACTCTTTGTGTAAAAGCCCCACTGTGCCACAGGAATTATAGCCATAGCAGGACAAAAAGGGACAACTGGTGCTCACAGCAAATGTGTCTACTGTAAGAGGATTAACAATGGTCAGTATCAGACTATTTCTAGCTGTAGATTCCTTACCTTTGAATTCTCCCCATTCTCTTCCATGACCAGTATCCCTGCGCACCTGGAAATGAAATTGCAGGTCCTATATAGGCACCACACAGGCACACCAATGTCAGTTTCTTTTCACTACTTCCCACACCAGAAGTGCAGAGCAGTGAAGAACACGGGACTAGTGGTGTGTCAAAACAAAGGCACTGCCCCCAGAAATCAGTTTGCCGAGTGGGGAGGATGGACGGGTCGGTAAGGAATCTGCAGCTAGAAATAGGCTCTACCAGATAAGGCATTACCAAAAGGAAGTAACTTGTCCATCTGATAGAGACATTTAACTAAAGATTCCTTACCTCTGAATAGACACCCAAGCAATGCCAACCCCGCAGTTGGGTCTGCGAACCAAATTCAAACCAAACAATCCTGAATGCCGAATGGGCAAAGTGCCTGTCCCTATGGCTCGGACTGTCCAGACGGTAGTGGTTGGTAAATGTGTGCAGAAAAGCCCACTTTGCCACCTGACAGATGTCAAGGACTGGAACGTCTTGTGCTAAAGTAGTGGTCGCAGCTTTAGCTCGGGTAGTATGAGCGTGCAAAATCCTCAGGGGGGGTTGCTTTTTGATCAGTGCATATCAGATCTTAATGCAGAAGTAGGCAAGGTGATGGACTGGCCTGCATGAAGGGGCACAACCACTTTTGGCAGAAAAGAGGCCCTTGTTCGAAGCACCACTTTGTCAGGATAGACAGAAAGGTAGGACGGCCTAGATGTAAAGGCCTGCAATTCACTCACTCCGTGGGCAGATGTAATTGCCACAATGAAGGCTGTTTTCAACGTGAGAAGCCTGAGAGGACAACTGTGAAGAGGTTTGACAGGAGTGCACATCAAAAAAGTCAGAACCAAATTAAGACCAAACTGGGGTGTAATGAATGGGGATGGAGGAAAGAGATGTATAAGACCTTTGAGGAACCTTTGTACGATAGAAGACCTAAACAAAGAGGGTTGATCAGGCAACTGCAAGAACCACAGAAATAGCAGACAAATATCCCTCAAGAGTGGAGAGAGAGAGATAGAGATAAAAAAAAAAGGGGGTCAACAGGCTTGTCTATACACCTTGTCACAAACGTCTTCCAAGGAAATTACATTACAGACTTCGGAAAGAAGGTCTAACTCGGTCAACTGCTGCCGCTCAATCTCCACGCAAGAAGGCAGAGTGAACAGGTCCAGGTGAAGAACCCTCCCCTGCGCTGCAACAAAAGATCCTCTTGAAGGGGCAGTCTGATCGGAGGGTTGATGGACATGTTCTGCAGCTCGGGATACCTGACTCTCTGTGCCCAGTCTGGAGCTACAATGACAACTTGGGCCTGGCCGTTCTTGATCTTCTTGAGTACTCTGGGGCAGGAGTGGTACGGGCAGAAAGGCATACAGGAGGCCTGAACACTTGAGACAAAGTCTCAGAGCGACTGCTGTCTTGGGAACTCCAGCGTGTAAAACTGCCGACATTGTGAGTTCTTGGAGGCAAACAGATCTAACCAAGGCTCTCCCCACTGCTGAAAAAGAACTTGCGCCACTGCTGAACAGGGATGCTATTCGTGATCCACTAGGCATTTTCGGCTGCGTTTGTCCCCTCTGGCGTTCAGACAGCCCGCCAGATGTTGACCCACCAGGGACAGGCCCTGCTATTCCAACGGCATCCTGAGACGCAGATCATTCCGACAGAGTCCACAACTCCACCCCGCAATGTGTGTTGCAGTACTATATGGCGGTGTTTGTCCGTTGTAGAAATGTGTCCCTTTTTGACATGGTCACACGCCACTTTTTGCCACTGGTACTAAGGTTTTTCAACTGAGGTGCAATGGGTTCCTCATAAACAGGCCCCCAGTGACAGTGCTCCTGTCTAAAAAACAGGTAACATGGTGTACAACTGGCACACTCCAACCGTGTAAGTTCCTAGTAAGTGGTACCTCTGGTATCTAGGGCATGGGTAGAGGAGAGGGTCCAACACTGTGCCATCCTCAGGGACCCTCTTAAACATGAGAAGCACACAGCTGCCACTGCAGTCTACATGCCCTGGTGCAAGACAGAAGAAAACACGACATAACTCCCCCTTGGTTTGCCATGCTCCCATCATTGCACCTAAGTTTACATAAGTCACCCCTAAGGCAGGGTACAGTATACTTACTGCGTGGCCATATCTGCATGAGGGGATATGACCCTGGGATGCTCAGCTCCATTGCTAAGCACTGCAATTGAGCCAGGAACTCATTTTAAGGTATGTGCTGGACACTCATCAACACGAGTGATCCAGACACATAATGGCTTTACCGAACCCTATGGTGTTTAATATCAAACACCTTGGCTTGGTAAGTCTAGGCTGATACCAGCCTTGGATTTATTCAGACATGCACCATGTGGGCACCTGCGTGGCCATATCTGCAGGAGTGGATATGGCCCTGTGATGCTCAGCTCCATTGCTGAGCACTGCAAGTGAGCCGGGAACTCATTTCAAGGTATGTGCTGGACACTCGTCAACACGAGTGACCCAGATACATTATGGCTTCACCGAACCCTATAGTGTTTGGTATCAAACACCTTGTCTTGGTAAGTCTGGGCTGATACCCGCCTTGGATGTATTAAGACATGCACCCTGTGAGCACCTTAGAAGTTCAAGGGACCAACTAGTTCAGTCCAGTCTGCCACCATCAGACACGTTTCTGACCCCTTGGAAGTGACACCCAGCGTTCTCAGAGATTAGAAACAATGCCCACTCCATCAGGATGGCTAGCATGTAGGATCCTGAAGGCTTTTTTTTTTTTAACTTGTACTTTAGGTTTTAGTAAGAGCTCCGCTTACAGACTGTTGAGCCCACCCACTCACACTAGGTGCAGTGGGTGAGGACGCAATAATGAAGCCCTTCTGTGCCCAGGACGTAATGCTTACGTCCTGAGGCACAGTGCTGCCATTACCAGTGATGTAACCATTACTCCCTGGGCTCAGAGACCAGAGGGAGCGCTAGCGCTCCCTCTGAGGGGTTAAAAGGCAGGGATGGAAGGGGAAGCCCTTCCCCTTCCACCCCTGACCCCCACCATCCCCCCTGTGACGTCAACGCTGATTGTCACAGGGCCTCCTCCCATCGCGCTATCGGAAGAGAAATGCAAAGAATTGTTTTTTTTAGGCCTTTTCTGCCCCCTCTAGGCACCAGGGATAATTTTTTTTGTTTTGTTTTTGTTTTCTTTTAGAGGTGGGGAGCGACCCCTTAGCCAAGGGGCGCTCCCATAGGGGGCAAATTATATTTAGGGCATTTCTGCCCGCTTTGGGGGCAGAAACCACTAGGCGCCAGGGATCTTTTTTTTTTGGGGCCGTCACGCAAGGGGAGCGACCCCGTAGGCAAGGGTCGCTCCCCGGGGGAAGGTGGGGGGGGGAATTTATTTTAGGCCACTTCTGCCCTCCCCCCCCTCGGGGGGCAGAAACCTCTAGGCGCCAGGGCAAATAATTTTTTGGTGTTTTTTTTTTTTTTTTTTTTTTTTTTTAGAGATGGGGAGCGACCCCCTTAGGCAAGGGTCGCTCCCCTGGGGGCCAAATTGTATTTAGACCATTTCTGCCCCACTTGGGGGCAAATCGGCCGATTTTAGGTCAATCTTGGGGCAAAAACAACTAGGCACCGGGGATATTTTTTTGTGCCAATATCACGCAGGGGCGACCCGGTAGGCAAGGGTCGCTCCCGGGGGGGGTCAGGTGGGGGGGATTTATTTTAGTCCATTTCTGCCCCCCCTGGGGCCGGCTGAGCTAGAGGCCAAAAGCCACAGGTAGGCACTTTGCAAAAAAAACACCTCTGTTTTCTGTGAAAAAATGTGATGTGTCCACGTTGTGTTTTGGGGCATTTCCTGTCGCGGGCACTAGGCCTACCCACACAAGTGAGGTACCATTTTTATCGGGAGACTTGGGGGAATATAGAATAGCAAAACAAGTGTTATTGCCCCTTGTCTTTCTCTACATTTTTTCCTTCCAAATATAAGAGTGTGTGTAAAAAAGACGTCTATTTGAGAAATGCCCTGTAATTCACATGCTAGTATGGGCACCCCGGAATTCAGAGATGTGCAAATAACCACTGCTCCTCAACACCTTATCTTGTGCCCATTTTGGAAATACAAAGGTTTTCTTGATAGCTATTTTTTACTCTTTATATTTCAGCAAATGAACTGCTGTATACCCGGTATAGAATGAAAACCCTTTGGAAGGTGCAGCTCATTTATTGGCTCTGGGTACCTAGAGGTCTTGATGAACCTACAAGCCCTATATATCCCCGCAACCAGAAGAGTCCAGTAGACGTAACGGTATATTGCTTTAAAAAATCTGACATTGCAGGAAAAAGTTACAGAGTAAAACGTAGGGAACAATTTCAGTTTTTTTCACCTCAATTTCAATATTTTTTTTTTCCAGTTGTTATTTTCTGTAGGAAACCCTTGTAGGATCTACACAAATTACCCCTTGCTGAATATAGAATTGTGTCTACGTTTCAGAAATGTTGCGGTTTCTGGGATCCAGCATTGGTTTCACACCCATTTCTGTCACTGACTGGAAGGAGGCTGAAAGCAAAAAACAAAATCGTAAAAATGGGGTATGTCCCAGTAAAATGCCAAAATTGTGTTGGAAAATTGGGTTTTCTGATTCAAGTCTGCCTGTTCCTGAAAGCTGGGAAGCTGGTGATTTTAGCACCGCAAACCCTTTGTTGATGCCATTTTCAGAGAAAAAAACAAAAGCCTTCTTCTGCAGCCCCTTTTTCCCATTTTTTTAAAGAAAAAAAACCTACATTTTCATTGTATTTTGGCTAATTTCTTGGCCTCCTTCTGGGGAACCCACAAAGTCTGGGTACCTCTAGAATCCCTAGGATGTTGGGGAAAAAGGACGCAAATTTGGCGTGGGTAGCTTATGTGAACAGAAAGTTATGAGGGCCTAAGCGCGAACTGCCCCAAATAGCCAAAACAAATGCTCGGCACAGGAGGGGGAAAAGGCCTGGCAGCGAAGGGGTTAAGACCAGTGATTTGGAAACTCTTATAACATTTAGAGCTTGCTAGCTGCGAGGCTCACCTCTCTTGTGTAAAGGACTTGTTACATGTGGGTCAAAATTTTAATACCCTAAAAAGTATACTCAGAGTCACTGAGGACTAGAGATTCTCTGGAGGCATATTGCAATCAAGTTCAGGAGCCAAGCCACACTCACTGCTGCAGGCTTCCCCATCTGAGTTCTGCCGCTGATTGTTCGGCCCAGAGGGCCCAGCATCCCTACATCTAAGCCCCACTCTCCAGGTTGTCCAGCGTCTTTCCTCCCTGGGAGGATGTAAGCCCATCCCACCCCAACCAACCAACCCCACCCCCCTTCACTTACCAGTGCATATTGCCATCGAGTATAACCTTGATTTTTTGCTGGGAAAAGGAACACTTGTCAGATTGAATTAATTCATCTTTTGCTTGACAGCCATAAATTATTTATGCAAGTGCTGAAAGTGTTGTGTAATCTGGATAAATGCTAACTCATGCAGCTTCACTGACTAGGTCATATTTAACACAAGACTATTGTAATTGTGTGTCTTTAAATAACTGTGGAAGTGGGCAATTCTAGGCCTTGGCACAGCCCCCCTAGGAGACTTTGTAACCAGAGAACAGTGAACTTTATCTATTTTAAAGCAAGCAGAGTGTGCCTCAGCTGGGATCCAAGATTATAGCCAAGTGGTTAGGAAGTGTTCTGGTCTGACCTTTCATTGCTCTCGGGTATACCTGCGATTTACTGATTATTTCTTCTGGATCTACTTTCTGCATCTTATAGTATGTGCTTAAGGCGACCTACCATCTCTTTCATGCAAGTGACATCGGCAGTTATTGTCTTCACCTCAAGTCCTCATTAGCTGAAACTCTGGCATTTATTTCTGTTACACATACCACTATTTTCCTTAAGTCTTGCTGCAGAAGCCATACCTTAACTTGTACTACTCCAACCAGTGCCTCAAGGGAATTTTGGGTGTCACACATAGCTAGAGGTATTTGTCCTAAAGAGATCTGTGCTGAAGGAGGCCCAGCATGGCTAGTTTTGTTAGGCTGCCACTTATCGTGTGAACATATAAATTATGCTTTGCACTGGGGTAGCCATCACATGTGGTTTCACCCATTATGCTTGCTGTGATCAGGCCTGGATGGAATGGGGAGGAACACAGATTTGCTGCTTTATGTTGGTCTTGGCACAGAAACAGGAATAAAAGGGGTTTGGGGGGCCGTGGGTAAGGAGGCCTGTCCCAGCATCCACAGTCTGCTCAAGTCTTGTGCCCTAGTGTCTAAAATGAAATGCCAGTTCAGTCCTCAGAGTTTCAAAGGAGGAGAGAGAACGAGAGCAGAGCCTTCACTTAGGTATAATTGGCAATGGCACAAATCTCACTACATGCCAAACTTGGAAATGTGAGAGCAGGCTGAACCACCCTTTCCACTTCTAGTTGGTTGCTCTCTTGGCCTACAGAGTTGGCACTTAGTAATGGGTCCTCTTCAGCCCCCAGTCCGGGTGACTACCCTCTGCAGCTGTCAGGCCTCAGCAGGCTGCCCCCATAGCCTGTGGGCTGCCTCCCTCAGTGCAATTCACTTCCTTGGCCTTGAGCTCCAGGCTTCAGAGCAGATGGTCCTTTCTCCTTGGACACCCAGTACAGGAGTCGCCAGCAAGTAGCTGCTAGGTCAAACGACAGCCCCAGCATCACGTCGCTTGCTACATGGCTCCTCTTGTGGCATCCATCTAAGCACAGGGTCCCGGATTCAACATCTTCCCTTCCCAACGCCTGCCACTGGTTCCTCCGTATCACTCTCCCAGAGGCAGGGGTGGAAGAGGTGCGGTGGGGTTGGAGGGCGGGAGGATCGGAGTTCCCTCACTCTCAAGTTCTCGCAGGTAGTGTATTACAGCCAGCCCAATAGCACAGGCCCAGACCTTCCGTGTCCTGCTCTCTTGTGGCTCTAGAGCAGCTGGTGAGCCTATGCTGGCGCCTGCTCTGTGTCTGCAATCCATTGGTTTCTCTGCAGCAGTGGCTGATTGACCGCCTCCACTCTCTGTGGGGGTTTTAGAATGCAGGGTGAATAGGATTATGGCAGATTAGCAGTTAGCTTGGCAGAGCTCTCCTTAAATGCAACCGCCACATTGCACGTTTGGCCACGTCGCCTAGTCCTGGCCCACCTTGAATCACATGTAACACCTGTGAGACTGCAGGACAGGCACATGGAAATGCAAGTCCTGCAAGTTCAAGGATATCTTCCAGTCACCAAGTTAATGACTGGGTGGGTAGACCTGCTGGTGGAAGCCTGAACTCAGCCCTGAAGGTGCAACAGAGAAAGCCTGAAGTGCACCACAAATCTGCAGCTTGGCCTCTTTAAAGGCAACTATTTGCTATACGATGACAACCAGGAGACTGGGGAATTCGGGGTGTGTCAGAAAAATTGCAGAATCAGTTGGGATTCAGGAGACGCTGAAGGGATGCAAACTGTATCTTGACATCCTTGCCCCTTCTCACTAGACTGTGAGTAGGGGGATGGGTGGAGTTCTGTTTGTCTATCTGAAGACTACAACTGGGAAGCAGAATATTTCTTGGAGCAGCCTCGAGACAGGGACAGTGACCAGGCCCATGACCTGAAGCAGGGTCCATCCTTCAATTGCGACCACCTCTTGAACTTGGGAAAGATTGCCAGTCACAAACTACCTTGGATGCATAAGGGCTCACTTGTTGCATGAATTAGAGTGGGGCCTGGAGCCCAAACACCACAAATGCACATTGTTGGGTCCGTGACCAATCAATGCTTCCTGAGGATATAGCATGGTTTGAATGCTGTAGTTTTCGGAAGGGACACAGTACCCTAGCACACTATAAAAGTGTTTGGAGTCGCCAGAAAACCAATGGAGTTGGAGCAGATCTGCAGATCCACATCAAAGGATGTGTAAATAAACAAACTGATGACAGCACGCAGGAGTGGTGCTGATATCCGATTTTGCAACTCTGCTCTATCACTTTGGGAAGTATGGCGTAACCAGGCCAACTAAAGGAGTGGAAGAGCACGGCCAAAGAAATATCAGGATTTAGTCTGGTGCCTATAGATATTCTAAAGTTTTGTGATCTGTGGTTAGACAAATCAATCCGAAAATTGTTACTTCGCCGTAACTGCAGTATTGGTATCTTTCTTGAATTCATATGCTAGAATCAATCTGGTCACTGTGGTGGGAGCCTTGGGCTACATATAATAGCAGTGCAAACCAACATAAAAATAGGAAATAAAACATACTTAGTGGCTTCCAACCCTCACTGGATATGACACAAACTTAAGTCAAAGATGTGGACCTGATCTGTACTCAACTCTACTCAGACACAACCATTGCTCACATTTCACAGCACTTGTGTGAGCAGGAGTAATTAACTAGTAAGCTACTAAGTGGGGAGGAGGTAGGGCCGAAAGTGAATCTATAAAAGATACCAATGCTGGAAAACTGCAGTTACAGGTAAACAACTTATTTCTTTTGCAGCATTGGATTTTTCTTGAACTTGCAAGTTTAAATCAGAATATTAAGCAGTTTAATCAATAAGAATTAACTAAAGGAGGGAGAAAAAGGCTACCTCATTGAAAAAGGCTGCCATAACTGTTTCTCCAACTGCTTCAGTCTCCCCATTCTCTGCCCAGGCAGTAATGCTTAATGAACATGATGCAGTTCTTTCATGTCGCTGTCCCACTAACGCCAATTAGTGGAACTGCAGAAATACAAGGAACAATATTTGTGACACCTCTTTTGGAATAACCTCTGACCCCCTGTCAACAAGGGTCTGTTTGCCTTCAGGTCCTAAAGTGTGACTGTTGTAGAAAAACATCTAGTATTACCTTGTGTGGATAGGGTCTTTCCTTATTAGGTTGTTGGTAAACAAAAAGCTGGTCTTACTGCCTGAAAAGACAATATCTTAAAGTTTTTTAACCCGAGACATCTGATGCCCAAGGAGTGCAGGATACTTTCTACTTCATTAGAAGGATGAGAGAAGAAAGACTTCAGGACAAGAGATTCATTTAGATGAGTCATAGAAGACTTTTGGGATACACGTTAGATTTGTCTGTAAAAATTAATTTTTCTTTGGAGAACTTCAGATATGGCTCCTCTAATGTGAGTGCTTGGAGTCTGCTAATTCTTCTGGCAGACATCGGCTAGAAGCACAACTCCTATCAAACATATTTCAAGTCTGCTTTATGTGTTGATATAAATTGACTCTTCATTAACTGAGACAAATTTGTAGTTCTCCTACCACCTAATATACAGAAGTGGTGTTATAAAATTGGAACATTCATATCTGGGGATTGCTATGAGGTGAGCTTTAGCAGAGGCGCACTTGCTATCTGATTGCACTGGCTGTAAAAGATATGGGAGCAACTGTTAGCCATGGAGCAGATGCAGACTTTTTGATTCCCACCAGGAAAACAAATGTTTCCATGTGAACTTACATGATCTGCGAGTCAATTGTTCACTCACTAGGACAAGTACTTTTCTGCAATCACCTGGGATGTCAGGCTGGTGAACTCTTCTCCTCAAACCAAAGGAGGATAGTTTTGGATCTATAATTTGGCCGTTCTGGGGGGACAGCACATGCAGATACTTTGCCACAGGAATGGGGGTTGCATATTGCTAGCTCAAGGAGCCTGGTATACTAGGGTTGCTTGGTCCAGGCTGAAGTTATCAAGACGATGCAACACCTCCCTCTTGATTTTGACTATCATCACCCAGAACAAGGGAGAATGGCAGAAAAGTATGAGCAAACGTTCTGCTCCAGGTCACTGAAAACACATCTACCGCCAATCTTGGTTGTTAGTGTCTGCCGGTAGAGAATTCTTAATTTCTGATGTCCTTGTTGTGTAGAGATGTGCCTTCTCTAAGAGGATTTGTGAGCAGGGTGACCTCATATGAAGATGGAATTTGGGTATTAATTGGCATGCATGAGGGGCATCAAATACTGCCGGACAGCTGTTTGCCTTGTGCAACTTAAAGGGGAAATGCTTAAATGGTGTATGTGCTATTCTTATGGAAATGGATTACCCTTTCTGCTACACAGAATGGCCTCTAGCAAAAGCATCCTGTTACTAGTAATCAGCACAGAGTTTGTAGGAATTAAAGTCAGGTCAAGCCCATGGAACTGCTGTGGACAAGTGATGGTAGATGATGCTGCCTCATATCACGATCTCTCTGTTTTATGACCCAATCATCCAGGTAAGGGATGATTTAATAACATTAGCCTTGAAGGAACGCAACAACCAGTATAATGCATTTTTGAAAAAAACAGGGGGCACAAGTGGCAGTATGGGCAACTCCGAATTGGTAATGGTGACAAGCTACTGTGAAACAGGTGTTTTTGTATGGGAATATGAAAATTCCGATCCTGTAAATCCAGGAAGTTATGTTACTTTAGCTGCAGAAGCAAGACAATAGCATGCAGATTGAAGCAGTTTGCATGTCTTCCTGGACTGCTGGGACGGAATATATTGTATCTAATAAGGATGCTGGAATGGTTGGAAGGTTGGCTGAAAAAATGGTTGATCACACAAAAGGGTTGCGGTAGATGAGTTACTATAAGTCTTAGAAAGCAGCCACTGCATCGGTCTTAGTAAACTGAAATGCCTCATCGTGGCATTCAATTAAAGACTAGCTAAGATAGAGTAAATACAGAATGTAACCCTAAATTTATGGATGAAAGATGTGCATCTCAACCAATCTTGACAATGTAGCTGGCTGAATCCTACATTGGATAAATCCATGGAGGGGTTGATAATGACTGTGGATGCTCTTTCTGCTTATCGGAGAACTGGCTTGCCTTGTTCCTTTTTATCACCAAGGATTTGGTCTAGGTAAAGAGCTTGTCATTACTATTTTGCCAGTCATATCTACCACAGATGACAAGAAAGTTGTTGGTATGGATTGAAGTGTCTGAGAAGGAAGAAACACGCTTCCCCAAAGTATCAAGCCACCATCCTTTAATCAGGAGCAGCTGTTCAGGGTGTTGACGGATTATGGCATTGTTTCTAAACTGCATAGATTACAACAGAGTCTTTTAGGTGGCTGGCCAAGCAACTCGGGTTGGTTTCTTGTTCCCCGTCTGTATTTATTTATTCTATAGTCTAGGCACAACAGCAGAAACAGAAGCATAGTTGTGCTCTAGCCTACAGTGGGTGGAATATACATTCCGCTAGCGGAATTAGTGGAAATTTGGTCACGCCACATAACTCTTTATCATGGAGTTCTGGCCAAATTCTATCAATTGCCGTTTGGCAGGATTTTTCTCCCATGATGCTCCAGAAAATGTTAAGTTGGCAAGTGCGATTTGGCGTCCCCTAGCCCGATTTTCTAACATGGGCAGTCACGGTCAGAGATCTGCTGCTCTAGTAGATTTTCTACTTGAGCAGCAGCAAAATCAACTTGAATGGCAGCACACTCTTGGGAAGTGCATGGTGCTGTTTGCAGTGATTTTTCAGTGCTACTTGTGCTACCAGTCCCAAATTGCTGCAAGAGCTGCATATTTTTCTGTCCACATGCGGTACTCCATAGAATCTCGTGGAGTTTTTATGTACCTGTGCGGAATTCCGCTGAGTGAAACTCCGCAAGTTCCGCCCAGCCCTACTCTAACCCTTTAGCCAGACACTGCCTACAACAGGAACTGTTTTGTACATGTTAATTGGGCGATCTCAAAAGCCATACATTAAGCAATCTTTTTATCACATTAATAATGGAAGAACAAATCTCTCGGACAGTCTTGCAATCTGTGCATGGAATTTCACACTGTCATCAGTCAGTGAAACCACCAGAAGTATTATGCCATCTTCCAGGGGATCCACTATATATTTTCCATTTTGCGGACTATCTAAAAGAGGCGCTGAGGCAAACATTTCCACTTTCTCATCTTCTGCATCATCATCACCTGGTAAACTTTGACCTTACTAAGAGGAAGGTGGAACCAGCAGACAAGGTGGCAGTGTAGTGGTGGTTGCTGGGGGAGAAAAGGAGCAAGCGTTTGACGTGACTAATGCACTTCTATTGGTTATGGCGGTTTTAGCTGAAATTATATCAGGAGTTTAGGTTGTGGCGCCAGAGATGCCAATACTGTAGGAAATCTGTTACAGTAATCAGTCATCATGGCTTGACGATCTGTCAGCAAATCCACTGGTAACAACATCAAAAATTATTCATGATATTCTTGTAAATAGTAGGGATTATAAGGCCTATCATAACGCGGATGGTGATGTCCATGTATGTTTTCCTCCTCATGTTTGAGAATGGGTGAGCCTGCAGAGAAAATTGGTTGCCTGGATCCAGACTGCTCTCATCTTCGCATTTAACATTCAAATCAGCAAGACTGTAGACTGGTCCAAAAGGGTCTCTTCAGCAGGAGATTGATTCTTCAGCACCTCTTTTGATATTTAGCTCAAAGATTTTTACAGGCGAGCTTTGTGACACTTTGTATCGTGATATTGGAGAGGGCAATAAAGGCAACAGCTTCCATTAGCAGTGCAATTTTAAACTAGGCCGGTGACTGAAAAGTCGCACAGTCTGCTGAGGTCACAACATTCATCTATGATAAGGCTTGAGTTGAAAGCGGTGCAGTCAACAGGTACTTCCTTGACGGGATGGAAAATAATGTTGATAGGATGGTACACAAAGTTTCTATGCTCAGCTGATATTCATTCCCAACTGCAATAAACTACTCTCAATGAAAGGAAGGAATGATTTATTTTCCTCAGGATCTCCACATGCAGTGATGATCAAGGAGGTATGGAAGGGTCTACAGGAAATAGCTCTCACACATGGAAACTTTTAACCTGTCTAAAGTAAAGAACACTGGACAGACTGAAAGGTGTCCTCTCTGGAGGATATTGTGGAGATTAACGGCTGCTTGGAAGAAACAAAGAAAAATATGGAAAATCTAGACTGCCTGATTTATATGATGGAATCACTGTAAGATTGTGAAGAAGGTGCCTTCAAAAGACAGACTTTAGGAGCACACAGCAGCCTTGCTATAAAATTTGCATTCCAAGTTTGAAATGCTGGAAAATGAGGCAAGGGCAGCTCAGGATATAATCTGGGAAGGCATCCAGTGTCGGAGGGCAGCAGCATTAAGTCAGATAGTGAGCTTCATCTAAGACATGGTTATAAATGGAGAGAGAAAAACTTCAGGAACTGTAATAAGTGTCATGTACCTCCACTAGTGGCCCCTCAAGCTTAGGAACCATGTTGGCAGAAGTGGAGGATGCTTCTCAACACAAGTTAGTTTCAAGGGCTAAAGTGAGAAAACTAAACCTCCAGGAAGATAGTTCTAAGGTTCCGTTTTGTCCGATTTCAGGCATGTAACAGTTGCACAGAGACAGCATTCTTCAAAACATTAAGAAGAAACTAATTACCTCTGGTGTGGAGGAATCCCACTAGTTTCCAGACTGCTGATCAAAAGAAAAAGCAGCAAGTTCTCAAATTCAGGGGTAGTGCAGGAATACTCTCAAGGAAGGGTAAGAGAAAACTGACAGGCGAGGGTCACTAGTAATGACGTAAGGGGGTGATAAGTTAGCATTAGGATTCAGCAAAAAAGCCCAGCCTGGGGCTGTAGTAGAGTTGTAATATTCAACATATGTGAGCATAAAGCATTCTCTATGAATCTCCACAATACCACCCCCCACCACCCAAAGAAGTCATATATTTATTCATAGCAGAATTCGGAGATGGATTTATTGTCAAGTAAGGAAAACGATGTAAGGAAGGTGAAACACCATCTGCGCACCCAAAAAAAAAAAGAAGAAAAATCAGGGAATATAGGCACTTTATCAGCCAAAATGCTGCAAATAATCCAGAATTCAAGTTAAGATCTTCCTCAGAGAGAAAAATGCTGGCATGGTGAGATAACGGAGTGCACAGTTAAGTCAACCCCACCTTCTTCCCCTTTCCTATTCAGACATAAGAGAAACAGTAGTGCCATCAGTTTCTCTGGTAAGATCTCAGAAGTACTGGAGGTTCATGTTCTCAGGGATTGATCTCCACTGGATTCTCCCCGTGCAAATGTTGCCTTAATAATGTTATCATTCCTCTGCTTGCTCCTCATGCTCTAAATGCGATGCTGAAGCCTGGGGAAATCATAGGAAGATCACTATAGCACCCACCAACTCCAGTGCATCTCCGACCAACACTGGTGGAGCTTAAGCTAACCCTTGTGGGGCTCAGAGGGCTAGTGGATCATCCTCATTCTAAACCCCATTTCATCTGCCTCTGCCTGCCTGGATCCAGTCGGCAGTAACAGACCTGCTGTCTACCACTTATAACAAACGTTCACTCTCTAATGGAGCCATCCAGAGAAGTTCACTTTATAATGTGTCATGCTTGGGGGCTTTGAACAGCAAACCAGATATTGGCACCAAAGATCACATAGCAAACTGAGAAAGGAGGAATTAAAAAATAAATAAAAGCCTTTTACCAGCTGGTCAAATTGTCGTTCTGTTAAATGAAGCATTCCAGCTCTCTAGACACAGCCCTGGGAATTATGCACTTTATGTTTGTTGAGAAAGGAATGTTTTCTCCTAAAACACCACTGATAATTTCCCACTTTTACTCTTATGAACCACTTCAGATTTGGTACTCTACTTTCAAATTTCAGTCACCTGGGAAGCATACAGGTGTGATCTGCAGGTCTGTACAAGCAGCCAAGTTGAGCTTCTGTTGAAAGGACTCATACCTCATTCCTTGCAGAGATAATATAGTTTTTTTTTTTTTTTTTTTTTTACACTCTATCTGTATCATTATGGTCTCCAACAAAAGAAATGGCAGGAAAGACTTGGAGGCTATTAGCATTCTGGTTCTGATTCACAAGAGGATACCATGCAAGCATGTGGGATTCTGTCATAATCATCAGGGTGGCAAGCAGTTTCTAGAAAGCAATAAAACTTTAACATGGTTTTACTAACCGGTGATATAAAAACTGTCTAATGGTTAAAATATATCTTTGCAAATACTAGATTTTGGACAGACACTCATCTGTAAGGCATCACTGCAGAGGCTTCATTTTCAGCCATGCTAGAGGGACAATGAAGGCAGAAGAAGCAAAGATCTGTCAAGAGAAATGGGTATTTATGATTTACATGGGTTAGCCTGTTTTCTGATGCATAAACGTGGAATTCATGACCAATACAGCTTGTCCTAAGGCTTAAGTTGACTTGCTAAGACTTTGCTACAGCGTTTTACTTAAGGATTTAAGACTTTTTAATTTTTAGATTTTTTTATTAAACTCTCAGTACATCCATAACATTATACCATCAACAACATTGCACATGTAGGCCAGTCCCCACTTACACCCCCCTCTCTCCAGACCATCCATCCATTACAGAAGTAGCCTCCAAGAACAAACTCAGGAGTTACAGAACAAATACATCAGACATAAAGATATTGTGTTCCATTTGGTGCTATAAGTAATTTCCCTTATAGCATAACTTAAGAAATGGTTAGCCCGGAGTCCCCAAGGTTAGGTTGTGCCTGGGTTCTGCAACTTCCGCTAACTGTGTGAGTATCTCCTGCCACGTTTGTATACCTTCCTCGAGGTGATTGTCCCTTCTAACCTGTCATAGCCGTATTTCCTCTGCCACCACCCATTACGTCACATCTTTAAGCCACCCCTTTAAACTGGGACCCTGTATATTCATCCAAACAATCGCCACCCAGCGTTTGGCCAACAATAAAGCCAGCTGCATGAACTTCTATTCCATTTTTTCTTTTTTTACTTTTCTTTAATGTCCCCCCCCCTCCCCCCCAGGAGACACTTGGCAGGGGTCAGTTCCAGCTCCACCCCCTAAGGATGTCAGACTTAACAAGAAATCCCTGTGTATTTTTTTTCCTAGTACAGTAAGATAAATGTTTCATTCTTCTAATGGAAGCAATTATGACTGCCATGCACTTGGAAAAAAACACAAAACTGAGGGTATTCAGAACTGGTTTTTGTAAATAAAGCAAATAGCACACTATATCCTGTACTGATGCTTTAAGTGGATCTATATTTCCAGGTTGGCAGTAGTATACAAACTGTTTCCACTTATTTGCATAACATTTTCTGGTTGTTGGTTTACATGCTTGTTTTGGAACATCCATACATTCTCGTGGAAGGTGTAAAATCGCTAATTTGAGTACACTGGGATTGGGATGCCTGATTTGCCCTTTGTTCTGAGTTAACAGATCTTTGTTCTGAGTTAACAGATCTGGTGTGTTTGTAATTTGTGATGGAGCACTATTGACAGATCCAGAAGTGTTGTGTACCAGTGCTGACGTGCCCACGTGGGAGCTATGAGTATCATGGTGAGAGGTGTGACGCATTTTGTTGACTAGAAATGGAATTAACAGGAGAGGGGAAAAGCATAAGCAAATATCTCTAACCAGTTGATCCATAGAGCATTGCCTTTGGATTGAGGGTGTGAGTGTCTGGATACAAAGTTTTGGCATTTTGCGTTTTCGCTTGTTGTGGAAAGGTGTAAGTTTGGTGTTCCCCACATCTGAAAGTAATATTGTAGTACCTGTGGATGAATCTCCCACTCGTGTGTTTGTTGCTGCGTCCTGCTTAGAAGGTCTGCCAGCTGGTTGTGTATCCCTGGGATACATTCCGCTAGTAAGTGAATCTGATTGTTTATTGCCCATTTCCATATTGTTTGAGCTAGCAGGGACAATTGGGATGAATGTGTGTCCTCCTTGTTTTTTCAGATAATACATCGTTGTCATGTTGTCTGTTCTTATTAAGGCTGTCTTGTGTATGATCTGAGGTTGGAACGCTTTGATGGCCAAGAACACAGCTAATAATTCTATGTGGTTTATGTGGTAAGTTGATTGTATAGAGCCCCTTCTCTTTGTATGGTTAGGTTGTTGAGATAGGCTCCCCAACCTGTAATTGACGCATCTGTTGTGATTATGGTCCTGCATGTGGTACTATTGCTATACAAGATGCCATCATTCTCAATAGTTTCATGATAAATCTTACTGTGTAAGTCTAATTGACCTGGATTTGTGATATGAGGTATTGAAAAGCCTAGATAAGGTTGAATCTGTGCTGGTTGAAGATGAGATTTCTGGTAATTGATTGTGAACCCTAATGTGTGCAGGGTATCTATTGTGTATTGAGTGTGTTGTTGACACTGTAGAATGGTGCTGTATTTTATTAACCAATCGTCTAGATAAGGGAAGAAATGTATGTGTTGTCTTCTGAGGTGAGCTGCTACTACAGCTAGACATTTTGTGAAAACCCTTGGAGCTGTTGTTATGCCGAAGGGTAGTACTTTGAATTGGTAGGGGTTGCCTGATATTACGAACCTTAAGTACTTGCGGTGAGCTGGATGTATGGGAATGTGGAAGTAGGCATCCTTTAGATCTAATGCAGTCATGCAATCGTGTTTTTGTAGTAGGGGAATGACGTCCGGTAGAGTGACCATATGAAAGTGTTCTGACAAGATATATAGATTTAGAGGTCTGAGGTCTAGAATGGGTCTTTTTTGGTATAAGGAAATATAGCGAATATACTCCTGTCCCTTGCTGTGAGATGGGGACCATTTTTATTGCCCCTTTTAGTAACAGAGAGTGTACCTTTTGTTTTAGTAAAACAGTGTGTTCTGGAGAGAGTTTGTGACAATGAGGGGGAATATTTGGGGGGAGTAGAGATGAGTTCTAGGCAATAACCATTGCGGATAATTGGGAGTACCCACTGATCTGTGGTGATGTTTTGCCAGTGAAAGTGGAATTGTTGCAGTCTTCCTCCCACAGGAGACGTGTGGGATTGTGGGATGTTTGGGAAGTCAGCGTTTTGTGGGTGTGGTAGCACTCTTTGAGGCAGTACATTTTCCTCTGGCTCAGAAGGTCTGTCCTCTGTAAGAGCCTCTAAATGACCCTTTTGAATAATACTGCTATACATCTGTTGTGGATGGGAGGTGGAAGCCTCTGTAGTTTGGGATTTAAAACCTCCCCTAAACTGTTGTTGCCAAAAGGAACCCCGAAAAGGTGTGGTATAAAGGGCTCCCAAGGGTTTGGCAATATCTGAATCCTTTCGGAGTTTCTCAAAAGTAGTATCTACTTCTGGTCTGAAAAGATGCTGTTTATCAAAAGGCATGTTAAGCACTGCCTGCTGTATTTCGGGTTTAAAATCGGAGGACCTTAGCCATGCAGGTCTTCGGATTGTAACGCTAGCATTAATACTTCTAGCTGCAGTGTCAGCTGCGTCTAGGGCAGATCTAATCTGGTTATTTGTAATACCATGTCCCTCTTCTACAATTTGCTGCGCTCTCTTGGTGTTCCTTGGGTAGATATTGCATTTCATCTTAATGTGCCCTGTCATATCTTGCCAACAGGGCCTGGGAATTGGCAATAAGCCATTGGTTGGCTGCTTGTGTAGCTACTCTTTTTCCCGCAGCATCAAATGTTCTACTTTCTTTGTCGGGTGGGGTATCCCCTGAAAACTGACTATTAGCCAGTTTCCTGGCTGCACTGACCACAATAGAATCCAGTGGCAGTTGTTGCGTAATGTAGACTGGGTCTGTTGGGGCAGGCTTATATATTTTTTTTTATCAAGTCTTGGGGATAGAACCCTAGCTTTGACTGGTTCCTTGACTATGTTGTCTGCGTGTCTAAGCATACCAGGAAGCATTGGTAAGCACTGGTAGTGTTTATGGGTAGAGGATAGTGTATTAAAAGGAAATCCTCTTCCAAAGGTTCTGCATGCATTTGGACCCCATGGTATGCAGCTGCCCTAGATATAACTTGGGTGTAAACTGTACTATCCTCTGGTGGTGATGGTTTAGTAGGGTAAAGATCAGGATCATTGGACGGTATAGGGTCTGAGTCATACATGTCCCATGGGTCCACTGTGTCTCCCTGTGAATAGGTATGTGAGAGTGATGGTGACGGTAGTGGCGGTGAGAAAGAAAGATGTGGCAAATGTGGTGAAGAAAGCTGGAGAGGTGATGGCTTCTCCTTTCGCTTGAAAATGTTTGCTGGTGGTAGAGCAGTATCAAGAGTCTCTTGAAATGCCAGCTTTCTCTTAGTCTGTGGAGGTGGAGAAGCAATAATTTTCCCAGTTTCTTTGTGGATGTGTATTCTTCTCTGCTTACTGTCCATAAGCTCCAAAACTGGTTGAATATCAGATTCCTCTATTTGAAGTTCTGATGTTTTTGTGCCCTTAGAGGATTGTTCAGTGGCTGTTTGGGCATATGTTTCAAACGCGTCAAAAGTCCGGTCTCTTCTGTATATAAGGATGTTTTCAGCTCCGAAGCAGTTCCGAGCTGTTTCCGTCCCGAAGATATTAGCGAGGTTTCGGCTCCGAAGCAGGACGCAGTAATTTCAGATCCGAAGATTGTAGGCGACGCCTCGGAGGTGGAGCTTCTTATTTTGTAGCTCAACTCTGGCACCGAAACAGGCGTGGCCTGTTGATGGGGTGACTTGGCCTTTTTCGGCACCTACCCCAAGGGCCGGTCGCCGACTACTTTTTGGGTGGAACCATGGCTTTCCAGTAGTGATGCACCCAAGGCCTTGCTCCATTTTTATAAAGTGGGTGTAGGGGCAGAGGTACTCAAACGCTGTGCCGCTGTGATCGGCTGGCTGTCGTCTTCTGATCACTGTTCGGGGTCAGAATCTTGGATCGAAACAACTGTCTGTACTTGCTCCTCCTCTAAGGTATATTTCGACACCATCTCGAGACTTCTTGCCCTTCGATCACGAAGTGTCTTTTTCAACCGAAACGAACGGCAAGCTTCACAATCTTCCTCTCGATGTTCAGGAGAAAGGCAAAGATTACATACCAAGTGCTGGTCAGTATAAGAGAATTTTGTGTGGCATCGAGGACAGAATCGGAATGGAATCTGATCCCTCAGGCTATGGCGTGGTAGGCCCAAACAGGCCCAAGAAGGGTGCAAGTGGCCGAAAGGGTGTTTTCTTGATCCCGGCGGTACAATCGGATCAATTGCAGATAAAAAAATGCATTAGAAAACAATACTGGCGGTACAAGAAAGCAAATGGAAAATGTCACTTACCCAGTGTACATCTGTTCGTGGCATTAGTCGCTGCAGATTCACATGCTGTGCACAGTCGCCGTCTGGTGTTGGGCTCGGAGTGTTACAAGTTGTTTTTCTTAGAAGAAGTCTTTTCGAGTCACGAGACCGAGGGACTCCTCCCACTTCGGTTCCATTGCGCATGGGCGTCGACTCCATCTTAGATTGTTTTCCCCGCAGAGGGTGAGGTAGGAGTTGTGTATGCTAATAATAGTGCCCATGCAATGGAATGAATACGTATGTGTAAAATGAAGGTTTAATGTAATATATTTACAAATGTACAAATGTTCAAGATGTACTTCCAAACGGCTACAGGCTTCCGGGGAGGCGGGTGGGCGCATGTGAATCTGCAGCGACTAATGCCACGAACAGATGTACACTGGGTAAGTGACATTTTCCGTTCGGTGGCATGTGTAGCTGCAGATACACATGCTGTGCATAGACTAGTAAGCAGTTATCTCCCAAAAAGCGGTGGTTCAGCCTGTAGGAGTGGAAGTAGTTTGAAATAAAGTTCTTAGTACAGCTTGACCTACTGTGGCTTGCTGTACAGATAACACATCTACACAGTAGTGTTTGGTAAATGTATGAGGCGTAGACCATGTTGCTGCCTTACATATTTCGTTCATTGGAATATTTCCTAGAAAGGCCATGGTAGCACCTTTCTTTCTGGTTGAGTGCGCCTTTGGTGTAATAGGCAGCTCTCTCTTTGCTTTAAGATAGCAGGTTTGGATGCACCTAACTATCCATCTGGCAATACCTTGTTTTGAAATTGGATTTCCTGTATGAGGTTTTTGAAAGGCAATAAATAGTTGTTTTGTCTTCCTAATTAGTTTTGTTCTGTCAATGTAGTACATTAGTGCTCTCTTGATGTCTAATGTATGTAGTGCTCTTTCAGCTATTGAATCTGGCTGTAGGAAGAACACTGGTAATTCTACTGTTTGATTTAAGTGGAACGGTGAGATAACCTTTGGTAAGAATTTTGGATTTGTTCTTAGAACTACCTTATTCTTGTGTATTTGAATAAATGGTTCTTGTATGGTAAACGCCTGAATTTCACTTACTCTTCTTAGAGATGTGATGGCAATGAGAAATGCAACTTTCCACGTTAAGTATTGCATTTCACAAGAATGCATGGGTTCGAAAGGTGGACCCATGAGCCTTGTTAAGACAATGTTGAGGTTCCATGAAGGAACAGGTGGTGTCCTTGGTGGTATAATTCTCTTTAGGCCTTCCATAAACGCTTTAATGACAGGTATTCTAAATAGGGAAGTTGAATGAGTAATCTGCAGGTAAGCAGATATTGCGGTGAGATGTATCTTTATGGAAGAGAAAGCTAGATTGGATTTTTGCAAATGTAGTAAATATCCTACTACATCTTTTGGAGATGCATGCAATGGTTGAATTTGATTATTATGGCAGTAACAAACAAATAATTTCCATTTACTTGCATAGCAGTGTCTAGTGGAAGGTTTTCTAGCTTGTTTTATGACCTCCATACACTCTTGTGTGAGGTCTAAGTGTCCAAATTCTAGGATTTCAGGAGCCAAATTGCTAGATTCAGCGATGCTGGGTTTGGATGCCTGATCTGTTGTTTGTGTTGTGTTAACAGATCTGGTCTGTTGGGTAGTTTGACATGAGGTACTACTGACAGGTCTAGTAGTGTCGTATACCAAGGTTGTCTTGCCCATGTTGGTGCTATTGGTATGAGTTTGAGTCTGTTTTGACTCAATCTGTTTACTAGATATGGAAGGAGAGGGAGAGGGGGAAAAGCGTACGCAAATATCCCTGACCAATTCATCCATAGAGCATTGCCTTGGGATTGCTGGTGTGGGTACCTGGATGCGAAGTTTTGGCATTTTGCGTTTTCTTTTGTTGCAAATAGATCTATTTGAGGTGTTCCCCAAATCTGAAAGTAAGTGTCCAGTATTTGGGGGTGAATTTCCCATTTGTGGACTTGTTGGTGATCCCGAGAGAGATTGTCTGCTAGCTGGTTCTGGATCCCTGGAATAAATTGTGCTATTAGGCGAATGTGGTTGTGAATTGCCCAATGCCATATTTTTTGTGTTAGGAGACACAACTGTGTCGAGTGTGTCCCCCCCCGTTTGTTTAAATAATACATTGTCGTCATGTTGTCTGTTTTGACAAGAATGTATTTGTGGGTTATCATGGGTTGGAATGCTTTCAACGCTAGAAATACTGCTAACAGTTCTAAGTGATTTATGTGAAACTTTCTTTGATGTATGTCCCATTGTCCTTGGATGCTGTGTTGATTGAGGTGTGCTCCCCACCCGGTCATGGAAGCATCCGTTGTTATAACGTATTTTGGCACTGGGTCTTGGAAAGGCCGCCCTTTGTTTAAATTTGTACTGTTCCACCATAGAAGCGAGATGTATGTTTGGCAGTCTATCAACACCAGATCTAGAAGTTGACCCTCTGCATGTGACCATTGTGATTCTAGGCATTGTTGTAAGGGCCGCATGTGCAATCTTGTGTTTGGGACAATGGCTATGCATGAGGACATCATGCCTAGGAGTTTTAATACCATTTTTGAATGTATCTTTTGTGTTGGATACATGGCCTGTATCACCTTGTGAAATGTTTGAACCCTTTGTGGACTTGGAGTGGCTATCCCTTCTGTTGTGTTGATTGTCGCTCCTAAGTAATTGCTGTGTTTGGCACGGCAAAAGGTGTGACTTTGCATAGTTGATGGAGAAACCCAGCTTGTGAAGGGTCTGTAAGACATACTTTGTGTGACGTGAACATCTTGTTAGCGTGTTTGTCTTGATTAACCAGTCGTCTAAGTAAGGGAACACGTGTATTTGCTGCCTTCTGATATGTTCAGCTACTACTGCTAGGCATTTTGTAAAGACTCTTGGCGCAGTTGTTATTCCGAATGGTAACACCTTGAATTGGTAATGTATTCCTTTGAATACGAACCTTAGGTATTTCCTGTGTGAAGGATGTATTGGTATGTGGAAATACGCATCCTTTAGGTCTAATGTTGTCATGTAGTCTTGCTGTTTGAGCAGTGGGATTACGTCTTGTAATGTGACCATGTGAAAGTGGTCTGACTTGATGTAGGTATTTAGTATTCTGAGATCTAGTATTGGTCTCAGAGTTTTGTCCTTCTTTGGTATTAGAAAGTACAGTGAGTAAACCCCTGTGTTTTTCTGTGGGCTTGGTACTAGTTCTATTGCGTCCTTTTGTAGTAATGCTTGAACTTCTAGTCCTAGAAGATCTATATGCTGTTTTGACATATTGGGGGTCATTCGGACCCCGGCGGTCAAGGACCGCCGGGGTCGGCGGTAGCACCGCCAACAGGCTGGCGGTGCTCCGCCGGGCATTCTGACCGCGGCGGTACAGCCGCGGGCAGAAGCAGAAAGCCGGCGGAGTACCGCCGACTTTCCGCTGGGCGCCGCCATTGGGATTCTGACACCCAATACCGCCATCCTGTTCCTGGCGGGTTGCCCGCCAGGAACAGGATGGCGGTATGGGGTGTCGTGGGGCCCCTGGGGGCCCCTGCAGTGCCCATGCCAATGGCATGGGCACTGCAGGGGCCCCTGTAAGAGGGCCCCACTTTGTATTTCAGTGTCTGCTATGCAGACACTGAAATACGCGACGGGTGCCACTGCACCCGTCGCACATCCTCCACTTCGCCGGCTCTATTCGGAGCCGGCATCCTCATGGAGGGGTGTTTCCCACTGGGCTGGCGGGCGGCCTTTTGGCGGTCGCCCGCCAGCCCAGTGGGAAACCCAGAATACCTGCGGCGGTCTTTTGACCGCACAGCGGTATTCTGGCAGTTCCCTCCAGGCGGGCGGCTCCCGCTGCCCGCCGGGGTCAGAATGACCCCCATTGTGTGTTTCCGGTGGGACGTTTGGAGGGAATGTGTGAAATTCTATGCAATAACCATGTTGGATAATTGCTAAGACCCAAGTGTCTGTCGTTATTTCTTCCCAAGATTTGTAGAATTGGCTTAGTCTTCCCCCCACTGGTGTTGTGTGATGGGGTTGTGTGACTTGTGAGTCACTGTTTATTTTGAGGGGTTTTGGGACCTTGAAATTTTCCCCGACTTCTTGGGAATTGGCCTCCTCTATATTGCCCCCGAAAACCTCCCCTTTGAAATTGACCCTGGTAGGTAGGTGGTCTTGTTTGTGAAGTGTTGGTTTCTGTGGGTTGACCCCGAAACCCTCCCCTAAAAGGTGTCCTCCGAAATGTGCCTCTGGTCTGCGGGGAGTAGAGTGCGCCCATGGCTTTGGCTGTATCGGTGTCCTTTTTTAGTTTTTCAATGGCAGTGTCCACCTCCGGCCCAAACAATTGCTGTTCATTAAACGGCATATTGAGTACAGCCTGTTGGATTTCAGGTTTGAACCCAGATGTGCGCAGCCATGCGTGCCTCCTTATTGTGACTGCAGTGTTTATTGTCCTTGCAGCTGTATCTGCTGCATCCATGGAAGACCGTATCTGATTGTTCGAGATACTTTGTCCCTCTTCCACCACCTGTTGCGCTCGTTTTTGGAACTCTTTGGGTAGGTGTTGGATGAGATGTTGCATTTCATCCCAATGAGCCCTGTCGTATCTCGCTAAGAGTGCCTGCGAATTGGCGATACGCCACTGATTTGCTGCTTGTGCTGCAACCCTTTTTCCCGCTGCATCAAATTTGCGGCTCTCCTTGTCCGGAGGTGGTGCGTCGCCTGATGTATGCGAGTTGGCTCTCTTACGAGCTGCCCCCACAACTACAGAGTCCGGTGTCAGCTGTGTTGTAATAAATATAGGGTCTGTTGGTGGTGCCTTATATTTTTTCTCCACCCTTGGAGTTATGGCTCTGCCTTTAACTGGCTCCTGAAATATTTGTTTTGCGTGCCTTAGCATTCCTGGGAGCATGGGAAGGCTTTGGTAATGGCTATGGGTGGAGGACAGGGTGTTAAAGAGGAAGTCGTCCTCGATCGGTTCTGAATGTAGTGATACATTATGGAATTCGGCTGCCCTAGCGACCACCGGTGCATATGATGTACTGTTCTCAGGTGGTGACGGTTTAGTTGGGTACGACTCTGGGCTATTGTCCGATACTGGAGCGTCGTAGAGGTCCCATGCATCTGGATCATCCTGGCTCATTGTGGTATGAGCTGGTGAGTGTGGAGTTTGTGCCGGTGATGCATGAGTTGATGGTGGTGGAGAGGGTGGTAGAGTTACCTTCTTTACCACCTTTGCTTGTGGTTGCTTGTCTCCTTGTTGGAAGTCAAGCTTCCTTTTCCTTTTGATTGGGGGAAGAGTGCTGATCTTCCCTGTATCTTTTTGAATAAAGAGCCGCTTTTGCGTGTGATCTGGCTCTATTGTTTGTAATTCCTCCTCAAATCTGTGTTTTTTCAGTTGAGAGGACAGTCCTTGTTCCTCTGAGTAGGAACCAGTTTTCAGTTCGGTTGCCGGATGTTTCGGCACCGAAACTGTCTCTCTTGATTTTTTCGGCTCCGACAAGATCTTTTTTCTTTTCAGCGTCGTGCCCTCTCGGTGCGACCAACTTCGGTGCCGCTGTCTCGGTGCCGAATTTTTTCTGCGCCACTCTCTCGGTCCCGAGAATGCTGCGTGCTTGTATCTCGACCGGAGTCAGATGACTTCGACACCAGCTCGCCCTTTTTCGGTGCCGATGGACGGTCACCTACTTTTCGGGTTAAGCCATGGCCTGTTGGCGGTGGCGTCCCCTGGGCTTTGTCAGTCTTTTCGTGAGCTTTTTGTTTCGACGTCTTACTCACGGTTGGCGTTTCTTCGACGTCTAATTCTTCGGAATCCGACTCGTGGATGGAGAAAGTTTCTTCTTCCTCCTCCTCGAACCGTTGTTGTCCTGTCGGCGTGGACGCCATCTGCAACCTCCTGGCTCTTCGGTCTCTGAGCGTTTTTCTCGACCGAAACGCGCGACAGGCTTCGCACGTATCCTCCTTGTGCTCGGAGGACAGGCACAAGTTACAGACCAAATGTTGATCCGTATAAGGATATTTATCATGGCATTTAGGACAGAATCGGAACGGGGTCCGTTCCATCAGTCTCGAAGTTGCACGCGGTCGGGCCGACCAGGCCCCGACGGGGGATCGAAATTACCCCGAAGGGCTACCGGAGCTTTTCAAGATTCGGTGTCGATTTGTTCTAACTAACCCGATACCGAACGAAACAATACCAATGAATTTTTCCGAGATTCTGACTAACTTTCCGACCCGAAACACGGAGCGAAAAGGAACACGTCCGAACCCGATGGCGGAAAAAAAACAATCTAAGATGGAGTCGACGCCCATGCGCAATGGAACCGAAGTGGGAGGAGTCCCTCGGTCTCGTGACTCGAAAAGACTTCTTCGAAGAAAAACAACTTGTAACACTCCAAGCCCAACACCAGACGGCGGACTGTGCACAGCATGTGTATCTGCAGCTACACATGCCACCGAACATAACGTTTCCGAATCGAAAGCCTCGGAGCGAGAGGGAACACATCCGAACCCGACTGCCGAAAGAAAACAACGTAACAAAGGAGTCGATGCCCATGCACACTATCACCGAGAGAAGTCGTCACTCGATCCCGTGACTCGGAAAAAAAGACTTCTTTGAAGAAAAACAACTTGTAACACTCCGAGCACAATACTAGATGGCGGGATATGCACAGCATGTGTATCTGCAGCTACACATGCCACTGAACATAGAAATATACATATATATGCATATATTGTGCACATCTAGTCTCGGAGCTGCAGATGAGGCTAGATCTGATGCAGGCCCTGTATTCTCACCATTTTCACCCATTTACTGTTATTTACTGTCTTTACAAAAATAAATACTCTGATTTGTATAGCGTGGCTAATCACCCATGAGGGTATCCAGGGGCTTTCCACAGGCATGCATAGATCAAGTGATTTGCACAGAATCACAGGATGTTGGGCCGTTGCTGAGACTCTAACCTGGATCACCTACTCCAAAGTCAGCAGCTCCGGCCGTTAAGCCACATCCTCTCCTCTTCAGAAACAACAATCCCCTTTGGGCCTCCGTTTGTTACTAAACAGTAGCTTGCAAATATGGCTTTGTTCTGAAAATATTTTTTATTTCCATCTACTAAGGAGTGAAAATATTCAACTAGTCCAGGTGAAGTGGTCTGGTGTTTGAAGATGCAATGCATGGAGGAGATTTTTGGATTCCAAGAGCGTATCTTTCTGTGCAACATCTAAGCCCCATTTGTTGTCTGTCATGTTGTGGAAGATGCCCCCACCAACTGTGCTGCATATAGATGAAAGTTCAAAAGTCACTGTTCCTGCACAGTGGCTTACCAAGAGCAGTTGAGGACTGTCATCTTTTTCTTTCACGGAAATAAAGTTTTGCAGCTGTTTTTGTGTTTAAACTTTTTGGAGGAAGACTCCTTAGGCTACTACAAAACCTTTATCTGGAATTAGGTGAATTGGTTTCATAGTTTGAGTGTATGATTCAGTCTAAATCTTCGGGATCTTCTCAGTGGTATGTGTCGCTAAAAAATGTCGGTCTTTTACTTTTTGATGGACATCTTGTTACAATAAAACAAAATAACCAAACAAGCACCTCAGAGAAGTGAACTTTTCCCATCCAATAGCAAGATCCATGAACAAATTAAATAGTTGTCCGCACCCATGTCCACAGGCAGCAGTGAAATCAGGTACATCACTTCATATAAATAAAGTGATGAATGAACCCAGACCAAAGCATAGCGTAGCAAGTGCCAGGTAGAATAACTTATAAATGTGAAAAAAACATAAGAAACATACACACCGTCATTTATGCCTAAGAGTATAGTAGCTTCATATAGATGTTTACCTCATCCCCTATGTAGTCATGCAGCATCCGTATGACAGAGGCACCTTTGCTGTATGAGATGGCATCAAAGATTTCGTCCACTTCTGAAGGATGGCCAACGCTGACCTGAGGTTACCACAGAAACACAAAGAAAATCTAATATAAACTGATTGATTCTCTGTAAATTCTCCTTACATTCTCTTCATAGCATGATCTACTTAAACTCCCCTCAAAATGAAGGAAAACCTCTTGCAAGTGATTAATGCTACCATGCTTCTAATGAGAAAAGGCAAGAATTTTGCTTTCACATGTATTCAACATGGAAATGCTCATCTAAAAAGTTAAGCATGGCCTCTTATGCAAGACTGAACTGCCAAAACTGCACTGTATCTTCTATGCGAGACCACTAAGCTCCCATGTTCTCAGAACGAATGGTCTATTATTGCTGGCGTCTCACCCCACCAAACCACAGACAATAGGGAAAAATGCACACCATATAAAGCATTGTGCAGCATCTTGCTAGTCACAGCCACCCTGTATTTCAATATCTCCTCACAATGAACATGCACTCATTCACCCTAACAGAAAAAGTTTGTACAGCAAAATGCTGAGCTCACCTCAATGGGATGACTGTTGTCTAAGGCATCAAGCTCCTGGGCACGAGTATAATCAGCAGACACAAACTGAGTCCAGATATCATACTCTGGGAAGCAGTGATCCACACAGAGGTACTCAATCCAGGAGGCAAAGCCCTCATTCAGCCAAAGATGGGTCCACCATTCCTGGAATAAAAAAATACGCCAGGCCTATCAAGGTCTAATAATGAGAGTTCTGTAAGATCAATGTGAAGGCTTTAATGTCTATGAAAAGGCAACATAAATGTGGGTATAGCAATCAATAACCTCACCCCGGTATAGTACCTCATTATTTATCTTCAATGGGAGCATGGCTTATCCCTTAAATCACTAGGTCGTAGCATCAGGCTACAGCTTGTGCTGCACTGTTACAGGACAGTGTCATTGTGACACTAGCTTCTCTCCACACCATTCAACGACCACCTCAATTAAATTTCCTGCTCTAAGGAGGCATCTTAAGTGAACTCATGCCGCCTCTCTTCACCAACTTACTTTCCTTTAGCTCTCAAAATGCATCCCCCAATTGCCTTATTAAAGCAGACTAAGACCCCACCAACTCCCTCAAAATAATCTACCCAACCAGCCTTTCCAAATATTTAGCAAAATACTTAAAGAACTATTATGAGATCACCTGGAGATATTCATTACAGACCAATATTACAAAACAAGTAATGGATGCCTCAAACCCAAGTAGATTTCCATTTAACAAGAAGGAATGGTTTCTTACCTGTAACTCCAGTTCTCTCGTAGGGGTATTTCCATGATAGTCATAAGCACTGAATAGTTCAGCGCGCCTGCGGGGACCCCAGAGCACTGATGTGAAGTATATTCTTAAGTGCAAATACCAGCCCTTTGAAAAAGGTCTGTCAACAAACCACTTAAGAATAACACTGTGCAGCCTATGTGAACAGCTACACAGGCCAAATTGTTGAAAAGAAAACAGCTGTAGTGTAAATTCACGTTCAAATACTTATTTATTCTAGAAATGTAATAACAAATACATTCTCATACTTTATATCCACCTCTCATGATAATAAAACAATGCAGGGCAGTGTAGCCCATAGGCTGCCATTATACAGAATGTAAATAGAGCTGTGCCTTTAAGAAAGTAAAGTCTTCCTGTATCCCATCATGCACAGCAAAAGGCAGTTGCCTCAGTTCTTTTTGAAGGCTTGTAACCTGACATGAAGGAACAAAACATTCGTTGGAGTACCAACATCGATACTATTATGGCAACTTTTTCTATGTCAACTCCACCGGGGAGGAGGGAGGGTTGCTTATGACTATCATGGAAATACCCCTATGAGAGAACTGGAGTTGCAGGTAAGAAACCATTCCTTCTCTAGGGGATTTCCATGTATAGTCATAAGCACTGAATAGACTAGCAAGCCCATCCCCATAACCGCGGTGGAGTAGACAGAATAATACTGACAAAAAACATGAGTTATGCAAATAAATTCTTAAGCAAGGCCTGTCCAACCTGCGCATCTGCCCTAGCGTCTGTATCAAGGCAGTAATGCTGTGTAAAGGTATGGACCGATTTCCAAGTGGCTGCCTTGCATATCTCTGCCAAAGGGATATTTCTCATTAAGGCCGCAGTAGCTGCCTTCCCTCTAGTAGAATGGGCTTTTGGCCTACCACCAAGAGATTTGTTTGCTAACTGATAACAGTATACATGAAACAATCCATCTGGATAATGATTGCTTAGACGTGCCCAACCCTGTTCTAACTGGGCCATAGTTAACAAAGAGCTGCTGTGATTTACGTAAGCATTTTGTCCTGTCCAAGTAAAATTTCAAAACCCTCTTTACATCCAGAGAATGCAGAGTTCTCTCAGCAGGGGTAGTTGGATTTTGAAAGAAAGTTGGTAATGAAATGGTTTGGTTCACATGAAAGTCGGAAACGACTTTTGGTAAAAATTTTGGATGAGTCCTCATCACTACTTTCGCAGAATGAAAGACCGTGTAGGGTTCTTGAGCGCAAAGGGCCTGGATTTCGCTGACCCTACGCGCTGAAGTGATTGCAACCAGAAAGGCAGTTTGCCACGTGGGATGTTGAAGTGATGCTTTATGTATTGGCTCGAACGGAGGTAGCATCAGACTCGATAGGACAACATTCAGTTCCCATGGAGGAGATGGCCTCCTAATGGGAGGAAAGACCTTTTTTAAGCCCTCCAGGAAGTCCTTGATAATTGGGATCCTAAAAAAGGAGGTTTGAGAGGGGCTCTTTCTATATGCCGTTAGAGCCGCCAAGTGCACTTTTATTGATGTCAATTGTAAACCCGATTTTGCCAAACTTAGCAAGTATGGCAGGATAGTTTCCTCTCCACAGGATACCGGGTCAACGTTGTTGTCCAAACACCACACACAGAATCTTTTCCACTTGCATGCATAAGCCGATCGTGTGGAAGGGCGCTTTGCTTCTCTTAGGATTTCCATACAGTCCTGAGGTAGGTTCAAGTGTCCATATTGCACTAGCTCAGGAGCCATGCTGCCAAACTCAACGATGAGAGGTTGGGATGAGATATCTGCCCTCTGAACTTCGTGAGCAGGTCCGGACGATGAGGCAGTCTGATGTGTGGCTTGAGTGACCGGTGAAGAAGGTCTGGAAACCACCATTGGCGTGGCCATTCTGGAGCAATTAGAATCATTTTGGACTGGGCATTGGATAGCTTCTGGAGGACTGCCGGTATCAGGGGAAGCGGTGGAAAGGCGTAAAGAAATGCTCCTGACCAGCTTATCCACATGGCATTCCCCAGTGTCCCTGGATGGTAATATCTGGAGGCGAAGTTTTGGCATTTTTTGTTTTCTGGGGTTGCGAATAGGTCTATAGAGGGGGTACCCCATAGTGCGAAAATGGAACGAACGACATCGTCATGTAATACCCATTCGTGGTTCTCGTCCATTACGCGGCTGAGAGCATCCGCTTGAACATTCTGGCTGCCCGGCAGGTGAGTTGCCACTAGTGACAGGTTCCTGGCTAGAAGCCAATGCCAGATTGTCTGAGCCTCTCTGGATAATATCCTGGACCTGGTGCCTCCTTGTTTGTTTACGTAATACACGGTGGCAACGTTGTCTGTCTGGAGGAGGAGAGTTTCCGTTTTCAGAGAGGGTAGGAAGGCCTTGAGCGCAAGATGGACTGCGCGAAGCTCCAGCAGGTTGATATGATAGAGACTCTCTCTCTGTGACCACTTGCCTTGGACTCGAAGATGATCCATGTGCCATCCGAGCAGTGATGCGTCTGTTACGATGGTTTGAGCTGGAAGCTGTTGCTGGAAAGGAATCCCCACCAAGAGATTGTTGGGTGAACACCACCACTTGAGGGACTGTAGGGCGTGGGGAGAAAGAAGGACTCTGCTCTCCCAATCGTCCATCGGTTGACACCATTGATCCTCCAGACATTCTTGTAAGGGCCTCATATGGAGGCGAGCATTTGGAACGAGGTGGATACAAGACGCCATTGAGCCCAGTAGAGAGGCTACTACTCTTGCAGTGGTCTGTGGAGTTCTCTCTAGTTGTTTGCACTTTTGGAGAATCGATAATCGTCGTTCCTCCGAAGGAAACACCTTTCCTAGATTGGTATCTATAAAGGGGTAGACAAATATTCGATGTTTCCTCAAATGGGCGGCTACCACCGCCATGCATTTGGAAAAAGTTCTTGGCGCTGATTTGAGGCCGAAGGGTAGAACCGCAAATTGGTAATGACTTTTGCCGATGGTGAACCTTAGGAATTTGATGTTTCTTGCTCACCGGAATGTGAAAATACACGTTGCAAAGGTCTATCGCGCAGAGCCAGTCGCCCTGACGAAGATGCAGGTAAATTTGGTGCAAGGATAGCATCCTGAATTTCTCTTTGCGAATCCACTTGTTTGCTGTCCTTAGGTCTAGAATGGGACGAAACTCTTGTTTGTCCTTCTTTGGCACTAGAAAATACCTCGAATAAATCCCTTTCCCGCGTTGGCTGATCGGGACGGGTTCAATAGCTCTTTTTTGTAATAGAATAGTGACTTCTAACGGAAGAGCTTCGAGGTGGTGGCTGGCTGGTTTGGGTGGAACAGATGGAGGAGGACTGGTGAATCTGAGAGCGTAACCATTTCGCACAATATTCAATACCCAGGCGTCTGATGTGATGCGTAGCCACTCGTCCAGATGATTTGAGATACTTCCCCCTACCGGAGTGGATAACGGAGGAGGGGGAAGCGAAGATTCAGGGCTTAGACGCGGGAGCCTGGCGAGTTGCCTGCGTTTGCGGCGTGGAACGACCCCTTGTCAACTTTCGCTGTGTCAAGAAGGCCCTTTGATGCTGCTGTTGCTGCTGGGGACGTGAGGACATCCAGTGTGGTGTCTGATACCTGTGGGTGAAAAGCCTTTGCTGATAGTGACGGAATACTTTTCGTTGTTCTTTTGGACGTTCAATGCCTACCGCTTTTAAAGTGTCTAGCTCAGACTTCATTCTTGACATCTCGTCATCGGCATGAGAGCCGAACAAAGTGGAGCCTGAGAATGGTAAATTCTGAATTCTCTGCTGTGCCTCTGGTTTGAGAGATGTCAATCGCAACCATGCGTGTAGTCTTAACGCTATTCCATGAGCGTAGTTCTGTGCCGACAGCACCGAAGAATCAGCAGCAGCGCTTATTACCTGGTTGGAAACCATGGCTCCCTCACCCACGACCTCCAAGAAATCTTCCCTTTTGTCCTTGGGTAGGTGCTCCGCAAACTGCAGCATAGAGTCCCAAAGGGCCCGATCATATCTTCCTAATAAAGCAGTGGCACTGGCTGCTTTCATTGTGATGGCTGCGGTAGAGCATACTTTTCGGCCTGCAGCATCGATCTTTCTGCTCTCCTTATCCGGAGGCGAGGAGGAAGACGGTGATGTAGAGTGTAATTTCTTTGCTGCTACTATAACCACCGAGTCCGGAACCGGGTCCGACCTTAGGAATAGAGGATCTTGCTCCGGTGGTCGATACTTTTTAATGAGTCTGGAAGGAGCAGATTTCGTTGTGGCCGGTGTCTGAAAAATATCCATTGCCGGTTCAATAAGACCCGGGACCAGTGGAAGCAAAGGTCTTGAAGATGTCCTCTGGTGTAAAGTCTCGAAAATCACTGAGGTCGATGGGGCGGGTACCGCCAGCGGGATATTTAGTTTGGTCGCTCCACGCACTAGGACCTCTTGGAATGTATTCACGTCATCTATGGGGGACACTCTCGGGGATGGTGAGTCCGATAGGGTTGGAGAGTAGTCCTGTGTAGACGAAGAAGAAGGTCTATGACGCGAATGTGGAGATCTCTGAAGTGACTCATGACGATGGTGCAGAGAGGAAGACGAACGTCTAGAGGAATGTCTGGAATGCCTTATGGATTCCGCTGGAGTCCTCTGAACAGACTCTGAAGGAGGAGCCGGAAGAGGAGCCGTAGGTGTTACTGGTGTCTGCGGCAACGGCGGCTGTTGAGGAGAGAGCTGCAGCGAAGCTGGAAGTAAGATGAGTGAGGCCGAGGATTCTGAAGTGGTATAAACCCTTCTAGGTCTCTTTGACTGCCGCCTCGACATCGACACACTCCTTGACGTCGAAGTACGGTGACGGCGGGTGCCTCTTGACGTCGATTCCCCTCGTCGCTGAGATCCTCTCGACGACGATCTCCCTCGACGTCGATATGATGACGGCGACCGTCTCCAACGATGAGCACACTCTCTCGACGCCGATCGCCCTCGTCGGCGAACCGGACCCAGATCTTCGACGCCGACCGTAGGTTTCCCTAGATAGTGACAGAGCCCAGGACCAAAAACGCAGATGTCCCCTTGCAAAAACAGGTATTTTGTGATAGATAATTTTGATCTGTCCATGTTCCATTTTGGGCCCTTCACTGTCACTGGACCCACACACACAAGTGAGGTAGCATTTTTATTGGGAGACCTGGGAGGGGGTGGGTGTGGGGTTGGGGGGGGATGGGTGGTAGGACATGTGTGGCTCTCATCGGATTCCAGAACTTTGCATCACAGAAATGTGAAGAAAATGTTTTTTTTTTTTTTTCTATAACACACATTTTGATGTTTACAAACGATTCCGGCTGACAGAGCCTGGTGAGAGCCACACAAGTCACCCCATTCTGGATTCCCATGGGTATCTATTTTTCAAAAATGGACAGGTTTGCTAGGTTTCGGTAGGTGCCTGCAGAGCAACAGCCCAAAATCCACAGCTAAGTACTTTGCAAAAAAACTAGTCAGTTTTCAGTGGAAAAATGTGATGTGTCCACGTTGCGTTTTGGGGCGTTTCATGGGGCGGGCACTAGGCCTACCCACACAAGTGAGGTGCCATTTTTTTATCAGGAGACTTGGGTGAATTCAGGGCAGAAGGAGTTTGTGGTTCCCCTCAGATTTTAGAACTTTGCATCACTGAAATGTGAGGAAAATGAGTTTTGTAGACATATTTGAAATTTGCAAAGGATTCTGGTGAGAGCCGCACAAGTCACCCCATCCTGGATTCCCTAGGTTTAAAAAAATGTACAGGTTTGCTAGTTTTTCCAAGGTGGCAGCCGAGCTAGAGCCCATGTGAGGTACCCCTTATATCAGGAGATGTGGAGGAACACAGAATAGCAGAACAAGTATTATTACCATTTGTGTTTCGATGCATTTGCACCTGCCAAATGTAAGACAGCGTGTAAGAAAGAAGTCATTTTGAGAAATGCCCTCTAATTCACATGCTAGTATACGTACCCAAAAATTCAGAGATGTGCAAATAACCACTGTTTCTAAACTCCATATTTGTGCCCATATCAGAAATACAGAGGTTTCCTTGATACCCATGTGTCACTCTTTATAGCTTACAAAATGAATTGCTGTATACCAGGTACACAAGCTCAGTTATTGGCTCTGGGTAGCTTGCGTTCTTGAAGAACCTACAAACACTATATATCCCTGCAACCAGAAGGGTTCAGTCATACACATCATGTAGGGGTTGCCAGAGGTCGCAGCTGTGACCCCCGGCTTGCAACACCTGGCACTGCCATTGCGATCCCGGGCTTCAGAGGTGGCAAAATCAGTGCCAGCAGCAACACAGGGACAACTGTTCCTACTCAATGCTGGTTGGACTCCACTTCCTTTGTTTTCTGCCAATTTTGTATTATGTTAATAGTGAATAATATATAATTATACTATTCAATAGGAGTGTAATAAAACACAGATTACAATTAACTGGAATATGATGCTTCCTGGCAGCTGAGGTAAGTAAAAACAGCCTTTAAATGTATGTTGTGTGCATGCTTGCGGGTGAATGTGTTTATGTAGGAGAGGAAGAGTGTGTATGTTTGAATGCATGTGCATCTGCAAGTGAATGAGTGAAAAGTATAAGTCAAATGGAGTGTAATGTCTCTTCCGCTACTCCTGGCACTTTGGTGAATTGACTTCCATGGGTCCAGCCGATGTAACAGGATATTGCTTTCTAAAATCTGCCCTAGTTAGAAGTTACAGACTAAACGTAGACAGAAATGGCTTTTTTAACTCAATTTCAATATTTTTTCATTTCAACCGTTACTTTCAATAGGAAAACCTTGAAGGATCAACACAAATGACCCCTTTCTGAATTCAGAATTATGGGGGTCATTCTGACCCTGGCGGCCAACGACCACGGAAGCACTGCCAACAGGCTGGCGGTGCTTCCTGGCCAATTCTGACCGTGGCGGTAAAGCCACGGTCAGAAAAGGGAAACCGGCGTTTTCCCGCCGGTTTTCCCCTGGCCAAAGGAATCCTCCATGGCGGCACTGCAAGCCATGAGGATTCCGACCCCCTTCCCGCCAGCCTGTTCCTGGCAGTTTACACCGCCAGGAAGAGGCTGGCGGGAACGGGTGTCGTGGGCCCCCTAACAGGGCCCCAGCAAGATTTTCAGTGTCTGCTTGGCAGACACTGAAAATCGCAACGGGTGCCACTGCACCCGTCGCACCCCAGCAACTCCGCCGGCTCAATTCGGAGCCGGCTTCATCGTTGCTGGGTCTTTCCCGCTGGGCCGGCGGTCGGCCTTTTGGCGGTCGCCCGCCGGCCCAGCGGGAAAGTCAGAATGACCGCCGCGGTCTCCGCCCGGCGGGCGGCGCCCGCCGGGGTCGGAATGACCCCCTATGTCTTTCTGGGGTCCACCATTGGGGTCACACCCATTTCAGTCACTAAATGTCATGAGGTTAAAAGCACAAAAATGAGGAAAAATGGGATATGACCAGCAAAATGACAAAACTGAAAGCTGGGAAGGTGGTGATTTTTGCACGACAAACCTTTCATTGATGCTATTTGAAGGGAGAAAAAACAGATGCTTTCTTCTGCAGCACCCCCCACACCTCCCTGCCACCCCCCCTCCAGAAAGCAATTTTAGCAGAATTTTGGCTTATTTCTCAGTCCCTTCTAGGGGAATCCACAAACCCTGGGTACCTTTAGAATTGTGGGGATTTTTGGGGAAAAAAAGGAGGATGCAAATTTGGTGTGGATAGCTTATGTGGACAAAATGTTATGGGGACCTAAGCGCAAACTACCCCCATAAGTGCAAACCATAAGCTGACCCAAATGAATAAGTTATTTACCTTCGGTAGCGCATTATCTGGTAAAGACTATATCTAGCTGCATATTCCTTACCTTTAAATTTCCCAGGCGTCAGACTGGATGCAGAAGATTTTTGCATGAGCAGTACGCCTGTATGCCGTTAGGTGCCCCCATTCGGTTCCGCGCGTCAGTGTTGAAGTGATGTCGCGGTCACCTATATAGGTGCCACCAAGGCACGCGAGCGTCAATTACTTTTTACAACTTTCCACATCAGAAGAGCAGAACCATGAATTGCACTGACATTACTGGGCCCAAACTAGGGTCCTGAAAGGGATCACCCCTAACCCTAGAAATCTGTCCGCATATTAGGGAGGCATGGGCGGGTCTGTAAGGAATCTGCAGCAAGATATAGTCTCTACCAGATTATGCGTTACCGAAGTTAAGTAACTTGTTCATTCAGGTCAGCTTACAGTTTCTTGAGGAGAGTGCGCTGCATATTTCCAGTCATCCGGGGATGGAGTGGATGTGATAGAGATTTTGATTATGTGGATGAGCGTGGTGCTGATTGATGATGCTTCTAGCTGCAGAATCATTATCTTTGAATAGATACTCATGCAATACCATCCAGCAGTGAGTTCCAGACAAATTTACTAAACAAGGAAGTCCTCTAGGACCGAACAGGCGAAGTGCCCATCTCTGCAGACTGGACTGTCCAGGCAGTAGCATTAAGCAAACATGTGCAAGGATGCCCATGTTGCTGGCTGGCAGATGTCCAGTACTGGGACTCCACGTGCTAATGCCATTGTTGCAACTTTTCCTCTGGTGGAAAAGGCCCTTAAGCCCTCAGGAGGCTGCTTTTTAGCCAGGGCATAGCAGATATTAATACACAGAACGACCTAGTGCAAAATGGTTCACTTCTGTATTGCCCGACCTTTCTTTGCTCCAAAATACCCCACAAAGAGTTGGTCCTCCACCAGGAGCTGGTTTATGTGGTCAAAGTGGAACAGCAATGCTCTTTTTGGGTCCATACCGTGGAGACAGTTCTCTTCTTCAGAGGGATGTGGAGAAGCATAAACAGTAGGCAGGGTGACTGATTGTCCCAAATGGAAAGGGGTTACAACTTTTCAAAGTAAAGGAGGCCCTAGTGTAAAACTTTAGTTTTTCTGGAAACACAGTCAAGTAGGGAGGCTTGGAAGACAAAGCTTGCACCTCACTCACAATCCAGGCAGATGCTATCGCCACTAGAAAGGCTGTTCTGATGAAGCAACCAGAGGGGACAATTGTGCAAGGGGTTAAAAGGAGCACACATTAGTTAGGTGAGAACCAAACTGGGGTTGCACTGAGGCATGATAAAGGGCAAAGGGGGAAACATATGTACAAGCTCTTTGAGAAACCTACTTACAATAGTGGACCTAAAGAGAAATGATTGGACAAACACCCGCAGAAAAACAGACAAAGTAGAGACATAACACTTAAGAGTACCTAGCGCAGAGCCCTATTGGGCAAGGTAAGAATGAAGAGGAGAATATCAGAGAGAGAAGCAGAAAGAGGGCATATAGACTTTTCTGTAGAATACAAACTTTTGTCAACTGCAGGTATACACCGGCGTTGTAAACGGCACCTGGCTGCCAGAATAACATTACACACATCAGGAGGAAGGACGACGGCTGTCAACTGTCATCGCTCAATCTCGACGCAAGAAGGTTAAGAGTTAACAGATTCCGGTGGAGGACCCTCCCCTCCTGCTCAGACAGAAGATCCTCCCAAAGGGGCAGCCTGATAGGAGGACTGATGCTCATTCTCAGAAGCTCGGGATACCCGACTCTCCATGCCCAGTCCGTAACCACAAGGATGACTTGGGCCTGGTAATTTTTTATCTTCTTGAAAACTCTGGGCAGAAGTGATATGGGCAGGAAGGCGTACAGGAGGCCTCAGCACCACTTGAGACATTCTCTGAGCGATAGTCACCTTGGAAACTCCAATGTGCAAAACTGCTGAAATTTGGCATTCTGTTCAAAGGGGAACATATCTAACTAAGGCTTTCCCCATGGCTGAAAAAGATCTTGCACCACCTCCAAATGGAGACGCCACTCATGATCTGCTAGGCATCGACGACTGGGTTTGTCAGCCCTCGCATTCCGAGAATCTGCCAGGTGTTTAACCACCAGGGTAATGCCCTGCTGTCCCAGCCAAGTCCAGAGATGTAGGGCCTCTTGACAAAGGGTCCACGACCTCACTCCGCCCTGCTTCTTGAAGTACCACATGGCAGTGGTGTTGTCCGTGAGCACATACACTCTCTTCTCCTTGACAAAAGGAAGAAATGCTTTTAATGCTAGCCGGACTGTTCGAAGCTCCAGCAGGTTGTTGTGGAGTCCGGGTTTTGCCAAAGACGAGAGCCTTTTGATCTCCACCTCTCTTATATGGCTGCCCCATCCCAAGAGTGACACATCTGACACCACTATGAAATCTGGCTGGGGAAGGGAGAGGAGTCTGCCTTCGACCCAATCACAGTCCGTTAGCCACCAATGCAGGTATTTCGCTGTTCCCACTGAGATCTGGACCATGTCTGAGAGATTCTCTGGATGCTGTGTCCACTGGAACCTCGGGACCCACTGCAGAGTCTGCATATGCCATCTGGCATGATTCACCAGCAGGATGCAGGAGGCCCATCAGCCTCAGAGCCATTTGCACTGAAATCCATGACAGAGGCTAAAACATCGGTATTATAGCCTGAATATCCTGGATTCGCTGCTCAGGAGGATAAGCCCAAAACTGCAGTATGTCCAGAACAGCTCCAATGAAAGGAAGCATCTGAGAAGGAGTACGTTGTGACGTTTATAATGAACCCCAGCACATGCAGGAGGTTTGCCGTAGGAGGGAGGCGACAGCCTGGGGCAAGCCTTCAACAGCCAATCATTGAGATATCCCTAATCTCCGCAGATGAGCTGCAACCACTGCTATCACCTTGGTGAACACAAGGCAGGCAATGCTATGGCCAAAGGGGAGCACAGTAAACAAAGTGCTTGTGGCCTGCCTTGAACTGCAGGTAACATCTGTGGGCAAGCAGGATAGGGATGTGGAAACATGCAACCTTTAAGTCCAACGCTACCAACCAGTCTCCTTGGTCTAGGGCAGACAAGACCTGAGCCAAAGTGAGCATCTTGAATTTCTCCTTTCTGAGGAAGAGGTTTAGAATAGGCCAAGGGCCCTTGTTGTTCTTCGCTATCAGAAAGTAGCGGGACTAGCAACCACTCCCTACTTCTGATATCGGAACTCTTTCAATTGCTACCCTGGCCAAAGGAGCTATGACTTCCTCACAGAGTAACACTAGATGATCCTCCATCAGCTGATCTAGAGTTGGAGGTATACAGGGAGGGGAAGATTCGAAGAGGAGGGCGTAGCTCCCCTGAATAATCTGCAGGACCCACCTCTGTCTGATGTTATGGTCTGCCATTGGGGGAGATCATGATGGATTTTCCTGCCTACCAGACAGCCATGATCCCATTATAAGGAGAATAGAAGGGCTTAGAGGCTGCAGCTGCTGAGAGGTTGGTAGTGGACCTCTGGCTAGCTTATCCACAGGGTCAGAATGCGCCACGTCCACGCACAGTTTGGGGAGCTTACGCAGGACGGTGGTTGGCATAGGGTTGGCGACGAATGAGGCGCAAGGCAGACTGAGGACAAGGGGGTGAGAGAGGCTCACGGAGTTGTCTATAGCCATAAGTATTTTAAGCAATCCAGTGTAGAGTCTGCCTTCTCTCCAAAGAGATGGGTCCAATCCAAGGGCATGTCCATGAGGTTGGCCTGGACATCCCCCGAAAAACCAGATGTACTCAACCAGGAGTGGCATCCAAGAGCCACTGCTGACAAAACTACTCTGCCAAGTGAGTCAGTGATGTCCAATCCACACCTGATGGTGAACTTTGCTGCACCTCTCCCGTCCTTGACAGCTTGGGAGAACACAGCCTGGGCCTTCTCCGGAACCTTTGGCAGCACTAGCACAACGTGGGGGGAGTAGCAGCCCAAAAGGCATGCGGTGTTCATCGACTGCAATGCCAGATTCGCGAAAAAAAAACCATTTTCTTTCCCATGGCGTCCAGCCTTCTGGATTACCTGTCCAGGGGAGCGGCAAGGAACGTGCCATGGGATGTTGAGGCTTGGACTACCGAGCTCTTAAGGGTGGGGTGTTGGGTGAGGAAACATGGGTCACACCTGGGACGGGGCAATGGCAGCCGGCAATGGTCCCGTTTACAGGAGCCCCTGTGCTGGGCTTGGACCAGCTTCTCAACAGGACAACAGTCAGTGCTTCATTGAAGTGGAGCAGGGGTTCTGATGAGCCCCAGACTGAAGCATTTATGTCAAGAGGTTAGCCTTGACCGCCACCAAGGGAAGTTCGAGGACCGCCGCTGCCGTCTCCACCACCATTGTATATGATGCTCCCTCCTCCATAGCCATGGTAGGGGAAGAAAGCAAACCAGTTTCTGGAGATGTGTTCAGTCCACTGGCATCTCCAAGTTCCTTATACCAGGCCATAGATGTTGGGGTGTCCAGCTGGTATTCTAAAGGTTTCACTGACCTCTCCCATTCTTCCCCCATGCCTGGCTGGTCCGATAAATGCTCAGGCAACAACATAGGGCCAACGGGTGGGAGTAGAATAGGGCTGGCATGCCGGGAGCATCGGCATTGGATCGACGTCAGAGAAAGTCACCCTGGCACGACTGGCGCTGGTCCGGATCTGAGATAGGATCCACAAGACCCCATCAGACCATAGGCCAGAGCAGTCGGAGCAAAACCTGATTGGGCCTCCTCTGACCCCGCAGGGCCCAAAGCTGCTCCGGAGGAGTCAGCCTGCTCTAATACGAGGCAAATGGGTTCATAAAAATCTTATCTGAGCAGGGGCTGCTCCAGCTCCCAGAAACTGGGGGTGGCACGGAGTTAGACATTATAACGACTCTGCGTAACCGTCCCTGTAATGCAGATGTTCCAAAGCCGCTGTGTTGCACGCTTCAACTTCTTGCGCTTCTTCTGCCTCTCACCGTTGACTTGGAATGGGACGAAGAGGACTTGGGCTCCTGGAGAGGTCCGTGACCTTCTCCTTGATTGGGAATGAGACCTCCGAGTAGTCATGCCACACGGTGCTGACTCTCCGGCCGCAAGCAGCTTTAGGGACCTTTCCCTCAAAGCCTTCAGCACCATGGCCCGGCAGTCTGAGCACAACTGATTTGTGGTCACGCTCGAGACACCATAAACAGACCAGACTGGTGTCTGTAACTGACATGACACGGTGACAGGTGCCACACAGTTTGAAACCTGCCTTTCTAGAAGACAACCTTTGACACACTTGAAAAAACTCTCTGGATGAGTGCTAACTGGCGCAGAAATAAAAACGGATGTCCGCACTCCTGGGTGGTGCCTATATAGGTGACGGTTACATCACTTCTGGTGCCAACGATGCCCCACGGAACCGAACAAAGCCACCCAATAGCACGCAGGGGGACTGCTCAAGCAACAATCTTCTGATTTCAGTTTGACGCCTGGGAAATCCAAAGGTAAGGAGGAATCTGCAGCTAGAAGTCTCTATCAGATCAACTTAGCAACTTCCAAAACATCACTGTGCTTCCTTACCCAGACAAAGTATTTGAAAATGCCATCAACAAGCAATCTCAACCCACCTCAAGCTTAGCCACCTGCTGGGCAATATCCAGTCTGGATTCAGAAAAAAAACAGCAATGAAACCGCACTCATCGTGGACCCCAAAAACACCTGAACCATCATGAACAGACACAATAAGCTTCTCTTTTCCCTCTTGATCTCTCCACAGCTTTTGACAGTCTCCCACAACACTCTAATCAAAATATTCCACAAGATTTGCATACAAGGAGCCACACTCAATGGGTTAAAACAAGTTACTTACCTGTAGACTGTGGTTCTCCTGTATTGATATCTTTCATAGATTCACATGCTTGACTCTTTTCTGTCATCATGGTGAGAGTCCCACGGTAACAGTAATATAAGTAGTGTTAAAGTATTAGCCTTAAAACCCCATAGAAAGCAATAGACATTTTTAGCCAATCCACATTGTTTTACAACATTCAAAATTAAATCAGAGCAGAGACCCTGAAGCACCCATCTCCTGCAGAGCCACCATACCTCAGTTTTCGAGCACAAGTGTAAAATATTAGAAAATAGGAGGTATTAATAATGGTAAGCCTTAAAGGGAAGAGGGAGGGTTGCATGTGAATCTATGAAAGATATCAATACTAGAGAACCACAGTGTACAGGTAAGGTACTTGCTTTTTAATTTAGTGTTGTATCTTTCATAGATTCACATGCTTTAACCAGATTAGCAAGCAGTACCAAATGAAGAATGAAGGAGGGTAAAGAAACCATCATACCATGATAAACAGAAATAAACAAATAAAATAGCAATTTTAACAGAACAGTTAATATCACAAAATGATATAATAACCATTCCCTGACAGGCTCACAATAAAGGTAAAAGATAAAAAAGCAGAGAGAAAGATTTGACTTCAGAATGTATACGATTTAACAAAACCCAAATGCTGCGTACCTTACGGAAATAGGAGTCTAAACGCAGCTTGTCTAACCACCACATTAGCCATTTTCTATAAATCCAGGCAGTAGTGCCAGGCAGTGACACCTCCGAACAAGGCTAAAGATGCAGCAACCTTTTGGCTATATTGAGCTTTCACCTTCGCAGATTGTGGTCTTGCAACCTTCTCATGGCAGAGAGAGATAGTCGCAGACACCTAGTGAGCAAAGCTTGCCCGCGACAAAGCTTGTCCCTTTCTTGGTGATGCGAAAGAAATCAGAAGTTGGTCCGACTTTCTGAAGGTTTTTGTTCGTTCTAGGAAGAACTTTAAACAACGTTTGATGTGCAGAGAGTGCAAGACCCTCCCACCAGGTGTTGACAGTCTAGAGAAGAAAGTTGGTAAAATGACAGGCTCATTTAGGTGGAAAGATGTTGGCACCTTTGGGATGAATTTAGGGTTAGCCCTAAGGATGACTATCCTTACGAAATTGCAAATAAGGCTCTTGAATTGTGAATGCCTGGATCTCAATTATTCTTCTTGCATGCGTGATCGTCAAAAGGAAGGCAGCTTTCCAAGAGAGAAATTTCAAGTCTTTGTGGATCGTTCGAAAGGGGATTTCATGAGCCGGGATAAGACTGGTTAGGTGCCACAGCACAGTAGAGGGCTTAAATGAAGGGTAGACCTGAAAGTACCTTCATGAACTCCTTCACCAGCCTATTGGACCATAGAGACATCTGCCTAGACCGCCTCCTGAATCTCATGGCTGCTAGATAAACTTTAATTGATGAGTGAGTGAGTTCTGATTTTGCTGTTGTAGCAGATAAGGGAGAATCTGCTCTGGTGTAGACAAGAGAGGATGGAAAGGCTGAGAAGCACACCATGAGCAAAACCTTTTCCACTTTGCAAAGTAGCATCTACTTGTAGATGCAGAACGAGTATTTTAGATAATCGAATAGCACTCCTCAGAGAGAGCTAGAATTCCAAACTCAGTGTAGTGAGGAGTCAAACTGACAAATTGAGAGTATGGATTTGTGGATGTACAATTAGCCCCTCGATTACAAACGGGGAGATGCTCTACTGGCTGGAATGGTATGTGCGGGCACTTTAACAGGCAAAGAAGCTTGGTGAACTAACACTGCCTTGGCCACGCTGGGGCTACGAGTATGAAACAGCAAGGTTCCCCCTTCATTTTGTGAATGCCTTTGGGAATGAGTGGAAATGGAACGAACGAGTATGTGAACATCTCTCTTCTAAATTAAGAGTTTGCCCAAGACACTGGATGAGGATAGCTGCTGGCATATAAGTCACACTTTTAGTCACAACAAGTGGCAAGAAGATCCAGGTTTGGAGAACCCCAATGCCGGAAAACCTTCTGTAACTGCCCGTAGTTGAGCTCCCACTTGCTTGTGTGTTCTGCTTAGGGTATCCACCGATTCGTTCTGTACCCCTGGCACATTTTCAAGGACATGTTTTGGCTAGTAACCATTCCCATATATGTTGTGTTTTTGCCAATAGAACATGTGTCCGTGTCCCTCCCTGTATGGAGAGATAAACCATGGTTGTAGCGTTGTCTGTTCTCAGCAATAGAGTTGTAGAGCCTAGGAAGAAAAGCCTGAAGATGTAGGAAAACCGCCTTCAGCTCTAGGAGGTTTATGCGTGACAAAATGTTAATACCATTATCTGTGAACCTCCAAGTCTTGTAAATGAGCTCCACATCCTTCCAGGGAGGCATCTGTTGTCATCAGCACCTAGGGTTTCACCGGAAGGAATGAGAAACTCTGCAAGATAGTCTCTGTGATCGTCCACCAAGACATTGTAGACTTCATCTTTGGTGTGATTGGAATTGTGTCTTCGAAGGATCCGTAGCACTGGATCCACTGAACATCAAACTGCTCCTTTAGGGGCCGCATGTGAAGATGAAAGTTTGAAATTAATGAGATGCACGATGACATCATCCCCAACATGGACTTATACTTTCTTACAGAAGTGAACTCTTGCAGATAGGGATTCTGTGTTACAAATCTTGGCTTGCAACTCAGAGGAGTAGTAGATTTGAACAAGTCCTGGCTTCTAAGTACTGCAACTTCATCTGCAACTGTGTTTGTCGTCCATGGCTGTAGTTATTATATCTAACAATGATTTTGTTCTTTCTGAGCTTGAATAAAGGAGAAATGTGTCACTTCTGGCGGATATACTGTCCCATACTTGCTAGGGGTTTGGCTGTTCTAATGGGAGGTTGCAGCCATGGATTTGACTCTGCGTTTTGACTATGCATCCTAGGTTATCAATACACTTTCCATCCCAGTTTAGAGGCACAGAAGCAAGTGTGATTTGAATTACCTTTGTGCTGCTGTTGTGCTGATGGAATCTGGCTTAGAATGGGCAATAAAACATGCAGGAATTGAGGATGGGGATGAGCTTGACTAAAGGAGAAATGTGTCACTACTGGTGGATGTACTGCCCCGTAACTGCTCAGGGTTTGGCCGCTTTGATGGAGGTTGCAGCCACATATTTTGGACCTTGTGGCGACAGACTGCAGCAGTGTTCCTCTGCAAGGAGAATGAAGTCCATCTATTCACTAGCCTCATGATGATCTTCCAGATCATATGCAAGTACTTCAGTCTTATATTGGTTTGTCCTGCTGATCACTGTCCTGCTGATACCTTAAGGTGTGGGTGGAGCTGGGTGAACTGGAAAAGTAGGTTGCCAAGAAGGCAATCAAAGCTGTTTTATAATGAAGGAAGTTTGGGGACACTGCCACTGGTGGCTGCTGAGGATGTAGTTGAGGCATCAGTGGCACACTCACCCATTGGGAAACGAAGAAAGGTTACGGATAAGGAACTAACTTTTACTTTCTATCATTTTTTATATTTCTTGTTAAAAAAAAAAAAAAAAAAGCTACCAGCAGACGCATCATAGATGGGTCCCAGTGATGTTATCTGGACTCAATGTTGCTCGCAGCTTACATGGTGGTCGTCATGCTTCTGTTCCATATACCCCAGTCTTGAGCTTCCATTACAAATGATTGCCCATATTCTTGTCCAGTTTGCTCATAGTCTTGGATATAGTGAACATCCAGCTCTTCTAGAGAGAAGGCTGTATCAGACTTCTCCCAGTCTGCTTTCAGCTCAGAATCCAGAAAGTCCAGAAAATGTATCGGCAGCGGCACTGACACTTTCAATTGTGAAGCCTGGACCGTGCAAAAGACAAAGGAAAGTGGTCTAGGGATGTTGTGCTTTGGTGGTGACGTCAAATGGAGACTCCATCAACCAGGTTACAATCAATGGAGTAGCCGACCAGGGGGGTCTATAGGATCTTTATTATTGTTGAGGGTGCACTATCACTGTTGGCAGGGTCTTTGTCCTCAACAGTGAAAGCAATCATGGAGTAGTTGACAGGTCATTGACTATGATCCTTTCTTTGTCAATGAGAGGCTTCCCATCAACCCTGACAGAGCCTCTAAGGAGTTGGATTTTCAAGGAATTTTGGGTGCAGTGTGCTCTGATGTCCTCTTCCACACTTCAGAGGATTTCGGTCATAACAGTCACACTATTCCCCTGGGTCAGGAAATAGACAATTAACCCTTGCAAGAACTTACTGTAGAATGCCGCTGAAGCAGGAGTTGGCATGTGTTTAGGAGCTGAAGAAAAGGTTGAAACCCTGAATATGTCAAGACAAAACAGGGCCATTTCCCAGACTCCTTCATAGCACATGGAAAAGAATGTGAACTATTTTAGCCTCCATAGACTAGGTGCTGTCCATTTAAACTCTTTCCCTACAACGTCTCGTTATAGTTATCAGGAGGTGACCTTGGAAGATTGGGACATTTGCTCCTTTCCAGGCCATAACAACGAATCAATAGTCCTTAACTACATGTCTCCTTATGCACGTAGGGTCCACTGGGGAGCACAGAATCTGTTCTAGACCCTTGGAGTCAGACTTTGAACATGTTCTATGTTTAAAAATCTTCTTGCCTTGTTGCATGTTGGCAGCATTGGGTGGAAACAGTTCATTCTTTGAAACAGGTACAATATCTCAGTGCCAAGCAAATCGCTCACAACTCCAGCCAGTTGATGTGGAGGTGAGCACCCAGCGGAGCCCAAAGTCATCCAATCTCAGTTCCAAGATGACATTTCAAACGCAGCAACAATGTATCTATCATGACTATTAGCTCTGAATGTGGCACGGAGGGGGTCTGCCACCGCTCCAACAGCGATCAAGCAGCTACCACCACAGATCTTTCAACTCCTGGATATAGTCTGAGAGGTTGCCTTGGTGATCACGAAGGCCACTGAGACTTCAGATCTTGGTTCAGAGTCTGGATGTGCCACATAGCATGGTGCACAAGCAGGAGGCCAAGAGGTCCAGAAGCCTCAGAGCCGCTCTCACTGAGACGCAGGTCAAAGGTTGAAATATCTAGATCATGTCCCTTATATTCTGGACTGGTTGAGATGGAAGGATGGCCCGGAAAATCACCATGTCAGGGATGCCTTCGATGAAGGGGAGCTGCTGTAAAGAAGTCAGGTTAGAACTTGGCACGTTCACAGAGAAATTCAACAATGCCAACAGACTGTCTGTCATCTGGAGGTGTCATTCGACTGTTTGGGATGAACCCGCCTTCAGCAGCCAGTCTTCGAGTTACAGGAAGACTGGGATTCCCATCCTCTGTGGAAGGGTTGTGACCACCACCATCATCTTTGTGAACACACAAGGAGCAATGGGTGAAGACAAAGGTTAGCACAGAAAACTGGAAGTGCTCGTGGCTTACATGAAACCACAGGAAATGTCTGTGGGACTGCAGGATGGGAATATGGACATATGTGTCCTGCAAGATGAACACTACCATCCAGTCTCCTGGAACTAGGGCAGACAGGACTTGGGGCCAGGGTGAGTCCTTTGAACTTGTCCTTATGAAGGCAGAAGTTCAGAGAGCGAGGGTGTAGGATGGAATGAAGGCCTCTGCCCTTTTCTGCACTAGAAAATAACAGATCAACCAATCTCTATCTCTGATGCAGGCACCCCTTTATCTCTCCCTTGGCCAAGACAGACTGAACTTCTCTAGGGACAAGTGGTCCTCCAAGAAGTGCTGCTGTGTGAGTTGCATGTCTGGGGATAGGGCAGGACGGGTAGGGGGAATATCTGTGTTCCATGATCTACAGCACCCACTGGTCTGACGTGATGCACCGCCATCTGAAGATGTCAAAAAATGACTTGACCTCCTACCAGGAGATTGTATGCCGCCAGAGACAAGTTAAGAGGGACTGGGATGTGGGTAGTGCATTTCATCGGGGGCTATGAACATGGTTGGTCAGCTCGCCAGCATCGCCCTCGGAAGGGCTGGGAGGCCTGTTGCTGCTGTGGCCTCCCCTGGCACCAAAGGGGATCCTGTTGTTGGGAAAACCGCTGAACAGGCTGAGCTACCCCCAGAGAACAAGCAGTGGCCTTGCTCTATTCAAATTTGTCAAGGGCAGAGTCAGTGCTGAAATGCTTCGAGTCAAACCGCATGTCCATGAGGGACTGTTGCACATCCAATGAAACGCCTTGGGAGTGAAACCAGGTGTGGTGCCTAAGCATCACGCTGGTCCCTACTGCCCTAACCAGACAGTGAGTTGTGCCAAGGTGAGAATGGGTGGTGTATTTTTCAGCATCTTGATAAGAGAATCAGGCGTTGCAGGTTTTGTCTGACTTCCTCCCAGACAGGCGACAAGATTTCTGCTACTATGTCCCACAATGAGTGTGAATACTTTCCCAGGATGCAAGTGGTATTAACAGATTGAAAGGCTCTCATTGGAAAATGTGTGTTTCACAAACTTTCTCAACCTTGTGGATTCCCTGTTGGGCGGGGTGGTGGGGAGTGAACTGGAGGTTCTGGAGGCTGGACAATGCCTGTACCACCAAGCCCTCCAGAGTGCAGGAGTGGGTCTGTGCCATCTGCCACCTGTCTCTTTACTGATGGGCAAGATCCTGTTTTTTCCTAGGTACTCGCTAGTATAGGAGTCTAATGAAAAGGCAGCAGAGGTTCTTAACTAGTAGTTGCAGAGTTAGGGACCTCTATAAGTCCAATGGTTTTATCCTCTTGCAAAGGTAATGCAAGTTCTAGGGTTTCAGATGCCATTTTGATCACAATGGTGGTGGAGGCAGATTCTTCAGTAGCCACAGTGTTTAGAGAATTTAAGCCAGGGTCAGGAGAGGTGCCCAACCCACTGGCATCTTGTTCTCTGGGTCAGAGAAAATATAATGGCGTAGTCCAGATGTCATGGGTTCAGCTACCGAATTCAATAAAACTATCGAAGGAGTCGCTCGACCCCAAACAGTGGAAGCGTGAGGCGTCAGGAAATAGTGTATTTGTGTGATTTTCCGGGATTTACCAAAAGTCCATAATCTCATTGTGGAATGACTGGTCACAAGATCAGCTACAGAAGTGGGAGCGCATCCACACCCTCGACCTGAACCGCTTCCAAGATTTCTTATGGAGTTCAGCGATGTATAGTTTGCCTGGCAGCTGGGGATACCGTTGCAGTTCATCCTCACGCAACAAGATTATGAGGTCATGTGAGGGCTGAGGTACCAGAGGCAAATGTCGTGGACGTTCGTAACCAAGATCTGCTGGCTACAGTCCCAACTTAAAACCTGTTGTCTTAGGGCATACTTTAAGAGTACTATAAGAAAACAAAATATTTCTCTGAGGAAACAAAGTGAGTCAGAATAGCAGAATACAGAACTGCTAGCTCCAGGTCTGTGTCGGAAGGTGTAAAAAGAAGAGAAAGGCTGTCAGTGTGCAGAGCAGGAGTATATGGAGGGTCCTCAACTTCGCCTCTGAGGCAGGGCGGAGATCTAGCCTCGGGAAATTCACAATGTGAGCAATCTACAGTTACAAGTCTCAACCATACCCATTGGCACAAATGTGATGGAAAGTGGAGGGAAGAGCTTCAAACTGATTTCAGACCAGTATGTAGCATGGAAACCACAATCCTCAAGGTAGTTGACAATGCACCGCATTCTAGACAATGACTCCTAGAATCTCAGGCTCCTGTACACCTTTCTGAGATGTTTTAACAGTAAGTCACTTCTCGTTAGTGGAAATTCAAAGATATAAAAAGGGTAAAAGGTAGTCTTCATATGGTTGTAGGCCTAGCTCAAGAAAACATTTTCAGCATATACAATTAGGACTCTCTTTCTCTCTAATCCCTCCATGTCCTACAGAGGGATTCCATGCAAGTCTATTCTTTCCCCTACTGCTTTTAAATTTTATATCATACCACCAGCATCCTCAGATACCTTCCCATGAAAGACAAGAAAACGATGGTGAGGAATTATATTACTCAAATATCGAAATTATACAAAGAACTATGCATCTTTTTGTTTCTCAGATTGATCAATAAAAGACCCTATAGGAAATTGAAAAGAAACTAGTCTACATACTAAAATACCCAACCAGAAATCTTTGGATTTTATCACACAAAATAAAATGAATTTAGAGATCATACTAAATGAGATATAGAAATAAGATGTAGACACAGGCCTCAAAGAGCGGGACATTGAAGTGTTATGCCCAGAGCGATCTTAAAAGAGATTTTGTTCTCTTGTTCTCAGGATCAATAGAACACTGCAAAAGTGTTTGACACAGCTGTATGAAGCCAACTATTCTGAAACTTTCTCTGATAAGAACAACAAATTAAAATATAACACTAGTTCAGGTAATCTTAGAACAACCAAATTCATAGCCACTGATGATCTACATCATTGCTAGACACTCACCACAAAGCCCTCAGACAAAGGGGAATGCACTGTAAAATCAGTAACTATATATTATCAAGCAGCACTTAGTCAAACAAATGACAATTGTTGTTTGAGATTACAAGAAGGTTGTACACTTAAACTTCTGAATGAGACATGAATGAAGATACAATAATAATTTTCTTTTCTAAACCACAAATACGGCCCTGACTGGACCACAGCAAAGGCCCACAATAAATGGTATGGGATTATTCACAGAACACGTCAATCAATCAACTGTGGTGGCACTGTGCGCAAAATAATGATGACTGGGCTGCAGCCCCAAGTAATTACCAGTGCCTGAGAATAATTCAAGCATTCCATACATCATTTATTAATATACTTTAGTGTCCTGGAAAAGCTCCATTGTATAGACCCTCAAAACAGCCCTCTCGTTCTCTATCAATTGAACATAAGAAAGGTGGAAAATCAGCTCTCATTGGGTTCGCTGGAGCGAAAAAATGCAACGCATTGCCGAAATGGACCGGCAGTCTGTGGGCTGCAGGACAGGAATGTGGAAATGTGTCCTACAGGCCCAACACTAACATCCAATGCAGTCTTCGCGATCCAAAGCATACAGGACCTGGCACCCCCTTCATGGTCCCTTTGGCCAAAAGGGCCTGTACTTCCTGACATGGCAAGAAGAGATGGTCCTCCGTCAGCCATTATGAGGGTGGTGGCAAGGGCAGTGGGGTTTCCAGGAATGTAATACCACTGTACGATTTGGTGCACACACTTGTAAGAAGGTATTGCTTGTCACTGAGGTAGGTGGTACCTGTTCCCACCACCCACAGAAATGATTGTGCCACGCTGAGGACCCATGAAAGAGGCTGGGGAAGCCAGAAGGGCGGCAGACTGAACAGTATGCTGGGTGTTGGTTCCACATCCTCAGGGAGGGATCCGCATCCCCAGCCATGAAAAGACTGGGAAGCCTGCTAGCCTGGGGGTGAAGTTTGAGTTACAGGCGTACTCGGAAGCTGCATCTTGGCCATGGAAGGGGTGAAAAGAGAAGAGCTGTTGTTGGGAACCCAAGGAGAGGCCTATGGATCTGCTGGTATTCTCAATTCTACTTAAAGTGCTCGCGTGCCGTGTCAGCTTCAACAGTGAATAGGCAAGAGCCATCAAACAGCAGGTCTATCAGATTAGAATGTGCATCCCCTGATAACCCAGTTAATCTCAACCAGGCGTGGTAGCAGAGTGCCACCACTGAGACCATGGCACTGCCTAGCGAGTCAGTTGTTTCTGGATTATAATGAACGGTAACTTTGCTGCATTCCAACCACATAAGCACATATCTTAAAAATTGGAAAGCGGGTTGCCAGTTTGGCAGTTGAGGCCGGCACCACTAGGCTCTTGGGAGAGGGATGCTAGGAGAGAAAGGCTGGGTCTCCAGGGAAAGGAAGGTGGCGGTTGGCCAGTCACCTTGTGCTCAGGAACCATCGAGTAGGATTTGGCGCAAAATGTAGTGCACAGCATCATAAAACGCCTTGAGCTGGGCAGGGGTTCACTCCAGTTTCAGGGAAGACTAGGAAACGTGGAGAAGACCCGCCCGCCAGTTCACATGGTTGAGGGCAGAAGCATGGCCTAGAAGTACAGTGCTTGCTAGGAGAAGCCGAACACCACTTCGACGTCTACCCATGCTTCTTAAACTTACCCAACTTAGACAACAACGAAGTGGGATAAAGATTGTTTACAGGATCGGCTCCGAGAATGGGCCAGAGATTCCCCTCTGGATTGGGATCGAGAACGGCGTGGAGCCTTATTCTGCCATGCTGCTAGGAGCTTCTTCTACCCGCTCACGAATCACCTTGGGATGCATAGACTTGTAGTCAGCGCAGACACAGGAGTCATGGTTCGACCCCAGGTGCCACAGGCAAATCGAGCCTGGCTCAGATACAGACATGTGTCTCTGACCTTCCTCACATGGTTTAAACACCATGGGCTTGTTGGGTGACACTATCCCTTGCACACTAGGAGCAAAGCTAAAAATGAAAGTGGTCATAAAAAACAACTAAGGCAGCTCTCCAGAATCGCGCTGCTGGCACAGAAAGAAAGGAACCAATGTCGGCATGCCAGGGTGGTGCCTATTTGGGCACCGTGCACATCAGTTTCGACATGGACAACGTTGATGCGGAGCCACTTGACACCACCTGCTGGCATGCAGAGGCACTGCTCAAGATTTTGCAGATTCAGTCTGATGTTGGGGGGGATATTCGAAGATGAGGAATCTGTAGCTACAAGTCTCTTTCAGAACAAACGTTATTCAAGGAACCAAAGAGAAGAATTTCAATGAGCCCATTTATCAACTGTAAAATGAATTATGTAACTTAGGTTTTACAATTTCCATTTAATATGGTATGAACTAGAAGTTCTATTTGATGTTTACAACACATCTTGGAAAACACAGGTGCCATCAAAAGAGCAGCTAACTGCACTTTAAACAGAACCATGACAGTGATTTGTTTTTACTGCACAGACTTGTAGTCAGCAGCAAAGCATTGTAATGTAGGCTGCAGCGCGACTGCACAGCAGACACGCAGCGGTGTCGCCAAAGGCAAACTGATCTGTGCCTGTCCACGCCTAAACCACACCCAGCGTCACAACCCCTGGTCCTCCCTTCTCCAAAGATACACTATTGCGGAGCTCTACACCTTCGACCCCCGGACGCTGTAACAAACACTGCCACCGCACCAACCCAGGCTAGGACCTTTCACCTGCCACAGCACACACACACCAGCCAACCAGCTCAACCCCTAACACACAACCTGAACATTAACACCAACTCGCATGCGCCCTTCCCAACACACACTCACTATGCAAGCATTCCACCGAATTATGGGACCTCATCGCCACCCTTGCACCCAACACAGTCTTCCTTATTGAGACCTGGCTCAATCACACATCTGCCCCAGACACTGCCACAGCAATCCCCCCCAGATATAAAATCATTCACCAGGTCCGCACCAACAAGCCGAACAGAGGAACAGCCCTCATCCACAAAGAGACCAGTGTATCACGTCAACACCACCACCCCCATGGAACATCTCAACTTCAAGTTCCACACAGACGACAAAACAACCATCATAGGCACCCTCACATACCGACCCCCAAAGCCTGTGGGGCAGACTTCATTGCACCCCCAGTCTTAGACTCCATCTTCCTCAGCGACCTGAATTTCCACGAACACCACTAACGACAAAAAACACTGCACACTTCCTAGATAGTATATGAGCAGCCTCGGATTGACCCAGATTGTCCATGACCCTACACACTGGACCACATTTTCACCTTTAGCAACCGTGTCAAATACAGCCATGTGACAGAAGTCACATGGACTGATTACTCCATCATCCACTTCAGCATCTCCAACCACTGCAGCTCCACCCCTAAGATGACCAGTGCCTCCCACCAGAGGTGGAACAAAATCTCGGAGACCAGCTGGGCAGGCGCCCTCAACAGCTCCAACTTCGCTAAAGCCACCAACCTCAAACAGGGAGAGAAAAACGTCAACCCTGGATCACTAATTGCACCAATAGCTTCGCCCCCATCAATAGCAACATCCAGAGAAAATCCTCCTAAAAGGCCAGCTGGAACAACCAAGAACTCAGAACAGTGAAGCGAGACAGCAAACAGCTGGAAAGGAGATGGCGCACCAGCAAGGATGCCTCTGACAGAGCAGCCTTCAAGACCACCCTCAACCCCTGAAGGCAACAAAGAAAATAGCCCTTGTTTCATGCATCAAAATCAGCGGCAACAACACCAAGGAACTTTTAAACATCGTTAAGGAATTTTCCAACCCGGTTGCCAGCAAAAACAGCACCACACCCTCACAGGAGCTGTGCAACAACCTCGCCCACTTCTTCCACAACCGGATCGCAATGATATACAGAAACTTTGAATCTCAATCCATACCTACAGACTTTCTCAACAGATACGCCTCCACCATAACTGACACAAACCACACACTGACCACCTGGAACATACACCCAGGACATCATCTCCTCCATGAAGTCCATCCACTCGGAAGCTCCCAGAGACCCATGTCTGCACTACATCTTCAACTTTGTAAACCAAAGGAACAGCCAGGAACTCACCACTCTGCTCAACACCTCTATCACCACTGCAACATTTCTTGACACCTGGAAACATGCTGAAGTCAGACCACTATTAAAAAAAACTTCCACCGACCCCAACAAACCCAAAAACTACTGGCCAATCTCCCTGCTCCCATTCCCAGCAAAGGTACTGGAAAAGGTCAACAAGCAACTCATGACATACCTGGAGCAGAACCAGCTACTCAACACTTCCCAATCCGGCTTTCGCAGCAATCAAAGCGGCAAAACTGACCTGATCACAGCCACCAATGACATCCGAACCCTCCTAGACAGAGGAGAAACAGCAGCTTCAAATCCTCCTCGACCTCTTGGCAGCTTTCAACACCGTATCACACCACATGATGATCGAAAGACTCCACCACATCAGCATCCAAGGGGACAGGCTCAGATGGATCACCTCCTTCCTCACCAAAAGAACCCAGAGGATCCACCTCCCACATATCACCTCTAAGCACAAGGAGATCACTTGCAGTGCCCCCAGGGCTCACCCCTCAGTCCCACACTCTTCAACGCATATATGACCTCGCTGGCCAACATCGCCAGATGCCATGGCCTCAACATATTTTCTACGCAGACAATACCCAACTCATTCTCTCACTCACAGACGATCCCTCCACCACCAGAACCAACTTCCACAGATAAATTACAAGCGTTGCTGACTGGATGAACAACTTCCTGCAGCTGAACACAAAGACGAAAGTACTGATGTTTGGCAATAGCAGTAACACATGGAACAACTCCTGGTGGCCATCAGACCTAGGGCATATTTGACAACAAGCTCACCATGAAATCACAGATCAACGCGGTCTCCTCCGCCTGCTTCTTTACTTTGCGCCTGCTATGTAAGATCTTCAAGTGGGTACCCTTACACATGAGATGCACCGTGACACAAGGCCCTCATCATCAGCCGGCTGAACTACAGCAACGCCCTCCATGTAGGAATTGCCACACACTTCCCACAGAGACTTCAGATCATACAGAACACTGCTGCCAAACTCATCCTTGGCCTTCCCAGACAAACACACATCACACTCCACTTCAGGCAACTCCACTGGCTCCCTGTACAGAAGAGATGCCAATTCAGGATACTGACCCACGAACACAAGGCTCTACACAACCAAGGAACTGCATACATTAACCACCTCCTGAACTTCCACCAACCGTCGAGAAGACTACGCTCTGCCTCCCTTTCAATTGCCCATAATTCCCGCATCTACTGGGAGGAGGAAGCTCCTTCTCTCACATCGCAGCAAAACCCTGGAACAGCCTTCCAATGCACCTCCAGACCATCATCTCACTTCCAGAATTCTGAAGTGTCCCCCAAGACCTGGCTGTTTGAATAAGTTTCTGGGACCTGCAAGCGCCTGGATACCCTATCAGGTGATTAGCCGCGCTTTATAAATCCTGATTAATTGACAAACACATGCCCCAACAATTGAAACAGGAACCGAGGTTAAGACAAGTGAATCAAAATGAATTATCTTGCTAAGACTACTGCTGAATGGCTGAATTAATTTCAATAGGACTTTATACTTCCAGTGTGTTAAGGACACTTACCATGTATGATGAACATTGCTAATTGTTACAGCACTGTACAAGTCCAGAACAGCGGAAGACTTTGTAAGTTCTACATAAGTGTGGCTGAATGATCATAAAAGAATACACTTCAAAGAATCATTTATCTTTTGTTTTTGAGATATTGTGGCATTTGAGCCCATACTAGTATATATCCATAATAATAATAGCGGACTCAAAAACAACCGAAATGTTTATGTTCTATGTGATCAAACACATGTACAGACTTCTTGGTGTTTGGAGACCAAATGTAAACAGTACAGTATATTAGGAATAGAGAAAATGACAACTACCCACTTCCTTGTATTTTAACTCAATATCTGCTCCTAATGTTTTAAAGTTCTACTTTCCATGGAACATCAGATACTTAAACTCCACCTTCCAAAAACCTGCTAACACAGGGAACACTGGGGCAAATTATGCCTTGTAAGTTTTCATTGCTTTTAAGGAATGAAGACAAAGAGCTACAGTCATATTTTGCCTTTAGCAGTACTAGGTTGGATGGATTTGGAAACACTAAGTAGTATTCTCTAGAGAATTGCTAAATTTTTTCGTTACATGTCCAAATAGCAGGAAAGAAAATTAGTTACTTACCCCGGTACCTTAAAAAAAGCAATGCAATGATAGGTAGAGACCATAGAGGCCCTAGGCCTTTCAGTTTAGTAACAAAGACATTATTTAAAAAAGGATTAAACGTACGTTTTAACAAATCAGGTTTCCCCACCCTGTAGAAACACTCCTGTGAGAAGCTACAGTCCCTCAGATTTTAGAGCATGAGTGTGAATATGTAAATACCAATTGAGAGGAAGTGAGCTTCCCAGTTGAGAAAGGTGGGTTGCATGTAAATCTATGAAAGATTCCAATTCTGGATAACTACAGTTACATGTAAGTAACCTATTTTCTTACTTCAGTATTGAAACTTTCATAGAGGAAAATGCTTGAATCAGACTAAATAGCAGTGAAAAGCACATTTTCTTTGAAAAGCAACACAAAGGAATACACAGTATACATATGGATAGCAAGTAAAATGTGCATAGGAGGTAAGAGGGTATCGGGAATAAAGGGAAGGCTCCCCTTCACTGGAAAAGATGTTGTAGCACAGCTTGCCCCACTGCCGCATCAATATGAACTTCAGAGTCCAAGCAGTAGCGCTCAGCAGATATCTGGGAGTGAGACACCAGCAAACCATGCCATAGAAGTAGACATAGTTCTTGTTGAGTGAGGACATGCCGCTGTCCTTAATGGTCTGCCAGCCTTCTGGTGACAGAATTGTTTGGCGCTGGATATCCATCTAGAGCTGCTTTGCTTTGATAGCGGAAAACCTTTAGTTGGAGCGCTGTAAGCTACAAAGAGTTGATTGGTTTTGTGAAAGCTCCTAGTTATATCTAAATAGAACTTTAAGCATCTTTTGACGACTAGAGAGTGTAACACTCTTTCAAGTGAAGTTTGAGGGTCCGGAAATAAGGACTTGAAAACCACTGGTTTATTGAGGTGAAAATCTGGTGGGACATTAGAAATCAATTTAGGGCTTGTGTGGAGAATAACCCTATAATCCCTGAACTTGAGGTAAGGTTCCTGAATGGTGAAAGCCTGAATTTCACTGACTCTTCTTGCTGAGGTTAAAGCCAGGAGGACAGCTACCTTCAAAAAGAGAAATTTGATATCATCCTCATGGATGGGCTTGAATGGATCTCTAACTGTTTTGAGCTGGGAAAGCGGAGACCTCCACGGTAGGAATGTCCTGAATATTCTTATTAGGAATTTCATATAGAGTCTAGTAGTTCATAGCGATAGTGTTTTGGGTGACTGCCTGAAGCAGGAAATGACTGCTAAGTGGGCCTTAATGAAGGTGTGAGCCAGACTAGATGGAGCAAGGAGTAGAAGATAAGGTAGAAACTCTTAGGGTGAAAAGGAAATAGGACGTACATTAGTTCTTTGGCGCCATATGCAAAATCATTTCCACTTGAGATGACAGGTTTTACTAGCACTGTCTGCATGGCCTCTGGCTAGTATGTCCCTGCAGTCCAATGGAATGTTCAGATGCTCAAATTCGTGGAATTCAGGAGCCAGGCTGATAAAGTGACTTGGGGTCCGGATGTACAACTTGTCCCTGGCTCATCATCAGGAGAGATGGGACCGGCTGCAGTTGAATGGGACGCTACTGTGAGAGGATGAGTAGCTTTGTGAACCAATGTTGGTGTGGCTGCGTTGGAGTTATGGGAATAATCTTGCATGCTTCCATCTTCATTTTCCGAAAGATTCTTGGGAGGAGGGGAGTCAGTGGAACTGTGTAGGTAAAGATTCCAGACCATGCGATCGAAAATGCATTCCCCCACTACTCCAGATGAAGATGCCAGCTTGATTTGAACTGGCATTTTCAGTTCTGGGAGGGTCGCAAAGAGGTAGAGATTTGGTTTGCCCCACTGCAGAAAGATACTGTCCAGAATCCCCTGATCAAGCTCCCATTCGTGACAAGATGTCTTCAGTCAGCTGAGGGTGTCCGCTATAGCATTCTGCTTTCCAGGTACATGTTCTGCTCACAGAAGCACTTAATAAAGGAGGTGCCATTCCTGGATCTGTTGTGCTTCCTGGGAGAACAGTTGAGATCTTGTGCCACTTTGCTTCTAGATGTAGTGCATCATGGTTGTATTGCCCGTGAGGATGAGCACTGCTGAATTGCATATTCTGGGAAGGAACGCCTGCAAAGACAGATGTACAGCTTTGAGTTCTAGCAGACTGCTGTGCAGGTGAAGCTGAGAAGATCGCCATTTGCAGCTGACTTGAAGTTCTTTTAAATAAGTTCCCCATCCCTCTAGGAAAGCATCAGTGGTGATCACCAAAGGAGAAGATTGAGGAAGAAAAGAGGCAAACTGAAAGATGTTCTTACTGTGTCCACCAGGACAGGGCGTTGACCATACCCTGAGTGACCTAAATTAGATTGTGCAAAGATCCTGTTGCTTTAAACCATTGCCTGTTCAACTCCTCTTGAAGTGAATGCATCTGTAGAATGCAGAATAGTTCCAGGGGAACGCATGCTAAATTCATCCCTAGGACAGACTCGTAGAGGTGAATGGAAATAATTTTTTTTTGTTGCACCAATTTTGCTAGATTCATCATTTTTAGCTGCCTTTGGGTGCGCTTTGGTGTGTGCTGTATCCAGCGTGGCTCACAAAAATGTTATGTTCTGCAACTGGTGAAGAACTGATTTGTCTGGGTTCAGAGTGAGGCCTAGTTCTATGAAGAGGTTTATGCATGCTGTTGTTGACACTTGTGCAGTCTGGAGGGGGCCTTGACCAGCCAGTTGTTGAAGTAAGGGAAATTTGATGTTTGTGCTGTCTTAGGAAGGCTTCTACAGGTGCGAGGCACTTTGTGAAGATGCTAGGGGATGATTTCAGGCCAAAGAGAAGCACCCTGAATTTATAGTGGCTTCTGGCTACTATGAATTTTAGGATTTTCTGTGCTTTGGGTGGATGGGGATATGAAAATACTCATCTTGGAGATCGAGGGTTGACAAAGTCTCCTTGGTTTGAGAGCTGCAATGCTTCCTGTAGTGTTACCATGCAAAATGACTGCTTTTTGACATAGTTGTTTAGGTTTATTAGGCCCAGAATCGGTTGTCACTGCCTTGACTTCCTGCAAATCAAGAAGAAACAAGAATAGAAACCTTTTCCTTTTCTGATCCATCAGTACTCTCCCTATAGCTCCTTTTCTGAGCATGGTTTGACCTCCAAACTGAAGAGTAGTAGGTGTTTTCGTATGGAGGTTTGAGGTAGGTTTGGAGGTAGTGTTTGGATGAATTCCAATGTATGGCCAAACTGAACAAGGGCTAGGCACCATTGCCTGGTTGGTATCTCTTGCCAGCGTTGATGGTGATTGTTTTTTTCTCCCTTCTAGTTTGCATCGGGAAATGAGGGGAGTAGCCCGAGCCTGCCACATGTCATTGACGGCAGCTGGTATCCTGACTTTGGCGCCCAAATTTTCCCTTTGGATAGGTCTGTTATGGACGGTGGTTGCCTTTTTTGGTACTGGAATCAATACTGCTGTGAGGCTGATGAATATGGGGCTATTGCTGATAGCCTCCTCTACAAAAAGGTTGAGCTCTTCCCCGAGCGTGACGAAAAGGCACTTTTCTACACTGCAGGATCCCCAATTACTTAGCCGTATTAGTATTAGTTTTTATGCTTGGAGGGCCTGATCTACATGCTTGCCAAAGTGGGCTTCATCATAAGGGAGGTCTAATATTTTATCTTGAACCTCTGGTCGGAATGAGGGAGCCTTGATGCTGGAGTACTGCTGCACCTGCTAGCTGTCTCAAAACTGCTACTGGCGACGTCCATCGCACAATCTATAATTTCACATGATGTGCGTTCACCCTTCTGTAAAAGTTTTTGGGCTTCCGCTTTGATTTCATGTACGGAGCGATGTCAGACCACATCTGGCGGTTGTACCTTTCAAGAACTGCGAACAAGTTTGCTGCCCTTACTGTGAGTGGAAAGAACTGTTTCCAGATATTGTTGAGGCGCCTACCCTTTATCTGGAGGCGCTGAACGAGGTGGTGGCGGGTTCTTGGATCTACGCTGGGCTGCCTGTGTGACTACTGAGCCTGGCATAGGTGCCCAGTGTGACATTGGGGAGCATCTTCAGGAGCCTTGTACTTTTTTTTATCATGGCATGGTAACACTGCTACTACCGAAGCAATGTTCTTTATGACCTTTATGTCTCAGCTATAGTCAGTTATGGGTATAGCCCTGATGCTCGTACGAAAGGTCTTTAAAATCGTATAAAAAGCAGCCTGTTCGTTTTGTGGGTATTGCTGCTTTCTCGAGAAAGATTATGGAAGGCTCCAATATGTTCGGAAGGAAAAACCACAGGAGGCGGTGTTGAAGATGATGGCATTGATATCATATAATCATCCCATTCAGACTGAGCATTAGGGAGTTCCCTTTCTTCCCCCTCATCATCTGAGGATGTGGCAGCATCCGGCCTGAATTTACGAGCTGAGGTAACAGTTATAAGAAACATGGTCTTCCAAGTCACATATAAAGATGCATTATGCTCAACTGTGAAACCATACTTTATCAAAGTCTATGTTTATGTCATGTTCTGAAATATGGAAGGATACAAATTATTTTCAGTGTGCAAGAGACATAACCACTTATCCCTAAAAGCATGCAAAGTTCTGGTTATGAACTATTTTTTTATGGACATTAATGTAAATGTTCAGGAACAAGACCGCGAAGTTTAATAATTTGGAAAGCATGAATTGAATCCTAACCTTATGTGGGAGATGTGGTCTACATGGCAGCCTCCTATGTGAGGACCATTCTGGCTTTGCAGTAAGATTGGTTGAGTATTACTGCTGAATCCTGTTTATCTGTTATAAACAGCAGAAATATACATAGCCTGTCGGTCATAAAAGAAAATCTGCTTATTTCCTTGCTGACAGTGTCTGGAATCAAAGTCTAGGCATTTCTCATTTCCCGTATCGAAGAAGTCTAATTGAGGAAATCCTCACACTTATGAAAGTCACCTTGCATTATTGTGTATACAATACTCACAAGGGTATCCTGGCTCTGTAGGAGAAGCTGTACATGTTGGGCTAGGGTCAGGTGAAGTCAGGTTGTAATTTTTTTTGTAGAATTCTGATGTGCAGGGGCAGGTTGTTACAGGCTCTAAAAGAAAGCACGACCACCAGATCTGGTTCTGCCTATGTGGGGGATGTGTGCAAGCAACATCCCTGTCTGGTAGGTTTGTGGAAGTTAATGGGATTGTTGAGGTGCCTGGGACCAATGATGTTAAAGGTTTTGTGTGTGTGAGGAGTTTGAAAAGTGTTAGTTTGTTGGCTGGGAAACAATGGCGCTCTAAGAGGTGTAGGGTGGACGGCTGAGCCTGGCTGCAGATTTGCATCGTCTGGAGTCGTCTGCTCAATTGACCGTTGATTCCAGAATAGGGTGATCTATAATCTTCTTGCTATGAGCAGTTTCTAAATTGATTGAGCTTTCACACAGAAATCTGGAGAGTACCCCCTTCTTTTTCGTTTAAATAGCACACTGTGGTCAAACTATCTATTTAAGCAGGCAGGGAGTTCGTTTTGAAAGCTGTCAGAACGAACTTGAGAGCAAGATGAAATACTTTTAGCTCTAAAACCGTGATAGGGAAAAACGTTTCTTGGACCAAAAGGTGCACTTAAAGATGGCGCATGTGAGCACACTCATTCTATGAGAGGCGCATCTGTCATAAATTTCTGAGTTGGTATATCCTATTGAAAGAGTACACTGAGCAGCAGGTTCGCCGACTGGTATCTCCAAAGGATAACTAAATCCCATTCTGAGTATGAATGAGTCCGTCTTTCCAGCTGCCGGAGTACTGGCACCACTGGTTCTCTAAGCAGTGTTGAAGAGATTTCATGCGTAGCATGGAGTAGAGTATCAAGGGTAAAGAGGAAGCCAATTATCCAAGTATAGATGATATTTGGCATGCAGCTGGATTTTGTGTTCTTAGAGGATCATGTTCTTCCTAGTGGACCATGGCGTTTTAGATGGACATATGACAGTCTGTCCTCCAAGTGCTACACTGTTCTTCTGATGGATACAACTACCTGTGGATTCCTCACCTGATGAATAGAGTCCCAAAGCAGTACCACGCCCGGCGGTGGGTGCCTAAATGGTCAAACCAAGAAATCCTGCAGCACTGACCGTGCAAAATGACCGTCCCTTCTGACCTCAGAGTCCAAACAGTAATGTTTCACAAAAGTGTGAAGGGACGACCAAGTTGCGGCCTTGCAGATGTCGACCACAGGAACACCCCTGGCCAAGGCCGAAGAGGCCGACTTAGCTCTGGTGGAGTGAGCTCTAATGCCCTCAGGCGGATCTTTCTTTGCCAAAGAGTAACAGATTTTAATGCAAAGAACAACCCACCTGGAGAGTGTTCTCTTGTGGACTGCCTTTCCTCTCCTCTTGCCCACGTATCCGACAAACAGCTGATCCTCCAGCCTGATATCCTTCATTCTGTCGATATAGAAGCTCAACGCCCTTTTTGGGTCCAGGCGATGTAGTCTTTCTTCCTCCTTTGAAGGATGAGGCGGAGGATAAAACGTGGACAAAGTGATTGTCTGAGCCAAATGGAAGGGTGAAACAACCTTCGGAAGGAAAGCAGCCTTGGTCCTCAACACCACCTTATCCCCATAAAACGTTATATAAGGGGGTTTAACCGATAAGGCCTGCAACTCACTCACTCTCCTTGCAGATGTTATAGCTACCAGGAATACTGTTTTAATAACCAAATACCTTAAGGGGCAAGAATGCATAGGCTCAAAAGGGGACCCCATAAGGAAAGTCAGGACCAAGGACAAATCCCATTGAGGCATAACGAATGGTTTTGGAGGATATTGATTCAGAAGACCTTTCAAGAATCTGAGAACAATAGGGGATTTAAATAACGATGGTTGGTCTGGAAGACAAATGAAGGCTGACAAGGCCGACAAATAACCCTTAATGGTAGCTACTGCACAACCTTTCTGCGCTAGAGACAGTGCAAAAGACAAAACATGTGACAGATGAGCATGTAAGGGATCAATCTGTCTCTCTCCACACCACATAACAAATTTAGACCACCTATTAGCGTAGATAGATTTAGTGGAGTGTCGCCTGGCCGCTAAGATAACATCCACTACATCAGGCGGGAGAGAGAAGGAACTCAGGTTGCCCCGTTCAATCTCCAAGCATGTAGGTGCAGACTCTGGAGGTTGGGGTGTAAAACCTGCCCCTGCGACTGCGAGAGGAGGTTTGCCCTGAGAGGGAGACGGAGCGGAGGGCACAGTGAGAGTTGGAGAAGGTCGGAGTACCATACCCTCCTTGGCCAATCCGGAGCTATTAAGATGACTTGGGCCCGGTCTTGGCGAATTTTCCTCAACACTCGAGGAATCAAGGGTATGGGGGGGAAACGCGTAAAGCAACTGGTCGCACCAGGTTATCTGAAACGCGTCCCCCAACGCTCCCTGCATCGGATACTGGAGGCTGCAGAATAACGGGCAATGCGCGTTCTCCCGAGTGGCAAACAGATCTATCCGAGGAAACCCCCACATCTGGAAGATTAAACAGACTTGATCTGGATGGAGACGCCACTCGTGGTCTGCCGAGAATTGGCGACTGAGACTGTCCGCACGTACATTCAAGACCCCGGCCAGATGATTTGCCACCAAGCAAATCTGATGGTCCTTTGCCCAGGACCATAGCCGAAGAGCTTCTCTGCAGAGAAGGTACGACCCTACTCCTCCCTGTTTGTTTATGTACCACATCGTGGTAGTATTGTCCGTCAGGACCTGTACCGACTGACCACGAAGGGATGGGAGGAAGGCCTTGAGAGCCAAACGTACAGCCCGTAACTCCAACAGATTGATATGAAACACCTGTTCCTCTGGAGACCAAAGCCCTTTGATCTCCAGATCCCCCAGATGAGCTCCCCATCCTAGGGTGGAGGCATCCGTTATTACCGTGGCCACTGGTGGCGACTGCGCGAACGGCTTCCCCTGTGAAAGATTGTTGCCCGCAATCCACCACTTCAATTCCACAGCAGCATCTCTGGAGATCTCGACAGTACCTTCTAAATCTCCCTTGTGTTGAGACCACTGCCTTCGGAGGCACCACTGAAGAGCCCTCATGTGCCAGCGAGCATGCGTGACCAACAGAATGCAGGAGGCGAACAGACCGAGCAGACGAAGGACCTTGAGGACTGGAACTACCGCTCCATTTCAAAACATTGGAACCAATTCCTGAATATCTTGAATCCGCTGAGGCGGAGGAAAGGCTCGACTCAATGTTGTATCCAGTACTGCCCCTATGAACAGGAGGCGCTGAGAGGGCTCCAGGTGAGATTTGGGCACGTTCACCGAAAAGCCCAGGTCGAACAACAACTGGGTTGTTGACTGCAGATGATGCGACACAAGCTCCGGGGACTTGGCTTTGATCAACCAGTCGTCCAAGTAAGGGAATACTGCTATCCCCTTCCTTCTGAGCTCCACCGCAACCACTGACATCACCTTTGTGAAGGCTCGAGGTGCTGAAGTAAGACCAAACGGGAGGACCGCAAACTGATAGTGCTGCGACCCTACCACAAACCGGAGATACTTCCTGTGCGACTTGAGTATCGGGATATGAAAGTAAGCATCCTGCAAGTCGACAGACACCATCCAATCTTCCTTGTTCAACGCCAAAAGCACCTGTGCTAGGGTCAGCATCTTGAACTTTTCCTGTTTGAGGAACCAATTCAAGATCCTCAGATCCAGGATTGGTCTCAACTGACCATCCTTTTTGGGAATCAGGAAGTATCTTGAGTAACAACCTCGACCCTTTTCCTGCTCTGGGACCAACTCTACCGCGCCCTTTGAAAGGAGGACTTGAACCTCCTGTTCTAGCAACAGGAGGTGTTCTTCTGAACAATAAGATGGGCGGGGCGGGATGAGGGGCGGGAACTCCCGAAAGGGAAGGGCGTAGCCTTTTCCCACAATGCCGAGAACCCAAGTGTCCGTTGTGATAGACTTCCACTTGTGGAGAAAACGCTGTAATCTTCCCCCTACAGGAGAGGAGTGAGTGGGAAACGGTGGAAGCCTAAGGCTGCTTCCCCTGCTGCACCCCTCCAGAGGACGAGGAAGAGGCAGAGTGCTGTTGAGAGGCTCCTCTGGTACGGACCCCACCCCTCCCCCTCCCTCTAAATGACCTATAGGGGAGGGAAGAGGCGGGTTGCTGGAACCTCCCCCGAAAGGAAGAGGAATAAGAGCCACGCCCAAATCCCCGAAACCTCCTGAAAATTCTAGAAGAGGCAGAGGAAGAAGGAGCTTGCAGTCCTAACGATTTGGCTGTGGCTCTGCTCTCCTTAAATCGTTCCAAGGCTGAATCTGCCTTGGCTCCAAACAGTCTGTCCCCATCAAACGGGAGGTCCAGCAGGGTCGACTGCACATCCGCAGAGAACCCTGAGTTTCGGAGCCAGGCCTGTCTTCTTGCCACCACAGCCGTGCCCATCGCCCTGGCCACCGAGTCGGTCGTGTCCAGCCCAGACTGGATAATCTGGGTCGCGGCAGCCTGGGCGTCCGAGACCACATCCAAAAGACCCTGGGGAAGCTCCGTGAATGAAGACGAAATATCATCCATCAGCGCATGGATGTACCTCCCCAGAATGCACGTGGCGTTGGTGGCCTTCAACGCCAAACTGCATGACGAAAATATTTTCTTGGACTGCGCATCCAGTTTCTTGGAGTCTCTGTCTCCAGGCACCGTCGGGAAGGAACCAGGCGCTGACTTTGAGGAACAGGAGGCTTGCACCACCAAGCTCTCCGGCGTAGGGTGTCTAGAGAGAAAGCCAGGGTCAGATGGTGCAGCTCGATACCTCCTGGCCACAGCCCTATGAACGGCCGAGGAAGACACCGGCTTCTTCCACACCTCCAACACCGGATCCAGCAAAGCCTCATTAAATGGCAAGAGAGGCTCAGCTGCAGCAGAGGCCGGATGCAATACCTCTGTCAGCAAATTCTGCTTTGCCTCTGCCACCGGCAAAGGCAGGTCCAAAAAGCTCGCTGCCTTCCTCACCACAGCATGAAAGGAAGCAGCCTCCTCCGTATATTCCCCTGGAGATGAAAGGTCCCACTCAGGGGAAGTGTCCAGCCCACTGGCTGTATCCAGACCATGCAGTCCGTCTCCAGAGTCCTCAATCTCTCCCTCCTCTAGGACTCGCTGGTACTCTTGCTCTTCTAAAAGACGGAGAGCACGCCTCCTCGAATGAAGTCTCTCCTCGATACGCGGAGTCGACATGGCCTCCGCCGACGTCGAAGAACGGCGCCGATCTCCAGAAGCATCTGACGCCGCGTCCGGCGCCATAGGCAGCTTCGGCGCCGAGGCAGGAGCCGGAGGACGAGGTCTTGGAGCCGATGGACCAACCGGAGTCACAGGGCAAAATCCTGACTTCGACGGAGGGGCAACCTCCGGGGCCGAAACATCCGAAGCCACCGGAGCGGCCACCGACGCCGGCACCGGCGCCGAGCCCACATTCCCAAAAGGGAGAAAGGGCATAAAGGGTGCCGGCCGAAGAGGCGCAGGATCACCCAACGAAAAGGCCAAGGGCCCCGAAGGACCAGCCGGAGCAGCTCCTGGAGCCATCTGCTGAAAGATGGTATACATCGCATTAAGAAACGCGGTACTATCGGCTCCAGGAGTGGGAAAAGCCGGATACTGGGGTGCCTGGATCGAGGGCGACCCCGACGCCGGCCTCGACGTCTGCGACGCCGGAGAAAACACAAGAGGCTGCACCACCTCAATCACTGACGCCTGACCAGGTGAAGTCGGTGACGCCGGAGAGGGCAACGGCGTCGATGGATGCGGCGTGACCGTGGGGCTGACCTCCCAAGTCCTCCGACGCCGAGCCGAAGGTGACCTCGAACGAGACTCCTTGCTGGAGTGACGTCGTGAGTCTCTACGGCGCCGGGAGTCTCGATGACGCCGGTGAGACCTTGGCGAAGAAGACTTCTTATGATGTTTCTCCTTCTTCTTTGACTTTGCCATGAATAACTTGGCCTCGCGCTCTTTGAGGGCCTTCGGATTCATGTGTTGACATGAATCGCAAGTCGAGACGTCGTGGTCGGAGCTCAAACACCATAGACAGTCGGAGTGAGGATCTGTAACTGACATCTTGCCCCCACACTCTCGACAGGGCTTGAAACCCGACTTCCTCTGAGACATTGTTACCGCAGAGAAGACTACGCAGCAGACAATACACTGTAACCACGAAGGTAACAGTAACTCCCTCGAAGATAACCGTTTCGAATGCACGGAAAAAAGGGAACTGTCATCGGCACGTCGGCGAGGACTTCTTATTGCCTGTATGACGTCAGACGGCGTCGCGTGGGCTAGAGTGACGTCCTCGTCGACGTGCAGACACTAGTAAGAAGATTTCCGTCAAATGCGGGCGCCATGGGAGTATTCATCAGGTGAGGAATCCACAGGTAGTTGTATCCATCAGAAACAGAGGTTATGGCAGAGGTCCGAGTGGACTCTGCTCTGTACCTTGAAGAAAATGAAGACACAACTGAGTCAGCAGTTGTGCTGTGGGAAGCATACAAGACAGTGATAAGGTGCAAGTCACTGTATTATGAGATGTATTGTGCATGAGATTATATACAACTACAGGGTCCGAGATTGATTTCAGATGACTGAAGTGCTGAGGGAAGACTACTGAAATATGACAGTTGATGCAGCTAGTATAAACTAACTCTGAGTTAGGTCAGTAGTTCCCAACCTGTAATCTGGGGACCCCTGGGAGTCCTCAAAGCCTCCTAAGGGGCTCCGTGAGTGCACAGAAAATTAGTTCGTAACAAATTAATAAAGTGTATATAACGTGGCCAAATGTACAACTGAAATATTTTAAACTGTACTGTGCTGTAAATGTCAAAGAACTTGAAACTGGAGGCTAAATTAAATTAGTGTCCTCAGCTTGATTTGTGGGAGCAGTGCAGGTGCATTAAACAGAATGTGTGGCTTTAACTGAAGTTAGACAAGCTCAAACCTTCCTATTAAAATTAAACATTTTTCTTTTTTAATCTATATTTGTTTGCAAATAAATAAAATGTGTTATTTGTGTATGTGTTTGATACAATTCTTGTTTCTTTATTTTATGTGTATTGTTTTGCGGTTCAAATCAATAAAGGGGGGTCCATATAAGTCAAAAGGTTGATAACCACTTAAGTAGGTGATAAGACAGCAATCTACTGGCATGGTTGGGATTTAGCAATGTGGAGAAAACAGGAGTAGGAGATGTCATACAGGAGTACATGAAAAAGTTGTTATGATGGTCGCACAAGCTTTGCGAGGTATTATAAGAATTATATCAGGTTGGTGGGTCAAAAAGCAGGGGGGAGACCAAGGAGTTTTTAAAAAGTATCAATATTAAAACTCTGGGAGAGTAATGCACTAGAGAATGGCCTCTTATTTAGTGAGATATCCGAAGCCCTAAAGCACATGCGGGTAATAAAGACACTGGAGATAAATGGTTTTCCGGTTGAGCTACATAAAAGATTATCTCCATTACTTACAACCACATCTTCTAAATATGAATAAGAGTGTTAGGGAAAAGGGCAAACTGTCACCAGATCTCTGACAAAGCCACATGAAAAAAATATAGGTTGACTACCAAGAGCAAAACATGGTAGGTGGCACGACCTTTGGTGTCTTTAGTGCACTGCAAGCAGTAACTGGCAATATCAGTGTATTTTCTGGTTTTGAAATTGCTGAACCCATAGCAACCTTGGATTGCAATTTATTTTTCCCAGTGAACGTCAATGTTTTTCAAGGAGGTCCTGAGGCCAACACACCGCAGGCAGACAACCCCGGTTGAATAGCAGTGGTGAGGCACAAGGCTGTGCACAATGATGTTTATTCAGGACCAATGTTTGACCCTGCCATGAGTCATCAACCCACTGCACACAGCCTTCAGCAATGCACGTCAGTTGGTCGCAACCAGCCCTTGGACGAACCATTCCCACCATGCACGGCCTTAAGCTGTGCCCATACATGATTGGTTGCAGGCCATGTAAGGATAAGTTACTTACCTGTAAATCCTAGTTCTCTTCCAGGGGTATCCTCAAAGTCATAAACACTGAATATTTCCGGCCACATGCGGGGACCCCGGAGCAGATACAAACACATGTATATGTATGAAATATATGTGAAAAGTAATATTTTAGTAGAGAATTTCAATACAAATATAATATATACAAGTTTAAACAGTAATGCAGTCTATGTTGAGAAACAGGCTAAAAATGCTTTATTTTTGATGGAGTTTTTTTAATTATTTTTTTTCAAACATAAATTAAAATTTTCAATTAAAGGTAAAAACTTTCTGCAGTCAAAGTAGAAGGCATAGAAAATACAAACAATCCACTTTAAAAGAAAAAACTACATTGAAAATAAAGGAGCATTATCAGCCAATAGGCTGCATGCAGGTTAACACAGCAGAACCAAAATAAACTGGCCCGTGCCTTTAAGACCCTGAGCACCTCCAGTATCCCGCCATGCCTCAGAGGTGAGAGTGAGTTGACAGTTGGTTCACAGTAAGGTCAGTACTTTTTTTCAGTGGTAAGAAGAAATAGATCACTGACCCTTCTAGCTGAAGTAATAGCCACAAGAAAAGCTGTCTTCCATGTAAGGTGCTGCAAAGCTGCTTTGTGGATGGGCTCAAAGGGAGCAGCCATAAGTCTAGACAGGACCACATTCAATTCCCACGGAAGTGAAGGTGTACTGATTGGTGGAAAAACTTTAAGCCCTCTAAAAAAATCCTTGACCACTGGCATAGTAAAGAATGACTTCTGCAAGGGTGATTTACGATAAGCTTTAATGGCAGACAAATGTACCTTAACCCGTTCTGTGCCTTGGACGAGGTGACCTCGTCCAAGGCTACAGTTCCCGTGTGCCTTGGACGAGGTCACCTTGGACGAGGACGAGCGCGCCCCCCCTATGCACCCCCCTCCCCTCCCAAGGGAGGGATGGAAGGGGAAGACCTTCCCCTTCCACCCCCGACCCCCCCCCCGTGACGTCAGCGCGCAAGCGCGCGCTGATTTGTCACAGGGGCCTCCACCATCGCGCTGGAAGCTCTGCTTCCAGCGCGATTGAAAGAGAAATGCAAAGCATTTCTCTTTCAATCTCCTGGGGGAGGCCGGAGGGGCTTCAAAGGGAAGGAAATGTATTTCCTTCCCTTTGAAGTCTATCCCAGGGTTTCAAAAGCCGGATTGCTTGCAATCCGGCTTTTGAAACCCCACTAGACACCAGGGATTTTTTTTTTTTTTTAAATTGACAGAAGGGAGCGACCCCTTGGGCGAGGGTCGCTCCCAGGGGGGGGGGGCATTTCTTTGGGAAGGCCTTTTCTGCCCCCCCTCGGGGGCAGAAACCTCTAGGCACCAGGGATCATTTTTTTTTTGTTGTTATTTTATTTTTTTATTTTTTAGGTGGGGAGCGACCCCTTAGGCGAGGGTCGCTCCCCTAGGGGGCAAATTAAATTTATTTTAGGGCATTTCTGCCCCCCCGGGGCAGAAATGAGCTAGAGGCCAAAATCCACAGGTGGGCACTTTGCAAAAAACACCTCTGTTTTCTGTGAAAAAATATGTGGTGTCCACGTTGTGTTTTGGTCCATTTCATTTCGTGGGCGCTAGGCCTACCCACAGAAGTGAGGTACCATTTTTATCGAGAGACTTAGGGGAACGCTGGGTGGAAGGAACTTTGTGGCTCCTCTCAGATTCCACAACTTTCTGTCACCGAAATGAGAGGAAAAAGTGTTTTTTTGACCAAATTTTGATGTTTGCAAAGGATTCTGGGTAACATAACCTGGTCAGAGCCCCGCAAGTCACCCCATCTTGGATTCCCGTGGGCTTCTAGTTTTCAAAAATGCGCTGGTTTGCTAGGTTTCCCCAGGTGCCGGCTGAGCTACAGGCCAAAATCCACAGGTAGGCACTGTTTTCTATGAAAAAATGTGATGTGTCCACGTTGCGCTTTGGGGCATTTCCTGTTGCGGGCGCTAGGCTTACCCACACAAGTGAGGTATCTTTTTTATCGGGAGACTTGGGGGAACGCTGCGTGGAAGGAAATTTGTGGCTCCTCTCAGATTCCAGAACTTTCTGCCACAAAAATGTGAGGAACATGTGTTTTTTTAGCCACATTTTGAGGTTTGCAGAGGATTCTGGGTAACAGAACATGGTCAGAGCCCCACAAGTCAACCCATCTTGGATTCCCCTAGGTCTCTAGTTTTCAGAAATGCACAGGTTTGGTAGGTTTCCCTAGGTGCCGGCTGAGCTAGAGGCCAAAACCTACAGGTAGGCACTTTGCAAAAAACATCTCTGTTTTCTTTCAAAACATTGGATGTGTCCACTTTGCGCTTTGGGGCATTTCCTGTCGCGGGCGCTAGGCCTACCTACACAAGTGAGGTATCATTTTTATCAGGAGACTTGGGGGAACACTGGGTGGAAGGAAATTTGTGGCTCCTCTCAGATTCCAGAACTTTCTGCCACAGAAATGTGAGGAACATGTGTTTTTTTAGCCAAATTTTGAGGTTTGCAAAGGATTCTGGGTAATAGAACCTGGTCAGAACCCCACAAATCACCCCATCTTGGATTCCCCTGGGTCTCTAGTTTTAAAAAATGCACAGGTTTGGTAGGTTTCCCTAGGTGCCGGTTGAGCTAGAAGCCAAAATCTACAGGTAGGCACTTTGCAAAAAACACCTCAGTTTTCTTAAAAAAAAAAAAAAGGGATGTGTCCACGTTGCGTTTTGGGGCGTTTCCTGACGCGGGCGCTAGGCCTACCCACACAAGTGAGGTATCATTTTTATCGGGAGACTTGGGGGAACATAGACTAGCAAAACAAGTGTTATTGCCCCTTGTCTTTCTCTACATTTTTTCCTTCCAAATATAGGAGAGTGTGTAAAAAAGACATCTAATTTGAGAAATGCCCTGTAATTCACATGCTAGTATGGACAGCCCGGAATTCAGAGATGTGCAAATAACCACTGCTCCTCCACACCTTATCTTGTGCCCTTTTTGGAAATACAAAGGTTTTCTTGATAGCTATTTTTTACTCTTTATATTTCAGCAAATAAATTGCTGTAAACCCGGTATAGAATGAAAACGCACTGCAGGGTGCAGCTCATTTATTGGCTCTGGGAACCTTGGGTTCTTAATGAACCTACAAGCCCTATATATCCCCGCAACCAGAGGAGTCCAGCAGACGTAACGGTATATTGCTTCGATAATCTGACATTGCAGGGAAAAGTTACAGAGTAAAACGTAGAGAAAAATTTATGTTTTTCTCACCTCAATTTCAATATTTTTCTTTTTCAGTTGTTATTTTCTGTAGGAACCCCTTGTAGGATCTACACAAATGACCCCTTGCTGAATTCAGAATTTTGTTTACTTTTCAGAAATGTTTAGGTTTCTGGGATTCATTGGTTTCATGCCCATTTCTGTCACTGACTGGAAGGAGGCTGAAAGCACAAAAAAATTGCAAAAATGGGGTATGTCCCAGTAAAATGCCAAAAGTGTGTTGAAAAATTGGGTTTTCTGATTCATGTCTGCCTGTTCCTGAAAGCTGGGAAGCTGCTGAGTTTTGCAGCGCAAACCCTTTGTTGATGCCATTTTCAGGGGAAAAACCACAAGCCTTCTTCTGCAGCCACTTTTTCCCATTTTTTTTTTAAAAAAACGAAATTTTCACTGTATTTTGGCTAATTTCTTGGCCTCCTTCAGGGGAACCCACAAACTCTGGGTACCTCTAGAATCCCTAGGATGTTGGAAAAAAAGGACGCAAATTTGGCTTTGTTAGCTTATTTGGACAAAAAGTTATGAGGGCCTAAGCGCGAACTGCCCCAAATAGGCAAAAAAGGCCTGGCACACGAGGGGGAAAAGGCCTGGCAGCGAAGGGGTTAATGGATGAAAACAGTAGTCCTGACTTCGCAAGATGGAAGAGATAAGGCAAGATAACCTCCTCCTGAGCAAGGATAGGATTGAAATCATTCTGCCTGCACCATATGTAAAACTTCTTCCATTTGAATGCATAGGAGTGTTGCATCGATGGTCTTTTGGACTCCTTTAAAATATCCATGCATTCCTGCGAGAGTCCTAGATGTCCATGCTGCAGGAATTCAGGAGCCATGCTGTCAAGCTCAGAGAGGGAGATTGGGATGTAGAATTTTCCCCCCTCTAATCTGTGGAGAAGATCCGGTCTGCACGGCAGCCTCTTGTGAGGTTTTTCTGAGAACTGGAGAAGATCTGTGTACCAGTATTGTTGAGGCCATTCCGGGGATATCAGTATCATCTTGGTTTTGGACCTGTAAATCTTGCTGATCACTGTAGGTATCAAGAGAAACGGTGGAAAAGCGTAGAAAAATGTCCCTGACCAGTCTATCAACAGGGCATTCCCCTTCGTCCCTGGTCGGTAAAACCTGGATGCGAAGTCTGGGCATTTTTTGTTGGTTTTGTCTGCAAACAGGTCTAATTGAGGATGACCCCATTGATGGAAAATGTCTGTTACGACGTCGTCGTGAAGAACCCAGTCATGTGGGTCTGAAAGATTTCGACTTAGGAAATCCGCTTTTGAATTTTGTTCCCCTGGAAGGTGGACCGCTGTGATGGACATCCTCCTCGCTAGTAACCAGTGCCAGATGGTTTGTGACTCTTGTGACCGAGGACGAGATCTTGTTCCCCCCGTCTGTTCAAATAGTACATCGAGGTCATGTTGTCTGTTTGAACTAAAATGGATTCTCTCTTGATGGATGGATAAAAAGACTTAAGAGCCAAATGAACGGCTCTCAGTTCCAGCAGATTGATGTGGTAATTATGTTCCTTTTTTGACCACAGGCCCTGTATTTGGAGAGGCCCCATATGAGCTCCCCACCCCCTGTAGTGATGCATATGTTACAAGGGTCTCAGGAGGAGTGCTCTGATGGAAAGGAACTCCTACCAACAGATGCTGACGGCGATTCCACCGTTGTAATGATGCTTTTGCCACAGTTGAAAGGATTATTCTGTCTTCCCATCAGGCTGTGAATTGACTCCACTGATCTTCCAGGTTCTCCTAAAGAGGCCTCATGTGTAATCTGGCGTTCAGGACAATACAAATGCAGGAGGCCATAGAACCCAGTAGTGATGCTATTTGTCTGGCTGTAGGTCTCAGAGTGTGAAGAAGTGTGTGACACTTCTGTGCTACTGATAATAGTCTCTCCTCCAAAGGATACACTCTTTCTAGATTGGTGTCTAGCATTGCCCCTAGGTAATGGAGTGTCTGTGTTGGATTGAATTTCGACTTTTGAAAGTTGACCTGCAGACCCACAGAACTGAAGGTGTTCAAAACTACTTCGAGATGATTCAAGGTTTGCTCTGTAGTGATGGCTTTCAGCAACCAATCATCGAGATACAGGTAAATGAAGATATTCTATTTTCTCAAGTGCGTCACTATTGTCGCTACGCATTTGGAGAATGTTCAAGGGGCTGATTTTAGCCCTAGGGGCAGCACCCTGAATTGGTAGTGTTGAGATGCAAGTACGAAGCAAATACATTTTCGGTGCTTTACTATAACCGGGATGTGAAAATATGTATCCTGAAGATCTATGCAACACATCCAGTCCTCTTGATGAATCTGAGGAAAATTCTGATGAAGGGCCAGCATTCTGAACTTTTCTTTTCAAATGTATTTGTTCAGATGTCTCAGATCTAAGATGGGTCTGAAAACCCCTTCTTGGCCTTTCTTTTTCACTAAGAAATATTGGGAGTACACTCATTTTCCTCTTTGAGAAGATGGAACCTTTTCTATAGCTTGTTTTTGTAACAGGATGACAACCTCCTTTTTTAGCAAACGAAAGGTAGATACAATTTGCTTTTGTTGGAGGCACCGGAGGAGGAGACTTGAAACGAAGAAAATAGCCTTCCTCCACAATACTCAGCACCCATTTGTCGTTTGTTATGGTGTGCCACTCGCGTACATAATTTGCAATACTTCACCCCACTGGAGTGGTGGACAGAATTAGGGGAAGCGAATCCTCATTGCTTGCCCGATGTCTTGGGGGTAGACTGATATTGCCTACTTGTGCCAGATTCTCTTGTCTTGCAGGACTGACAAAACAGCCGTCCTTGCCTCTGCTGGGGTCTTTGAGACCAATGAGGGGTTTGAACCCTCTGTTGATATGGGTGCCTATAATATGGCCTGTACCTCCTTCGATAGTCTTTGCGCCTATCTAGTCCCACGGCTTTCATTGTGTCCACTTCTGACTTCATCTTGGCCATCTCATCATCGGTATGTGTCCCAAACAAGGAGTTCCCATTGAATGGCAGGTTCAGGATGCGGTGTTGAGCCTCCTGTTTCAAACCTGTAAGGCACAGCCAAGATGACCTCCTTGCACAAATGCCATGTGCATAGCCATGAGCCGCTAAGTCAGAGCCATCTGCAACAGCACAGATCACCTGGTTGGACACCAAACTTCGCACCTGAAGGATCTCCTGGAAGTCTTGTCTATCTTCTCTAGGCAATTTCTCTACAAACCTGTTCAGAGAGTCCCACAAAGAACAGTTGTATCTCCCCAAAAGTGCAGAGGCACTAGAGACTTTCATGAAAGCTGCTGAGGTGCCACACATTTTCCTGCCAGAGTCCAGATGCCTGCTCTCCTTATCTGGCGGGACCGTTGATGAGGCCACAGAATGAGTCTTACGGGCGGCAGCTAAAATAACAGAGTCTGGTGGTGGGTCAACTCTGGGAAATAAAGGATCCTGGTGTGGAGCCTTATACTTCTTTAGCATCCTCGCCGGAGGTGCACGCAGGAGTCAAAAAAGTGTCCATAGCCGGCTGCAGAAGACCAAGAACTAATGGTAACAACTGCCTGGAAGACGCACGATGGTGTAGTGTCTCAAAAACTACCGACGATGATGCGGTCTGTTCCAGAATGTCTATATTGAGCTTCTGGGCCCCTCTAACCAACAGTTCATTGAAGGTGGTTATATCGTCCACTGGAGAAACTCTTGTCAGAGGAGTATTAGTCAAGGTAGGTGAATAGTCTTTAATCGAAAACTCCAATGCTGTAGACCATGAAGGAGATCTGCGTCTTTGTTGACGGGATCTAGAGGCTCTGGATCTTGACCCTCGCCGGGATTGCAACCTACTTCTGGTGCGCGATCGTGAAGGGCTGCGCCGTTGTCTCAGACTGGGCTGGTCAGATGTTGGCCTTGCCCGTTTGGCAGGAGTTGTTGGGAGATGGTGTTTGTGGAAAGGAAGCCAAGGAAGAATATAGGCGTGAATATTGTGAATCTGGAGAAGCCGGTGTTTTGTTAAGGCTTTCCAACCATCTCGGAGACAGGTTTATAGAGGAAAGCTGTCCTTGAGATGATGCTCTTGAGGAAGCCCCAGATGACCCACTCTGTATGGTCACCACCGGACCCTGAGGAGGTAGAGTCATCTCAGCAGGTGGTTGCTGCCCTGCTGTTGCTTTTTGAGAAGGGCTGGGACGTAGAGTTGCTTTTTGTGATGCAGTTGTTAATGGTGATGATTGGCTCAACGTCGACTGACGTTGTATTGTCATCAACAGAGATAGGCAAGCCCTTGACGTCGAATGTGACCGCATCGATTTTTCAGGTCTTGACGTGGATTGCCTCGACGGCGACTGAAGGCCCACCGGAGGGCTATGCCTCGACATTGACTGTCTCGATGTTGAGCAATGGCCCAACGGTGGCGAGTGTCTTGACGCCGAATGATGTCTTGACCGTGGTGATCTTGACCTTGCTCTTGAGGTCGACTTCGACGCTGGATGTCTCGATGTCGAAGGATCTTGACTTGCCTTTGATGGCGTATGAGCACTCCTGTGCCTACTCAACGTCGATCGGTGTGTGACCGTCGACGGAGATCTATCCCGATGAGGGAGTTGTTTCTTCAACACCATGTCTCTCAACGTCGCCTGAATCGCCATCAACGGTGGTGTACTCTTCGACATCTGGTTATGTTGATGCAACAACGGAAGGGATGACATCGACGGTGAACAAACAGGAATTTTCCTACCGGCTGACATCGATCTGGCTCGCCGCTTGTCAGAAGAGTCTCTGGAACTCTTCTTAGTAAGCGAGGAGGATGATGATGTTTTCTCTCTCACCTGAAGCCCATGTAAGCAAATCCTTTCTCTGTCCTTCAGAGTTGTCATAGACAGATTCTTACAGTGCTTGCAGGTCTCAGGCAGGTGACCCTGAGGCAAACACACTATGCACACAGAGTGTGGATCTGACTGGGCCTTCTTTTTCCCCACAAGGACATTTTACAAAAAGTGAAGGCATTTTTCAGAGAAAAAGTTGTTACTTTATTCAGGCAATCAGGTAAGCCGTCGAGTAAAGCAGAGAAAAAAAGTTTAGAATATTTTTCTGGCAAAACCCCAGACAAATGAGAGCTCAATGCTCCAGGATACTCACAGAAGGAGCCGGAACAAAGAACTGACCTAACTGTGAACCAACTGTCACCTCACTCTCACCTGAGGCATGGTGGGACACCGGAGGTGCCCAGGGTCTTAAAGGCATAGTGTCAATTGTTTTGGTTCTGCTGTGTTAACCTGCATGCAGCCTATTGGGTAATAATGCTCCTTTATTTTCAATGTAGTTTGTCTTTTAAAGTGGATTGTTTGTATTTTTTATGTCTTTTACTTTGACTGCAGAAAGTGTGTACCTTTAATTGAAGATTTTAATTTATATTTAAAAAAAAAAAAAAAACTCCATAAAAAAATAAAGCATTTTTAGCCTGTTTCTCATGTATATTATATTTGTATTGAAATTCTCTACTAAAATATTCCTTTTCATATATATATTTCATACATATGTGATTGTATATACTTCGGGGTACCCGCACGTGGGCGGGAATATTCAGTATTTATGACTATTGATGAGAATCCCCTGGAAGAGAACCAACATTTCACAGGAAACTGAGCCCCATTGTACAAGATCGGAGAATGGAGGGCTGGGAGTCCCTAAAGCAAAAGTCTGTTTTCAGCCTGGCATGGGTGATGTCTATAAGGTGACATTGTCCTGTTTGTTATTATAAAAAATAATAACAAAAAAAAAAATGAAGTTCTGTGACAGAGGTTTTTGTCATCCACTTTTTTGGTGACATGCATACATATTTTTAAATATGGTATTCATTTTTTATAGCAAATAAATGAAACTGGCCAGAATAACCTGATTTATAGACTGCTAAATCACAACTTCTAAAAAGATACTGCCTTTTTGAAGAAGTGCCAAGATGAAATAGGTGACGTATAAATATTTGGAAGAAGTGTTCAAGGGACTATTCAGTGCTTCTGAGTAGCAATGCTGATCGTCTGACAGAGGGCACCACATTATTTTTAATTCTTGTAGGACGCATGATTGTGCATTGTTCTGCTTCAGAGGGTTTCAATGTTTTAGGGAATTGTTGTCGATTATGTGTAGGTTTAAGTTAATTTCATTAAGGAGATTAATATGTGCACTGTTGGAGGTGTCAAATGCCTTGCTAACTCCTTGTAAGGATCAATTAATTCTTTCAGTAGTCTCAGCATGGCAATTTTAGTTTATGCAGGTGTCAAGAAAACGTCCTTTATGGGATCAAGAATCCATGATGGTACAGCGAAAATTGGCATAGAAGGAATGAGTGCTGCATAGGGAAATTTTCAGATGTTTAACAGGTATATTCACTTCTGCACACTAATGTCTAGACCATTTTTCAATTTGTTTTCAAAGTCAAGGGACTAACCTCACTAGAAATCATGGTGGAGATCTGAGAAAGAAGCTTCCCAGACATGGATTGCTGACTGGAGTCCTGTTCTCTCTTTGGAAACTCGAATGCCTCCAATGCTGACAGCAACCTGTGGTGGGATCCTTGTCCTTTTCTTTTGAGAGATCTTATTAGGGCACTGCTAATCTCTCTTGAGAATATTGATTCCACACTAATTCACTCTTCTATGTGGAAAAGGTACCACCTCATGAAGATAACTGTGAAAAACTGCAACTGCGCTATGTTCTTCAACAGTAATTGAGATATATTACCAATATATAACTCACAAATATGCATTTTAATTTCAAGCAGACTAAGGCTAACACTTTCACGTTCATATCTTCCTCAAACATCACGGTTTCCTTCTATTTAATGCAACCCATCTACATCTATTCTTCCCATTTCCATCCGCAATTCAATAAACATTTGGCAGGCAGGGACAAGCTTGACATAGATGTGCCTCTTGCTGATAAAGAGATTTCCTACAGCAGCATCTTTTTTGACAAAGATGCAAAACCAGTTACAATGCGTAACAATGTTGAGATAGACGAAGGAATCCACTGCTGCATGGGGTGTCAATATGAGTTTTACCAGGAACCAAGGTGTTGGAGCACTCATCAGCTCTCTTGAATGGGAAGTTACAAACTCTACAGTTGAGAATTGATTTATTTTCCTAGGACCCAGACTCTAGTGCAGATTTAACATTTATGAGTTCCAATATATCTATCATGCAAATGAAGGTCCTGATCCTCAGTGCCACTGATTGTAATTTAGCTAATTTGGAGAACTTTACCAAACTTTTGCTTTTACACAAAGGAAACCCTACAAATAGCATCAAAGCAGCAATGTTGTTGGACTAAGCAAGTGAAAACACTTAAGATTTTCTTTTGAAAAAAAAAGTGAACACTGACAGTTAAAAAATTAAAACCGTATATTTCCCATACAGAAAATACAGAGTCCAATGCCCTTAGATCTTTCGCCACAAAGCGGAAAAAAACAAAACATTTGCAAAGCAATAGGTCTCGCATTTGTGACAGAGCTATTGGCTTCGTAAATGACAATGACTTTTACCTATGTGTTTTGGTTTGTAGTGTAGTGGATGTATGCCAGGTGCCACAGCAACTCTCCCAGGGCTGTCACTGCAAGAGAGGACACAACAAGGCAGTCATCTTCGAAGTGTTTTGCCTCATTCCTACAGACTGGCTGTGATAACCTAGAGAGACAACCCTTTCTAGTGTGCTTACCTAAACCTTTATAGCACCAAACAAGCCACAAAGAGGCATCTTTGTTGCATTTAAAGCGGAGAATGAGGAAGTCAAGAGTTGGGAGCAAAGAAAAGGGGGCAGCCATATATTTCTGTGTGTTAAACTTTGAAAGGAATCATTCCTTTACATTGGAAATACCAGCCTAACTTTTAAAAACAATGGCTGTATTCAATGAGAACAGAAGAGGCAGCTTAAATAACTGCAAATGAACTATGGCGATTTTTGTTAAGAATGGCACCTGCTTCACAGTGCTGTGAATGGCAGAACCTGTATTACCAAGGGCTATATAAGAAAAAATTAGTCATTCCCAGACTGCCCCAACACGCACCAGACAAAGAACCCTTTATGGAGAGGATGTGGAGTAAGGGTCAGAGCTGCTGACTTTAAAGCTGGTGAACACGGTTCGAGTCTCAGCACCGGCTCAACATCCTGTGATTTTGGGCAAATCACTTAGGGGGTTATTCTAACTTTGGAGGAGTGTTAATCCGTCCCAAAAGTGACGGTAAAGTGACGGATATACCACCAGCCGTATTACGAGTTCCATAGGATATAATGGACTCGTAATACGGCTGGTGGTAAATCAGTCACTTTTCCGTCACTTTTGGGACGGATTAACACCTCCTCCAAAGTTAGAATAACCCCCTTAATCTCCCTTTGCTACCAAAGATAAATGTGTTCTTGTGTAATATAACCGGTGCTCATGTAAAGTGCTGTAATACCTTTGTATCGTGTCTGTGCTACATAAAACTGAAATAAATAAATAACTAAAAAAGCCCCCGCAGACATTGCAAAGAAACAGCAAGATGCCCGAAACCAAGGAAGATGAAGAAACAACATACTGCCATGAGCGCAAAGCAAAAGAAAAAAATAATGCACCACACTAAAGTACACGCCCGATCGTTCAAGGCGGTAAAAAAACAGCCTCAAGGCGGGACAAACGTAAAAGCATTTATCAACGACAAAGGATTTTTAAAAGGCAGGCCCAGGAATGAATGAAAGTGATGGGCGTGGTTTAGCCTGCAGAATAGATTATAACATGTCGAGAAGAGCAGCACCTGCGCGCTCCTAATCTCGACCTAAAAAAAAAACAGAATAGTTGTATAATGATGCATTCCAGGGTTGATGACATCCAAAAAAGGACTCACAGGCAGTGAGGATTTTTTCCCCATTATAAAGTATATCTGACCATCTGCCCAGTTAATTTGAACGTTTTTTGATCTTTTTGGGATAGACGTCTGACTGTTTAATCAGCGTATTCAATAATTTTGAAGCTATAGTTATCTTTTGAAAGGTTGGTAAGTGGGATTTTAGATAGGCATTCAAATGTAAAACAAAGAAAAAAGGGGATGTATATTTCTGTCTTAACAAGTTTTAGGATCCGACACGAAGCCAGAAATTTTCAATGTTCCAGATTATTGAAATATATCCCATAATGTACAACCCATAAAGGCTGTAAATAAAATGGTCTAGAAAATAGTACATGCTTACCCTTATTTTTGCATTGTTAGTTGTATCCTTCTAAGTGTTGGGAGGTGATGTGGTTGGATTTGCTTTTACTTTTTTTCCCCTATGCCAGAGGTCTCCAAATCCATTTGGAAACTGGGCTGGATGGGAATCGTTGATTTTTAAGGTTTACGTAGTGTACAAAAGTGTAATGCAAAAGCAGAATGCAGTAATTAAAAGGCATGTACTTATATTTGCCTACTGTGGTGAAGGCCAAACATTAGTTGCTGACACTCCTTCTGGAAGTGCAGCAACTATATTCTCAGCTAAATATCACACCTTCAAGATGTGAAGGAACAAACATTTGTTAATAGCTTCAGTGGATGACACTTTGAACACTGCAGATTCCTTGACTGGTGAATACGTAATGACTAATATTGTAGGTTCTGTTTCACCATGAAACATTCCTGAATAAAACCCTCAGTAAACCAAATCACTGCCTGTGGCCAAATAAAGGAAGGCTCTAATTAGCCCATGCAGAGATCTACCCATGTACAGAGGTACCTGCTATCACCCACATGTAAAGACATCATTGCCCTTCACCTATGTAGATAGATGGTAAACAGCATGACCCAAGAGAGATGCACCTACTTTCTTTCACATGATGAGAGAATACCCAACCAATTGAACAGATGATTGTCCCTGCTCGTAGTCAACAGAAAGACTTTATTTACAGGTTCTTAGTATGGCAAAGAAGGAAAGGTTACTTACCTGTAATTTCTAGTTCTCTTCCAGGGGAATCCTCAAAGTCATAAGCACTGAATATTCCTACCCACACATTGGGACCCCAGTGCGCATGTATATAGATATATGTAGATAGATATATATAGTTATAAAATAGTACATAGAAATGTTATCGCCTATACATGTGTCTACACATCTATACAGCCTGTGTTAAATGCTAAAAATGCCCAACTTTAGTTAAGTTTTTCGTGAATAAATATCAAACCAGACTAAAGCATTTCTGTACATCAGAAAAAAGGAGGAATCAAGTGCAAAAACATCCTTTTGTTGAAGAGAAACTGTAATGAAATTCAAAGGCACTGATAGCCAATAGGCTACATTTAAAACATAGCAAAGCAAACACTGGCACCGTGCCTTTAGGACCTCCAGTATCCCACCATGCCCCAGAGTTGAGAGTTAGGTCAGTACTGTTTTTGACTTTGATGAGGATTCCTGTGGAAGAGAACTAGGATTACAGGTAAATAACGTATCCTTCCCTTCCAGGGGATCCTCATCAATAGTCATAAGCACTGAATAGAGTAGCAAGCCCATCCCACAACCCTGCGTATGAAACAAGAGTAAGCAAAAGCAGTTGACCTTTTCATTTAAATACATTTCTTAAGGAGGCCTGTCCTACTTGTGTGCCTGACTTAGATATTGAATCTAGACAGTAATGCCTTGTGAAAACATGCACTGATCTCCACGTCGCAGTTTTGGAGATTTCGGAGGCAGGTCTATTTGAGGATACCCCCATTCTTGAAAGATGTCTTGCATGATGTCGTCATGAACAACCCAGTCGTGCGAGTCGGTGATGCTTTGACAGAGGGAATCTGCTTGTGTGTGTTCTGGACTCCTGGAAGGTGAATCGCTGTGATTAACAACTTCCTCTCTATTACCAGTTCTGGATGGTCTTTGCCTCCCGAGATAGAGGGCAAGATCGAGTGCCCTCTGCTTGTTCAGATAGCATATTGTGGTTGTGTTGTCCATTTGGACCAGGAGAGAGCTATGCTGTATGAATGGGTAAAAGGACTTGAGGGCTAGAGGGACTGCCCGCAGTTCTAGCAACTTGATGTGGTATTGCTGTTCTTTGAGTGACCACAAGCTCTGAGTTTGGAGGGAGCCCATGTGAGCCCTCCAACCCTGAAGATATGCATATGTTACCAGAGTTTGAGTAGTAATGTCCTGGTGTAAAGGGACCCCTGTTAGCAGATGCTGCTGATGAGTCCACCATTGTAGTGAGTTCCTTGCCCCTGGTGACAGAGTTAATCTGTCAACCCGTTGTCTGCGAATTGACTCCATTGATCCTCCAGATTTTCTTGGAGTGGTCTCATATGTAATCTGGCACTGGGAACAATGAAAATGCAGGAGACCAAGGAACCCAGTAGTGAAGCTATTTTTCTGGCAGTCGGGAACAGAGTTTGAAGGAGCATGTGACACTTCTGCGCTATTGATGACAGTCTCTCCTCCGAAGGATACACTTCTGAGAGGTTTGTATCCAGAGTTGCCCTCAAGTAATGTAGCTTTTGGTTTGGAATCTGTAGCTGCCACTACCACCACACACTTGGAAAACGCATGAGGAGCTGGCTTCAGCACCTTATACCAGGTCCAGGCAGCCCCTATTAGTTAATGAAGACAGTGTCTAGGAAGCCAGGGCTCCCTAGAGGTAGCTGTGGATGAGCAGCCAAATCTTTTCTAGGAGGAGTGCAAACCACTTGCAGTACCACAGCCGTCACACAGTAGGTTATCACACCTGAAAGAACCCCATGGTGTTGCAAAAATAAAGGAACTTTATTATAGTAATACTACACTACACAGACACACACAAATCAGCACAAGAAACAACAAGCATTGGTAAGAAATAGTGAGCGGGCCAAACCATTTACTAAAATAGTAGAATGCGAAGTGAAGTTCACCCACCCAAGGATACAGAGTCATTAGAGGGGAGCTGGGAGAACGCAGGACCCCAAAAACCTTAGTGACCCCCCCCCCCCCCCCCGCAACCAGGAGAGCAGATTTAAGTATCCGATTTTCCCAAGGACTAACAAGAATACTTAGAAATGGATTGTGCCAGACCAGTGGAACCCAAAGGTGGATTCTGGAAGAGGAGGACCTGCAAAAGAAGGGGACAGTCCAGTCCATGATGGAGTGTTCCGTTGGGGCAGGAGCCTCTACCCACCCTTTGTGTGGATGAAGATCTGAGTTGACAAGGAGAGATAAAGCTCAGCTGTGGAGTCCAGGAGCTGCAGAGAAGTTCTTGAAGTTGAGCAGATGATGTCCCACGTCGGTCGCCGGGTTGCAGTCGATAAGGAGATCCACCAACAAAGCCTTGGAAAAAGCAAGAGGAGGAAAAGATCACTCCAGACCACCACCTGTGATGCAGGATCCATGCAGTTCCAGAGGTGAGCAGATCCACACAGCCAGACGTTGTTGCTGTAAGTGCCTGCAGGGGAGTGACTCCTTCACTCCAAGGGAGATTCCTTCATGCTTCCTAGTGCAGCTTAAGTCTTGCCGACCCCAGAGGATGCACAGCCGGGGACATTTTGCAGTTGCTGAAAGGAGCAGGGGAGACAATGTTGTCAGGCAAGGTCGCCTTGGGACTTGCAGTCTTGTTGGTTCCTGAAGTGCCCAGTTGTGGTTCTGGTGGCCAGGAGCAGAAGTGGATGATGAAGAGGAGTCCTGGTGGAGTCTTGCACACCGAATCTGGTGACCCACCCGCAAGAGAGTCCATAAAAAGCCCTAAAAGGGGGTTTTGGTCACTCTGCACGGTGAGGGGGTCACTGACGTCAACTGCCTGACCTGGCCATTCAGATGCTCGCAGGGGCCTCTGCACATCTTATTTTCAAGATGACAGAATCAAGTGGCCACCTGGAGGCCCTCTGGGCACCACCCCTGGGTGGAGCGGTCACTCCCCTTTTCTTTGTCGAGCTTCACACCAAAACAGGGACCGGGGGTCCCTGAGCTGGTGCAACCTGGTTTATGCAAGGAGGGCAAATGTGCCCTTCAAAACAAACCGGTGGTTTGGAGAGGCTACCCTTGCAAGCCTGGTAACACCTGTTTCCAAGGGAGAGAGTGTTGACTCCCTCTCCCACAGGGAATCCTTTGTTCTGCCTTCCCCTGCCTGAGCTGATCAAGCAGTAGGAGGGCAGAAACCTGTCTGAGGGGCTACAGCAGCATGGGCTGCCTGAAAACCCTGGAAGACTGGTAGAAGCAATACTGGAGGAAGGAGGGAGGGTGGGGGCGGGGGGCACAGGGGGTCCTCTAAGGAGCACTCAAAGTGCAATTAATCATACAAGCAATACTGCCCCTAGTATTGGGGTATGATTCCGACATGTTTGATACCAAAAATGCCCAGGTTCGGAGATACCCTTATGTAGCTGGACACAGGTAAAATGGCTTCTCCGCTCTTATGAAGTCCAGTGCAATGGAGCATGGAGTTCGTAGGGGCACCTCTGCTCATCCAGGGGTGCCGTCACACACAGGGACCTGGACCCTGTCCTTTGGGCTAGAAGGGCATGGAAGGGTCTACCATAGGGATGACCAGTGACCTGGTGTAGTGACCTGTGGTAAAAGGGTGCATGCACCTGTTCACGCAGGCTGCCATTGCAGGCCTGCAGACACATTTTACATGGGTTCCCATGAGTGGCATAATTCATGCTGCAGCCCATGGGGGACCCCAGGTGTCCCAATGCCCTGGGTACCTAAGGACCATATACTAGGGACTTATAAGGGGACACAAGTATGCAAATTTTAGAGTGTACAAAAGTCCAAGGTAACCAAGTTTGGAGGGCGAGGGCACAATCACTTGGGTCCTGGTTAGCAGGATCCCAGTGAAAACAGTCTAAGCACACTGACCGCAGTTAAAAAGTGGGCGTAACCATGCCAAAAAAAGGTTACTTTCCCACACAGACCTACAGTCTTGAGCGTATCTAGCTCCGTTTTCATTTTGGCCATCTCATCATCTGTGTGAGACCTAAATAAAGAGTTTCCTGTGAACAGGAGGTCCATGATCCGTTATGGTGCCTCAGGTTTGAGACCCATCAGACGAAGTCAAGATGGATGTCTAACACATATCCCAGGAGAATATCCATGAGCTACTAATTCTGAGCCGTCCGCATCTGCACTAATTATCTGATTTGCTACTAGACTTCCCTTCCTATAGATCTCTTGAAAATCCTGTCTACCCTCTCAGGTTAGTTTCTGAGCGAATCTCGATACTGAATCACAGAGACTGGTCATATCTACCCAGAAGAGTCGATGAGCTGGATACCTTCATAAAGGAGGTTGATGTGCTGCACATATTTCTGCCCAGAGTCAATGTGTTTACTTTCCTTATCCTGGGGTACAGGTTATGAGGAAGTAAGAGAGTGTGTCTTCCTGTCGGCAGCTAAGATGACTGAGTCCGGTGGTGGGTTGGATCTTAGAAATAAGGGATCCTGATGTGGGGCCTTACATTTCTTTAGGATTCTTGTTGGAGCTGCACGTAAAGATTCTGGAGTGAGGAAAATGGCCATTACTGGTTGTAGGAGGCCTGGAACCAGAGAGAGGAGTTGTCTTGAAGAGGACCGATGGAGTAGAATTAAACAAATTACACAAGAGGTTGTCGTGGGAGCAGGGATGTTGCAGCTGAAGGTCTGCGTTCTATGGTTTTGGCTGTAGCTGAATCATGCCTGGGTGTCGCTTGAGGTACTGACGTCGACAGAGGACTCATTGGTGAAGGGGTCTTCATCGGTGAGTGGTGCTTCAACATTGAATGACATTGTATGGCGCGACAATCTAGGTCTCAACGTTGAGTGGTGTCTTGACTTCAATTGAGACAGAACAGGGGATGTATGTCTCAACAGCGAACAGCATCTGGTTGCCGTCGACAGAGAAACAGAAGGTTGTCGATGTCGCCGACAGGTGACCTAACATCGATGACGCAGTCTTGCTGTTTGGAGTTGTCTCTACGGCCATGGGCTATGATCCACCCTCAACAGAGTTTCGGCATGACAGTGCTGACTCAACATCGATTGGTGAGTAACCATCAACAGACTTCTCTAACCCTGTTGACGATGAACGGTGATGTGTCAAATCTTTTGACGCAATGTCCCTTGATGGTGTGTGTCGCCGTCAATGAAGGAGCCTCTGTTGTTCAGTGCCTCGATGTCTCAATGTCGTTGATGCGATGACGACGTGCAGGCACTGTTGAAGTTGAGGGGGAACAATATTTTCCTATCTTTAGTGGAGGATCTTGCATGTTGTTTTTCTGTAATTTCCAAGCTTCTGTCCTTGGAGACCTGTTTATGAAGAAAGGAGGATCTTGATACTCCTGATGTTTATTTTTCACTCTCTTGCAGGACACAGAGAAGAATCTCTTTGAAAGGTGCTGGCAGTGTCTGCAGGTCTCAGGTAGATGGGTGTCATACGATGCAGACTGAGTGAGGGTCAGTCTGTGCTTTCTTTTTGCCACAGGCAGGGCACTTGCCGAAAATAAATTATATTGTATTACAGGAAAATAAGAAACTCTTTCAGAAAAAAAATCTATTTTCACAATACAAGGATGTTGAGTGAAGGCTTGAGAAATTGTTTTAAGTACTAATTTTCTAGTAAAAAGGCCAGAAAATGAGAGCTCAGTGCTCCAGGACCCTAACTGAAGGAGCTAGAAAAACAAACTGACTTAATTGTCACCTCACTCTCACCTCTAGGGCATGGTGGGATACTGGAGGTCTTAAAGACACGGTGCCAGTTTTTGCTTTGCTATGTTTGAAATGGAGCCTTTTGGCTAACAATGCCTTGGCGTTTCATTGCAGTTTCTCTTTAATAAAGGATGTTTCTGCAATTTATGCCTCCTTTTTTCTGATTTACAGAAATGTTTGATTCTGGTGTGATATTTATTAAAGAAAAATGTAACAAAAATTGGTCAGTTTTAGCTTTTAACATAGACAGCATAGATATGTAGACACATGCATATGTTTACATTTCTAGGTACAATTTTATATATCTAAATCCCTCTCTCTCCCCCCTCTCTCTCCCCCCTCTCTCTCTCTCTCTCTCTCTCTCTCTCAGGGTCCCCGCGCGTGGGCAGGAATATTCAGTGCTTATGACTACTGATGAGGATCCCCTGGAAGAGAAACCAAAAAAATGTGTTCACAGCTTCAGAAGTGGAAATGTTAGCAGCTCATGAAGACTTAAACTGTGTTTAGAAAGTTTTTCCCTTGAAAAAGCCAAGTATCTGAGTGCACGACAAGCAGTATTTCAGTGCTTTTCAATCTGTCCCTTACCTGGAAAGTAGACTTTGCTAGCTTAGAAGTGTGGATTCTGCCTGACCATATCCAAGGAGATTCGAAACAGAGCAGCACCTCCTTCCTCCCTTCCACAGGGGCTTGGGCACTTATATAAGTTTCGATTGGTTGTTGCATATGTTGTTGTGATTGGTTGCTGGGACTAGTATTTATATTGGCTTAAGGATTAGGGTTTGCGGTCTCATTGGTACTAAAGTTGGGATTCCTATTGGTCCGCGGTTTTAGGGTTACTGTTGTGATTGGTACTAGGGCTGGGGTTCCTATTGGACTGAGGTTCTAGGAATACTGCTGTGATTGGTAGTCCGATTAGGGGCGTGATCGGTTAATAGGGCTAGGTGTCCCATTGGCTCAAGGGCTTAAGGTTACAAATCTGATTGGTTAGGACTAGGTTTCAATTGGCCAATAGGGCTAGTTAAACTTAGGGCATCTCAGCCTAAATTCCTGACCATGCCATGGAAAATGCATTCCCCCAAGAGCCCCGATGTTGATCCCTACTTGTGAAGAAACAGCATTTTGCATTCTGAGATCCAGGTTCTGTTTCCCCCATCGGGAGAAGACTTGATTCAAGACTCCTTGGTCCAACTCCCATTCGTGGTTGGACGACTGGGATCTGCTCAGGGAATCCGCAATGATGTTCTGTACGCCTGGGACATGTTCCGCTCAAAGGTTTACCTCGTGGCTGATACACTATTCCCAAGTGCGCTGAGATTCACGATAGGAGCAGAGACCTGGTTCCTCCCTGCTTGTTGATATAATGCATTGTTGTTGTGTTGTCCGTACGGATGAGAAATGATGAACCTCTTATATCTGGGAGAAAATCGCAAAGCTACAGTCGAACAGCTTTCAATTTGAGGTAATTCATGTGAAAGACCTTTTGATGTGGCTTCCATTTGCCCCTGACTCGTAGGTGCTGGAGGAAGGCACCCCATCCCTCGAGAGAAGCGTCCGTAGTTATCACCCAAGGTGCTTGTTGGGGAAGAAAAGAAAGCCTCTTTGCTAAGTGAGACTCCGGAGTCCACCAAGCTAGAGATGATATCATGGGCTTTGTTATTCTGATATCGTCGAAAGACCTCATGGATTGCGTCCACTGAAGATCTAACTGCTCCTGTAGGGGCCTCATTTTTAGACGACAGAAAGGCACCAGAGGAATGCAGGAGGACATCATCCCTAAAAGGGACTTGAAGAGGCAAACTGAAACGTACTTTTTTTGTAAACGCCTCGCGAGGAATATGAGCTTTCTCTGTCTGTCCTCTGTAGAGTCTGCATTGTTGGTGGAAGTGTCCAGTATTGCCCCTAAAAAAGTTCTCCTCTTTGGGTTGGAATGCTGACTTTTCGCGATTGACCGTTAGGCCCAGGCTCGTGAAGAGCTCGATACAAGCGCTCATGGACTTCTGCGCCTGAGATCTGGATCTGGCTTGGACCAGCCAGTCGTCCAGATACGGGAAGACTTGATGGTTCTGCCTTCTGAGGAAAGCTGCCACTGGAGCCAAGCATTTGGGGAAGATCCTGGGGGCTGATATCAGGCTGAAGGGTAAGACTTTGAACTGGAAAGGGTCTCCGGCTACTGCAAATCTGAGGTACTTTCTGTGGGAAGGGTGAATAGGGATATGGAAATATGCGTCCTGCAAATCGGGAGTGGCAATGTAATCCCCCGGATTTAGAAGGGACAGAATGTCTGATAGGGTGATCATTTGGAATGATTGTTTCTTGAGATAAGTGTTGAGATCCCTGAGGTCTAAGATTGGACCCCAACTTTTCTGCTTCTTTCGAGCTAGAAAGAATCAGGAGTACTAACCCTTTCCTCTGTCCTGATGTGGAACCCTTTCTATAGCTCCCTTGAGAAGCATGGACTCGACCTCCTGCTTGAGCAGATGCGCCTTTTGAGGGAGAGGAGGTTTTGTAGGAGGGTACTGCAGGAACTCCAAAGTATGGCCAAATTGAATGAGATTTAGGACCCATTGGTCTGATGTTATCATCTGCCAATTGTGAAAGTAGAGGGAAATCCTTCCCCCCCAGTCTTGTGTCTAAGGGAAGGTTTGTAGCCGGAGACGGGAGCAAGTCATTGTCTACGGCCTGTATCTTTCCGTTGTCTTCCGGCCTTTCCTCTCTGTGAAGCTCTCGAATAAACCGCCTGCAGAGGCATTCTTTGTTGGAACTGAGGGCGAAAGGAATGAGATGCTGCAGAGACAGAGGGGTATCTATACTGCTGGAAGACTGGTCTATACAATGAATACCCCCGGCCTCTAGCTCCTCAAAAAGGCTGCCTTTTAAACTGCAGGGTGCCAAGGGACCTGGCCGTCTTTATTGATGGAAGCGCATCATCAATGTGCTTCCTGAATAGGGCTTCACCATCAAAAGGAAGGTCTAGAATTTTGTTCTGGACTTCGGGTCTAAACGAAGTCACCCAGAGACAAAACCGGATTTTAAATGGTTCCTTGAAATCATACAAGAAGCAGTCCACCTGCTTCGTGGGCATGGGCAACTCAAACCTCTTCGCAACTCTTTCAAGCAACTTGTGAAAACCGCCGATGTCACAAGGAGGGGAATCCATTGGAACCGGGGAGGGCGAGGACGGAGTAGGAATTTGATAGTCGTCCCACTCGGTTATGGCATCCAGCAATTCCCCCTCCTCTCTGTCATCATCATCATCATCAGAAAAGGACAAATCCCGTGTAGGGATCGAAATTGGTGTCTCTGGTAGCACATGTAATGGCTGGACCCCTGGATGAACCGGAGTAGAAGGAAGTGGCAAAAAAGGCGCAACAGAAGGCTGCTGGACTTCCAAACCAGCTGGTGGAAACTGCCTCCTATAGTCATCCAACATGGAGTTGCAAATCAGCTATGAGCGATCCTGGCAAAGAAACCATTTGCTCCTGATAGGGATACTGGTATGATTGTGGATAATATGAGTGCGGATCATGCTGTGTGTCGTCCTCTAGATCCTAGCACTTGACATGCAGTTCTGATGGGCTATGAGCAACCCCAAAAGGCCCTTCATCATCTGAATCCTCTTGTTCCAGTAAATGTGTAGGTACCAAGACTGATACCCTACTTGGAGATGTCACCAATGGCGAAAGGAAATCAGACTTCCTATGAGCTTTAACTCTCGTCGACGGGAACGTGGATGGCATAGTCGACGGGAACGTGCTTGGCATTGTCGACGGGAACGTGGATGGCATCCTCGACGGGAATGTAGATGGCATCGTCAACGGTATCAGCATCGTCAACGGCATTGTCGACGGGGTCATCAACGGAGACATCACTGGCGAAAATCTCGTCGACGAGGAAGCCGACAACAGTAGAATCAACGTAGACTGTCTCACCGGCGGCAGCATCGATTAAGGAGAGACGATGAGCGAAGCAACCATAAACGCCGTCGACGAGGATGTCGTTGAGATGATCATCGATGAGGAAGACGCAGCTGCTGAGACTGTAGATGTTGTAGCAGTCAATAACAAGGCTGTAAAAATACCTTTAGACACTGCCATCGACGGTGCTCTCGTCGACTATGTCATCGTCGCAGATTTTTCAGATGGCCTCTTAAAGACATGTTTTACCACAGGAGGTGGCGTTGGAGGCTCAGAAAGGGTTCTTTTGCTGCGCTCTGAGGAAACTGATCGTTCTTTAGAGTGTTTTTTTAGATGAAACAGAACTCCTGTGAGGAGAACTGGAAGGACTGCCAGCTTTAGAAGACACCTGTTTGGTCTTTTTATGAGCCTTTTTAGGTAGATCCTCAGATTGGTGGGCTTGAGGAGATCTGCCTCTTTTCTGTGGTTTTCTGGAGGAAGTTGAATATTCCTCACTGTCAGAATCAGACACTGGGTTAGATCTGGACCTCAACTTCTGGAGCCAAAATAGTAGCCTACTTGGCTACATGGTCAGGGTAGAGGCAATAAATGCAGTCCTTGTGTGGGTTTTCAAAGTGAAGTCTTTTTTCCCCACAGGTCTTACAGGCTCTGAAAAGACTTCTTTTTCAGACATGAGTAATTCTCCTCAAAATAGAGCTCCTTTAAGTAAAGTAAGAAGATGATACCTTACTTGCTGTAGGAAATCCTCTTTTCTAAAGAAAAAATAGAAATTAACTCCTCTGAAGATTTGACTGAGCAGAGCTCAATGGAGACTCCCTTGCACTACGTGCGGTAGAAAATCTGAGGGAAGGGAGCTCCTCTCAGGAGGGTTCTAGAGGGAGGGGAAGCCTGATTGGCTGGGCCTTGCTTTGGTCCTTTTACTCATAAGTGATAAGGATAGGCTACTAAAGTGAAAGCCTTTAGGCCTTTTTTCATTGCAGTAGCTTATGTGTATAGCTGTTTTGATATACTGGGGGCTTCCATCTCGACGACAGGGAAGGATTCAAGCATGTGAATCTATAAAAGTTCCGATACTGGAGTAAGTTGTTATATTAGATATTTATGAATCCCTGCTTTCTTTTTCATATCACAATGAGCAAATGTTATCTTAACTATTTAACAGCAAGCATTTCGCTATTGAAAATTTGAGGAAAGATAAATGAATGTTAGAAAAGTACACTTATTAATTAACATCAAATATTACAAATCTTGAAAGTGTGTTTATACAATACAACTTTACTTCTCATATTAGTATGCCCATTCTCATATTCCATAGCACATATATTCCCTTACTATGTTTTTACATTTCTATTACTCAACTTCTACTGTACTAGAGAAAATTGAAATAAAAATACATACAATTTAATAAATACATAAAAAAATATATATTTCAATAAAAAATAAATAGATAAAAAATAAGATTTACTCTATCGTAAGCTTTACTCTATCTCCCCATCACCCTGTCTCCATCAATCTATCCTCCATCCCCACTGTGACTCATCCCAAAACCATTCTACTACTATGATCTCCAAAATAACCCTGCCTAAGCTCTTCCATCCTCTACCGCTGATGCCTCACCCCAAACCTCAGTTTACTACTATGTTCTCCCAAACAACCCTATAAATTCTATCTCATTTATCTCACCTTTGACTCATCCAAAACCCCTTCTGCTACTATGATCTCCCTAACCCCTTTCCACAGACTCCTCCCTCCTCCATCTCTCCTTTACTTATCCGAAGCCTCATCCTATTACTATATACTCCCAAAACTCCCAATTAACACTTCTGGGTTCTTTCATCCTCTACCTTTCAATTACTCTATTCAATCCAACTAACAAACTTATGTATCCTCCGTTCAAATTAACTCATACTAATACTGTACTCATATTTCCCTATACTAATCCACAACTAATTCCTCTTGGGTTCCGGAGTAGTGTGCTACTCGCCGAAAATCGCTTTAACGCCTCGTCAGAGGTAGTAAACGATATATAAATACAACTATGCTTCAAACATGTCTCTGATTATGTACCTACGGAAAAATCACTTATTAGTTTAGTAAGGAACATTTCTAAATACATACTTCAGCATGCATTCCTCATGGAGCTGCGGCATTGCCCTCAACCCAAACAGAGGGATTGCACTGCCACCATAAACTGAAAGATGACAGTATCATAGGCACACGTTGAAGCATGGCACTGACATCACTTATGCAGAAGTAGTTCAGAAATGGTTTTCTGTCCAACTTTGACAGTAGGCAATTCGTGAAAATGAGCCACTTCCCACCAGGTCCTGCCACATGCGAGTGGCAGGGCATTGTCGGGAAGGGGCACAACCATGCTATTTAATCTGCATAGGGAGTTTTAGACTTGACAGCATTAGAGTGGTCTTCCCCTTAAATGTTTGCCTACCACCTTCCCTTTTCTCACTTTGTTTTAGCTGGTATTGGGACTCTATGCATACCACTGCTAACTAGTATCAAAGTGCTTATACTCTCTATTCTAAACATGATAATATTGCTGTATCCCCAATTGGCATATTTAATTTACTGATAAATCCCTAGTTAAGTGACACTACGTGCACTCAGGGCCTGCAAATTAAATGTTACTAGTGAGCACTGATTGTGCCATCCACTTGCACTCTAACCATGACTGAGGCCTGCCACTGCAGAGCTTGTGTGCACAGTTTTATACTGCCATGTTGAGCTGGCCAAAATAACCCTCTTGCGAGGTTCAAATATTTCCTTTTCATACATAAGTTACCCCTAAGATAGCTCCTGGACAACCCAAAGGGCAGGGTGCAATGTGTTTAAAAGCCAGGACATGTATTGTTTTAGTTTTACATGTTCTAATAGGCAAGAACTCCCAAAGTCATTTTTTCAGTATCCCAAGGCCTATTTCTCCATTGAGTAACATTGGAATTATTCTATTACTTTTCATAAGTGTAATTCCCAATTGTGAAGAGATAGACTAAGTTTGCTGTCTCTTGAATGACAATTTCAAATCCAAATGTATGGAGAAGTCGGATTTTAAATTGTAATTCTGAAAATGCCACTATTAGAAAGTTGGCATTTTCTTACTTTAGCTTACCATAAACTTCTTTTACATCAGAAGGTCTTTCTTTCAAGGATTATGTTAATATAAAATGTGCAACAGCCTACTTCCATATCAGCCAGCTGCCCAACATCAAGCAATTCCTCCTCTAAAACAACTTCTGCTCTGAAGCGGAGGCTCTCATACAGCCTCACATCGACTTGACAATATTTTATCAATGGTCCATGCAGACCCTACACAGTTTCAACTACACAACGCGCAATATATGTTAGGCTACACATCCACAGGAAAGTCGACCACATCATCCCAAATCTAAAGCACTACACTACGTCCTGCTTTTAGCTCCCATTCGCTTTAAAGCCTGCAGTGCACATTTCAAGGCTGCTACTTACATAAATAGACAATATAGCAAATTAACTCAAGATTTCAGGAGGCAACTGTGCAACCTGTTACTCTTTGATGGCCAAATGTCAAAGCCAAATAGCTTTCAAAAACATACTGTAAACTAGTCTCATCATACTACAGAAGAACAATTCTCTGCACCCAATCCTTCTCCATGTAAAAGTGATTTTTAAAACTAAGCAGGACTTGCCTCTTCACAGTAGTCAGCCTTTATTTTTTTTTAAATCAGCCTTTATTTATTTGCATGATTAATTAAAATCTTAGCAAAATAGTCAGTTAAAATTAAATATCCACTATAAAATTCTTGAATTTATGCTAAAACAATGATAAGAGTAACTAAACAATTATTAAAAAGCGCATACTTTTCAATGTACCTTGTTCTGCATTTTTTTCAAGGGCATAAACTAAGTCTTTATGATGTAGTATCAGTCACAGGCTGCGAGTTTAGGCATTTAGTTTGTACAGACAGAAATTTAACAAGTCTACAGTTTATCTGCAGGTCAGTTGGATCAAACCTTTTCATTGCTGCTGGGTGACAAGAGTGTAACCCATTTGAGCTAAAAACTTGCTTCAGCAGTTGGCGACGTGCTTCTCTTAGGGCTGGGCAGATACAGATCAGATGGACCATGTCCTTCCTGGCAGCACTGCATAGCCTACATGACTTCTCTCCCCCATTCTTCCACAATGGTTGATCCGCTCTTGATGGAAGGGATCCTAGCCACATTGCGAGCAGGTGGCGTTTGACATACTGAAAATGCTGAAATCAGATTTTGCGATGGTGCCAGGGTAGTGTAAGTATGCATGAGAAGTCAGGCATGCAAGCATCATGCACATTTGCGTTTATCAGCCAGAAAAGATTGCAGACCTATTTCCTTTTTTAACACACAGCACAGAAGGGGATATAACATATTAGAGTCCCATAGGTATGTCATTTGTGTCTCTTGCAGCGAATACTGCAAGTACCTGTTTTATACTGACTGAGTCATTGCTTACTGAATTCCATTAAGCTGCGACTAGAGGGCTAGTGTTGTTTCCTTTTATTTTATACCAGGTCTTTATCGTATGTACTTTCCTGTCCAACTGTTGTTTGAGGCCAAATCCAAGCCTAACTGGGGCAGGGGAAACAGTATGGGGAAGATTGAAAACTTGTTTGTACATTTTTATTTGTTGCTGTTCCAGGAGGGAAGCGTCTTTCCCGTATAGTGCTGCGCTTCCGTATGTAGTGGCTGGAAGGAATTTGCCCGACATGACGGACAGTAAAGATTTGTATGAAGGCCCTTTTAAACTTTTGGCTAGGGCACAAAAAGCAAATGTCAGCGCTTTACATTTCTGAGCGATGTACTGCTTTTGCAGCACAAGGTTAGCCTTGTTGTCTATAGTAAAGCCCAAGTATTTATAGCAGCGAGTCTCTTCAAGGCTAATGCCTCCCAACTTAATTATATGCACAGAGTTAGAGAAGTATCCTATAGACATGGTTTTTGTCTTCGTAGTAATGATTTCTAATTTGTTTGATGTTGCAAAATCTCCCAGGGTGCTAACAAGCCTCTGTAGCCCAATTTTTGTGTGGCTCAATAAAACAGTATCATCTGCATAGGAGATGTGATATGAGCAGGTTCCCCATTCTCAGAGAATGTGAGTTGGTAACGTCTAACTTTGGGGAGAGGTCAGCCATAAAAAGGTTAAACAGGTGCGGGGCCAAAACGCATCCTTGTTTTAAGCTTATATTCATTGGAATCCTCCTTGAAACTTTTGTGCCATCTGCTACCTTGACCTGCACCCAGGTTTCATCATATAGCATTTCCATGTTGCTGAGAAGCTGTTCCTGCAGGCCCCAGCTTCGCAATTTGCACCAAAGAATTGCTCTGTCCCTGCGATCAAAGGCGCTTTAAAAGTCTATAAAGCATAGATGTAGCTTTTTTTTTTTTAGGCATTTTGCTTAGTTGGCATTGTCACTTAGTGCCAGAATATTGATCATTGTGCCGTAACCCTTCCGGAAGCCGGTTTGATTCAGGAGGACGAGGAAATGTTTGAATTGGACCAGTGGAGCAGATCACCCAAGATCAACGAGGAGAAGTATTGGCCTCACTGTCAATTAAAGCAATCAGTCTGTAGTTGGCTGGATTTGTTCTGTCACCCCCTTTAAATATCGGATTGATAATAGATCCTCTCCAGCTGTGAGGGATGGTTCTGCTGTGCTCTACTTCAGTCTAAAGAATTGCCAGTGAAGTTGACCAGTACTGCGGATCAGCCTTAAATATTGCCTGTGGATGGCCATTTGGGCCGGGTGCACCATCCCTATGCCCCCTCCTAATTAATAGGGAGACTGCCTTATCGCTGTGTCCTATGTCGATCTGATAGAGGTCCTTTGGACTTGCAGGCTCCTTCAGGTGTGAGCTTGCTTAAGATGGGTCTTGTTTAAAGAAGATTTTGGTCAGGTAATCGACCCCTTTATTTTCAGCAACTGATGAAAAATTAATCACTCTTGACTGCCGGTCAATGATGTTGACTGTTGCCCAAAAGGCCCTAGAATTTGCAATTCTTTAGTTATAGAGCAATTTAAGCCAGAAGTTGTCCTCCATCTTAATGCGCCAACGCCAAACCTGACTTTTATAGTTTTTATGAAGGGCCTTTATTTGGACACATGTAGATTCTGTGAAAGGACCTTTTTAATTCCTCTGAGTTCATGCCTCAGTTCCTTTCTTGATTTAAAAATTTTCTCTGATAGACTTGAGGACACCAACCGATTTTGTGTTGGTGATGGGCGCATAGCAGAGCTGAGCGAAGATAACGAAGTTAGAAAGGTGGCCCACACTTCCACTGCAGGCTAGTGCTGGAGTGTTGCAGATTGAATCAAAGTTTTTATCTTTTGACACAGCCGCGTTAATGAAGACGTTTTAAGTTGGTAGATACAAGACTTCCTAGGTCAGCGATGAGAGGCAAGAAGTGTGGGGCATTCAAGTCCAGTTCTATATGTTGGTATGAGTGATCACTGTGGAGAGTAGTTTTGATTGGAAATTTCCTCACGCGTGACAGCAGGGAAAGAGACACAGCCATGTAGTGTGTTATGGTTGCAGCCTTTGTGCTATAGTGGGTGTAGCTACGTGGCATATCATCTTAAGTCCTGCCATTTAAAACCCTCATGCTCAAATGCTCTAATGCCTCAATCTTTGCTTGCCCATGGAGTCCGATCTCTTCCGTATTGATTGAAGTTGAGGCAGAACTGGCCAAAGAGCGTTTTCCACTGCCAGTTGCTCATCAGGTTCAGGAGTGTGGATTAAGTGGGCATTGAAGTCGCTTGTCACTAGAATGTCCCGTGTTGGGTGAGCGCATCTTATCTCTTCTGCTTTATTCAGTAACTTCTCAAAAATCTAGGTTTTCCGACGATTCTGCGGATGAGCATAAACATTAAAAGTTACAAGGGGAGTTTGTCGGTTGTCTCTGAAGGCGAGTTTGATGGCCTGCAGATCGTTTTTTGAGAATGCCAGTTGCTCTGTTGTAGCGTGTAGCGCCGTGGAGACATACGTGGCTAGACTTCCACTTGGCCTGCACGATTTATTTAATTTTTCGGCACTGACATTGTGTAGTGTATACCCTCCTAGGTGGACCAGGTCTATTAGCCATGTTTCTTGCAATGTGATTATAGTGTAGTTGCAACTGTTCACTATTGCAAATCCGTCTGTAATAATGGTTTTTGCTCCGGCGGTGTTCCAGGTCATGGTGGTAACAGCACACCCCTGATCCATATTTTCTGCGTTGTAATTGTTAAGTCAGTTGCTCCTTCTTGAGTTTAAGATGTAAGCCATCCACCTCCATTTGTCCTGAGCATCATTCTGTGGTTGTGGGGGTACCGGCATATGGCTTCGAGCGATTGGGGGGCCATGGGAAGTTTTTTGGTTGACTTCCCTCCTACTGTGCTGTACAGTACAGTAGTCTCATATTACTCATGTTTTTCTCCCACAAGCCTTTCCAAAGTATGTAGCCCTGCACAAGGGGCATGCATGCTGCTATGTACAGTGCTGTGCTGCCTTATTTTGAACAAGGTTGACATCATATGAATCCCTATAATTAAAATACATTAAATAAGCTGGTGCCAAAATGCGCCTTTCCATCCAATGCACCACATTATCCAGGCGTACCCAATTCTGCTTAGATCAGGTGTCTTCAATCAGTCAATCACAAGCTGCCAGTAGCTGGCAGACACCTTCAGAGTAGCTCACAGCCTTGAGTTTATTTTTAAATAAGCACAGGGTCATAACTGCCTTTTAAATTTAAGGGAAGGCTGTGTTTATTTTACATGATTCATCATCATCAGGCTGCAGATAGCAGGGACCGATAATGAGACGTGCTCAGTCAGATTTATGACTCAGGGTGTGGCACAGAGTTGAAGAACTGTAGCTTTGAGGTATTTAACTCTTAAAAAAAAGTCCTTGTCTGAAACAGAATTGAAAAATATTGAGTAAGTTGTAACATTTACACAGCAGCAGGCATCTTGCTACCAGTGGCAGGTAGACATGGTGAAATATTTATAACTGAAAAATATGGCCTTTTTATTTTTAAGTGGAAGAAATTTAAAGTGCAGTGTTCCATGTTATGAAAACATTGACATTTTTCTGTATTTTAATTTCTCTCATTAAAAAGAAATGATTGTATATTTGTGTTATACGTGTAACAGTGCCACATATGCTGAAAGGTATGTCCTGTGCCACAAGTATATATAAACACAGGCTCTCATTCACCCATATACATATGTCCCATTCATAAGCACACATGTTCATACTTTTCCAAACACCACCCACTCACTGACACTTCGCAGCCCTGTCACAGTGCCATAATCAAATTATTTTGTTCAAACCATAGTATATGGCCCTATGGACATTAGGCTCAGAGTCAATGAAGCTGGGTGTGGAGGGTGTGTAGCACTGTACAGGTGACCTTCAATAGCTTACAAATATTTTCACTGATCGGAAGTAGCTCTCTTACTGCCGAAAAGGTTGAGGCCGCTGGCTTAGATCATTAAAAACAGTGCAAAAAAAATTAAAAGTAAACAAAATACATAATTAACAATAGAAGAGGAATCAGGGAATCTTGGAGTGCATCTAAAACCCCTATTTGGTTTAATTTTAGAGGTGCTAGATTAGCTACTGCTGAAACCACACTTGAAGCTAGAAGAAAATCAAAAGACAAGTCTACAAGAATAACTCACCATAGTAACTAGGTTACCAAACCACTGATGAGCAAGTTCATGTCCAACGACTAATGCGACCCACTGACGGGATGAAGAGCAGGAGTTTTTTGGATCAATCAACAAAGCAGTCTCTCTATGTAAACAGAAGAACAATCTACTTACTGCAACATCAATGAATGAATTATAATATTAAAATATATCACACTCTAATTAAATTAATAATTGAGGGATTAGATAGTTAGCAAGTCACGTACTGTGCAATGAACATCCAAAGCTATGCAGAGCAAATGACCCCCCCACAGACAAAAAGCAAGCCTACAATTACACACAAGCAAAGATGATAATTGACCATTTCCACAAACTTATCCCTAAAACATCTTATGGTATTCTGAAAGCTGGATTGGGGTCGGATTCAAGTCCAGGGTAGACCAGGAAAATAACAGGATAAGTTCACAGAGAGGTTACAGAAGAACGCTTCTTGTGGACTTCCTGGTGGCCTCTGAGGGAAGAATAAGAGCTTTGCACTTTCATCTCACCGGCTGATGTTTCAACTGTGGTGGATTTACTACGGAACAAACACGGTTGAGGCTTTTATCACTGTTAACTTCTATTTAAAATTACCAGGAATTCCCCTCCTGACAGCGGGGAATTATTTAAACATGTGAATATATGAACAATCCAATTCTGGAGAAGAAATTGTCAACTTTTAAGCACGTGGCATATCAATACTAGAGCATGGTCAGAACCTCGATTGAGAGTCTTGAAGTAGGTTGAAGAAGTCTTTACTAAAAGCTTGTTGTTACCTTCCCGCCCAGTTCCTTACCACTGGCACTATGGTGCCTTTGAGTTAAGAATAAGATAGAAAAAATTTAGGTTTCCTAGAAACTATTGTCAGTTTGCAAGTCTGTGGGACATGTGAGACGACAGTCATATTTCCCTTGGTATAAACATTTGCCTCACCACTGGACCACCCAGAAGGACGACCGACAGCTGGGTGGTTCAGCGGTGTGGCATAAAGTTTAATTACCAGCTGTGCTTTTGAGTGGCATTAAGTTTAATTGCCAGCCGTGCACTGTTCACTCAACAAAGTAACTGTATCCTTCCCTGTCATCACGGGAAGAGATAGTATGCAAGGAAAATGTTACTTACCAGAAGACATTTGTTCGTGGCATGTAGTGCTGTGGATTCACATGCTGTGCATAAGCTCGCCATCTAGTATTGGGTTCAGAGTAGGACAACTTGTTTTTGTTCGAAGAAAATTTGAGTCATGGGATTGACTAACTCCTCCTCTTGTGCGCATGGGCATCGAGTCCTTTGTTAGATTGTTTGTCCGCAGGCGAGAGAGTAAAGTAGTGAAAAATATATAGTAAGATAGAAGAGATGTCCATGCAATGTGTGTGTGTATGTATATATATATATATATAACATATATATATATATATATATATATATATATATATATATATATATATATATATATATATATATATATATATATATATATATATATATATATATAAAGACTAAATTGCAACTTGTACACACTTCCACTTCCGGGAAAGAGGGAGAATGATTGTGAATCTACAGCACTGCATGCCACAAACAGATGTCTACTTGTAAGTAAGATTTTCGGTTCGATGGCATGTGTAGATGTAGATACACATGCTGTGCATAAACTATAAAGCAGTCCCTCCATAAAGCGGTGGCTAGTGTGCAGGGGTTGTAGTTGTCTGAAAAAGTGTTTTAAGTACAGCTTGTCCAACATTTGCCTGTTGTCTGGCAAAGATGTCTATACAATAATGTTTAGTAAACGTGTGCTGTGTAGACCATTTTTCTGCCTTACAAATGTCTGGAATAGGTATGTTACCTAAAAAGGCCATGGACGCACCTTTTTTCTTAGAGGAATGTGCTCTAGGTGGTAAAGGTAATTGTCGCTTTGCTTTTTGCAAGTTTGAATGCATTTGACTATCTTGCTGTAGTTGTTTTAGATATAGGATCTCCTTTATGTGGTAATGAGAAAGCCACAAAAAGTTGTTTTGTTATCCTAAAAGCTTTTGTTCTGTCTACATAATACATAAGAGCTCTTAACATCTAGAGTATGTAGAGCTCTTTCTGCCACTGATTCTGATTTTTGGGAAGAAAACTGGCAATTATCGGATTAATAATGAAATTGCGCAACGACTTTTGGAAGACATTTTGGATTTGTTCTTAATATAATCTTTTCTTTCTGAACTTGAAAGAAAGGTTCTTCCAAAGTTAATGCTTGAAGCTCACTGACAGGCCTAAGAGAGATGAGAGCAATTAAAACGGCTACTTTCCATGAAAGGAATTGTAGCGGGCAGGAGTTAAGTGGCTCAAATGGTGGAGCCACGAGTCTTGTGAGTACAATGTTTAGATTCCAAGATGGAGCTGGAGGAATCCTTGATGGAATTATTATTTTTAGTCATCCATAAATGCTTTGATAACTGGAATTCTAAACAACTAAATATGTTGTCTATTTTGCAGATATGCAGCTATGGCAGCTAAATGTAAACAAATAGGTGTGTAGGCTAAATTTGCCTTTTGTAAATGTAATAAATATTGTACAATGTCCTGTACTGTTGGTTGAAGAGGGTTAATGTTTTTTTGTTTGAGAGTAACAAACAAAACTTTTCCATTTTGCTGCATAGCACTGTCTAGTGGTAGGTTTGCATGCTTGTTTAAGGATATCCATACATTCCTGTGGTAAATGTAAATATTCACATTCTATGACTTCAGAAGCCATATCGCTAGGTTGAGTGATTAGGGATTTGGATGTCGTATCTGTCCCTGTTTTTGTGTCAGAAGATCTCGTCCGTTGGGAAGATTTTGATGAGGAACAACCGGGAATTCCTGAAGTGTTGTGTACCATGGTTGGCCACTAAGACCATGATGAGGGAAGATTGTTTTATCTTCTGTAATAGGAATGGTGAGAGTGGGAGAGGGGGAAAAGAGTAAGCAAATATCCCTGACCAACTCATCCATGGAGCATTGCCCTTGGAATGAGGGTGTGGGTATTGCAAACAAAGTTTTGGCATTTTTTGTTTTGATTTGTTGCAAACAGATCTATTTGAGGTGTTCCCCATTTTGTGAAGTATTCTTGAAGGACTTGTGGATGCAGTTCCCACTCGTATGTTTGTTGATGGATGCTGCTTAGCAGGTCTGCAAAGCGGTGGTCTGTCCCCGGGAAATATTGTGCTACTATGTGAATATGGTGACGAATCGCCCATTTCCATATTGTGTGTGCTGACAGTTGCGATTGTGAGCCCTCCACACACCTCGGTTTTTGAAGATAATACATGGCAGTCATGTTGTCTGTATGTATCAACACTGTTTTGTGTTGCAATTGTGAAAGGAATGCTTTCATTTTCCAAGAATATCACCTGCAGTTCGAGGTAATTGATATGAAGAGACCAATGAGCATCGTCACATATTTCCTGAACTGTTAGGTCGGGGAGATGAGCTCCCCAACCGTTGTTTGAGGCATCTGTTGAGAGAGTAATCTGAGGCACAGGGTCTACAATGGGCCGCCCCTTCATAAGGTTTGTGCTACTCCACCAATGAAGAGAGAGATAAGTATGGCAGTCCAACAACACTAGATCTTCCATTTGACCCTGTGTCTGAGAACACTGACGAGAGAGACACTGTTAAAGATGACACATATGAAGTCTGGCACGAGGTACTATGGCAATACAAGACGCCATCATTCTTAACAGTTTTATAACAGTTCTTACTGTGTATGTTTGGTTCTGTTTTAATGTTGGAATTAATGTCTGAAAAGCTTGGACTATGTTTTGGTTGGGAAAGGCTATTCCTAATTGTGTATTGAGGATAGCTCCTAGATATGGTTGTGTTTGAAGAGGTTGCAGATGAGATTTGATGTTGTTCATGGTGAATACTAGAGAATATAGGCGATGAATTGTAGTTTCAGTATATTTGACACTGTGGGAATGAATTGGCTTTGATGAGCCAATTATCTAAATAAGGGAAAACATGAATTTGTTTTCTTCGGAAATGTGCTGCAACCACTGAGAGGCATTTTGTGAATTCTCTGGGAGCAGTTGTGACTCCGAATGGTAATACTTTGAATTGGTAATGTTTTCCTGCTACTACAAATCTTAGGTATCTGAGGTGTGCAAGATGAATAGGAATGTGAAAATAAGCGTCCTTTAGATCTAAGGCTGCCATGAAGTCTCCTAGTTGTATTAGAGGAATAACATCCTGAAGAGTGACCATACAAAAATGTTCTGATAGGATGTAGTGGTTTAAGGGTCCGAGATCTGATATTGGTATGGGTGACTCATCTTTTTGGGGGATTTGAAAATACAGGGAGTAAACTCCTGTTCCTTGATATTGCAATGGTACTGGTTCTATAGCTCCTTTTGGAAGGGAATGTACTTCTTCTTTGAGAAGAGTTAGATGAGCTTGTGAGAGTCTGTGGGTACGAGGGGGTATATTTGGTGGAGTGGAAATGAGCTCCAGACAACCATTTTGGATAATTTGAAGTACCCCATTGATCTGTAGTAATCTGAGTCCATTGGTGGTAAAAAAAGATATAACCTTCCCCCTACAGTGGTGGTGTGTTTTAGTATTGTTTCTGGGAAGTCATTATTTAGAGACAGATGAGGAACCTCTAGATGTAAATGGTTTTCGTCTTTGTTTTTAATTGTTTCCTCTATTTGATCCTCTAAAGTAACCTCTGGTGTATTGAGAGGTGGGTTTAGTCTGATTTGTGGACTGTTCTTGAAACGCTGACCAAAATCCTATGATAAACCCTGCTCAACGAAAATTACTCCTATGTGTGCTGGTTTGTAAGGCTACCCATAGATCTGGCAGTTTGATCGTCCTTATTTAACTTTTCAAGTGTGGTATCCACTTGTGGACCAAATAAGTGTTCCTTATCAAAAGGGCATATTAAAAACAGCCTGCTGTACTTCCTGTTTAAAACCTGAAATTCTGAGCGATTCATGGCGCCTTATGAAGACACTTGTATTAATACTAAGTGCTGCTGTATCAGCAGCATCGTGCACATCGAATGGAGTTATTGGAGATTGTTTGTCCCTCATTTACAATCTCTTTCCCTCTTTTACGATGTTCTTCTGGTAGGTATTGAAAAAGTTCCTCCATTGCATCCCAGTGAGCTCTGTCATATCTCAAAAGTAAAGCCTGAGCATTAGCGATTTGCCAATGATTGGCTGCTTGAGCTGCCACTCTTTTCCCCGCAGCATCTAATTTTTTACTTTCCTTATCAGGAGGAAGTGTGTCTCCAGTTGACTGGCTTTTAGCTCTTTTTCATGCAGCAGACGCCACAATAAAGTCTGGAGGAATTTATGCTCTTATAGATAAAGGATCAGTGGGTGCAGGTACTTTTTATCAACTCTAGGAGTGATAACCTTTGCTCTAACAAGCTCTTTTAAATATTTCTTCTGCGTATCTGATCATTTCTGGAAGCATTGGAAGGAACTGACTTTCCTTATGTGTTGCGCCAAGGGTGTCAAATAAAAAAATCTTCCTCTATTGGATCAGTGTACATATTCACATTGTGATATGCTGCAGCCCTTGCTATAACCTGTTGGAATGTTGTGGAATCCTCAGGTGGTGAAGGTCTAGCTGGATAAAGATCCGGATCATTTGGTGTAATAGGATCCGCTTCGTACTCATCCAATGGGTCCTGTTCATCTAATGCATCCCCTACATCCTGAGACCCACTAGGTGGTGAACTAGGTGGTGTGACCCCTAAATGAGGGGGAGATGTGGGTGGAATATGTTGTGGAGAAGCAGGTAAAGGTGGAAATGTGTGAGTATGAAAAGAAGCCTTTTCTTTGGAGGTGCAGAGGAATAAAGACTTTCTTCAAAAGTTAATGTTCTCTTTATAGGTGGCGGAGGTGATGTTCTAATCCACCCCGTTCCTTGCTGAATTTGAAGTCGGCACTGCCTAGCGTCCATAACTTCCAAGATTGGTTCCACCTGTGATGTAGGGGATGGTATTGACTGTCCAGAGTCACTGAAAGTCTTTTGATGTTTTTTTCAATTCCAAAGGTTTTTTTGGATGGAATATTTTCGGTCCCCAAAAAGGTAGCTACCTGTTGTCTCTTTTTCAGTGCCAAAGTGGTCAGCACCATATAGTTTTTGTTTTGCCAGTGCCGAAATGGAGGTACTGGAGGTCGATGCTGAAGATTTATCTTTGGCTTTTTTCGGTGCCGAGCTGGTATGCGAGGCATCCAAATAAGTTTCTCGGCTCCGACCATGGCTGGAAGCAGTGGCGGACCGGTGACCTCTTTCGTGGTTGTTTTGTCCAATGGGAAAGGGGGCTTTTTACTTACAGTTTGTGTGGGGTGCAAGGGTTGACTCTCAATGTCCGACTGCACATCAGAGTCTGAATCCTGAACGGAGAAGGCCCCCTCTTGTTCCAAATCTTCTTGCGCGTGCTTGTCTCTGAAAATGTCTGGCGTATCCTCTGGCTGTCGAGGCGCCATTTCCATTTGACAAGCCCTTCGGTCTCTAAGCGTCTTCTTCGACCAAAAAGAAGGGCATAATTCACAGGTCTGGGGAAAGACAAATTACACACCTGGTGTTGGTCGGTGTGTGGAAACTTGGAATGGCATCGAGGGCAGTACGTTCCATCAGGGCTGCACTGTTCGATACCACGTGGCTGAGGTAGGCACAAGAGGGCCTTTCTGTTCCCAAAAGGCTTGAGAAAACTCGATTCTGAGTGTAGAAAAAGGAACTGAGAGTGTAATATTTAGGCATATGAGTTCGTAAACAATACTGCTGACGACAGAAAGATTTTAGACTGTTTGGAGCGGAGAACTTGGAGCGAGAGGAACACACATCCGAACCAGACAGTGGAGAAAAACAATATAACAAACAACTTGATGCCCATGCACAATATTACAGAGATAAGGAGTCACTGATCCCGTAACTCGAAAACTTTCTTCGAACTAAAACAAGTTGTACTACTCCGAACCCAACACTAGATGGCGAGCTTATGCACAGCATATGTATCTACAGCTACATATGCCATCAAACTGTTTGCTTATAAAGATGTCCTAACTTTCCAAAAGCAGTAACTTAGTTTTGCTAGCAACAGAGTACTGCACAGAGGAAGCCCTAGTGAGAGTAAACAGGGAAGAGAGGAAAGAAGTAGGAGGTACAGCTAGCTGAAGGGGTGAGATGTCGGCTTAGGCAATGGCTTTTCTTTAGGGAGACAGATGGGTGCTTTTCTGCATAAGATAATGCATACAATAAAAAGTAGGCTAGGTGTTGACCCATGTGCCTGGGTTTTCTAAACATCCTTTCAGAAACAGGCAACTCAGAGCCTACAGCATATTACTTAAATGTTTTACGTAATGGAAGGAGAAAGCACAAAAGATAGAGTTAGATAGGGCAGTGCTGAGACAAGTGGAGCATCAGTCTGCCTGCAAATCATGCCCAAATAGTAAATGGGTCAGAGCTCAATTTGCCAAGTAAAGTTACGCAACAACTGAGTAAGACCACAAACTATGCTTCAGGAACAGACACATGCAGCTAAGGTTCATTAAGACTGGATCTGGCTTGCTTACAGTTTAATTCTCAAAGTTACCAAAATCAGCAAATAAAAATCCATTGGGATGAAAGCTCAGAGAATAAGTATCTTCTCTGCCAAGAAAAAGCAGCACAATCAGGAAATCCTGACATTAGTGAAGACCACACTGAAGCATCTCACTGCAGGTAATTATTTTGGTTTCAGTAAGTGTTTGGGGATTCTCTTTGCCTGCACTGGCACACCTGCAGGCTTTGTATCACACAAAGTAAGACTAAAACCAACTTCTTTAGACATTCAACTTCCAGAGTTTAGAATGCATGTAGAAAACATGAGCTCTAGAGGTATAAAGTTTTTATTGAAGTGGAAACAGAGCTTGATTAATGAAGTAGGCTACAGGATCTGTGAGAGTCATCCTGGAGAAAGGCAGACCCAATACAATGTTGATCTTTGGAAGAAATTAGAAAATATTATTTTGTAAACTACTTATCAGGCTTAATACATAACATGGGATAGGCTCATGTAATGACTTAAATGTAATGAAAGCAACCTGATCATCTTTAAATCTGAGGAACTACAAGAAGAATTGCAAGCAGCCTACCTGTACGTGACGAGGCCCCAGTTCTCCATGGCTCCTTGTAAAATAAAATGCAAATTTTGTTAAGGAAACATACACAACATAAAAACATTAGCAAACATTACAAGTTCCAAAATTAAAATTACTTTACCAGCTGCAAAGTCTGCAATTGCAATCAGATCAATCTTAGGGAGTGGGTATGGGACATTGAAATAGTCCTTGTAGAAAGGCAATGTCTTGGCTGCAACCTGAGAAATAAAGACAGAAGAACTAGTCACATTATTCTGACTTGTGGACAGGTATTATAGAACTGGCATCAGATTCTAGTCTTCCTAATTTACGCCACCTTCATATACAAAAGACTTGGGGCATGGTCACAGGTTGAAATTTCGGATACATTATTGATTAATGGATACACGACAAACCAGAGGCACATTATAGTAACTTGAATCTCGTAACTCGTGCTCTAAAATAACCAGGCACAGTGTTGCCAAAGGCATTCCAGATGTTGCAGTGATGTTATAAATGGTGTCACAGAACAGGTCAAGGGTGATGTAATATGGGAGGCAATTAGCAGTGCATGGCGTAGGCCTGAACTATACTTAAGATAACTAGAGCTGGTAAATTTTGGTGGTTGTCTTTGTTTAAAAAGGTACGTTTTAACTGACGAGTTCTAACCACAGGAGTTTTTCCTCCCCCTTGGAGGGAAGTGACAGTAGTTCCCCTGAAAAAGAAACCTGACGGAGCAGTACATGATTTAAGTAATCTGCGGCCTATTTCTCTACTCCCTGTTCAAGATAAGATTTTTGAGACGCACATTAATAATGAATTAGCTAACTTTCTTCATAATTCGGGAGGCTTAGATCACTCCCAACATAGTTTTAGGAAAGCCCATAGTACTGAATCTGCACTCATTACCACTTCTGACACTATTCGTAGATTGATGGATGAGGGGCAAGGAGCCATATTAGTCCTATTGGACCTATCTGCTGTTTAGGACACCATCTCGCCTCAGATTATAGTATCTCGTCTCCATCAAGTAGGGATTAGAGATACGGCATTGAAGATTTTGGAATCTTTTTTGAGAGATAGACCTATTACGGTGAGTTGTGGAGATTTTAGGACACCAGCATATTATTTGCCATGCGGTGTCCCACAAGGCTCCTCACTGAGCCCCACCATATTCAATTTGTATGTCGCTCCTTTAGCCAGACTAATTTGTTCGTTTGGCTTCATGCCCACCTCCTATGCGGATGATACTCAACTGATCATTCCAGTTCCTAAAAATTGGGAGGAAGTGGCAGACCTCTTCAATAATTGTATACGAGAAGTCAACAGTTGGATGGGCCTGAATTGGCTAAAGTTAAATGGTGACAAAACTGAAATGTTGTGGTTCGGCGTCGGTAAGGAACTCACACTGGGGGCCTCTGGAGTGTGGCGGGCTTCCTGCCCCTATTACCGCCACCAGAAACTTGGGTGTTATTTTCGACAATTGTCTTTCCTTTAATTCCCAAGTGAACTCCATTACTAAATCTAGTTTTTGGATTTTGAAAACGTGAAAAAGATTTTTCCTTATTTACAGATGGAGTGGAGAATTACAGTCATTTGGGCATTAATAAATTCCAAATTAGATTACTGTAATGCCTTGTTGCTCAATCTGGACAATTATTTAGTTAAGAAGCTCCAGCTGATTCAAAACCCTGCTGCCCGCTTCATATTAGATCTCCCTTGTTCTGCTTCTGCTAGCAGTAGCCTGAAACAATTGCATTGGCTACCGGTCGCAAAGCGCATTATGTTTAAAACTCTATGTCTGACCTATAAGTCTGTGCATGGATGTGGATCGGAATATTTGTCCTCAAGGCTACATTGGTGTAGGCCGAGTCGGCAACTTAGATTAACAGGAGCCCACAGGATCCATATCCCTTGTGCTCGTAGAGCCAGATGGGGAGATAAGGCCTTTACGGTAGCTGCTGCCAAATACTGGAATTTACTCCCTCTGGCCATAAGGAAGGAACAAAAACTTTTTGACCTTCAGGGGGTTAGTAAAAACTTGGCTCTTTCCTCGCTAATTTTCTTCTTCCCTTGAGTTTTTTGGTTTTTCTGACACTTACCCTTCTTGTACTTAGCGATTCGATGCCACGGTCGTAATGCGCCTTATAAATACCAAATACAAATTTTAATATTACTATAACGTCCATTTAAACTTTTTTCAGTGAACTTGTTCGTTTTCTTAAATGTATTTATTATTAAAGTAAAATGTTACAATTCCTAACTATAACGTCACTTTAGCCTTTTGTGTTTTTCAACAAAATTGTATGTTTTTATTTTTTACGTAAAGTACGATGTTGATTGACATGTGGGTTGCACGCAGGGCCTGGACTAAACCCTGCTGGCACCCAATGCCCCAATGGCTGCCTGAAACCCACAGGTGCCCAACCCCACAGTGCACCTTGTGGGCTTGGGTGCAGAGCTGCATTCCACACATGCGCCCAACACCACATCTTTGGGCATGGCTATGTCATATAACATTACAAAGGGTTTAATTTTAAGTTAAGGCGGACCTTCGGGCTTTGTCAATAAAGGGTGCTACTTTAAGGCAGACCTATTTTATCAAAGGGTCAGACCATCAAAATATATGAAGGAGCAGGGCTATTTGCTTTTTTAGGGGGTCAACACATCAACATATATAAAGCACACCTAACAGCTTTGCCAAAAAGTCACCAATAACGAAAATCAAATGATCAAGTTGCCACATTGCAATGTTTAATAGCAGTGCCACAAAATATTTTTAATAAAACATTAAACATGTCTTTGTGGTCTAAAAATGTTAAAAAGAGACGAATTGCAACCACAGAAACAACAAGGGCTGCCTGTACTCCAGCTGAAGAGCACAGAGCTCGGAGTGCTTTAAAACAATACGATTAGTTCTCCTGAGGTCATAGATTCAATGACTCAGGAGACCCACTATATTTCATAGTACACCTTTTCCATGCACTAGTTATACGCTTCACTTACAGCATGTGAAATCATAGCATTCATAACATCTCAAATGGCATTTGTCACAAAGCAATGCATGGTAGAGTGGCAACCTATAATGACTTGTCTGGTTAGTGAGCTGAAAAGAGTGTGGATGGAGATGCGTTACTCCTAATAACCTGAACATTTGTGTAGTTTAAGTTAGGTTTGTATAGGGGAAAAAGTTTTCCTAACCATAACTAAGCTTTAACCTTTGTTTTTTCATTGAATTTCTATGGCTTATTTTTACATTTTAATTAAAATGTGTTTCAAATCAGTCCAGTGTTGAGGGGAGTGCTGTTGTGTGAAGTGTCATACAGTACAGTGGAGGAGAGTGCTATAATGTCTATTTTTGTACAGTGGACTGTTGTTGAGTGGAACAGAGTGGTGTGGCATATGGTGTAGCAAAGTTCTATTTAGTGTAGTGGCATGATTCTTCATATAGTAAATTATTGAAGAGGGGAGCGGACAGTTGCACAGTGGACTGGCGCACTGTAGAGTATTGTAGGGTCTCGTAGACTGGCAGACTGGAGCAGAGTTTTTAGAGTGGAGTATGGTGAAGTAGTGTTAGAGAGTGCAGTATTGTCAAGTGAAGTGATGCAGAGTACAGTGTTGCAGAGCGGCATACGGTATAGTACAGTGGAGATTACAGGTTTAGACTGGAGTAAAACATTGTAGAGTGGCAGAATAGAGGTGGACAGTGGAGTGTATGGGGATAGAGTGGACTACAGTGCCACTAAGTGTAATTGAGTTGTATAGAGTGGAGGATAGAGTGAAGGAAACTGTCTTACATTAGAGCAGCATGGAGTGGCGTACACTGTGGTGGCAGAGTGGAGTAGCATATAGTGGAGTGGAGTGACAGAGTGGAATTCTGTGGAGTGGTGTACATTGGAGTGGAGCAGCGTAGAGTCAAGTAAACTGTTATAAATTGGACTGGAGTCTCATACAGTGGAGTGCAATGCTGTGTTATACAGTGTTGGAATTCGTCAGGCTGGAGTAGAGTGCATGGGCATAGAGTTGAGTATAAATTTGGACAAGAGTGTACGAGGACAGTCTAGTCAAGTGTAGTAGAGTTTTGTAGAGAGGAGTTATATTAAGTGGAAAAGAGTAAATTGGAGTAGTGTAAATTGGAGGAGTGTATAGTGGAGTGACATAAGTGGAATAGCACAAAGGGGAGAGGCAGAGTGGAATACAGTAGAATAGTGGAGTGGAGCAGAGTGAATAGCATATAGTGGAGTAGAGTACAAAAGTGCAATGAAAAGCGTAGACTGGAGTTCCATACAGTGGCGGGCGTAGAATGTAATATTGTGTAATAGACTACAGTGGAGTGGTGTAGATTGGAGTGGCATGAAGTGGGGGTAGAGCGTAATGGCAAAGAGTGGTGTAGCATGCGGTGGATTGAACTCCAATGGGATATGTAGAATGGAGTGGCGTACAGTGGGGTGGGGTAGAGTGGAACACCATACAGTAGAGTGGCAAATATTGAAGCTGCATAGAGTGGAATAGCGTACATTGGAGTAGAGTAGACTGGAGCGGCAAAGTGCAGTGGCATTCAATGGACTAGCTTAGAATAGAGTGGGGTGGAATGTAGGGGCGTATACTGGAGTGGCGCAATGTGGAATAGTGTATAGTGGAGTTGGGTACAGTGGAGTGGTGTACAGTAATAGCACAAATTGGACGAGCATGCAGTAAAGTTGTGTACAGTGTAATAGCATACAGTGGAGTGTTGTGGAGTGGCATAGAATGTAACAGCGTATAGTGAAGTAGCGTGGAGTGGTGTAGACTAGACTGGCATACAGCAGAGTGGGGTAGAGTGTGATGGCATACAGTGGAGTGGCCTACATTACAGTTGCAACCAATGGAATAGCATAGAATGAAGTGATGCAGAGTTGAGCGCCATACACTGGAGTGATGTCGAGTGGAGTAGTATAAAATGGAGTGGAATAACGTACAGTGGAATGGCATCCAGTGGAATGGTGCAAAGTAAAATAAAGTCCGGTGGAGGGGTACAGGGGATTGTCATGCAGTATAATAGTGTAGTGTGGAGTCTCGGACAGTGGAGAGGAGTGGAGTGGCATACAGTGCAGTGGTGTGGCGTGGAGTGGTGTGGCATATACTAGCATAAAAGAGTAGAGTAGTATATAGTGCAGTGGTGTGGCATAGGGATATATGTGAAATTCACTAGCAATGCAGATTATGGTATGCCTTTTGTTTCTCCAGATTTACCAATCAATGTAGGACCAAGCACGGTGGCCTTGTGCTGTTTTGCAAATCTGAATAAACTTTTGCATTGCCCATTTGACATCATGCATGACTCAAGGGTACTGCAAAACAATAATACAGTTAGGCCTTATATTTTGGGCCATGTAGACTGTGGTAAATCTGTGGTGTACCGCTGTACATGGCAATGACAACAACCATATAATCGAATAACAGCTATTGGGTACAAGCTATTTTTAGAAAATGAAAAGGCAGTCAAATTGTTTTTACTACACTTCGGCTGTGTTAAGACACTAGATACAGGTAAGTAGTAGGTTTTATTGTAGCTGCCTACCTATTACCACTTTATTAAAGCGGTAATAGGCAGGGAAATTATTTCAATTAAATAATATATTTTTAAATAAGTTTACGGAGTACTGTGCTAGTACCTAATAAGTACCATAAATTTTTAGGAAATTCTGTTTTTAATAACATTTAAGTTGTGCGGTATTTGTACTGTATTGCTTTTTTTGTAGGTATTTCTGTGGTACTCTGTACGCTTTTATTTTTTTACCGAATTAAACATGTTAAAAATTGTAAATACATTGTACTACACTATGTTTGTGAAATATAGTATGTTAGTGTTTTAAGATATTTTTTATATACTGCAGTACTTCCTATGGAGTAGTGCAGTACTCCATAACATTTTGTTAACATTTATATAAACCTAGAATTATTTTTTCCTTTGCTAATGTGGTAATAGGTAAGGAAAAATATAAAAACCTATTACCTATATCCTAGGCCCTAAGCCAGAACACTGGCAAAGCAGCCTTAAAACAAGGCTGCCTTAAACTTTTGTAAAGGCAGTCATTATCCAAACAAATAACCTGTCATCACCATGTACTGCAGTAGCTTTGTGAAATTTCATGAAATTCTGCTAAAGTACTGTGATCATAGTTATCACCAAGTTTAAATACCTTATAACTTGAAAGCCAATTGCAATGGCTCTCATACTGGCTTGCAGGCCATAATTTGGAAGAGATAGGCTACACTGGGAACATGCTCCGACGGGGGCGTTTACATCAACTGTTGTGTCTAGGCCCGGCTGCATCCACCACAAACTCTAATCTCCTCTTGCGCATTGCCCTCGCATACTGGAAGATGGCAATATGCTACACAAACCTGCCTTATCCCTATGCATCAAATGTCCTGCTGCGCAGACTGCCGACGTCTATAGCCACTCTGTCAGCTCATATGTTAAGTTCTTGGGAGCCTGATGAACCACAAACAGGCTGTGACAGGTTGAAAGTGTGGCAATACGCCACAAAGAGTAGAGGTGACTTTGCAAAAGATCGATTTCTATGCAATGGGATGCCCTGATAGAAGCATTTTGTGCAGTAGATCAGAAGGAAGATGATGAGGCCTAGGGGGTCACATAGTTCCCCCTCCCCTCATGAAACAACCAGGCATAGTCCTACGACCTCGCTTTTTCACAACCACCTGAATAGTCCCTACTATTATCCCGAGGTTTAGTGGTCCCACGATTGTTTGCCAAATGTTGGATACCCCACAAGGACGCACACATACAAATGGAATACTCAGGTCACATCAACATGGCGCACTAGAGTCCTCCATACACACAGCATCACTATTGGACACCAGAGGAGATGCAGCAGAAGGGGGTGGGATGGGGATAGTCGTGTTTCATAGTTGTTAACATTGCATCTACGATTCCAAAATTGATAAACGAAAAAAACTACTTGTATGGCCGTGTATACTGCATGAAATGTAATAACATTTTACAACACTTAACTGTAAACATAGTTATGCAATATATTATTGCAATAAAGTTTGTGTTAAATAAAACTTGAAAAATATGCACTCTACTTATCTGCAGTACCCAAAAAGGATCATATGTGCACCGTAATGTATGACCCTGCCAAATGTAATGAAAATCTTTGCGGCAGTTTTCATGATATGTCAAATACAATCTATGGAAGACAGAGTGGCAATCTGAATATGATTTTTTTCTTTTTCTCTACTGTATTTGTTATTTTTTTTTTTATTGGTTTACATAATCATGTGACCATAAATGTATATTAGTTGTTCATGTAGTAATTCCAAAACTTTACATAGGAGGTCTAGTTTATTTTTTGGCCTTCCTTGGTATTTTTAGTAGTACTGTGGTACATAAGAAGCCCAAAGTGAATGAAAGCCAATCACTTTTGTTATAAAATATTAAGATTCTTGTTTTGTCCTTCGTGGCCATTGATCTTGTCCTTCATATATTTGGTTTTCTATGTCAACTTTCCATTGTTTTGCATGGAGTGCATTAGAAACATGGTGGGGCAGTTATTTTGTGAGCCAGAGACCATGCAAACGAAACTTGTGATGATTAAGATGTGTTCTATTTGTTATGTATTGGTTTATAGGTTTATATTAGCATGTGACCATAAATGGGCCTTTAAGTTGCTTATGTAGTAAATCTGAAACTTTACATATGCAGTCTGATTTATTTTTTGGGCATCTTTGCTACTTAAAGCAGTAGTGTGCTACATATGAAACAACATATATCACTAAGATTATTTGCCTTGTAATAACTTGACCTATTTGGCTGCCATTTAAAAAAGGATCATCTGCATACTATACTCTATATTACTGTCAATTTTTCTACAAATCCGTACTGGAGCTTTTGTGCTACTTCCGCCGCAGAAAGTCTAAATAAAACGCATTGTCAAAATCTGTTTTGGTTCCTTCCTTTTAACTTTGCACCCTCTTGATGACCCTCTGCAAAACGACTTTCCATCATCCCCCAATGTACAACGCAGAACAGCCCCGAAAGGTTTTGGCGAATGGCTGCAAAGTCATTGAGGGCCAAAAATCTGAGAAATCCATCTCTGCCAACTGGAAAAAAAATTCTCTCTCATTCTCTCTCTCTCTCATTCTCTCTCTCTCTCTCTCTCTCTCTCCAAATTACATAAATGTATTATTAAGGACAAAAAGCACTTTACTAAAAATAAGGCACTTTACCGAAAAGAAGTACTGTTGCGAATTATGTAAATATGTCATTAATGAGCTAAACTTGCGCAAACATATTATCAAAGATAAGCACTTTACTGAAAATAAGGCACCTTACCAAAAAGAAGTATTGAAATAAGTAACAAGCCAAAGTAAAATTGTGATGTCGTTATGAATTATGCAATCATGTCAGTAGTTAGTTTAATTTGTGTAACGTTTTACCAAAAGAAACACTGTATGGAAAAAAGGAGTATTGTACTAAGAAACATGTTAATTTAGGCTAAATTATGTACATGGCATTTTAAGTGGTCGTTGTATGTATATATACTTTTAGGGAAAAAGGTGTGGACAAAAAGGAGGATGTTCGTTTAAATTTGTGTTTTGCACTGTACTATGGGATGGCCCAGTCGCAGGCTTTTGCTTAAACGCGTAGGCCATTTTTCTCTGGTGATACCTCGCACTTTGATTGCTATGAAATAATAACCCCCTTGTAAAAGCAATCATCCGTACCAGATTTGTGCCATCTCCTGGAAATTCTCGAAGAATAAGCTACGGAATAGGGCTGGCTTCCTGGGAGAGGAAAATATATATATATATATATATATATATATATATATGAGCAAACCATCTTGTACTACCTGAGGAAGGCGGAAGCTGAAACGTTGTAGTAGAAATATATTTTTGTTCTTTAATGAGATCATCTGTTTGAGTCACTTCTTTCTTGGATATTACATTTTCTTGTGGCTCTTTGTATCCTTTGGGATCCAGATTTTTGCCCTGGCTGGCTGTTGTTTTCTTGTGATCCTGCATCTTCCAGTCTCTTATATATATATATATATATATATATACACACACACACACATACACACAGACACTTTTTCCCTTCATTTCTCAAAAAGTACTGAACGGATTTACATCTAATCATAATATGTTTTTGCAGCATCACTGTTCAATTTTCCTACATAAACCTGCATACATTTATGACCCACTGTGTGGGTTAAGGAACAACAGTTTCATGTTGCGATTTCTGCCCAGCAAAACATTAAGGATAATGGATAATGTGGTGCTGCACCTCTCTTCATGCTACAGTACCTGTATGCGCAGTAGTGCTGTACTGCTGTAATTTTACTATCATACAGCATAATCCGAAAATGTTACCGATGCTGCAGCCTACTGCTAGGCACAGACTGTGGCAGAACAGAGTTCAGAAATCTTTACGTCTTGCTACTTTAACAGGCCATGAAAACACCAGACTTGATAAGGGTGGACCATTAGCAAATGCCCAGCAATAAGAGTGCAAAGCTAAGGTAATAGGTAATCCCAAACCTTTGAAGGGACAGTTAAACATTTTTCCCCACTAACACTGCCGCTTCACCCAGTCAACCACCATTTCTTGCTTCTGAGGGCTAGGAGAACTTGATATCCATGGGACTATCAAGAACTAGATCCATCTTTCCCCTCCAACCCATTTGATTACCTCTGTTCAGCCCAAACTCTAGCATACTTAAAGGCTTGATCCTGTCACAATCCTTTTCAACACTTTCTGTAGACTGCTACTCTCCAGACATTACATTATTTTATATAACGATCTACAACTACTCGGATGGCACTCAAATCACACTAAATTGCAGAACTTTGACAACTGGTACTTAGAGGACAGCTGGCAAGTGACATTGCTATATTATGCTTGTGTTTAAACGCTCTGCCTATGCTAAGCATGGTACACTGCAGTATGACTCAAATCACTGCACAGTAGTGATTAATTGTTTGTGTGAAAACAAATATGGGTCCTTGCTTGTAAATGGAGCAGCTTCTCATGAATTTTATTTGTAAAGTACTGCACCTGTGAGGTGTGCACCAGGACCAACACAGTGCAATATAGAGGAGGCTACAATTATCCTAGTCATAAAAACACTTGATTAGCCCTAAGTGCATTTTTAGTGTGGTAAAACATTTTTTTGGCTAACTTAGTTGTTCATTGTCGTTTGTGCACCCCTGTTTGCCAATATAAACACAAGACTACAGGCCGCAGAATGCGAAGATGTGCGTTTTGATGCCAGGACTGCCTGCAAACATTCGATTTGACATGGCATATATTTAATGTAGCCCCCTCCTAAAATATACTTCCCAAATTACCAATAAGCATGCATAAAAAGGATGGGGGCAAACCCTGTAAAAATAATGTGAATGCATTAATAGTGCTCAGAAGTTTACATTAGTTCAACTAGCACTTACATGTCTGACCTACGCACAGAAGAAAAAGGCATGAGCTTTTAGGTCTGAGTTGACAGCACAGAAGAAGTGATGCGATCAACCTAAAAATAGCTTACAGAAATATTACAGAGGTGCTTTGGCTTTGCTCGCATGTTGCTAGCCAGGAGCACATGTTTTGATTAGGCAGACGTTGTGTGCTTCTATAGACAAAAGTGCTTACCATCTACGGAGCTGTGATTATTTTGTTTATTTATCCAGTTGCCTAAGGAAGCAGAAGTATGGATGCCTGCGCTTGAACTTTCATAACATTTAAATGCTATTAAAGTGTCTTCAATAACTTGATAATTTCAGTGTTTGGTTTTCTCTGGCAGCAGCACAATTGGGAGGAGGGCAGTCAGAAGGGATGCATCACAAGCCCAACACCCTCCCTTTCCATCATTACGTTTAGAGATCAGAGTGCAGTTTTGGGTTGAAGAGCAGTATCAGGTGCCCAAGGCGCTACACTAAACTTCATGGATTTTCAGCTATGCCTTGACAGTGCAACCGTTGAATTACATTATGTGATAAAACAGTTACAGAATACTACAGAAAGAGGGGCATCCGCTCCACCAACATGTTGGTTGCCTCCAGTACAGGATCTAATCAAGCAGAATAAAGGAGCTTCCACTAAAAAGACTATTCGTATTGGCTTCTGGTAAATATTATACTTAATAAAGCAGGAATGAGTTGCCTATGGTGGCAAGGCTATGATCGTGGCAATAGGTCTGTTCTGTTTATTATGAAATGTTATGATAAAGGCTTTAGGCCTGAATAAATTGTGAAAAAGCATATGTTAAAGTAAATAGGCATGTACGAGTGTATTGTTATTACTTTATATTAAAGCCTAAAGATAGTATTTTGTTTCACAGATAACCGTAGTAGGCTATGTATTTGGTGTTGATTAACTCTTGTCACAAACCTTGACTATAGAAGGTTTGTTCTGTGAGAATCTTTGCTAGGCCTTCTTAAGAGGGACAGTATTTTGCTTCGTCAATAGTAATTTTGTATACCTTTATAATTTTACGATTGTGTGTCTGATGGTTGTCTTGTGGGAAAGCTCATGGTCAAAACTGTAGGCCAGTGTTAGTTATGGTGACAAGCCATAGGCCTGATTGGTGCATTGGGAAACATTATGTCAGAAACCATAGGTCAGGTCTGCTTAGTATGTAATGTTATGACAAAGGAAGTTGGTCTACCTTTTTAACTGAGAAAGTTGTATGTTAAAACCACAGTAAGCCTTTAACAGTTGGTTATCTTTGCACTGTGTTAAAGGCTAATGGCAGGTATTTTGTTAAGTGTTAGCTCACAGATTAAGGCAGCAGGCAATGGTTTCAGCATTGAACAACACACACTGGTAAACTCTGGAGGTTTCTAATGCAATTATTCCCGATAGGCCCTACTGAAAGGGGCTGTATATTGTTTTACAAGTTGTATATTTGTAAACATATTTATTATTTTATAGCTGTGTGCATAATGATTGGCAGTTTATGTGAAATTGGATATGCTGGTATTGGGACCCAATGGTAAAGGATATAGGGCCAGATGTGTGAATCTGGCCCATTGCGATTCGGTAATTGCGATTTTTAAGAAATCGCAATTACCGACTCGCAAAGGGCCATGTATCACATTTGCGATTCGGTAATTGCGATTTCTTAAAAATCGCAAAAGCAATTACCGAATCGCAAATTGCGATACCGGCCCCATTCGCAGCTAAGGGCCTCTTAGCCCATAGCTGTGAATTTTTTGCATTTCCTAAATTGCGATTTCTGAAACAGAAATCGCAATTTGGGAAATGCAAAAGGCCAGGGTGCTGGGCGCCTAAGGCCCCCTCTCCTGCACCCCAAATTTTTTTTTTTTACCATGTAAAGTACACACATGCCAAAAGGGCATGTGTGCTTTACATGTGAAATTTAAAAATGCAGTTTTACTGCATTTTTAAATTTTGCACCAAGTTACCAACTGGTTGCAGACAATGGTATTTTGCATGTGCAAAATACCATTCTGCGAAAAATCGCAATTTGCGATTTTTTGCAGAATTGCCTTGCGACCTTGATTTTGCGAATCGCAAATTGCGATTCGCAAAATCCAGGTCGCAACGCAGAAAATCACAATTTTTGCGATTTTCATTTTGTGGTCTGCAAATGCCTTTGATGCATTGCAGACCATGATTTTGCACTCGCAAACGGACGATTTCGCAGTTTGCGATTGCAAAATCATTTGATACAACTGGCCCATAGACTTTTTAGGTTCATTGGGAAACATGATGCCAAATTTGATAGTTTTAATCTGTTTATTATACATTTTAACATAATCAGTAAGCCTTAGCTACTTATTTTGAAAATCCTGATATAAACAAAAGATGAAGTGTTATTACACTGTGCTAAAGCTTGTAGAAAGGTATTTTATTACATAGAATTTCACAGATTAACTGTAGTAAAAAGGATTTTGGTGTTGAGCCCCCCCAAACAAGCTGTGGGGATAGAAACTATGCACTGGAATAATGCTTTTTAGGCTCTTTAGGGAGAGATGTTTTTTGTCTTTGTGAACTGTAATTTGAGTTGGTTATGGTGACAAGCTAATGATAAGGCTATAGGCCTGATTATTCATTAGGAAAGGTTATGATGGAGGTAGTAGACCTGGCACAAAGTCAATAGGAATTCACAGGTTATTGTTATTCTGAATTAAAATCTACAGATAATGTTTTTGTTACATGGAATCTCACAGATTAGCTTTGTATACAAGGACTTTGGTGTTGGTTACCCCCTCTGACAAACAAGGGGCTGTCGTATAGGCTCCCTTTACAGTAACAAGACTGTTGGATTTGGGAGGCAGCACCACTGAGCGTGGGGGACAGAGTCTGATCCTGTGTCGTGCGACAGCTTTTCATCAGAGGTCTGTTGGTCTACTGAGAGTCCTCCCACATGGAGTGAGAGAAGGCATCAGGTGCCAGAAGAAACTGCAAAGGCGACGTGCAGCATACAATGGCAACAGGCTGGAATTCCCCTCTATCGTGTAAGGGGCAGTGCAGGTTTTTTTAATAAAACTCATTAACTTATCACAATCAGCCTTGAGTGAAGCACAGAATGAAACTGTTGTGCAGAGAAAAGAATAACAGAATTATGTGTGAAAGGACAGAGATAAAATAATAAAAACATGTCCACTTAAATAAAGCTTTAGCTTAAATATTAAGAAGAATTAAAATCCATGTATCGGAGTGAAAGGGCACAAGCTGCAGGCCTAGGCTAAAATAAAATGCCTGTGTAATAGCTACAATGTATAGAAGCTGTACACTATCTACATCCTTGGTAAGCCATGTTAGGAGAGTTAGTATTTTTCTTTGCCAATTGTAATTTTATATACATTTGTAATTTCATGACTGTATGCTGGATGGTTGCCTTGGGACAAAGCTTCATTAAACGGGAGAAGCAGTTCAGATGGGGTGACTCCCGGCTGTATCAGCTCCATCAAGACATAGTGGGCAGCTGAAGGTCTAGTACCGCCGCCTCCCTACTCACCACCATAGCAAACAAGGCTCCATCCTCAGTAGCCATAGTAGAAGAAAAAAGCAAGCCAGTATCCGGGGAGGTATCCAGTCCACTGGCATCCACCAGATTCTCACACCAGCTGTCCTTGGTGACATCTACGGGCTGGTATTCATCAGGGTCTAGTGGCCCCTCCCAATCATCTCAAAGTCCTAGCCCAAAGGAATAGGTCACAGGCTCCGGCCTGCATGGTCTGCCCCAAATCGAACAATGCCCACCTGGCTCCGTGTCAGAGTTGGGATGAGTATGGGGACTGCACTGCCATCAGTGATGTCGGCAGTGGAGCCCACACTGGGGAAAGGTCGAGATGGCTCAACCAGTGCTGCTCCAGATCTAGCCATGGATCCAAACTGCTCAACTGGCGAAGGGGACTAAACTGCCGGTGGAAGACCAGTAGGTGCCCTTCCTGAGCCCACGGGGCCAGAATGTGCTCCAGCACAGACAGTCTACCCAAATATGAGGTGAATGGCCTCATAAAATTCACGAAGTTGATTGGAGGTTTCTCCAGCTCCTGGAATCCCCGGGAGGTGCGGACATGGCTCAGGCACAGGCTCATCCAGGGAGCCAGGCCTTCAATGCTGATGCTCCCTCATCTCATGGGATGACTTCGATAGACAGAGCTGTTGTTAACTGGAGATGAATGGAAGTGTAGGTTAGGCCACCGTTGTTCAAGTGTGGAAAGAAGCAGACAATGTCCTAGCCACTTGCTTCCAAAGGGTCATGGATAAATCATTTCCATTTCCCTGCATGCGTCCTTAAGAAGGCAATTCTGTAGGAAGGGTTCAATAGCTAAACCCTAAGACCTCAGGATGTTGAGCAATTTGAGGTCAGGGTGGCCGATTTTTCCCTGGCTCTGAATGAGAAGGTCTGGGTTGATGGAAAGCCTCTTGTGCGGAACCACTGAGAGTTTGAGAAGGGGGGTGAACCAGGGCTGTCTGGACCATGTGGGAGCCACCAGGATAAGAGTGAGGGACGGCACCAAAACGTCTAAACCACCAACAGAAGTGGGAGAGGTGGAAAATCATAGGCAAATGTTTCTGACCAGTTCATCCATAGGCATTGACTGTGGGCGTTAGTACCTAAAGGCATAGTTTGGGCATTTTGCATTTTTGTCGGTGGCAAAGAGTTCTATATCAGGAAACCCCCACTGCCGGGAGTACTGGAGAATGACTTGCAGGTGGAGGTTCCACTCATGGACCTGCAGATGTATCCTATTGGGGAGGTCTGCAAAGTTGCTATCAACCCCCCAAAGGCACTCCCTCCAGTGGACTGACTCTGTGACCGAAAGACCACTGCCAAATGGTCAGAGCTTATGCCAAGAGAAGAGGAGAGAGTGCCATCTTGCTTTTTGTTGATAGTATATGGTGGTCATGTTGTCTGTAGAAAAGAGAATTAACTTGTCCACGATATGTCAATGGAAGGCTTTCAGTGGTAGGTGAAAGGCCAACAGTTCTACATAATTGATATGTAAACCCTAGTGACAGGGTGCCCACTGACCATGGACGGTGAGATCCTGTAAATCGGCCCCCCATCAGGGAAGCATCCGTTGTGATGGTGATCTGCAGAATGGGGTTGAGAAAGGACCACCCCTGCAACAGGTTCCTCGTGTTCCACTACTGCAGAGAGCAATAAGAGCCGCTCCCGGCTAACAATAGATTTTCCCAGTGACCCTACGCTTGACACCATTCTTGTGCTAAGCATTCTTGTAATGGGTGCATGTGTAACCTGGCGTCTAGGACTATGGCAATGCAGGAAGCCATTATTTCGAGGAGGCGCCTGAGTGTTCTGTTCGTGGCCCGGTAATCTGGCTGAAAAATAGGAAGCAACGCCTGGAAGGCTTGCACTCTTTCCGGACTGGGATAGGCCCTACCCACCAGTGAGCTGAGGACCTTCCCTAGATAGGGCTGAAACCGACGAGGTTGGAGGGACTTGGTGGCATTGATGGTAAACCCAAAGTATAGGGGGTTTATAGTGGCCTGAGTGTGTGTGAGAGATACTGTTGGAGAGTTACATTCTTAATCAGAAAGTCGTCCACATAAGGGAACACACAGATGCCCTTGCAGCATCCACTGCTAAACACTTTGAAAACCCTCTAGGGGGAGTTGGTGATGCCAAACAGCAGCTCTTTAAACTGATAATGTTTGTCATTTACCACAAACCGGCGGTAGCAACGGTGGACAGAGTAAATTGGCATGTGGAAATAGGAGTCCCGGGCAGGAATGAAGTTGTTTTCTTGAAGTAGCGGTATGACATCCTGTAGAGTGATCATGGTGAAATTAAATATTCTCACAGGATGTACTCGTTAAGAGGCCTAAGGTCTATGATAGGCCTGAGGGACCAGTCTTTCTTGGGAATGAGAGAGTAGAGGGAATACACCCCTGAGCCTTGTAGGTGTGATGGCACTGGCTTTATGGTGCACTTGAAAAGGAGAGCATCTACCTCTTCCTGAAATAGGTGTTAGTGTTGTGGGGAGATGTGTCTGCAGGCAGGATGTGGGGAGGAGTGGAAATGAGCTCCAAACAGAAACCATGGCGTATGATGTCTAGCACCCACTAGTCTGCTGCCATGTGGCGTAAAACGCTTGGAGTCAACCCCAGCAGGTGCCGTGTGATCAAGGGGAAGAAGGCGTGAAGTCGCTGCTTGGTGGCAACAGCTCTTTTTGGGGAACCAACCTTCCTATGGAGCTGTGCATTTGTAGGTACCATGAAATATGGAAGGAAGGACGCTCATTGCCTTGCTGGTATCGGTGTCCTTCTTGATCTTCTCCAGCATCTGATCAACCTGCAGTCAAAAGAGATGTTTTCCGTCAAAGGGCAGCTTGTGGAGATCCTGCTGAATGTCTGACTTGAAGCCTGAGACACAGAGCCAGGCATGCCCACGGATGAGGACGGTGGAATAATGCCACAGTGTCAGCAGCATCCAGAACACAGTTTATGGAGTGATAAGATGAGTGATAAGAGTTTACCTTCCAGAATACTCGACCTCTTTAGCGGTACTCATCCGGGAGGTGCTGGAGGAGCCTCTTCATTCCATCCCAGTGTACCCTGCCATACCTGGAAAGTAATCAAATTGACTTAGCAATTAGCAATGCGCCAGTGGGTGGCGGATTAAGCAGCAATGTGTTTGCCAGCAGCATCAATCTTCTTACTTTCCTCATCCATCTCTGGTACCCTTTGCACTGGCCTGTTCGAAGGCGGTGTGGACTTGGAGAAGTTAAACTTTAATGTAAACAGAGTCTGATGGAGAGGTCTTATAGTTTTTGTCCACCCTATCTATGAGTGACCACCAGGGGTTTAACTGGCTCCTTGAAAATACCAGGAGCCGGTCAGAGCATCCCCTTCAGCATTAGGAAGTACTGCATAAACGCTGAGCATATGAACGGGTTTCCAGAAAATTCTCTAGGATGGCATTCTTATGCATTTCCACCTTGTGGAAAGAGGCCACCCTGCTGAGGACCTTGTGGTAGTAGGTGGTGTCATCTGGCGGGGAGGCATGGGCAGGATAAAGGTTGGGGTCCGTGTCCCCCTGAGGATCTATATTAATCATCCCAGGGATAATCCAACAAATACAGACGATGGGGGCCCCCTGGATACCCTGGACTATGCCCCCAAAACCCTTGGTGTAGTAACCCTTGAGGAGACAGGGAGGGGGAACCAGCAGGTAGGTGGAAGAAGGGAGGTGGGCGAATCAGTGGTGGAGGACTGGTTGCCTTGTGTTTCCTCTTGCTCTTTGGCTGTGGCAGCAGATCGAACGCTTACTCAAATTGTGTTTGTGCTGGTAGCCATCCTTGGTAGGTGCCGCTGTCTGGGTGAGGATGTGTCCAGAGATCCTGCTAAAGCAAACCGGAAGAAAGAACTGAGGCTGATAGGTAAGTGCTTGTACAAGGCAATGTGGGTAGGAGTGCATCTCTGTACCTTAAAGGCACAGGCTCTTTTTATCTTCTTTTAATATAAGGGATGCATTTTAAGTTTCATGCACACAATATTAAAAGGAATGTTTAAATGACAGATGATGTAATTTTTAGAAAGTTAACTGCCACATTTTAACATTATGAGCATTTGGGAAGAAAACAACACCTTTGACGGACATATTTCTCTTTCAATAAATTAATGGATTAATGGCATTCTACAATGTGGAACCCATGGAACACTACTATACAATAAAGGTGTTGCAGAGTCCGCACAGGCAGGAGAAAATTATTCTGCATTTATGACAGTCAATGAAGATCCTACAATGCAGAATATTAGTTATCTGTATTAAAGGCTAGCTAGGCATGAAATGTCACAAATTATCTTTATAGGTAAAGATTTTATGTTAGTTACCACCTTAAGCAAACTCGAGGAGGATCATGTGCCACCTTGAAGGTATGGGTGGGTAACCATAGGTGTTGAGCTAGGCCTCAACATTCCCCTTAATATTTTCAGCACAGAAAGATAAACATCAATTTCAGCAAAGGGTGGAATGAGAACGCAAAACATTACAAGATGTATTTTGCAAAGAAAAGGTTAACAATGAAGGAGGAATTTGAGCTGATAGGACAGGAATGTTCAAGTACAACACAGTCCAAAACCCTTGGGTTACAGAGAGGAAGTAACATGGGATCTTGCCACTATTGAATAATACCTTCTGAATTATAAGACAAGAAACATTACATGAAACACATATCAGATCTAAACATATGAACCCAAAAAGAGAAACTTGTTAGGCGTTCTAGCCTACCCAGGTGGATAAATGTGTTGGAAGGGATGTGGGAAAATTGAAACACTGACAGACCTATTAAGGGCTTGAACACAGTTGGGACCATTTTGGTAGGAGATAATCACTACCACAGAAAAAATATCAAGCACCTGCTAGACGGACAGTCCAGAAGTGATACTACTTGGCAATTCATCTGAAGATATTCACTCATTACAAACCTTTAAAGGCAAAATCATCTCTCATATGCTATTAGCAGTAAAAACAATCCATTTAAGTCTTTGGTTAAAAAGGGCAACACCAAGAGAAACAAGATATAGAAACAACGACTAAACTCCACAAGGGAAACGCTTTTGTAAGAAGGGAGTACACTGTTGTGCTTCTTAAGCAGAAACTTTTTAAAATACATTTTTATTGATGTATATGTTACAACAGTAACCATACACAAATTGTGGCAGATGGGCATGGTTAAAAGCAAGTGTATAACCCTCTCAAGTGCATATTAATTATTTGTCGTCCATGCAAGTCTATACCTCTCCTCCATTGTCTCCTCCCTACCCTCCCATGGGAGATCAAGAGTTGAGCAGAAACTTTAAAGAATGATGTCCCACTACAAAGCCTGATCACATAACCATATTTACTAACATCCTGAACTATAATCATCTTCGAGGTCCCTGATAACATTCTGGTACTGAATAGAGAAGCACACCAGAAGGAAATTCCACAAGCCGGACACAGGTTTTTCGATGATCAACTGCCTATGAAAAGTCACCGCACATTAGGCAGTATTTTAAGTTGAAAGTGAAAGGCTTTTTTGATAGTAGTGCTTACAATTAAAAAAAAAAAAAAAACTGACTAGAAGGCAACCCTTTGCAAAATCGAAGACAGCTAAAAAGAATGGAAGGCCAAAAAAAGATGTGAGGGGTAATCTTCCTACACCATATCATTGGACGAAAAAAAAAAAAGAAAAAAAACCTGGATAGGATGGTTGGTGATGCAGAGAGAAGTGTGGATTCTGGGTATGAGTAGCGAGCGCTTGAGCTGAGCTGTGAGTGAGGAAAAAAAATGTAAAGTAACACTCTTTTCAAAAGTAACTTAGTTAACACTAATTCTGGCAGAAACTACCTAACCACTGGTTTCTCATCTTTCCAATATCCCAAGACGACAGAATGGATCTGGATGATTTTTCAGCATAATTCCCATGCTCAGGGAAGTTGCTGGCTACATGCGGTTCCAACGTGACCCCCCCCCTCCCCCCCCCCTCCCCCCCAAACCTCCAATCTGCTCTATCGGATGCAGAGCCCAAAGCCAATGATGTGTGCCAGTATGCAGATCTTTAGTTTGGGACCTTCTTGGATGAACACGAGACCATTCCACAGTTCATTCAGTGAGGTGAGAAAGTGGTGAGGAATCGGAGGTTAGTAGCTCAAACCAAAAACTCTGCAGGACCTAATGGCTTAAGTGTCAGAACTGGATGTCAAGACAGTAGTGCTTCGTGAACATGTACACTGATGCCCACATTACAGTCCGACAAATAACAAGGACTGGCACTCTGCATGCCAAAGCAGTGGTACCAGCCTTAGCCCTAGTGGAATGGGTCCCAGAGTACTTCTGGAGGTTGTGCAGCAAAAATATGGAGGACTTTCTCCTCCTCCTTTGAGGGGTAAGGTGGAGCAAATAAAGTTGGGATTGTGATGAACTGTTCGATGTGAAAGGGAGGAGTCAGTCTCTGGTAGAAGGTAGCTCTAGTCCTCAGCACCAGTTTGTCAATAAAGAAGGTGGTGTAGGGCATTTGGACTGATAGAGCTTGAAGTTCACTTGTGATGAACTGTAGTTATCAAGGAACAGTCTTCAGAGTCAAGAACTGCAGAGGACAGCTGTGCATCAGCTCAAAAGGGGTGTACATAAGAAAAATAAGGAATAATTAAGATCCCACTATGCCATCAGGAAGAAAATAGGAGTAAATATATGAATTAGTGCTTAAAGAAATCAGATCACAAAAGGTGATTTGAACCTTGGCGGCTGATTCAGAAAAAGCAAAAAGGCTGGAAGGGCTCCAAATACCCTGAACCAGCACCGCTTTTTAGCACTTGTTGGGCCAAAGACAAAACAATTAACTATACATTTGACAGTTTGGCCTACAATGGGTCAGTATCACTGGTGACACGGCAAGCCACAAACTTATCCCAGCTTCCTGCATAAACCGGCTTTGTTGAAGGGCACCTGGGTACAAAGTGACATCCACTGCTCCAGGAGGGAGATTGTGTTGCTGCCATTCAGACTTCACACATGGAGGTGTGGACTGAACAGGCCCAAATGCAAGATCTTATGCTGCTGTGACAGAAGATCCTCCCAAAACAGCAGTCTCATCGGAGGACAAATACTCATGCTCAGAAGTTTAGAGTACCAAGATCTCCAGGCATAAGGAAGACTTGGGCCCGGTCATCCCTTATCTTCTTCCTATCCCTATCTGGATAGGAGATCTAGCAGCAGGAAGGCATACCAGAGTCCTGTGCTCTACTCTAGGTGAATGTCTCAGAAGGTGAGCCTTCTTGAGAACTTCAGGAAGCAATAGTGTTTACATTGTGTGTTCTTGTGGTGGTGAAGAGATTGAGCCAGGGTTCTTCCCAAATCTGCAAGACGCCCTGCACCACAAATGTGTGTAACTGCTATTCGTGATCCTCTAGATGCAGCCAGCTGAGTTAATCTGCCATGGTGTTTAAAGACCACACCAGGTGGTGCATGATCAGGGAAATGTCCTGATGATTCAGCCAAATCAAGATGCACAGGCCCTTCTGACACAGAGCCCAAGAAAGCACTCAGCCCTGTTTGTTACAATACCACACAGGTGTGGTGAGGTTTAGGAGGACCTGAACCACCTTCCCCTTGACGGACGGCAGGAAGGCTTTCAACACAAATTGAAAGGCCCACAACTTGAACAGGTGGAGAAGGATCCCTGCCAGAAACAGGAGTCCGCTTATCACCACCTATCTGAGTTGACTTCCCCAACCCAACAAAGATGCATCTGTCACCAACGTGATCTATAGATGGGATAGGGGAAGGGGGTCTGCTGCTGGTCCAACTGCACTAGAGCAACCACTACTGCAGATCTTTTGCAGTTTCCTCAGAAGGACAGAATGACAGTTTCTCTTTGTGCCAGGCCCACTGCGACTTCAAATCCCACTGAAGAGCCTGCATATGGGCTGGCTTTGTTGATGAGCACGATGCAGGAGACTAATAGAACAAGAAGCCTCAAAGTCGCCTCCCTGAGACCCAGGTCAGAGGCTGAAATATCAGAATCATAGCCCGAATGTCCTGCACTGGAGGGAAGGCCTGATAACTTCAGAATGTCTCAGATGAAAGTCTCTAGGATGGAGTTTGGAGAAAGGTGTGAGTTTGGCAAGTCAAGATTGAACATCAACTATGTCAGAAGGTTCGCTGTCATCTGGAATGGGTCCACAACTGACTGTGGTAAGCCAGCCTTCAATAGGCAGTCGTTGAGGTATGGGGGGGGGGGAAGACAGTACACTGCAATCGCTTTCATCACCTTTGTTAACACCAGAGGGGCACTGGGTAAGGCCTAAGGGGAGTACAGCAAACTGAATATGCTCCTAGCTCACCTTGAACACCAAGTAGTACATGTGGGCCTGCAGTATAGGAACTTGAAAGCAGGTGTCCTGTAGGCCCAAAGCCATCCTGGCTTCTGGATCTAAGGCAGCCAGAACATGGGCCAGAATAAGCTTCTAGAACTTGTCCTTCCACAGGAAGAAATTGAGAGGTCAGAGATCTAAGATAGTGCAAAGGCTTCTGCTTTTTTTCAGAACTAGAAAATAACAGGTCCACATTAAGCATTGCCTAATTATATGGCTCTCATATTCTGTCTTACCAATGACAATCTTGGTTCTGGGAGGTTCAGTTGATGCTTTGTCACTTTGTGACACTTTTTCAGGGACTATATTCTTTTTGTTTCGCAATAGGTCTTTCACCACTGAGCTTTCACTCTTGCTGATGCCATCTGACCTAATTTGCTGTGTTGTGTTTCAGGCACATATTTGTGTTGCTGCTCTTTGCACAGTGTTGCCGTGAGGTTATTTTAGCAGCATGGGCACGTTATTTTAGCCATAGGCCTGCAGCTTGTGCCTTTTAGCCTAGAAAACAATTAATTTAATTATTGTAGCAGAAGCACCATTTTGTGGTGATGTTTTCATTCTTTTATCTGTTATCTGCTCTGCTTAGAAATTGTCTGCATTTTTTAGCACAACTTTTTCGCTCTGTGCTTTGCTCAAGGCTGTACACGAAAATGTTGTTGGTACAAAGTAGAACATCATGTTGCACGTCATTTCATGGAAACATACGTCTTTTTAACCAAAGGGCAACTTTCTTAGAACACCAGATGTTTTATTATTAGAAAAACCTCTCTGCCCCCTATATGTCAGAGGGAAATTCCAGCCAGAAGTTGCCATTGCCTGCTGTTTGTTTCATGGCAGCTGTCTGCTGAGAACAGACCTCTTTTCTGCCTTCATGGGATTAGACTCTTCGTAGACCATCAGCCCTCTTCGCTACTACCATATTCATGTATGCAGGATGGTGTCTTCCCAGGGGTCCTGAAGGGTGGATAGGGCTAACACTGCTGTGCTCTATTAAAGAACTTTAGTGGTATAGGTAGGAGTTTTAAAACCTAGCATTGTGACACTATGGTGGGACTTTTCTTATGCTTCACTTTTTGTCACCACTCCGCTATTATCATGTTTCATTATCCTTACTATTGCAGAGCATGCCTTTTTATCTAGAATGCAGCTGATTCAATAAAATTTATTGAACCAATTCCTGCTTCTATTTGTGTTTGCATGTGTGAGACGAATGTAACTGGGAGAAAAGGGTAAGATCTCTTCTACCATGAATTTCCCTGAGAAATCAGAATGTCATCCGCACGGCTGCTACAAATCACCTATACGTTTGGGTACTGGTGAGGTACTGCTAGGATAGCGGGAAGGGTTAGGCCGACAGTTGTCACATTGTCTGGAACTGGACTCAGTTCCTCACAATCCGGTGGTGCTGCCGCCCAAATTCAGCAGTCTCAATGGTATAATGAGAGCCAACACAACAGTGTTATAGCATGGTCTCTAAGTTTATTCCCAAGCACTTCAATGATCTCAACAATTGTTGGTTTCTTGTTTGTAATGGGTTACCTACTCATTGCAAGTAAGGGGTCCCCAGTCCAGCTTTTCTATGGCAGCATGGACAAACAATGCGATTGTCACCTAATATGCCTGTCTGCCCTGATCACCAAGACTGCCTTCCGTCCAGCGAAGCTTGGTGAGATTATCTAGGCCTTCCCTCCCCCACCCTGGTTTGGAATTATTGTCTCTGCTGAATGGTAAATCTCCACACCTCTGATATGATTAGCAGGAAGGTGGTTCATTAAGTATTTGATTAATTCCCTGTTTAGACTAGGGGTGTGTCTGAATGTTGTTGTGGTGGGCTTTATACCTGCTAACCTAGGGCTGAGGTATCATCTCTGGGTGTGGTCAATGAGGCTTCCTCTGAGCACCTCACCTTCATGGGCCTCTGGTGCCTGTTGACCTTTTTACTTACTAGTGGTCTTCCAGGATCATCTTTTGGAGTCTGGTTTTACTGTCAACCAAGCCGCCTTTGGATCACTTCTTCCTCAGCATGTTGCACAGAAACCTCTCTGGGCACTTTTCTTGAGCCTTGACTGTCAAACCTCTCCCAGTTCACCAGTCTAAACTCACCATTGTGGTGAGCAGCTCCCAAACTGGCTGGTAAGCTGTGGCATGCACTTGACGTCACAGAGAGCCAATCCCGCCTCCAAAGTCTTCCCCTAGCAGGTCCATTCGTGTTCAGGTCTCTCAGTCAGATTTCGGTGGTTTCACACTAGGAGGCGTCTCCATAAGAGGTCTTCAATAATGAAAATGTCACTTACCCAGTGTACATCTGTTCGTGGCATCAGTCGCAGTAGATTCGCATGTTCTGCAATAGCTCGCCATCTGGTGTTGGGCCGGAGTGTTACAAGTTGTTTTTCTTCGAAGAAGTCTTTCGAATCACGGGACCGAGTGACTCCTCCTTTTGTCTCCATTGCGCATGGGCGTCGACTCCATCTTCGATTGTTTTTCCCCGCAGAGGGTGAGGTAGGAGTTGAATTGTAGTAATAGTGCCCATGCAATGGAGTGACTAAGTATGCACCTATTTAAGGTTGAGATGATACATATATAAATAATTGAAGGTAACTTCCAAACTGCTACAGGCTTCCGGGGAGGCGGGTGGGCACATGCGAATCTACTGCGACTGATGCCACGAACAGATGTACACTGGGTAAGTGACATTTTCAGTTCGATGGCATCTGTCGCTGTAGATACGCATGTTCTACATAGACTAGTAAGCAGTTATTTCCCCAAAAGCGGTGGATCAGCCTGTAGGAGTGGAAGTAGTCTGAAATAATGTCCTTAATACGGCTTGACCTACTGTGGCTTGTTGTGCGGATAACACGTCTACACAGTAGTGCTTGGTGAATGTGTGAGGCGTAGACCATGTGGCTGCCTTACATATTTCTTGCATTGGGATGTTTCCTAGAAAGGCCATGGTAGCACCTTTCTTTCTGGTTGAGTGTGCCCTTGGTGTAATGGGCAGCTGTCGTTTAGCTTTAAGGTAGCAGATTTGGATGCATTTAACTATCCATCTGGCTATACCTTGTTTTGAAATTGGGTTTCCTGCATGAGGTTTTTGAAATGCAATAAAGAGTTGTTTAGTCTTTCTGATGTTTTTTGTTCTGTCAATGTAATACATCAATGCTCTTTTGACATCTAATGTATGTAGTGCCCTTTCAGCTACGGTATCTGGCTGTGGAAAGAACACTGGAAGTTCCACTGTTTGATTTAGATGGAACGGTGAAATAACCTTTGGCAAAAATTTAGGATTGGTCCTTAGGACGACTTTATTTTTGTGTAGTTGTATAAAAGGTTCCTGTATAGTAAACGCCTGAATCTCGCTTACTCTTCTCAGGGAAGTAATGGCGATGAGAAATGCCACCTTCCAGGTTAGGAACTGTATGTCGCAGGAGTGCATGGGTTCAAAAGGTGGACCCATAAGTCTAGTTAGGACAACATTTAGGTTCCATGAAGGAACAGGTAGTGTTCTTGGTGGTATAATTCTCCTAAGGCCCTCCATGAATGCTTTAATGACTGGTATTTTATATAGGGAAGTTGAATAGGTAGTCTGCAGGTATGCAGATATTGCTGCAAGGTGAATCTTAATGGAAGAGAAAGCTAGGTTAGATTTTTGTAAGTGAAGCAAGTAACCCACTACATGTTCTGGAGTTGTGTGTAATGGTTGTATTTGATTAATATGGCAGTAGCAAACAAACCTCTTCCATTTACTTGCATAGCAGTGCCTGGTGGATGGCCTTCTTGCTTGTTTTATGACTTCCATACATTCTTGGGTAAGTTGTAAGTGCCCGAATTCTAGGATTTCAGGAGCCAGATTGCTAGATTCAGCGATGCTGGATCTGGGTGTCTGATCTTTTGGTTGTGCTGTGTCAACAGATCTGGCCTGTTGGGCAATTTGATGCAGGGTACCACTGATAGGTCTAGTAGCGTTGTGTACCAGGGTTGCCTTGCCCAAGTTGGTGCTATCAATATGAGTTTGAGTTTGCTTTGACTGAGTTTGTTTACCAGGTAAGGAAGGAGAGGGAGAGGAGGAAAAGCGTAAGCAAATATCCCTGACCAGTTCATCCATAGGGCATTGCCTTGGGATTGTTTGTGTGGGTATCTGGATGCGAAGTTTTGGCATTTTGCGTTCTCCCTTGTCGCAAACAAGTCTATCTGAGGTGTTCCCCAGAGTTTGAAATAAGTGTTCAGAATTTGGGGGTGAATTTCCCATTCGTGGACCTGTTGGTGATCTCGAGAGAGATTGTCTGCGAGTTGATTTTGTATCCCTGGTATAAACTGTGCAATTAGGCGAATTTGGTTGTGAATTGCCCAATGCCAAATTTTTTGTGCTAGCAGGCTTAACTGCGTGGAGTGCGTCCCCCCCTGCTTGTTTAGATAATACATTGTTGTCATGTTGTCTGTTTTGACGAGAATGTATTTGTGAACTATTATTGGTTGGAAAGCCTTTAGTGCTTGAAAAACTGCTAGAAGTTCTAGGTGATTGATATGCAGTTTTGTTTGATGTACGTTCCATTGTCCTTGTATGCTGTGTTGATCGAGGTGTGCTCCCCACCCTGTCATGGAAGCATCTGTTGTTATTACGTATTGTGGCACTGGGTCTTGGAAAGGCCGCCCCTTGTTTAAATTTATGTTGTTCCACCACAGAAGTGAGAGGTAAGTTTGGCGGTCTATTAACACCAGATCTAAAAGGTGACCCTGTGCTTGAGACCACTGTGATGCTAGGCATTGTTGTAAGGGCCTCATGTGCAGTCTTGCGTTTGGGACAATGGCTATGCATGATGACATCATGCCTAGGAGTTGTAATACCATCTTTGCCTGTATCTTTTGTGTTGGATACATGCGTTGTATGATGGTGTTGAAATTTTGAATTCTTTGTGGACTTGGAGTGGCTACTCCTTTTGATGTGTTTATTATGGCTCCCAGGTATTGTTGTACCTTGCGTGGCAGAATTTTGGATTTTGTGAAATTGACGGTGAACCCTAGTTTGAAGAGGGTTTGTATGATCTGATTTGTGTGATTTGAGCACTGTTTGAACGAATGGGCCTTGATTAGCCAGTCGTCCAAATATGGGAACACATGTATTTGCTGCCTTCTTATGTGTGCAGCGACTACCGCTAGACATTTGGTAAAGACTCTTGGTGCGGTTGTTAATCCGAAAGGCAGTACCTTGAATTGGTAATGTATTCCTTTGAATACAAACCTTAGGTATTTCCTGTGCGATGGGTGTATTGGTATATGGAAATAAGCATCCTTGAGGTCTAAAGTTGCCATGTAGTCGTGTAGTTTTAGCAATGGCAATACTTCTTGTAGTGTGACCATGTGGAAGTGGTCTGATTTGATGAAAGTGTTCACTACTCTGAGGTCTAGGATTGGTCTCAGTGTTTTGTCCTTCTTTGGTATCAGAAAGTACAGTGAGTAAACTCCTGTGTTTATTTGTGTGTTTGGCACTAATTCGATTGCATTCTTTTGCAATAGTGCCTGCACTTCTATCTCCAGGAGATTGGAATGGTGTGTTGTTAAATTCTGTGCTTTTGGTGGTATGTTTGGAGGGAATTGTAGAAATTCTATGCAATAACCATGTTGGATAATTGCTAGAACCCAAGTGTCTGTAGTGATTTCCTCCCATGCTTTGTAATAATGGCCTATTCTTCCCCCCACTGGTGTTGTGTGGAGGGGGTGAGTGACCTGTGAGTCACTGTTTAGTAGTAGGGGCTTTGGGGCTTTGAAATCTTCCTCTATTTCTAGGGAATTGCCCTCCTCTATATTGTCCCCGAAAACCTCCTCTATACTGTCCCTGGTAACTGGACGGTGTGGCTTGTGAGGTGCTGGCTTGTGTGCTTTGACCTCGAAACCCCCCTCGAAAGGGCGTTTTACGGAATGTGCTGTAATTCCCTCTGCTCTGCGGGGAGTAGAGTGCGCCCATGGCTTTGGCAGTGTCCGTATCTTTTTTGAGTTTCTCAATCGCTGTGTCCACTTCTGGACCGAACAGTTCTTTTTCATTAAAAGGCATATTGAGAACTGCTTGTTGAATCTCTGGTTTAAATCCAGACGTTCGGAGCCATGCATGCCTTCTGATAGTTACAGATGTATTAATTGTCCGTGCAGCTGTATCTGCAGCGTCCATGGAGGAGCGGATCTGGTTGTTGGAAATGGTCTGTCCCTCCTCAACCACTTGTTTTGCCCTATTTTGTAAGTCCTTGGGCAGATGTTCAATGAGATGTTGCATCTCGTCCCAGTGGGCTCTGTCATAGCGCGCAAGTAGTGCCTGGGAGTTCGCGATGCGCCACTGGTTTGCAGCTTGTGCTGCGACTCTTTTACCAGCTGCATCGAACTTGCGGCTTTCTTTATCTGGGGGTGGTGCATCTCCAGATGTGTGAGAGTTGGCCCTTTTCCTAGCTGCTCCTACAACGACAGAGTCTGGTGGCAGCTGTGTAGTGATGAAAGCCGGGTCTGTAGGAGGCGCCTTATACTTTTTTTCCACCCTTGGTGTGATTGCCCTACTTTTGACCGGCTCCTTAAAGATGTCTTTTGCGTGCCGGAGCATACCAGGGAGCATAGGCAGGCTTTGGTAGGAGCTGTGGGTGGAGGAGAGGGTGTTGAATAAGAAATCATCCTCGACCTGTTCTGAGTGGAGGCTTACGTTGTGAAATTGTGCTGCTCTAGCCACCACTTGAGAATACGCGGTGCTGTCTTCTGGTGGAGATGGCTTTGTAGGGTATGCCTCCGGACTGTTATCTGACACTGGGGCGTCGTATAGGTCCCATGCGTCCTGATCTTGGTCACCCTGGCTCATGGTGGTGTGAGCTGGGGAGTGTGATGGAGTTTGTGCTGGTGAGACGTTAATCACAGGCGGAGGAGAGGGTGGTGGGGTAACTCTTTTCACCACTTTTGGTTGTGGTGTCTGTTCCGTCTGGAACTCCAACCTTCTCTTTCTCCTAATGGGGGGAAGGGTGCTTATTTTTCCTGTCCCCTGCTGTATGAAGATACGCTTTTGCGTATGGTCCACATCAGTTGCTTGCAGCTCTTCCTCAAACCTATGCTTCTGCATTTGGGAGGTTAGCGAGTGCTCTTCTGTATAAGAGCCTGAAGCTGGGTCGCTTGCAGTTTGTTTCGGCATCGAAACCCTGTCTGCGTGTTTTTTCGGCTCCGAGGTGACTCTTTTCTTTTTCGGGGCCGAAACCTCTCGGCGTCGATCTGTTTCGGTGCCGCTGTCTCGGCGTCGAGCCGTGTCGGCACCGGCATCTCGGTGTCGAGGCTTGTCTCCAGCACTTTCTCGGTCCCGAGATGGCTGCGTGCCGGTGTCTCGACCGGAGTCGGACGATCTCGGCACTGTTTGGGCCTTTTTCGGTGCCGACGGGCGGTCACCGAATTTATGGGTGGAGCCATGGCCTGGTGGCAGTGGCGTCCCCTGGGCCTTGTAAATGTTCTTCTGAGTGGATTTCGACGTCTTACTCACGGTTTGTGTATCGTCGAATCCTTCGGAGTCTGAGTCTTGGATCGAGAAGGTACCTTCTTCTTCCTGTTCCTCGAACTCCCGTTGGGCTGTCGGTGCGGACGCCATCTGAAGTCTTCTGGCTCGACGGTCTTGGAGTGTTTTTCGGGACCGGAACGCACGACAGGCCTCGCAGGTGTCTTCGCTGTGGCTCAGGTGACAGGCACAGGTTGCAGACCAAGTGTTGGTCTGTGTAAGGGAACTTATTGTGGCATTTGGGGCAGAAACGGAACGTGGTCCGTTCCATCGGCGTTCTTCAGCACGCGGTCGGGCCGACCAGGCCCCGACGGAGGATCGAAAAACTACCCCGAAGGGCACCGGAGCTCTTCGATCTTCGATGCGGTGTGGAATCAAAGTACGCCGATCCCGAACGCAACAATACCGACGAAAATCTTCCGAAATTAGCTAATTTTCCGTTCCGAAACTCGGAGCGACAGGAACACGTCCGAACCCGATGGCGGAAAAAAAACAATCGAAGATGGAGTCGACGCCCATGCGCAATGGAGACAAAAGGAGGAGTCACTCGGTCCCGTGACTCGAAAGACTTCTTCGAAGAAAAACAACTTGTAACACTCCGGCACAACACCAGATGGCGAGCTATTGCAGAACATGCGTATCTACAGCGACAGATGCCATCGAACCTTGCTTTATTTTAACTGCCATAGTGGAGAGCAGGTTGGGTGCCTTTCTCATATACTATATTGGCCATGCCCCATATTCTAGTATTTAAATGAGAACCATCACTTTTCCCAACTTTTTACAGCTGCAACATGTTAAGACTTAATTATCCCTTTTTTCTCACTTACCTTTCTTTAAAAACGTTAAGTGAAAGATTCCTTGCCACTATTATATTTTCTACATTACACTGATTTCTTTTTTAATGGAAAATAGGTGAAAAGTGAACAATATAACCTTTTTATAGACTGTCAAAATTACTTTGTTTAAAAAAAAAAAAAAAAAAAAAAAAAACACAAGACAGATGTGCGCACATACCCACATACACACAATCATTCATAGAAAAGAGTTGGGATTAAATCCTGCTATCCAAAGCCTGATTTACCAGGCACTCGGGAAAAGGGTATGAAGGGTCACCTCTGAGCAGATCTGTGCATGCCTCTATTTAAGGGTGAGCAGGAACAATGGTTTGCCCTGATGCCCCGGAGTGTGTTTGTAAGGGATTTGCTGATTGGCAGCAAGGGATTGAACGAGGTCAGTCCAAGCTGCAAAACTTCAGTGAAAACTTTGGTTTTCATATCACCAGATGGCAGCTGTAAGTCCAGGACTCCAGCTGCTCGTTTGGTAACTACAGCAAATTAGGTTTTCCCTTCCATTGAAGGGCTAAGGCAACAACCCAACCCTGTGTCAGAGGAAATGTTCAATTCACTGACCTCTGAAAGTAATAAATAAAAAAAATACCCGCACTGTGGGGTGATTTCAAATCTTCATCAAGTCTCATCCCCCCCCCCAAAAACAAATCTGACTGACACTGGTTGGAGTCCGATAAAAAAAGTTGTTAGAAAAGCTTTTAGGTAAATGTGTGGATTTATATAAATCAGAATGAACTGGGCCTGGTCGCACTGAGGTCAAGACTGATTCAGTTCAGAGTTGGACACTACAATAATGGTGGTGGTGTCCTCCACCGGCATCGGGAGCAGCGTCGATGTGGCAGGAACTGGTGTGGATCATGGCGTTAGATGCGGGCAGATTTATAGGTCGTAACCCAACAGGCCCCATAGACCCATGGGGCCAGAAGGCGCATCACAGGTAGCCAGCAAGGTGCCAAAGATTTGCAACATATCTTCTTTGAAAGCCTCAATCTGTTACTTCGAGATCAGCTGCGGAATCTACTCCTTGGTCGAGGACTGAGCACAGGACCATGGGGCATCTTGGACGTCCTTGGAACTTCTCAGAGAGGGGAGAGTGGCAAGACTAGGATGAGTCCAGCTTGGCCTTCTTACACATGAAATGTAATGAAGACCTTTTTGCAGGGGAGTGTTGGGGGGTGTGGGGGAGGCCCAAGAGCGCGAACAAGTCTGCACTCTTCATTATGAGAGTGAATGAGGCTTACACTACTTCCTGAGATGTTTGGAGCGGTACAAATACTCGACCCCTGATTGTCTGGTGTTTAGGTTAGTGACGAGAAGTTTACCCTTTTGCATCCAAAGACACAGACCTTGTAGGGATTATGTTTTACGGAATGATTTAGTCCTGTTCAAGTATAACTTGATGCACCTTTTGAGATCTAGAGAGCGGAGGGCTTGCTCAGCTGCAGTTTGAGGGTTTGGGAAGAATGGTTTAAGGATTACAGGTTCATTAAGATGAAAGTCCGAGGGGACTTTAGGAATACATTTTGGATTAGTACGTAATATGACTCTGTCTTCTATAAATTGGAGGAATGGTTGCTGGATGGTAAAAGCTTGAATCTTGCAGACCCTATGTGCAGACGTAAGTGCGATGAGGAGAGCCACCTTCCATGAAAGGTAGTTTATATCTGCTTTATGAATAGGCTCAAACAGGTCTTTTATCAACTTTTCCAACACTCTGTTAAGCTGCCATGTCGGAAGAGAGGTTCTGATTCGGTGAAATGCTCTGAATAACCCCTTGAGAAACTGTTTAATAATCCTCGCAAACCAGAAAGATGGTTTATTCGATGATCTGAAACGGGAAATGGCCGCAGGATGTACCTTAATGGAAGCATGCGCCAATCCGGACTGTGCCAACTGCAAAAGATAGGGCGAGATCTCTTTTGGAGATGAGGAGATGGGATGTACTTTAGCAGTTCTACACCATAGACAGAATCTTTTCCACTTAAGGCGGCATGTCTTATTTGTACTGTCCACCCACGCCTTGACAAGAATATCCCTGCAAACTTTAGAAATGTTTAAGTGACCAAATTCTTGGAACTCAGGATCGAGGCTGATAAGCTGAGGGAGCTGGGATCCGTATGACGCACTTGGCCAAGGTTCATAGTCAGCAAAAATGGGATTGGGATGAGTCTGATGGGAGGACATACTGAAAGCAGGAGAAGCTCTGTGTACCAATGCTCTCATGGCCGCGCAGGGGCCACAAGTAATATCAGACAGGGTTCCGCTTTCATCATGATAAGTACTTGACCTCCGTGGGGATGCCAACTTGCGAAGAACTGGAATTTGGCATTCTGGAAGGTCGCATAGAGATCCAGTTTAGTTTGCCTCACTGGAGAAATATGTGGTCCAGTGTCCTCTAGTCAAATTCCCACTCGTGAGAAGTTGTTCTCAGCCTGCTCAAGATGTCTGATATTGCATTCTGGTACCTTGGCACATGAATACACAAGGTCCAAATTAACTGGCCTCTTGAGACAGCTGGCGAGATCGAGTTCTTCCCTGCTTGTTTATGTAGTGCATTGTGGTTGTGTGTCTGTTCTGACAAGCACCGAAGATCCTTAAATTCTGGGAACGCAGGCTTGTAGTGCCAGGTATACTGCCCTTAACTCCAGAAGATTGATGTCAAGGCCCTGATGTGAAGGAGGCCACTTGACGCTGACCTGGAGGTCCTGTAGGAAAGCTCCCCATCCTCTTCAGGGATGCATCCGTTGTAATGACCAGCGGGGAGGCCTTGGCTAAACTCTTTGAAGAGGCGTAAGGTAGCTGTGATGGGACGCCTTTGCTCCCTGCTTGGTGGGAGTTTTCACTAACCAGTCATGGAGGTAGGAGAAGACTTGATGCCTTTGTTGCCTGAGGTAGTCAGCAACTGGTGCTCAGCATTTGGTAAAGACGCGGGGAGCAGACTTGAGACCAAAAGGTAAAACCATGAATTAAAAATGCTTGCCGGCTACTGTGAACCTTAGGAATTTCCTGTGCCTCGGATGGATGGATAAGTGAAAGTAGGAGTCTTTGAGGTCTAGAGAGGCCATGTAATCTCCCTTGCTGAGGAGCTCTAATATTTCTCGCAATGTGATCTTGCAAAATGATTCCTTCTTGAGGTGTTTGTTGAGTTCCCTTAAGTCTAGAATTGGTCTCCACTATTGTGACTTATTTCAGATTAAGAAGAAACTCCTTATATCGCCCCTTTTTGCAGAATGGTCTCTACTTCCAATTTGAGAAAATTAAGATGTTTTTGCACTTGGTGGTGTTTGCAAAGATTCCAGAAGGTACCCAAATTGTAATATGTCGAGGTCCCATTGGTCTGTGGTTATCTGCCTCCCTCCAATGATGTAGGTGGTCGGTAACTCTCCCTGAGTGGTAGCCGGCTTTTGGATGCAGTCATTGCACTCACTGCCTGCGGGAGGCGTTCTTGTCTTGCCTTCCGGGCTTTCCTCTGGGAGGAGGTCGATTGTATACAGCAGAAGGTGGTTGTCTCTGACGGTATTGAGGCCAAATTTGCTAGGCACTAGAGGTGTATGCTGGATATCGATACTGTTGATATCCTCCATGAAATGAGGGTTGACCTCTTCCTCGGATGCCATGAAAAGACACTTTCCTGGACTGCAGTGTGCCTAGCAATCTAACAGTATCTGTATCAGATTTGATAGTTTGGAGGGCTTAGTCAACATGCTTATCAAATAAAGCCTCCCCGTCATATGTTAAGTTCAGTATTTTTGTTTACACTTCGGGCCTGAAATTAGTGACCTTAAACCACCCCTGACAGCACAGAACTCCCTCTCCCAGCCAGCTACCTGAAGCCGGTGGAGTCAATGTCAAATGTAAGGTGGAGTCAATGTCAAATGTACAGTCTATAATCTCTGCGGAAGAACGTTGGCCCTCCATCACTACTTTCTTTGCCTCCCCTCTGATGTTCTCAGGAAGCTCTCCCAAATATTGAGCTATAAACTGAGGGGATACTGCCATTATAGCCTATTGTGTTTTTTACATACTTGTTTCTAAGGTACTGTGAGTCTCCCACTTTGACCACAGGGAAAGATTCAAGCAAGTGCATCTATAAAAGATCCAATACTGGATAACCCTCTTTCTCCTCCCAAACGCTCAGACTGGGCCCATACTTTAGGTGAAAATCAAAGAGCTGACCTCAGGCTAAGAGACAGTGCTTTGAACTGATAGTGTTGACCGGCCATCATAAAACAGATATTTCCTTATTTCTTGTGAATGGATATAGTGAAATATACATCCTCCAAGTCTACTGAACTTTGAAAAGCTCACTTTTTGCTTTTATAAACAGAAGAATTTCCTGCAATGCGACCATGGAGAAACTCGGTTTTATAAAAGGTGTTCAGTGCCCTTAAATATAGTACAGGGCGCCATTCTCCAGATTTTTTTAAAAAAAAGAAAGAATCTTGAATAAAATATTTCATACTTCCTTAAACTGCACCTTTCAAATGCTTTCTTGTTCAATACTTCGGCTATTTCTGTACTCAACTCTCAAATGTGTGTGCTTTTCTTTCTTTGGTGGGATTGGTGGTGGTTCCTTTACAAACTCCAGAACATGAACATGCTCGACAATATCCAATAACCATTTGTCTGATACACGCTGCCGACTTTTGAAGTAAAACTGCAACCTTCCTCTGACTGGCAGCTGAATATCAGAGGCACTCGTCTCCAGGAAGTCAGGATCTTCCTCCTCTGCCCTCAAACCTTAGGGGCTGACTCCCTTTCCTGACTCTTCCTTGACTGTCTGTAGTCTTGTCCTCTCTGCCTTTGCCTTGTCTGCTGCCCATTCGATCCATACTAGCCATATGATGTATTTTGTCTGTAGGGTCAGAAAAACAACCCTTGCCGTCCTCAGCCTCGCTGAAAGTATTGTCCTTTGAATCCTCGGTATGACTGCCTGCTCTGTAGCATAACCAGTGAATGTGTCCACGTCTGCTTTAATTGCCTGAACGGCCTTATCTACTTTTCTTCTGAAAACATTACTCCCATCATTTGGCATGTCCATCACACATGCCTGGACCTCCGGTCTAAAAGATGTGCTCTACAACCAGCCATATCTCCATATGGCTATCATATTTCCAACCTGCCTAAATGCGCAAGTTGAAGGATCCATTTACACATCTATCAATGAAGCTAATGCTTGTACACCATCTCTTAATATTGCCTTCGCTTTCTTTTCATCTTCCTCTGGCAAATTTTCTACGAATGGAACTACATTGCTCCACAATTGACTGTCATATTGACCTACGTTTGCAGATGAATTAGCAATTTTTAGCACATCCTCAGCTAGCACATTTACTCTTGTCTGCACTGAAACACACTCCACGCCTTCCTTATATGTAGGTGCGGTGTAGGGAGATGATGGATTTCTTCATCTCTGTTGTGCAGCTGCTGGTATGACAGAATCTGTACGTACTTCATTTAAAATACATCCTGCTGCGTCATCCGTTGCCTTGTATTTCTCTTCAATTCTGGTAAAATTTATTGATACACCTAACGGATTTTGCATCAATGACAAACCTCTGCCTATAAATGTTCGAACTGATTTGTGCCCCTGTGTGTTATACCCATAAACGTGTACAAGTTTTTTTGTTTTTTTTATACAGAGGCTGGTAGACAAACATTCTGATGCTTCCTTTATCAGAGAATGAAATCGCCCAACATCATTTGGAATCGAACTCCTTCAACTCTTAGAAGGTGTGGGTGTCATCAATGTCTATTTCTTGCTCATGGACGGTAATTTTATCGCCGACGATAAATTCACCATTGATGGCAAGCTCCTCATCAACGGAACTCCTATCAGTGACAGCCTTTCTCGTGTCGACAGCAAGCGCCTCGACTGTACTTCCTTCAGTGATGGTACCTCTCTCTTCCATGTCACCCCCCTCGCCGATAGTAAATACTTTGTTAACTGCTTCTCACCTGTCAACAATGTCTCTCATCAAAGGTGTTTCTCCCGAAGGTAGTACCCCCGTCAACATTTCTGTAATGGGTGGGCAGCCTACCCTGGTCCCTTACACCATCAATTTCACCTTAAAACTGGTAGCAATCATAGTCCGTGTTCTCTCTGGTGACATGTGATCTTTGCTCGTTGCCACTTTTTGCTTTGTCTACTTTTTGTAATCACATTTCTTAGCCTAGCTTTTTACAAGGTATCTCTCTTGCCGGATCACCATTCTTTATGTTTCTTTTGTCCTTTATCAGAGTGCTTTTGACCAGCTGTCTGCCTCTTTAACAACAGAGTTAGAGGCTCCTGTATCCTGCTTTGCGGATGTTCTTTTTTCCATTTCGTTCTCCAAAGTGGCCAATGCCAAACGCCTCTCTCGATCCCTTAAAGCCTTTGTGGAAAAAGTTTTGCAAATACTGCAATCAGCTTGTTTATGTTAAGGTGCAAGCAGTATAAACATTTTATATGAGGATCTTCCACATAAATCTTTTTCCACACGATTAACAGGTTTTAAATAAAGACTTTTTAAGTGCTGCCTCAGCCATAACATTTCCTTTCTCTACTGAGCTGCCAGAAGACAGGGTTCCTCACACCTGAACGTGAGGTAGAGAATCTTGGCTGTTAGAAGCATCAGTAAGGGAACAAATGGGTGAGATAGATTCTGACTGGCTGGAGTTTGGATCGTTATAATGATGTAGATAGGTTGAATTAAAGTTACACTGAGTGTCAATGTAGTGAAATAATTACGAGTGTACCGCTATTTATTATATTACCGGGGATTCTCAGTCTAACGACACAGCATGCAAATCTATAAAAAAATCCAATGCAGGAGAAAGATTACTGACAGTCATTAGTCTTATGGAAATGTGAGTGGTATGGATTACCTTTTTCTAGACAACAAACTATTAGGGGCTATAACAGAGGCAGAAAAGGGTCCAATATCATTATTGGATCATGGTCTGGTCACAATACCACAGCATAAATTAGACAGGGCACGAGGTGGCAGAGCAACAGGCTGGAAACCCAATAACTAAATACTTAAGGATACCCAAACTGTGGAACATATTAAAATGGAGTACATGGCGTTCAATAAATCTGATGAAGCCTCCGCAGTGACCCTAAGGAATTCACTAAAAGCAGGCCTAGAGGGACACGTTATACAGAAAGCAGCACATCTGCAAAAAAAAAAAACCCAGATGTAGGAGCTTCTTAAGCTTGAAGTGAGTTACAAAAAGATGCTATCATGTAAAACACTTGCAAAAACAACAGATGGACGGAATGCAGAGTAAATCAAACATTCACCCCCAGTCACAGATCTGGGTTTAATCCATTAGTTTCCGGTCTTGACCCTGTTCATGTTAAACACTGCAGAAAATAATTCACACACGGAGTCAAAGATTTTGGAATTAGAAAAGCAAAGTACATGCTATGTAGGCTTGACTAAATAGGGAATAGGGTGGGAACACTTTTGGTCAACTGCATGAGCACAGGCGACAAGGACTATATATGTGAAGTGCAAGATGAGGAGGAGTAGACATTAATTGAAGGGGTAAAGAGCGGGAGGACTCCCACAACTTGCCAATAACTGTACTCGCAGGAATCTGATCCCAGAGAGGGAGGATGGTTAGGGTATACAGCCACCACAGATCTCTCTCGAAGACACAGAAAACTTCATATCCCCCCCCATTACCAGGAAGGCAATATTATTGATGATTAAATGCCTTGAGGTGAATAAAGCTCCAAGACCTAAAGAGTTTACAACCCATTTTATAAAAAAAATTCTCTCATATTAATAGAAAATTGCAGGCACTCTAAATATTTTAAAACCACTGGAAGAGTGGGACAGTGTGAGAAAGCTCACCAAAGCTCAGCTTTTAAAATCGGTGTAAGACCAGAGGACACTATTCTTGTACACACCCATTTACCTAATAAATGTTGAATACAAATTATTCACTGGAATATTTGCAACTCAAGAGGAACAGATTATGACAAAACTAGTGCACCTGGATCATGTAGGATTTATAAAAGGGAGGCAAACCAGTGACAATACCAGAAAGTTTTGAACCTAATCACTATGGCTGAAAAGCAACAAATACCTCTGATATTGCTATCACTAGATGGCAAAATGGCCTTTGACTGGGTAGACTGTTCATCAGCAAGAGTACACCACATATATTTTGGAGAAAATCTAGTGAAATAGCTAATGGCATAATACTGATTGCCACAAAGGTAGGGTGCGGGCAACGGCTTTCTCACTAAATAGATGCATGTTGAAAAAGACACCAGACGAGGGTGGCAACTGTTATGCCTGCTACTGCATTGTATCCTGAGGGTCTGGTACAGCGGTTAAGGGATAATCAAGATATTTAAGAAGTGAAATTAGAAAGATATCTTTAAAATCTCATGGTTTTTCAAATGACATCCTCTTGACAATGGATTACCCTCTTATTTTAATCACCCAGATAATAAATAAATTGCTACCATAGGGTAGCAGGTTTCAAAGTTAACGAACAAAATAGGGGAACTCTTGGTCACAGTAGATAAGAGTATGTTCTATAAATGAAGGTAATCCACTTCATTCTGTTGGTCTTCAGCAAACAGGCATCTGAGCGTATAACTCATACCACATACTTGAGCGAATTTGCAACTACCAGATGTTATACTTGGAGGAGTAAACATTTCAAAGAACCATTTTGCACTTTATTTAGCAACCATCTGCCTGTTATTTTCTTCCATTCATTCAGATGTTTGCCGGTTCTTTCACCTACTGGAATGGTCAACCTAAGAGGGTGACATGCAGGGTCACAGAGTTTTTTTTTTGCAGAAAGTTGTTGATGGTCGACCCACCCCCCTCCCACTAGGGAGCTCTCCTTCTCAGTCCGTGTTCATTTTATCGCTGATGCTTGAAAATCTGAGTGAAGCCTCTGTGGGGAGTGTTCTGTAGGGTAGGGTACTGGCGCCTGAGTGGCTGGAGTTTGATTCTTCTGTAATGATGGAGATAAGATAATGAAGTGGATGTTTTTTAGTCCTAATGGGCTATGTAGGAACTATACTGCTTTCAAATGCATCATGGGACTCCCACTTTGACTATGGGTAATGATTTAAGCATGTGGATACATTGTAGCAGACAGTGAGATATTAAAAGGAATAAAGTTCCAAGTTTATTTTTATTAATGTTAGGGAACTCTGAAAGAGATCAACATAAAACATGTACCCGAAATACATATGCTCAAAAAGTCAAAAGAACATATAGCCAATACATCCCTTGGAGAACAATAAAAGCCAAAACAGCATAAAATCCATAATACTATGTGTACAATGAGATTTAAAAAGCACTTTAAAAAGTTATAATATATATATATATATATATATATATATATTTTATATATATATATATATATAAATAACTGAAGATATATGGGTCTCAGCCATTTTCAACCATATAGTAAAAGTGCTGGGCAGAAAAAGAGAACATGGTTCAGGGCTTAGAGGGCATTTCGACGGATTAAATTCAGCTGGGATACCATGCCATTTGGCCAAAAGGGGATTAGACGGGAGCAAAGCTGTCTCAATAGGATTCAAAAGCATCTCAACCCACGTGGCAAATTCCAAGTAATATAAAGTTGCACTTTGTTTACCAATATTGAATCGATTATAATCTGAAAGCACTTTTTAGTTAACGCATGCCTCCCTGTCCAAATGAAGGCTTAAGGGCCATGTGGCTTGTTTTAAACTGGCTTTTAAGTGCAGCAATGGTATTGTGAATACCAGGTTGTGATCTAACTGTAGCATATCTACAGCATAAGAAAAGTTTGTACAAATTAAAAACTTTTCCTTGTCGTCAACCTAAATTTCTTTATCAAAGACATTAATATGTAATCTTCGCTCCTCGCTAGACAGGCAACCTAGCGTACCAACCCCGCCAGGCCCTGAACAAAAGCACCACTCAAGCCCATTTCCAACCTTAAGGCCTCCACTGGGGTCACTGAGATAATAGAAGATAAGTTTCTGAGGACTAGTCCTTCCATTATATCCAGCAAGTCCCATTTACCTACTTCAATCCGCTCCAGTCCATACAGCAGAGAGACTGGGATTTTGGCTCAATAGACCTCTAAAAGATGCAATGTCTTCTCCCGGTCACCCTATATAGAGCGCCTAAACCTTTAGCTTAAGACTGGGGTTTGCTCATGTTATTTTCAAAATGGGCCTTATCACTAAAGTTCCCAAATATTATCTTCCCTAGATAGGTGTACAATTTCACAATTTCTAACTTTTGCGCTCCCATGAGCCATGTAAGATTACCATATTTGGGTTTCTTTTTCCTATGAAAGCACACAATTTTGCTTTCAGAAATGTAAATCTTTAAGCAAACTGCTGCAATGTCTGCAGACGCATGTTTAACCCTTTCAGGGTAAGATCCAAAATTATAATGTAGCCCACATATAATAGGCAAGCTATTGATTTTCCAAGAATTACGAGGGCAATACCCTCGCTCAGAGTTAGATGGCCAGGAAAGTTTGAAATATTTAGAGAAAAAAGTAGCAGGGCTAGAAGGCATTCTTGTTTTAGCCCACTTAGGGTGGGTATTTTCTGAGAAAGACCCTTATCACCCCCTAGCACTACTCTACACCAAGTGGAAAGGTGGAGGGGAACTAACTAATATGAGTGTAACATTGTTCCCTGGCATACACAATCTAGAAAACTTTCTCCACAGCAAGGCTCGATTCATTTTATCAAATGCTGCCAAGACGTCTATATAAGCCGCATAAGCCACTCCAACTCTTGCTGTAGCATTTTTCATTAATCAACTGTAGAGCTGCTATATTATCAACAGTGTTTTCTCCAAAACCCAGTTTGCTCCATAGGTATAATTTTGTTTTATTCCGCCAACTCTCTTATCTGCGTCAGTAAACATTTAAAAAAGACTTTGCCCACTGCATCTAAAAGGGTGAATTGACAATTTCCTGGCAATTTTTGATCTCCCTTCTTGTTTAATGGTACTATAATACTTCTCGTCCAAGAAGGAGGAAAGGAATAAGTTACTTACCTGTAACTGTAGTTCTCCAGCATTGGACACTTTAATAGATTCACATGCTTGAATCATTTCCCATCGTCGAGATGGGAGCCCCAGGTGTAATACAGAAGCTATGCCCAATTGCATATTTAAGCCTTAAATGCATTAGGCCTCTAACTTAGAAACATATCACAGTCATTTTGTAAAAAAAAAAGGGCCAAACTCAAAAGACAACCAATCAGATCACACTACCCTCTAGAACCCTCCTGTAAGGAGCTGACTTCCCTCAGATTTTCCAAGCACAAGTGCTGCAATACAGATAGTACTGAGGGAATGAAGGAGAGTGCCCCAGGGGAGGTGGGTGGGTCCCATGTGAATCTATGAAAGTGTCCAATACTGGAGAACTACAGTTACAGGTAAGTAACTTATTCCTTACTCCAGTATTGGAACTTTCATAGATTCACATGCTTGAATCAGAATAGTAAGCAGTGCATAACACATGTTCGACTTGACCAACAGCAACATAGCACTCTATATGTGAAAAAGCATGACAATATACACAAACTTTTCTTACGGTCTACAGCCTGGGGAGCAGAAAGGAATTACTTTTAAAGAAAATGTGAGATCATGCACAATAAGCGGATGGAGGGAAGAAAATGTAGCTCACCTTCATTGGAACAGGTTTCGGAGGACTGCTTGCCCAACAGCTGCATCCTGAAGCGAATGTGTCCAGGAAGTAGTGCTGCGTGAAAGTGTGAGCTGTCCTCCATTTTGCAGCACGACAGATGTCATGAATCGACACACCTGCAAACAGTGCACAGGACGTAGATATTGCTCTGGGAGAATGTGCTTGTACACCTGTCTGCAAGTCTACCTACCTTCTGATGACAGAAAACGATTGTGTCTTTAATCCATCGGGAGATAGTCTGCTTCGTCACAGGGTGCCCTTTCCGAGAGGCACTAAAGGCTATAAACAACGGATTAGTCTTCCGAAATAATTTTGTTTGGTCCAAATAAAATGTTATGCACCTTTTAAGATCGAGTGAATGCAGGGTCCTTTCTGCAGCATTTTGTGGATTCAGGAAAAATTACTTCAACACCACTGGCTCATTGATATGAAATTCCGAAGGCACCTTAGGAATTAATTTGGAATTGGTGCGTAGAATCACTATCATTTTTGAATTGCAAAAAGGGTTCTTGGATAGTGAAACCTTGAATTTCACTGACCCTTCGTGCCGAAGTAAGGGTGAGAAGGAGAGCCACCTTCCAAGTGAGGTACTTGATGGCTGCCCTGTGAATGGGTTCAAAGGGCTCCTTCATGAGCTGGCCAAGGACAGTGTTAAGTTGTCATGCTGGAGGTGGAGGTTTTACTGGAGGAAAGGATCTGAAGAGACCTTTCAAGAATTGCTTTACTAATCTCAGAGAACATAAGGATGGTTTGCCTGGAATCCTTCTATATCGGGAAATGGCTGCCAGATGGACTCTGATTGACAAATGGGCAAGGCCAGAACGTGCTAGCTGTAGGAAGTACGGTAAAGCTGGCACGGAGGACGCGGGAGTACATTCCGGGCTTTGCACCACAAACAAAAACGCTTCCACTTTAAGCAGTACAATTTAATGGTGCTAGCTGCCCGTGCTTTAGCTAGCACTTCCCTGCAATCATCTGGTAGGTCTAAGCTGCCGAATTTGTTGAATTCAGGAGCCATGTGCATAAACTCAGACTTGGGATTCGGGTGCCTTACTTGTCCCTGGTTGATGGTAAACAGCTACGGAATTGGTCTGATCCTGATGGGTGGACAGGACGACAGTAAAAATTAACTCTGTACCAAGGTTAACGTGGCCACGCTGGAGCGATTAGGATTATCTGGCAGGGTTCCAACTTCATTTTCCTGATCACCCTGAGATGCAGGCACTGGTATAATATAATCATCCCATTCATCATTCACTGTCTGAATTTCTCCTTCCACAGCATCCTCATCAGAAGAGGCTTGCCTGCCGCACAGGTGTAGATTGTGGAGAATGCTGGGGCCTAGGTGGAGTTATATGTTCAGTGTGCTGAAACTGCTGAGGAGTTGGTGGTAAAGCAGGAAGTGCTGGCTGGTGCACCTATGGAGGCTTTGGCAGAAAATGCTCCCTATAGTCCGCCAACATTACCTGTAAGTCCAAAACCAATTCAGGGGGGGAAGACCTACCAGCTCCGGTTGTTGCTGCTCATAATAGTGCTGGTCATAGTATGAGCAATCATCTGAATATTCCTGCCATTTGACACATAACTGGGAAGGCCAGCTTCTTCTGAATCATCTTCATCAACAGATGCGAAGGCAGAAGGCTCAAGACTTTACTAGGAGATGTTACTGAGGGAGTCAAATGGTACTTTTTGACTTTCCTTTGCGCAGCCTGGTCCGTCGACGAGAACAGAGGTAAGGAACATGGTCTCTATAGTTTTGCTGTTATCTGCGTCGTCGACGAGAGATGAAATGCCGCCGACGGTGTAGACAAAATGATAGTCTACGGTGGCATTGTCGACGAGCGCACGACGGATCAAGTGTCGTCAACGGTAGAAGCGTTGACGGTTGAGTATCATTGACGAGGCCGTCAACGCTTGAATCGTAGTCGACGAGGCCGTCGACGGTAGAAGTGTCGTCAACAAGGCAGTCATCGGTAAGGTCATCGTCGACAGTGGAAGCGCCGACAGGTGTTCAGTCGACGGTAGCAGCGCCAACGACGTGAGTCGCATCGACGAAGACCGCTTAGACGGTGAAGAGATCGGGCATTCCGTCGACGAGGATGAGCAGACTGTTGACGAAAAGTCAGTCGTTGCCACTGACAGACAGTGTGATGCTGGTGGATGTCGTCGTTAAGGCATGAGCCGTCAATCGTGTTACCGTCGATCATGATCCCGTCGACGGTGCAGAGACTGTTTTTTTGAAGGTATGCTTTATCTTGAATGGTGGTGTTGAGGGCTCAGAGACAGGTGTCTTTTTAGACCTCAAATCTGAAGCTTTTGATTTCTCCTTTGATGGGCTACATATTTTTAAGGACACTTCAGATGAATTTTTTGGAAGCCTTTTTGGGTGGTTCCTCGGAGGTAACTTAAGCCTGTCTCTTCACAGGTCTTTTTACAACAGACACAGAAGAGGCACTGTCCTCAACAGAAACTGGATTGTCTCTAGATTTTAGCTTTTGTAGCCAAAGTAGAAGGCAACCCTCTCTGTGTCTCAGTGTTTTAGTAGAAAAAGTCCTACATACCTTGCAGTCTCTCATTGTATGACTAGGATAGAGACAATATATGCAGTCCTTATGCTGGTCATCCACATGCAGTCTTTTCTTCATGCAGGTAGCACAGGCTCTAAAAAGTCTTTTTCTAGGTGTCTCTGACATGGTAGCCAGGTTGAAGCACCCACTTTGTAAGAACTCCTTTAGAGAAAAATAATCCAAAACTCCTCAGAAAGGATATCTGAGAGAAAAACTGAGCAGAGCTCAAAGGAGACTCATTAGCACGGCGTGCAGTGGAAAATCGGAGTGAAGTCGGCTCCTCACAGGAGGGTTCTAGAGGGTGGTGTGATCTGATTGGTTGCCTTTTGAGCTTGGTCCTTTTTTTACAAAATGAATGTGTTATGTTTCTTAGTTAGAGGCCTAATGCATTTAAGGCTTAAATATGCAATTGGGCATAGCTTCTGTATTACACAAGGGACTCCCATCTCGACGACGGGGGATGATTCAAGCATGTGAATCTATGAAAGTTCCAATACTGGTGTAACTGTATTTATTTCCATAGTAACTTTCAAAAAACAGAACTAATATTTTGCTCCAATTGGGTGCATCTTGTTTTAATACCAAAATGTAAATTTCAGCTGGCCCCATCGCAGCAGAGGTAAGCATTCCTAGAATGGCTATCTGTTTTTTAGAAGGGGGATTGTAAGGTGTGCCCCCTTCTGCAATAGGCCGATCAACTGCTACTCAATTAGCAGCATTAAGTCACTCAAGATAACCTCCTCAAAAATTGAGGGAAAGGATCTAACTCTTGACCCACATTCCTCAGCAACCAGCGACCAAAAACACGTTGTCTGACCCTTCCCACAACTTCCCTGAGGTCGATCAAAAGCCAGTCACGCGCTTCTATTTTCCTACGGCCCTTCAGATGCCTCTTCCTCCTTTTCAATAGAGACACCCTGGTATTCCTTCCAGGTGCATATACCATATATTGTTCCCTAAATAGGGCATTTATTTACCTATTTAGTAAGAGAAGTGGGCCTGGAATCGCCTTAAACTTGCTCTTGATAGATTTTTGGCTAGCAAATACTAATAGCTACATCATAAACCTTTCCAATTCATTTACCTATCCCAACCTTCAAGATTTGTAAGTGTAGCTTCTAGTTTACTTTTCAAGCCTGTGATCATCCTGTGGTCCCACTGTGTCCTCCCTGCTTTATTATTTAATCAAATTTGCATGAGGACCCTTCAAACCTCCACAAACTAATGGGCGACATATTTAAGTCCAAGGAAAAAAAATCAACAAACTATGGTCACTGATAAGGGTTATCTATTACCTTTAGGTCGCCCACTAAGAAAAACCAGGTGCAACCTACCACCACATAATCCAAAATTGCCCCTCCCCTTGGAGATCTGGGTGTATACTGACAGGGAATCCAAGGGAAGTCTCCCAATAACTATAGTAAAGTCATTATTTTTCAGTTGATCAAGTAGGAGCTTCCCTCTCTTGTTGGTTCTTATCTTAAATGGAAAGATAATTGGAGGAATTTGCAAAGCTTCCTCTTTCTCATCATCACATAGCTGGTGCAAGGCATAGTTGGATACTTTGCAATTTAGAGCCCCTACCAATACTATGTGGGGAAACCGCTCCTTGTCGAGAGATTTTTTTTTTTTTTTAAAAAGGGAAAACCTTATGCAAAAGTGCATCAGAATTAGCATCTGGTGAATGTAGGCATTTACCAGTAAAAGGAATGCAACACCCAACTGTCCTTCTGAAGTGAACAGGGTTACTGCCATAAATAAAGTGCTGGGGTCTCTATAACATTCATATTTCGTTTTAAGTCTACTGGACAACAGGCATGCCACTCCCCCCTTTGGGCGACCCTCCTAGAGGGTCTAGCATTGCAATCCAAAACGAAGTAATCTTCACACAAAGAACCCATCATACCAATTCTCCTGGAGACAAATCGGGTCTACCTTTGGCGAATTCAAAAAATACCCGCTGCGTTCCAGGAGACAACCTTAAGCTCATTGTTAATTATAAGATTGCAACAAATGACTGATCAAGCATGCACCATTTAGAACACCAGGTAACCAGTTTATAGGTTCAAAGAAATAAAGGCTCATCTTATTGGAATAGATGACGAAGGGCTTCCAGTCCCACTGCAGCATCGCTCTGTACTGCTTAAGTAGTGCTGGATAAATGTGTCTCTGCTCTTCGAAGTAGCCACTCTGTAGATGTCCTGAAGTGAGACACCAGCCAAGAGAGCAACTGACGTAAAGACACCTCTTGCAGGGTGCACGCACCCCTTGGATAAAAGAGGGTTTCCAGCCTTACGATGACAAAACTGGATAGCAGAAGCAATCCACCAAGCAATACTGTTTGGAAAGCGGATATGCTTTCCAAGGCTTACCATAAACCAATAGCAACTGGTTGGATTTTATAAATCACTGCGTCCAATGCAAACAGATTTTTAGACATCTTTTAATATCCAATGAGTGTAGCATTGTTTCCACTACTGTGGGGATTTGGAAAGCATGTTTTAAGGACGATAGGCCCAATAAGATCAAAGTCTGACAGCACCTTTGGAATTAACTTGGGGATGGTTCATAATATCACTCTGTCCTGTTTGAATTGTAAAGATGGTTCTTTAATTGTGAACACTGTAATTTAATGTATTCCCCTATTAGAAATCAAGGCTAATAATGCAATTTTTCATGAAATAAATTTCAGATCAGCTCGATGAATGAGCTAGAATGGAGCCTTCATCAAATGTGAAAGGACCAAATTAAGCTGCCAAGATAAATGAGGTTGCTTATTTTGGCAGAAATACTCAAAAAGTTGTTTAAGAAACTCTTTGATAACTATATGCCAACAACGAAGATGAACCAGATGATCTCCTAAATCTAGATACATCTTCTAAGTTCACTTTAATGTAAGCATGAGCCAGGCCCACATTGACTTGCTGTTGCAAATATGGCAGGACGCATTCTGGATGAGCTGGGAGAGGATGTTATATGGCACCATAAACAAAAGTGTTTCCTCTTCAGCTTATAAGTCTTGTTAATAAAAATCAGTTCTGGCTCTAGTAAACTCCTTTACAGTCTTGTGGGACATTTAGGCTTGCAAACTCATTGTGTTCTGGAGCCATGCTGACAAGTGCAAGGGTGCTGGATCCGAATGAAGTATCTGGTTGTGGTTCATTGACAAAGTAGGAACTGGCTTCATGAGAAGATTTTGTTTCTCTGAGAGCAGGATCATTTCAGCAAACCAATTCTGCCTGCTCCAATTTGAAGCTATCAGCATTATCCTGCATGGTTCACGCTTTATTTTTTTGAGAGTCCGTGGGATTAATGGGGTTAGAGAAAAGCGTAAGCAAAGATCCCTGACCATTTTATCGAAAACATATTCCTCCACGATCCATGTTGTAGATCCCAACTTGAGTAAACAGACCTAGATTTTGTTAGCCCCAAAGATGGAAGACACTGCCCAGGTCATCCTGGCTCAGCTCACACTTGAGGCACCTATCCGTAGTCCTGCTTAAGGTGACTGTACCAGATGTTCTAGTGCCCACTTCCAAATCATCTGCACTTCTCAATACAGCGGTTGAGATCTTGTGCCTCCTTGCTGGTTTATGTAATGCATGGTGGTGGTATGGTCCGTGCGTATTAGCACTGGTGCTCCCTTGATTTTGGGAAGGAAGGATTGAAGACTCAGTGTGACTCCCTGGAGCGTCAAAAGATTTATGTGAAGAATTTTGATTTGTTAACCCTGGAGGTGTGCACCCCATCCCTCCATGGAGGCATCGGTCATCACAACAAAATTGGATATTTAATGCAGGAAGGTCCATCCTTTGGAAAGGTGGTCGTTTTGAGTCAACCAAGAAAGAAACTCCTTCATGGTTGCAGTAATATGGATGATGTCCTCTGAAAGCGCAATTAGTTTGGAGCTACTGGCCATGGTAAATATTTCCCTTTGAAGCTGTGCAAGATGGAGAGGAGATAACCCTGTCTGAGGCGTATGAGGTGGTGTCTTTGTAAATTCCAATGTATGGCCATAGGAAACTAGATCAAAAACCCACTTGTTGAGACAAACTTGAAATGAGGCAGATGAACGAGTTACTTACCTTCGGTAACGACTTTTCTGGTGGATACATTAGCTACCTGTGGATTCCTCACCTAATGAATACTCCCATTGCGCCAGCATTCGACGGAAATCTTCTTCCTAGCTTCTGCACGTCGACGAGGATGTCACATTTGCCCACGCGACGCCGTCTGACGTCATACAGGCAATAAGAGGTCCTCGCCGACGTGCAGACGTCAGTACCAACATTTTTTACGTGCCTGAGAATAATAATCCATTGAGATGAAAGAAAAATAGCAATATTTAATGACATTGCAAACAACACATCATTGTGAGAAGTCGGTCTACTATTTTTTTTTTTAAACAAGTAAATAAATATATAAACTAAATATATACATATATATATATATATATATACACACACACACACACACACACATACATACATATATATATATACATACATAACCTATACCAATCCTCAAAACCAAGAGGAGCACACTCAAGAATTACTTGGTTAGACCAGACAGGCAACGGGGAGGCGGGTGGGACCGTGAGGAATCCACAGGTAGCTAATGTATCCACCAGAAAAGTCGTTACCGAAGGTAAGTAAATCGTTCTTCTGATGGATACAACTACCTGTGGATTCCTCACCTAATGAATAGGGTCCCAAAGCAGTACCGCACTCGGTGGTGGGTGCCTGAATGGTCAAACCAAGAAATCCTGCAGCACTGACCATGCAAACTGGCCGTCCCTTCTGACCTCAGAGTCCAAACAGTAATGTTTCGCAAAAGTGTGAAGGGACGACCAAGTTGCGGCCTTGCAAATGTCGACCACAGGAACACCTCTAGCCAAGGCCGAAGTGGCCGACTTAGCCCTGGAGGAATGAGCTCTAATACCATCAGGAGGATCCTTCTTTGCTAAAGAGTAACACATTTTAATACAAAGAACAACCCACCTGGAGAGTGTTCTCTTGTGGACTGCCTTTCCTCTCCTCTTTCCCACGTAACCGATGAAAAGCTGATCCTCCAGCCTGAAATCCTTTGTCCTGTCTATGTAAAAGCTTAGCGCCCTCTTTGGGTCCAAGCGGTGTAGTCTCTCTTCTTCCTTTGAAGGATGAGGCGGACGATAAAACGTGGACAGAGTAATTGTCTGGGTCAAATGAAAGGGTGAAACAACCTTCGGAAGGAAAGCAGCCTTGGTCCTCAACACCACCTTATCCCCATAAAAAGTTGTATAAGGGGGTTTTACCGATCAAGCCTGCAACTCACTCACTCTCCTTGCAGAAGTTATAGCAACCAGGAAAACTGTTTTAAGAACTAACAATCTTAAGGGGCAAGAATGCATAGGCTCAAAAGGGGACCCCATAAGGAAAGTTAGGACCAAGGACAAATCCCATTGAGGCATAACGAAAGGAGTTGGAGGGAATTTATTCATAAGGCCCTTCAAGAATCTAAGTACTATAGGAGATTTAAATAACGAAGGCTGGTCTGGAAGACAAATGAAGGCTGACAAAGCAGACAAGTAACCCTTAACAGTAGCCACTACACAACCCCTCCGTGCTAAAGACAAAGCAAAAGATAAAACGTCTGACAAATGAGCACTTAAGGGATCAATCTGTCTCTCTCCACACCATACCACAAATTTAGACCACCTATTAGCGTAGATAGATTTAGTGGAGTGTCGCCTGGCCGCTAAGATAACATCCACTACATCAGGCGGGAGAGAAAAGGAACTCAGGTTGCCCCGTTCAATCTCCAGGCATGAAGGTGCAGGCTCTGGAGGTTGGGGTGTAAAACCTCCCCCTGCGACTGCGAGAGGAGGTCTGCCCTGAGAGGGAGATGGAGCGGAGGGCACAGTGAGAGTTGGAGAAGGTCGGAATACCACACACTCCTTGGCCAATCCGGAGCAATTAAGATTACCTGAGCCCGGTCTTGGCGAATTTTCCTCAACACTCGAGGAATCAAGGGTATGGGGGGGAAACGCGTAAAGCAACTGGTCGCACCAGGTCCTCTGAAACGCGTCCCCCAACGCTCCTTGCACCGGATACTGGAGGCTGCAGAATAACGGGCAGTGCGAGTTCTCCCGGGTGGCAAACAGATCTATCCGAGGAAACCCCCACATCTGGAAGATTAAACGGACTTGATCTGGATGGAGACGCCACTCGTGGTCGGCCGAGAAGTGGCGACTGAGATTGTCCGCACGTACATTCAAGACTCCGGCCAGATGATTTGCTACCAAGCCAATCTGATGGTCCTTTGCCCAGGACCATAGCCGAAGAGTTTCTCTGCAGAGAAGGTACGACCCCACTCCTCCCTGTTTGTTTATATACCACATCACTGTAGTATTGTCCGTCAGGACCTGAACTGACTGACCGCGAAGGGATGGGAGGAAGGCCTTGAGAGCCAGACGTACAGCCCGTAACTCTAACAGATTGATATGAAACATCTGTTCCTCTGGAGACCAAAGCCCTTTGATCTCCAGGTCCCCCAGATGAGCTCCCCACCCTAGAGTGGAAGCATCCGTTATGATCGTGGTCACTGTTGGAGGCTGCGTGAACGGCCTTCCCTGGGAAAGATTGTCGTCCGCAATCCACCACTTCAAATCGGTGGCAGCATCTCTCGAGACCTTGACAGAACCTTCGAGATCTCCTCTGTGTTGAGACCACTGCCTTCGGAGGCACCACTGAAGAGCCCTCATGTGCCAGCGAGCATGCGTGACCAACAGTATGCAGGAGGCAAACAGACCGAGCAGACGTAGGACCTTGAGGACTGGAATGACCGCTCCACTTTGAAACATTGGAACCAACGCCTGAATGTCTTGCATCCGCTGAGGCGGAGAAAATTCTCGATTCAATGTTGTATCCAGTACTGCCCCTATGAACAGAAGGCGCTGAGAGGGCTCTAGGTGAGATTTGGGCACGTTCACCGAAAAGCCCAGGTCGAACAACAACTGGGTTGTCGACTGCAGATGATGCAACACGAGCTCCGGGGACTTGGCTTTGATCAACCAGTCGTCCAGGTATGGGAATACCGCTATCCCCCTCCTTCTGAGCTCTGCCGCAACCACCGACATCACCTTCGTGAAGACTCTAGGTGCTGAAGTAAGACCAAACGGGAGGACCGCAAACTGATAGTGCTGCGACCCTACCACAAACTGGAGATACTTCCTGTGCGACTTGAGTATCGGGATATGAAAATAAGCATCCTGCAAGTCGACAGACACCATCCAATCTCCCTTGTTCAACGCCAAAAGCACCTGAGCTAGGGTCAGCATCTTGAACTTTTCCTGTTTGAGGAACAAATTCAAAATCCTCAGGTCCAGGATTGGTCTCAACCGACCATCCTTCTTGGGAATCAGGAAGTACCTCGAGTAACAACCTTGACCCCTTTCCTGCTCTGGAACCAACTCCACCGCGCCCTTTGAAAGGAGGACTTGAACCTCCTGTTCTAACAACAGGAGGTGTTCTTCTGAACAATAAGATGGGTGGGGCGGAAACTCCCAAAAGGGAAGGGTGTAGCCTTTTCTCACAATGCTGGTAACCCAGGCATCTGATGTGATGACCTCCCACTTGTGAGGAAAATACATTAACCTTCCCCCCACAGGAGAGGAGTGAGTGGGAATTGGTGGAAGCCTAAGGCTGCTTCCCCTGCTGCACCCCCCCCCCCAGAGGAAGAGGAAGAGGCAGAGTGCTGCTGAGAGGCTCCCCTGGTACGGACCCTACCCCTCCCTCTAAAAGATCTATAGGAGATAGAAGAGCTAGGCTGCTGGAATTTCCCCCAAAAGGAGGAGGAGGAGGAGGAGGATGAGCCACGACCAAATCCTCAAAACCTCCTAAAAAATCTGGAGGAGGCAGAAGAAGAGGCTTGCAATCCTAACGACTTGGCCGTGGCCCTGCTCTCCTTAAACCTCTCCAAGGCCGAATCTGCCTTGGCACCAAAGAGCTTGTCCCCATCAAAGGGGAGGTCCAGCAGGATCGACTGTACATCTGATGAAAACCCTGAGTTACGAAGCCAAGCCTGCCTTCTCGTAACTACAGCCGTGCCCATCGCTCTAGCCACAGAGTCAGTTGTATCCAACCCAGATTGGATAACCTGGGTTGCAGCAGCTTGAGCGTCCGACACGAGATTCAACAGCCCTTGAGGAACCTCTGTATGCGTAGATGTAATTTCGTCCATCAGAGCATAAATGTACCTCCCTAAAATACACGTAGCATTGGTGGACTTTAATGCCATGCCACATGACGAGAACACCTTTTTGGATTGCATGTCCATCTTCTTGGAGTCTCTATCCGATGGCACAGATGGAAAAGACCCAGGCGCAGACCTTGCCGAGCAGGAAGCCTGGACCACCAAACTTTCAGGCGTTGGGTGTCTGGTAAGAAAGCCAGGGTCAGCCGGTGCAGCCCGATACCTCCTGGCCACAGACCTATTGACAGCCGAAGACGACACCGGCTTCTTCCACACCTCCAACACAGGTTCCAGCAGTGCCTCGTTGAACGTCAAAAGAGGTTCTGCCGATGTAGAGGCCAGATGCAACACCTCTGTCAGCAGATTTTGCTTCGCCTCAGTCACCGGCAAAGGCAGTTCCAAGAAGTTAGCTGCCTTCCTTATAACAGCATGAAAAGTGGCCGCCTCTTCCGTATACTCCCCCGGAGATGACAAGTCCCACTCAGGGGAGGTATCAAGGCCACTAGCTGTGTCCAGCCCATGAAGACCCTCACCAGAGTCCTCAATCTCTCCTTCCTCCAGGTTCCGCTGATACTCCTGTTCTTCCAGGAGACGGAGAGCACGTCTCCTCGAGTGCAGCCTCTCCTCGATCCTCGGCGTCGACATGGCGTCAGCAGATGCCGAAGAACGACGCCGATCTCCGGATCCGTCCGACGTCGTGTCAACAGGCGCCACAGGTCGCTTCGGCGCAGAACCAGGAGTCGGATGGAGAGAAGACTGCTTCGGAGTCGCAGAAGGCCTAGACGGCGTCACTGGCCGAAACACCGAAGGCGCTGGAGACGAAACCCCCGGAGCCGAAGCCTCTGGAGCCACCGGAGCCGACACCGGCGCCGAGCCCACGTTCCCCAGGGGGAGAAAGGGCATAAAGGGTGCTGGTCGCAGCGGAGCCGGAGCACCCATGTTAAAAGCCAAAGGACCCGAAGGCCCAGCCAGAGCGCCACCTGGAGCCATCTGCTGAAAAATGGAAAACATTGCATTTAAAAATGCGGTATTATCGGCTCCAGGGGCCGGAAAAGCCGGATACTGGGGTGCCTGGATCGAAGGCGACACCGACGCCGGCCTCGACGTCTGCAACGTCGGAGAGAACATTTGAGGCTGTGGAACCTCAAATACTGAAGGCGGTTGGCCCGAAGACCCGGGCAAAGTCGGTGAGGCTGGAGAAGGCAACGGCGTCGACGGATGGGGAGTGACTGTGGGACTGACCTCCCAAGTCTTCCGACGCCGAGTCGATGGCGACCTCGACCGAGACCTTTCTTCACTCGACCGGCGCCGAGATTAGACGGCGCCGGGAGTCCCGATGACGCCGATGAGACTTCGGTGACGAGGATTTTCAATGGTGTCTCTTCTCCTTTTTCTTCGACTTCGCCATAAAAAGCTCACGACAGGGCTTAAAACCGGACTTCCTCTGAGACATGGTAACCTCAGAGAAAAAAGCACAGCCAAAAAACACACTAACTGTCGAACAGTAACTCCCTCGAAGATAACCGTTTCGAATGGCATGGAAAAAAGGGAACTGACGTCAGCGAGGACCTCTTATTGCCTGTATGACGTCAGACGGCGTCGTGTGGGCAAATGTGACGTCCTCGTCGACGTGCAGAAGCTAGGAAGAAGATTTCCGTCGAATGCTGAGGAAATGGGAGTATTCATTAGGTGAGGAATCCACAGGTAGTTGTATCCATCAGAAAGTTTGTTATTCAGTCCCCTATTGTTTCTGGTACATACTTGTGAGTAATCGGCAAGTTCGTCCGGTCACTGTTTCCTACTTGTCTCTTCCCTGGAAAGTTTCTCATTGCAGTTTGTTTGCTTTAAGCCTCCAACAGTGGTTGTCTGTACTGTTGTTGAGGGTATTGCTGTCTGTATTGTTGCTGAAAGGGCTGGTATTGTTGTGATCGATAAAGAGGTACCCTCCTCTGTATGAGAACATAGTCCTGGCCTCTTGCCCCACAAAAAGGTGTTCGCCTCACTTGGAGAACTCAGTGATTTTGCAGTGCCTTTATCCTTTTTAATGGATTGTAGCACCTCATCAATGTGCTTTCCACTCTAAACATTATAGCTGAGATTAAGGAAAATCTCTTTCCTATGTTATCAACATGTCTACCCTCTCTCTCTTGTGGCATATTTGTAGGGTTAGAGGGTTTCTTGGAACAGCACTGAGCTGCTTGTGTTATAACAGAATCTGGTTTAGGATGTCCTATCAAACAGGCTGGTGAATTTTCTGGTGCCTTATATTTTTCATCCAACTTGGGTAGGACTGCAGACACTGCTTCTGGATTCTTCATAATTTTCACACCTTCCTTTGGGATAATAGTCCAAAACCTGTATAGTTGGCATTGGCAACTCAAATCGTTGTGCTGCTCAATGCATCAGAGTATGGAAACTCCCAATGTCATCCTGAGGGGAGTTGAATGGATCAGGAACTGGCAGTGAAGGATCCGGTAGCGGGTAATCATCCCATCCATTAGACGCACTGTGGTTGTCTGGTACTTTGCCTTCTCTGTTTTCACCTGAGGACACCACATCACCCACAGGCGGAACAGCAATGCTCTAAGCTGGTGTCATTTTTGGTGTATGCACTGCCAGTAAATTATGCGCTGTTCAAGGGGTAGGACACTGAAACAGAAGAGGCTGAATTGCTTGTAGTAGTGATGATGCCCAGGAGGGCTCTGAAAATCATTTATAATAATCCTGTAGCACGTTTTGAAAGTCGTGAACCAAAGCTCTCGGTACCTGGACCATTTCCTCCTGGGGCTCATGATGTACACAGAGTTGGTAATGCTTCATATATGAAGTAGACGTATCCACAAATTCTGTTCCTGAGGAATAATAACCTTCCTCAAAATATTACTCACTGTCCTCTTGATATCTGACATAGTTTTGAAGGACAAGGTGTTGTCCTGAACAGACCACCATTCTCTCAATCCTCCACATCTAGCAAGTGAGTTGGTGAAACTGCTCAGAGATGTGTGTTCAGGCATTATTGAAACGAATGGTATCCTTGTTGACATTATTGGTGTCTTTGCTGTCAACAGCGTTACCTCTTTCACCATCAATGTAGTCGTTAATGGTTTTTCCGTAGGTGAGATGATAGGTGCCATGACTAACGATGATGGTACCATCACAGTCTTTGACGGTGTTATCTTTGTCATTGGGGCTACTTTTGTCAACTGTGTTGTTGTAACAGACGGTTTCCTTGATGTTTTTTTTTCTAGAGTGGATTTCACCATTAATGGCACTGAAAAAGTCTTTTTGAATTGTAATAGCAATCTTGGAGGAGATGTTGTCTCCGATTTTGACATTTTTGAGGAGACATCCTCTTTAGAATGCTTATTCAAGAGCTCAATAGATAATTAATGCTCCTCAGATGACCTATGATGAGTTTTTGTGTTTTTTCGGTGTCCACGAGACAGGTCCCTCAGCCCACTCTCTATTTTCTGAGACTTCCTTGAAGCCCTTGAGACTTAGAAGAATTATCATCCGACTATTCTAATAGAGCAGCGTCCCTGGTCTTAAGCTTTTGAAGCCATAATACCAACCTTCCCACTCTATCCTCTCAAGTTTTTGAGCAAAATGTAGTTGCAAACCTTACAGTCTTTTACCTTATGAGAAGGGCAGAGGCAGTAGATGCAGTCTTTGTGAGGATTCTCAGAGTGCAGCCTCTTCTTGCCACAGGTCCTACAATGTCTGAAAGACCTTTCCTGTTTGAGTTTGACATATGAGCTAGTCAATTGTGAGTAACAGGTGAAGTAGTTCTGAGAAATACCTTTGTATATCTATTTTATGCCAGAAAATCCTCAATAACTGAGCGGAGCTCAAGGAGACTCCCTTCACACGACGTCCAGTAAAAATCTGAATGTGCCAAGACTTTATGGAGAGTGTTCTAGAGGGCGCTGGAGTATGATTTTTCTGTAATCATGGAGGTAAGATAATTAAGTGCATGCTTTCTTTTTTTTTTAGCCCTTATGCGCCATGTTTAAGCTATATTACTTTTAAATGTACTGTGGATCTCCCACTTAGACTACAGGGAATGATTCAAGGATGTGAATCAATGAAAGATCCAATACTGGAGACCACACATTGGAAAGTACTTTAATCAAAGTACACAGCATAAACTTTGATAACATCTAGTGAAATAATCTTTGACAAGTAGTGACACATTCTATGGTGCCTAGAAAACAATCTCCCCTCGCTTTTGCATATATATGCCCCTGTTCTCACCAGTGTCATTACCTTTAGTACCAGAGTGCTAATGATGATAGATAAATAGGAATGAATGACTGTTATTCTCTGCTATCAACTTCATCAAAGTACCCTACTGCATTAGTTCCAAACTAAAGAAGCTGTTAGGAACCAAGTACTCTAGATCTTTCTGCAAATAGGCATGTTTTGCTTTGGAAGGATAGGTATTTTTCCAGTTATTGTGGTCTGGGGTGACGGATATTGCACAGTAAGTCACAAATGTCCCATTTCAGGAACCAATGACACACTCTTATACCTCCTACAGTAAAAAAGCAAACAAACAGTAAGCCCTTACCTCCAATGCAAACCTTCCTTGCTCTGATTTGCCAATGGGTGTGTAAACACGAACTAAGACACCATCTGAAGACTTGGTCTCCACAAAGTCGTATTCTCCCACTACAAAGGCCAGCAGATATGTGGACATCACAGGGCTGCGAGCAAACTTGACCTCTACCAGGGTTGCATCATCCGGATAAGGCTTCCGTTCAAGAATATTCTAGGAAGAATAGGAGGAAAGCAAAAGGTGAGGAGCAATACCACTGTAGTCAAAAGATGGCCAAGGAAGTATTTAAAATCAGCAGGATTATAGATATCACACGTCTTTCATGCTGGATAAACAATAAAACCTCTATCTCAAAAGCCATCTCTATCCTTTGGGACACTTACCATATTCGATAGAGCAACTTTATCTTTGGGTACCACCAGTGTGATATCAAAAGTTGCTTTAATGGAAGGCTCATCCCAGCACGGAAAGGCTCTTCGAGCGTCTGTAGACTAAGAAAAGAACAATTTGTTAAACCTCCTACTACGAAATGCATAAAAAACGTGGATAGCAAGAGCAAAGCAGGAGAAAAAAAGTACCAGAACAAGAAATCTTCAGCTTAGGAATATGACTCGAGTGACTAACCAAAAGAGAGAAAAGAGGGATTATTAATACATAAAAGAAATACAGGGATCTGTGGTATTCTGGGATACAAAGAACAGAAAGGATGGCAAACAGATCTACCTTACTCATAATTTAAAATACCTCCAGCTTGTCTTACCGACCCCGCCCTCTTGCCTGTCACATTTATCCTGAGGAAAGCCAAAAGCATAAACTAACTCCACAAGTGCCTGCAGTACGCTTGATCAAGAGGTAAAGGCCTCTCTATAAAGCGTTCAGAGGCTTGATGCCTGTTAAATTATATCTGCACTTCCAAAAAATAATCAGTATTGTGAATATGGGTGGATGAGAGTCTCTTAACGAACAAGTTACTTACCTTCGGTAACAAATTATCTGGTAGAGAATTCTAGCCGCAGATTCCTTACCTTTGAATTTCCGAGGTGTCAGACTGGATCTGGAAGATTTTTCATGAGCAGTACGTACCCTTGTGCGCCGGAAGGTGGCGCTGCTCGATTCCGTGTGCTGCCTTTGCACGTGCCAGAAGTGACCTTACAGAGCTAATTCGGCACGCAGATGTCAGTTACTTTTCACGACTTTCCATACTCGCAGCACAGAGCCATGAAGTGCACTGAAATTGGTGTGTCAAACCTACGGGCCTGAAAGGGATCATCCCTAACCTTAGAAGTCTGTCCGCAGAGCGGGAAGAAATGGGTGGGTCAGGAAGGAATCTGCAGCTAGATATTGTCTTCACCTGAAAATTTGTTACCGAAGGAAACTAACTTGTTCATCTGATAGACAGCTACCCACAGATTCCTTACCTTTGAACAGATACCCAAGCAATAACATTCCCGGCAGAGGGCTGAGGACAGAATTGTTAAACTAAAAAGTCCTGCAGGACCGAAAGGGAAAAATGCCCATCCCTGCAGACCTGACTAACCAGGCAGTAGTGTTTGGCAAACGTGTGCAGGGACACCCATGTTGCTGCCCGACAGATATCCAGGACTGGGACTCCATGTGCCAAAGCGATGGTCGCATCTTTTCCTCTGGTAGAATCGGCCCTGTAGGAAAGTCCCTCTTTTTGGCATGGTTACCCCCACTTTTTGCCTATTGTCAGTGTGCGTAGACTGTTTCCACTGGGGTCCTACTAACCAGGACCCCAGTGATTGTGCTCTCTCTTCTAAATTTGATGGCCTTGGTTCCCTTTACACCCCACAAATGGCATACTGGTGTACCTCTGTAAGTCCCTAGTATATGGTATTTAGGTACTGTAAGGAAATGCCTCCTTGGCATGGTTACCCCCTGACTTTTTGCCTTTGCTGATGCCAAGTTATGATTTGAAAGTGTGCTGAGGCCTGCTAACCAGGCCCCAGCACCAGTGTTCTTTCCCTAAACTGTACCTTTGTCTCCACAATTGGCACAACACTGGCACCCAAGTAAGACCCTTGTAACTGGTACCCCTGGTACCAACGGCCCTGATGCCAGGGAAGGTCTGTAAGGGCTGCAGCATGTCTTATGCCGCCCTAGGGACCCCTCACTCAGCACAGACACACTGCTTGCCAGCTTGTGTGCTGGTGGAGAGAAAATGACTAAATCGACATGGCACTCCCCTCAGGGTGCCATGCCAACCTCAAACTGCCTATGGCATAGGTAAGTCACCCCTCTAGCAGGCCTTACAGCCCTAAGGCAGGGTGCACTATACCACAGGTGAGGACATAGGTGCATGAGCACCATGGGCCATATGTACGAACACTTTTTCCCATAGACACAGAATGGGTAAAAACCTTTGCTACATCTGGCCCTATGCCCCTACAGTGTCTAAGCAAAAACCTTAGACGTTGTAAGTGCAGGGTAGCCATAAGAGTATATGGTCTGGGAGTTTGTCAAACGCTTACTCCACAGCACCATAATGGTTACACTGAAAACTGTGAAGTTTGGTATCAAACTTCTCAGCACAATAAATGCACACTGATGCCAGTGTGCACTTTATTGTAAAAATACACCCAGAGGGCATCTTAGAGATGCCCCCTGAAAACATACCCGACTTCCAGTGTGGGCTGACTAGTTTTGCCAGCCTGCCACACACCAGACATGTTGCTGGCCACATGGGGAGAGTGCCTTTGTCACTCTGTGGCCAGGAACAAAGCCTGTACTGGGTGGGGGTGCTTCTCAGCTCCCCCTGCAGGAACTGTAACACCTGGCGGTGAGCCTCAAAGGCTCACCCCCTTTGTTACAGCGCCACAGGGCATCCCAGCTAGTGGAGATGCCCACCCCTTTGGCCACTGCCTCCACTTTTGGCAGCAACGCTGGAAGAGATAATGAGAAAAACAAGGAGGAGTCACTCCCCAGTCAGGACAGCCCCTAAGGTGTCCTGAGCTGAGGTGACTGACTTAGAAATCCTCCATCTTTCAGATGGAGGATTCCCCCAATAGGATTAGGGATGTGCCCCCCCTCCCCACAGGGAGGAGGCACAAAGAGGGTGTAGCCACCCTCATGGCTAGTAGCCATTGGCTACTACCCTCCCAGACCTAAACACCCCCCTAAATAGAGTATTTAGGGGCTCCCAGAACCAAGGAAGATAGATTCCTGCAACTTGAAGACGAAGGAGGACTGCTGACCTGAAGCCCTGCAGAGAAGACGGAGACAAAAACTGCTTTGGCCCCAGCCCTACCGGCCTGTCTCCCCACTTCAAGAAAAACTGCAACAGCGACGCATCCCCCAGGGTCCAGCGACCTCTGAAGCCTCAGAGGACTACCCTGCATCTAAAAGGATCAACAAGCTCCCGAGAACAGCGGCCCTGTTCAACAAACCTGCAACTTTGCAACAAAGAAGTAACTTTTAAAGATCACACGTTTCCTGCCAGAAGCGTGAGACTTTCCACTCTGCACCCGACGCCCCCAGCTCGACCTGCGGAAAACTAACTCTACAGGGAGGACTCCCCAGCTACTGCGAGCCCGTGAGTAGCCAGAGTTGACCCCCCTGAACCCCCACAGCGACGCCTGCAGGGGAAATCCAGAGGCTCCCCCTGACCGCGACTGCCTGCTTCAAGGAACCCGACGCCTGGAAACCACTCTGCACCCGCAGCCCCCAGGACCTGAAGGAACCGAACTCCAGTGCAGGTGGTGGCTAACCCGAGGAGCCCCCCCCTGTGCCTGCCTGCATTGTTGAAGAGACCCCTGGGTCTCCCCATTGATTCCTAATGAAAACCCGACGCCTGTTTGCACTCTGCACCTGGCTGCCCCTGCACCGCTGAGGGTGTACTTTCTGTGCCTGCTTGTGTCCCCCCCCCCCCCCACCCCCCCGGTGCCCTACAAAACCCCCCTGGTCTGCCCGCCGAAGTCACGGGTACTTACCTGCTGGCAAACTGGAACCGGGGCACCCCTATTTCCATTGAAGCCTATGTGTTTTGGGCACCACTTTGACCCCTGCACCTGACCGGCCCTGAGCTGCTGGTGTGGTAAATTTGGGGTTGCCTTGAACCCCCAACGGTGGGCTACTTTGGACCCAACTTTGAACCCTGTAAATGTTTTACTTACCTGTGAACTTAAAAATTACTTACCTCCCCCAGGAACTGTTGATTTTTGCACTAAGTGTCCACTTTTAAAATAGCTTATTGGCATTCAATGTTCCTAAGATACCTGAGTGAAATACCTTTAATTTAAAGTATTGTTTGTAAATCTTGAACCTGTGTTTCTTAAAATAAACTAAGAAAATATATTTTTCTATATAAAAACCTATTGGCCTGGAATTGTCGGAGTGTGTGTTCCTCATTTATTGCCTGTGTGTGTACAACAAATGCTTAACACTACCCTCTGATAAGCCTACTGCTCGACCACACTACCACAAATAGTGGCAAAATTAAATAATTCTAATGCTCTATCTTAACTCTAAGGGGAACCCTTGGACTCTGTGCACACTATTTCTTACTTTGAAATAGTATATACAGAGCCAACTTCCTTCAGGTACCTCGGGCAATGGTACACCAGGGGTCCCCCATTGACTGCAGCATGTATTATGCCACCCACGGGAGCCCATGCAAACTGTGTCCGCAGGCCCGCTATTTGCAGCCTGCGTCAAAAGGTGCATGCACCCTTTCACTGCTGGTCACTACTCCAGGTCAGTGTAAATCACCCCTATAGAAGTCTCTTCAAGCCCTAAGGGCAGGGGGCAGGTCCCTGTGTGTGTAGGCCCCTCTGCAAGAGCAGAGGTGCCCCTACAACCTCCAGCTTCCAATTCCCTGTACTTCGTAAGTGCGGGGAAGCCATTATAGCTATATACTGGCCATAGGCACTACCTCTGGTGTAGCTACATAATGTTAACCCCGAACCTAGGCATGTTTGGTATCAAACATGTCGGAATCATCGCCCAAAACAGATGCCCGTATTGGTGGCATGATTCCATGCATTCTAGGGGCTCCTAAGAGGATCCCCCAGCATTGCTCCTAACAGTCTTCCAGGGCCTGCGAGCAGCCACGCTGCTGCATCCCCTCAAACCGGGTTCTGCCCTCCTGAGGCTTGACCAGCTCAAGCAGGGGAAGGCAGAATAAAGGAGTTACTGTGGGTGAGGGCTGCAACCTCCTCTGCCTTGGAAATAGGTGTTACAAGGCTGGGGAGGAGGAGCCTCCCCAAGCCAGTGGCTTGCTTTGAAGAGCACATTTGGTGCCCTCCTTGCATAATCCAGTTTGCACCAGTCCAGGGACCAATGATCCCTGCTCTGGCATGAAACTGCACAAAAGGAAAGGGGAGTGACCACTCCCCTGTCCATCACTACCCCAGGGGTGGTGCCCACTGCTCCTCCAGGTACCCACTTGATTCTTCCATCTTGAGATCAAGGGAGCATCTGTCTGGTCAGGTTAGGCAAATGATGTCAGTGACTCCCCTCTGATAGGTGGTCACCTCCCAAAGTGACCAAGCCCCTTTATGGGCTATTTAGGGACTCCCTTGCAGGTGGGTCTCCAGATTCAGTGTGCAAGACTCCTCCAGGACTCCTCTGCAACAACCTCTTCTGCTTCTGACCACCAGAACTGTTGCTGGACTCCACAGGAACCGAACAAGACTACAACGCTGAGACAACCTCTCCTTGCCACACTGTTTCCGCGACTCCTGTGAGCACTTTGCAACATTTCCTTGGCTATGCATCCTCTGAGGTGGGCACGACTTCAGCTGCACCAAAGAAGCAAGGAGGAATCTCCCTTGGAGTGAAGGAGTCACTCCCAAGCATCTGTAGGCACCTAAGGCAATGATGTCCGGCTAATGAGATCTGCTGTCCTCTGGACCTGCAAAGATTCTCCAAAACAGGTGGTGGTTCCGAGGGATCCTCTGGGTCCTCTGCCAGCTTTCCAATTTGGGAGACTGTGAGCCTTTACCTCTTCCTCCAGGACGGAATCCATGTGCATGCGACTAATGCAGCAACAAAGGCTTGTTGACTCCTGCTCTGAGGGATCTTCAGGCTCCAAGTAGCCCCAGCACCCAGCACTCTAACTCTAACCCTACAAGGACAGTCTCTCCTCTCTGCTGATCCAGTGACGTGGGACCTCCCCTGTAGGTGTGCTGCCTGGGCTTCACTGCGACTTACTGAGCCTGCTGCCAGTGAGTTGCTTGTGTGGGCTCCAACTGCTTCTGCTGGCACTCCTGTCTTCTTAGGGACAGCCTGTATTCCCCTCCCAGGGTCCAATCACCCTTCAGCCCTGCAAATCTTCTTCAGCTCCAACTTGCAGTTGCTTTTTGTTGGGGGTATTCCCGACAACTGACCAGTCTGCAATCCTGCAACCAGCGAGGGACAACTCCTAGGTGACTTCAGGGACTCCTCTTCTGCTCTTGGACTCTGTAGTTGGACTTCATCCACCACCATCAACCCAGATTTCACCCACAAAAGGGTGGGCATTGCCTCCTGCCCCATCTGGACACTCCTGTGTGGACTGGACTCTGTCCACTTCTTTTGAAGGTCCTCTTCATCCGGAATCCACCACTGGGTTCCACCAGCTTGGTCCTGTTCTTGCATGGTTCCAATTCCCCATGTTACCCTGTGGGATGACCAGGTAACTCACCTCTGCTCTTCAGGTCCCTCTGGGTCTTCTAGATACTCCCCTCTTGGGGTTCCATACTCGCCCAGCCCTTGGCTCATGACTCAACCTCTAGTGGGGGACCCATTCTCACATATCACTATTTTAGTATATGGTTTGGCCCCCTTAACGAGCCCTTGTTATTTCTAATGCTTTTAAGCTAATTCCTAGTACTTACCTGTGTATATTCTATGTGTACTTATCTCCAGACAAGGGGGATTGCCTATAGTAATCTAGTTCAGGGTTCCTATAATAGAGTACCTTTATTTTTGCAATTGTGTGGTTCCTTTCATGTATGATAAGTTACTGTGTAACTGCTGTGGTATTGCAAGTGCTTCACACTCCTCCTAGATACGTCTTGGCTGCTCACCATAGCTACCACTAGAAAGCCATGGCTTCCTAGATACTAACACTTACTACTAATAAGGGTTGACTGGACGTGTGTACTAGGTGCCAACACCATAGGTGTCCACCACATACCAGGCCAGCCTCCTATAGGCCCTTAAAGCCCTCCGGAGGCCGTTTCTTTGCCAGGGAGTAGCAGATCTTAACATAGAGAACGACCCAACACGAATTGGTTCGCTTCTGTACTGGCAGACCTTTCTTTACTTCAACATACCCCACGAAGAGTTGGTTGACCACCCAGAACTCTTTTCTGCGGTCAAGGTGGAATGACAACTCTTTCTGGTCACTCCTCTTCTTTAGAGGGATGTGGAGGAGCTTAAAAGATGGGCAGGGTGACTGTCCCAGATGGAATAGTCACCACTTTTGGTGGGAACGAGGGCCTAGTGCGAAACACCTCTTGGAAACAGTCACATAGGGAAGCGTGGAAGACAAAGCTTGCAGCTCACTCACAATCCATGCAGATGTTATCACCACTAGAAAGGCTGTTTGATGGTAAGCAGCCAAAATGGACAATTGTGCAGAGGCTGGAAGGGAGCACACATGAGGTAGGTGAGCACCAAATGAAGGTCCCACTGAGGCATGATAAAGGGTGAAGTGGGAAACATACGTACAAGACCTTAATGGATGGGAAGGCAGACAAGGCATAGAGTATGTCCCTTAAGAGTACCCACAGAAGTGTCTGGCTGGGCACGGGTAAAAATGAAGAGAAAAATATCAGAGAGTGTGGCAGAAAGAGGGTATATAGACTTTTCCGTACAATATAATTCTTGCCATCGGCAAGCGTATACTGTCTTGGTGGAGGGATGCCTGGCTGCCAGAAAAACATTACAAATGTCGGGAAGAATGTCAAAAGCCGTCAACCGTTGCAATTCAAATTCCACACACGAAGGCGGAGAGTTGACGGGTTCCGGAGGCAAACCCTCCCCTGCTGCGGCGAATAGGAGATCTTCCCGAAGGGGAAGTCTGAGCGGAGGATCGATGTTCATTCTTTGACGCTCGAGATACCAGGCTCTCTCTGCTCTGTCGCAGGCACAAGGATGACTTGGGTCCGGTCATTCTTAATCTTCTTGAAAACTCTGGGCAGAAGTGGTATGGGCGGAAAGGATTAAAGGAGGCCTAAACTCCACTCAAGACGAAAAGCATATCTGAGCAACGGCTGTAGGAGGCCAATCAGTATATGGTGTACACATATAGATGAGGCACCCTGTACTCCCCAGCCAACCCTTAGTGATAGTGCAGGTGGCTCTAGGTAACCAGAGCTCTCATAAGGAAAGCTGTGGGGAGCAGCTAAGGCTTATCAAGGTGGGTGCAAAGCAGTTGCAAATACCACACCTGTCAGTCAGTGAAGTACACACAGGAAAGAACCACACCAGTGTTAGAAAAATATGCAATATTTATTACAACTGGAGATATGGTCATACAAGAATATACTTAGCAACAGGTAAGTAAAGGCATAAAATAACATGGGCCCCTATGGGGGAGGTGGGCGGGGGTTTGGCAAACCATATACTAAAAAAAATGGAATGCAAAATCCACACCCAACCCACACTACCACCCAAGGACCCTTAGGACTGGGGAAGTACTAAAACCACAAAGGTAATTAGATAGGTGTTGTAATATTGTTGTAATGATGAATACCTATGTATTTTAGCATATTAACACCTATTATATAAACACTGTTTTACGTAGTTAACTAACTTAAATCCTACATGACAAAATCCTTACAATTATGTTTATATTTCATTTGTACTAGTGTAATGGTGCGCTCCTATGCTCTCCTGTAGAATGTTAGCTAATGGTACGACCTGGAGTGCACCTTAGAATGTTGGTGAGAAGAGTGCTGTTGGAGAAAAGAAGCTGTCAAGTGAGGAGGTGTTTTGCAAGGAGTACGTTCAATAAACTTGTCAACTACTTCTATTGGTTCTATAGGATTCCCCAGGCGCCCATGTGCATAGTATAAATCTCGGGTGAGTGCCCATAGGCTAACATGAGTAAGTCGCAGTTGCAGTTTTCGTGTTTTAGGACCCTTCCCAGAGGAAACCAATTGGGACAAGGGAAGTTGGACAGCGCCCCTATCTGTGGAAACCCAGAACAGTGGAGTACCTAAATCAGGGACCCCCGGTGGATGGGGTGAAGTAGTGTCAGAACCTCCTGCTGAAGTCAATGGGGACCTCAGTTGTCCAGCTGTTTTTGCGACCCGTGGACCAGATCGGTGGAACCCAGGCATGGATTCTGGAAGAGGAGAAACGGGACAGAGTTCACACCACCTAGACGTACCCAGGTGGTGCAGGAGGGCAATGCCCACCCTTCTTGGTGATGCTTCCTGAATGACGGTGGACGAAGTGCAGCTGTGAAGTCCAGATCATGCAGAAGGGTCCATGAGCTGTCCCACACCAGTTGTCAGATTGAAAAGGGGTCAGTGGTCAGCAGGGCTACCAACAAGCCTTGGCAAATGCAAAGAAGAGTTGCATGGAGTTTGCAGGATTTTTGGGCACCAGCAAGGTCCAGGTGACCCCAACCTTGGCAGGAAGGTCGGGATCCGCCCTCAGCAAGCAGGAAAGCCAGCAAGAATAGTTGGAGCCCTCCAGAATGACCCTCTGGAGCAGGCATAGGGAGTCACAAGGAGGCCTCAGCAGCACAGGAAAGAGGGATGCCCACTTCACAGGAGTTGCGAAGAAGAAGACTTTCATGGAGCTGGAGAGTGCTGGAGGCCAGGGGCTTCTAGGAGCTAGAAGGTCTTCAGACTGAAGAGCCAACAAAAGCCTTAGCAACGTCAATCAGATGACCTGCACAGGGGTTCCAGCCAAGTGGCTCCAGCGAGTGACAACAAACTTCCCAGGTGCATGGAAGATAGGTCAGACCGCTGGAGACCCACAGAACAACCACCTATGTTGTAGTCTTGGAGAGTCTGTGGGACAGCAGGATCCACAAACCGGTCATCGTCGTTGAGGTGCCTGCGGATGCAGGAGAGCGACTCCTTCACTCCAAGGGAGATTCCTTCTTGCTTTACCAAGTGCAGACAGTGTCCCAGTAACTCTGAAGGACACACAGGGTTTCAGGAGTCTCTGCAGAACTCGGAAACAAAGTTGCAGCAGGAGCCCTTCAACTGGTTACAGTCTTGCTTCTGGTTCCGGTGAAGAACAGCAGCGGTTCCAGTGTCCAGGTTGCAGAATTGTCTTGCAGAGGAGACTTGCAGACTGTTCCTGAAGTCTTGCAGACGAATCTAGGGTCCCACCCTGAGAGGAGCCCTTAAGTAACCCAGTAAGGGGGTTGGACACTTACTGCAGTGACCCACCTATCAGAGGGTGTCCGGGACGTCACTCAGCTGGACTAACCAGTCAGATGCTCCTAGGGGCCTCTGCTCATCTTATTTTCAAGATAGCAGAATCAAGCGGCCACCTGGCAGAGCTCTGTGCACCTCCCTAGAGGAGGAGCTGAACAGGGGGTAGTCAATCCCCTGTCCTTTGTGTGGTTCTGCACCAGAACGGGAACAGGGGGGGATACTGCTTTGGTGCAAACTGGTTTATGCGATAAGAGCACCAAAGGTGCCATTCAAAGCAGACTGGTGGAGCTCAGAAACACCCCCACCCCAGCCCAGAGACACCCATTTCAAAAGAGAAGGTAGTCACACCTCTATTGTAAGGAAATCCTTTGTTCGGCCTTCCCCTGCCCGAGTCAGGCTCAGTAGCAGGTGGGCAGAACAGTGTCTGGGGTCGGCAGCCGAACGGGCTGGCATGCAGACCCTGCAAGGCTATACAAGCAGACATGTGGGATCCTCTAGGGAGCCCCCAGAGTACATGTCATCATGCAACTATCACTGCAATCGGTGTAGTTACACGATTCCAACAGGTTTGAAATCATACATGCATATGTTTGGTGAAGTCATTAAGTAGCTGGATAACTTGTGTTGATCAGTGTCCACTACATACCTTCAGATGGTTTCCCCGTACTTACAAATCCCAGAAAATGGATTCTGGGATTTGTAGGAGCACCTCTACTCATACAGGGGTGCCCTCATACTGAGAACCCTGCCCTTGGTCTGAAGGCTCTACCTTAGGGGTCAGGGTGAAATGACTATGAAGTAAGATATCCCATATATCTGGAGTGAAAGTCACATGCACCATTTCACACAGGCTGCAATGGCAGGCTTGTAGTCACAATTTCCATGGGACCTAATGGGTGGCACAATACATGCTCCAGCCCATGGGGGACCCCTGGTGTACCAGTGACCTGGGTACCTAAGTACCATATACTAGGGACTTACATGTGTGCATCAGTATGCTAATAGTGGGGTGTTAAAGTTACCAGACAAATAAATTTAGGGGAGATAGCACTGGCAACAGGGTCCTGGTCAGCAGTATCCCACTGTACTACAGTCTAAACACACTGACACCAGACAAAATGTGGGAGTAACTATGCCAGAAAGGCGCTACTTTCCTACAATAGCCGCCTTGGAAACTCCAACGCACATAACTTCTGACATTGCCCGTTCTCTTCGGAGGCAACAGATCTAACCAAGGCTCTCCCCAGAGACCTTGCGCCATTTCTGAATGGAGACACCACTTGTGATCCACTAGGCATCGACGGTGGAGTTTGTCTTCCCTGGTGTTAAGAGACCCTGCCAGGTACTGAACCCTGAGAGTTATGCCCTGCTGTTCCAGCCACATCTTGACAAAGTCGACGACCCTACCCCGCCCTGTCTGCTGCAGCACCTCATGACGTTTTTCCGTGTACACCTGCACTATCTTTCCCTTGATAGAGGGAAGAAATGCTTTCAATGCTAGTCTGATCACGTGGAGTTCAGCAAGTTAATGTGGAGTCTGGATTCCTCCAGAGACTAGAGTACTCTGATCTCGACCTCTCCCAGATGCTGGCCCCATCCCAGGAATGACTAATCTGTTACTTCTGTGAAATTTGGATAGGGAAGGGAGAGGAGTCTGCCTTTGACCCAATCGCAGTTTGTTAGCCACCACTGCAGGTCGTTTGCAGTTCCCTCCGAGATCTGGACAATGTCAGAGCGATTCTCCTGATGCTTGCCCAGGTCCCACTGCAGAACCTGAACAAGCCATCTGGCATGAGTCACAAGCAGGAGGCCATGAGGCCCAGCAGACTCAGTCATGCTCATCGATATCCAAGATAAAGGCTGAAACATCGGTATCTACACCTGAATATCCTGAACTGCTCTGGAGGATAAGCCCGAATCTGCAAAGTGCCCACAACAGCTCAGATGAAAGGGAGCATCTGAGGAGTCACATGTGACTTTGGCACATTTATAGTGAACCCCAGCAAATGCAGGAGGTATGCTGTAGTCTGGGGGTGAGATATGACAGCTTGGGGTGAACCCACCTCCAACAGCCAGTTGTCGAGAAAGGGGAAGACTGACACCCCTAATCTCCGCAGATGAGCTGCGGCCAAGGCCATCACCCTGGTGAACACCTGAGGGGTGCTAGTAAGGTCAAAGGGAAGCATAGTGAACTGAAAATGCTTGTGGCCTACCCCGAACTGCAGCCAACGTCTGAGCAGGCAAGATGGGAATATGAAATTATGCATCCTGTAAGTCCAAAGCTACCACCCAGTCTCCTTGGTCTAGGGCAGACAAGACCTGAGCCAACGTGCACCTCTTGAATTTCTCTTTGAGAAAGAGATTGATAGTTCGGAGGTCTAGGATAGGCCGAAGAACTTTGTTCTTTTTGGGTATGAGAAAGTAGTGGGAATAGCAACCACTGCCTACTTTTGATATCGGAACTCTCTCAATTGCTCCCTTGGCCAAAAGAGCTGTAACTTCCTCAAAGAGCAAGGACAGATGATCCTTCGCCAGCCAATCATGTATTGAAGGTATAGGGGAAGAGGGGGGGGGTGTCACGATAGGGGCGAAAAGCAGACTGGGGATGTGGGGCCACTGAGAGACCCATGGGCTTGGCCGTAGCCCGCGAGTCCCTTCAGTGCTCCAGCGGTGAGTATGCCTTCTCTCTGAAGAGACTGGTCCCATCGCAGGCCATTGACATCTCCTGAAAAGCCAGATGGTCTCAGCCAAGTGTGGCGTTGAAGCGCCATCATTGTGGAAACTGCTGCGCTCAGCAAGTCAGTAGTATTCAAACCACACTTGATGGTGAACTTTGCTTCATCTCTCTAGTCTGACTGCTTGGGACAGAATGGACAGGGCCTCCTCCTGGACCTGTGGCAGAACTTGCACAACCTATCCTACAGTGTGTGGGAGTAGCATCCCAAGAGGCACGCAGTGTTCACCGACTAGCCACTAGGCTAGTGGAAGAAAACATTTTCTTGCCTAAAGTGTCCAGCCTCTTGCATGGTGTGCGGTAGGTAATGTGCTGTGGGAAGTGGAGGCTAGGACTACCAAGCTCTCCGGGGTGGGGTATTGGGTGAGAAAACGTGGGTATCCAGGTGAGGGTGATGATGGCAGGCGAATGTCCTGTTCACAGGAGTCCCTGGGCTGGGCTTGGACTAGGTTCCCAGCAGGACATCAGGAAGTGTTTCATTGAAATGGAACAGTGGTTCTGAAGAGGAAGCTCCTGGCGGAAGCACTTCCATCAAGAAGTTAGTCTTGACCGCCACAAAAGGTAGTTAGAGGTCCAGGACCTCCACTGCCCTCTTCACCACCACTGCATAGGACACACTCTCCTCCATAGCCCCAGTAGGGGGGAGAAAGCTATCTGGAGATGTATACAGTCCACTGGCATCTCCCAGTTCCTCAAACCAGTCCATAGAGTGTTAAAGTCGCATTCTAAAGAGTCCAGTGACCCCCTCACATTCTTCCCCCAAGACTAGCAGTTCAGAATAAGGCTCAGGCAACAACCTATGTCCAATGGGCCCTGCAGTTGCTGGAATCGGTGTCCATTGATGCTGTTCAGAGTAGTCAGGGATCAGAATGGGGCGGACGCTGCTCGTGGGTGTCGTGAGCATCGGCATTTGGGAAGGTCATGTTGGCAAACAGGCGCTGGTCCAGATCATTGATCAGGTCCACGAAGGCCCATTAGACCAGAGGCTGGGTCCGTTGGTGTGCAACCTGATTGGGGAGGGTGGAGGGGGAGCGGTGGGTTTCGCTCTGACATCCGGGAAAGCGGGAATCCGTGAAGTCAACACAGGTGACAGCTCCATAGAACAGTGCCAAGAACATTGGCGTTCCTGCTCGTGACATCGGCCTATGGCCCGATGAGAAGTCAAAGAATGCTTCGACTTCCTATGTTGCTTGTTCCTCTTCCCCTGAATGTCCCTAAGACTTAGAGTGGGATGGAGAGGACTTGAGGCTCCTTGTGTGGTCCTGTGTCCTTCCCCTTCTTCAGGACAGAGACTGACGTGGCATCGCCTGTCGGGATGTTAGCATCTTCAGGGACCGCTCCCTCAAAGCCTTCGGTGCCATGGCCCTGGCAGTCCGCAAGTGACTTCAAGTCATGGTCGCGCCCAAGACACCACAAACTGACCAGATGCGGGTCTGTGACCGACATGGCTTGGTGACAGGTGTCACGTGGCTAAAATCCTGTTTTCCTTAAAGACATTCCTCGACACGCCGCAAACACTTGACAAAACATTGAAAAAATTCTGTCAAAAAACAGATCGCTCTTTTCCGGATCAGCGACAACCATTTGGAAAGAAAAAACCTGGCATCTGCAAGCCAAGTTTGTGCATATATAGGGGACCATGTTACTTCCACTGTGTACGACGCAGATGACGTGTGGAACCAAACAAAGCCACCTACCTGTGCACAGGAGTGCTTTGCTGGATCCTTTCCGCTATAAGTCAAACAATACGCCATCTAACAATCTACAGTAGCTGAGACGTCAACTATATGTCCTCACCCTTAATACACTTGATACACTTGATGAAAGCCTCATTGATGTTCCGAATTCCCAAACAATTGAAGACTGGTAATAGTAATATTTTATGTTGAGGTAAACAAAGGGGACAGACAAGTTAAGCTCACGAAAAATCTTCTGGATCCAGTCTGACTCCTAGAAATTCAAAGGTAAGGAATCTGCAGCAAGATGTCCCAATCAGATGGGTATCTTGGTTATTTATAATCTTGTGAACTCACTTGTGAATAACAAAAGGGCTGAGAAATGGGTGTTCACTTTTGGTGTAGTCATTACATCCCACAAAACAGTATTTTCACATGCCATCCAAAAGAAGAACAAGAGCTGCTTCCCTCACTTTCAAGGGGAAGACATTAGAATAGCATTTGTGTTTGCATTACTCCAATTCCATTAACGTTCTCGGTCTAATGTGATGACTTCTTATTGAAAGAACAGCAGTGAACATCACGGCCTTCACGTGGTACCAATGATCACAATGTGACCATTGGCATTTATTTTTGCCTGCATTATCAAGTTTTAGTCATTTACTACTGAGTTGTCTTTTTACACTAGAGGAGCATCAAAGATGCTTTGTTCCAAGTTGAAGTGATATAGTGAAGGCATTTAAAAGAGGACATTGTTGTGGAAAAATACAAGTACATATGTTCATTAATCACCGACATTATTCCATACTCTCCTCAAAAAGAATAAACTTTAGTAAAGTTAAAAAAGAAATAAAAAAAAACATTTCAATTGAAGCTACAATTGACATCTTGTGCCAAAAGGCCAATACAATATGTTTAAAAATGATCAGAGGTCTAGAATTTAATATTTAACAATTCATTATATTATAAAGATAATCATGAATACAATACAAAATTTCAAATATATAATGTATGTTCAAAATGATTCTAAGTTAGAATATTGTAATCTGTCTGTTTTCAGAGTTGAGATTTTTATTACGGGCTTTCAACATAAGTTTTTATTATAATCATCATCATCTGCTTTGCTGGATCCTTTCTGCTATAAGACAAACAATACGCGATCTAACAATCTTCAGTAGCTGAGACGTCAACTATATATCCTCACCCTCAATACATTTGGTGAAAGCCTCATTAATGTTCCGAATTCCCAAACGATTGAAGACTGGTAATAGTGATATTTTATGTTGAGGTAAACAGAGGGGACAAACAAGTTAAATGTGATAGGATGTTTTTATATTTCCAACCTCCCCTTAACTCTACTACTTGAAGAAGCAGACAGTGGAATTAAAAAAAATATGCCTCTTAGGAATGGTTTTACATGGTTTACTGGATAAAGAACTATAGGGGTCCCTTAGTCGTAGGATTTAAGAACAAAAACAGAATAGCAATGTTTTTTGAGACAAAGGGAACAAAATGCCATACCTCAAATTGGGTGACAGCAGCGTAGCGCACTTCGCTTGAAGGTGTTGTATATTTGCTACGATAGAAGCCTTTCATTTTATCATTCAGCTCACCAACAAAGTCGATTTTTAATGATCCTGATCCTAAGACAAGAAAAGAGCAAAATGCGTTTTAGTGTTTTCTTTTCAGAACTTAACTACCTCATGGAAGACATTAGTTACTTACCTCTAACTCCACTTCTCCAACAATGGAATATTTTATATATGCATATAGATCATTCATTCTTAGTCGTCATGCTGGGAATCACTGATACATTTCAGTAGCAGTAAACAGTGTCAACATGGTCTAAGGCCTGAAACAACAGTGTTTGTTTAGTAGAACATACACCTCATCTAAAGCAAGCCAATGTTGGTTAATGAGATGAAAGCATAAGCTCTCCTACTTGCTTAAGGGAGCACTATACCTCATAATTCAAAGCACAAGTGTGAGATTAGTATAAAATGAATGAATCTCTGACCAGAGAGGGGAAAAAAAAAAAAGATAGATAGATAGATAGATAGAACTGGAGCTACAGTGACTAATTTCTACTTCAGCATTGGCTCTTTTATACATAACATACTTGAATCAGAACAGTAAGCAATACACATTAGAATATGCAAGAGTGCGAAGTAGGCTCACCTTTACCGAAACATGTTTCTGAGGCCTATCGCCCACCCCACCACTCCCAGGCTGCATCAGCTTCTGCATCTACGTCAAGGCAGTAGTACTTTTTGATCAAGTACTTGGGCTTCCAATGTCTCAGAAGGGCACCACAGCATAGAGTGTAGCAGTTGATGCAATGCTCCTGGTGTGACAGAAGGCAATGCAGGCTTAGAGCCAACGTGCTATCCCATGTTTGCAGAGGGGGATAATATCTTTGACTGTCCAAACGACATGAACAGCTGATTCAATGAGTATATGTTTTTCATCTTATTAATGTCGAACCTGAGGCAGCTCTGCATGTACAATGAACGTAACAATCTTTCCACTGGCATAAATGAATTTGAAAAGAAACATCTCAGAATAATGGGTTAATTCAATTGAAAGTCGGTAGGGAATTTAGTTATGAACCTAGGGTTGGTTCTCAGGATGACTGTCCTTTGTGAACGGGAGGAAAGTTGATGGTGAATGCTTGCATCTCTCCCACTCTCCTCACAGATGTGAATGCTGTGGAAAGTGCTATCTTCTATGAAACAAATTCTAAGTGTGCCAGGTGTATTGGTTCAAAAGAAGGCTGCATTAGCTGAGTGAGCTCACAAAGAACTGGTAGGCAGCCTACAGGTGGAAAATGCTCTAAAAAGTAGTTTTATAAAATATAATGTGATTTGCTGACAAAACAGAGTAAGCAACAATAGCTCTGCTATTCTAAATCTTGAAACAGCAGCTCAATGGACTCTGACTGAAGAATATTTAAGCCTACTTGATCAGATCCAACAAGCAGGTAAGCATTTGATAAGGTCTCAGTGAAAGCGGATGGAAGGCTTTACTCATGCACCAATCACAGAAACATTTCTACTTGGGGTTCTAGGGTTTCGTAATCACCGGAGCATGTACCTATGCTAAAATATCTCTACAGTGCTGCATTAGAGCTACGTGGTCGAACTCTAAGTGGTCAGGCATTACGCTTTAAGGGTCATTGACTTGGGGTTATTTTGCAGAATCTCTCCATTGTATCTGGAGAGGAGACTGGAATGCAACTTCAGATAGATGTCTGGACGTGCCAACAGCTGTAGGAGATCGCTGTACCAGTGTTGGCACGGTCATGCCGGATCGAGGATTACAGCGCAACAAATTCATTTTCGCCTTCTTCAGTCCTGCGGATCTGGGGAAACCGAGGAAAGGTGTAAGCAAAGATTTCGTACCAAGTGATAGTAAGGGCATTGCCCATTGTCTCTGGAGGCCAAAATCTGCCTGCGAAGTATCAACATTTTTTGTTGTCCAGTGTGGCAAAGAGACCAACCATGGCTCGATCCCATTGTCAGACGATGTAATCCACCTGATCTTTGTGTAATTCCCACTTGTTGCAGTCTGAAAGTTGTCTGCTTCAGGCATCTGCCATCATGCCATCTTTTGGCATACTGGCATATGTTCCACAGCAATGTCAATTTTGCAGGAAATGGCCCATAGCAGTTGGGGCACTTCAGAAATAGGTCAGTACCATTCCCCTCACCTAAATGACTAGCCTGGTGTTCTAGTACGTTGAGGTGAAGAGCAAGTTACTTTCCTTCGGTAACACTTTCTGGTGGATACACAAGCTACCTGTGGATTCCTCACCTAATGAATTCTCCCCATGCGTAGCATTCGCCAGAAACTTCTCTCTAGCTCTGCACGTCGGCGAGGACCTCACAATTGCCCGACTCGACGTGGCTCCGCCTGACGTCATCCTGGCAATAAGAGGCCCTCGCCGGCATGCTGACGTCAGTTTACGCCATTTTTGACGTGCCTTTGAAACAAATAGATAAACATTGATAATCCAAACACTTCATAACTAGGAGGCGGGAGGGACCGTGAGGAATCCACAGGTAGCTAGTGTATCCACCAGAAAAAGCGTTACCGAAGGTAAGTAACTTGCTCTTCTGATGGATACAACTACCTGTGGATTCCTCACCTAATGAATAGAGTCCCAAAGCAGTACCACCTCGGAGGAGGGTGTCTGTCTGATCACACCAGGAACTCCTGCAGCACAGACCGCGCAAAATGGCCATCCCTCCGCACCTCCGAATCCAGACAATAATGCTTTACAAAGTTGTGGAGGGAAGACTAAGTCGAGGCCTTACAAATGTCCGCCACCGGAACACCTCTGGCCAGGGCCGATGAGGTCGACTTGGCCCAGGTGGCATGGGCTCTGATCCCCTCAGGAGGATCCTTCTTCGCCAATGAATAACATATCTTAATACAAAGAACGACCAACCTGGATAGCGTTCGATTGTGGACGGCCTTACCCTTCCTCTTCCCCACATATCCAATAAAGAGTTGGGCATTCAAGCGGAACTCTCTCGTCCAGTCAATGTAAAAACTGAGAGCCCTCCTGAGGTCCAGACGATGGAGTCTTTTCTCCTCCTTAGATGGATGCGGAGGAGGGTAGAATGTTGAGAGAGTGATGGATTGTCCCAAATGAAACTGACACACTACCTTGGGGAGGAAAGCCGCCCTGGTCCTCAAAACCACTTTGTCTTTATTAAAGGTTGTAAAAGGTGGATGAACAGAAAGCGCCTGAAGCTCACTTACACATCTAGCCGACGTGATGGCTGCTAGAAACAGAGTTTTTAAAACCAAATACCTTAAAGGACAAGAATGAAGCGGCTCAAAGGGGGAGCCCATCAAAAAAGTTAACACCAGATTTAAATCCCACTGGGGCATGATAAACGGAGTGGGAGGAAACCTATTGGTAAGCCCCTTCAAAAACCTTCAAACTAAAGGGGATTTGAACAGAGAGGGATGATCAGGAAGACATAAGAAGGCCGAAAGGGCCGAAAGATAGCCTTTGACAGTGGCCACAGCACAACCTCGCCGCGCCAACGACAAAGCAAACAGCAATATATCTGACAGATGGGCACTTAAGGGATTAAATTGTGGCTCTCCACACCAATGAACGAATTTAGCCCACCTGCTCGCATAGACAGATTTGGTGGAGTGTCGCCTGGCCGATAAAAGAACGTCCACCACCTCTGGCGGGAGAGAAAAAGCACTCAGGTTGCCCCGTTCAATCTCCAGGCATGAAGGTGCAGGCTCTGGAGGTGGGGGAGTAGAACCCGCCCCCTGCGACAGAGAGGAGGTCTGCCCTGAGAGGGAGACGGAGCGGAGGGCACAGCGAGAGTTGGAGTAGGAGTAGGTCTGCGTACCACACCCTTCGTGGCCAATCCGGAGCTATTAGAATGACTTGGGCTTGGTCTTGGCGAATCTTCCTCAGACCCTGACGAATCAAGGGTATGGGGGAAACGCGTAAAGCAACTGGCCTCACCAGGACATCTGAAATGCATCCCCCAACGCTCCTTGCATCGGATACTGAAGGCTGCAGAACGACGGACAGTGCACGTTCCCCCGAGTGGCAAAAAGTTCTATCTGGGGAAAACCCCACATCCGAAAGATGTAAAGAACCAGATCCGGATGAAGACGCCACTCCTGATAGTCTGAGAAGAGCCGACTGAGACTGTCCGCACGCACATTTTGAACCCCGGCCAGATAGTTTGCTATTACGCAAAGCTGATGGTCCCGAGCCCAGGACCAGAGCAGTAGAGCCTCTCTGCAGAGAAGGTACGACCCCACTCCTCCCTGCTTGTTCATGTACCACATCGCGGTCATGTTGTCCGTTAGAACTTGAACCGACTGACCGCGAAGGGAAGGGAGGAAGGCCTTCAGGGCCAAACGAATCGCCTGCAGTTCCAGCAGATTGATATGAAATATCTGCTCCACTGGAGACCAACAACCCTTGATCTCCAGGTCCCCCAGATGCGCTCCCCACCCCAAAGTGGAGGCATCCGTTATCACTGTGGTCACCGGAGGAAGCAGTGAAAACGGCTTTCCTTGAGACAGGTTGCCGTCCGCAGCCCACCATTGGAGATTCACCACAGTGTCTCTGGAGATCTTGGTCGACTCCTCAAGATCCCCTTTGTGTTGAAACCACTGCCTGCGGAGGCACCACTGAAGAGCCCTCATGTGCCAGCGTGCATGAGTGACCAACAGAATGCAAGAAGCGAACAAACCGAGCAAACAAAGGACCTTGAGGTCTGGAACAACTGCTCCTTCTTGAAACATTGGAATCAACGCCTGAATGTCCTGGATCCGCTGTGGCAGAGGAAAGGCCCAAGTCAATGTAGTGTCCAGTACTGCCCCTATGAACAGGAGGCGTTGAGAGGGCTCTAGGTGAGACTTGGGCACATTTATTGAAAAGCCCAGACTGAACAACAACTGGGTTGCCAGCTGCAGATGATGCAACACAAGCCCCGGAGACTTGGCTTTGATCAACCAATCGTCCAAGTAAGGGAATACCACTATCCCTTTCCTTCTGAGGTCTGCTGCAACAACCGCCATCACCTTCGTGAAGACCCGAGGTGTGGAAGTAAGACCAAAAGGAAGGACCGCAAACTGGTAGTGTTGCGACCCAATCACAAACCGGAGATACTTCCTGTGTGACTTGAGAATAGGAATATGGAAATAAGCATCCTGCAAGTCGATTGACACCATCCAATCCTCCTTGTTCAACGCCATAAGTACCTGTGCTAGAGTCAGCATTTTGAATTTCTCCTGCTTGAGGAACCAATTCAAAATCCTCAAGTCCAAGATAGGCCTCACGCGACCATCCTTTTTGGGGATCAGAAAGTACCTTGAATAACATCCCTGACCCCTCTCCAGCTCGGGAACCAACTCCACTGCACCTTTCAACAATAGGGACAGAACCTCCTGTTCTAGCAACAGGAGATGATCTTCTGAACAAAAGGAAGGACGGGGAGGGAAGAGAGGGGGAAATCTCCCGAAAGGGAAGGGCATAGACTTTTCTCACCACGCTGATGACCCAGGAATCGGATGTTATGGACTCCCACATGGGAAGAAAAAGAGATAGCCCCCTACCAGAGAGGCATGGGACGCGATGGCGAGAGGACTAGGACTGCTTTCCTTGTTGCATCCCTCCTGAGGAAGAGGAAGGGTGGTGCTGCTGGGTGGCCCCTCTAGTGCGGACCCTCCCCCGCCCCCTAAATGATCGATAAGGGAGGCTCAAAGACTGCTGTCCTGGCTGCTGCGATATCCCACAAAAGGAAGCCCCTCGTCCAAAAACTCGCAGCTGCCTAAAAGATCTAAATGGGGTCGAAACAGCCTGCAGGCCCAAGGACTTAGCAGTGGCCCTACACTCCTTAAAGCGCTCTAGCGCAGAGTCCGCTTTAGATCCAAACAATTTAGCCTTATCAAAAGGCAAGTCCAAGAGCGTGGCCTGGACATCTGAAGAAAATCCAGATGTGCGCAACCAAGCATGGCGCCTGGTGACAACAGAGGTCCCCATGGCTCTTGCAACAGAGTCCGTGGTATCCAGCCCTGACTGAATGACTTGCGTAGCCGCTGCCTGGGCATCCAAAAGTAGGCCATGCAAGTCCTGGGGCATGTCTGGTAACACTGTCTTCGCTGCATCCATTATTGTGTATATGTACTTGCCAAGGATGCAGGTAGCATTAGCAGATTTCAACGCCATGCTACACGATGAAAAAAACTTTCTTGGCCGACTGTTCCATACGCTTGAACTCCTGGTCAGTTGGTGAAGAACAGGATGCCTGTACGACCAGACTCTCTGGAGACGGATGCTTAGACAGAAATTTGGGGTCTCCAGGTGCAGACCTATATCGTCTGGCCACCGACCTGCTCACAGCCGACGAGGTGACAGCCTTCTTCCACACCTTTTCTACTGGGTCCATGAAAGCCTCATTGAATGGCAACAGAGGATCCGCAATGGCTGTGGCAGGGTGAAGTACTTGTCAGAAGGTTGGTTTAACCTGTGCCGCGGGCAGGGGAAGTTCCAGGAAATTTGCAGCCTTCCTGATGATGGAATGAAAGGTGGCTGCCTCCTCTGTATACTCCCCTAGGGAGGCCAAATCCCATTCCGGGGAAGTATCTAGTCCACTGGCCGTATCCAATCCTGGAAACTCACTCTGGGGATCAGCAATCTCCCCCTCCTCAAGGATCTGCTGCTGGTACTTCCTCTCCTCCAGCAACCTGAGGGCCTTCCTTCTGGATCGCAATTTGGCCTCCAATCCTGGCATCGACATGGAGTGCAACGATGTCGGTGAATGGTGCCGAGAAGGCATCATTACAGGATCTCTGGATCCTCCAGACGCGGTAGATGGATCCATCGGCGCCATGGATAAAGGCCCTGCACCCGTCAACGCCAACCGGCTTCGAGGCTCCATCTCAACAGACAAGGGTGTCGAAGGTCTCTCTCTTGAGGTCGACAGCTGCGCAGCCGGCACTAGCGCCTGGTTAGAGTCTCCTGCCGGACAGAACGGCATAAACTGCGTCGGCCTGTACGGAGCCGGAACGCCTAGGTTGAATGCCAGGGAACCAGTGGGGCCAGCCGGCGCACCACCTCCCGGAGCCATGTTCTGGAATATGGCAAACATGGCATTTAGAAATACCGCCGGATCCGTACCCAGAAACGCAGGATAGTCCTGAGGAGCCGGAGCCAGACTTGACTCCTGCGCGCCTGGATGCACTGGAGAAGCCTGTTGACTTTGAGGCTCCACAACCTCAAAGACAGACGGCGCCGGGGATGTCTGCGGAGTCACTGGTTGTGGAGACACCATCGGGCTGACTTCCCAAGACTTACAGCGTCAAGTCGACGGAGACCTCGACTCCGACCGGCTTCGGGATCGACACCTGGAGTCACGATGACTCCGCTTCTTGTGACTTGACATCCCCGACGATGATCCATGGTGCCGTTTCCTCTCCTTCTTAGCCTTGGCTAAGAGCAACTTAGCCTCACATTCCTTCAAGGCCTTCGGGTAAATTTTTTGGCATGAACCACATTCCTGGACATCGTGGTCCGAACTCAGGCACCAAAGACAGTTGTTGTGGGGGTCAGTCACCGACATCCGACCTCCGCATTCTCTACAGGGTTTAAAACTTGACTTCTTCAGAGCCGACATGTCGACAAAAAACACAAAGTATCCCTTCCGAAGAGCAAACGATACAGGTAGCTGGAAAAGTAACCATTATCGAAGGCACGGAAAAAAGGGAACTAACGTCAGCACGCCGGCGAGGGCCTCTTATTGCCACGATGACGTCAGGCGGAGCCGCGTCGAGTCGGGCAATTGTGACGTCCTCGCCGACGTGCAGAGCTAGAGAGAAGTCTCCGTCGAATGCTACGAATGGGGAGAACTCATTAGGTGAGGAACCCACAGGTAGTTGTATCCATCAGAAGCATCCTTTTGGCATCTAACCAGAGGCCTCTGGCTGAGAGTTCTTGCAGATGAGCTCCTTATCAGTCCTGGGGAGGGTACATTGTCAGTACAATTCCTTCAGTTAGAGGTTGAAAAGAGAGCTGCCTTTAAGTTTGCTGGGAATCCCCATCACAGTAGTGCCATTTCAGTTGCCTCGTGACTCGGACTTTCTCGTCCCATAAGCTTTTGGCTTCCTTCCATTACAAGTCCAGTTCTTGTTTGGGAGGTCTCATCTAGAACCTGCAAAATGGAGGCCTACACATGATATTAAGCCTAACCAAAAGTTGTACTGTCTGAGTGAAACAGATTGTGTTGTTTATACATTATTTGCCATGGTACAGAGTATTACCACTCTGTGCCGATGGAAACACCTCCCCCAGCTGTGCTTTGAGTATAACACCCAGGAACTGGATTTTCATCTGGGGTTCTAGAGATGATTTTTCCCTGTTAGGGTTCCACAAGAGATTGATGCAGGCTGTCGTTCAAGACTGTTGCATCAGAAGAAGAATCTGGAGTAAAATCCCTGGTTTGGGGACAGTTTTTATCACAGAAGTTCCTGGTATTGCTTCTTTAGATGGGGATGATGTTATTTTCTTAGGTGGGCATATAGGTGGTCTTTGAGTAATTCTAAAGTATTATCTGTGCAGACAATTTGCCTCACCCATTTGTCCAATGTTATGGACTTCTAAACAGAGCATAAAAGAAAATTCTTCCTCTTTGATTGTGGTGCATGAGATGGGAGGGGGCAACGGAGGTGAGTCAAGCCCTCTTCTGGTTGTCACTGGAGCACAGCTGGGAGGAGTCCTTCTTCCTGAAGACCTTCCATAATTTTGCCTTTGGTTACAATTGTAGGCATATGCTTGGTCGTATCCTGTTTGCCTTTGGGGACAGTATGACCAACCTTGACCTCAATACTGGTTGAAGCCACCTGTAATTTTGAGATCATCTTCAGCCACGAAAATGTGAAGATCTAGCTTCAGGGTGATGAAAAAGACCCAGTGCCTGTTCCTTCTAAGTTCTCACTCCTTGAGCAAAGGTGAGGCACCCTCCTCCGCAGCCACAGTTTGGGGAGAGACAAGGCCAGTGAATGGGAAGGTTTTCAGACCACTGGCATCCGCCAGATACTCATACCACATGTCCTCAGAATCTTCTAAGGGCTGGTAACGAGAAGGGCCTGCAGTACCCTCCCATCCCAATCACCCAATCCAGGCCTATCGTAGGAATAAGGCACTGGCTCTGACATGGGGAGTCTGTCTCCAGTTGGTGCAGGCACCGGCATCAGACGATGCCCGTCCAGCTCAATGTTGGAGTCAGGAATGATGATGGGGCTGTGCCACTGCCTGAGTCAGCACTGGAGCTGGGAAAGTTCAAAATTGCTCAACCAGCACCATTCTGGATCCATCACTGGAACCCTGGCGCCCGAATAGCGCAGAGGACAATCCCACTGATCTAAAACCACTAGGGGCCCTTCCCAAAACCGTGGGGCTCAAAGGTGCTTCAAGGGCTCGGGCTGGGCCGCCCAAAGATGAGGTGCATGGCCTCATTAAATGCTTTTAGCTGTGTGGAGGTTACTCTGGCTCCTGGAAACTCCGGGAGGCAGAGAGACCGCCCAGCAGCAGGCTTTACCACAGAGCTAGGCCTCAAGTGCTGATCGCCCTGAAACTGGTCCGAAGACTTGTGCGGCAAAGTCAAAAACCTCTTTGAAGACTTCTTTTTCTTGGAGGACTTGCTTTATTTTCCGAACGCCTATCGTTGTTTGTGGCTCCGCAAACTATCTCGGGACCTTCCTTGCGACTGCTTCCTCAGTGCAATCCTCGCACGTCTTGGCGTCATCACTCTCCAAGCACCAAAGGAAAACCAGATGAGTGTCACCAACATCTGAAAGTGATAGGCATCGCATGGTTTGAAGTCTACCTTTTTGGTGGACATCTTCACACCAGGAGTCAAAGTCTAGAAAAAAATTCAACAGAAGCATTAAAAAAAGGTCCGTCAAAAAGTAACTGGGGGCAGCTCTCTCTGGATTTGGGCTGACTGGCACAGAAAGAAAAGAACTGACATCAGGGTGCTGGGATGGCACCTACACAGGCACCGCACACATCATTTTCAGGCAAGGACAATTCTGATGACGTCACATGTAAGATGAACAAGCCACCTACCAGCATGCAGGCAGAGGTTCTGCTGATCAAACGTTTTTGGATACAGTCGGACGCCTGGGAAATAGTCTAAGGTAAGGTAAGGAATCTGTGGCTAGAAGTCTCTGTTTTGTCTATATATCATACCTAAAAAATATTCACTTTAAGATATGATGCCAACAACAAGAGTCAGAGTACTGTGGTGGCTTATTTTTAAGCAAGGTTGTAGTGGAGCTTTCCCTTTGTAAATTTATTTTTTCAGGAAAAGTACCTGGTGAAACCAGGTGAGGTCAAAAGCAGAGTTATGCCTCAAATTGTCTGCAGTTGTTTGTTCAAGAAGGTGGATAAGCAAAAGTTTATTCACCCAATATTTGTCGTTGGGGGAACACAGTTTTCCACTTGTCCACAAATCGCTGGACTGAGGTAGGCAACGGGATTTGAAATTATTTTAATTAGCTAAAGCTAAGGCATTGGTTTGGTGGGAGAAAGTTAAGATAGTTTCAAAATGCTTTAGGATGTTTTCAAGAATACAAACATGGATCAATATAGATGATACTGATAAACCGACCATGAAAATTGATAAATGATATACACACACAAAAACCTTGATCATTTAAATAATCCATTCTTATTGAAAGCTGGGATACATGAATATACAAAATAAATAGAGAAATATCACTATATACATATAAATATACATATATATGCGCTTTCATATATATATATAAATATAAATCTAAATACTGCAAGATAAGAGTGTAACCAGGCAGGCAACGGGGAGGCGGGAGGGACCGTGAGGAATCCACAGGTAGTCAGTGTATCCACCAGAAAAAGCGTTACCGAAGGTAAGTAACTTGTTCTTCTGATGGATACAACTACCTGTGGATTCCTCACCTTATGAATAGAGTCCCAAGCAGTACCGCACTGGGTGGTGGGTGCCCGCCTGATTACACCAAGAAATCTTGCAATACCGAGCGAGCAAAGTGACCGTCCCTCCTCATCTCAGAGTCTAAACAGTAATGTTTCACGAAAGTATGGAGGGACGCCCAAGTTGCCGCTTTACATATATCTATCAATGGAACTCCCCTCGCCAAAGCCGAGGATGCGGATTTAGCCCCAGTAGATTGGGCCCTGATACCTTCAGGAGGGACCTTTTTTGCCAAAGAGTAACAGATCTTTATACACAAGATGACCCACCTGGAGAGTGTCCTTTTCTGTACAGCTCTGCCTTTTTGTTGACCAGCATACCCAACAAACAGTTGCCCATCCAAACGAAAGTCTTTAGTTCTTTCGAGATAAAAACTCAGGGCCCTGTTAGGATCCAACCTATGGAGTCTCTCTTCTTCTTTAGACGGGTGGGGAGGAGGGTAAAAAGCAGGAAGAGTGATATTCTGCCCTAAATGAAAAGGGGTGACAACTTTCGGCAGAAAAGCAGCCCTGGTTTTTAGAAGCACTTTATCAGGGAAAAACACAGTGAAAGGAGGCTTAACGGAGAGCGCCTGAAGCTCACCAATCCTCCTAGCAGAAGTAATCGCGATCAAGAAAACAGTCTTGAAGGCTAAATATATCAATGGACATGAATGCATGGGCTCGAAAGGTGAACCCATTAAAAATGTTAAAACAAGATTTAAGTCCCACTGAGGCATGTGAAAAGGAGTAGGAGGAAAGCTATTCACCAAACCCTTAAGGAACCTATGTACAATGGGAGACTTGAATAAAGACGGCTGATCCGGAAGGCAAAGAAACGCCGACAGAGCTGCCAAATAACCCTTAACTGTAGCTATAGCACAGCCTTTCTTCGCCAAACTAAGAGCAAACAAAAGTACATCTGAAAGGTGGGCTTTTAAGGGATCTTTTTGGTTCTCTCCACACCACAACACAAATTTTGCCCACCTTCCGGCATAAATAGACTTAGTGGAGTGTCGCCTGGACGATAGAATAACATCCACTACATCCGGTGGGAGAGAAAAAGAACTCAGGTTGCCCCGTTCAATCTCCAGGCATGAAGGTGCAGGCTCTGGAGGTGGGGGTCTAGAACATGCCCCTGCGATTGAGAGAGGAGATCTGCCCTGAGCGGGAGGCGGAGCAGAGGGCACTGAGAGAGTTGAAGTAGGTCTGTATACCATACCCTTCTCGGCCAGTCCGGTGCTACCAATATGACTTGGGCCCGGTCTTAACAAACCTTCCTCAAAACCAGAGGAATCAAGGGTATGGGGGGGGGGAACACGTAAAGCAACTGGCCGTTCCAGGACTTCTGAAACGAGTCCCCCAACGCCCCTTGCATCGGATACTGGAGGCTACCGAATAACAGGCAATGCGCGTTCTCCCGAGTGGCAAATAAATCCACCTGAGGAGTACCCCACATCTCGAAGATGTGGAGGACTACATCCGGATGGAGACGCCACTCGTGATCTAATGAGAAGTGACGACTGAGAACATCCGCACGTACATTCAACACTCCAGCCAAATGATTTGCCATCAAGCAAATCCGATGGTCCTGAGCCCAGGACCAGAGTCATAGGGCTTCTCGGCAAAGAAAATACAACCCCACTCCTCCTTGCTTGTTTATATACCACATCGCGGTAGTGTTGTCCGTCAGGATCTAAACTGACTGACCACGAAGGGAAGGGAGGAAGGCCTTGAGTGCCAAACGTACAGCCCACAATTCCAACAGATTGATATGCAACATCTGTCCCACTGTAGACCAACGACCCTTGATCTCCAGGTCCCCCAGATGAGCTCCCCACCCTAGAGTGGAAGCATCAGATATCACTGTGGCCACCGGAGGTGGTAGTGAAAACGGTTTCCCTTGGGAAAGGTTGCCGTCCACTGTCCACCAATGAAGATCTGCTACAGCGTCCCTGGAGATCTTTATTGAATCCCTGAGATCCCCCTTGTGCTGGAACCACTGTCTGCGGAGACACCACTGAAAAGCCCTCATATGCCAGCGAGCATGAGTGACCAACAGAATGCAAGAAGCAAACAGACCTAGCAGGCGTAAGACCTTGAGGACTGGAACTGCCGCTCCTCTTTGAAACAAAGGAATCAGTGCCTGAATGTCCTGCACCCACTGAGGCGGGGGGTAGGCCCGAAACCTTGTCGTGTCCAATACTGCCCCTATGAACAGGAGGCATTGAGAGGGCTCCAGGTGAGACTTGGGTACGTTCACCGAAAAACACAGATCGAACAACAACTGCGTTGTCATTCGCAGATGAGAGAACACAATCTCTGGAGACTTGGCTTTGATCAACCAATCGTCCAGGTAGGGAAAAACCGCTACCTCCCTCTTTCTGAGATGTGCTGCAACAACTGCCATCACCTTTGTGAAGACCCGTGCTGAAGTAAGACCAAACGGGAGGACCGCAAACTGGTAATGCTGCGATCCGACCACAAAACTGAGATACTTCCTGTGCGACTTGACTATGGGAACATGAAAGTACGCGTCCTGCAAGTCGACAGACACCATCCAGTCTCCTTCGTTCAACGCCAACAGCACCTGCGCTAGGGTCAGCATTTTGAATTTTTCCTGCTTGAGGAACAAATTCAAAATCCTCAAGTCTAGGATCGGCCTTAGACGACCGTCCACTTTGGGAATCAGGAAATACCTTGAATAACACCCGTGACCCTTTTCCTGCAACGGTACCAACTCTATAGCGCCATTTGCCAACATGACTACAACCTCCTGTTGCAACAACAGAAGATGTTCTTCTGAACAAAAGGAGGGACGGGGAGGGAAGGGAGGAGGAAACTCCTGAAAGGGGAGAGCATAGCCCTTTTCCACAATTCCTAGCACCCACAAGTCTGTTGTAATTGACCTCCATTGCTGCAGAAAAAGACTCAATCTTCCTACTACAGGAGAAGTGTGACTGATAAAGTGGGGAAAACTAGGGCTGCTTCTGCTGCTGTCCACCCGAGGAGGATGAAGAAGAAGAGAGCTGCTGGGCTGGACCTCTAGCCCTGCCCCTACCTCGCCCTCTGAAGGCACGATAGGGCGGGTTGGCAGGTTGTTGGGCATAAGATTGAGACCTACGAAAGGCAGAGCCTCTAGCAAACCCTCGAAACCTAAGAAAAGGCCTGTACAATGTAGCAGAAGGGGTCTGCAAACCCAGGAACTTAGCTGTAGCCCGACAGTCCTTAAACTGTTCAAGGGCAGAATCTGCCTTGTCCCCAAACAGCTTTTCCCCCATCAAATGGAAGGTCCATTAAAGTGGATTGTACATCCGACGAGAAACCCGAAGACCTTAGCCAGGCATGCCTTCTCGTAGCCACCGATGTTCCCATGGCCCCGGCTATAGAATCCGTAGTATCCAGGCCAGATTGAATAATCTGCTGTGCAGCCGCTTGCGCATCCAAGAAAAGGGCCCCAAAAGATTTTCGCACTTCCTGTGGCAGATCTTTTGCCATCTCCTTCGCAGAGTCCATTAGGGCATGAATGTATCTGCCTAGCACACAAGTGGAATGGGTAGCTTTCAGGGCCATGCTGCAAGAAGAGAAAATTTTCTTCGAGGATTGCTCCATCCTCTTGGATTCTCTGTCTGTTGGAACACCAGGGAATGTACCGGGGGCAGATTTTGCAGAACATGATGCCTGAACCACCAAACTCTCCGGAGTCGGGTGACGAGATAGAAATGATGGATCTCCTGGGGCACTCCTATGCCTTCTCGCCACTGCCCTGTTCACTGCAGGAGATGTCACCTGCTTTTTCCACAGGTCCATAATAGGCTCAGTCAACGCCTCATTAAAAGGCAACAAGGGGTCAGCACTGGAGGAAGAAGGATGAAGAACCTCTGTGAGCAGGTTAGTCTTGACTTTCTGCAGAGGACAAAGGCAAATCCAGATAGTCAGCCGCCTTCCTCACCACAGCATGGAAAGAGGAGGCCTCCTCAGTAAACTCCCCCAGAGAAGCAATGTCCCACTCCGGGGGAAGTATCCAAAACACTTGCAGTGGCAAGTCCTTGGAAATCATCAGAAGGCTCTATCTCACCTTCCTCAAGCCTTCTGTATTCCTCTTCCTCCAGAAGCCTCAACGCCTTCCTTCGAGATCTTAAATGCGTTTCCATAGACGGCGTCGACAAGGACTCCTTCGACGCCGATGATCTCAGACCTTGAATTGGTTCCGGAAGGCTCCCGGATTCAACCGGCCCGAAGTCGACAGATGACCTCCTCGACGCCGAATGCGCAGAAGGAGATGGAGCCGGTCTGGGTGAGGCCACCAATGACGCCAGATGGCACGGAGAAGGAGTCGGTCGAGAAGCCGACGGATCCACGATCCCAGGCGAAGGACTCCTGAAAGGGGAAACCCCCGGCGCCGGGCCACCAGGCTCTGAAGGGCATGAATGGAGCAGCCCTGTACGACGCCGGTGAGCCCAAATTGAATGCCAATGGCCCCGTGGGACCCACCGGTGCACCAGCAGGGGCCATGGCTTGAAACAGCATACATCGCATTCAAAAATTCGGCCTGATCCGTCCCTGGAGTCGGGAACGCTGGGTACTGCTGTGTAGACGACTGGGGAACATCAGGATCCCTCGGCGCCAGTGAGAAGCGAGGACTACCTTGAGTGACCTCATAGACTGAAGGCACCGGTGACAACCCCGGACTCTCCGGCTGAGGCGTGACCGTAGGACTCATTTCCCACGTCTTCTGGCGCTGTGACGAACCTCGAACGACTCCTCGATCGGCTCCGCTCCGAACGGCGCCGAGAGTCATGACGGCGCAGAGTGTCATGATGACGCCGCTTCTTATGTTTTTTGGGAGAAGCATGGGAAGAAACCTTTTTGTGTTCCTTCTTCTTTGCCTTGGCCAAGAAGAGCTTCGCTTCTCGTTCCTTCAGAGCTTTAGGATTCATGCTCTGGCATGAAGAACAGCCTTCCACATCATGCTCAGAACTCAAACACCAAATACAATCCGAATGGGGGTCGGTCACTGACATCCGACCCCCGCTTTCCCTACACGGCTTAAACCTGGACTTCTTCGGAGGCGACATTGTAACTTCAAGAGATCGCTACCGTAACCAACGGGCCAGGAAGAAAAACAGTTGAAGTCGAATGCACGGAAAAAGGAAAAACTGACGTTAGTACGCCAACGGGGACCTCTTATTGGCACGCTAACGTCAGACGGAGTCACACGGAGCCGTGCCATTATGACGTAGACGTAGACAGCTAGGAAGAAGACTTTCTTCGGATGCTGGCGCAAGGATCGAATTCATAAGGTGAGGAATCCACAGGTAGTTGTATCCATCATAAAATTAAACCTTTAAGACATACATGAATATGCAAGAAAGGAACGTTAATAATGAAACAGAAAATGTGATATATCAGAAGGGGATGGTGGGAAACAAACAGCTCACCTTATCTGAACAATGTCTAAGAACTGCTTGACCCACCGCAGCATCACAGAGCATTTCAGCATCCAGGCAGTAATGCTTCGTGAAGGCGTACGTTGTCGTCTACGTGGCTGCTCAACAGATGTCAGGAAGGGATACCCCAGAGAAAAGTGCACAAGAAGTGGACACTGCTCTGGTAGAATGTGTACGAACCTTAGTGTCCAAGGGACCGCCAGCCTTCTGACGGCAAAAGGATATTGCAGTTAAAATCCATCTAGAGATGGTTTGTTTAGAAACTGGAAGCCCTCTTCTGGGCGCACTGAATGCTACAAACAGTTGATTGGACTTTCTGATCAAAGATGTTCACTGCAAATAAAATTTAAGGCATCGTTTGATGTCCAAAGAATGCAGCGATCTTTCTGCCCCAGTCTGAGGCCGCGGAAAGTCTTTAGCACTACTGGCTCGCTGATGTGGAAGCCAGTCAGCACTTTCGGAATACATTTTGGGTTTGTCTGTAGGATGACTTTATCCTCTGTAAACCTCATGAAAGGCTCTTGGATGGTAAAAGCTTGGATCTCGCTAAGAGGAGTGCTACCTTCCAGGTAAGATACCTAATGTCTAATTTATGAATAGGCTTAAATGGTTACTTCATCAACTGACTCAGGACTGTATTCAGCTGCCCAGATGGAGGAGGTTGTTTGGCTGAAGGAAAGGATCGGAACAACCGTTTCATAAACTGCTTGATAAGCCGATGAGACCAGAGGGATGGTCCTTTGGATAGTCGTCTATACCTGGAGATGGCAGCTAAGTGAACCTTAATGGATGCATGCGCGAGACCACATCTCGCCAGGTGGAGAAGATACGGCAAGACCGGCTCTGGAGCAGATGTAAGCGGATGAATGTTATTCGCAGTACACCATAAACAAAACTGCTTCCGTTTTAAGGTATGTCTTATTAGTACTATCTGCACGTGCTTTGGCCAAAACTGTTTGACAGTCAACGGGAATATCTAGATGGCCAAATTCATTGAACTCAGGAGCCATGCACATAATCTGAGATGCTCGGAATCCGGATGCCTCACTTGGCCCTGGCTGATGATGAGCAGGTCCAGTATGGGTCCTAACCTGATGGGAGGACACAAAGACAGCAACAGAAGCTCTGTGTACCATGGCCAGGCTGGAGCAATTCGAATTACCTGGCAGGGCTCAGATTCGATCTTGCTGATGACCCGTGGAAGAAGGGGTATCGGAGGAAAGGCATAAGCATAAATCCCTGACCATGCTATCGAAAGGGCATTTCCCCACAACCCTGGTTGGGGATGCCAGCTTGCATAAAACCGGCATTTCGTGTTCTGAGATGGCGCCAAGAGGTCCAGGTTCGGTGTTCCCCACTTGCGAAATACTGCGTCAAGCGTTGTCTGGTTCAGCTCCCACTTGTGTGAAGATGTGCCTAGTTTGCTTAGTGAGGCTGCTGTGGTGTTGCTGACTCCCGGAAGATGTTCTGCCCGAATGTGCACCGAATTCTGAATGCACCAGGTCCAGATGACTTGAGCTTCTGTGGAAAGCAAGTGAGACCGAGTTCCGCCTTGCTTGTTTATGTAGTGCATGGTGGTCGTATTGTCCGTCCGGACAAGCACCGATGAACCTCGGATTCTTGGCTTGTAGTGCAAGGTACACAGCTCTGAGTTCGAGGAGGTTAATGTGCAGCATAGCATGAGAATGGGGCCACTTGCCACTGACTTGCAGATCTTGGAGACATGCTCCTCACCCCTCCATCGAAGCATCCGTCGTGATCTTAAACAGAGGGATTTGATTCAGGAACTCCAGACCTTCTGAGATGTTTGCAGGTGTTGACCACCAATGGAGAGAGTCGACCATCCTTGCTGTTATCTGAATGATGTCCCTGAAGGACCCTTGCGCCTGCTTACACTGTTTGTCGAGCTCTTCCTGAAGAGGGCGCATCCAAAGGCGACAATGCGGAACTTGATTGATACAGGAGGATATCATCTCTAGTAATCATTTGAACCTCCGAACAGAAAGAGACTTTTCTTCGAACTGAGTCTGTCAGGGTTAGAAGCTTGAGTTGCCGTTCTTCAGCAGGGAAGGCTTTACAAGAGTCATGTCCAATAGAGCACCCAGAAACACTATCCTTCTGGTATGTTGAAGCTGTGACTTGTCTCTGTTGAGAGTGAGACCTAGTTGCTGGAAAAGACGTTGCGTGGTCCTGAGAGAGTGGCGTAGGGTAGAGATGTTTGGAGCCTTTAGCAACCAATCGTCCAGATATGGGAATATCTGGTGTTTGAGGCGTCTCAGATATGCAGCAACTGGGGCTAAGCATTTCGTGAAAATCCATGGGGTGGATTTGAGTCCGAAGGGTGACACTTTGAATTGAAAGTGCTGGCCGGCTACAATGAATCTCAAAATGTTTCTGTGATTGGAGTCAATGGGTATGTGGAAGCAAGAAGCTCTGTTGAGAAGCTGTAGGACATCCTTCAAAGTTACCATATGAAAGGATTGCCTTTTGAGATATTTGTTGAGCTGCCCCAGATCGCGGATGGGCCTCCATAAACGGGACTTCATTCTGAGGAGGAAGAATCGAGAATAAAAGCCGCTTCCTCGTTGAGAAGAGGGGAAAACCTTGATCGCCCCTTTGGATAACATGCCCTCTATCTCTAGGGGGAGAAGATGTAGAATTTGTTGATGCTCCAGGGAAGGTGGAGTTTTGGGAGGCCTGCAACTGAACTCCAGCAGGTGACCATAAGTTACGATATCCAGAACCCACTTGTCGCTTGTGATCTGTCTCCAAAGTTGCAGGTGACGAGTCAAGGAGGTAGGGGTAGCCGGCCCCTGGAGGTTGTCATTGCCTACGCGAGGCGTCCTTGGACTGTCGCCCCGATCTTCCTCTAGGAGGAGGTCTGCTGTATGCCGCCACCGGAGGCTGTCTTTGATGGTACTGGGGTCTGGATGACTGATACTGGGAGGAGTAGGCTCGATATCAAAAAGACTGGTAGCCACCTCGAAAGGAATGGCCTCTACCCCTGGCTCCCCGAAAGGGAGTGCGCTTGTACTGTAGGGATCCCAAAGACTTTGCAGTATCAGTATCAGCCTTAATCGCCTAAAGAGCATCGTCGACATGCTTGCTGAACAGGTCTTTGCCATCATATGGGAGGTCCAGGATCTTGGTTTGGACATCCGGCCTGAAATTTGTGGCTTTAAGCTATCCCTGGCGCCTTAATACAGCTGGACCAGCCAGAAGCCGAAATCCCACGGCTGTAATGTCCAGGGCGCAGTCAATCACCTCTGCAGAGGTCTGCTGACCTTCCATAAGGATCTTTTTAGCCTCCGACTTACTGGAATCTGGAAGATCATCCACAGAGTGCGAGATGTCGGACCACAGCTGCTTGTCGTACCTGCCCAGTAGCGCCAAGGAATTTGCAGCACAGACTATAACTGGCGACATAGAAGAGAACCTCTTACCGATATTGTCCAGACGCCTTCCATCCTTGTCAGGAGGAGCTGATAAAGGCGCTGAAAGGTTCTTGGAGCGTCTCTGGGCAGCCTGGGAAACCACTGAGGCTGGTTTTGGGTGACCCACCAGGCACGCAAGAGCATCCTCTCTCGCCTTATACTTTTTGACCAGCTTTGGTAACAACGCTGGCACGGTCACTGGGTTCTTCATTATCTTCAGCCCTTGATTCCAGACATGATCAATAATCGGTATAGCCCTGACCGATTTTCTGTGCGGCTCTTTGATATCATACAGAAAACAGCTCAAACCTCGCCGCAGCTTTTTCCAAGAGGTTATGGAAAGAGCCAATATCCTCAGGAGATTCAACTGCTAATGGCGCAGGTGAAGGGGGTGCTGGGAGTATATACTCAGCCCATTCGTCGTGGTCTGAGAGAACCTCCCCTTCCTCTGCCGCTTCATCCAGAGAGACCTGGATCTGAGGACTCTGTGGAGTCTGAAGAGGAATTTGTGGCATCGCAGGAAAAACTGGCAGAGGTGCTGGAGTAGCTGGTGCAGTGACTGCTGGCGTGGGGTCCTTCCCCAGCTGAGGGTAGAAGCGCTCTCTGTAATCTGCCAGCATAGCCTGGAGCTCGGACAAGACCGGAGGGCAAAGATACTATTCCCTGTTGTTGTGGTACTGGGTCATAATACTGCTGGCCATAATACGAATCGTCATCAGAGTACTCCTGGCATCTTACGTGCAGCTGCAAAGGACTTCTTGCTACTCCAAACATTGCATCCTGATCTGAGTCATCATCATCGCCATCCAAAAACCTAGATGGCAAGAGCCTTGAAACTTTGCTTGGTGACGTGATAAAAAGTGACAAACGAGCCTTTGAGAGCCTTTTAAGCAGAGTATGTTGTGCAGATTGACTCCAAGGTAACGTAGATGGTCTTTGCCTCTTCGCTGGGAACATTCTTGGCGTTGAAGACAAGAAACCAGCTGTCGTAGACGGGGGCGTCAACGATACCATCGTCGCTGGAAATATTGTAGCCGACGACAGTTGAACCGTCGACGAGAGCGCCGTTGACAGAGTCGTCGTCTGAATCATTGTCGACGAGAGCATCGCCGATGGGGGCGCTGTTGCCGGGAGTGTCGTCGGCAAGAAAAGTGTTGAAGAGATGGGGCGCCCCGTAGACAAGGATGATAATGTCGACGAAGATCCTGCAGCTGCTGCCGTCGACATGGAGATAGTTACCACCACCGGCGTCACCAATGATGCAGTCGTTGACGAGTGTATCGACGTCTATGGCATCATCGACGGTGCTGAGCTAGGCTTCTTAAACTTGAAGCACTTTAGGAGGAAGAGTAGCCGGTTCTGAATTCTTTGCTTTCTTGAGGGATTCTGCACCCACTTTCTTCTTCTGCGGAGAGCCATGACCCCTTGCTGTCTTTTGCACCATTTTTCTAGGTGGCTCTTGAACCTCAGACCTTTCCTGTTTTCTTTTCACCGGTGTTTTAGGGGCAAAAACAGAAGAAGAGGCACTGTCCTCATCAGAGGCAGAGTGTCCAGTCTTACCTCTATGAAGCCACAACAGAAGGCGACCCTCCCTGTCCTTCAGGGTCTTTGTAGAAAATGTCCTGCAGATTTTGCAGTCCTTAGTCTTGTGGCTGGGGTACAGACAGTAAATTCCCACCTCATGAGGATCCTCCACATATAACTTTTTCTTAAAACATGAGGCACATGATCTGAAAAGGCCTTTCTTTGGTGTCTCTGACATGGCAGCCAGTTTGAATCACCAGAGTAGATAGAAATGTCCAAAAGCTGTAGAAACAGATCTTCTGAGAGAAAATCTTGAGCAGAGATCAAAGGAGACTCCTCAGCACAACGTGCAGTGGAAAATCTGAGGGAAGGCAGCACCTCACAGGAGGTTCTAGAGGGGTGAGGCAATCTGATTGGTTCAAGTTTGAGTCTGGGTCTGTTTTGCAAAGCGACTATGATGGGTTATTATATTGAGGCCTAGTCCATGTATTGTGTGCATACATTTTCAGGCCTGGTTTTTTTATTCCACCGGGGACTCCCATCTCAACGACTGGGAAGTATTCAAGCATGTGAATCTATGAAAGTTCCAATACTGGAGTAAATGTCACTTACGTGTAACATTCACTTAGCAGTTAATAGTGTTGAAGATGTACATACTGCAAACACTCCTGCCATCTAGTGCTCAGGTCAGAATAATACAAATTGTTTTTCTTCAAGAAAGTGCTTTTCATTTCGAGATGGCTTGTGAAAGCTTCCCAAAATGCAAAGCGCACCAGAACACTTAGTTCCACCCTAGAATTTGTCTTTCTCTTCCAACGGGTGAGTGAATATTTTGCAGCACAAAGCAGCATGAGTCTGTGTACTAGAATAATACAACTGCTCAGTACAACGCTGATGGGAACAGTAACTTTGTTAGAAGTACCGGTCTCGCATCTCACACCTAAAAAGGTGGGCCACAGCAATTCAAGCAGCAAATCAACTGTGACAGGTAATTATAATTTTCCATTTCCAATATGTGCTACTGTAGATTACATGATGTGCATAGATTGAAAAGCAGCACCCAGACCTCTCAACAGATGGCCTGTGAGCAAAGACAAGTGGTGCCTTGAACAAACTGCTTTTAGCAGTGCTTGTGCCAACTGCACATTTTAGCAGTTCCGGACAGCCACACAGTGTTTTATAAGGGTGTGACAAGCTGCTTTACAGGTATTTGCTAATGAAATGCTGCCCAGGAACGCCACTGTGGCTCAGTTTTTGTACAAGCATAATGTGATGTAGGGTTAGCATGCATCATGTTAAGCTTTAGCATAACTGAGTTTAATGCAATTGACAACCCATCTAGCAACATTCACCTAAGTGCTAGAGTTTTCAATAAATATGGGAAAAAATAAACTGTCCTGTTTTCCTCACTGCACACGTACAGTATACATAAACATGATAGCCTTACAAATATCTTTAGTATGTTAAGCCCTTTCTTTGGAAATTTCGATAAACTCAAATTCTGAGACCCTGGATGCCAAATAGATAGACTACCAGCCTTAGAATTAGGATGGAGCAGTTGCCTTGATGCGGACTCAAACAAATTTGAACAAAATGAAAGTCTCTAATATGGATGAATGGACATCTCCAGGAGAAAAAGTGCCATGGTTGACATTCAGCATTGAGGTGATGAGAATGAGAATCACTGGCGCATCACTTACAGGACCCTCAGAAGCAGCGGAAAAGCATACACAAATGTCCTGGACTAGTTTATTCACAGATCATTCCTCAAACTTTGGGCATGTGGCTACCTGGAAACAAATCTTTTTTTTACCTCTTGCTGTCTTTCCTGACAACTAAACAAATCTTTTGCTGGAGTCGCCAAATACTGGAAGAACTGATTGAGAATCTGGGAACTTAACTCCCATTCATGTGTCTCCTGATGGTGGCTGCATAAAAGATAGGCCAAATCAATGTCCACTTCTGGCAGTTGTTCAGCCAACAAGTGTATATGGTGGTGCAGCGCCGAACACTAATGGACATCCTTGCTGAGTGTGTGCACCCATTGTTTTTGAACGGGTACTTAGCGGTCATGCCGTCTGTTGGAATCAAGACCGCCTTGAGTAGCACTGTCATTCATGCCCAGAGTTTTACCAGCACAGCCAACAATGCCAACATTCTGAAATGGTGAAAGAGCTTGGGGAGACAAATGGCCCTATGTTGTGAGGTTCAGCATGCAAGTTCTCCACCCTGTTAGGGATGCATCAGTGTGATAGTCACCTGTAGCTATGGGTCGAGAAACAATCTGCTCAGTAAAAACATTTGATGTGTTCCACCACTTATTTCTGCAGAACTCCAGTCACTCATGGTCATTACCTAGAAAGATGTTTCAAACAGCAAGAGCATGAACAATCGAACACTGGTGTCTAATACAATATAAGATGCCATAATTTCTAACAGTTTTATAATTACTCACTGCCAAAGAACGCAGCATCTGATAAAGAGAAATTGATCACCACAATTTGCTCTCGGTGTGGGGTAGGCCTTGAATGTATTGCTTTGAACTGGTAATTCATTCTACTTACCACAAACTTCAAGCTGTGGTGATGCACAGAATGTATTGGGATTAGTAAGCAGGCATACTTTAAGCTGAGTGCTATTTTACCTACTACAGTAGAACTCCAGAAGAATGATCATCTTGACGTGGGTGACAGAAATGTAGCGAAAAAGCAGCTGGAAACACGGAATAAGGCAAAGTGTTTCATCTTTTTTGGAAGCTGAAACCATTTGTCCTTGATTCTGTACATCTTCTCTACTGTTCCTAGGGGAAACAAATCCACCACTTCTTAAAGTGCAGCAGAAGATGTAGTTGAGTCGCACTGTGATGGGTGACTGGACAGCACTGGATCTAATATCAGGCAGTATGTGTATGTGATAGAGGACAATATCAGCGGTCTGATTCTCTTTTTCGCAGGAAATACCGCTGCATTTCTCTGCCTGGCATTACATGACCAGGAAGCATGCATGAAGAGTCACTGCTTGCTTGGAGAAGCAACACTTTAAAGGGCAAAGCTGGGCTGCAGCAACAATTACCCCACAATGATAAGCAAGAGCACTGTTTCGGCTTTCCATAAGAAAGGATTACTGAGCACAGTAGTAAGCATAGTATGACTCAGGTGGACTAGCTATTCCTCCCTTGGGTGACTGTTTTGTTTGACCGTGATTTTTTGCTGCTGTTGTGAGGGGTTTCCATATCCTTTCCTATTTCTCTGTCCTTTTTGACCACCTCTAGCATGACATCCATCTGTGGGCCAAACAGGTTTTTACCATTGAATGGTAAGGTGAGGAGATGCTATTGGATATATGAGTGAAATTTCTAAACACAAACACACGTAGCACTGAATGAGGAAACTAGCATTGACTTGGGCAAAGAGGCCATATCTGCAGTATCCAAGTGCAGCAGACACTGGAAGAACAAGTTGTTTATGTGCAGTTATGTACAGTAACGCTCTTTGTGCCAGATGCTCTAAACTTAGATCCCTCCCTTTTGGTACATATCGGGGACCACAATGGATACAGAGAATTTTCTAGGAATTCTCCTGCACATCAATAGGTGGTGCCATGTGGATCCCCGGTGATTCCATACCAATCCGAAAGTGACAGAGTGGAGCACATACAAGCACCAACCCTGCTCATTGCCGTCAGTTTTTTACCTCTCTCCTTCTACACATTTAAATGAGAAGCACTCACATTGTAGATAAAAGCATATCTAAATCTAATCCGGTGTGATAGCTGGATTGGAGGTGAAATGCTCATGCTTAGGTGGTTTAGGTACCATACTTTCCTAGCCTACTCTGGGACGACTAAGAAGACTCAGGCAGGGTTTGTCTTGATTTTCATCAGACCTGGAGGCAGGAGAGGTTGAAGTGGGAATACATAAATGAGACCTCTCTCTCATTGCAGTCCAAATGCTTCTTCCAATGACTTTCCGTAAGGCAACTCCAGAACTCAGTAGTTGCAGGATTGAGTGTTCAACTGTGGCAATCAGATGTAATCAAGGGAAGCCCCACTGGTTGAAGATGTCACTCACCAACTCTAGAAGGAGACACCACTAATGATCTGCTACTGTCTGCTTAGCTCCTCTGTTCTGCCATTCAGGCCATCTGAAAGATGTTCTGCTGGCACAGGCATCTCCAGAGATGCAGGGCCTCCTTGCACAAGATTCCAGTCCCCATTCCTCCCTAGTTTTTGCAATAACACATGGTGGTCATATTGTAAATGAGGGCCTGAGCAAGTCTTCTCTTGACAGATGGAAGACTTTCGGGACCAAATCAACTGCCGGTAATATCAGAATATGGATATGTAGATGGCTCCCCACTGGACAGCAGATGACTCTGATCTCTGCCTTCCCAGGTGACCCATCCCCACGACAACTGTGATGCATATGTTATACCTGTGAAGTCGTGGGGTGGGCAGGAACGTGGCCTCTTGGAGGGGAGAGCTGCTGTGCTTGACTGCCACAACTGAAGATGCTAAGTTGCACCACGTGAGTGAGGGAGGTAGCCCTCATGCTGGGCCTACTGACACCAGAGGTTCCACTGTAGGTGCTGCATATGCCATCCGGTGTTTGAGGCTTTTTGGCTCCTTGCCTTGTATATCCTCCTTGCCCCATTCATTCTTATTAAAACCTAGACTGAGCACAAAATATCAGGATCATATCATGAATCTTCTGGATTTACTGAAGTGATGGAAAAGCCTTGAACACCATTATGTCTAAGACAGCCCCAATGCAGGAAATCCACTGAATGGGGCACAGGTGGGACTTCAGCTCGATGAAAAATCCTAAAATGCCAGGATTTCAGCCATTGCCTGGAGGTAGTCAACAATGCAGAAAGCCTTCCTCAAGAAAGAACACGTATCCCCGGCTTCCAAAGATGGGTAGCCGTCTACGTCATCACTTTTGAGAACAACTAACAGACTGAGATAAGCCCGAAAGGTAGAAAGGAAAATTAAAAGTCCTCCTACCACGGCGTGAATGGCAGATACTCCCTGTAAGATTGAAGGACCAGCATATGAAAATATATATCCTGCAAGAGCAGGGACATCATTTTCCCTCCTGGGTCCAGAGCTGAAAAAATCTTGAGGCAGGGCGAGGATAACTCACTATATCTTTCCTCAAAAAGACATTCAGTGTGAAGAGGCCTGCATAGGCCCTAGGCTTCTATCCTCCTTTGTTGTGAGGAAGTAGCGTGAACAGCAGCCTCTCTTCTCTCCTCGAATCTGGCACTTGCTCAATGGCACACTTGACCAGCAGAAAGTTGGCTTCGGGCAGAAAGTTAGTGGAATGGTTTGCAGAGAATCACTCTGAAGCGGGGGGAAAACGGAGTGGGAAGAAATTAAAAGCAGGGTGCAGTTGCATAGATGAATTGCAAGACTCATCTGTCTGACATGATGGATAGCCACAGAGAGAGAGGAAAGGTCATATCCTGCCTCATACCGACAGATTGAGGGCCTCTGAGCAAGCTGCAGCTATTGTAGCAGGAGATGGTTGTAGACCGTCCTTGTTGGTGCATGCGGCCTCAGCTGCGACACCATAACAATTTCTGTTCTAAAAAAAATACTATGTCCGGTGTAACTGTACTGGTTAGGAAGGCTGGAGTTGCCTACATGCTAGCCCCTAGAAATAACCCCTAGGGTTTCTGTACTGTTGATGAAGCTGTTTGTTGGGAAACAAGCGCCACAAGGATTGTGCTGTGGCTATACTTTATGGCAAGAAGGAGGTTAGCATTATGCATAAATGTTTACACAGCCCTTCTGAGCAACCTTTAAAAGTTTCCAAAATAGAACCTTAAACTATCATAATGTAATTAAAAACATTCAGTTCCATAAATACTCTTCATCCTCAATTTTCTTCTTTTGTTTGCTGCTATATACAGCATTTATATGTGAGACGTGTTACGGTGATGGACTTAAGAGGACCGTGGGGTGTTCTTTAATACCCAATTTATCTTTAATTTAGTTAAAGTCTTTTTTGGAATGGTTTAAGTAGTGTTTATTTTTTAGTGGTTAAATTACTGTTTTATGGCGAGTCTGATCGAGTGAATTTGATTTGTTATCTATGTTTTGTTTTTTAAATATCGCTTGTAGGCAGTGCCCGGTAATAACATAGGATTAGGCAATTATTAAACTCACTGGTCTCAAGGTAAGAGAGCGTTTAGTATGCTCGTGCTTGGGTGCAGCAATGTTTTTTTGGCATTGAGTGGTTTGTTTTCTCAGGACCGCAAGAAGGTGGGCTTAGAAGTGGTGCACAATCTCTAAGCCGCTAAGCCTCTGATCGTCAGCACATTTCTACGTGTGACGTAACACTGGGACTGAATGTCAGCACTGGGCTAGTTTTTAAAGGTGGCTGGGCTCATGAAACCTCATGAGTCATTTCCCAAGGGAAATAGGTATGCGAGGTGGGTCACCACGACAATGAAGCACATGAGAGGTGCAATTGTTGCTGGTGACAGAAAGCAAATTATTTCTAACAAGAAGGCATAGTTTGGAGCAAAAGTGTGGAGAAGGTGGAAAACGTTTTAAAATGTTTCATAAAAATTGGAAAGAGTATTAATTTAAAATAATACTAAGAGCTACAAGTAATTTTTTTTAAATAAATCTCTGTAAAGTCAACAAGACTGAAAAGGTGATGGAGGGCTCCAAACATGAGGAGATAAGAAGGATCGTAAGTGAAGAGTTACAGACAGCTGTTCAATAGTCGGTTAGACAAGTTTTGGGGAAGAAGGAGGATATTAGGAATTTAGAAGAGGAGTACATTTCAATATCTGATGAGGAGGACCTTAATAGAGGTCCTGGTGGAGAATGTCTTAGGAAAAAGAGGCATGGGGATGAATCATCCAGTGACAAGGGGAGTCCAAGGAGGCTCAAAGAGAGAGGGTGTCCGAAGCGGCACAAGAGGAGGTCATTTTAACACAGAGTGGATTGAATCCCAAAGAGGAATTGGGGATGTCACAAGATAGATCTAATGAATAGCTTGATGAGTATATTCTAGATATAGAATATAAAAGTAGATTGGATGAGGAGAGTGAATTCCGCACTAAATATTAATTTAAAGATATGACAAAGGTAGTAGATCCCTTTGGGGAAAAGTTGCTTGGTCCTAACGAAATTAGGTATGTCACGGGCAGAGACTAGTGGCCTTTGGATCATGTCACTGAATGTATTAAGACCAGCTTGCATAGAGACTTGGAAAAGGAAGAAAGGAACATTATGCGGGTAGAGTGTTCTTATCTCATAATAGATAAGGTGGCTGACACCAAACTTGGACTGCAAGCTTACAAAGTATATGTTTAGGTTGGGAAAAGAAAAGGTTAGAGAAGTCACTCAAACAGTGCCAAGATAGGGTGCTAGCTCTATTAGGTCCCTTAGCAAAAATCTTTGATCCTGCTGATGAAGCCGTTCTGACAGGCTTGGATTTGGATCTGGTATGGTTAAGAGGATGGTGTCAACGTGCCATATGTTCTTTAGGAAACGAAAAAGCAGGCCTACTGGCGCAGAGGCGCAAAATGGTGCGTATTATGCCCATCAACCCAAAGTTGGGTGATATGGCTAAGAAAGAGTCAAGTGACAACACGAAAGGGTTACTATTCGGTGATGGGATGGTGAAATCCTTAACTAAATATGTCAAAACTAAAGAGCTGGGGCAAAGTGCAATACTCTATGCGCAGGGTGTTTGCAGATGACAGTTTGCATGACAGGGCCTGTAGGAGAGGGCCGTCTTCCGGCCAGGGGAATTTCAGAGCTCATTACCAGAATGCATTACACCAAGGGTATGGAAATTATAGGAGAAAAAAATGTAGTTCCCAATTTTATCCCCAGAGGGGCAGAGAAAGAGCTTGTGGTAACAGAAGAAGGGGACAAAATCCCAAACAAGGCCAGGGGGAGTATGAAGACTATTTCTGGTTCTGTCCCAACAAGTGTAGGAGGAAGGTTGAGGTATTTCAAGGAACAATGGAAAACGATAATAAAAGATACATGGGTACAGCAAGCGGTAGAAGGTTATCAAATAGACCTTGATTCAGAACTATACCAATTGAGCGAGCCAAACGAGTTAGTATTTCAGGAAGATCTAGAACACGTTGTGCAAGAGGAAGTATCCCGAATGTTGGAAAAGAATGGAATAGCAAAAGTAGGAGAGGAAGAAAGGAGGTTTGTAAGTACTTTGTTGCTAGTGGAGAAAAAAGACAAAGGATGGAGACAGGTGATAAATATGAGGAATGTAAACCAGTTTGTTTTTTGTCAACATTTCAAAAAGGAAGCAACGTTTGTTGGGGGATTTAATTCAGAGTTTGCATTGGATGGTGACATTGGATCTCAAAGATGCATATTTCACGATTCCAATAGCAAAGGAGAGTCAAGGATACTTGCAGTTCAGATGGAAAGGACAATTGTATCAGTTTCAAAGCCTTCCATTCGGTTTGACGGCAGCTCCTTGGTGTTTCACAAAGGTGCTAAGGCCAGTTGTAGGTTTCCTAAGAGAAAAGGGAGTAAGAATGATCGTATATTTGGATGATATATTGATAATTAATCACAAAGCAGACAAGTTAAAGGAGGATTTGGTAACAAGTTTATTGCAGGGTGTGTTTTTTTTTTTTTTATACATTTGGACAAATCTGTGTTGACTCCAACAAAGACTTTGGAGTTTGTGCTTTGTGGTGGATACAGTGGTGAGTCAATAGTGTTTACCAGAGAAGGTGATGAGGAACATCAAGCAAGAGGTAAGCTCGATGTTGAGAAAGGGGGAAGTAGGTTTGAGGGATTTGACTCAGGTAACTGGCTTGTTGTCATCATCGATTCAATAGGTATTTCTGGGGCCTTTGCATTACATGGCTCTTCAGCACCTAAAGACTTATGGTCTGGCAAGAGGTTTATGGTACGGAGACATGGTATCTCTTAGCGAGGATGCGAGAGAGGAGTTGATATGGTAGAAGGAAAATGTGGAAGCCTGGAATGTTCAGGTTACTTTTTTTTTTTTTAAACTAAAAGCCAGATTTTGTTTTGGAGACAGATGCAAGCAACTTAGGATGGGGTGTATCATGCCTAGGTCAGGAGACAGGTGGAGTGTGGACTCCGAACGAGAAAGAGGAGCATATAAAACTATTTGAAGATACAAGCAGAAATGTTTACAATCAAAACTTTCAGGGTAAATTTGAAGGGGAGTTCTGTCTTACTAAAGATGGACAATTTAACTGCAGTACCATATATAAACAGACTGGAAGGAAGCACATCCAAGAGACTGTCCAAATCAGCAAAAGAAATGTGGGAATTTTGTTTGGAGCACAAAATAGATTTGAAAGCAGAGTATTTTCCAGGGGTTCAGAATGAGATAGCAGATTTGAATTCACAGAATGTGACAGATTAGAGTATTTGGACGTTAAGGGAGGACATCTTTCAAAGGATCATGATTCTTTTGTCACCACTGGAGGAGGATCGGTCTGCTCCCAGGTTACAAAATTATTTCAGTTGGAGACTGGATCTAGGAGAAATAGCAGTGTATGCATTTATGCAGGATATGAGAGGAATAACAGGGTATGCTTTCCCCCCATTTTTTATGATTCTGAGAGTTTTGGTACAGATGAGCAGACGAGGTGTCAGTTGGTTCTAGTAACTCCTTTTTGGAGTACTCAGGCTTGGTTCCCTTCATTGACTGTTAATGTCTTGCAAAGGTCTGTTGTTGGGCGAAGAGAACATGGAACATCCTTTGGTTGAGTCGGGTTCTCTCAACCTACTGGTTTGGAGGATATCAGGTATTCAGGAAGATTCAAGGGACTTTTGAATACAACTTCGGGATTACTCATGGAGTCATGGGCTCCAGGAACAAGGAATAAGTATAGTGGAGCATGGAAGGTCTGGTTATGTCGGTACATGGAAACGGACTATGATCCATTGGAGGCAGATGAAGTAGAGGCAGCAAATTTCCTGGTTTATTTGAGAAAGGGATGTAATACAGGACTGCTAATTGCAACAGGTTTGCTGTAGCAGCTGGTCATTCGTTACAACAAGGGCCATCAGTGGCAAGGAGTCCTCTAGTAGGTAGAGTGGTGAAAGGGATCCCGTTGAGGAGACCACCTAATAAGAAATATCAAACGTTGTGGAATGCAGAATGCAATTGTTTGTGACTTGGCCAACTAATAAGTATTTGAAGGTGAAAGTTGACATTATTAGGCCTTATTTCTTTCAAGAGTTTCAGATGTTCGTGCACTGGAACTGTCATGTAGATTTTTTTCCACCAGATGGAGTGGTTTTTGAAATCTTTGGGAGGACAAAACTTATGTCTGGTTCAAATTTTCTTCCTAGAGTTGACAATTTGCCTAAATTGTGTGTTGCGAGATGATTAAAGCAATAGGAGTTATGAATGTTGGAAAAGCGATATGCTGGGGTAGATCAGTTGTATACATCTCATGTAAACCCATTTAAATTGGTTACAAATGCAACAATTGGCAGGTGGGTTAAAGATGCAATGAGGGAGGCAGGCATGGATATGTCAAAATGTACAGTTCATTCGATCAGAGGTGAAACAGCAAGCAAGGGTTGTATGATGGGAGGTCATAAGGAGGATATCATGAAGGCTGCAGATTGATCTACTGCTGGCACATTCAGAAGATTTTATTTGAAGACTATAGGTCATGTTTTCTAGTTGTGTCTTGAAGGACTCTGAACATGCATAATGCATGAAATGACGATATTTATAGGTTTACGAATAAAGAATTACGATTTTATTAAAGACTAGGAGGCTAGCATTATCCCACCATCCTTCCCAAGGAGGAAGTTTGTGGGTAGGGGATAAATAACTAACATTTTATTTATGATATGAATAATTTAGTTTGGAGGAGAGTTACATTGTTTAATATGTGTGGAAGCCACAGATATGTTTTTCTGTTTACGTGGTGCAGGTGGAATATAGAAAAACAAGACTGACAGAAAGACAAACAAAAGAGGAAGAAAAAAGAGGATGAAGAGGATTTATGGGACTGAAAGTTCTAAATTACATGGTGATGATTTTAAGGTTCTAAAGCTTTTAAAGGTTGCTGTTCAGAAAGAGTAAATCAAGATTTATGCATTATGCTAGCCTCCTTGTCTTTAATAAAACTGTGATTCTTTATTAAGTAAACATATAAGAATAGCCATTCTCCATGTGTTTGAGAGCAGAATCAGCTTTCTTGACAATCTGAAGGCATCAAAATGCATGTCCATCAAGGGCACTTGTCCAGCTCCTGAAAACCTGACTAACCTCATCAAGTAATGTCTTTTATGCACAACACTGGTGCCAATAGTTCTGTAAGCGCAGTCTTTGGTGCACAAGCCAGCATGCAAGAAATACTTCAGTGCATCCAGGTCATCATGTTTCATTTCAGCCAGGGAGGCTCCGAGATCTTCTGTGCCAGCAATATTTTGCTGGCAATGTCCCATCAAACACTGGTGCACCTGCACAGAAAACACTCTGTGTTCAGGGTTTATGAAGTTTAACTAGCCAAAGAGAACATTCTTTTCACACAGACCTGAATACATTTTGAATCTCCATCTGGGGGTTTGGTCAGTAAGGTAATTGAGAATGAATTGCCTTGTCAGTGCCTGTACACCTACCTGAATATCAGGTGTAAGGTATCTTGTCAGAAGATCAGGATCACAGTCTGCCACTTGCCACAAGTTGATGGACCAGAGGGATCCAAGCACGGATTAGACTCAGTGGTCATAAGAGTGTTCTTGAGAACATTGTTAAAGGCAATAGTGGCTCAGAAAAGGTAGGATGTGGTTGAGGGACTGCTTGCCTTAGTTTCAAAAGTAGCCAACTGTAAATCTAGCGCTTTTTGTGTTATTTGTAAAACTACTGTGAAAGCAGCAGTTTCTTCCATTGGTAGCTCAGGTGGGGAGTCAAGCTCAATGCCAGGAGGGGTATCTAACCCATAGAGATTCTGTTAATCCAGTCGTGAGTATAGTGAGTGGAAGCAGGTGGTCTGCCTCAAAATCATCAGTTTAGAGGGGGACATTTTGGATACTCTGAACTTTATCAGAGTCAGATACGATTAGAGCTTCTAGCCATTGATAGTACTGCACTCAAGATAAAGGCCCTGCATTAGACTCTTGTTTCATACCGTCTGTTTTATTATACTATTGCAGTGCGACATAGGCCTGAAAACGGCTGAAGTTTTGGAGGTGAAAGTCTGATGTCTGAGTGGAGACTGAGGCTGGTACCGGTTGAGTTTGTGCCAGTACAGAAGTAACTGACGCTGACCCAGGGTCCAGGGTGGAAGCCTGAACCAGTATTAGCATGGGTCTGGGACTGAATCTCAAGGTGGAAGATAGCCTGAGGGAGGGTCCACCAGCGTTAGTTCAACTGCAGACCCTCACAGATATGTGAGATGTGATGCTCAATGGCAAAACAGAGGGAGCAAAAGTGTCTGGAAGAGCTGTACCATGGTCTCACTGAAGACGGCTATTTGCTGTGGGCTCGAGAACATCCCAGGGACTTGGGTGTGCTGGGTGCATTTGCATGACTGGAAAGTTGAGAACGGAGCCCCAGATATGCATTAAAGGGCATGGAAAGAAAAAAAGTGATACGAGTACGCAGAGGTGGCACGAACATGATGCACCGCTCGGTCACTTCTGGGACTATGCTGAGTCACACGTCACCATCTATAGCCTCACTGAAGCATGGCTGGAAAATTCTCCAGATCCAGTTTGCCACCTCAGGATATTCTAAAGGCCAAGAATCTGCAGGTAGAAGTAGCCATTAAAATTGGAGATTATCTTATCCTCCTTTAAAATCTCCTGGGCCCGTTTGCAGTGATTGGCAGATGCTGCAACAGCTCTTCCATCTCCTGCCATAGTTGTCTGTTCCATAATGGCAACATCACAAACCCAATTTATTATTTGCCATTGCTGGATATGCTGAACCTTACACACGTGCCAGCAGGCAGCCTTTTTGCTTGCCTTGTTGAGCTTAAACTTTCTTTCAACATGCCTATGTGACCTCACATCTTAATTGGATCTTCAAACTTGTCTATGCAATTTGTAATATAGTTTTGTGCTTGGATAAATGCAAACAGTTGTTTTCAGTTTTGACAAACGTTTCTATGAGAAAATCATCCTCTTCCTCAACTTTTGGGAAGTGCTGTTTGAGTAGTCCTGAGAACAGGCAGATGTTCCGAGAGGTGGAGAAGTATATACAGGGAAAGGCTCCAGTGGCTCTGGATTTCAATCTTCTACATATATTGCACATCAGACTTATTTTCTTCTACCTCAGTCTTGGTAGTAGATGTGAAACTATGTCATTAACTGGACTGAAGGGAACACAGGGAAAAACATGTTGAGGAAAGGTAGGCAATGGGGAAGCTACTGTTGGTCAATAACAGTATTTTCTTTCTAAGCACCTACCTATACTTCTTGAAGGTGAACTTACAATGTTTCCGATGGGGAATGTTTGGAGGTTGTGCCACAATGTGCCCAGTGATTGGATTGATACAGATGGTGCGCTGCATACACTTGGCAGCAATGACTGAGGCGGATTTAAGTCTCTCTTTTTATGTAATGACTTTGGAGCTGGAAGCTTGCTAGCAACTAGGTTTTGCTTTGTGTTGGGGTATTTTCATCACTGAAGACTTTTTGGGGTTGTCTTGAAGCGGGAGCTTGAAGTCCAGCCTTGTATTGAAACAAAGTATCTTCCTTGTTGAACAGAACAGTAAGTTCAGCTTGAGCACAGCATTACCGTCACAGTACAATGATAGATACAAGGTTGGTTGGGATAGATCTCAACATCCTGTCAGTGATCAGTGTCTGGATAACAGGAGGACGGGTCCCTGAATCAAGGAAAAGGATATCCTTGCCAATCGTGCTTAGGACCAGAGAGAGACACTAGGTGGTACAGACAAGAAATGAAGAACCAAGACAGGTCACTATGTAAAAAAAACAAGGAAGGCGTTCTGTGATGTCAGGCTTTGAGCCCTTTAGCACCCAGTGTGCCCTCCCCCACCACCCCAACAAAAAAAAATCTGCTTTCTGACATTTCCCCAAAACATTTCTCCAAACCTCTCTCGATATTTCAAGGGTATTAATGTCTCCAATTCCTAGAGTTATTTCTTTGTGTGGGTTAAGTGTGGCTGATACCCTGATTTTTCATTTGGTTCATAAGAAAGCTAAGACAGTTAAACAAGAGACGGCCACGGAGTCGAAGAGAATTAAGTCTAGATTAGCTTGCCAGAAATATGAGGTGGGTGTGAAAGTGGTAATAGGCTTGTGAGGAAAGAACAAGGGAGAGAGATAGCCAGAAGAAAGGGAAAAGTGTGAGAGAGAGAGAGAAGCCATATGCTACATATGAGAAAGGAGATTCCACACCTGCACCTCAACAGATGTACCGGTCAAGGTTCCAAAATAGCACATGCATGTGGAAGGTCAAGATATTCTCAAATGGTGTGTGAGTTTTGAGATAGCTAGTATTGTGAAGGCCTTGAATTAAACCTTAGGTAGTAGCAAATCACTTGCCCATAGACGTTAGCACAGTCACGGAGCGAAATGAACTATGGTTGAATGAAGGAAGCTCAGTTGGGCTAAAGTCAACTCAGTACCTTCAGAGATTTGGGAAAGCATGATGGTAAATGGAATTCCACTTGAAACATGAATTTGCGGTGTGTTGCAGGATTGAAATGAGTGAGAGGAATGGGGCACAAGTGTTTTCTTCACCTTAACCAACTGATGGTGACTCTAGGAAGACCTCTCTTTCTCACTTAGGTAACATCTACCAGAATTGACAGAAATGGATTCAGAGAATCTTGCACTGTTGGCTGACAAGTTGCTAGCTAACAGGGTTAACAAAGGATTGGAAGCAGAATGATTAAGACTACGAGAGAGACAGGAACTGCCAACAAACTAGTTCCTATCCATTGGGTAAGGGTCAGTGAAATTCCCAAGGGTCCAAAGGAGGACAGGCAGAAAGGGAAGTGAGTTCTATATCAGACATACAACAAAATGGGAGGACAAGAAGGTTCTTCCAAGCCCAAAGTGGCCACTATTTATAGGTATCACAAGGAGGGGCATTACAAAAGGGGTTGTCCTGTGAAAGACCCTGCACAAGCTTCAAACATCATATAGAGGATATTGACTTTGGTTGAAGAGAACTGAGAGGTCCCTGATGCATTCACAATGAACATTTCGAAGAGGGACCGAGACACTCTTAACTACAACCATCCAAATTCAAACAATGGAGGAAGACTGCTGCCCGAGGAATACAGATGCTTAAAGGACTATGGTTGACAGATATCTCTCAAACCAGGGAGATTCTCCCTAGTACCAACAGCATAGGCTTAGGAGATGGCAAAGAGCACCCAAGTTGAGGTAAAAATCATTGGCACATCAGCCATGGTCAATGTAGGGGGTGAGAGAAGCAAGGTGATGGATGTCTCTTAGCCAATGAGCTGATTGCCCCTAGTTCAGTACAGCACCAGTAGCCTACATGATATATACCACTTCAGCTCAGTTAACCATGAATATGAGATGTTATCACACCCTCCTTTAAATGTCGAATGTTAAAACCCAGTTTTTACAATACACTTTTTACCACACAAAAGTGCTGCTAAGTACTGTGTATGTGTGTGTTATTTTTCTAAATGCACATATTATATATACACACACACACACATATTTTTTTATTTATGTTTCTTTTAAATTTTGTGTTGGAGGGGAGGTGTGTGTGTGTGTGTGTGTGTGAAACCCAGTTTTTACAATGCACTTTTTACCACACAAAAGTGCTGCTAAGTACTGTGTATGTGTGTGTTATTTTTCTAAATGCACATATTATATATACACACACATTTTTTTATTTATGTTTCTTTTAAATTTTGTGTTGGAGGGGAGGTGTGTGAAACCCAGTTTTTACAATGCACTTTTTACCACACAAAAGTGCTGCTAAGTACTGTGTATGTTATTTTTCTAAATGGTGTGTGTGTGTGTGTGTGTGTGTGTGTGTGTGTGTGTGTGTGTGTGTGTGTGTGTGTGTGTGTGTGTGTGTGTGTGTGTGTGTGTGTGTGTGTGTGTGTGTGTGTGTGTGTGTGTGTGTGTGTGTGTGTGTGTGTGTGTGTGTGTGTGTGTGTGTGTGTGTGTGTGTGTGTGTGTGTGTGTGTGTGTGTGTGTGTGTGTGTGTGTGTGTGTCTAGTTTAAAAACCTCTACCTACCCCAAATCCTGGGGGCCAAAACTAACCCCCCCTACTACCCTCCACCCATCCCTTAAAACTCATCACTACCTCTTATCCCTTTCCCTCCACTAAACCTAAAAACCTCTTACTATTCCCTTTACCACAATCCATTCCTAAACCCTAAACCCCTTACCAATTTTTATTTCAACTCTTTCCCTAAACCTAAAAACCCTTTAAGAGCCTCTTAACCCTACCAACCCCTGAAACCAAAAAAACCTTTACCACCCTTTTCTTAAACTTAAAAACTTCTTACCACCTGTTACTCTGATCCTTTCTTTAAACCTGATAATCCACTACTATCCTTTTATCCCATCCAAATATCATCCCTCAAAACCTTTTATTTTTAAGGACACTTTTTTAAAATTATTATACAGACACCAAAAATATATAATCAATATAAAAATATGTGAGTGCAATAAGTCTTTAAAAAAAAAAAAATAACGTATATGCCTGGTACCTTTAAACTAGGCTAAGTGGCACTTACCAGTGTGATAAAAGCTGCATGGTAAAGGTGTTGTTGTAAGGATCTTGTCTTCCAGCACAGAGATCATTTTCTCATTTCAGTTTGAAAGCATGTTATTGAACATGTAACAAATGAGGAATTGATAGTTCACCAAATGCATGTTTCTGGCACATGCTTTTATTCTGTAAATTTATCTTGAGTATGTCCGATGAGCAAGATTAATCAAAAACCGATTCAGTGATACCTTAGTGACTTTTTGGCTTAGAAATGATTCCAGGAACGTCAAATCTTAGGACGGTTCCCTCCATAATTTTATTATTTTAATCACTTGCTTGTAGGCTTCTTTTAGTTTTAGGTTCTTAGACACATACAAGACAGGGTCCCTTTTAGCTATATTCTCCATTTTAAGTAACCTCTCCAGCTTGTTTATCATTGTCCCCAAATCCATCCTAGCTAATAGAGGCCGCCCTCTCAGACCATGGAGGGTGCCATTTTTTCCCTCAAATTATGCAGAATTATAACTTGTCTGCCTTTGACGCAGATATTGCCTGTACCTATCTTTCTAATAACTGTGAAAGTGTCAAGTCTTTCAGATACAGACATGAACAAAACCCTGACTGTGACATCAGTCTGGGACAGGTGCATTTTTCAACGTCATATAACAACCATAACCCAAATATTGTAGTCTATACTGACATATTTTATTAGTTTAGCCACTGATGTACATGATTATGTCAAAATATTCTTAAGGTGACATTGCAAATTCCATCTTGGATACAGTACAATATATAAGGACTACCACTTGACCACTTAGCTGGAAGAGAAACTTCACCCAAGATGCAGACCACAGCACCAGACTCCACCTCGACCCAAAGAAGCTTCCAACAACACTCCATGAGGCTCTGAGAAGCATTACATTCTGCCCTCACAAAATAGTGACAGGACGGTGTTCTCTCGTAGACTAAATCTCCAAGCTCTTGGCCATGTGCTTGAAATAGCTAACAAATTATTCTTAACAGACAACAAACCCTGTTGTCCAAGGTATGTGCACCACCTCCGAAACTCAAGCATGTTAGTCGTTCATCTGCTAGAACTAGCATAGTGCTTAGAGACAGCACAATGAAAGTTTATGGCCTATAAATTGTGATGTACAAGCTTTCCCTGTTTTCACTGTTATTGAAAAGCTTAGCTGCTTTTTATAATCATGTGTAATTTTACCAATATTATGTGCATTACAATCTGGCATCTTAGTATAACTGTTTTAAAATAAATATGCTGAAATACATATTCAGTTTCTAGTGATCTTGAGTGCGTAATTCATTAGTGAACGTTTGATTGGATCACCACTGTGCTATGTTATTAACCCAATGGCATTGACACCCACCTCATTTACATATTGGATGGGGTTCTTCTGGGCTACAATAACGTGTCTTTCACACTCAGCACTGGACTAAGTTAACTTGTGTCACTCATTGGGTGAAAACAAACACTATGGAGCTGAGATAGCGACTAACTTTACACAACAGCGTGGTTAAAAAACATCAACACCATTGATCCCAGCAAAGGCTGCATACCAGTCTCAGGAAGAGACTGGGACATCTCAGATTTGCAAGGAACAGAGAAGGGTAGTCAGCAGATCAGGGCAGACTCTGACATTGGCTGTGGCATCCACTGCCCCAGAGTCAGTCGGAGAGGAAGGCGCGACACCTGAAGCAGGTCAGGTGCTGGAGTCTGGGTCATTTACTGCAGGATTTGTTGGCTGCTGGAGACCTTCCCAGTAGGAATTCCACCCAGCACATACTGAGCACCCTACACCTGTGGGAACTTAGTGAGAAAGCCAAAGAACAGGTCAGCAAGGGAGTGCTTGCAAGTAAGGAATTAGGTTGACTGTACTGTAGTGACCACATGTATCCTGAGCTGGGCTATAGCAAGAAGTAAGTGGTTCCAGAAGTGCACAGGATTTTCCAGTTGTCACCGGACCATGAAGCACCCTTAGCAGGACACTCTGGCATGAAAAATACCTCTTCCTGGCCAACTGAGCGCAAACTAAGGAGATAAGATACATTGTTAGTGCCAATTATTTGTGTTCCGTTGGAGAGGGCAGGATTTGACAGGGTCTGGCTTACAACAATTCATTAGTTTCAGAGAAAATGATTTGAATCTAACCCAGACCATGCTGGTGCCACTCTGCTTATGCTGTTGTAAGGTCTGCACTGGATGTTAGTCTATTCTTGCAGCCAGGACCTGCACCTAAGCCGCTGCAGTTGGCAGACATGAACATCAGATGCAGCCAAATTGGCTGCAGGGCTTGTCTTGTAGCCAGCCCCTGCTGCCAATCTGCAGCCAAAACCTGTGTGCAGTAAGGGTTTGCCACAGGGTCTGGCCTGGCTGTCGGATAGGCCTGTCCTCATACAGGCCCTGAGCACAACATGATGCGGGGAGCCAACCCCTGCTGCGCAATAGTATTTGGCCATAGAGCTTGGCTTTTAGAGTGGCCGTATTTATTATTATTATTTATTTTGGACAGTAGTTTGGAACCGTAATTCCACCTCATGACCTGGTACTGTGAACCCAGGGTGACCTTATCTACCCATGCTGCCCTTTTGAAGGTTTTGCGGTTCTGAAACCACATCCTTGCCTTACGATGCATGGGTCAGAGACGCTTCATGCCCTGGGTGTGCAGTACGCGGGCACAAAGATTATCCTGGATTTGCAATACTTGGATCTCAGTACATAAAAATAGTGACCAAGGTCCAGTGTATCAATCTTAATATCATAGCTGCCAGAATTCCACAAATCCTGTAAAGGATTCATGATGATTTTTTTTTTTATTTACTCCACAGGAGGCCACTGTGGTCTGGGGGCCAGTGTGTGCTTACACTATTCTATATTGTGCCCCCCCCCCCTTTTTTTTGTTTTTAGACATGGGATGGTGCCACATAACGTAAAATGGCTCCTCTAGAGAAATCTTTATCTTGTAGCAGCCAATCAGATCTGCAGTATCCCCAAAAAGGGACAATAAGTGAAAAAGTGGCCTTTTTTGTTTTCTTTTTAATTTCTGGATTTGCAAATCTCATAAGGCAAGTGTTAACTCTATCTCATACTCTACAGCTCACTTAAACGCTTATACATGAAAAAGTTCTTGATGGATTTACGCTAAATAAAGAAGATCATATTTTCAGTAAATTTCTACTTTAATGTCAAGTCTGGTGTTAACCCATTTTTGAACCACTTCCATTTTAAAGCCTAAGTCTTAAGTGGACAGCTCGAGTACCTGCTTTGTATCATCGTACCTAATCTTAATCATAAGACAAGCTGAAATGGTCAAATTGTAAGCCCTGACGAACCCTGTATCTTTTAGGTTGAAAACTATGTTGTAAGTTCTCACGCGTTGTATCTAATGGAATGCAGAAATCTTCCAGACCCAAACAAACCACAAAATCTCTCTTCATTACTAATCTCAGTTTTTCTTGGAACAAAATCGAACAAAACAATCAGCTTTTTTAGATATTTGTTGAAGGGCCTTATGCCTAGCAATGTGTGCTAATTACCAGATTTCTTTAGTATGAGAAAGAATCTAGAATAAAATCACAGTCCCTTTTCCAAGTCCAAGTCATTAAATGTTTGTCTTTCCCCTCCTTTGGAGGAAAAGATGGTGTTTTTTTTTCAGGAATTCTAGGATGTGTTCCTATTCAACCATGTCTAGTATCCAACTTTCTGATGTTATATTCTCCAAATTATTTAAAAAGTGACTTACTTTGTCTCCCTCGGCCAGAGTCAAGAGGGAGGAGAAGAGCTGGTCGAGTCAGACTCCACTTTCTTTGTTTACAGACTTTGAAGTTTTGTTAGCTTTGCTTTTGGCTTTGTTTCCTGGACTGGGCACATTGCGGTCTACGCAAGTACAAAAGGAGAGGGCCATAATTCCCATACTGCATGTTCTGATGAAAATCGGACCCCTTACAGAGAGATTTCGGAGTCTGAAGAATTTGTAAGATTGATGGTGACCTCAATGATCTTGCGGTCTCCTCATCCGTTCTGACTGCTTGCAGGGTCTTCTCTTCCTTCTTGTCAAAGAGTTCTGGCAATCAAAAGCCATGACCATAAATATATATATTTTTTAATTGTAGCTCAGGTCTGACAGTACTACTTTTTAGCCATCCATAATGCCTCATAATTGGTGCATTACTCATTTAACTAAAGCCATTCCTAGAAGAATCCACATTAACATTTATTAAAGCAGTAAAGGCCTGCTCAGTTTCCTTGATAATTACTCTTACTAGTAGGTTATCTTCCTCCAGAAGCTTACCACTGATTGGAGCAACGCCACTCCATAAAGGGATAGCACTGTAGAGGCACTTGCAACTTTAAAAGCATCCATTGTTAAACCAATTACACGTTTTCCCATTAAGTCCCATTTTCAACCTTCTATCCAAGGGAGGTAAATGTAATGTTGCAGGAAACTGCCACTTGGTTTGCGCAGCAGCCAAGAAAACAGTTTCAGTCTTAACTTGTATAAGGATACAGAGGTGCCTCAGTTGTCTTGTACTTGTTATAGATGTGTGATAAATGTTCTGAAGCAGTAGCTGGATTAATCAGCAGTAGCAGGCTTGCTCCCCCCTCCACCCCCTCCAAAACGTAATCAAGGTTGGGAATTGGGCTCTCAATCCTGAGACTTCTCCATAAAGTCAAAAATCACACATGATTTCTCCGTAGTGGAAATTGACAGAGTGCACGCTGTCTCAATCAGTACATGAAATTTGTCAAACCACCTCAGCAGAAGAATCCATAGGAGCAGGATCTGCAACAAGCATCAGAACAGAAAACCACGTAGTCAACATCCGTTCTTGATGCTTAACCTACAGTAAGTGTCCTAGTCTATGCTTTCAAGATTGTCAATAATTCCAGCATCTATGCGAAATTTATCGCAAGCAAGAATGATTGCCGGCCTTGGTTGTGACATGCTCTTATTGAAATTATTTTTCTGGAGTTGTGAAGGTACTGGTGGAACAGACAGACTGGAGCAGTAAATCAGACAGCACAGGTGAAACCACAACCAGTCACTGAGGAAGCTGGCATGGTGAAATCTCAAGAGGGCTTTAAGTAAATCATTCACGGATGGGATCATCAACAAGCAAATCATCTGCAACTGAAAGTTTGCCTCTGTAAATTATAGTACATCGACAATGGTGTTGTCCACAATGCTGCTGGTACCAATAACAAATGTTTCTCTGGTGACAGTAGCTATGGCGGTGGGTTAGTCTTCAAAGTAGAAGAATTTCTTACTATGACTGCAGTCATTGGTAGGTACCTCAGTCGCTGACCACGCAAAACAATCTCATAGACAATATAGCCATTGACAATTTAAAATTTGATAAACCCAGTGCTGTAGGAACTTTTTGCTTCTCCGGTATAGGATCATTCATAAACTCACATGCTTGAATCATCCCAGTTGTCGAGCTGAGAGTCCCACAGTAACACTATAATAACAATCCAATGTTAAACGTAGACTAGAGGCTAAAACAGTGGCTTGTGGGCAGCCTTGTTACATCACTGGGAAAGAACCAATTGTCAGCCAATCTCAGGCAATCAGTTTGAAGACCACACCCTCAGATCACCATCTTTCAGATTTACAGCACACACTGGGGCGTGAAGGGAGTTCCTTCGATGACTGCTCAAATGACCTAAATTAATTCATTGTTATCCAGTTCATTATATTTCTCCATATCAGTGAGGCATCAAAAGTGGCAACTGCTTCAGATGAAGACTCAGCTTTCACTTTACAGATACCTAAAAAAATTGTTTTTCATAAATTGTGTCTCTAAAGAAAAAACATCTCATTAAGCTTTCCTGTCTGGGGGCTTAGAAAGACTGAAGCACGAAAACTGTCATTGGTGCACAAGGGTGGCAATTAATACGCGGCACTGCTCCATCTCTTCTACCCCGGAACAAAGTCATTGTGAAGCCACTGGGTGCCACCTAGCAGCTTGTGGGAGCACTGCTATGAAAAGTTGCAGTATCTAGTCTGCAACATTGGAAATGTTCTTGAGCAGCAGTTAGAGTATCCAACAGAAATAGAAGTTGCAAAAGGTAAGTAACTTGTTCTTCAACATAGTCCTTGTCTCATTTTCCTTAGTACTTGTGGAATGAGGGGAAAAGGTGGAAAGCTTATGCAAATGTACCCGACTATGCAGTCGATAGAGCATTCCACCATGATCCTCACAACATTCACCTGCATGCTTAGTTCAGGCATTTGTGACTGGTTGTTCGTATGTTGGGCAATTGAACACCTTGTTGATCAAGGTTGGTTAATTCCTGCTCGACAGTCTTGTACGCTGCAACTCAAGGCTTCTGCCCATTTATTATCATATTCTGGTAGATGTTCTGCTGGTTGAGCTAACTTGCGTTGGAATACCCAAAAACAGAGTCTGAGCTTCCTCAGACCGGTGTTTTGATCTTGTCCCTTCTTGCCTTTTTATGTAATGGTGGTTTTACTGGCAGACGCTAACACTGATGCTGCTCTTACTCTTGGAAGATAGGACTCAATATGCAGGTGCACTGCCAGAAGCAGATTTATATTTAAGCAGCTTTCCTTTTGAGTCCATCTGCTACTGCTAGATGGCCCTTGGAGTTGAGCTCCTCATCCTCCCACGGACACAGCCACTGTCATAATAAAACTTGCTGGTTCTTTTAAGAATGGAATATCCAGGATCTTACTCTGCATCGCTGGTCTAAAAGATGTGCAGCGAAGCCACCCTTGCCATCTTAAAATTGCAGCTCTGGCTGCTACATCCATGATGGATCAATAGTTGCTGCCGTTCTTGCTTCCTACCCTCTTCTCTAAGTAGGCACATACAACGATGCAGAAGTATTTCTAGACCTTCTTTGTGGCACTTGCATGACCACTGAGCCCACTTTCCAATGGCGTTTAAGCAGTTTGGTGTGTTATGCGGTGCCCTGTGTTTCTCAACTAGTCAAGGGACCACTGCTGACACTGTTGGATTCTGCACTGCTTTGAGATCCTGGTTTCTAAATGTGGTTGATTGTAGGTACTGATTTGAATCCCTGCATCGGATACTGGAGGGGGAAGAATGTCAGGCAGTGGGCATTTTGATTGGAAAAGAGGTCTATCTGAGGAGTCACCCATAGACAGATGTTTAGTAATACTTCTCTCGTGATCAGCTAGATGACGATGACTTACTGTCTGCACATATGTACATTGAGCACTCCAGATAAATGATTTGCTACAACACAGATCTGATGGGCCAGAGCCTAGGACCAGTCATACTTCTTCTCTGTGGAGAAGAGTCGGTCTCACTCGCCTTTGCTTGTTCATACTACACATCACAGTTGTGTTGATCATCAAGACCTAAACAGACTGACTGGGAAGGGAGAAAAGCCTTGGGAGCCACACACATTGCCCTTAATTCCAAAGATTGATTGGTAAAATCTGTTCGTTGGAGGGGTAGGTTGAAAAGGCTGTCCTTGAGACAGGTTGCTGTTCACCATCATTGTAGATCCCCCTGCAGTGTCCCTGGAGATCATGATGGATGCTTGGAGAGCTATGTAGCTCTCTTTTGTGTTGGAACCACTGCCTTTAGATGCACCACTGGAGTGACCTCATATGCCAGGGTAAATGGGTGACTAAGAGAATGCAGGCATAGGACCACCAGGACTGGAATGGTCGCTTAATTCCGAAACATCAAAATAATAACCTGAATATGTTGAATACTCTGAAGAGGGAAGGCTTGACTCGATGTGGTGTCCAGTATTGTCCCTATGAACAGGATGCGCTGACAGGGCACCAGGTGAGATATGGGCTTGTTGACTGAAAAGCCAAGGTCGAACAACAACTGATTTATTACCTGTGAGTGGCAAGACACCAAATATGGAGAACAGGTTTTGATGTGCCTATCCCCTAGGCAAGAGATTACTGAGATTTCTTCCCTTTTGAGATGGGCTGCTACCACAACTTTTGTAAAGACTCGAGGAGCGGAACCGAGGCTAAACGGAATGACCAATAATAGGATCCTACTGTGAAGCAAAGATACTTCCTGTGTGAATGTAAGATGGGAATGTGGAAGTAGGAATACTGTAGGTGACAAACACCAATCTGCCTTGTGCTTCTAACATAAGAAGAAGCAGAGCCACGGCCATCACATTTGTTGATATCCATGGGGTGCTAATGAGTCCATAGGAGAGTATGGCAAACTGAAAATCTTCTAGGCCTACCTGGAACCTCAGGTAACGTCAGTGGAACTGCAGGATTGGTATATGAAGATACATGTCCTGTAAGTCCAAGGATCCCATCCAGTTGTCCAGAAACAGGGCAGACAGAACCTAAGCAAGCAGAAGCATTTTAAACTTGTCCTTCTACAGGAAAGGGGTTGAAGGTCTAAAATTGGATAATTGCCTCCAGCCTACTTCAGCATGAAGAAATAGTGAGAGTAACAACATACCCCTATTTCCTAGCCTGGAATCCTCTCAATGGGCCCTTTGGAAGGTAGGGCGCACACCTTCTGCAGTACAATTCACAAGAGCTTCTCAGAGCTGCTCTGATGTAGGAGGAAGCTGCAGCGGGTCAGAAAGCAACTAAAGGGCACAGCCATGCTGAAAGATCTGGATAAGCCACCTGTCAGATATGATGGATTGCCTGAAACCCCACCCCCACTCCCCAGGAGAAAGTGTTGGCTGTACATACTAAAGGTAAACTAAAACAGCTTAGAGGCTAATGCATTGAAGCTGCAGGGGAGGGGAGCTGGAAAGTCTGATTTCCATGGTGATGAGTTCATTGTCGGCTGGATCCCTGTTCCAGCCACAAAGGACAAGAGTGCATGTATGTGTGTGTGTGTGGGGGGGGGGGGAGGAGGCAGTTGCCATTACCTGTAGCCAACCCTCTCAAGTAGTTTCAGAAAGGACAAAACCTATATGAGTTGAGAGGCCCAATGAATAAGCAGTGGCCTGACTTTCCTTAAGGTGTTCTAAGATGGAATCAGCCTGAAAAACCTGTGGATTGCACCAACACATGGCAAAACAGCACCACAGGAGTGCGGACTGCCCTTCCCAAGCAATCAGTAGTATATAGGCCAATCACATACTTGGCCGCATCCTGATCATTTTGAATGAATGAGGCTCCAAATTCTTCTGGCACTGCCAGCAAGACCCTGCTAGCCATATTCCAGAAGATTTCATAAAGCAACCTAGTAGGCAAAGCACCTAGACAGACCTTAAGGGTAGGCTTGCCGAAGAGAACATTAATTTTCTAGACACCTGAATCCTTTCAGATTCTCTGACTGAATGAGTTGCAAGCAATGAATCAGGATTCACCTTGTTGGACCACCAATCACTTGGGAGCAGGATACTGCAAAAGAAAACCAGGGACGCTGGGTACCGGTCTGTGGTGTCTAGTCATCTGCCTGTTCACTGGTGGGATAGAACAAGGCTCATACCAAGTGCCCATCAAAGTGTCCACTAATGCTTCGCTGAATGGGATTAGGAACTCCGAGGAAGCAGGCCCAGGTTTATTTTTATTCTTCCATGTTTACTTCCAGTTACTGCATGACTGACCGCAAAGATGAGTTACCAGGGGATAAGCCATGGCAGTGGGAGTGCGTCTGTGTCTTAGAGCAGGAATTACAAGGTTTATGGATTCGTCCCATGTTCGGTGTCATACACCTTCACTTCACGTTCCTCATTGCCTCTGGGTGCATGAGGGCACCCTCCTCACAGGACTGAGACATTCCCTTAGGAACTTTGGGTTTATTCATTAGATCACACTTACTGTGTATATATGTATGAAAATAATACATGAATGGCAGAAATCTTCCTTTGCCCATCTTGATATTGTTCGCTATATGGACGGTTTTGAGATTTATGCTGGACTATCCAACCAGCTTTATAGCGTTTTCTATATATATTTTTAGGAGTCATGTCTGAATATCCAACCATCAACACTGGTGCTGATAACTGAATTAGGACTAAATAGTGGAGTGGATACATGAAAATCAGACACACTTTGGCACATATATCAAAAAAGACACAATAATAATAATACACTTTTACCTCCCCCCTGGAAGACAGGATACTTACTACCGGGCCCATTCTTTTAAAAAGTGATTTCCATGATATATGTAATTAGAAAGACTACAGAAAAGGCGCAACTGCTGTTGAAAATCCCCAAACACCAATCTGTAAGAGCAGGAATTGCCTCACTTCACTGGCTTCCAGTGGACAAGGATACAATTTAAGACATTGTGTCATATACATAGAGCACTACATTATAAAGGCCCAGTAACGCTAAGGACTCTAGCATCCTTCTATGTACCTAATAGACTGATTAGATCTTTATCTGCCTACCTGGCAGTGATCCCAAAAGTAAGGAAAGCTTGATGGGGAGGAAGTTCTTTGGCATATCAGGGTGCAAAGCTGTGGAACTCCCCACCCCCATGGCCTACGAGAAGTCAGCCATGAACTGAATTTTCCCAAGGCTCTGAAGACTTGGCTTTTTAAATTCTAACTCCCGCTCTCACTTTTTCTCGCTCTTAATTTAACCATAAGGGCTGGGAGGCCCACGGGTAGCCATGCGCTATACAGATACATATACATAACATTTAAAAAATCATTAATAACTCTCCGAAAACCCTGTCAAAACTATGGGCTGCTTAGAAAGCAGACACTGGGGAAATTCAAGAGGAAGAATGGGAGAAAGAATTGAGAGCCCCAAATGAAGTAGCTATGAGGCCAGGCTTTAGATCATGCTACTCTAAACCAGCATGGCAAACAAAGGGGGAAAGTAGGGACTGATAAATGTGGATGGGGCTGTAGTCAAATTGGAGCCTTCCTACACATCATATGGACCGGTCCAATGATCCAAGGCTACTGGCATTAAGTAAGGGACTGCCTACGAAGAATTACAGGTAAGCAAATTCCAGATAATGTAAAAGCAATTCTGTTTAACATCTGGAAAGAGGGTGGCCTACCAAAATATGTGAAACTGTATATATCTGAAAGTCGACAAAAGAAACATCGCCAGACGGCGGAGAGCAAGTAGCCCCCCGAGCCATAATTGGCTGGGAAAATGGCATGGGATGGTTCATGTTGGCACAGAAGCCGGTATATGAAGGAAGGGAATGCCAGAACAAATGGACAAAAATTCAGCAGCCCTGAAAGCAATACAGGGGACTACAACAAAGGGATAAAGTTACATACCTCTACAGAAAACACGCTGAAATGTTGGGCATACTGCTTTGATCTCCAAGAAGCAAAACTCCTTCCAATTATGTAAATTGATATACAGTTATCAAGCCTATACTTGAATCACCAGCGACAAATGATTGTCATATTTACTGTTTATCATTCTAAAATGCAATAAAAATGTTTTTTTGTAACCCAAAAAGCCCTTCTCCCCAAGCAATGCCCACTTTCGCAGTACATACATGTACTGCTAGATACTCTGATCCAAACATGTGGATCTTTGAAAGATCCATCAGTGGAGAAGAAAAATGTTACTCGCATGTAAGGGTAGTTCTCAATTATTGACATCTTTCATAGATTCACATGTGATCCGGCCTTCTCCCTGCAAGAGGCTCACTTAAACTATTAGACCTTCATACAAGTGTTATGAAATCTAGAGAATAGTGGCCTCTCACGGTGTGGCCTTCAACCAGATTGTCATAGTTTTGCTGAAGTTCAGTTCTTTTCAAATGAAGTGATGTGACTAGGGTCCTCAAGAGCCCCTAGGCTATGTTTAAAATAAGACTTTTTTCAATATTACCATGCGACTCTCTGCTTGACAGCAGGGATGATTTTAACATGTGAATCTATGAAAGATACCAATACACTAGTAATGCCAGTAAAGGTAAACAGCTGTTTTATTTTTTGTTGCAACTCAGGGCTTGTAGACACTGGTTTTCGTGCCTTTTGGGTATGCTTTTGGGCAGAAACCTCTAGGCGCCAGGGTTAATTTTTTGGGGGTGTTTTTTTTTTGTTGTGTTTTTTTTTTTTTTTTTTTTTTTTTAAGAGATGGGGCGTGACCCATTAGGCAAGGGTCGCTCCCCTGGGGGGCAAATTGTATTTAGACCATTTCTGCCCGATTTTAGGTCTGAAACAACTATGCACCAGGGATCTTTTTTTTTTGCGGCAATGTCACGCAGGGGGAGCGACCCCGTAGGCCATTTCTGCCCCCCCCCTGGGGCCGGCTGAGCTAGAGGCTAAAATCCACAGGTAGGCACTTTGTAAAAAACACCTCTGTTTTCTGTGAAAAAATGCGATGTGTCCACGTTGTGTTTTGGGCCATTTCCTTTAGTGGGCGCTATGCCTACCCACACAAGTGAGGTATCATTTTTTTCGGGAGACTTGGGGGAACGCTGGGTGGAAGGAAATTTGTGCTCCTCTCAGATTCCAGAACTTTCTGTCACCGAAATATGAGGAAAACGTGTATTTTTAGCCACATTTTGAGGTTTGCAAAGGATTCTGGGTAACAGAACCTGGGCAGAGCCCCACAAGTCACACCATCTTGGATTCCCCTAGGTGTCTAGTTTTCAAAAATGCGCTGGTTTGCTAGGTTTCCCCATGTGCCGGCTGAGCTAGAGGCCAAAATCCACAGGTAGGCACTGCAAAAAACACCTGCTTTCTGTGAAAAAATTTGATGTGTCCACATTGTGTTTTGAGCCATTTCCTTTCGTGGGCGCTAGGCCTACCCACACAAGTGAGGTACCATTTTTATCGGGAGACTTGGGGGAACACAGAATAGCAAAACAAGTGTTACTGCCCCTTGTCTTTCTCTACATTTTTTCCTTCCAAATGTAAGGCAGTGTGTAAAAAAGACATCTATTTGAGAAATGCCCTGTAATTCACATGCTAGTATGGGCACACCAGAATTCAGAGATGTGCAAATAACCACTGCTTCTCAACACCTTATCTTGTGGCCATTTTGGAAATACAAAGGTTTTCTTGATACCTATTTTTCACTTTTTATATTTCAGCAAATGAATTGCTGTATACCCAGTATAGAAAAAAAAAAACCATTGCAAGGTGCAGCTCATTTATTGGCTCTGGGTACCTAGAGTTCTTGATGAACCTACAAGCCCTATATATCCACGCAACCAGAAGAGTCCAGCTGACGTAACTGTATATTGCTTAAAAAATCTCACATCGCAGGAAAAAGTTAGAGTAAAACGTGGAGAAAAATGGCTGTTTTTTCACCTCAAAATCAATATTGTTTTATTTCAGCTGTTATTTTCTGTAGGAAACACTTGTAGGATGTACACAAATGACCCCTTGCTGAATTCAGAATTTTGTCTACTTTACAGAAATGTTTAACTTTCTGGGATCCAGCATTGGTTTCTCACCCATTTTGGTCACTAACTGGAAGGAGGCTGAAAGCACAACAAAATCGTAAAAATGGGGTATGTCCCAGTAAAATGCCACAATTGTGTTGAAAAATTGGGTTTTCTGATTCAAGTCTAACTGTTCCTGAAAGCTGGGAAGCTGGTAATTTTAGCACCGCAAACCCTTTGTTGATGACATTTTCAGGGGAAAAAAAAAAAACACAAGCCTTATTCTGCAGCCCCTTTTTCCCATTTTTTTTAAAAACGAAATTTTTACTGTATTTTGGCTAATTTCTTGGCCTCCTTCTGGGGAACCCACAAAGTCTGGGTACCTCTAGAATCCCTAGGATGTTGGGAAAAAAGGATGTAAATTTGGCGTGGGTAGCTTATGTGAACAAAAGTTATGAGGGCCTAAGCGCAAACTGCCCCAAATAGCCAAAAAAAGGCTCGGCACAGGAGGGGGAAAAGGCCTGGCAGCGAAGGGGTTAAAAGTCTTAAACATATTTCTTTTTTGCCACCTCAAAAGAAGAACTAATACATTCAAAACAATAGGGTAGAATACTTCCAGAATGCTAGATACCAGATCAAAAGCTCCTGGACCTGAAGCTGTAATTGGAAAACCTTTGAAAAATGTCAATTGCAGTGGAGCTCCACAGGAGTCCCCATCATTGACCATGTGGCAACAAATCCTGCTGTTGGAAGCCTCTGTCAGGTGAAAAGCTGTGGCTTCTGGTGCCTGATCAGCTGAAGTTTGGGTGACACACTGAGGTGCAGTGGCAGAAAGTAGCTTACTGGTGCTTGTTCGGCTGAAGTGTGGGTGATGCAATGAGGTGGAGTGGTAGAAAGTAGCTTAACACTTTTTCCAATGTTCTTGAGTGTAATTGTACACTCTATGCTAACATTCATTCCCTCAGGTTCCCATATAGGTGATGAGCAATGATTAAAGCGTGTGAATCTATGAATGGAATGATCTAATACTGGAGACCTGCACTGTCAACTCAGCAGCAGAGCTCAATATTAGAAAGAGGCGAGATAGAAGATCAACTCAGATGAATACCTCTTACTCCCTCTGCTGCTGCAACAGTCCTCTGCTATTAAACTCTTGCCTTAACACTATATTCTGAGGATAAAATTTATTATAAAAGTCCCATATGTAATTAACTGTTTCCAAGATGTTAATCTGCCACCAAAACACATCCTTTATTATTCAAATTGCACCCTAATTTTCTCTTTAATTAACTTAATATTCAACCCACTGATAAAAACTTTCATATAAGTTAGCAAGAAACAATTTAGGGAAGACGCATAGTACGAAAACATGACCATGTAATATAGGAAAAGACTGTGCGCCCAAGGCAGCGGCACCAACAAGCAGACAGCACACAAACAAACCAAAAGCCAAAGGAAATGCCAGATACAACTGAACAATACCTAAATGTGATGGTTCCCCAATTCATACATTTCACACCATTTAAGCAAGAACTGTGAAATTCATGGTTTGCATTTTCAGCACTGCATGTTACTTGCTACATACACATAACATAGCTACATGGATAAATACAAGTGCTATCCAATAGTCTGAAGAAACATAAAAATACAGTGGTGGAGAGGGGTGGGGCACAAGCAAAGAGTCTAAGGTGGCCGCATGTTGATACCCCTGTAGAAATTTAGATCTATTTTATCAGAGCTTGCTGTACCATATTGATATATAATGGGTAAAGGAAAGGATAAAGACATTGGGCTCAGCTATCCTCAATTTGTAAGCGCTCTCCCATTATTAGATTAGCAGTTGCGAGTACCAGGGCCTCCATGCAAAGATCCGAATTTGATCCTATAGCAGGTCACCAGTTAAGTCACCTGCTATAGATTCAATCATGGGGTTATATGTTATGTGGGTAAGGTTCCTTCTCCTAAAAAGCAGGTCCTCTTTTTGAGTTTGGGCCACATAATGTGGTTGATAGGCTATAGGTAGATTTTATGGGCTTTTCAATGTTAATGTCTGTAGCTAGTATACTATTAATAACATTAACCTTGTTTTACAGCGGTTTTCCAGACTAATGATGGGAAATACGTCACACACTTTAATGATTTCCAATTATAAAGCTGGGAATCCTGTGTAGTTTAAAACAGAAATTTAAAAAATGTTAAAATTGTGATAGTCCTAAGAACAGTGTTTGTTTAGTAGCACTTCATGTAGTTATGTACATAGTATTTGTATATTGAGAACCTAGTCCAAAGGCAGCAGAGCAGTACAGTGTTAAAGACTAGCATGCAGTCAACAAGTGATAGGAGATAGGATTCTGGGAGCAGATTTTCAGTGTTACTGCACTGGGATATAGTGCTCTTTAAAGAGGTGAATTTTCGACTTTTTCCTAAATTGTAACAGTCCTGATGGCTAGACAGAAAAGGCCTCATTTAAAAGCATCCAAAGTTTAACTGAGGTGAAAGCACTGAGCAAGTTTACTCCCTTTGTGGTCACCACAGATTAAAAAAGCATATGAATGAAAGGGATTAACGAGTGAACCTCTGACAAGGGAGAAAAGTGGGTCACATGTGAATCCGAGACATGCCATCAATGCTGGAGAACTGTAGTTACAGGAGACTATCTAATAACTCAATAGTTATACTTTAAAATGACATGAATGCACTACTAATCAACTTTTGTCCTTGGCATACAGCCATTTTAACATTTTTACTGCAGTTTTAAATGACAAAGGATTCTTTGGGAATAATTCAGAAAATATGAACGACCAATTTTGGAGAAATGCAGCTTCTAAAACATTCCACCCATTAGTGTATCAGCCAATCAACCGATAGCAAAAGCACCCTTTACATGTTTGCTTTAGAATCAACATGTGAAGGACTTTGCATAACGAGTCTGACTCCTAAACCCAAGCAGTGGGAGCAGAGGCTTGCTCAACAAAGTATTGGGTGGAGATGTCTGGCCCACAGAGCAATGCACATTACAGCACAGTAATGCAGTATAGACTAGTGTCCGCTTACCTGCCTGCAGATAACTAGGGAAGGACAACGTCACCTTCTCATCTTCATTCTGATAGTTGAATCCCGTAGCGTGGACTTCTGTTGATAAAAAATGAAAAAGAAGAAATGTGTCACGCCATCCTTTTGCGACTGCCAATAGATGGCATTGATCATGAATAGCACCACTCATAAGTTCAAGGACTGCTAAAGGATTTTCAAAGGTTTACATTATGAATGCAGGGCAACTTAAAGGTTTTTTGACTTTGAGTGTTTCGCAAGAAGCAGTCTGGCTTGATATCTAAACATACAAATAGCAACTAAAACTTCACACATGAAGTGTATTTTCCATGGTACACATACAAGCTAATTCTGATCAGACTTATGTTCTTACTACAATTTCATGTGTAACTCTGGTGGGCATTGCTCTCATTTTAACTAAGAAGGTGAAAATGTATTCTGTTGTGCATTATCTGCCACGTGGTGTGGCCTGGGTCTGGTTTACTGTGCTGTAGCTATACAAGCTGAGCATCACCTACTCATACAAATGTTAATTTAAAGAAACACCATTGGGCAATCATGGTCAAACGTTCTGGGGGCTGATGTGGGAGAGCACAGTGTATCTCCATGTTTAGAAACCAGATCATAATTCCTTGTTGTAATCTACAGAAAGTGAATATTCGACAAATCTATACTGTATACACTAAATAGCACCAATCATAGTTTAATTTACCCAAAAGTATATGTTTTATATAAAACTGTTTGAAAATAATTATATACTAAGATAGCCATCAATTAGTACAGCCTTAAAATGGCAACATTCAAGCTGTGTAACCTTTGGTAATGCTCCTTCTGGTGGATACTCTAACCACAGATTGCTCACTTTGTAAGCGTTCAGAAGTGTCATATTGGATCCAGAAGATTTTTACTGCATAGCCCCAGGACGCTAATTGGTGCTGTGTGGGTCTGCGTCAAACCTCATTCCGGAGGACAAATGCTCATGCCCAGAAGTTCCAGGTACCACATTATCCTTGACCAATTCAGAACCACTAAGATAACTCACCAGTTGCTCCTGATCTTCAAAACTGTGAGCAGGAGAGGCAGTGGCGGGATGACCAAGAGGAGTTCCGTGCTCTACTCTAAGCAGAATGCATCTCCACGAGAGAGACGCTTTGTGAACTCGAGCGTGCAAAAGCATTCATCAATGGTACAAAGGTCAATCCAGGGTCCTCACCAAGACACCCTGCGTCACCTCAGTGTATACCTACTAATTGAGATCCACTTGGTGTCTCCAGTGTCGAATCAGCAGGACAGTTTGTGAAGACCAGGGGGATTAAATTGGGTTTCATAGCAGGATGGATGACATGACAGGAGTTCTAACTATGCCATGGGATTCCAGCAGCAGGCCCACAGAGGTGGAAACCTGTCTTAGGTTGCTTGTGTCGCAGCTCAGATGGGACCTGGCTTGGCTGTTCGGGCTCAACTGTTTAACAGGACAGAGGATAATTTGCATAAGACTGGAACAGGTCTGTAGTGGCATGGTGGGCAAACAAAGATGGTCTAGACTTTGGGCCAGAGTAGTTACCAGTGGCTGTGATTAATTTAAGCAGTCCACCTATCACTTTTTTGTTTTCCTCAGAGGATTAAAGGAGACATCGGGCCTGGTTGAATGAAGGCCAGAGTGGTAAAGTGGGCATCCTCAGCAGGACAAGAAGAATGGCTAGATGGGTGCAGTAGGCAGCATCATCAGAAAGGTTTGAAGGCCAGAAGGATGAAGCAGACATCAGTGGCATGACAGTGTGAGGGTTATGTGGTAATAGGGAGGGGGATCCAAACCAACAGAGTACACTGTCCAGAGGAACGGAGGGGGTTTGCTCATCAACTGCGGCCAATGTGAACATCAGTAGGACTCAAAGCAAAGAATATATGTGAGCTGCTATAGCAATAATTTGTATTATGAAGTTAACAGTCTGACGCTACGACGACCAACCCAAGGGAAAGTGCCACCCTCCAACACATACTCCCTTCAATGTCACCCAGACCATGGCTAAAACCCCAAATGGTTCTTTCAACTCCCAGGCCAATGTCAGACCGCACTCATACCTTTCGATTATTCCCTATTGCTGCCCCTCAGACCATGGTGGGCCTATCCCTCTACAATGGCATGTTACCTATGACAAATGCACAGTTGACCTTTCACTGATGTGCCGAAATTACCTATGGTATTATACTGTGTGTATGCTCTTATGAAGAATAATAAACCTACAACGAAATCAGTCTGATGCACGTATTCATTTACTCGTCCACCTATACGCATGTACCCACTCCTGTGTTTAAAAATCCCCATACAATCACAGCAGACTCATTCATTCACTCCATACCCATTCAGGCAAACAAGTCCAACTACAAACTCAGCCTTCACATTCACACATTCACAAATATACAAACCGAGCTCTCATACAAGTTTTCACATGTGGTCTTCGGCAATTATCACAATTTGCCACATGTGGTCTACAGAACTGGACACAATATTACAGATGGTGCTTCGAAAGCTTAACAAAATATGGAAGGTATGGTCTCTAAAAGTAGCACAAACACTTCAGACAATGCATCAAGAGTTTGATAAAATATTACAGATGCACACTCCTAAATGGGACACGGCGCATAAGGTGCCTGTGTACAGGATAAAGCACAGCATTAATAGTATTTTTTTTTTCTAACGTTGGTTACAAACTTCTGGACCTGTCTACCTATTTCCTACCCCCATGGCTCTGTCAAATTGTTTACAAACTTTCAGATCATCAACTTTAAGTGCTCCAAATGCTTAAAGACAATCGAAACACACTGCTGTCTGCAATTTAAGATCTTGGTCTCTTGGCTTGAAGTTTTAGAAGATGGGGGTGAGGAGAGGCGGTGTGTGTGTTGCTTGCACCTCTGGTGGCAAGGCTACACAATATGAGAATTGAGTTTACTGCTGTTCCTTAGCCTATACACGGCTGGTGGATTGCGAGGAGCATGCACTGCTACCTGTGCTGTACATGTTTCAAGCCTTTCTTGAAACCGCAAGGGCAGGAGATGGAGGGGCAAAAGAATGAGTGTGAGCTGATGTGGCTTGCACTGTTTTTATGCATGTTCGGTCTGTGCTCACTGGGTGTACTAATGAAGTCTGGTAAACGCACATCACTGAACAAAATCCAAAGCGGTTTGCTCTTTCAATGTTAATTTTAGAATTGCTTCTCAGCCCTAGGCGAAGACAAATCCCGACATTCTGAGCAAAACACTTCAAAAGAAGTGGTAAAGCAAATATGACTTATTCTGGTTTATGAGGTGTATGAAGCGCCAAGGACTCAGAGCATCAATCCATAAGAAATATTAATACAGGGAGGTCTAAGGTAGGTCCAAAGAGGGACTGTCCAATCCCTGATTTTCAGTATCACCAGATAAAGTGAGTGAAACCGATTTATTGTCATCGTTTGTGAATTTCTAATGTGGATAACCTGGAAAGATGGCAAAGTTATGAAAGATCAGAAACAGCTTCTGATGGAACCTCTGGCTGACACTGTAGCCACGAGCTGAGAATGGGAAAGAAGCCTGACCCAAGAATATTTGACGTGGGTCAGGCACTCCTTACCTAAACTACAGAAACCTCTGTCTCATTTCTCAAGACCTATCCCTGTGAGGCACCAGGCCGGGATGCCAGACTAACTATTCATTTGGCACTTGAGTCTAGAAACAGAAACTAATGTATCTAAAGTAGCAGACAGACATCAGGTTCTGAGAAGGTCAGACAGAGTTTACAAGAGGGACAGAAGATAAACTAAGGACACCGAAAGCCTTGCCAAACAAATGAGTCTTTGTGAGTAAAACCTAATCTTGAGAACTTACTCTGAAGGAGGTTTAACATACAAATTAAACCGACACAAAACATTAAGCATAATTTCTACAACTCTACTGCAGTCGATTCCTTCCAGCATCATCTGAATTCTCAACCTTCCCCATCTGCCTGTGGAAACCCTACATTTAAACCAGCCTGAGCTACTCAACCCAGGAACCATCAAACTATGCAAAGGTGACGTTTAAAATAGAATGCAGTAAGGATGCATTGCTTTGTCGTTGGAAATGCACACCAATCCGTTCTGCACCTAAAATCAACTGCAATTAAGGATTTCCAGTATCTAGGTAGTGACGTTACAACTCCAAGAACGGAGTCTGCTACTCCAGACAATAGAAAACACCACCAGTTAGTATGAGTGTTTGTCCCAGCCTTGCAGGCACTAGTCTCCTTCATTTAGAACGGCTGTTGGTCTAGGTAGGGGCATATCTACAGACTGGTAAGCACCCTCAATGTGCATGGTTAGTTTGGTTCATCGACTGTTGAGTCAAGTAACACAACCCGGCACTCATAACATGTGTCCGGTTTAGCTACAAATTGTTGCTTTTGACTCCAACTAACCTTTGCACAATAATTTTATTTAATGCTCAATAAAGAGATACAACAGAGAAACATTTGTGATGATAAAATATGTTATACCTTCCTTTCAGCGCAGGTAGGATAATTTGATTTGTTGTGATTCGCTAGCTGGCGGTTAATAAAGAATGTCAAAATGCCCTTGCTATGATTTAGAGGTGGAAGTGCAGCAAATATTAGTAAGTTTACATACTCTTATTTTGGAGTAGGGATGATATTGTACAGTTAAATACTCTGTAGCACTCAATTTATACTTTTATATTTTGAAGGGAGGGCAACAAAGAATGGGCACACAATGGCATAACTAACTGTTAATACTCTCTAAAATACTCTACTTTAGGAATTTGGTGCTGAACTGTAAAACTAGGTCTATGGACTGTATTTCTTCAATCTTCTTAAACCTCCATTCTGCAGAATGACTGTTGGAAGGCATATCTGTCTAATGATAGAGTTAAGTCTAGAGGAGCAGGTTTCAGATTCCCTGCTTGAGTAGCACAACCAGATTGCTATGAAGTCTGGTACATACTACTATTTCTGCATTTATGAAGAGATCACCAGTACTGTGACAGCACACCAAGAAAAAAACAGAATTAGATCACATAATTACATATAGAATAGGGATAGCTATGTAATTGAAGAAACAGCTGCCATTGCAAGGGAGCCGATCCTGGATATTTTGCAGACACTGAAAGCAGGAGTTACTGTCATAAGGCCTATTTATTAATCCTTGCTCAACCCTTGGTAACTTGGCCCAGGAGCAGTTAGGTGTAACTTAGGAGACAGGTGTGTAAAACCATAAACATAAAAAGACAGTACCTAGGTAAATCACAAAATAAAAATCGGACACCAATTTATACAACAGAAACTATTTTATTTTTAAAATGACACCAAAAACAAAAAAAATCCAATGTAGGGAATCCGAGATATGAATTTTTGAAGACTAAATGTACAAAAAGCTTTCTAGCACCTTAAAAAAAAAAAAAAAAAAAAAAAAACATTAACCAGGAACATCTGCTTGTGTTTGACCAGGGTAAACTAAACAGTTGAGGTCGACCGCAATGGAGCCCTGCTCGGATGCACTGAGTGGGAGGCTTCGGTCACTACCTTCACACCAAGAAATTTTTCTGGAGCTTGTTCTCCCGTCGTCAGCAGAGGCTCCTCTTCAGTCCGGTTTGCAATGAAACATTGCCGGCATGCGATGCAACGTCGTCGGCTTTGCTCAATGCGAAGTCCCACTCAACTCCTGGAAGTCTTGTTGAAGGGGAAATCTTTGGAACTTCAGCAGGACGAACCTGAAATTCAGGCCGGGTAGCGGTTTGACGTGGGCAGCTTAGCTCTCGGGACAGTCACCTTATAGAGATTTTTAACAAAGTTGCTCCAAAATTCCCCAAACTTCAGGATCTTATTCCATAAGTCCTCTTGGGTCCATGACGTATCCACAAACTTGATTCAAGTTCCTCAGAAGTTGGGACTACAGTTCCCAGAATGCACCTGGTCAGAATCCTCAAGTGGCCACTGGACGCTGATCAGCTGAGCTCTTCTTGCAGGACTTGATGCAACGGACTCTGGTTGGATCCTTTGTACCTGTAGCTTACAGGGAAACTTGAGGCCTGCCTTTAAAATGAGACTTGACACCACAGCAGTGCAACTATGGGTGCACTAACTATACCTGGGTCCCTAAACCTACATGCCCTGCCATATGCTAGGTACTAATAGGTAGGTTGTCAGAGACAAATATAATTATGCCTAACGTGCATATACCATTTTACACAGAGCACTGGTCCTGGCACTGGTTATCAGTCAAAATGTTTGGGGGTGATCAGAGCAAAATGGATGATTTTATCACAATTATCAATCAATCAATCAATATTCGTAAAGTGCGGCTACTCACCAGTGAGGGTCTCAAGGCGCTGGGGGGAGTGGAGGGGCCTTATCCGAAGAGCCATGTCGTGAGGTTCTTCCTGAAGATGATGAGCAACGGGCTTTGTCTGAGGTGCAGGGGGAGGTTGTTCCAGCTCTTTGCTGCAGTGTAGGTGAAAGATCGTCCTCCGTCTGTGGTTTTGCGGATGCGAGGGATGGTGGCCAGGGCCATCTGGGCAGAGCGGAGGGATCTGGCAGAAGTGTGGAAGGAGACGCAGTGGTTCCGATAGAAGTTTTTTGACGTTCCTAGTTGAGGTGCCGGCGTAGAGGGCGTTGCTGTAGCCGAGCTTGCTAGTGACTAAGGTGTGGGTGACTGTTCTGCGACAGTCTGCTGGGATCCATCTGAAGATCTTCCGAAGTTTGCAGAGTGTGTGCCAGCAGGAGGAGGCAATAGAGTTTACCTGGCGAGTCATGGATAGGGAGGAGATGAGGATGATTCCTAAGTTGCGGGCATCATCAGTCGGTGCGGGGGTGGGGTTAGGGATGTGCGCCACCAGGAGTCATCCCAAGCTGAGGTGGTGTTTCCGAAGATGATGAGCTCAGTCTTGTCGGAGTTGAGCTTGAAGCAGCTTTCTCTCATCCAAGTGGCGATGGCTACCATTCCTGAGTGGAAGTTCCTTTTGCCCATGCCCTGGTCTTCGGTGAGGGAAATTATAAGTTGTGTCTCATTAGCATATGACACATTGTTAATACCGTGGCTTCTGACTATGGCAGCAAGAGATGCCATGTATACATTGAACAGTGTGGGACTCAGTGGGGATCCTTGGAGGACTGAGCAGTTGACTCCTGTGGGTCTGGAAGTGTAGGGTGGGAGTCTGACCCTCTGCGTCCTCCTGGAGAGGAAGGAGTGGATCCATTTCAGGGCTCTTCCGCAGATTCCTATGTCGTGAAGTATGGCGCACAGAGTGCTGTAGGAGACTGTTTCAAATGCTGCTGAGAGGTCAAGGAGTATGAGTGCTGCGGTCTGGCCGCAGTCTAGGAGTAATTGGATGCCGTCTGTGGCTGTCAGGAGGGCTGGCTCTGTGCTGTGGTTGCTGAGGAAGCCGGACGGGGAGCTGTCCAGGGAGTGGTTGGCCTCATTGAAATTCTGTAGTTGTGCGTGGATTGTTCTCTCCAGTACTTTGGCAGGGTAGGGTAGCAGCGAGATGGGCCGGAAAATCTTTAGGTCTTATGGGTTATTGGATATTTTTCCAAGTTATGTTAGCCTGAATTTTGAGGATTTTATCCTTAAAAAAAAAAACCACTATGGTGGGCACAGAGAGCCTGACTAGGCTCTAACAGGGGAGATGACGTTTTTGGATTAGTAAACAGGTTAACAATTTTTTTTTTTTTTAAATCTCCTTACTGTCATTATCTGATTCTTCGATTCACTGTCTATAAAAACATGCCACAGGCTCTCCTAATATTTTTATGATAGTTTAAGGCCCTTTTATAATTGGCCTTATCTTGTTTGAGATAGTGCCACTGCCACACTCTCTTCAGTTTCTTACATGCTGCTCTTTCCTGAGCTAAATCCACAGAAAACCAGCAAGCAGAGCAAATCTTAGTGGCCTTCTTATTTCATCTAATAGGGGCTACTTAGTCAGCTGCCCTCCTAAACCACCTCTTAGTGGCCATATCCGTCTCCATAGCAGAGCCTGACATTTTAGGTTCAGACTCCATCAGAATATTCCTGAGATCCTCAAAGGATACACGGCCCGCAGGCCCTGTCCTCATTCAAAGGAACAGGAGGACGTGGTTCCATTGCTCGGTCAAACTGTCAAGAAAAATACATTACATAATGGTCTGACCATGGCACTGGACAAGGATCTCCCATTTCAACAGGGCATTCAATAGTATACCATTGATGGCATGAACGGCTCTGTGTGTAGGAACTGTTGCAACTCGGGCTAGGCTAAAAGAGGCAAGGGTTTCCACCAAACGATTCAGAGGAATCCTCAAATGTATCCAAGTCAATATTAAAATAACCAAGCATGGTGTAACACGCACAACAAACAATATATTAGTTGATTTTCGGGTGATCCATCTTGGTGGATTTTTAAGAGTTTGTGCCAAGAACACAGAACCTACATAAAATCATGAGCTAACCCAAACCTGTACTGAATCATTTTTAGTAATAAAAGTGCTAAAAGACAGCCAGACACAAAAACTTTTAAAGGGCTTTGACACTCATTTGGCAAAAGGTTACTCCACAACACTCTACTCTACTCCACTACGTGACATGCTACTCCACTACGCCACAACACTCTACTCATGAGACTACACTCCACTAGTCCTGCAAAGGCAAGACCTATCACCATTACTTGTTTACATTGGGACTTCCCCCATGGTCTGGAGTCTTCAAAGGCCAGTTGTTATGGCATGGGGCCACCTCTGTCACTTTCTTCAGATTCTCTAGTTAACTACCACAGGCACAAGAAGTGCTACTGGATGGAGGGAGAGGAACAAAAGTGAAGGAGAGAATGAGAAGAAAGGGAACAGACCTGGTGTAAACACTTTTGCTGGGGCTGCTGCTTGTTCCAAGTCTGCACCTGACCAGGTATTGGTATTGGTATTGTACAAAACAGATCTTCAATAAAGAGCTAAAAGTTGTTTATAGTGGAGAAGTAAAAATGTATCCGAAACGCCTCTTAAAAGTGGGCACAAGAATAGAACAGGATTTAATCATTGCGGTTCCTGGTCACAAAGGGACAAATACAACAATCAACATGTTTCATTGCCCATCTACCCAATACAATCTTAAGAGACCACTTTTTCCTTCTCAGCATAAAGAGGGAAAACAACACAGAGCATACACTATTAATACACAGAAATACTGTTTTCCATTTAATTTGGCAGTTGCATCAATTAGACTGTAGAATTTAAGTTTGATGCATTATGAACCTTTAAAAGGAAAACTAGTGTTAATAAATGATTGTCTAATGTCTCACTTTATTGAAAGTCAGATCTTCACCCCTGCTTATCCAGAAAATATATATATATTTTTTTTAACAATTTGTATTGGGTTTTGACAAAGATCCATGGCCTTGTAGGCCAACAAATACACATAGAATGATAGTATCAAAATACCCATGAACATTAACAAAAGCCTGCATGTCTGACCCCACCCATCCTTCTCCCCAACACAACACAGCAAACAAATTCTGCAGCAATTTGGTCATTGATCGTTTGTCCCTCCCCCTTTCCTTCATCTCTGTACATTTAAATTTCCTCATCAATATACGATCTGGAGGAGCCAGCGGGCTCTAAAACAATTCCCCTGTAGTCTTCCACTTTTGCCAAATTTTAGGGAGTTTCTGGGGATATCCCTTCGCTTGATACACCGCAACCTCCAGCCCCATACAATAGTCCATCCCTTTTTTTCACACTGCGAGGGAAAAGGGGACTTTGGCCTTCCATGCCTTTGCTATACCTGACCCAGTAACAAGAGAAGTCCTGTATCTGTTGGACATGCCCTTTCTGCAGGGTTATCCCCAAACGTTTTGCCTTCCTCCTACTATTTTTCTGATTTTTTGGGGGGTTTAGGACTCTAGGGGGCACTTTACCACTGCCAATCAGTGCTAAAGTGCATGTGCTCTCTCCCCTAAACCTTGGTATGATGGGTTACACTTGTTTGACATATTTAATTTACCTATACGTCCCTTGTAAGGTGGTATACCATATACCAGTGGGCCCCTTGTAAAGTGGTACACCATATACTAGTTGACCTGCAGCAGCGACTGCACCTTCTACAAAAGTAGCCTTTAAAACCTGTCTCAGGCCTACCACAGCAGAGCCTGTGTGCACAGTTTACTGACATTGACTTGGCATTTCAAACTTCTTGCCAAGGCCTGAATTCCCCTTTTACTACACCTAAGTCACCCCTAAATAGGCCCTAGGTGGTCCTATGGCCAGGGTGCTGTGTACCTAAAAAGGGAGGACATGTACTTTTATGTTCACATGTCCTTGTAGTGAAAAACAGCCTATTTTGTTTTTTCACTACAGTGAGGGCTGCTCTTCTCACATATTAGCATTGGGAATTCCCTTCTATATTTTTAAGTGGTCATTTCTGATCTGAAATTAGTAACATGGGCATGTTTGGTATGTTTGCAATGATAGTGAAAAGTCCTGCTTACTGGCGTAGTTGGATTTTGCATCAGTATTTTAGAAATGCCACTTTTAGAAAATGGGCATTTCTCTGGGCTTATAACTCTAGTGTTTTGCAGCCTGACTCCAATAAAAGTGTAGGGCAGAGTGCTAGTTATACTTTGTGCATACTTTCCAGTCAGCCACAACAAAGGAGGGGCTGGGTGTGACAGGAGAGGCATCTGCATACTGATACTGGGAGAGAGGGATGTGGGGCACTCTTACATTTTTATAGCCTGTGCCCTGCCTGATTTACCCCTACTGATGTCTGGAGCCAGGGCTGGGTTGAAAGGTGTTGTGTTCCACTTGAAAGCGTTCCTTAGAAGTCAACTCCTGAACAAATACATTTTTTTATTTTAAGTACAGGGGCTCTAATTCCATGTTTTTAAAGCACTTTTGGAACTGGAACTGAACCTCTGTCAGAAGGACTGCTGCGCTGCACAAAGGACTCATCTGAACTGCCTTTCTGCTGTTGCCATGCTGCCTACTATCAGCTAGGTGACATAAGGGACTCACAAGATCACTTTTCTGACTGTTGCCCTGCTGCCAGCTGCCCCCGACTATGCTTCCAACAACGATGCAGTGGACAACACTGTGCTGACATTGAGGGATGGTACTATTCAACAGAACTTGTGATATGCAGTCGATAACCAGGGATTTGTAGATACCATGGTGAGAGACGCCAGAAGAAGGTCAACCTCCTTGGCCCAAAGTGGAGTCTAATAGCTATTCAGGAATGATCACAGAATCCCTGCGCTAGGATGGTACCATCAGATGTGTAGGTGATGAGGATAAGAAAACTAGCTGGGATAGGGATCTGTGAACCGTGGAAAAATAGGTATTCACTTTTTTGGAGGAGTGGTGTGTTCTCCACATCCCCTAGCCCCAATGCAGATGCCAGGGAGGGCAGCCCGGACCAGCGGCGGGGCCTCGAGTGTGCCACATGTCCAAAAGGGGATCCATTATGTCATTCTAATCTCCGCCCCCCCCCCCCCATCACTGACATACCCCCAGGGGGTTGAACCCACAGACACACAAAGTCCACAAAACACTGGCCAAGGGGGGAAGGGTGTTTATGTAGCAGAGTGTGAGGGGCTAGGCATATAGGGTACCCCTGACTATCTTGTACCAATCCTGGAGATCAGTCCAGAAAAGATACAACCCTACTCCTCCCTGTTTCTTGATGGACCATATTGCTGTAGGGTTGTCTGTCAAGACCTGTACTGACTGACCACAAATGGAAGGGGTTAAGGCCTTGAGAGTCAGACGCATTGCCCGCAACTCCAAAAGATTGATATGAAACATCTGTTTTTCTAGAGATCAAAGACACAATCTCCAGATCTCCCAGATGAGCTCCCCACCCCAGAGTGGAGGCATCAGTTATCATTGTGGTCACCGGAGGTGGTAGGGAAAACAGCCTCCTTTGAGTCAGGTTGCCGTCCACAGACCACCATTGAAGATCCATCACAGTGTTTCGGGAGATCTTTATAGACTCCTCGAGATCACCGTTGTGTTGAAACCACTGCATGCGGAGGCACCACGGGAAGGCCCTCATGTGCCAGCGTGTATACGTGACCAACAGAATGCAGGAAGTGAGCAAATGGAGCCAACGTAAGACCTTTAGGACTGGAAAGAGCGATTCTGAAACACTGGAATCATAGCTAGAATGTCCTGAATCCTCTGTGAAGGAGGGTAGGCACAATTCACTGTGGTGTTCAGTACTGCCCCTATGAACAGGGTGTGCTGAGAGAGCTTTAGGTGAGATTTGGGTACGTTGATGGAAAAACCCAGATTAAACAATAGCTGAGTTCTCAAATGCAAGTGATGCTGCACCAACTCTGGAGACTTGGCTTAGAGCAACCAATCGTCCGGTATTCACAACCTTCGGAGATGCACTGCAACCACTGCCATCACCTTTGCCAAATTCGAGGTGCGGAAGTAAGCCTAAAAGGGAGGACTACAAACTGGTAGTGTTGCGTTCCTATCGTGAAGCAGAGATTCTTCCTGTGTGACTGCCCAATGGGGATATAAAAATACGCATTCTGCAAGTCAACAGAAATCATCCAGTCATTCTTGTCCAGTGCGAGCACCACCTGTGCTAGGGTCAGCCTTTTGAAACTCTCCTGTTTGAGGAACCAATTAAAAATACTTAGGTCCAGGATGTGGCGCAAATGACCATCCTTTTTGGGGGTGAGAAAATATCTTTAATAACATCGCAGCCCTTTTTCCTGCTCTGGAACTTACTCCACTGTGCATTTTAAAAGCAGATTTTTTTACCTCCCGCTCAAGCAGCAATGGATGTTCTTCCGAACACCAAGTTTGCTGGGGAGGAGTAGGAGTGGGAAAAATCCTGAAAGTAAAGGGCATATCCATCTGCCTTGGCTCCAATCTGGATCCATCAAATGGAGGGTCCATTTGAGTAGACTATACATCAGGGGAGAACCTGTCCCCATAAGCCAAGCATGTCTTTTGTTTGCAATTAAAGTCCCCATTGCTCTGGCAACAGAGTCCGCAGTATCCAAGCGCGATTGAATAACCTGTTTTGCTGATGCCTGACTGTCCTGAAGCAGCTCGGTAAAATGACCCTACACATCTAGCAGCAGACTAGGAATAACCTCCACAGCTGAATCCATCAATGCATGGAAATACCTGCCCAACAGACATGTAGTATTCACATATTTTAACGACATACTTCCTGATGAAAAAATAGTCTTTGCCGACTGCTCCATGCATTTAGATTCCCTGTTTGCAGGAGTCGTGGGGAAGGAACCAGGTGCAGCTTTGGATGAACATGAAGCCTGCACAACCAGGCTTTCAGGTTCAGATGCTGACTCAGAAAATGTGGGCCACCTGGCTCTATACCTCCTGGCAATAAACTTGGAAGCTGCAGGAGTAGAAACAGGCTTCTGCCACAGATCCAAGACTGGCTCCGACAAAGCAACATCAAATGGCAGCAGAGGTTCTGATGCAGCAGAGGAAGAGTGAAGCACCTCAGTCAGAATGTTCGATTTTAGTTCTGTAGTGGGCAGAGGTAAGTCCAGAAGTTCTCATGCTTTGCTGATTACTCCATAATATGAAGTAAGCTCCAGAGGTGGTATCCACCCAGGGGATAACAGTTCCCACTCAGGAGAAGTGTCCAACCCACTTGCAACCTCAAGACCTTCCAACTCGCAGGAAGACAAGGGAATCTCTCCTTTCTCCAGGCACTACTGCTCTACCAAAACTGCTGCTCTTCCAAGAGCCTCAAGGCTTCCCTCCTCAACCTTAACCTGGATTCTAGTCGCGGAGTCGACAGTGAATGTGTCAACGTCAAGGAAGACTGTTGCAATGCCGGTGAAACCAGGACCAGTAGTTTGCGCTTGGCAGGTGTAGATTAACCAGACGCCAGACAAGATCTGTCCGACATCGGTACCAGCGCTGACAACCCCGAAGGAGATGGTACCTTTCTCAGATACTCCACCTCCTGTTGTGGAAGCTGGGCCTGACCTGATGCCTGTTCTTCTATCTCCTGAGCTGATAGAGTGACAGGAGAAAACTGCGCCGTAGGACTTCATGACGAAGCCGAGATTTCCACCAAAGAAGGTGCCGGTGACATCTCTGGAGACTTCGGTTGAGGAGGCAATAGAGTGGGACTCGCTTCCCATGTCGCACAACGCCAAGACTTTGAAGCTAGAGACAAAGACCAACGGCTGGCATCTCAGGATGAGCAACCCAGTGAGCTGTGGCCATGCCACTTCTTGTGAGACCTCGAAGACCTGTTGGATAATGACTCCTCTTGAGGCCTGGATCTTCGATGGCCCTGCTTCTCTTTTTTAGGTTTCACTAAAGGAAAAAGGGAAAGCTGTTTTAAGTGCCTTCGGGTTCATGCTTTGGCCTGAAGAGCATCCCCTGACGTCATGGTAAGAACTTAGGCACCAGAGACAGTTTTCGTGAGGGTCCGTAACCGGCATGTGAGCCCCACACTTTTTATAAGGCTTAAAGCCAGACTTCTTCGGCAGATACATTGTTGCACAAAGAAAAAAAAACTCAACAACGAAGGTACGATACAGTGCAACCACCTGGAGAGGTAGAAAAACCGTTAACGTCTAAGGCGCAGAAAAAAGGGAACTGACCTTGCACGCAGGCAAGGACTTTTTATGGCTTCGATGACGTCAGACTGAGTCGGTGCAGAGCCATTCCACTGATCATGGAGAGCTAGAAAATAAAAATTCCATTGATTGCTGTTACAATGGGAGTATTCAAAAGATGAGGAATCCACAGGTAGATGTTTAATCAGAAGCATACTTCACCCACTGCTGAGATTTCATGGAAACTGCTGACCTGTAAAATTTGGTACCCAGGAACTTAGAAATCAAACAACAAAATGTGCACTAATGGACGCGTGGCGCTGGTAAAGAGGATAGCTCTGCCTAGATTAATGTACTATTTCTCGACATTGCCTATACTGGTCCCCAGTCCGCTTTTTCGGGAGATTGACTATAATTACTAGTCTTATCTGGGAGCCAGGACGACAAGCTAGCCCTCCAGAGACTCACGGCGGAGGGGGGGGATGGCAGCACCAGACATTGGGATGTACTACCTAGCATGCCAACTACAGTGGCTGCCAAAAACATGGAATACAGCACAATCAGATACACCCAGGGGGCAACAAGTAGGACGCACTGTCACAACCCTTTTAGGGATACTGCTGACTTCCAGAGGGAAACAGATGGTGGGTTTGCCAGACCTCCGGGTAATGGGCACCTGCTGGAAACGCAGCTTGCGATGCACAAGAAACATCTCCATACTCACCGGAATTACCGCTGGCCTGCCTGAATGTGCTCCCTGGTGGAGATGCCGTTGCAGGTGTCACAAGACTTACGACATACGGCATCTCTGTGATTGGGGATCTTTTCTGCAATGGGGAACTGATGTCTTTTGAAGCACTGATGGCACAATTTGGAGTCCCACAGGGGTTGATCCTTATGCACAGATCACTCATAGCACTCATACAGCGACACTGGAAACAGGGCTCAAGGGAACCTCCTGCGCACGCGGGATGCCAGGCTCTCTGCACAATAGGGGGGGGGGGGGGGGATAAAGTCGTATCCACACTGTATACAATTTTACATAAAGACACTCTACTCCCTCTTGATAGGTTGTGGACCCTCTGGCAAGAGGATTATGGGGAACCCATAGACGAACCTCAGTGGGGGAAAATCACAGCACATATAAACACTGTATCCAGAAACGCCCGTTTTAAACTGATTAATCTATATATATATATATATATATATATATATACACACACATATATATATATATATATAGACACACACACACACCACAGAGCATACCTTAGCCCCACCAACATAGCATCGATGTACAAAACTGACTAGTGCATGACCCTGGTACTCCGAACCGGAAGCAGACCTGATGCACATGTTATGGAGATGCAGGGCACTGGAGTAATACTGGGATAAGGTCTTGCATAGCATAAAAATAGTAACAGACAGGAGACTCAGGTCTTCCCCAATAGTAGCCTTATTTGGGGGGGGGGGGGGGGGGATTCCCCAGACCCCACGCACGGAGAACCACAACTAAATAAATTGACCTGGCATTGATGCTGCCTAAAAGAGAGATCACAATGCACTGGAAGTTAAGTGGGCCGAGGCAGAGGGGAGGGTTTTGCATCAAGAGGCAGGACAGGGTGCTGGGAATGCAGATATGGCGCAGCAATGGGACCACCTCCTGGACTGCCTTAAAGACCCACAAATTGATACCCAGGAACAAGTCACATCGTCGAAGGAGTCAGATGTAGCGGAGGATCGGAATCACTAGAACATTAATATGTGCTGGCTTAGACTCGAACTTTTCAGTTGTCGCCCGGAGGGGCACTACCGGAACAGTGACTCTAACCTGGGAATGGAGTTGATACAGGGTAAAGGGGCCAGGAAGGGGTATTACCTGGGAAAGTTGACCTGTTACATGTTTGTTGACAAAACACCAATAAATATATTTAATACAAATAAAAAAAATGTGCACTAATTGTGCCACTTGAAGCTTCATCAAGCAGACATAAGGCTTTAAGTCAAGTCTTTTTCCTTGATGACTTTCCTATAGAGCTAGCAGTTTTTTTTTTGTTTTTTTTAAAAGATGCAGTATAGGTAAAGGTCACGGAGAAATTATGGTGCACGACTGTTCAATTTACTCCTCAATTTCTGCTCCCCCAGGTTATTCACCGACTCTACCTCAATGTATTCATATGTATAACCTTTGCTAATTTCACCTTATCAAACAACTTAGTTAACATTAGTCAAACAAGTAAGGGATCTCAGCATTGGTAAAGATTTCCAATTCAGCCAAAGTGTTTATTAAATGCTGTATATTATTTACAGATTTAAAAGACCATTAGAATCAAGAGTTAGAGAGGCTTAGCAATGCTTTCCCTCCTGTAAAATGCCAACTCACATCTAGTGTTGGTTTTAAGGATTTGTTTTAGGATAATAGAAACTGTAGATACCTGTGACATCTAAGTCAATTAAGTGAACACTGCATGAGATTTATTACAAAATCTGTCTTAAATAGCATAGCACTGAGGACCCACATGGGTTACTCCAGTAGTGTTCAAAGTATTTGAAAAGGCCATTAGCAAAGACATGCCTATTTCTATAAGTAGACTCAGCACTATAATGATTTTATATACATGTTCCCAAAATGTATTTTCATGTACTTTAGTCAGTACTGACTAGAAGGCATCAGTTAAGAAACTGAGTTATGTCTTCCACCTAGGGGATATACACAAGAAACAAGAGATTCTGCAACTTAATTCTCAAAACACATCTATGAGCAAGGTTGACTTTTTCATACTTCCATTTTAGTATTTTTATAACAAAGCCATATGCCGGGCAAGAAGCAGAAGAACAAACAAAATAGTTTCTTCAAGTCAAACTGCCAAACAAATCTTTTCTGTAAAGATATTAATAGCTATTTCCCTACTATCCCAATAAAAATTATTTCACCCTATACAATAGCTAAACCTACCACATTCCAAGATGCTACTTTAAAGTCACTCTTTAACTAACTCCTATGGCGCTTATTAAAGAATAAATTAGCTGATAGCTAGGACCAAGGAGTAGGAACGTCTTTAGTCTGAAAGAAAAGATTCCAGCACGGCCTTATGATGCAGGCTGTTCTGTCAGAAGGTGGGGGGGGGGTCGCAATTACATTTAGTGTAACATCAAAAAGAGCCTGCTTTGCTATATTTTATTTACCCGTCTTCTGAGAGGCTTCAGGTACTGCTATGCTTGCATGAAGTAAATACGTATAATTTCGAACTAAAGACGGAACAGCACTTGGTCAAGTTTAGTAATTTTAAATCATCTGAGTTTATCCCTTGTAACTCAGGATTAAAACAGAACATTTCTAATAGATTAGACCTATTCAATGGTATTCCAGCATCTAAAAATGTGGACATAATCTAAGAAACATTTACTGTAACCTTGCCGCCTACATAGAATACGGAATGTGTTAGCATTTTTGTAGAACTATGCGGCAATAACTGCAGTGGAATAAAATGAGATCACTGGATTCTGTGAATCAGGAGTTTGTAGCATCTCATAACTTTCAGAGTGAAGGTCAACTTCACAAGGAATTATTTTAGGCTGCTTAAATGGTTTATTTTCAGTATATTTATATTACCCTTCAAGATTATTTATTATACTGCATCTTTTCTTTTTAGGCTTTTATTTGCCTGCAAGTTTTTTAACCCTTTGTTTTTTCTCATTTATACCTAATGATAAAAACACTCCTTAACATCCGATTCTGGAATAGCAGAGTATTATATATTTCTGTGAAAGCAACATGCACAAAGAATACACAATATCACCAGCTGCCTTCTTTGCCCTAGGTATCTCGTTTCCTTTCTTTTCATAGTAAATGAATGAAAGAGCTGACTTGCTCTAATCACTTCAACTTCAGAGGTCGCCTAGCAAGGCTACATGGATCTGTTTTTTTTCTTTTTTTATACATGTATACCTCATATTGTGAATCTAACTAGATTCTATTTTCTTATGCAAGTGTACAGTGTGAATGCAGGATACTCCATAAACACTTTGTGCTCCCTTCATCTTGAATTCCTAACAGAGTTTTCACCAAGAGCTCTATACACGTAATAGTCATAGTTGTCAGACTACAGTGACAGCCGGAGACCAATCTTTCCATCAATTTACCGAATTGAGGTAAGCGTCCTATTTAGTGCATAGAGGGAAGTTAACATCTTAACGTATTCTCCTGGCAATTTAAAAGCAGGAAAATCATTAAAAAAAAAGGGAGGGAATTTATAACAAAGGGAAGTCTAAGCTCTACTTTGGTGAATTTGGGGACGCTGTTTAGATTTTCCTATGTATTCTGCTTCCAGTTGGTGACTCGTAATTCATCTTTACAAAACAGAAGATTTATTTGGAACTGTAAAGTCTAGAGCAACTCATGCAAGGGTGAATTATTAGCTATGGTGGTAGGGTAATTCTAAGCACTACGAAGTCATTTATACCACATACTTAATTTTGCGCAGTGTCTAAAGTTATTTTTCCCCATGGTTCATGATTTATAATTAATGATTGGTGCTAATGACAGCCATTGAAACAAATTCAACAACAGAGACTTTGACTTTTTCCTATTCTCGAAGTGTCAACCTCTTGCCCTGATGACGCTGTACCTCTGATAAAGATTTAAGCATAATAATGTCACCATTATATGAAAAATATACATTGGCTTCAACAGTAATTTCCATCCTAGCTCACAAACAGTTCAGGCATAGCAGAATTCCCTGAATGTCAGTTATCAGTGACGCCACTTTAGCTGGCGCTGTTTAAGCAGCTAAGGACGAATATGCTTACTTCTCTGCTAGTAGGACATTAAAAGTAATAGATTTGGCCTTCTATGCTTCCTATGATTCTAGAATTTAATTTCGATATTGGACGGGAATATCCCTTACTTGTATGGTAAACTGTTGTGTAATCCTTTTTCAAGTGTCTGACTCCATGTGAAGCTGGTACCCCGATTTATTTTTGTTGGCCCTGGTCTCAGGATAATCTAGTCTGAGGGCGATGGGGACAAGACCCTGGTAATCAGAGATGCAATACCCATTCTGTGATCTGGAGGGTTTGCTCAGTGTGCTCTTACAGCCAGCAAAGGAAACAAATTACTTACGTGTAAATACAGTTATCCAGTATTGGTATCTTTCATAGATTCACATGCTTGAATCATCCCCGAAGTGGGAGTCCCACGGTATCTTAGAAAAGCAGTAAGTGACAAATAGCCATAGGCTATAATGCTAGCAAACTTTAACATATAGCCTATCCATGTTGTTTTGAAAAAAGAAGCAAATTTGACCTTTGACTAATCAGGTGCCAGCACCCTCTAGAACACTCCCAAGAGAGGCTCCTTCCCTCAGATTTTCAAGCACTAGAGTGAAGAGTTTACACTGAAAGGAAAGGTGAGCCTCACCGGGGAGGAGGGTGGGTCGCATGTGCATCTATGAAAGATACTAATACTGGATAACTGTAGCTACAGGTGAGTAACTTGTTTTCTTATCCAGTATTGGATCTTTCATAGATTCACATGCTTGAATCTGGATAGCCAGTAGTACTCAAGATAGCTGGAATGCCCATTGTGGATGGTGGGAGCAGGCATATTGCTTTATATAAACAACCCCACTAATACAAGAATTTTATAAATGTGTGCACAGAGATTATAAACAATTGTAAAGCACAGGAAACACATATGCATGAAGAACCATACAAGCATAAATCAAAGTAGGTTAAAGTGAAATGAGGCTCACCTTAATGAAATAGATGTAGAACAGCCTGTCCCACAACTGAATCGCTAAGCCGATTCTAAGCAGTAACGCTGCGTAAAAGAATGAGTAGTTTTGAACGTTGCAGCTTGGCAGATCTTGTTTAAGACAATGTCTTGAAAAAGGGCAGCAGAGGTTGAGATTGCTCTTGTAGAGTGTGCTTTAGGTCAGCTGGTTATCGGTCTTCCAGCTTTTGTATGGCAAAACTGAATGGTGGATGCAATTCATCGAGCTATTGTTGCTTTAGTGACTTCTGCACTCCGAACAAGCTTGTCCATAAGAGACTCGTAGTTGGTCTGTCCTACAGAAAGATTTGGTACACTGGAGGTTGAATTTCAAACAGTTTTATATTTAGTGTGTGGAGAGTTTTTTTTCAGCTACAGTTGATGGATTTGGAAAGAAAGTCCTCAATATAACTGGTTCATTTAAGTGAAACAATGAACGCACTTTGGGAATATATCTTGGGTTAGTTCTGAGAAGAACAAAATCATTCGAGAAAGTTAGAAACAGCTACTTGGTGGTAAATGCCTGTATGTCACTAACTCTCCTAATGTGAGTAAGTGCGGGGAGAGTTGCCACTTTCCATCTGAGAAACTTCAGATCAGCTCTGTGTATGGGCTCAAACAGCGCTTTCATCAATTGAGAAAGGACAATGTTTAGGTGCCATTGAGGAGGTGGTCGCACAGGAAGGAAAGTGCTAAGTATTCCTTTCATAAACTGCTTTATGAGCCTGGATGAACCTAGAGAAGGTGCATTTATCGAACATCTATATGAGGCTATTGCGGCCAGGTGAACTAACTGAGGCATGCACAAGTCCGGCCTTGAATAGAGCAAAGAGGTAGGATATAATTTGCTCTGGTACAGCCGCCAACTGGTGCACATTGTTTTGTCTGCACCAAATACAAAATCTTCTCCACTTGAGCCTGTAAGTCTTGTTTGTGCTCTCTACCCATGCTCTGGAAAGAATTATTCTGCATTCTTGATCAATGTTCAAGTCGTGGAACTCCAAGAACTCAGGAGCCATGTGTGCAATTGGAGAGGCTGGTTTACGGATGGAGTATCTGCCCTCCCGTAAGGGATTGGACACTGACTGGAGAATGAGTTCCATGTACCAATACTGCCTGGGCCACCTGGGTGCAATGATTTAGGAGTGTGCAACCCTCTGCTTTCACCTTCCTGAGAAGTCTGGGGATCAATGGGAAGAGGGAAAAAGTGTGTGCAAAGATGCCAGGTCCATCTCATCAAAAGACCATTCCCCCACGACCCAGAGAATCGAATGGCGTAAAAGCGGCATTTGGCAATTCTCGTTGGTGGCAAAAAGGTCCAGAGCTGATCACCCCAGCCCCGAAAGATTGGTCCTGTTGAGTGAGTCTGCAAGGACGTTGCTGATATGTGGTAGGTGTTCTGCTCTCAGAGATATTTTGTGAAGAGTGGGCCATTCCCAGAGAGCTTGGGCTTCTCTTTTGAGGTAGAGAGATCATGTTCCTCCCTGTTTGTTGACATAATACATACTTCTTGTGTTGTCCATATGGATCAACACTGAAGATCCTGAGATCTGAGGAGGGAAAGCTTTCAGAGTAAGAGAAATCCCTTTCAGCTCCAAAAGATTTATGTGCATCTTCTTTTGGGAATTGGACCATTTGCCTTGAATGCACATGTCTTGCAAATTACCTCCTCAGCCTTCCAGAGAAGCATCCGTTGTGATGATGAAATCTGGCATTCGAGTCTGGAAAGTTAAACCCTGAGAGATATGACTGGTTTGAGACCACCACAGGAGGGTTTGTATCATCCTTGGGGTGATCCTGATCAAATCTTAGAAGGACCCTTGAGACTGTGTCCATTGAAGCTGCAGTTCCTCTTGTAATGGTCTCATCTTTAGTCTTGCCAGATGAACCAGGTTGATTGAAGAGGAAATCATTCACAAAAGCGACTTGAATGTCCTTACAGAAACAAACTTTCTTTTTGAGACTGAGTGCCAGGCTGGAAAGTTTGTTGTCTTGCTATTGAGAGATAAGCCTTGTTTTTGTCCGTGTCGAGTTTTGCACCAAAACAAACCTAGAATGTGAAATAATGCTAGGCAGGCGCTGGTGGCATTGGAGTTGTGCTGCGAAGTTGGAGCCTTTACTAGCCAGTCGTCCAAGTACAGAAAAATGTGAAAACGCTTGCTGCAGAGAGTAGCCGGTGAAGCAAAGGTATTTGTGATGCCTGGGATGTATGGGGATATGGAAATAAGCATCTTGAAGATCCAGCGATGTCATGTAACCTTCACTATAGAGAAGAGACGGAGGATATCGGACAAGGTGATCATATGGAAGGATTGTTTGCGCAGGATTTTTTTTTTCTGAGATCTAGTATCAGTCTCCATTCTCCTGACTGCTTTCTTATTAGGAAGAGCCGAGAGTAAAAGCCTAGACTTCTTTGAAGAGTGGGAACCTCTTCTATCGCGCTCTTAAAGAGCATTTGAAACACTTCCTTGAGTAAGATGAAGTGAATGCGTTCTCACTGGAGGGTGGTTTGGTTGTTGCTGCACAAATTCTAATGTATGACCCTGAGTCACAACACCCACTTGTCTGATGTTATCTGATGTTATCTGCTCCCAATTCTGATCATTTGAGATATTTGCGCCCACTTGATTGATATGTGGGGAGCAAAGAACTGTAGCTGGCACCCGATGGAGATCATGGTTTACAGCTTGCTTCCAGAGTCGGGGGGGGGGGGGCGCTTCCTTCTGCCGCCTTGTTTGATGTAAGCTGCTGTAGACGGCTGTCAGTACGACTGCTGATAGGTTGGCCTGTTGATATTGTCTATGGTAGGTACCCCTAAAAGAAGAGAAACCTCTACCTCGAACTCCCTGAAAGGGCTGCCTCTTGTATTGTAGAGTACCCAAGGAGCGAAAAGTCATTGTCCCAGTCTTGATGGTTAGCAATACGTCATCTATGTACTCCCAAAAGGGTTTCACCATCACAGGCCTTTTCTAGAATTCTGGATTGAACCTCTGGTCTAAATGAGGTTGCCTTTAAGCAATCTTGGCTGCGCAAAACTGCAGTGCCTGCTAGCTGCCGAAAGCCCGTGGAGGCTATGTCCAGTGCGCAATCAATCACTTCTGAAAACATGCACTCACCCTCCTGTAGTATCTTGCATGCCTCAAGTTGCTTGTCTTCAGCGATTAGGTCGATGAAGGCACTCATGTCAGACCACATGAGACAGTCGGTCATAGCGACCTGGCAGCCCATACAGTAATAGCGGACATTGATGAGAATCTCTTGCCTATGTTATCCAAACGTCTTCCCCCCCTTGTACGGTGAGGCTGAAGTGGGAGCAGACTGACTTTTAGAACGTCTTTGTGAAGCTTGAGATACAACAGAATCTGGTTTTGGGTGCCCTGTCAAACAGGCTGGGGAGTAGTCCGTAGCCTTATATTTTTTGTCCAGTTTAGGTGGCACTGGTGGTATTCGCTCCAGATGAAATTATGATTGGGATTGCCCTCACAGATTTTCTTGCCTGCTCTTTAAAATCATGTGGAAAACATTCAGAATGAGATGGATGTTGGCAAGCGGAAGCGAGTGGCAGCCATGTCCATTAGATTATGAAATCCTCCAATATCCTCCGGAGAAGAATCAGATGGATGAGGAGGAGATGGTGATAGCGTAGGGGCCAAAAATCATCACCAGGGTGTTGAGGAGTGATAATCTCTCCTCCTTCTCTCTCATCCTCTGAAGAGGTGATGTCTTCTCTGGGTGGAGCAGCTATTGCAGAAGTAGGTGTTAACCTAGGTGTTGCAGGAAGTGGAGGCATGGCCCTCGGAGTAGCCAGAGAGGAAGGTAGGAGCTGTTGTGACTGTTCTGTAACTGAAACAGGAAATCTCTTTTTGCACTCATCGTCGTCATCCTGGTATTTGACGTGTAACTGTGTGGACTATCTGCGTCTCCGAATTGACCATTGTCTTCAGACTCCTCCCAGTCCAGCAAATGACTAGGTAATAATGTAGTTACCTTACTAGGGGGGATGTATCTTTAGGATGCAAGGTAGGAACCACACTGCTTGAAGGCACTGTTATTGCCATTGTCAACGGTGGTATTGTCGACAACTGAGTGGTCGTCGGAGACATTACTGAAAGTGGTCCAGTCGACAGTGCTGTCGTCGACGGTGTCTTTGTCACTGTATCCGTTGACGATGTCCTCGATGAGGATATCTTTAATGATTGGGTCATCGACTGTGCAGGAGACTTTGCCGACGGTTCCGTCGATGGAAGTGTTTTCTTCCTAAGCGTAGTCAAATCTATGGTCTCACTCACCCAAACCAACGAGATTGGAGTTTTTAGAGCGGACGTCGACGATGTCATTGTCGATGTGGTAGTTGTGGTCGATACAATCATCAACAGTGAAGCTTTTGTCAACTTTAATTTAAGTGGAACCTTTTTGGATGTTGACGGTTCTGAAGAAGGAGAACATTGAGGGGTGTCCTTACAACGTGGAGAGGATGGCTGAGAGGAGACTGACCCTGAAGGGTCTTTGTGGTGAGCCTTATGATGTTTCCTGCCCTCCTTGGGTCAGATGATCTAGACCTTTTTTTTAAGCTTTGTGTCTATGTCGCTCTTCTCACCTGAAGTACAGGATTTAGCCTGTAGCCTAATTAAAAGTCTTCCTTCTCTTTTCTTCAGAGTTTCAGCAGAGAAGGTGCAGCATATTTTTCAGCCCTTAACCTGGTGCATTGGGATGCAGGCAGTACAAACAATCCTTATGTGGAATCTTCACCTGGAGCCTTTTCTTGCCAAAGGTCTTACAAGGGCGGAAAAGGCATTTTTTGTTTTTTAGAAGTATCATTTTCTGAGACCGAAATTTGTTCTGACAGGAAAAAAATGAGCAAAGCTCAGGGAAACTCCCTTCACACCACGTGCAGTAGAAAATCTGAGAGAAAGAGCCTCTCTTGGGAGTGTTCTAGAGGGTGCTGTCGCCTGAATGGTCATAGGTCAAATTTGGTTCTTTTTTCAAAACAACATGGATAGGCTATGTGTTTAAGTTTGCTAGCATTATAGCCTATGGTTATTTGTCACTTACTGCTTTTCTAAGACACCGTCAGACTCCCACTTCGACGACTGGGATGATTCAAGCAAGTGAATCTATGAAAGATCCAATACTGGATAACTATACATGTCTTAGGTTAGTTATATAAGCAGTGAACCCCAAATCCTTGTGCTGACCTTCAGAGTGTGTGTTTGTTCTGCTAATATATGTGAAGTGAGCAAAATAAACATATGATTGTAAGAATATGTGGATTAGAGCGAGTATTTGGATCAGTTGGGTCCATTCTGGGAGGCCCCTGATTTAGGAAGGCACAACATGAGATTGGACACAACTTCCTCTGACAGCATAAGTGTATTGACTGCATTTCTGTAGCAGGAGGATGGAAACCAGATCTTGAAGTCAGTGTGGGCCTTATAACAACTAATGATTAGTTCTTCCTTAACACTGTCATTTGGTGGATGGTAGAGGTGAAGATTGGGACTGCAGTTTCTTGCTCAAGGTGGGATGTTCCTAGACAGGGCCTGACATTTTGCCTGGATCACCGTTCATGAAGGGTGAGGACAGCCAGATGTAGAGATCTCACACTTCATTGTGCTCTTGTTTTAGATACTCCAGGATGTAGTCAGCACTTTTGCTACCTGATATGAGTTGTCACCCTGCAAAAAATGCCAGGTCTGAGTAACAGTCACAAACCAAAATACGCAAGAGTAGCAAAATTGGTTCTGAAGCCTTCAAGAGTAAGTCCAAAAATTAAAGTGGTACAGAAAAGACATCACTTTGTTCCATTCCAAAGTTCTTCCTGAACAAGGAAAGAAGTGCTCAGCAGAATACTCTTAACAACTGCTTTGTGGCTCTATGACTACGCCTGGTCTCTGCATAATAGCTTGGCTCTACATAACCTTTAAGTAAGATCAAGGAACATCACTTAAAACCTATATTTTCTGCTGGGGAGCCAAGGGTCTACCTTAAAGACTGTCTGCCTTCTGAGAGAGGGAATGAGTGAGCCTAATCCAGCAGGAGGAGAATCTGCCCAGGAGAAGGAGGAGGCACAGGCAACAACCAGAAAAACAGATCAACTTTAAGGGAACACATCAGGATCATACCATGTGTGCAAAAGTCCCACTGTATCCTTTAGTGGTTCTTGCTGTGAACTGCACCAAGACTACTAAAATTGGCATGTTTTGTGTGCAAGTCCTGAGAGAATATTGCTGCTGGTGCAGAGTCCCAGTACAAATTCTCTGTTGCTGTCAAGAAAGGAGTCTTGATCACCCCTAAAAAACCCACCTGCTGAAGACACCTGATCTGGTCTGTAACCGGCATAGGGCATAGGGAGGACACTACTGAGGATGAGTGCTACCACGTGAGCCACCAGGATGAACCTTTCACCTTTGTGAGCAAGGGAGCAGCCCCTGTGTTCCAAGATCTGTCACAGCAGAAGCATGACCAAGTCCAGCCCAATCAGAACAGCACTGACCGAATCATAATAGAACTGACTTAAAGAGGCCAGTGGCAAATAACCAAGAACACAAAAGTTGGGGCACAGCAGACCCTGTTGGTCATATGGTCCAGCCGAAAATGGTATTATAATCATCTATCAGACAGATATAACAGTAGTTAAGGTGAAGGTACAAGAGTGTGACACCTGTTGAATCAAGCGAAGAACACAACTGAGGCTAAATTACTTACAGTACCGCGAAAGCTGTTGCAAGTGAACAGAGTGATACAATCAGCAATGTAGGACACGGTCTGATGACAGATTCCCTCCTTCAATTACTGTGTCACCATGGTGCTCATTAAATGAAGTCTTTGAAGCAGACAGGCAGTAACTAGGAGAAAACCCCAGATAAACTTGAAAAGCCGATCTAACAGGGAGGTATCACCATACATGAAAGGAAGCCATGTTGGCAAGCACAGGGTACTCAAACATAGGAGTCCTGATAGGGCACATTTAAAAGGCAACTACAGGGCACAGTGAAGTAGACACCTCTCTATTAGTTAAGGAGTCCATACGCTCTTTGGGAAAGAAGAACGAGTTACTTACCTTCGGTAACGACTTTTCTGGTGGATACATTAGCTACCTGTGGATTCCTCACCTAATGAATACTCCCATGGCGCCAGCATTCGACGGAAATCTTCTTCCTAGTCTCTGCACGTCGACGAGGACGTCACTCTAGCCCACGCGACGCCGTCTGACGTCATACAGGCAATAAGAGGTCCTCGACGACGTGCCGACGTCAGTACCAACATTTTTTACGTGCATGAGAACAACCACCCAATGCAATGAAAGAGCAAGGCAACATCCCATAACCTTGTAAAATACACAATATTGCAATGAATAGCTGTAAATTTAATATAACGAACAAATATATGCAAATCATGTATGTACACAAAGATATATACATATACATATATATATATATATATATATATATATATATATATATACAGATAATATACACACGTATCCATATATACAACGTCTATTGCAACCTTGAAGACCAAGAGGAGCGCACTCAAGGATTACTTGGTAAGACCAGAAAGGCAACGGGGAGGCGGGTGGGACCGTGAGGAATCCACAGGTAGCTAATGTATCCACCAGAAAAGTCGCTACCGAAGGTAAGTAACTCGTTCTTCTGATGGATACAACTACCTGTGGATTCCTCACCTAATGAATAGAGTCCCAAAGCAGTACCACGCCCGGTGGCGGGTGCCTAAATGGTCAAACCAAGAAATCCTGCAGCACTGACCGTGCAAAATGGCCGTCCCTTCTGACCTCAGAGTCCAAACAGTAATGTTTCGCAAAAGTGTGAAGGGACGACCAAGTTGCGGCCTTGCAGATGTCAACCACAGGAACACCCCTGGCCAAGGCCGAAGTGGCCGACTTAGCTCTGGTGGAATGAGCTCTAATGCCCTCAGGAGGGTCCTTCTTTGCCAAAGAGTAACAGATTTTAATGCAAAGAACCACCCACCTGGAGAGTGTTCTCTTGTGGACTGCCTTTCCTCTCCTCTTGCCCACGTACCCGATGAACAGCTGATCCTCCAGCCTGAAATCCTTTGTTCTATCAATAAAGAAGCTCAACGCCCTCTTTGGGTCCAGACGGTGCAGTCTTTCTTCCTCTTTAGAAGGATGAGGCGGAGGATAGAACGTGGACAAAGTAATTGTCTGAGCCAAATGGAAGGGTGAAACAACCTTCGGGAGGAAAGCAGCCTTGGTCCTCAACACCACCTTATCCCCATAAAAAGTTGTATAAGGGGGCTTTACCGATAAGGCCTGCAACTCACTCACTCTCCTTGCAGATGTTATCGCTACCAGGAAAACTGTTTTTATAACCAAATACCTTAAGGGGCAAGAATGCATAGGCTCAAAAGGGGACCCCATAAGGAAAGTCAGGACCAAGGACAAATCCCATTGCGGCATAACGAATGGTTTTGGAGGATATTTATTTAGAAGACCTTTCAAGAATCTGATAACAATAGGGGATTTAAATAACGATGGTTGGTCTGGAAGACAAATGAAGGCTGACAAGACCGACAAATAACCCTTAATGGTAGCCACTGCACAACCTTTCTGCGCTAGAGAGAGAGCAAAAGACAAAACGTCCGATAGATGAGCATGTAAGGGATCAATCTGCCTCTCTCCACACCACGCAACAAATTTAGACCACCTATTAGCGTAGATAGATTTAGTGGAGTGTCGCCTGGCCGCTAATATAACATCCACTACATCAGGCGGGAGAGAGAAGGAACTCAGGTTGCCCCGTTCAATCTCCAGGCATTTAGGTGCAGACTCTGGAGGTTGGGGTGTAAAACCTGCCCCTGCGACTGCGAGAGGAGGTCTGCCCTGAAAGGGAGACGGAGCGGAGGGCACATTGAGAGTTGGAGAAGGTCGGAGTACCACACCCTCCTTGGCCAATCCGGAGCTATTAAGATGACTAGTGCCCGGTCTTGGCGAATCTTCCTCAATACTTGAGGAATCAAGGGTATGGGAGGAAACGCGTAAAGCAACTGGCCGCACCAGGTTATTTGAAACGCGTCCCCTAACGCTCCCTGCATCGGATACTGGAGGCTGCAGAATAACGGACAATGCGCGTTCTCCCGAGTGGCAAACAGATCTATCCGAGGAAACCCCCACATCTGGAAGATTAAACGGACTTGATCTGGATGGAGACGCTACTCGTGGTCGGCCGAGAATTGGCGACTGAGACTGTCCGCACGTACATTCAAGACCCCGGCCAGATGATTCTGCAGAGAAGGTACGACCCTACTCCTCCCTGTTTGTTTATGTACCACATCGTGGTAGTATTGTCCGTCAGGACCTGTACCGACTGACCACGAAGGGAAGGGAGGAAGGCCTTGAGAGCCAGACGTACAGCCCGTAACTCTAACAGATTGATATGAAACATCTGCTCCTCTGGAGACCAAAGGCCTTTGATCTCCAGATCCCCCAGATGAGCTCCCCACCCTAGAGTGGAAGCATCCGTTATGACCGTGGCCACTGGTGGCAACTGCGCGAACGGCTTTCCATGTGAAAGATTGTTGCTCGCAATCCACCACTTCAAGTCCACAGCAGCATCTCTGGAGATCTTGACAGCACCTTCTAGATCTCCTTTGTGTTGAGACCACTGCCTTCGGAGGCACCACTGAAGAGCCCTCATGTGCCAGCGAGCATGCGTGACCAACAGAATGCAGGAGGCAAACAGACCGAGCAGACGAAGGACCTTGAGGACTGGAACTACCGCTCCATTTCGAAACATTGGAACCAATTCCTGAATATCTTGAATCCGCTGAGGCGGAGGAAAGGCTCGACTCAATGTTGTATCCAGTACTGCCCCTATGAACAGGAGGCGCTGAGAGGGCTCCAGGTGAGATTTGGGCTCGTTCACCGAAAAACCCAGGTCGAACAACAACTGAGTCGTTGACTGCAGATGATGCGACACAAGCTCCGGCGACTTGGCTTTGATCAACCAGTCGTCCAAGTAAGGGAATACTGCTATCCCCTTCCTTCTGAGCTCTGCCGCAACCACCGACATCACCTTCGTGAAGACTCGAGGTGCTGAAGTAAGACCAAACGGAAGGACCGCAAACTGATAGTGCTGCGATCCCACCATAAACCGGAGATACTTCCTGTGTGACTTGAGTATCGGGATATGAAAGTAAGCATCCTGCAAGTCGACAGACACCATCCAATCCTCCTTGTTCAACGCCAAAAGCACCTGAGCTAGGGTCAGCATCTTGAACTTTTCCTGTTTGAGGAACCATTTCAAGATCCTCAGGTCCAGGATTGGTCTCAACCGACCATCCTTCTTGGGAATCAGGAAATACCTTGAGTAACAACCTCGACCCCTTTCCTGCTCTGGGACCAACTCCACCGCGCCCTTTGAAAGGAGGACTTGAACCTCCTGTTCTAGCAACAGGAGGTGCTCTTCTGAACAATAAGATGGGCGGGGCGGGAACTCCCGAAAGGGAAGGGTGTAGCCTTTTCCCACAATACTGAGAACCCAAGTGTCCGTTGTAACAGTCTTCCATTTGCGGAGAAAATGCTGTAATCTTCCCCCTACAGGAGAGGAGTGAGTGGGAAATGGTGGAAGCCTAAGGCTGCTTCCTCTGCTGCACCCCTCCAGAGGATGAGGAAGAGGCAGAGTGCTGCTGAGAGGCTCCTCTGGTGCGGGCCCTCCCTCTCCCTCTAAAAGATCTATAGGGATGGGAAGAAGCAGGTTGCTGGTATCTCCCCCGAAAGGAAGAGGAGGAAGAGCCACGCCCAAATCCACAAAACCTCCTGAAAAATCTGGAAGAGGCGGAGGAAGAAGGAGCTTGGAGCCCTAATGATTTAGCTGTGGCCCTGCTCTCCTTAAAACGTTCCAAGGCCGAATCTGCCTTGGCCCCAAACAGCTTGTCCCCATCAAAAGGGAGATCCAATAAGGTTGACTGCACATCCGCAGAAAACCCCGAGTTACGGAGCCAGGCCTGTCTCCTTGCCACCACAGTTGTGCCCATCGCTCTGGCCACCGAGTCGGTTGTGTCTAGCCCAGTCTGAATAATCTGGGTCGCGGCAGCCTGGGCATTTGAAACAACATCCAAAAGACCCTGGGGAAGCTCCGTAAATGATGAGGAAATGTCATCCATAAGAGCATGAATATATCTCCCCAGGATACAAGTTGCATTGGTGGCCTTCAACGCCAGACTGCAGGACGAAAAAATCTTCTTGGACTGCGCATCCAGTTTCTTCGAGTCCCTGTCTCCAGGCACCGTCGGGAACGAACCAGGCGCTGATTTGGATGAACAGGAGGCCTGCACCACCAAGCTCTCCGGTGTAGGGTGCCTAGAAAGAAAGCCAGGGTCAGTTGGTGCAGCTCGATACCTCCTGGCTACGGCTCTGTGAACCGCTGGGGAAGATACTGGTCTCTTCCACACCTCTAGCACCGGATCCAGCAAAGCGTCATTAAACGGCAAGAGTGGTTCCGCCGCAGCGGAGGCCGGATGTAGCACCTCTGTCAAAATGTTCTGTTTTGCCTCTACCACCGGCAAAGGCAGGTCCAGAAAACTAGCCGCCTTCCGTACCACTGCGTGAAAGGAAGCAGCCTCCTCCGTGTATTCCCCTGGAGACGAAAGATCCCACTCAGGGGAAGTGTCCAGCCCACTGGCCGTCTCTAGACCATGCAGTCCATCACCAGAGTCCTCTAGTTCTCCTTCTTCCAGGACTCTTTGGTACTCCTGCTCCTCTAATAAACGGAGAGCACGTCTCCTCGAATGAAGCCTATGCTCGATACGCGGAGTCGACAATGCCTCCGCCGAATTCGAAGATCGGCGCCGATCTTCAGAAGCCACCGACGCCACAGGTAACTTCGGCGCCGATGAAAGAGCACTCGGAGCGGATGGACCCAACGGAGTCACAGGACGAAATCCCGACGTCGACGGGGTGGAAATCTCCGGGGGCCAATCCCTCTGAAGCCACCGGAGCAGCCACCGGCGCCGAGCCCACGTTCCCAAAAGGGAGAAAGGGCATAAAGGGTGCCGGCCGTAGAGGCGCAGGATAACCCAAAGAAAAGGCCAAAGGGCCAGCTGGAGCACCCCCTGGAGCCATCTGTTGGAAGATGGTATACATCGCATTTAGGAATGCGGTACTATCGGCTCCAGGGGTGGGGAAAGCCGGATACTGGGGTGCCTGTCTCGAAGGCGACCCCGACGCCGGCCTCGACGTCTGAGACGCCGGAGACAACACTTGAGGCTGCACCACTTCAATCACTGACGCCTGTCCAGGTGAAGTCGGCGACGCCGGAGAGGGCAACGGCGTCGATGTATGCGGCGTGACCGTGGGACTGACCTCCCAAGCCCTCCGGCGCCGATCCGAAGACCTGGAACGATTCTCCTTGCTTGAATGGCGCCGTGATTCTTTACGGCGCCGGGAGTCTCGATGACGCTGATGCCTTGGTGAAGAAGACTTCTTGTGATGTTTTTCTTTTTTCGACTTCGCCATAAACAACTTCGCCTCACGTTCCTTGAGGGCCTTTGGATTCATGTGCTGGCATGAATCGCAAGTCGCGACGTCGTGGTCGGAGCTCAAACACCAAAGGCAGTCGGAGTGAGGGTCCGTAACTGACATCTTGCCCCCACACTCACGACAAGGCTTAAAACCCGACTTTCTCTGCGACATTCTTACTGTAGCGAAGGACTACGCAGCAAAAATACACTGTAACCACGAAAGTAACAGTTGCTCCCTCGAAGATAACCGTTTCGAATGCACAGAAAAAAGGGAACTGACGTCGGCACGTCGTCGAGGACCTCTTATTGCCTGTATGACGTCAGACGGCGTCGCGTGGGCTAGAGTGACGTCCTCGTCGACGTGCAGAGACTAGGAAGAAGATTTCCGTCGAATGCTGGCGCCATGGGAGTATTCATTAGGTGAGGAATCCACAGGTAGTTGTATCCATCAGAAATAGGACATTATTTTTAAGGGATCGCCACTTTCGGCGCTGTGGCTGTGGCTGTTTAATTACTTTAGCAGAACATCCTGAGCTAGCTGTGAAACCAAAGCTAGGAAGGTTACATAGTTAAGGGAAAAGTGCCCAAGTGGCAAGGCATTCTAAGCTACATGACTCTAAATTGGCAAGGAAGACTCAATGTTGAAATGGTAACGGCTGGCTGTTAAAGTCAATGAGGTTTTGAGAAGGGTGGTGGACAAGGTCTCCTCTCCCTGGCTTTTTCAGTTCAGCTAGCCCATCCCAACTCGAAGAGTCACACAAAACAAATAAAGCACAGCAATAATAACACATTTGATCTCAGAAACCTTTCTATACAAAAAAATCTATTTTCAATAACACGAACATGTAACACCAGAGAGGAATAGGACTAACATCCTAAACCTCCCAATGGCAGAAAGAGCAATGCAAGATAAATGCCAGGAGTGGAAAAAAAAACAAATTAACTCCAGAAACAAACTAAACAAAGACATTTGAAAAAAAGATAATGGTAAGCCAAGTACCGCTTTCAAGGCCTACATTTTGAACAAATATACGAACAACTCAGATGATAGCTCTCACTTGCAATATTCAGCATTCTTGGACACTGGAGCACATTGGTAATGGCATTTAAAAAAAAACACCTTTGTGCTGCACCAATTCCGCAACATTTTTCTTTAATTTAAAGAGAATAATGATAGTTTGTCAGGCAGAAGGCTTACCAGTGTGAAAAGTTACCTTCACATGGATGTAATTAAAACACAAAGAAAACGCCTTTAGAGGTATGCTATGGGGACAGAAGCACCATCTATGCACCTTGAAAAGGCTAAGCAGCTTTGACTATGCATTATTCCTTTCCTCACCTGCTTTATGTTTTCCTCTTTGCGAATAATAGTCGGTGGGCCTACTGGAAGTGCTCCTTCTTTCATCACAGGATTGATAGCAATGCCTAGTCCTACTGAAAGGAGGTACACCAAATGTTTACCAGCAAACAAGGAAATGGATAACATAGCTCAATTTAGCTTGCAGTGAGACTACTAGCAATTGTGGCAGTGGATTATAGTTCTGAGAAATAGATCATTGAAACTGACAAATGTGTTTCCATGGAAGAAAGCTGAAAGTCAGATTTGGCCAAATAAAAATGGCAACACTGGAATGTATATCTGTGAAAAATTCTTGGGTCCATCTGTTACTGACGGCACAAGATTAAAAAGCTCTTCTGCTTGAAGGAGTAAAAGTATCATGTGGATGGACAACTGGACTCTAGGGATGTTCATACAGTCATGCATAAGATTAAGATAGCCATACTACTTAGGAACCAAACAGTCACACTCCAAGATTGCAGGCATGGATGGAGGCTCTTGTGGAACACCTTTGTGAGAAGATCCACTCAGTCTGACAGCCTCTTGTGAAGTTGCTGCTGCACAAATGCTTCAGCCAGTACGCAGCAACCAATATTTGAATCATTGATTCTTTCCACCTGTCAATCACTAGGAGAAGCAGATGGGTCTGAGACAAAGTGAAAACAAATGTTCTCAGACCAGTTTATCAAAAAGCTTTTGCTATGGACCTGAACTCTGGAAATATGGGTATACGGTTCTGGCAGTGGTCTTCAGGTCTCAAAGGTGTGTGGCAGAAAGCTCAGATTGGGCATCCATGAGAGGCTCTCTGAGCTGGTCTGCTTTCTAATTTGTAAGGTCGCCACAAAAGTGATATTGCTCATCATAGTATTGTCTATCACTCATTAATATTGTGATATTACTCATCATAGTATTGTCTATATTTCCTTTGACTGAACTTAGGTTCAACCAATATTTTTTTAGCTAATGTACTGTAATAGTTGTAGCTGGTTGAAGAATGGATGATACAAAGGGTAGAAAAGATTTCAGCAAGAGATGCACTAATATCGGTTCCAGCAGGCTGATGTGATACTGCTGTTCAGAAGGAGACCACTTTCGTTGGGAGGAGAGCTCACCAATGTATAGCCACCATGTGACTATTGATGCATCCATCACAATGCCTTGCTTTGGAGATTATTTTTACATTCTTTTTATTGTTTTTTAATCATTACAATGGATCACACATCAACTTCTGCGTATACAACAGACTGTAAACTTTGTAACATTGTTGCAAGAGACACAAATTTGTCTTTCACCGTGTATTCCTCCCAATGCAGCTAAGTGGAACTCCGCTCATTTTTTTGCATGTCTAGCTATCCTACTACAGCATTCTCCAGTGTATTTTCCATAACACCCAGATTGTCTCCCATCTTTGGGCCATTCATCCTTCATATACATAATTTTCCACTAACACACATGCTTTGGAGAGTTTTGAACCAGAGCTCTAACATATGTGAGTACCACCATGAGAAAATGAACGCTGCTGGTATGCGGACCCTCTCTGCCCCAGTCTAAAGTTAAGACCGCTGATCCTCCTAAGTACTCCTACTTTAAAAAGGACACATAGGGTTTAGCTCTGGGTACACTGAAAATTCCGGAAGTGATGCTGCCCATAAACAAAAGGGTTGCCTGTATGTTGGTACTGTATTCTTCTTCTGGAGCAGACTCTTCTTTGGTATACAAATGAGGCATACAGGGTCTGTTTCCCCAAAGAAAACACTTTTGCAAATTTTGTGTCTAGCGTTGGATAACTAACAGGATGAAGTATAGATTTCAAAGAACTGATCCTCAGGTCAGAATTAGATTCAACAATTAACTGGAGGTCCTACGGTATCAAGACTGTGTCGGTTTTCACCACTCAATCATCTAGGTATTGCTAAAGAGGCACTAAAAGAAAGGAGTCCGTTTGGAAAGAGTAGTCTCAGTAACAGCCAGAGGGGCCATCTACACACAAATTCTGCTCTTTTGCTACTGAAAACTGAAAAAGGAAGCTGCTGCTGTTCAGGACTCTGAACAACTGCAAAAATAACCATGCCTTCTTTTGTAGCTTTTGGATTTTACCTATGGAATCTTCATGCATTTTTTCACATCGCCTGCCAATGTTTGTTTCCACTTCCATGTTCATTTGTTAAATTATTACATCAGCATTAGTCAGGGGTGTAGAAATTATACATCTCTTTGCCCATGGGACAGGTTGCATCATAAATTTACTTGTCCTGTAAAAACCACTTGTCACTTTGGTGCCATGTACTGCGGCAACAAATTATGGCAGCAATCTCATTATATAAGAGCTCTGATTATAGCCTCTCTGATTATGCGAGGGATAATACTAAAGCAGGCCTTGAATACTAGCAGCTTCCTTATTTCACCACCTTTCCCCAGATCTATATACTGGGTCTGAAGGTAGCAGTAAGCAATAATTCGAGGGTTGGAATGCTCTTTTGAGTCTGTGCAATCCTACTAAATGGCATGTTTTGAACGTTTTTCCCAGCTCTTCTCTAATCATTTACCTTACTAATAAAGGTTTAAATTTTACTCCTGACAAGGGTCAGAAATAAAACTTTAGGGTTGGGGAAAAAGTGGTTAAAGGGAGAGTGAACTTCTAAACACTGAACAGATTTTCGCATGAGCAAATCTACATCTGCAGATTTGCTTGCGCTAAAGTACAGTTCAAACGTTTTCTAGAACTATAATTTCCTGGTCTACTTCTGTAAATTCTTGTGAATTCAAGAAATACACTAATCTTCATTATTGCAAAGGCATACACCATGCGTGCACTTTTGTGACTTTCTGTAAGAATTTGTTCTCGAATTAGGCCTACCGTTAACCAAGACCTTTTGATTTATTAAAATTCTCTCTCTCTCTCTCTATCTATCTCTCTCTCCATCTATTGGCTGGCTTCACTGTGACTGCTCCTACTTGCTGAACCCACTCCTACTCATGGGATGACAAATTCTGTGCTCTAAAAATTCATGTTGCCTTACATTACAATTATCGCAATATGCTGTTTCACAAGGAGCAGATCAACACACAAATACTTTTGTTCAGTGCCAAGTATTACTGTGGCAAGGTGTTCTTTATGGGACTAAAAACTGTTTGCTTTTTGCTAAAATTTGTTTACAGTGATGAAGGTCCAGCAGCTGTCACAACAATAAAGTTTTACAAAAGCCATGTCAAAACAAGACCCGCACTGACAAAACCAAAAGACTGACCACCAGTGTCGGACCTATTGGCTTTTAAATGCTTGTTTGTACTGTCTTTTCCATTATGATTATTTTTAGGAAAAACTAGCATGGTCAAGACAGTTTGCTAAATGATGCTTTAAGGAAACGGTACCTAAAATTTCAAAGCAGTTTAGTATTTTTTTCCTAGTTGCATTTATCGTGAACATTTTATTTTGAAAGCCGAAAATAATAATTTTTGCTTTCAAGCTTCTGTAAATATTTGCACGTAATCAGAGAGAAATCTGGGAGCATTATACGTTGCCTCATATTTTTAAACTTTGCAAATGTGTGTACACATTTTCTTTTTACTGGAACCAGTGTCAGTAGTGCAGTCCGAGCTTACAACATATATTTAGAACGCTCACCCCAATAATAAAAGCTTTGTATTAATGAACCATAAATATACGTTTGAACAGCATTAACATATAGAGACAAATATTACCTCAACGCCAGACAATTCCTTCCCCTGCAGTCTAATGTGGTACTGTAAATTGGCAGCCAAAGTGTTTGTGCTGCATGCGGGTCGGGCCTACTTGTCCCAAGGACAAAATAAACCTGAAAACATCTTGTTCTTTGACACCAAACAATATTTCCTGGGCATCAGGCTATAGGAAACTAGTACCAAAGATCCTCAGAAATACAGGTTTCTTATCTTACCTTGAGCTAAGAGTAGTCATGAAGAGCTCCTCATGGAAATACCTTAACATGTGTCATGGTCTATCTAGGAGGCACAATCTTAGTGGCTCCTGGTGGATTATCTTATTTTCCTTTAGAACCTCAGGTATGTGTTCTAGATTTATCTGGAATACGGCACATGCTTTGGTCCTCCTAATCCCTTTGGCGTTAAGGACTTTGTCAGTGTACCAATCCTGATCGAGAACAACCCGTAGACTATAACTCCACAAACCTCCTGCACACTAAAGGGAAATGGTGTGTCCTGGGTCACAAGCGGTACTGTGAGACTCAGAGGTACATGTGGTTAACAGATTCCAAACCCTCTTTCACCATGAATACACTCAATAACGATCATTAAGGATATATCTTAATCATTTTTATTTAAAATAACAAGATCAAATTCCTATCCTAGGGCATATAATATATGTATACTGGTAACTGCAAGAAAAAAAAAAAAAATAGTGCCACTAACAGTGGCTATTAGGCTAAATAAAAGGAAAAATTGCACAACTGTAATTTAGTATGCCCCTGCATTTGTTCTCCAACCCCTACCATTTCTAACTAAACAACATTAGCACCAAAAAGTCAGTAAGAATTTTTAGATGGCCTCCCACCTAAGGATCTTGATGGAAGAAATTAGTTACTTACCTGTAACTCCAGTTCTAGGACATCGGCATCTTTTAGATCTTCACATGCTTGAATCATTCCCAGTCATCAGGGTCGGAAACCCGGGCACATTAAAACCGTAGTATGCAGTAAAAATCCATAACATAGTATATAATGTAAAATGGCTATAGGCCTGGAAAAGTTGTTTATTAACACATCCACCTCATTTGAAGGAACCCAAACTCAGCCAATGAGGTAGGCTCTTAAGCACTCCTACTGCCCCAAGATGCCACCATTGCTCAGATTTCAAAGAATAAGTGTGAGAATAGAATACAATGAGCTTCTGACTGGAGAAGAGGTTGGGTCGCATGTGAATATATAAAAAATGCCAATGTAGGAGAACTGGAGTTACAGATATGTAACTAATTTCTTCGCAAACACTAGATCTTTTATATATTCACAAGCTTGAATAAGAATAGCAAGCAGTACACATTATAGAGTAGAACAAAGTGGAAAGCAGACTCACTTTTAATGAAACTGGTTTCAGGACTGCCTGTCGACTGCTGAAACAGCTTCTGCGTCCACATCTAGGCAGTAATGCTTCGTGAATCTGTACCTGTTCCTCCAGGTAGATGCACAGCTAATGTCTTTCAAAGGAACCCGAGCACAGAGTGGTGCAGTTGAAGCCATGCCCCTGTTAGAATGCACCCTTGCTGTCCTGTGAAGAGGATGCTTGCCTGCAAAAGACAGAACGCAATAAGGTCTGAGAGACAACGAGCCATCGCGTCCTTGGACAGGGCTTGACCTTTTTCTGAAGAAAAAAAATGACAAATAGCTGGTCCAAAGTGTGTATGCCCTTTGTCTTGGCTACATAGAATTTGAGGCATCTACGCAAATCTAAGAAATATAATGAGCTTCTGCTAGTGAGGATGGATTGTGAAAGAAGGATCTAAGAATGACAGGCTCATTCACATGAAGTCAGTAGGCACCTTAGGCATAGGGTTAGGTTCTGAGTATCACCTCGTCCTTAGTGAAGCAGAGCAAGTGTGTTCCCAGGATCTCTCCCACTTTCCTAGCTGATGTCATAGCAAAGAGTAGTGCTGTCTTCTATGAAACACATTTTAAGTCCACTCTATGTACTGGATCAAAGGAAGGTAAAATGAGCGGATTTAGAACTGAATTAAACTCCCACAGACCTTGAGGATGTTGAAGAGGTGGAAAACCTCTAAAGAGACTTTTCATAAACTGTTTAATAATAATTTGGGAAAACAGAGTAGACATTGCATTGTCAGTATTTCTAAATCTGGAGAGAGCAGCCAGATGCACCCTGACTGAAGAATATTTGAGACCTCTTTGTGGCAAACTTAGCAAATATGGCGAGATCTGAGAAGGCTTTATTTGAAATGGATGGCGACCATTATTCCTGCGCCAGCCAAAGAAACGCTTCCACTTAGCGTTTTAAGTCTTATTAGTCACTGGAGAACAAGCCTGAACCACAACCTGTTTACACTTTTGTGAGATCCAGATGGCCAAAGTCTAGATGGTCAGGTACCATGCTGTTGAATTCAGAGGATCAGAGTGCAATGGTTTAATCTTTACCTTCAACACCCTGGGGATCAGGGTAAAAGGCGAAAAGGCATAGGCAAATTTCTTGGACCAACTGATTGAAAGAGCACTGCCCATCGTACCTTGATGACAAAACCAGCATGCGAAGCTCAGGCATTTTTTGTTGTCCAGAATGGAAAACAGATCGATTATGGGGTGACCCCACTAACTGGCAATGTAATCTACCTATTCCTGTTTTAATTCCCACTTGTGACAGTCCAGCATGTCGGATGAGCATATCCACCTGATTGTTCATGCAGCCTGGTACATATTCCATAGCAATGTTTATCCTGTGAGAAATGTTCCAGTTCCACAGCAGCTGTGCTACTTCTGAAAGTATCCGGAACCGTGTTTCTCCTTGCCTGGCTATAAAGAATATGGATGTTATGTGTGTTCTGATTAAGACTGTCTGACCTGCCAATCTGGAAAGGAATGCTTGTAAGCCTAGTCTCAAGTCAAGGAGATCTAACACATTGATGAGTAGCTTCTTTTCTGTATCTGACAAGGATGGAGCTGAGCATCAATCTTTTCTCTGACTGTCACTGGTTTTTGCACATGAAGAACCTCTCTTCCATCTGGTAGATCTCAAATTTTCCTTTTGGTTCAGAATAAAGGAGTATCTTTGATCATATCCAGACTGTCTGAGGATAATAGGACTGTCCCTGACCGCAGTATTGATTGAATCCTGCTTGTAAATTTTGTGATCCTTGTGATGGGGGGTGAAGGGGTGGCTGGACTTCTCATGGAATGTTTTCCTGGAGAGAGAGAGAGAGAGAGAGAGAGAGAGAGAACATCTCATTTAGAAGGGGGCCTATTCTTTTTCTCCATAAGGAATAATGCCAACTTCCTTTCTCTGTCCTTAAGAGTCACAGTGGAGAAAGACTTAAAAATCCTAATTCCATTGACTTGTGCTCAAGGTAAAGATAGCGAAAACTCTGACAATGTCGGTCATCTGTGTAAATCTTCTTGATACCGGAAGACAAACAGATTCTTAAAAGGGATCTCTTCTCTATGTCACCCACAGTGACAGCTGATGACATTTGCTTGTCAGACCAAAATATATCTCCGTGGCCCAGAAATACTGTAGCGCTGAGGCAAGGACTGGTTCAATTCCAGAGTAGACCAAAAATTGAAACAGTTTCATGTTCACTGAAAGGATAGAGCAGAGCTCTGACAATGGACCCCCTCACATACGTGCAGTAGAAATTGGAGCTATGGTGGCCTCTAGGGAACAGTAATGCTTACATTTTCACCTCATTAGCTGAAATGTTCCTTCTTTTAAATGAGGTGGATGCGTTACTAAGCATACTATGTTGTTTCAGGCCTTTGGTTATTTTACATTGTATACTGTATGTTATATATTTTTACACTGTATACTGCTATATTTATGTACCAGGGAGTTACAGTCTGGTGACGGGGAATGATTCAAGTTGGGTTGAGCACTTTGCTGGACTTGATATGGGCCAATCCAGAAGAAATGGGTCAAGTGTAACCACAGAACCCAGGGCTGAACCCTATGCCAGTCTGACATTCGTCCCATTTCTGTAAGTGAAGTCATCAAGGGTATAGAGTGGATTACTAAAGGAAAAGCGCCCGGCCTGGATAAGGTTCCAGGGGACCTATTTAAGGCATAGCAAGAGATGTAGGGCCCTTATTTCAGTCTGCTTTTTTATTTTATTTTGAATGGGTTACCCATGCCAAAACTATGGGCTGGGGCTGAAGTTATTCTAGTCTGTAAAAAGGGCTTAAAGTCCGTTGCAATTAATTATCGGCCGATCAGTTACACAGAAAGCTCACAGAAGCTTTTTAGTTGTGTTTTACTGAGCAGACTGCAAACCTGGATGGAGGAAGCAGATGTTCTCACTTCGCTTCAAGCTGGGTTCAGAGCAGGGATTAGTATGACTGATCAGGTCTCCTCTTCCAGCTTCAGCCAGTAACTGTCGTATTGGGAGGGGGGCGGTTATATATAATTTTTGTCGACCTTCGGTCAGCATTTGACCTTGTCTCTAGTGAGGCCCTGTGAGTAGTCTTGACCAATATGGGTGTGCCCGATTATCTTCTTGACATCTTTAGAAGGTTCCATACAAACAATTACGCCCAGGTTAAGTGTGGTGCATATGGGGAACTGACTGACTCCATTCCAGTGTCCCAGGGTGTGAGGCAGGGGTGTGTGCTAGCCCCCACTCTTTTCTTGTTATTTATTAATCATCTGGTGTAATTTCCGGCACAATGTAAACATGATGCCCCAAGCCTGGCTGGCAGGCGGGTTCCTGCCCTCCTGTTTGAATGCCCATAGGGGAACTTTGATAACAGTAAGGTGTCTGCAAAGATTGCTTGATCAGTTTAGGGTTTCTGCAAGAAGAGGGGGTTGGAGATTAACTTGAGTAAAACCAAGTATATGGTTTTAAATCCCTGCCATATCTCAGTCTCACCCACCTCTAAATGATGTCCAACTAGAGAGGGTTTGTACCTTCTAATATTTAGGGTTTACCCTCAATGAGTCCTTTGTGGGTCCTCACAGAATCAGAAGTGTAAGCTTAGACTGGAGCATTCCACTGGTGGCATCTAGAGGGCAACCCAGGGTTACAGCTTTCACCCAGTGACACCCTAGGTTACAAATGTATAACTTGCAAGCTTTGGGTGGGACACTCTATGGTGGAGAGCTATCGCATGGTAACGTAAATGACTTGGAGCTTGTGGAGAATCGCTTTTTGAGCCTCTTTACCAACATGACGGGTAGTACCCCCCTTGTTCCTCTACGTATAGATTTGGGTATTCGACCTCTCACCCCTAAGGTGAGATTTCAGATGCTGCTATATTGGAGGAGGATTTGGTCCTTCCCAGTTCTGGCTCAGTTTCGGTTGGGCTTAGAATATATTTTAAGGCTCACCAGCATCGTCAGGATTCCATGGCTGGGATATATAAAACAATGCTGGATTGTGATTGTATAAGGAAGCTTTTGGGAGAACCATGATTCAGCACGTAGGGTTTCTAAGGCCATGCTAAAGAGAATGTACTGGAGACATAGATGAGGAATTAAACAGATTTGGGTTCCCTGACATTGGCGTTTTTATAATTGAAGGACTCCTACTCATTGGAGGAATATATGGATGCTGTTGAACCTCTGGCTGCTAGAGCATTGTATATCAAATTCTGGATTGGCATCTTGCCGGTCGTGTCTTTTACGGCGAAGTGTCAGTGTCGTGCATCTTTGTCAGATGAGTTACCCATTCTGTCCTGAAATCAAGAAACCCTTAAAGCAACATTTTTGCAACCAGAAGAAGTTAAATGCACAATGCATTTATTATTGTAAAATATGCAATTGAATAAGACTAATATATACAAATACAATGGAGGATTTTAATGCAGAAAAAAATTAAGATTGTATCACCTCCTTGAAACTGTCTCTAGTTTCATTTCAAAGAACATCAAGAAATGTGCCCAAGGAATTCAACATCTCTACTGTGTCAGCCTAATAGGGCGGTTGAGCTAACAATCCTCAAATGTGACAGAGGTCTGACACACTTTAACAACGGATTTTAACTTCTTACTTTAGTTATGGTGGTGCTGTGGAAGATGAGAACAAGGCATTGTAATTTGTTCCAGTTGCAGCAACGACTAAGGAGTAACGTGTAGTCAACACTACGGAATGAATTAACAGGCTCTGGAAGTCTGCAATTTTTCGGCATGTGTCTCTAACAGGATTTAGGGAAAACAGTGGGCTTGGCAAGTTCTGTAACCAAACTGTTGCTCGATGTTTTGAGATAAGAGCTTAAAACATGAGTGAGTTTGATGCGCAGGAAGACCCTCTCTACACTGAGTCTCTTGACCACTCTACTGGAAATCTCATGGAAAGTGACTTTATTTTACCAAAGACGCCAGACATGGAGGGTGCTCATTCTATAGTCTGAATAGGGGGAAACTTGCAGTTATGGATTTCATCATTATCTCCTATGAGCTTCTTTCTTTGGAACAGCAAGAGAAATGTACCTTGACCTATTGTTTCATTTTCTGTGCAGGCTGAAATCCTCTTACACTCATACATCTTGCGCCTTTCCGAATGATCTCTGTACTCCCTAAAAGGAGGAGGAGGTTAAGTAGACCTGGGGGAGACAGCACAGCAATGGGAAGGCTAGGCAAATCAGCAGTAGGTTGAGCCACTTTCCTGACAGATGGACAATGTGAAGAGTAGATTATTAATCCACTGTCACTGGAGTGTGGGGGGGGAGAGGGGGGGTTCTTCAGCCGAGGAGTCCAGCTCCAAAAGAAAAGTGTATTTATGATCCACTTACAAGTCCTGATGTTTCACAATGGCCAACTAAGCACTGAAACATTCAGCAGCTAAGAGTACATCGAGAGCAAATGGAAGATTCTTAAAATTCTCAAGATCAATTATCTGTAAGGAATGGTTTCTTACCTGTAATCCTAGTCCTCTCTCAGGGAAATCTCCATTGAATTCATAAACACTGAACAGTCCCGCTCATGCGTGGGGATCCCGGAGCAGTTCTTTCTAAGTCACAACTATTTTCCCTTACGTCGGGAAGGCCAGGAAACATATGTGACAAATGTGTTACATTTTTGTAGCCTTAAAAACAGGCTATACTACCAATCTTTATTGAATACTTTAAAATGTAGAAAAGGAGAAATGGTCATAAAAATCACTGAAGCAGAATGAAAACTAACTTTTTAAAAAACAATGCTAATTGGACACTATGGCCCTCATTCCAACCCTGGCAGTCTATCGCGAATGACGGAAGCACCGCCAACAGGCTGGCGGTGCTTCATTCGTCATTCGCCGCGGTCGCCCAGCTGGGTCCGGCGGTTTCCCGCCGGATTTCCCCCGGCTGGGAGAATCCTCCAGGGGAGCGCTGCAAGCAGCGCTGCCTTGGGGATTGCGACCCCCTTACCGCCAGCCTGTTTCTGGCGGTTTACACCGCCAGGAAGAGGCTGGCGGTAACGGGTGTCTAGGGGCCCTCTAACAGAGCCCCAGCCTGCTTTTCACTGTCTGCCAAGCAGACAGTGAAAAGCGCGACGGGTGCAACTGCACCCGTCGCACACCTGCAACACCGCCGGCTCCATTCGGAGCCGGCTTCAGTGTTGCAGGCCCCCTTCCCGCTGGGCCGGCGGGCGCTAACAATGTTAGCGCCCGCCGGCCCAGCGGGAAGGTCGGAATGGCTCCAGCGGTCTTTTGACCGCGGTGCGGCCAAATGGCGGTTCCCGCCAGGTGGGCGGCAGCTGCCGCCCGCCGGGGTCAGAATGACCCCCTATGTCTTTAAGGGTATTCTGACCTCCAGTGTACCATCATGCCCTGTAGATGGCAGTTGACTTGATGAGCAAATTAGCTGTATGGTGGTATGCATATATTTTCATACATCGGGGGAACAGAGAGGGTTGCTTATGATTTCAATGGAGATTCCCCTGAGACAGGACTAGGATTATAGGTAAGAAACCATTCCTTCTCTCTCATGGAATTTTCACTGACAATTACAAGCACTGAATAGATTAACACATTTATCTATCAAAGATTCTGTGAAGGAAGAGATAAAAAAAGAGAAAAATTAAATTAGGCAAAAATATTCTTTAGGGATGTTTGGCCCACTAGGGAATCAAGCCTTACCGTCTGAACCAAGATAAAAGAGTCTTGTAAAGGTGTAAACATCTCTCCAAGTTGCAGCCTTCAGCATCTCAGCAATTTGGATGTTTCTCAACAAAGCAGCAGTAGCTGATTCACTACTGGTGGGGGGGCCCTAGGTTTACTAGATAGGGTTTTGTTTTCTTTTTGATAACAAAGGAATATGGAGGAGACAATCCATCTCTATGAGGATTGTTAGGAAGTGACATATCCTGTCCGTGAAGGACCATAGTGGACAAAGTTATTTAGATTTTCTTAAAAGATTTACGCCCCCATTACGACTAGCCACTGGTGTTATGTTTGGCGCCCTATTATTACTTTTCCGCTGGGCCAGCGGACGGAAACAGCGTTTCCACCCGCTGGCCCAGCAGAATACTCACCACAACATTGAAGACGGCTCGTAATCGAGCCGGTGGCAATGCTGAGGTGCATCTGGTGCAGCAGCACCCGTTGCGCATTCCACTGCCCGTAATTCGGGCAGTGGAATGCACGATGGGGCTGTGCATGGGGGGTCCCTGCAGTTCCCATGACAAGTGCATGGGCACCGTAGGGGCCCCCAGGGTACCCCCCCCACCCCCAGTGTCTCCCATACCGCCAGGCTGCAGGCTGGCGGCAGCCTGGCAGGATTATCGTCACTGCTCCGCCATGGACATAATGTGGAGGTACTACTGCCACATTATCGCCTCCCGCCAGGGTCATAATGACCCCCTTTGTCTTATCAAGGTAAAACTTGAAGTCCCTCTTTACAATGAGAGTGTGGCGAAACCTCTCTGCAGGAGCAGAAAGCTTTTGAACGAATATAGGTGAAGTAACAGTTAACTGATATGGAAGTCTGCGACTACCCTAGGAATGAATTTAGGATGTGTCCTCAATCACTACGCTATGGAATACTGTGGAAGGTTCGTGTGAACAGAAAGCCTGCATCTAACTAAATCTGCAAGCTCAATTAATGGCTACCAAGAAGGAAGCCTTCTAAGAGGTGGTGGCGAGAAGTCATATGTATGGGTTACAAGGGAGGCCCCATAAGGCGAGAGAGGACAATGTTCAACTCCCATGGAGGGGAAGGTCTCATGAGGCGAAGATCCATCTTCTTAATGCCTTTCAGAAATTCTTCGATGGCAGGCATTCTGAAAAAGGACATTTGTGAAGGAAATTTTCGATAAGCTGTGACTGCTGCGAAAGAAACGCTCTAATTCAGGAGAAGTGCAATTTTGCTTTAGCGAGATGTAGAAGATTAGGAAGAATAGCTGCTTACTGACAAGTAAGAGAAATGATGTTCGGAACTGCCGATGCAGAACCTCATCCATTTGAATGAATAGCAAGTCCTAGTAGATGGTCTCTTGGCTGCACTTAGCACATCCATGCATTCCTGGGGAACGTTAGCTGGCCATATTGTAGGAGTTCAGGAGTCATGCATTCAAGTTCAGAGAGGGTTGGAATGTTGAATCTGGGCTCCGAAGTTCTTAAGAAGATCTGTTCTGCAGGACAGCTTCCTGTCATAGCCTTAGGAGATGTTGGAGAATCCAGTATGGTGACTGAAGATGTTGGTGTTAATGGTGAATATGCTCTGGAATACTCAGTCGGACTCTCATGAAAACTTGCAAGCTTTCACATGTGCAAGACACACTGCCATCTTATTTAAGGAAGATGAATGATGTCTCTACGTCGAGCCATGTCTCGACGTTGTATGGTGTCTCTACATTGAAGTTCCTCTTAATGTCGAAGACGATGCTCCCATCCTTGACTTCATGAGAATTTGCGACGTTGACCCAGCCCTTAACGGCTGACAAGTAGGTGCAGTACTTCTGTGTCAAATATGAGCGATGTCTCCCTCCATACGTTGTCGTTTTGGATTTCCCCCCGCAGAAGTCCTCAGAGTATTACTTAGGGGCACTGATAGAGGGTACAGTCTCTCCTTGCCATTCAAAATTCTCACCATTAAGGGTATCTTGCCACCTGCGGTGCTCCATTTGGAAATTAAGGCAAATTTTCTCTCGCTCTCCCGGAAAGTGCACCTGGAGATAGTTTTGAAGTGGCAACACATCTTGGGGTCATGAGAGTCTGAAAAACATAAAATACAGGTCCTTTGCTGGTCTGTTTTTGCCGTTTTCCTGCTACACAATAGGCAGTTCACAAAAAGCGAAGGCATTTTGCAAAAGTTTTGATAATTTCCTGACAAGAAATTATCTAAAAATACTCTACACCCTAAATGACACCAAGTGAATAACTCTGAAAGGTGAAGGAGTTGCATGTACCACCACTGCAGCACAATGAGATTCATTCTGGCTTTCAAGCTTGAGAACTTGATCACTGTCAGCAGGAGGGAAACTGGAGGAAAAGTGTAAAAAAGTGTGCGTGACCAGTCATTCCATAGGGCATTCCCCAGTGTGCTCGATGGTAGATCCTGGATGTGAAGCTTGGGCATGTTTTGTTTTCTTGGTCTGCGAAAAGATGACTATGTGGGGAAACCCCAATGAGAGCAGAAGATGTTGCAGAGTACAGTGTTGTTTAGAACCCATTTGTGATTTTGTTGAATCGCTGTGCTGAGTGTCCGCCTGAGCATTCTGGATTCCCTGTATTCTTGAGATCTCTGGAGATGAGCCACTCTGATTGGCTGAGCTTCCAGGACCAGAGGAATGGATCTCGTCCCTCCCAAATTGTTCAGATAATGCATGGTTGTTGTATTGACTGTCTGAACAAGGAGAGAGTCTGTTCTGAACAACCGGAGGAAAGCCTTTAGGGATGGACGTAGAATGTCCTCAGCTCGAAAAGGTTGATGTGTTAAGACTGTTTCTTCAGAGACCACAGGTCTTGAATCTGTAGATGATCCATATGAGCATCCTAATCTGTCAAGGAAGCATCAGTCACTATCGTTTGGGCCAGAATGTCTTGGTGGAAATTCATCCCTTTCAGGAGATTCTCTGAGAGGCACCACCATTTCAGTAACTGTTTCGCATGAGTGGTCCTCCCATCTTCAGGAGATATGATCACATTGATCTTACAGACGTTGGAGAAGCCGCATGACGAGACATGCATGCAAGACCAGGAAGAAATGTATGATGCCATTGAACCCAAGAGGGAAGAGGCTTGTCTAACTGCTGGATGGGATTCTGTTTTCAGATGCTGTCTTTCTGAAGGATAAATAATAGTCTGTACTCCAAAGGAAACAATATTGTTTGTACCGTGCCTAGAAATGCACCCTAGTTGTGCAGAGATTGAACACATGTTGAGATAGATTTGTCAGCATTCGCATGTAGAGCCATGACAGTTAGGTGGTAATGTTGGCTTGCTTGCTGATAAGAAGATGCCTTGATGAGCTAATCATCCATAGGTGGAAGGTCTAATATTCTTATTCGTCTTAGGTGGACTGCTAAACCCATCATACATTTGGAGAAAGCTTGCAGTGAACTTGAGGTTGAAGGAAAGGACCTTGTATGGATAGTTGTTTTTTCTTGCAATGAACATCAGGAAGTTTTTATTTTTTTGGCTATTGTTTGTGAAAATAGGCATCATGCAGGTCTATTGAGCATAGCCAGTCCCCCTTGAGGGAGTTTAGGGTAGATCTGATAAAAAGTCAACATCCTGAATTTTTCACTGCAAACACATTTTTCCACTTTCTCGAGGTCCAAAATGGGTCTGTATTTGTTTTTGAGTCCTTTCTTGCTTGCCAGAAATTAACAGGAATAAAACCCCATTCCTTTCAGGTGAAAGGTGACCTTCTCCATCTCATTTTTCTGAAAGACGATGGATATTGCTTGTTGCAGTTGTTCCTGCTGGTAAAGGGAAGGTTTCTTTGGAGGAACAGATGGTGGTGGGCACTGGAATCTAAGACAATATCCAAGCTCTACAATATTCAGCACCCATTTGTCAGTGGTTATCCTTCGCCACTATTGCAGGAAAGAGGTTATGCTTCCTCCTTCCGTAGTGCATAACGGAATAAGGGGAAGATGTGACTCCTTGTTTTCAAGCCATGGTTGGATTGACAGTTTGGGCAGATGGTTGCTGGCCTCCTCTGACTCTCGACTGACCTCTGTATTGTTGGGATCTGTGCAATTGTTCATGCTGTTGTTGCTGTTGCCCCTGAAGCCAATGGGGGGTTTGAAACGCTAATGGTGGTACTGATGGTCATAAGATCTATAGGATCTTCTATAATCCTTTTTTGCCAGCCCAACAGATTTAAGGGTGTCCAGTTCCATCTGCATGAAAGACATCTCATCATCCACATGACATCCAAATAATGTATTCTGTGAAAAAGTGAAAATTTAGGACACAGTGTTGTGCTTCTGGCTTTAACACTGTAAGGCAGAGCGACAATGACCTATGGAGAGCGAGGCCAGGACAATATCTACGCGCTGCGAGATTGAAAGTATCAGCTGCAGAACTGATCTGATTAGACAACATCATGCCTTTGTTGATAATTTCTTGAAAATCATTACGTCTGTCTCTTGGAAGATCCTCCCATAGACATTGGTCATAGCACCCTGCAGTGCAAATGTACTTGTAGCTTTCATTGTAACAGTAGATCCACATACCTTCCCACCCATCACCTCCAAGTCCAATCTTTTACTCTCCTTATCAGAAGCAACAGTGGATGAAGGTGCGGTAGCATGCAACTCACGGGTCAGAGAGACTATAATTTAATCTGGAACAGGGTCCACACAGAGGAAAAAAGGATCCTGATCCGAAAGCTTGTATTTTTTCTGAAGGTGGGACTGAGCAGCCTTTACAGAAGCTGGAGTCAGAAACAGTTACATTGCTGGTTGCAACAAACCAGGTACCAGTGGTAGTAGAAGTCTAGAAGCGGACCTTTGGTGGAGTTCTCAAAGATTACAGATGTGGAAGTGGTAGTGTTTGGCAAATCAATATTACATTTTTTGGCGCCTCTGACAAGAACTTACTTGAAAGTATTAATGTTATCTATTGGAGATCTTCTTGGTGGCGGAGAATCTGTCAGAAGAATCAGAAGACGTAGTTATATGAGGAGACTGAAGATATTGATCTGGAGGAAGAAAATCTTCGCCATAAATGAGGCTAGATCTTGAGTGATCTACACCAATAGGTGTGAGGTCTGGAATGACGCAATCTCAATTTACAGTGCCTTGGAGAAGGCATAGGAGGAAGCTGAAACAGCGCAGTGGGCTGTGGAGGAGGTATTGCAAGAATGGCTGGTTGTGGAAGACAAGTATGAGGCAGAGAGAGCACGAGGAGGTGATCCTGTCAGAGCCAAAGGCGGTGTTGACTAATCCGGTATAGTGACTAGAGATGTTGGTCTTAATGCCGAATATGCTCTGGAATAATTTGAGTCAGGCTCCGATGAAGTATGTAAGCTTTCATACCTGTAAGACACGCTGCCATCTTATTTAAGGAAGATGAATGATGTCTCTACGTCGAGCCGTGTCTCAACGTTGTATGGTGTCTCTACATCGAAGTTCCTCTCAATGTCGACAGGGCTCCCCCAATCCTTCACATTGTAAGTGTTCTTGACATCGACCCAGTCCTTAATGGGGAGGAAGTAGGTGTGGTACCTCTTCTCAGTGAGGAATAAGAGCAATATCTTCCTCCATATGTTGTCGTTTTGGATTTTTCCCTGCTGGAATCCTCAGAGCATCACTTAGGGGCACAGAAAGAGGGTGCAGTCTCTCCTTGCCATTCAGAGGTCTCAACAGTATGGAAATCTTGCCACCTGTAGTGCTACACTCGACCATGGAGGCACATTTTCTCTCCCTCAAAGTGCGCTTGGAGAAGGATTTGCAGTGGCAACACATCCTGTGGTCATGAGAGTCTATAAAATACAAATCTTTTTCATGGTCTGTTTTTTGCCATTTTCCTACCACACGCTGGGGGAGTTTGCAAAAAGTGATTGCATTTTGCTAAAAAATAGATAATTGTGTGTTAAAGAATATTTTTAGATAGCTTTCTATCTTAAAAAGAAGTAAAACGTCTTTGTGAATGATTGGTTTAAAAGGTCACTGCTCATTCTGCTTAAGTGATTTTTAAGGATGTCACCCTTTTTTCCTTCTAAATTTTAATGTATTCAATAAAGATTAGCAATAAAGCCCGTTTTAAGGTTGCAAAAATGTAACATGTCTGTCACATAAGTTTCCTGGCCTTGCCGAAGTAAGGCGAAGTGGGTGTAACTTTGTAAGAACTGCTCATTGATCCCCACACATGGGCAGGATTTTTAAGGGCTTGTGATTTCGATGGAGATTCCCCGGAGAGAGAAGTGGAGAGCTTCCATAATCAATGACTGAACACTGACTGGGAACAGGAGCTGCCTATGGAGGAAACGTCTGAAACGCTAAAGGATCAGACTGAGCTGTGGAGTCTTGGGATCTGATCTACTGTGGTTTTCTTGAAGAGGGATGGGGGAGGGGAGTACTGTGGACTGTTTCCAGGCATCCAGTAGGTGGCTGGGATGTTGGAGTCATTCAGGATCGGGGTGAGGGCTGCACTGATTGGGTCCAGTCCTTTCATTAAGCCATGGTGCGAGCAGGACACCAAGGGTGAATGAGAATGTGTAGACTGAATGGTTGTTATGGTTCTTGAGTGAGGATGGTGGGCCAGGTGGTCAGGGTAGTCCTTTGTGTGTTGGTAGAGATGGGCAGGAGGGGTGGAAGAGTCTAACTGGGGCACAACATTTTCAAAAATGTTGATCTTGTTGCGGAAGAATAGAGACAGATGGATGCAAAGGTCCCGAGATGGGGTTACACTGGTGGTGATTGCTGCCAGAGAGGTGAAGATTTTCACTATGTGATAGAGTTCCTTGGCCCTGCTGGTGCTCCCTTTGATGCAGTTGATGACCACAGAGCATTTAGTGGTTCTGATTTGCTGATGGTAGTGGCTGAGGGTGCATTTGCAGGTTGTCTGTCATTCTGACTTTGTCTCCATCCGAGTTCAAGTTGCTTGCAGTGACACATGGTGAGACAGAGCTCTTCTATGTACCAGCTTGCTTGCGGTCTGGTGTTCATGGATTTGAAAGGAGCTAGGGTATTGGCATAGGTAGAGATCCAGGCACCGAAGTCTTATGAGGCCAGTGGTGTAAAGTTCAGAATACCAGGATGCTCCTGTGATCTTGTTGCAGTCCCACTGTGAAGATTTGATTAAAGTGTTTCTGCGGTGGGGTAGGGTGGGTATGCTGAAGTTCATGAGTATGTGGTCAACACAGGCGATTGGTGTGGGCTGGTCTACTGTGATTTTGCTATAGCTGGTTAAGATGGGGTATTACAGGTGTGTGGTAGGCCTTCCACTCACTGGGTGAGTCTGAGGCCAGTTGTGTTGGGATCAGTGGTAGCTGAGGTTACTCGGGAGGGTGAAGGCACTGACGTTGAGAATCGGGACAATAAATAAAAACTGTGATGGTGCTACTGAAGTAGTTGTGTCATCTAAAGGTTGGTAGATGAGGTTAAGTGTTCCATGTTGCTGGTGGGGCTTTCCAAGTCTGTTTGCCTCCAAGTCTGTTTTTTCCCTGTCTTGTAATTTGGGGCCGATGAGGGAGGGAGTCCGGTTTCAATTAGGAAGAGCAGGTCCAGCAAGCGGTTGTGTAGGACATCTTGTCATAGTTGGACTCTTGCTCTGGGCAAGACTGCTGGTTCAAGGATGACAGTACTAATGTTTGTAGGCAACTGTGCCTATCCTACAACAGGTTATAACTATAGTCCCAACCCTTCCGGCTCACTAGCAGTACCTGACCAAGAACCCAAACAGTTAAAGGTGATTTGTGGCAGCCTTTACACATGGACTCAGAAGAATGACATCTCAGGGAGTGTCGTGGTTAAACGGAGATTACCCCTTTCTCACAGATACATCATGTCTCAACCAAACACAGGCAATAACGAAGATGCAGTAATGTTTCAAGTTTTCATTTAATACAATCTGCAATCTATGGTAAATCGCTGCTGCAATGATTAGGATAATGAACAGTGCAAGAAAAAGAACTGTAAAGACAAGAGTCATGATTATGAAGACCCCCACCATCTTGCAGTAACATAAAAAGGCAAATGTGTATAATATGTCCTAGTACCCTATCAATATGGGCCTAACCTTCTACCTAGAGGAGAGCTGGGTATGTTAAACCTATTCTGCCAATGCTATGTACCTGGAAGGAGCCCCCAACCCTCTGTACCTTGGAATGAGGTCTCAAGCTCAGATTCCAGAGAAACACGAAGTCCGTGTCAGTGTCACAGCAACGTGCAGCATCAATAGAAACAATGGTATCTGGTCAGAATCCCCCTGATTATCTTTCTAAAGCATGATGTATTTATACAGATCTACTAGGACCCCTGACGTAGGTTGTTCCCAAACAATAGATAGCACAGCATGCTTGGGACGGTAATTAATATAAACAATTCCCTCAAAAGAGTGAAGAGGGAAAGTACCTAATGTGAACACCTACAGTTTGTTTGTCTTTGTCGTTTGATCTGACGCCTTAGCACAGTGGCACTGAACCTAAAGCTAAACAAATGGCCTAACTATAAACAAGGCAGCCATCTTAGAAGAATTCATTAAATAAATGGGCTAAGACAGGGTAAGCTAAGTAGGTTAAAAGTCACTAGGTGACGGGGGCACGAGTCTGCAAGCCAAAGGCTAAGCTAACTCCTGTTATCCCATTAAAACAAACTAAGATTCACTACAATCTCAAATTTCTGTACCATGTTTAGTGAGGGAGCGAATGTTGAGGAGTATGCAGAATAAGGAGGGGTGTGGTGTAGTGGGAGGATTGGGTGTGTGGTCATGTGTGTTGAGTGTATTGGGTATTTGAGGGGCATGGCGGGGTGCAAATGAAATGGCAGGTGACAGTAGAATGCACCTTCAGTTTTGGGGAGATACAAACAGGGTTCAGAGAGTGGAGGGTCATGGTGGAGTAGCAATAGGTGGAACATGGTGAAGGGGGTCGGAGGATGGCCGAGGGTCCTGGCACTGGTGGGGTGGGAGTGGGGAGGGCAGATGTGATTGCCTAATGCAGGCATATGGAACTCCGGCTGTACACATCTGTGCTGCAGCCTTCATTAAGTGAATGCAGCTTTGGTGAGAAAGTAGTGACTTTGCTTCCCGTGCAGATGGATGATGGTAAATTCAGCGTTGACACTTTCTGTGCAGATGGATGATGGAAAATCCATTGATGTTACTTTCTCTTCTTTTTATTTTTTTTCGTGCGGACCCCTGATCTAACCTCATCCCTAATCTTAACCTTTCTCCTACTTCTTGCCCTCGACTTGTCTCCTATTCTGGTTCGTCTGCATTTTTAAAATTATGTTCCCTACCTGGATTTACCATAGGATCCACAATCTATTTTTCTTTTAACCATTTTCGCTTTATTTTAGCAAATACAGATTTTTTTCAACTGTCTTGGGTTTTTGTATTCTTTTCGTTCATACTGGATTTGTATTAATTCATTTTCCACTAAATGGATTTTCCATTACTTAGTATTCTTCTTAGAGAATACTGAAAAAAAACTACTCGAGTGATTCTGAGGCGTATGATGGGAAGTCGGAAACCTTCCTGAATTCTTAAAGGTACATGTTCACCTTGTTTGAGGCTGCACGACCAGTTTAATTTGTGCACTGGTTAGTTTGCGATTTAAAAATTGTAACAGACCTTTCAGTTGAGTGCAGTGGTTCGCGGATTTGGCTGATTGGATGCAAGTTTTAAGGCAGTAAACATATTCTGCTGAAAACGTTCTATTATAATAAGCACTCCTGGGATCCCAGATGCACGGATATATTATGTCATTTAAGCTTCAGAGAAAATGCGAAGGCAGAGAACCCCTTTATGCAGCATGTACCATATAAAAGAACCACGAAAAAAAAAAAATCACGACACACCATATCACAGGACGCCATGCAGCGCAAAGAACACCAGCCAGTGGCTATACGCTGGAACACAAACCGTATGAGCCAGGATGAACTATTTTAAGATGAACTGTCTGATGAGCCAACATTAAATCTCACCAGTTTGAGACTGAGTATGGTGTAAAAAGGGAGACAGCCCAAACTCCGTAACACTTGGTTAAGCTATGAATGGGTGCCCAGAAGGCACATTTATCTAGTGGTGTGTCACTAGCCATACAAACCAAGGCACACGCCGCTATCCTATTCTGTTGGCAGGAAGGCTATTAACACATCAATATTTAATTGGAGCATGGCACTACCAACAGCTTGCACGACCTGAATACAAAGCCTACTCAGAGGTTTCTGAAAGTTAGACAGCGTTTTAATTTGGGCGACTTGGCACTCTACAGCATGCAACGATACAATGGCACACACATCTGGGCATCCACACATGTATGCAGAAGCTCTTACTCAAAATTAATGATCAAAAGCAGCAGTGTGCAAAAAAATGCAAGGAAATGTAGAGCAGGTGTACGGCTAGCCCACGCACCTGCCAACCAAAGGCAGTACAAGACACTGGAACAGGCCCATTTGCAACCTCTCAAAGCATTTGTGCACGGTTTTCTCACGTTTGAGACAAAGACGGCATCCTGATTTACAAATAAAAGGACTTACTAAATTTCTATATGAAAACTTGAGCAATTCACAATAGGATAATCAAATTCAAAACAAACCACGAGCACGTGATAGTTTGTACCACCAGTGCAATGGAGTCACGTGAACTAAACTATCACGCTTCAGGAAAAGGAAGCCTACATTGGATCCACGGAACATGCAAGCGACAGACAGTGTTAGTTTCACAAATGCCGTCAGCTAAATAAGCCAAGTACTGGTCAATGAGAAAAAACATGGTACAAATGATCACCGATGAGCTTTAAACAACATTTAAACAATAGCAGTTGGATTAAACAGTAAGAGCACAATAACACTCTGTGTCCATTGAGGCAGCTGAAGAACGTGCTGCGTGGAATAATCATCTCAAGTAACTGAAGTAAGGAACAGGGGGTATGGGTGAGAACGGCCGGTCACTTGACAAAATGGAGGGGGTGGCCATATCCCGTGGGGTACTCATATGGGGAGATCTTGGTGTAGTCGTTAGTGGTTGAGGTGACGGTCAAGGGTACCAGCTGTAGTGGAGACAACGAGCTGTATACTGTACCATCTTGAAAACAGTGACATCACACATGTACAAGTGCATTCTACTGGCTGAGGGCCAGGATGGTTTCTATACTACGATGGGCATACAACATACCAGTACATGTCAACTAATAGAGACACCGCCTTCCTTGAACCAGATTGGCTCAGACAGCATTACTAGTCACTGCTATAAGTGGACAAACTGGATCAGTCCTATGTGGTTTACAAGATTACCCCAACCAAAGTGTAATCAACGCTCAGTGCTGTATGATGAAATAGAAAGGTAAAGGAGATGACAAGCAGGGCACTAAAAGATGGGAAAGCACAGAACTGTGGGGTTTTGGTAGAGTCTTCTAGATAAAGGAGGGGAGAAGCTCCTTGAAGATGGAGTGGTCACCGCTTTGTGACCGGTCCAAACTGATCTGTGCCAGGATATCCGCTCTGGCCAAATTGGTTGATGCCTTTATCAGGCCAATTCAAGATGGAACATCCCTGTCTAAGTTTACAATTTATTTTGTACCTCCAGGTTGCACTTGCAAGTTGCCAGAAATGGGAGGAAAGGACGCATGGGGTGGGGTGAGTGGGGGGGGGGGGGGGGGGGGGAACATGGGAGGTCCCTATCCTCTCACCACCACTCAGTGAGGAGACAGGCTTGACAATCCTAATGCTAAGGATAAGCCATCATTCTTGCTGATGCAGTAGACTGCTTTCATACTTCTCAATGCAGACCATGAGCGGTTTCAATGAATTCTGATTGTCCTTACTTTCCACTTCCTTTTACATCGGACATACGTTTTATAATGTGGATACAATCAGGGTAATGACTGCTATTATGATAACTACCAACATCCCTACAAATTTGTGATAATTTACAACACCCACCAAGATAGGTTGGAGTAAAAATATACACAACGTAACACACATTTTCAGTTATGATTCTGCAAACGTTTCTACATTTTATCCCTAACCATTTACATACTGCTCTTGTGGGAGATCGACTATTCTTCTGCTTCAACTACAGGAGCATATTGTGTTGTTTGTATCCCCTGAGCTGTAATCAACTGGCTACAGCAGCAGATCTCTGAAGCTCCTTTAAGATTGACTACATTTCCGGATCGTTAAATGATACACTGATACAGGGCATTACAGTGTGTCTTTATGTCGGTACAGAGTAATATAATTTCTCGGTTTACGGCCTGTGCACTATCCAACAGTAGTCTAGAATACTAAAGGGCCAAAATGTATTAACAAATCGTTAACGCCCGCACAGCTGTTTGGCTCCTTTGTCAAGCTCACGGTACTTACTCTAGGTTCCTCAATATTCCACAGTACTTTGGAGGGGATGGATACTTAAAATAGCTGATCGACTTAGTGTCACATGATTCTTTACATGGCTTTCAACATCTTTTCTACTTTTACTGATGGTCACTTATAAATGGGTTTAATGGCTGACTCCACTATTTAGTACAATGAAATCCACAAAGAAATAAGTGCCCTAAAAGCCCTTTCAATTAATTCAGAAGATCTCTAACCCATGCCCAGCAATTCCCTATTCATGAGTCCTGCCACGCAGTCACTGAATCTTCGGTTTCAAAACACCAAAATGGCACCTGACAGCCTGAGGGGCGCCATCCCTTCAGTTACTGGAAGGGGCTGGCAGCATCCATGTATTAGGAGTAGTCCAGTCGCCAGAATGTAACATCCTTCCACTGTACGATATGAAGGGCAAGAAGAGGGTTCTGAGGCTCCACGTGGAGGCAGAGGTGTTGCAACGCAAAAGGACACTGTAAAGACCAGTGCTGCTTTCTTTTGTAGAGCAACTTTTAAAGTGGAGAGCTGCCAGTGGAACGCCAAAAAATGGAAGAATACAATTTACAGACATGTAATGGAGGTAATAGTTTAAAGTACAAAGGTGTATTGTCGTAACTGCTTGCCCAGGTATTGACAAAGCAAACAAACAAAGTCTGTGAACTATAAATGTGGGGAAAAGTGTAATGTACAACTGTGCCTCGTTTCCAAAGGATTATCAGAATGTACCGCACAAACACGTTTCAGGGAAAGAAAACAATGATACCAAGAAAAAGCGCCTGTTCAGGGCGTCAGAAAGGAAGCAGTAAGCTCTTCTTAAAGATTCAGAGGCATCAGCCACATGAACTCTAGCTTGTGTTAGAGATGCGGCTCTAAAGAGCTCTACCAAACCGTCCACCAAGATGGAAGCAGTGTCTGGGAATGTCCTCAATTGCCTCTGCGGGGCATCTACTATTTAGCACAGGGTATAATGCAACATAACGCTGTGCTTCCACTTTTGGGCTAAGGCAAACAGTCGCAGTACAAGAGGCTGATTTTCTACACAAAACATTATGTGAAGCGCAAGCTCTATTTGTGAGGTTGGTAGCCTCGAAAATCTCAGCAATTTGTATTTTTTGAAAAGGTTGAAAAAAACATGGAACTGATTCACAAAACGCATGTATTTCAAAGGGAATGGGACAGAAATAAGACAATGATAATACTGCATGGTCTTCAGTTTCCTCAAGACTATGAAGCATGTTAGCTTCAACAGCTATAAGGAAATGGGTATAAATGATCAAGTTGCCTTATTTGGCAATCTTCTGTCTTGAAGGTTTTGCCCACCTTAGAAGACAGACAGACCAAGCACATAATTAATAGCCCATTAACACAAGTGCCGTAAGCCAGACTAATTTACAGTTTCGCAAGAGACTCAAAAGGATCAAACAGAGCAGGGTCCATCTAAACTGGTAAAAAGACGAGGTTACTGGGTAAGGGATGCCTTCAGCTTTTAAAGACTGCACTAGCTTCTCTCTACAGCACCAAAAAAAACACTGGCAAACTAACGCAATCGTGACACTTAAAACAGGCTTGTGCTCTCATAATTGGCTTGGGTATCAGTCACAAAGAGCAGATTACAAATCTGTTTTCGTAGTGCAAAAAATAACTTGGAATAGAGGGAGGCTATAGCTCCAGTTCGAACAGATTAGTTCCTGAGCCGGGTACAGCTGGTTCCAGATGAATGGGAGACAGTGGTCCAGGTGCTCCTATTGAGCGCATTCTTGTACACATCATTATTCTTTTGCACCCTTATGTCATTTTTTTGGCAGGAGGATGCATTTAAATAAAAGCATAGTGAACAACAGCTGTACGCAATTCTGTCGTTCTCGTGCTTTAGCGATCTTTTTTATTTTTATTTTTTATTTTTTTATAAAAGGTAGGAGAACCTTGTCCCCCATACAACAATGTAATACACTTTGTTCCTTACAGCTGATAAACCACTGGCTATCTTTTCCTTCCTGTCTGCAGTGGCCATGGATTCAATGGCCAGTGTGAATAGCAGGGGTGAAAGAAGACAACGCTACCTGGTTCCCCTGTATACCTCCTACACGCTCGATATACCTTTACCAATTTGGACTCATGCAGTCGGGCTTGCCTACATTAACTCTATCGAGGCTAATTGTGCATCTGAATCACATTTGTCGCACTAAAAACAATTATTTCCATTTCCAGTGTTAAACACCTTTTCTACATAGAAGGGACCTACTGCTTGCTGTGCTGCATTTAACAATGATTTGCTCTGGGTGTAGCTATGTCTGCTCTGTGCCTATGTGCCTAGCTATGGCCGATTTAGACTTCTAATGCTAAGCGAAATGTTTAAGCCAGGCACCAACCCCTACGGATCAGGGTAAATTAGATAAGGAAGCACCCTAAAAAATCTCATTGCTTAAGCCTTTGCTAGAATCTTGTAATCTAAAATCACTGTGGACTGAGGACATCTGTGAAGGGTCTTTCTTAGGTTTTAGGAGCTTAAGTATTAAGGCCTCTTTAGGTGATGAAGGCAGCTACACCTCTTTGATGGCCGCAAAGTAGATCTCCAACAAACGCAGTGCTAGCACACCTTGAAAAGTGCCATACAATTCCAGTGGGAGTCCATCACTGCAGGGTTTTTAGTCCTGGCTAAGATTTTTATGGCATATTATTTCTGCAGTTAGGGGTGTATTCCACTGTAACCTTTGATCTGCAGTTATTTTTTTTAGGTGGCAGTTTCGTACATATACTCTAGTCAGAGAGTGTTGTATTAATGTCAGATTGTGTGTATCCCACTGTGCCATTCAGTGTATGGAAAGCTGCAGCCAGGTTATGAAGCCTGTGCATTCTCTAACCATGCGAATAACTGGCCTGCTTTGTGAACCTCGCTATGTTTTTCCTGGTTTTTAAAGCTAGGTGTGCGCTTTAATGATGCAGTCAGGGGCCTTCCATCAGATCTCTATAGTCTTTCCTCATTTGTGCCATTAGATGGGTTTGTGCTTCTTACTGACGTTATCACTGACAAATCATTACTGAAATTAAGCAACTTTGATATCCGATTGATACATGTTACTTCAGAATCATCTCAAGATTGAACGCCAAATCAATAAATTATAGGAGGGGTAATGAGTACTGCCAATTAACCAAGGAAATTATGCCGCACAGCACTGGCGAAGTATTGTTCACAGTGTGAGTGGGCTGAGTCAGTAAAGATTGGCAAACTTATGCGGGGATAAGCATATGTCCTATAATGGCCCTAGAGAGCCATGGAAGCAACCAAGGTCAAGGTAGAAAGGATATAAATACTGTCAGGAAGGTCCCTCTTGCCAACAGCACAGCAGATGTGCGCAAGATGAACCAACGTGAAATGATTTGTTTGTCTGGTTGTCGTCTTGACTCTACTGGCTCAGACAAAGTCCAGAGACATTTAATCCCCCACTCTATACTGTGGAATGTCGTCGATGTAGTATGAGACCGTATGTCTGGGAGCCAGAAAGGGCACTCATCTTTGGAGGGAGGAAAACTCTCAGGAAGACTGACAGACTCTGCCATATGAAAAGCTGAAACATTGAGCCAACAAAGGCAATGCAAGTAGGCAGCACGAACTCGTCTGCACAGAAAACTGTGAAACCTGGACAAACTTAAAGGGCCAGAATTTTTGAGCGTATGAGCTGAAGTAGCTGCTACCACCAACACTGACTTCTAGGTAAGGAGAGTGAGAAAAAAAACGGGATAAATCAAACCTTTCCAAAAACGGCCTAACAAATGATGGCGATCAGGGGGACATGAAAACCGATATGGCAGCAAGTTAACCCTAGAGTGAAGATGCTACCAACCGGTGTTTTAGAAGACCGAAAAGCAGGACACAAAAAATAAATAATTTAAAGGGATCCAAACGTTCCTTCTCACACCACTGATTAAATTTATTAAAGCGACCTGCAGACATACATTTTGTAGTAGGGTTGCTGCCAGCCAATTTCGCATCTTCCTCAGAGAAGCAAAGGGACTACAGCTAGGACCGCTCAATCTGCATGTGTGCAGTTGCAGCATTTTGGGTTGAGGACTGACCATCTTGCTGCAAAAAACTACATACCCTGCATGGGCGAGAAAGACGTGGCTAAAAGCAGAGTGCCAACAGATCACGGTACCAGATCTTTTTTTTGCCTCATCTGAGGCAATCACGATCTGCTGTGTTCGATCCTCCTAGTCCTTCCACAGGGTATTTGCCAGCGGTAAAAATCAGTGAAAAAGTATACAGGAGGCCTTAGAATCAGCTGTGCCTGAAGGCATCCCCCAGAGAACCATTCAAAGGGACGTGTATAGCACAACATTGACAGACTTCCAGCTCGGGGCTGTGGAGAAGAAATCTATGGATGGAAATTCCAATTTAGGGATTATTACCTCCCTAACTTCAGGGTGTAATTCTCGCTCATGATCCTCCAGCAAGAGGCAACAAATCCACTCTCACATTGAGAGAAACTGGCAGGTAGGTTGCTGCTGTGAAAATCCACCATTGCTGCACCACAGACGAAAAATCTCCAAAGTCTACAACTCTACACTACCCTTGTTGATATAACAGACCTTGGAGGTGTTGTCTCACAAACTCTTCAACTGCACTCCCTGAGAAGGAAGGGGAAAATGCTTTCATGTTAAGGGTGGGGATTGTTTGGAGCTATGACACTTTATGAACAGACACTGCCCTGATGCAGACAGAAGACCTCGCACTGTTAAATCACCCAGATGCGCACACCAGCCTGACAAAGACATCTGTGACCAAAGTAGCATGCACGTGGACGGATGAACAAACAACCCACTTTGAGATTGTACAGTTCCACCCACCTGTGTAGGTTCAAGTGGACAGACTGCACCTAAGGTGAGACACTCACTTGGTACTGGAGCCAATACAGTCACAGGCATCCCTGGAGGTCCACATCCACCATCTGTTATGCAGAACCAACAGGATGCACACATCCATGAAAATGGTAAAATTCAAGTCATGGAGTAGTCTTTGTATGCCAAAGATGTTCAACTAATACAGAGGACAGAGCCTACACATTCCAGTCATTCGACTTTACAAATACATAGACTCCTGACAGTCTGAAAAACTGCCATAATAATTCTAGGTAAAATCAGCAGATGATATGTATCCTTTGTTCAGGGACAACATAATGAATGTTTCCTGTTGAATGACCAAGTTAAGAAGGGTGGGTCTCAGTCCTCGGTCCTTCTGGAGAGAAAGGAGTAAAGGGAATAGAATCTGGTCCCCTTTTCTTCCAGATGCATCACCTCTATTGTCCCTTCGTTAAGCAGGTCAATAAAGGCTAGTTCAAAATCATGTCTGCTGCTCAGCATGCCATGGCAGTAGGAGGGTTGTCTGGAAAGGAGAGACGGGAAATGTAGGGCACAGCCCAGCTGCTAGATGGTCTAGCTGTCAATTGGGATCAACCCCCCTTCCCCCTCACCATGGGAAAAATGGTAGTGTTCGGGGGGAAGAGTCAGAAAGATTGAGGACAACCAAGCAGATTTGCTGCTGCTGGTTGTGGAATCACTAGACCCACCCCTGCCAAGAAAGGAGCAGTACATTTGCAGCACAGTCTGGAACACTTGACAGCATTTCCTCTGCCAGGACTGCTGAGCTCTGGATAGCCCATGAATTTCCTGCACTGTTATTGAACTCCTCACTAGCATGACCAGTTCCACTGAGTGAGCGCTAGCTTTGCAATTCCTGAAATATTCCTGAGAGAAGTAGGTCTTTCAAAGCCTCTCACCATTGTAGGGCAGTCTATCAGAGTGGACTGGACATCTCTTGAGAGGCCAGTGGAAAACATCCAGGCACGACACAAGTTTGAAAGTGGTTCTCGTGGACCAGGTAATGGTAGGCAACACATCCAAACAGCACCTCAAGATTTGCCTTGAATTATCAAATCCATTATTGGCCAAATCAGAATACTTTTTCATATGTTCTGGTAGGCATCCAACTGCCAATTTGGCCAATTCCTAGACACAGGTCACTGACACAGCAGCTTAGTGGCAGGGATGTGGAATTCCTATCGCCGGCCGGGACATCTTGTTTGGGGTCAAGGGCAACAAGTTTTTATGTTTACTTTGTCCTTGGGACAAGTAGGCCCAACCCCCTGCAGCACAAACCCTTTGGCTGCCTGTTTACAGAGAGTTGAACTCTCTGCAGTTGAGGTAATGTTTCCAAAAGATAATGCTGTTGAACTTGTATTTATGGTTCATTATTTGAAAGCCTTCATTATTAGGGTGCGTGCTGTAAATAAATGTTTTAAGGTCACACTTCACTACTGACGTTGGTTCCAGTACAAAAAAAAAAACGTGTACACACATGTTTGAAAAGTTTAGGCTAAGAGGCTAAGTATAATGCTCCCAGAATGCTCTCTGATTATATGCAAATGAAGTGTCATTTAGTAAAATGTGTTGATGCATGCTAGTATTTCCCAAAAATATTTCTAATGGAAAATCAGTGTAACCATTTTCAACACGATTATGGGAAGCATGAAAATAAACAAACACTGACAAAGCCAACTGATCTGACATACTTTTATAAGTCTTTTAGTTTCATCAATGCGTGTCTTGTTTTGACATGGCTTTTATAACACTTTATTGTTGTGGGAGCTACCAGGCCCTCAACATTGTAACAAACATTGGCAAACCCCCCCCCCAAAAGTTTTTGAACTCTTAAAGCACACGTTGCCACCAGCGGCATAACAAAGGCCCCGCAGCCGCCCTCCAGGGGGCCCCGTCAGCACAGCACCTACCCTGAGTGAGTCTGGAGAGGAGGCTCCTCCATGTTCTTTGCAAAGGGGCACCCTCCAGTTTTGTTACGTCACTGATTGCCACTGTAGTTCCTGACACTGAACAAAACTACTTTGTGTGGCAATATGCTCCTTGTGGAAGAGCAGAATGCGATCACTCACAGTAAAGCCAGCCGAAAGAGAGAGAAATAGAAGTTTAATAAAAACAAAATGTCTTTGTTAACACCAGACCTAATTAGGGACCAAGACCCACATGTAGGTAGCTTTTTGCATGTCGCAAAGAGCGACTTTCGCTGTTTGCGACGTGCAAAAAGCACTTTGCGATGCACAAACCCAGTTTTGCGATTCAGTAACCTGGTTACCGAATCACAAAACGGGTTTGCGACTCGCAATTAGTAAGGGGTGTTCCCTTCCTAATTGCAACTCGCAGTGCAATGTAGGATTGTTTTGTGACCGCGAACGCGGGCGCAAACCAATCGCAGTTTGCACCCATTTCAAATGGGTGCTAACACTTTCGCAAAAGGGAAGGGATCCCCATGGGACCCCTTCCCCATTGTGAATGTCACTGTAAACATTTTTTCAGAGCAGGCAGTGGTCCTGAGGACCACTGCCTGCTCTGAAAAAATGAAACGAAAACGTTGCATTTTTCGTTTTTGTTATGCATCTCGTTTTCCTTTAAGGAAAACTGGCTGCATTACAAAAAAAAAACCAAAAAAACTGCTTTATTGAAAAGCAGTCACAGACATGGTGGTCTGCTGTCTCCAGCAGGCCACCATTCGTGAGGGGGTCGCAAATTGCGACCCACCTCATGATTATTCATGATGTGGGCATTTGCGAAGCCCTTGCGAATCACAGATGGTGTCAAGGACACCATCCTACATTCGGATTTGCGACTCGCAATTTGCAGGTCACAAATCTGAACCTACCTACTTGTGGCCCCAAATTCTTAAAGAAAGTCACAAAAGTGCACCCATGGTATATGTCGTACCCCTATAAAATATTTGTGAACTGTATTTTAGCGTGGGTAAATACGATGTGTAGATGTGCTCATGTGAAAATCTATTGAGCATTTGCAAGTTCATTTTCCCTCCAGCCACTTTCTTCCCAACCCTGGAAGAAGTTCTAATTCTGCCATTGTCAGGAGTAAATGTCCAACCATTCTTATTATGGGAAAATATTAGAGAGAAGCTGGTAAAAATATTTAAAACATGCAGGTTAGTAGGTTTGCAGACTCAAAGGTATTCCAGCCCTGGAACTATTGCTTACTGCTTCCTCCAACCCCAGTATGCAGATCTGCAGAAAGGTGGCAAAATAAGGAAATTGCTACAGTAGGGATTGAAACTCCAAGTATTCAAGCCCTACTATGGTAGTAGCCCTGGCATAATCAGAGAGGCTATTAATTGCTGCCATAATTTGTCGCCACACTACATGGCACCAAAGGGACAAGTAGATCTTTTTACAGGACAAGTAGATTTGAGAAGCAACCTGTCCCCTGGACAAGTAGATATTTTAATAAATTCCACACCCCTGTAGTGGGCATGCAGTATTCACCATACAGAGAGTGACAACGCCTGGCACAACTCTTCTAGCCCATGTCCAGAGATGACACACAAACACTGAGGTTCATTTTGGAAGGCAGAGCCTGAACCATCAGGCTCTGTGGTGAAGGATGGGTGGACATTAGCTTTGGATCACCCGAAGCTGGTTTATGGTATCTGACAATCTGTCTGTGGATTGCTGGGACTGGGAAGAGCTTTCTCAAGGGAGCCATGACAGGTTTCAGTAGTGGCGTGTGAAATGGGAGCAAGAACTCTGCAACTGAAATAGTAGTTTGCAAGATTCCTGTTAAAATGTTACACTGACAGCAAAGTCAGTTACAGATTTTCAGATGCTTCATGCCCCACACTGTGGTAATTAGTGCTTTTCCCAACTGAAATGCTTCTTGCTTCGAGAATAGAACTTCAGTATCTTTCAAAATGGTTGCTAAAAGAATCCAGACCAGCCCTCTGGAAGAGTATAGTTGAGAGGCCTTGACTATTCACAGATTTATACTGGAGCAGCTCTGGGATTTGCACGAGGAGTGCTAACAAACTGTCATCTCCCCTGGGCTTGCAGGTCATTGTATTGCAACCAAATAAATTGCAGTTGTTTGCGCTCTGGAACGGATGGCTGTAAATTATGGTATGTGCTGTAGAACAAAAGGGTGAAAGCTACAGCTATGGAATAAAAGGCTGTAGATTATGGCTGTATGCATGGTTGGTATTCAAGCATTTCACTGTTTTCAAGTGAAGAGGGGTCCAGCTCCTAGAGGACCCATTCCTACAGACGGAGCTTGGACTGGTCTGTAGTTCCAGATATAAGAAATTTTGATGCCAGCATTTTGCTAAGAATTAATTATTCTTATCAAGAAGCTATTTCACGTATTTCAGTATTAGGTCATACTATATTAATGGCATTTGCAAAGTGCTGATCTGTCCCTGGAACGAAAAGCCGGGTACAGATAGGTCAAAAAAACATACATGCTAATATTTTACAACTAGAAAGTGGGAGAATTTGAGGGGAAAAATGGGGGCAACACATTTCCCCCCCACTCACTTATTTGAAAACATAGGAAATTTTAGGCAAGACAGGTAAAATAATGCCATTTTTTTTGCTTCAGAAAATCGGGTGTCTCCAGCCTGAATCATTGGGTCTTTTGGCATGTATGCAAAATCCATCAATGTTAAACCGACCCTTACTTCTCTTTAGCCGACTCGGGTTGTCCTGCTAGAGAATAAAAGTATCTAACTCACAGTACCACATACTACTGAATAGAATGATATAATCTAAACTACCGTTGTATGCTGTGGGACGTTTTCAGTAGTCCCTGGGCAATCAGGGCTGATTGTATGAATCCAAAATATTTACCACTGGTTTCCATGGTCTTAGCCTTATTGTTGGAGTGAAAACTGATCACTAGGTACATCCCCATATTACTCAACTTTAAAGGTAGTATAGGGTTAGAGACTCAGCACTCAAACGAAAATTAAACACAAAACACCTAACTATCCTGTACTTTGATTTCTGGAAAAGAAAGCACATTATATTCATAACACATATTATTAGAATATTGGTATGTTGGGAGCTCCATTAAAGACAATGGAGTGCTCCGGGCTGGTAAAAGCCCACAGTTCCAAAATTGCAATATTTTTCAAACTGCAACAGCTGTGAAAAAATGCCTCAAGAGGCCGAGGGGATTCTAATCCCCTCCGCTCCTGGAGGCCTTAGTTTAATTTATCAGAACATTCTGCCCTTTAGTGGCAAGATCCCAGTGATCACAAGCTACTAGTGGACCTGCAGCATTGATTGTGCTACGTACTTAAGGTGCCCCTTTAAACATGTCTCAGGCCTGCCATTGCAGCTTGTGTCCAGAGTTTAACTGCCCTATTAACCTGGTAACATTTTAATAAATATAAGTAATTCCAAGGGTAGGCCCTGGAGAGCCCAGACGGCAGGGTGCAGTGCATTTGAAAAGTTTGACATTTGGATGTCCAGGTAGTGAAAAACTCTTAAAAGTCGTTTTTCAGTATTGCAAGACCTACCCTATCAATAGAAGAACACTGATGTTACATTACCACATTTATTAAGCTGTAATTTTTAAATGGGAACAGATAATCCCTTTATGTTTGGTGTCTTTAGAATGGTAATGAGGAATCCTAACTCATGGTGAAGTCGGATTTTAAATTACAATTCTGAAAATGCCACTTTTAGAAAGTCAACACACTTAGGAGCAACCCAGTATTTCCCTAGGAACAGGGTACAGACAATGTCTCACTAGAGGAATTATTTAGCTATAGTATGCATACATATTATCTAGTCTTCAATTAATGAGTAAGACAACACCGCACTGTTAAAATCCAATATATTTCTCAATAGGATTCAGGAAGTTCAAAAAAATGTACAACAATTCAAACGGGTGTCCATTTAAAAAACAACACTGTATATAAAACCCCTATAGATCATAAGATTGAATCTTATTATAACCCTCTTCATGACAATTCTGCACAATAATTGCCTGGTTTTCAGTCCCAGTTCAAGCAATATCATGGACTTTCAATTCAGCTTGTCAAATGAGAAGGTAATGGTGACGTTTTGGCCTGTAGTGGCAGTCAGAGGTTCCTCAGACCATCATCAGGGCTCAGAATTGATTCTGACTCGCGTGTTTGAGCAGATGTGGATGGAGAAAGAAGCTAGCGGTCCCATATTTAAAAGATTTGTTTACTTGGGCTTGTAGGTGGAAGTCCCCTGGTGTGTTGCTACAGAGCCTATTTTTGCAACCTGTTGTATTACTGAACAACAATGAGTCCTGATGATGGTCTGACGGACCTCTGACTGCCACTACAGGCCGAAACATCAACATTACCTATTTTTATTAGGCCAATCTGCCCCAAGGGAGGCAGAAACCACTAAACACCAGGGAAGAATTTTATTATATATATATATATATATATATTTTTTTTTTTTTTTTTTTTTTTTTTTTTTTTAGAGGGTGGGGATATGGCCGTACCCCCACCACAAATAAATGGGGACAAAGTTGTTCTCCAATTAACCCCAATCCACTCCCCAGGGGAGCAGAAAGCCTACTAGATGTCAGGGATTAAAAAAAAAAAAAGAAAAATAGAGGGGTGGGGGCTGCCAACTAGTATGGGCATGGTTATGTTCCCCCCCCCCCCCCCCCCCCCCCAAAAAAACTGAAGTGGGGTAATAGTCTTTCAGTGACCCCCCCCGCACCCCCCCCCCACACACACCAACTAAAGGATCTTAGACAAGCAAGTGGACGTTTGATTATTTTGGGTCTTGATTTTACATTTGGGCCGAAAGAACTTGGCTCTCAATATCGTCGCACTTGAAATGGTGAGCAGCTGCACTTTTTGGACTTTGGGGCATTGCCACCTAGAAAAATCTATCAGACCTACACACATCTGAAAACTAAACATCTGGGTGAGTCCAGGGTGGTGTGCTTCACATGTACCCCAAACCATTTTCTTACCCACAATGTTCTGCAAACCTCTAACTTTGCTTGAAAGCACGCATTTTCTCTACGTTTCTTTTGTGGAAACTTCTGGAATCTGCAGGAATCCGCAAAATTCCTACCACCCAGCACAGTCGCATCGATAACAATTCTGCCTCACTTGTCAGCCTAAAGAACGAGTTACTTACCTTCGGTAACAACTTTTCTGGTGGATACATTAGCTACCTGTGGATTCCTCACCTCATGAATACTCCCATGGCGCCAGCATTCGACGGAAATCTTCTTACTAGTCTCTGCACGTCGACGAGGACGTCACTGTCTCGCACGCGACGCCATCTGACGTCATACAGGCAATAAGAGGTCCTCGACGACGTGCAGACGTCAGTACCAATCATTTTTTACGTGCATGAGAACAACCAGGCAATGCAATGAAAGAGCAAGGCAACATCCATTATATTGTAAAAATACACCACATTGTATGAATAACTGTAAATCTTTTTATGTACATATATATATATATATATATATATATATATATATATATATATATATATATATATATAAAACTCTCTTTTAAAATATATACACACACCAAGTATATACATAAAGATATATACACACATATATATATATATATATATATATATATATATATATATATATAAATATAAATATATTATATATACATCTATTGCACCCTCTAAGACCAAGAGGAGCGCACTCAAGGATTACTTGGCAAGACCATAAAGGCAACGGGGAGGCGGGTGGGACCGTGAGGAATCCACAGGTAGCTAATGTATCCACCAGAAAAGTCGTTACCGAAGGTAAGTAACTCGTTCTTCTGATGGATACAACTACCTGTGGATTCCTCACCTCATGAATAGAGTCCCAAAGCAGTACCACGCCCGGCGGTGGGTGCCTAAATGGTCAAACCAAGAAATCCTGCAGCACTGACCGTGCAAAATGGCCGTCCCTTCTAACCTCAGAATCTAAACAGTAATGTTTTGCAAAAGTGTGAAGGGACGACCAAGTTGCGGCCTTGCAGATGTCGACCACAGGAACACCTCTGGCTAAGGCCGAAGTGGCCGACTTAGCTCTGGTGGAATGAGCTCTAATGCCCTCAGGAGGATCCTTCTTTGCCAAAGAGTAACATATTTTAATGCAAAGAACAACCCACCTGGATAGTGTTCTCTTGTGGACTGCCTTTCCTCTCCTCTTGCCCACGTATCCAATAAACAGCTGATCCTCCAGCCTGAAATCCCTTGTTCTATCGATAAAGAAGCTCAACGCTCTCTTTGGGTCCAGACGGTGCAGTCTTTCTTCCTCTTTGGAAGGATGAGGCGGAGGATAGAACGTGGACAAAGTAATTGCCTGAGCCAAATGGAAGGGTGAAACAACCTTCGGGAGGAAAGCAGCCTTGGTCCTCAACACCACCTTATCCCCATAAAAAGTTGTATAAGGGGGTTTTACTGATAAGGCCTGCAACTCACTCACTCTCCTTGCTGATGTTATAGCTATCAGGAAGACTGTTTTTAAAACCAAATACCTCAAGGGGCAAGAATGCATAGGTTCAAAAGGGGACCCCATAAGGAAAGTCAGGACTAAGGACAAATCCCATTGCGGCATAACGAATGGCTTTGGAGGATATTGATTTAGAAGACCTTTCAAGAATCTGATAACAATAGGGGATTTAAATAAAGATGGTTGGTCTGGAAGACATATGAAGGCTGACAAGGCCGATAAATAACCTTTAATGGTAGCCACTGCACAACCTTTCTGCGCCAGAGATAGAGCAAAAGACAAAACGTCCGATAGATGAGCATGTAAAGGATCAATCTGCCTCTCTCCACACCACGCAACAAATTTAGACCACCTATTAGCGTAGATAGATTTAGTGGAGTGTCGCCTGGCCGCTAATATAACATCCACTACCTCAGGCGGGAGAGAGAAGGAACTCAGGTTGCCCTGTTCAATCTCCAGGCATGTAGGTGCAGACTCTGGAGGTTGGGGTGTAGAACCTGCCCCTGCGACTGTGAGAGGAGGTCTGCCCTGAAAGGGAGACGGAGCGGCGGGCACGTTGAGAGTTGGAGAAGGTCGGAGTACCACACCCTCCTTGGCCAATCCGGAGCTATTAAGATTACTAGAGCCCGGTCTTGGCGAATCTTCCTCAATACTCGAGGAATCAAGGGTATGGGAGGAAACGCGTAAAGCAACTGGCCGCACCAGGTCATTTGAAACGCGTCCCCCAACGCTTCCTGCATTGGATACTGAAGGCTGCAGAACAACGGACAATGCGCGTTCTCTCGAGTGGCGAACAGATCTACCCGAGGAAACCCCCACTTCTGGAAGATTAAACGGACTTGATCTGGATGGAGACGCCACTCGTGGTCTGCCGAGAAGTGGCGACTGAGACTGTCCGCACGCACGTTCAAAACTCCGGCCAGATGGTTTGCTATCAAGCAAATCCGATGGTCCTTTGCCCAGGACCATAGTCGAAGAGCTTCTCTGCAGAGAAGGTACGACCCCACTCCTCCCTGCTTGTTTATGTACCACATCGTGGTAGTATTGTCCGTTAGGACCTGTACCGACTGACCACGAAGGGAAGGGAGGAAGGCCTTGAGAGCCAGACGTACAGCCCGTAACTCTAACAGATTGATGTGAAACATCTGTTCCTCTGGAGACCAAAGACCTTTGATCTCCAGATCCCCCAGATGAGCTCCCCACCCTAGAGTGGAAGCATCCGTTATGACTGTGGCCACTGGTGGCGACTGCTGGAACGGCTTTCCTTGTGAAAGATTGTTGCTTGCAATCCACCACTTCAAATCCACAGCAGCATCTCTGGAGATCTTGACAGTACCCTCTAGATCCCCTCTGTGTTGAGACCACTGCCTTCGGAGGCACCACTGAAGAGCCCTCATGTGCCAGCGAGCATGCGTGACCAACAGAATGCAGGAGGCAAAAAGACCGAGCAGACGAAGGACCTTGAGGACTGGAACTACTGCTCCATTTCGAAACATTGGAACCAAATCCTGAATATCTTGAATCCGCTGAGGCGGAGGAAAGGCCCGACCCAATGTTGTATCCAGTACTGCCCCTATGAACAGGAGGCGCTGAGAGGGCTCTAGGTGAGATTTGGGCTCGTTCACCGAAAAGCCCAGGTCGAACAACAACTGGGTTGTTGACTGCAGATGACGCAACACAAGCTCCGGGGACTTGGCTTTGATCAACCAATCGTCCAAGTAAGGGAATACTGCTATCCCCTTCCTTCTGAGCTCTGCCGCAACCACCGACATCACCTTCGTGAAGACTCGAGGTGCTGAAGTAAGACCAAACGGAAGGACCGCAAACTGGTAGTGTTGCGATCCCACCACAAACCGGAGATACTTCCTGTGTGACTTGAGTATCGGGATATGAAAGTAAGCATCCTGCAAGTCGACAGACACCATCCAGTCTTCCATGTTCAACGCCAAAAGCACCTGTGCTAGGGTCAGCATCTTGAACTTTTCCTGCTTGAGGAACCAATTCAAGATCCTCAGGTCCAGAATTGGTCTCAAACGACCATCCTTCTTGGGAATCAGGAAATACCTTGAGTAAACTCCTTGACCCCTTTCCTGCTCCGGGACCAACTCCACCGCGCCCTTTAAAAGGAGGACTTCTACCTCCTGTTCTAGCAACAGGAGGTGTTCTTGTGAACAATACGAAGGGCGGGGGGGATGAGGGGCGGAAACTCCCGAAAGGGAAGGGTGTAGCCTTTTCCCACAACACTGAGAACCCAAGTGTCCGACGTAACAGTCTCCCATTTGGTGAGAAAATGCTGTAATCTTCCCCCTACAGGAGAGGAGTGAGTGGGAAATGGTGGAAGCCTAAGGCTGCTTCCCCTGCTGCACCCCGCCAGAGGATGAGGAAGAGGCAGAGTGCTGCTGAGAAGCTCCCCTGGTGCGGACCCTACCCCTCCCCCTAAAAGATCTATAGGGATGGGAAGAGGCAGGTTGCTGATATCTTCCCCGAAAGGAAGAGGAGGAAGAGCCACGCCCAAATCCACGAAACCTCCTGAAGAATCTGGAAGAGGCCGTGGAAGAAGGAGCTTGGAGTCCCAACGACTTAGCCGTGGCCCTGCTCTCCTTAAACCGTTCCAAGGCCGAATCAGCCTTAGCCCCAAACAGTTTGTCCCCATCAAACGGGAGATCCAACAATGTGGACTGTACATCTGCCGAAAAGCCCGAGTTACGGAGCCAGGCCTGTCTCCTTGCCACCACAGTTGTGCCCATTGCTCTGGCTACCGAGTCGGTGGTATCCAGTCCCGTCTGGATAATTTGGGTCGCAGCAGCCTGGGCATCAGAGACAAGATCCAAAAGACCCTGGGGAAGCTCTGTAAACGAAGAGGAGATGTCATCCATCAGAGCATGAATATACCTCCCCAGGATACAGGTTGCATTGGTGGCTTTTAATGCCAGACTGCAGGACGAAAAAATCTTCTTCGACTGCGCCTCCAGCTTTTTTGAATCTCTGTCCCCAGGCACCGTCGGAAAAGAACCAGGCGCTGACTTGGACGAACAGGAGGCCTGCACAACCAAGCTCTCCGGCGTAGGGTGCCTAGATAGGAAACCAGGATCAGTTGGAGCCGTCCGATACCTCCTGGCCACGGCTCTGTGAACTGCTGGGGAAGATGCCGGCTTCTTCCACACCTCTAAAACCGGATCCAGCAGAGCGTCATTAAAAGGTAATAGAGGCTCCGCCGCGGCTGAGGCCGGATGCAACACCTCTGTCAAAAGGTTTTGTTTCGCCTCCACCACCGGCAAAGGCAGGTCCAAAAAACTATCTGCCTTCCGTACCACTGTATGAAAGGAAGCAGCTTCCTCGGTATATTCCCCCGGGGACGAAAGGTCCCACTCAGGGGAAGTGTCCAGCCCACTGGCCGACTCCAGTCCACGCAGCCCATCACCCGAGTCCTCTAGCTCTCCTTCCTCTAGGGCTCGTTGGTACTCCTGCTCTTCTAGTACCCGGAGAGCACGCCTCCTTGAATGCAGTCGTTGCTCAATCCGCGGAGTCGACAATACCTCCGCCGAAGTCGGAGATCGGCGCCGATCTTCCGAAGCCACCGACGCCGCATCCGGCGCCACAGGTAACTTCGGCGCCGACTGAAGAGCAGTTGAAACGGATGGACCCACCGGAGTCACAGGCCGAAATCTCGACGTCGACGGGATGGAAATCCCTGGGGCCAATCCCTCCGAAGCCACCGGAGCGGCCACCGGCGCCGACACTGGCGCCGAGCCCTCGTTCCCAAACGGGAGAAAGGGCATAAAGGGTGCCGGCCGAAGAGGCGCAGGATCACCCAAAGAAAAGGCCAAAGGCCCAGCCGGAGCACCCCCTGGAGCCATCTGTTGGAAGATGGCATACATCGCATTCAAGAATGCGGAACTATCGGCTCCAGGGGTGGGAAAAGCCGGATACTGGGGTGCCTGACTCGGAGGCGACCCCGACGCCGGCCTCGGCGTCTGCGCCGGAGAAAACACTTGAGGCTCCAATACCTCAATCACCGACGCCTGTCCAGGCGAAGTTGGAGACGCCGGAGAGGGCAACGGCGTCGAAGGATGCGGCGTCACCGTGGGGCTGACCTCCCATGTTCTTCGGCGCCGATCCGGAGACCTGGAACGAGCCTCCCTTGAATGACGCCGAGATTCTCTACGGCGCCGGGAGTCTCGATGACGCCGATGTCTTGGAGAAGACTTTTTCTTGTGATGCTTCTCCTTTGACTTGGCCATAAACAGCTTCGCCTCGCGTTCTTTAAGGGCCTTCGGATTCATGTGCTGACATGAATCACAAGTCGAGACGTCGTGGTCGGAGCTCAAACACCAAAGGCAATCGGAATGAGGATCCGTCACCGACATCTTGCCTCCACACTCACGACAAGGCTTAAATCCAGACTTTCTCTGCGACATTATTTCCACAGAGAAAGAGGACGCAGCAAGATATACACTGTAACCGCAAGAGTAACAGTTGCTCCCTCGAAGATAACCGTTTCGAATGCACGGAAAAAAGGGAACTGACGTCTGCACGTCGTCGAGGACCTCTTATTGCCTGTATGACGTCAGACGGCGTCGCGTGCGAGACAGTGACGTCCTCGTCGACGTGCAGAGACTAGTAAGAAGATTTCCGTCGAATGCTGGCGCCATGGGAGTATTCATGAGGTGAGGAATCCACAGGTAGTTGTATCCATCAGAAAACGTTTTTTTCCAAACTGCCCTTTTGGACCCACTTTGGTTTTCCCCCTCAATTTTGACATGTTTTTGGCACTTGGCCCACCTACACAAGTGAGGTATCATTTTTATCAGGAGACTGAGCGGAACGTTGGGTGGTAGGAAATTTGTGCTGGTGCAGTGATCCCACACAGAAGTGAGAAAAATTTGATTTTTTGGGGGGCTAAATTTGAGGTTTGCTGAGGATTCTGGGTAAGAAACCACTGGGGGATTCATGCAAGTCACACCTCCCTGGACTCCCTCGGGTGTCTAGTTTTCAGAAATGTCTGGGTTTGGTAGGTTTCCCTAGACGGCTCCTGAGCCCAGGACCAAAAGCCAGATGCCCCACTTGCAAAAAAAAAAAAAAACAGGCAGTTTTGTAATAGGTAATTTGAATGTGTCCATGTTGTGTTTTGGGGCATTTCCTGTTGCGGGCACTAGGCCTACCCACACAGGTGAGGTACCCTTTTTTAGCGGAAGACTAGGGTGAATGCTGGGTGGAAGGAAATTTGTGGCTCCTCTCAGATTCCAGAACTTTCCATCACCGAAATGTAAGGAAAAAGTGTTTGTCAAATTTTGAGGATTGCAAAGGATTCTGGGTAACAGAACCTGGTGCGGGTGCCACAAGTTAACCCCTCAATTCTGGGTTTCCCTAGGTGTCTAGATTTAAAAAACGCAATAGGTTTGGTAGGTTTTCCTAGGTGCCGGCTGAGCTAGAGGCCAGAATCCACAGCTAGGCACATTCCAAAAAACATGTCAGATTTCAATGTAAAAACGTGATGTGTCCATGTTGCGTTTCAGGTCTCGGTTACTAGGTCTACCCACACAGGTGAGGTACCATTTTTATCGGGAGACTTGGGGGAACACAGAATAGAAGAACAAGTGTTAATGCCCCTTGTTTTTCTCTACATTTTTTCCTTCCAAATGCAATGCAGTGTGTGAGAAAGATGTCTATTTGAGAAGTGCCCTAATTCATATGGTAGTATAGGGACCCCAGAATTCAGAGATGTGCAAATAACTACTGCTTCTCAACACCTTATCTTGTGCCCATTTTGAAAATACAAAGGTTTCCTTGATACCTATTTTTCATTCTTTATATTTTACTAAATAAATTGCTGTATACAATGAAAACCCATTGCAAGGTGCAGCTCCTTTATTGGCTCTGGGTACCTAGGGTTCTTGATGAACCTACAAGCCCTATTAAATCCCCGCAACCAGAGGAGTCCAACAGACGTATTGGTATATTGCTTTAAAAAATCTGCCATAGCTGGAAAAAGTTACAGAAGAAAAGGTGGCCAGAAATGCAGTTTTTTCAACTAAGTTTCAATATTTTTTATTTCTGCTGTTGCTTTCTGTAGGAAAACCTTGGAGGATCTACACAAATGACCCCTTGCTGAATTCAGAATGTTGTCTACTTTTCAGAAATGTTTAGCTGTTCGGGATCCACCTTTGGTTATACACCCATTTCTGTCTGGAAGAAGGCTGAAAGCACAAAAAAAGAAAAGAAAAAAAAAGGGTAAAAATGGATTATGTCCCAGTAAAATGCCAAAATTGTGGTTTTTAGATTCAAGTCTGCCTGTTCCTGAAAGCTAGGAAGATGGTTATTTTAGCACAGCAAACCTTTTGTTTTCTTCTGCAGCACTTTTTCCCCCATTTTTCCCCAAAATACCAAATTTTAGCTGCATTTTGGATAATTTCTCGATATCCGCTCAGGGAACCCACAACTGGGTACCTCTAGATTCCCAAGGATGTTAGTAATCCCTACATAAAGGTTATTGCAGTAGTCCAGCCGTGAAGTAATGAGTGCAAGGACTACCTTTTTTCTTGCTGTCAATGGGAGATATTAAAAAAATGTCCAACAATTGGATTAAAGAAAGCGAATACCGGATACAGATAGAACTTGGGAATGCAAGGGGGGGGGGGGGAGAAACAGTTGAACTTGATACCTAGGTTACGAGCCACTTTCACTGGTGGAGGAGGAAGCGTAAGAATAAAGTTGTCAGGCCACAAATACCGAGGGGATATCAAATTATTGCGACCAACTAGAAGTATCTCCTTCTTGCCAGTACTACACTTAAGAGAATGGAGCTCCATCCAACAGACAGTACTTGAGAAACAGTTCTAAAAATTAAGTAAAAAAAAATTGTTGTCTAATGACAAGTTCAATTAGAGATTGTCAGCATACAATTTGGATGAGATACCAAAAGAATCAATGGGAGTGATTAGAGGAGATACATATACACATTAAAAAGGTTTGAAATAAATGACTAGCCCTGTGGAACCTCGTAACTCTGGGTTTCTTTCTTTTGAGGAGAACTGACCGATAGATATAACCTGCCTCCTATTAACAAAAAACAACAGAAATCATTCCAAGTCCTGTCCATGGATACTGACCGCTGAAAAAGATCTAAAAGAATTAGCACTGCGTTCTGACCTTTATCCAGGGTAACTTTTACTGTTTATGAGACTTCTAGCATTGCTGTTTCTGTGGAGGGCCTGGGCCTAAATCCTGACTGAGATGAGTGAAGAATGCCAGAATATCTGACACAGGCCACTAACTGTTCATTAACTAATTTTCCCACATCTTAGCAGGGGCAGGTAGAAGAGGAGGGGTGGACCTGAAATTTGCTACAATTTTTGGGTCGGCTCCAGTGTTTTTTTTTTTTAATGGTGGTTAAACAACAACCAGCTATCCGGCATCAGCGCTGAGGAAAAGAAAACATTTAAAATATTGATAATTACAGGATTAATAACTTCATTAGCTTTCTTAAGAACAGTGGGAGGACATGGGTATAAGGGAGAGCCTTACAGAGTACAATGGGGGAGAGTGAGTGAGTGAGTGAGTGAGTGAGTGAGTGAGTGAGAGAGAGAGAGAGAGAGATTGAAAAGCAGCCAAACCATAGTTTAGCAGAAAGGTAAAAACCTCAAAACGAATTGCACTGCGCCATTCTAAACCACCTTGGAGTCAAAAGTCCCCTCAAGGATATATTATTAAACCTCATTTGAATATAGTAGACTTTCTCTTCCAAAAAATCGGAAAGATTATCACATAAGGTTTGAGTTGGCAGGATATTGCTCCTAGAAGCTCAGTATGAACTGTTTAATGAGATTATTGTAAGTTTTTATGAAGGAAGATGTATCTGGTTTAACCTCAATTTATCAAGCGCTTCCTGCTCACCTTTTGCGACATACTTCCAGCACTATAAGGCCACCAATTACGTGGTAGCCAACGCTTGGCCAAAACCCACACAAACAAAGAGGAATTAGATTTACTTTAGAAAAGCATTCACTTTTAATTACATTTAGAAAGAGAAATTAAACTCCTCTTTAACATGGCGTTTCAGGATTCCATGCATGTTACATATTTATAAGTACAAACGAAAACAATTATTGAGAGCTGTAGGTCTGGATCAGACTGAGCTGCACATTAAGGTACGGGACATGCCTTCATATCAGTCAGAGTAGCGTTTAAGAAAGAAGTCAACGTGATTTGTCCTTTATCAGTGCGGGCATTACATCTGGCCAACGGTTCTTTCAATGCTATGGCAAGAGGCAATCACTGCACAACATGCAGACTTCCTGCAGCCAAAAATGGCAACATACAATGTAGAACACAGAAGAGGAAGATGCAGAACTGCGCCTTTCCGCCGCTAATGCCCTATTGGGTCAGATGACAGACCTCTTCTATATCGGGCGTACAAAGTAGGATTATTTCCACTGCGATCACAATCAGCACAGAACAGCAAAAACAATCAGGGTAACCTAAAGATATGTGGAAAAGAAGGGGGCCCGCACGTTGGCACTGAGTGATACTTCCTCAAAAAAACCGAATCATCCGGCCAGACTCTGTTCACAAGGAATGTAAAGAGACCAGGACAATATAACAAGCCCACCAACAACAACAAATGGCAACTAGATAAAGGCCCAGATGCACCAAAGGGTTTTACCCATTCTGGGTCTATGGGAAAATGTGTTGGTACATATGGCCCAAAATCTGGTAGAGAAAGTCTAATTTAAACAGTACCAACGGTCCGAATAACAGTAAGGGTTTATAGAGCCCATTGGATCGACTCGACACTTTAAAAAGCGTTATTACCAATAGTACTCCTTTTATCATGCTGAAGTAGATTAAATATGTGTAAGTGGAAACCGCAGAGCTCTACAGCAGGCATTAAATGCAATGATTTGTCTCGATACCAACAACTGTAGATATGTTTAAAAGGCGTTTTAGCCTAGAGTCTCGCTGATACACTACAAATAGGCTTAAATATTTGAAGAATGTGAGGCCACACAAAAGACACGCAACATTCCAGGGACTGTAAAATGAAGCCTCTTACCTTCGCCCCCTTCAGGGACATATGAAGCAGTAATGATGTCAATATCAGCGCAGTTCATTACAATCTGACTTGTTGATTGAGTGACCTGAAAAGAAAAGAAAGATCAGCAACTTGTGCCTCTGGTCACAGAATTATCAATGAATTCACAATCTCCTGGAAGAGCATTTAAGTTCTTGAAATAGATACTGATACACAGCACAATTTAAATTCCAACATTAGTTCAGATGAACTACGTCCTACTAATAATGAAAACCTGCAGTCATGTTTATTAAAAGCGACCAAGCGATGCTGAATAGTAGAGTACGAAACAGACAGTTTTGGAGGGCCATGAACGGTAAAGTTGGGAAGGTAATCTGAATTTTAACAGCAAACTAACATAACCGTACCTTGTATTGATCCATAGAACTTGCCCTTGGAACAATACAGGCAAAGGGCTGGTTAAATAACCGTCTACAGATCACCAGACAAAGTAAGACTGCAACCAAGAGTCCGGTTACCCAGCTCCCCATCATTCTTCCTGCAAGAATGAAAGACTTGGGTTCAATATCAGTTCTCTGAGAAATACCACGCTATATTTGGGATCAGAAACTTAGTCCACCTTCCCAGACTACAACCCAAACCCAAAAGACTAGGGGCCAGACATACAAAATCATGGGTTTGAGATTTCCTAATAGTGAATTTTAGTGAATCTCTATTAGGAAATCACTAACTGTGATGTACAACAGTGCGTTTGACACTCCAAGCGATTCCCAGTGGGTCGCAAGGGACCTCAATATACATGAGGCAGTTAGCAATTTGCGACCCTTTGGGATTGTCCCACACTCACAGGGATGGTGGCCTGCAGGGCTCAGCAGATCACCATGACTGCGATTGCTTTTTAAAGAAAGTTTTTTTTTTTTTTTTTTTTTTAAATGTAGTCCATTTTCCCTAAAGGAAAATGGGATGCGTAAAAAAAAAAAAAAAAAAAATGTTTTCGTTTCATTTTTTTTTTTTTTTTTTTTTTTTTTTTTAAGAGTAGGCAGTGGTCCGTGGGACTTCTGCCTGCTCTTAAAAAATGTTTGCATCCACATTCACAAAGGGGAAGAGTGCTTTGGAGACCCCCCCTCTCATTTGCAAATGGGTTACCACCTCCTTCAAGGAGTCGGTAAAACGTGAATGTTTTGCGGCTGCATTTAGGTTGCAGAACATTCACACCTAGCAGTGTGATTCAGTATTAGGAAGGGATGCCCTAAACTCGCCCTTTCCTAACACCGAATCGCAAAAGCCAAAAAAGATTCAGTAACAAGGTACAGTTCCATTTTGCCTTTGGTACTTTGCAAAAAACATTCTTCCAGCTCCAAACGGACCATTGGAAAAATGCTTTGTACCTGCACTCTGTTTTATCATCAGAACTGGAAACAACTGCTCCCGTCAATGTAAAGCTGTCCATTTTGGACTCAGTTGCTGTGGCACAAAGTCATAGGGTTTCTGACATTACCTAAAGGATTGGGTGTTGATCACAAATAGGTGTTTTTCTGCGTTTAACAGCGTTCTCAGACTGTTCTTCTTGGCGGGGCCCTGGGATGGGGTCCCCTTCCGAAATTTTCACAGCCGCTCCCAGTCTTTTCCTTCTCTGTGGGCCCCCCACCTCACCTTCACAGGGGTCATGATGGCGACCCCCTCACTTTACTTCTTTTTGGGGGCAGCCCCCAGGCCGACCTTGAGGGCATCGACCAGAGCAGCGGTTGAGCCCCACGCGCTTCGCTGCTCACTCTGAATTAGGTCAAAGGTCACAGATCTTCTCCTCCTGATATTTCAGGCCCCTGTGGACTGCTTTTGACGATCTTGGTGTTTCGCTCCTGGTGATGAGCCCTTGCCACCAGGAGCACTTTCGTTAGACCTCCTGGCCTAGAAGGTCCCCAAATGGTAGGAAGCCAGTCCCCACTGATTCCCTGCTACAGCCTTTCCTCTGGGTGCCTTCCTTTTCTTCTGGACCGTGCGCTGTCCTTGTGCCAGCCCAGTCTTTTCCCCAACTGCTCCTTTGGGGGGGGGGGGGGGGGGGGGGGGTGCCAGCTTACCTGGCCCTGGCATGCGCCGCGCTAGGCCTAAAGTCCTTCAGAGCCAAAGTCCCTGCCCCAAGGGGCAGTCAGGAGGTTCTTCTTTCCAGTCATCCATGACACCCGTCTTTAGTCCCAGTGTCCAGCAGTGAAGCACAGCCAAGAGAGCTCTCCCCGGTAATTGACCCTAATTGTGAGCTGAGTCAGAGAAAGAGGAAATTCCTGGATGACCCATAAGTTGCCCAACTATGTTTTTGTAACCCACTGCATCATTCTTTTCACACAGGCTACAGGGTACATTGGTGTGACTTTAGTCTCTGTGGGCCCTAGGGGACCAGAGTTATGCCTTTGCCACTCTTTCCCGCTTACCTTTAATGGAGTGTCCCTACTGTGAAAAAATAGTAAGCACACTGACTATTCCCTCATGGGTATACAACCATCTTATGAGGCCTACAGGTCACCACCCACTCTGCATAGTTCCTTCTGCACCAGGCTACCTAAGTGCAGTTTTTCGGCTGCGCACACCAGGAATCCTCCCCGAGCAGCCCTCACATGGGTGCACACGTGTGTGCACATGATCACGTGTAACCAGTCTGGGGCCTCCTACTCTTACTGCCCACAACAGCTTTTCCTTGGAAAGGCGGCACCAGCGGTAAACACGTGCAGTCCATTTTACCATGAGTTTACTGTGGGTGATGCCCCGACTAGGGGCTTCCTCACAGTAAAAGATCAAAAACCAGATGATTAAAAAGTGAAAAATCAGGGCAGAACAGATGGTCAGAACCGTCCTCTCACACAGTGTGTTGCAAAAGCAAGGGCGGAGCCAGGCAGCATGGCTGACAGGACGTAAGGCCCCCAAGTTCCCAGCCAGCCGTCCGCTGTAATCCTCCTTAATCCTATACATTCTTGTATTTAGATATCCAAGGCATGCTGTTCTAGAGCGGAGCAGAAAAAGGAATAAACATTCTGACGGTCGAAGCAAGGAGCATCCACAGAGTGAATAATCTGCTGGGAGCGCAGAGGGCCACATCAGACACCCGTTAGAGACCTACTTCGCGCTGCACAGCTGATAACAGCAACCACCTGCGACGGGCAAGAGATCAGGCAACTAACATCCCCGGCAGGCAAGAACAGCTAAGTGAGGCCCCTTGCAACCACTGCCACACTCGGGCCAGCTCCAGAGTCCAGGAGCCGTGGGGGGGAGGGGGGGTGGGAGAGAAGCGGAAGCACAGGGAGGAAAACTTAAAGGCAAGGCCACGGATCTTGCCTGCGTCATTTCAGCCTTGGTACTCCCCTCTGACACAGTGCTTCAGCAGGAGAGCTGACAGCCCTGTGGGCCCAGCGCAGGTTGGTGCAGACCCCTCTCTGTGGGCTAACGACGCTGCCACCAGGCCTGGATGGACTGCCAGAGAGGGGCATGACCCCAACAGAAAAGGCAAACAGACAGCAGGACACAGCCGCTCAGCAACCCCCAGACGTAAGGCGGCGGTGAGGAGAGGATGTGGCTCCCCACCTTCCTGTCTCAACCAAGCGAATTAACACAAGGCGAGATGCTCTATAGGGAACAGAACAGCAGGCCTGAGGGAGCACTCTGAATTTTCACCGCTGCCCTGGGGGCCCTGCAGGCACAGGAAACTGAAAAGCACAGGTGGTTAGGACGGGGGCGTTCCACTGAAGGCCCAGAAGCATATGACCAGATTTAGGCGACAACAGCGGTTGTGCCCACCCTGACCCTAGACTCTCAAAGTAGGTCCACTGTGGCAGCAGCAGCCCTTTAGGGAGAGAGGAAGGAAACATTAATCGGGTGCCCAGAATTCATAAAAGCAGTAGCAGTGTGCCCCACCATGGATGGGGCACAATAACGTACTCCTCTCTAATTAAACATCTGTCAGAGGACTCATTAGCTGATAAAATTTAGCAGCTGCCTCGAACAGGGGACGTAGTGACAGCACTGTGTTCTTGGAGAACTCGGTGGCAGTGGGATTCATCTAGACGGTTACAGGAAGGAGTGTTATTGGGTGCGGACCTACCCCGCAATTCAGTAAGACATCTAGTGTGCGCGTGGTTCGTGGCATGTGGCATTGATCACCTCTGTAAGCCCAGCATAGTGCAAGTAGTTCCGTGGACGTAATGCAAAGTTCTCATAGGCTTGCTTGCATGTGATAAAGTACTCACCAGGGTATAGATCTCCAGATAGTGTGCAGCCACCTTCCCTCCATGCCTGAAAGGATATGTTGTCCATCATATTGTGTTCCGGCATCAGTATCCATATTGGGAGTTCTTTGTGGAATGGGGCTCGCTTCAGAGTGGCTTCAGCAAAGTTTTGACATATTTTCTCTGTCTGACGGTCTACACATGTTCAGCCCCTGGTTACACCAGTTTCTTCTATTAGAATCATTGGCAGCTGGCCTGCAGCGATTAAACCTGCCAGGAGTCGCTTCTCCCAGTTGTCCCCATCATCACACATTCTTTTGTACCAATCCCACATTCTAGCACTCAACAACTGGGATTTTCTATATTTAAAAGATCTCCGGCAAAGAGCCCCCTTGAGGGGCCCGTCAGGTATTGCAGTGCCGGCCTGACGAGGAGCAAAAGCCCGATAATGAAGCATGTCACTAATTGGTGAGTGAGGGCTCTTGTTCTAACTATAGTTGTCAAACGGGCACCGTTCTTCTCTTCTCTCTGTTTGGAACGGTGTAACTTTATTTTTGGTTAAGTTTGATGGGACTAATGTACACAGGACCATTTATTTCTCAAAGACTCCCAATTCATGAGCCCTCCCTGTTTTGTTTTTGATAATTTAGTACAGCTTTGTGCTGTAGGACTTTATTTCAATTACTCCCACCCTGGTGAAATTACACAGAGAAGTCATGGCAGACCTACAGGGTCTGAGTTTTGACGAGGACACTGTCCAAGCTATTCTACAAGCACCATCTATACTAGGTGATGATCACAGTGGTCCGTCTGGATGTTCAAAGGAAGACTGGGACAGATTATCTGGCCTGAAAAAAGATTTAATAAAAACAGTTTTACATGGCACCGTGATGACAGAATACCTTTGGCTAATATTTGATCCTAGAGGTCTGATTGTAACCAACGTTCTGAGGCTTTTTCTACAGGAATTACAGTTTCGAAAAGACTGGGCACAGGTTTCATGGAAATGTACATGGGATTGGTTAGTGTTGATAATCAACACGTCCAAACGCTTGGCCGATTCTATCACAATTCAAATTTCAATGATGGAATCATCCATTAAAACCACAGTTCAATTGACGCAGTTTAAAGCCAGACTATCTGAGATTAATGCAGAATTAAATGATACCAAAGAACACTTGACCCGCCAGAAGATTTCTAAACTACAAAAGGATATTAAAAAATTCAGTAGAGAGAAGATATATCCTTACCCAAAAGATGATTACCAACAAGATGGTGGTTCAGAATCACAGGTGATACACATGAAGCTTACCAGAAACTACGCACACCACATTACAGTTCGAGTTCTGACGGTTGGAGCAGTGATGATGAGCGGAAAACATATCGGAACAGTCAACCTCCCACTGTTAATATGAGGACTCCTTTTCTATATCCCCGGTTTCCTGTATGGCAGCAGCCTCCCTACCCCTTTTTCCAACCACAAGCCCAGATTCCTTATAATCCTTTTTTAGGAAGAGGCTGGGCCAGGGGCAGAGGAAGAGGCAGGAGCGTACAGTGGACCCAAGAAGGACAGCAGATGGTAACCAGAAACAGCAGCGTGGCACCATCAAAGAGACCTTAGTCGTCAATCTATCTGACACCATATTATCACCTGTGGAAGTGTCTGTATTACAAGGCTTGGGTTTTGTACCCAACCCAAAGGAAGATCCCTTCCGTCTTAACTGTGAAATTACTGCTATGTTCCGGAAGGTCCGTCTACACTTCTTCTTTAGAAAATCAACCTATTCCAACTCCCAGTGGAGATACGAACTTTAGAAATCCCTCTACATTCATGCCGCCATCATCCTTAGTACCTGCTGAAGTGCTTACATTTGAAAAAGCTGTGCGCCATGAGATTGAGTCTCTACAGCCATCTAGGCACTTTTAGAACATGTCCAACAGTGAAAGAGAAGCAATCCGTAGGTTGTCGCATCATTCGGACTTCATTATAAAACCAGCAGATAAAGGAGGTGCCATTGTTATTCACAATAAAACTACTTACAGACAAGAATGTCAGACTATTGAGTGACACCATGTATTATGAACCTATACCCTCTGATCCTACTCCATATTTGCAAAAAGAGATTTGAGGACTGATCAATGAAGCAGAGAGTTCTAACTGGATAACCCATCTAGAAGCCAAATTTCTGGACACAAAAGAACCAAGGATTCCTTATTTCTATTGCCTTCCTAAAATTCACAAGGGGACCACTCCGCCGGGACGTCCCATTGTGTCAGGCATAGGGTCCCTCTTAGAACCCCTGTCTAAATTTTGTGATTTTTTCCTACAGCCAATTGTTCAAATAACTCCCACTTTTTTGAAAGACACAAAAGATACTTTGATATTGCTAGACAACGTAAACGAAAGTGGGACTACAGATATGCTGATATGCCTAGACATGGAGGCATTATATACCAACATACCACAGGATGCTACCTTAGAAGCTGTAAAAGACATCCTGAGCTCTATGTCTTGGTCGTAGCAAACTCCTACTACTTTTATCTTGCAATGTGCGAGCCTAGCTTTAAAAGAAAACTTCTTCCAATTTGAAAAACAACTATACCATCAAATCCAGGGGACCTCAATGGGAAGCACATTTGCACTCAGTTTAGCCTGCCTATATACGTACACATTTGAACAACACATCCTACCACCCACTCAACCTTTCGCTTCTAATATTCGACTATGGCGTCGGTATATAGATTATATTTTGGTGGTTTGGAAGGGCAATAGTGACCAGGCTAAGGCATTTATCGATTGGATTAACACCTTGGATAGACACTTACGTTTCAGTGCTAATTTCTCAACGGAAGAGGTTTCCTTTCTTGATTTACGAATTATGCTATCTGATGGACTTCTCCACTCATCCATCTTTCATAAACCTACAGACAGAAACAGTTTATTACTTTTTGACAGTCACCATCCCAAATCTCTGAGGGTGAATCTACCTTTTGGCCAATTTCTAAGGTTGAGACGAAATTGTACAGAAATTTCTGATTTTCATAATCAAGCTGAACTTTTAAGCCAGAAACTACAAAATTGTAACTATTCACCACAGATCATTAGACAAGCCAAGAAAAGAGCCCGGAATATACCAAGTAATGTCCTCTTGAGCAATAATCAACATGAACCCCAAACGCGATTGACTTGTGTGACAACTTTCACACCTCGAAGTAATCAAGTAAGGAAGAGAATTAAAAAACACTGATCCATCTTGAATAGCTCCGGGGAGACCTTAGCTCACCCTTTGTTTGCTTTCAAATGGACAGAAAACATTCGAGATTTAGTGGTACACACTTACCATCACCTCAACGTAATCGAGATATCAATCCCCCTTCATCTTGGTTAGGAGTGTCAGGACATTACCCTTGTGGTAGATGTAATGTCTGTGCTCTTTCTATGCATACCCAGGTATTGAACCTGGGCGAGAGAACACGTTGGCAGCTGATGGTACATACAAACTGCCGCACCAAGAACTGTAGCTACATGATCACCTGGCCACATGGTCTTCGTTATATTGGAATGACCACAAGAATGGGTAAAACTCAGATCAATGAACATCGTAGCACTATACAATGTCAACAATCAGCCACTAAGATGACAAAACATTTCATTGAACTTCACCATACACCTGAGGACCTCAGGTGGGTAGTTCTGGAACAGGTGACAAATAAGGACTGCACTAGAAGACTTTTTGAGAAAGAACAGCGTTGGGTGTTCAGACGTGACATCAGATAGGATTAAATGACGATATTCCTTGGTTGGCATTTGCCCACCGCTAACTTTGGTAACAAAACCTTCCTCTGGTTTCAGTTTTATTCTATATAAAAAAAGACTGTTTTGATGCTTTCTACTCACAGTACTCATCTTTTGAAGATAGAACCCTTCTAGTGGGCTTTAATCTTTCCAGAGCCAAGTATGTTCTGGCTTACTAGTTTTACGTAACACACATGAAGTCCAACTTGAATAATACGATTTAAGAATAGTCTGTTTCTTAATAATCACCAGGTATAGGTAATACTGCCAAAGATGGCCGCCCCCTGGGATGGACCTTTAGTCCTTCCTTGATGTGCACAGGGGTTCCATTTTAATGAGTTCCCCATTTGACATCCTAACCAAAGATGGCCGCCGTTCTCAGTCCTCTTTCTATACCCATGCCCAGGTCCAAGCACCGGCCCCTTTTATTCAGCTACTCCGCATTCCCGTTTCACTTTTCCGGGAGCAGGGGTAGGTGTGTACCGCCACGTGGACCAAGTGCAGGGTAAGTCATTGTCTTTTGGCCTCCCCCGTCTCTGTGGTCTAGTGATCGCATTCGCGATACACGCGCTTCCAACTGCAGAGACACTGCTGAGGTCACAATATTATTTTAACTTCTTTCACCGTTTTAACAAACTGTGCTTACGATACATTACCATTATTTAACTATTGTTTGCCTTTTACAATGTCATCGCTTGGTGGGAGCTGTCAGTCCTTTGGAGCAGCTATGTACGCACTCCCTACCAGCCGAAAAAAACTTACAGATACGAGGATGGTTTATCGTTTATTATGTTACCGCTTGGCGGGAGCTGTCAGTTTTTCGGAGCAGCTATGCGCTCCCTACCAGCGAGAAAACGAACAAATTTGTGAATGTGCTCTGCTGTTTTCACGCGATGCAAGTTACATTCACACTATGTTATTGCAGTTTAACCATGTTCCTGCCCCTACTACATTATTGCTTGACATGAGATGTCATCTAATTGTAGTAACTATGCATGAGCTTCCAACCAAGGAGGGATCTTACAATACGATCTTTCATGCTTTTTGGGGGGGGAGCTGTTTTTTTGAGTCTCTTACAAATTGATATCATTGGACATTGTGCTCCTTTTTGTTTTCATATTACACTATCGCTAGACTGGATTACACGATTTAGGACTATACAGACAGAACTATTTCTGTACATCATTAGGGCCACTCTATTTTAGCTCCTTCAATTAGGACAGCTTATAAATGGACTCCTTTCCATCATGATTTTCATTAATTACCATAGGTTATGGGTTTCTTTTATTATACTTCATTAAGCAGATATTCAGACCAGCCTGGACCACTGAGGCCTGTTGCTACCCCCGATGAGGCCCATCCTTTAATATAGGGAGGGTAAGAATATTCCTCCTAACTTATGAGGACTATATGTATTGATTGTCTTTGCCTTATCACCTTGCACACCATACACAAGGGGAAAAGTCACTCGTGTGGTCCACTCTCCTATCCCTTCACAGTGCACGTCTTTTCCTGTGATATGGGTTTATGTTTTTCTTCTTTCCCCTTAGGTACCTGGGAGACGACCTAATAGCCAGCTAATTGCAATACGAGGATTAGGTCGGTTTGGTCCTGACGAATCGCAATGATCTATTTTGACTTTAGATGCCAGAAACATATTGACCTTTTTTGAGGCAGTATAGGGATTTCCGTACTGACACTCCACACACGCTCTGATTCTAGGGACTGTAGATAATATATCATATTTTTGATTAAGGGTTGATTAGACATTATAGCTAATCTCTTCCCCTTTACCACTGTTTTTAATCATGAGGGGTCTGATTTTGATTAAGTATGAGTTTTGAGGACCCTTAGTCATTTCTAAGCTCCCTTTTACACATTCTTTTGTACCAATCCCACAGTCTAGCACTCAACAACCAGCATTTTCTATATTTAAAAGATCTCCGGCAAAGAGCCCCCTTGAGGGGCCCATCAGGCATTGCAGTGCCGGCCTGACGAGGAGCAAAAGCCCGATGATGAAGCATGTCACCAATTGGTGAGTGAGGGCTCTTGTTCTAACTATAGTTGTCTCAAGGGCATCGTTCTTCACTGCTCTCTGGAATTGTGTACCTTTATTTTTGGTTAAGTCCCCATCATCAAACCATTTTGCTGCATGGTGTAAGTGTGCAGCACAATAATATAGATCTAATTTCACTATCTCCAAGCCTCCGTCTTCATATTGTCTGGTCAAAGTGGGCAGGGCCACCCTACCATGGCAACCTGCGCACAAAAGTGAGATAAGTATGGAATTCAGCTGTTTAAAAACCTGTTTTAAGGTGGGGCAGAGAGTGTTCTGCAGAGGGTACCGAAATCTGGGCAGCATCAGCATTTTAGCTATTGCCAGCCTACCCATCACCATTAGCGGCAACATGTTCCAGAAGGCTACTGACCCGTTCTGTGTTTAGACTGAGTTGCTGCATCTCGGTGGGAGCCACCTGCAACCCTAGGTAGCGAAAGAGTGCCAGTTCCCAGCATAGTCCCCGGGGCTGGAGCTGATCCGGTGATGTACCAGTCAGGGCAGCCAGAGGAAATAGCAGAGATTTATTACAGTTAAGGCAGAGTGCGGATAGATCCTCAACTCTTCTAAAATTTGTAAGAGTATTGGCAGTGCTAATCACGGGGAGGCAATATAAAATAATGCATCATCTGGATATAGGGAAACTATGTGGTGAGTGGTACCCAGTTGGATGCCCCAATGTCTGAATCTAATGCGCTTCCATATCGCCAGTGGCTCCATGGCAATTGCGAATAGAAAGGGGGACGGGGCAACCCTGCCTCGTCTCATGTTCCGATACCTATGCTTCTGATAGAGTTCAACCCGCGCAAATTCTTGCAGTGGGGTCGGCATAAAGCAATTCTACCTATTCCCGATAGTGTGGCCCAATTACCTTAACTTTAAGCACTTCGAGGAGGTAGCCCCAGTCCGTTTCAAAGGCTTTTTCTAAGTCTATGGAGACAAGCGCTATCTCCTCGCAACTGAACTCCACATTGCGTAGGACATGGGCAAGTCATTGTAAGTTCATGCCAGTGTTCTGACCTGGTATAAACCCGCACTTTTCCTCATGCACTAGTTGAGACGTGAGGTGCCAGTTGGATAGAAAGCAGTTTGCAGAGTATTTTTATGTCAGAATTGGTCATGGTGAGTGGCATATAGGCGAAGGGATCGGATTAATTCCCACCTGGTTCAAGGACCATACATATTTCCCCCTCCCGTATAGTAGGGGATAGAACCCCACTTTCGCATGCTTCCAGGAGGATCTGTGCGACTGTTACGGAGAATGCCTGGTAAAACTCTGGAAGCAAGCAGTCACTACCCGGTGCCTTTGCCCGTGAAACCATGTTCAGTGCTGGTTGCAGTTTCTGTAGCTCAATCGGGGTGTCCAGCTCTTCAGCAGTTGGCTGTGGAAGTCATCCTAAACCCTCCAGATGGGTGGGTCTGCTGTGTATACACTCCGTAGGTGCTGTTGGAATACCCCCAATATCCGTGCTCTGGTGGCCCTGGTGCCCTCTTTCAATATCAGGTGTGTGATTAATGGTGGCAGGTGCTCCATCAGTAGTAACTATGCGAGCAGCCATCCTGTCTTAACCCCCTCCCTGTGTGGTCTATATAGTTTAGATGTGTAATTATCCAGCCTATCCCATATGTCTGTTATCTGTCTTTGTATTGTCAGCTCCCCAGGGCTTGCATCAGCGTTTGTTGGTTTCCCTGTCTGCAATGAAGTCAGTGCTGCTACCTCTCTGCCTGATTCCTGCCAGAGTTGTCTTCGTACACTGCAGGTAAAGCCCATAGACGTTACACTGCCTACTGGCCCATGTTAAGAAACCAAAGGGCTGCAAGATGGTCTATTAATTCCTACAGCTGGAGTTAGTGCTGGCCTGGCGCTGCATTGCTATAACATATAGATGGGACAGAGAGCCCCCACAGTAGAGCTACAGTACAAGGATGTCCAAGAAGGAGCACTGGCAGAGTAGGCACAGATGAGGCTGAGCAGACGAGATGAAAAACTGGAGTAACACCTTCAGGCCTGGAGAGACATCTGTGATAAATCCTTAGACCCAGATTCAGATAGGGAATCAGCGGATCATGATGGACCGACTTCAAGTGACGATGATAGCACAAACTCAGCAAGGGGGTCATAGTTAAGGGCAGAATTGCCAGTATAGATTGCCACCATATTAGATGAATTGTAATGCAAACTGGATGTTGCTGACTCTAAGTATGTGCAATGGGTGAAGACAAGCCCTTATAAGAAACTGCCATGTTTTGTGTACAAAGTTTCTCTAACAGCTGTAAGTTGCTATCTGAAAACTAAAAATGAAGGTTTTAAAAAAAAAAAAAAAAAAAAAAAAAAAAAAAAAGTGTTCAAAATCAATTTACAGTTCAAGAGTGAAGGCTGAGCTGGAAAGTAAGAAGCTTATGGTGTTCAAGCAGGCTGTGGGTGAGCGGACTCCTGATCTAAAATGAATATTTGTATGCTATGTAACAAAATCTACAAGTGCTTCTATTTTCTACGCCCCCCTCGGACAGCTACTGTTTATATTGGGAACCTGTGCTAGCAAAACCGAGGAAGGCGGTTTTGTGGTGGTGGGTTGGGGGAGGGGGGGCGGGGTCAGGAGGGATCCCTAATCTGGCAGTTCTCATAGTATGATTTGGGATCCGGCCCAGCATCAGTGAAACGTGTTGACTTTATCTTGAGGCAATGAGCTGACACAAAGACACGTTCAGCAGTGGCCGCACTTGGCGTGCTATTGTTCAAAGCTGTAACCTGCAGGGGGTTAGAGGCATCGTTTTCAGTTCCAGCTGGGCTCTGCACAAACAACTAACATAAAGAGCCCACAAAAGTATTCAAAAAAGCGATGATGGAATGCATGAATTAATGGTAATCACATGGGCTGCATGCACCACAGTCCATCGCTATTCTGCACACCATGCCACCTCAATAAGGACTCCAATTGGAGCAGGGACAAGACTGATTTGCATATGGCTGTGTCCAAACTGAGGTGGCATGGTGGGCAAAAACGACAGATTGGTATGTGGCCCTGAGCATTTGCCAGTGGCTGAAATTAATTTAAGCATTGCATTCATCACCTTGTTTCACTTACAGGGCCATCATCCCCCCTTTTGTTCGCTGGATGGAATATAGCTGGAGGAAGTCTAACCTCTTAATGTTTAAGTGATTGAGGAACTATAGATTTTCAACGTGTGTTCGATGCTGTTTAAGATAAAAACTATGATTTGGAGCCAAGCGTTGAAAAGGGATATGCACTGAAAGATCGTGAGCAGTACTGGTCTAGGAGTAATTACAGAAGTAATCGTTTTTATATATCGCTCACAATAAGTGTTTATCGCTACCACTGGGAATAATGATATAATAATGAAAGCTTGAGAGTAAAAACAGTTAAGGTTTTAAACTTATGCCTGGAAGCTTGCATGCAGTTCATCAGTGTCTCTTCACTAACAATTAAGCTCCCTAAGCTATACTACAAATACATTTAAATTGTGATCTACATGCACGGATCTATGCAACAAAAACAATCACCCACAGACCTACCTACATTAACTGTAAATGTGTGACCTGCACGCAATATGTTGTCCTTTGCAGCAGGCATATTAACCATCTGAGCTATATGATCAGCCAAACACATGAATAGACTGCACACATATCTCTAGTAAATGCATTACGCCCACACTACCTCCCTGGTGCGGGTCAATCCAAAGGATTCTGGGTAACAGAACCTGGTCAGAGCCCCACAAGTCACCCCATCTTGGATTCCCCTGGGTTTCTGGTTTTCAAAAATGCACAGGTTTGGTAGGTTTCCCTATGTGCCGGCTGAGCTAGAGGCCAAAATCTGCAGGTAGGCACTTTGCCAAAAAAATACCTCTGTTTTCTGTCAAAAAATGGGATGTGTCCACGTTGTGTTTTGGGGCATTTCCTGTCGCGGGCGTAATAGGCCTACCCACACAAGTGAGGTATCATTTTTATCGGGAGACTTGGGGGAACATAGAATAGCAAAACAAGTGTTATTGCCCCTTATCTTTCTCTACATGTTTTCCTTCCAAATATAAGAGTGTGTGTAAAAAAGACGTCTATTTGAGAAATGCCCTGCAATTCACATGATAGTATGGGCACCCCGGAATTCAGAGATGTGCAAATAACCACTGCTCCTCAAAACCTTATCTTGAGCCCATTTTGGAAATGCAAAGGTTTTCTTGATAGCTATTTTTCACTCTTCATATTTCAGCAAATGAATTGCTGTATACCCAGTATAGAATGAAAACCAACTGCAGGGTGCAGCTCATTTATTGGCTCTGGGTTCCTAGGGTTCTTGATGAACCTACAAGCCCTTTATATAGTAAAAAAAAGAAAAATGGCTGTTTTCAGCTCAATTTCAATATTTTTTTATTTCAGCTGTTATTTTCTGTAGGAAAACCTTGTAGGATCTACACAAATTACCCCTTGCTGAATTCAGAATCTTGTCTACTTGTCAGAAATGTTTAGCTTTCCGGGATCCAGCATTGGTTTCACACCCATTCCTGTCACTAACTGGAAGGAGGCTGAAAGCACCAAAAATAGTAAAAATGGGTATGTCCCAGTAAAATGCCAAATTTGTGTGGAAAAATTTGGTTTTCTGATTCAAGTCTGCCCGTTCCTGAAAGGTGGGAAGATGGTGATTTTAGCACCAGAAACCCTTTGTTGATGCCATTTTCAGGGGGAAAAAAAAAACCACAAGCCTTTTTCGGCAGCCCTTTTTTCCCATTTTTTTTCGAAAAAACGAAATTTTCACTGTATTTTGGCTAATTTCTTGGTCTCCTCCAGGGGAAACCACAAACTCTGGGTACCATTAGAATCCCTAGGATGTTGGGAAAAAAGGACACAAATTTGACGTGGATAGCTTATGTGGACAAAAAGTTATGAAGGCCTAAGCGCAAACTACCCCAAATAGCCAAAAAATGGCTCAGCACTGGGGGGGGGGGGGGGGGGGGGGGGGGAGAGAACGGCCCAGCAGCTAAGGGGTTAATCACCAGTTATATTATTGCTGCTGTACCGAGGAATTTGCTGGGTACACAAAGATTACAGCAGTACATGCCTTTCCCGTCTACGATACTTTAAAATGTAGTCTGTCTGTGATTAATTAGGTAAACCAACCCGGATTTAAAATCACATTTGTCCTGGTTACTAATTTCTATAAGGCAGACTTTCTAACAATAAGCATATACGTCGACTGTCAATCTACGTTCCTAGCCAACGTCACACCTTGTGACTCCGCCCCCGTTCGTCTGTCACCCTTTTTATTCCCAGTGTATTGGATCCAAGACTATTTTTTTTTTATTTGTAGCACTGCTTTGGGAGCATCTGATTGCAAGCAATGACACTGATGGAAAACGCAGATGTCTCAGGCCGATCTACAAATAAAAAAGGTAACTAATACCAAATAAGTAAAGGCACTTTCAGCGAGGCCTAAACAACGCAAAAATATAAGCTGCAACAGTTAGATAAAACACAAATTCAATATTGTAAAAAAATACAGCACCATCGAAAGCATAAAGTGAGCTGCCTGTAGGGCGCGCGCAGTCTGACTGGGGGTTTCGACGGACGGCCAGTGCATGCTGCCACAAGTGTCCCTAGCAGCCGGTGCACCGCGGGGATTTGCAGGGCTTCCTTAGAAAGCGCGCCCTCGGAAAGCTTGCAGATTAACAGAGCTAGCGCAACCTCGCGTTCCCACTAGACTCGAGGCTTGGCATCCCGCGGACTGGCCAGAGATATAAATCCTCTACACGGCCGCTCGCAAGAGAGGATTAGAGACGAGAGCTTCCTATGACTTGGCTGAACACCAGTGGCACTCACATGCCGTGAGGGATAAATCTTTCCCTGCTGGCTATAGAATGTCAAGAGGCCTCTAGTGCATGGTGACTTCATTTCTATGTAGTTCAAGTCCCTGTGAGCAGAAATGGGTGGCAGAAGAGCGTTTACCGTCCTCCCATAGGCGTAACAAACCCCCCTCCCCAGGAGCACTGTGCGGCAGGCCATTGACTGGGTCCAGGGTGAGAGTGTACTCTGCAGCCCCCTCTCACACACAGAGCGTCGTCACGCCACTGTGTCCTCCCTGCGAAACTGGAGAATATCGAGGAGGCCAAACAGTCTGAACTGTTTTTTGTTTTTTTTAGGGGTGGGTGGGGGGTTGGGGGAGGAGGGATGTCAGACTGCAACGCACCGACCGCTGTAAACTCGTAAATCACTTTCATAATGTGCGTTTTTGGCTTTCGTCTTTTTAAAGGACAAGGGTTGCAATGACGGCACACTGCAAAAAAAAAAAAAAAAAAATCGCCGATATGTCCGCCGTCTTTGGAGGCCTCATGTCTGCATTAATTCGCAAGGATTCGCCTAAGAGATCTTTCTTCATGAATATTAATGACAGGATTCCAGAATATCCTCGCAACAATACATATAAACCCCGTGGCTTCCCAGCGCAGAGATTCTGAAAACAGCGCTTCCTTCCAGCCACTTACTATATTTGGCATCACACTGAAAGGAATGCCTGCCATAGGCTCTTGAAATAGCACATTCAAGCACCAACAAGCAGATATGAACTACAGCACCTCACTACCCGGCAAGGCGCACTCAGATGTAACGTGCCGCAGAGCAGAGGCCTGTACCCAAGTAGGGCATCAGAAACGTAAAATGCATAGGCAGGGCAAGATTTCACAGTTCGTTCCTCCCGCCTATTATTTTCAAACTGCTAATATCTCAGTACAAAAACAAGCCGACTTTCTCATGCACCGGAGGGCATGCGTGCTTCGGACTTTACTTTCAGAACGCTCATACTTAAACAAAATTATGCATGCCAAGCACTGCACATGGCATAGGATACATGCACTTCTCATACCTGACTCATGCCAAGTTCCAATTCTTTCTTTCTCGGCACGGTATTATTATATTTGTATAATACGCATATTGATTCAGTTCTGTTCCTTTACATGCTTAAACTGGGTGCCCCTTGTACTTGGGAAGGAAAACACTTCTCTTATGGTCCTTAGCAAAACAAATACACGCCATAATCTGCTTTTAGTTTTTCAAGGTTGACTTTGATGGTACAATACTTACCTAAGGCTATGACACGGAAATGCCGATCCCGTCATATTGTTACTTTAATGGTGACTTGCTACAGTACCACAGTACAATACCTACCTAAAGCTGCAACACTGTTCATTGAATAGTAAATAGCGTCGGTACATACCATGCTAAGCCTGTGACACCGTCTCTTGAATAGTAAAATGCTTAGGTACCATACCAAAGCAGTGCCACGTTGCCTTGAATAGTAAAAGGCGTCAGTAGATACCTAACTGAAGCTGTGAAACTGTGCCTTGAATGGTAACATTTTTCAATACCATATATACCTACAACTGTGACCCTGTACCTTGAACTTTAAATGCTCTTGCTATATATCAGCACAGTCGGTATAGTTAAGGTAATCCTTGCTGAAAACATCTTGGCATGGATGGTAACAAAGCTAGTTCTACATTTTAAAATGTCTCTAGCCAGATATCGGCGATGAGTCAAATAAGTTATCAGTGTTTAAGACGTACCCTGTTAGAAGGAGCAACTCGGCACAAAAAGGAATCTACAAAGAGTTCCAAAACCTATGCTTTTCATATTATATAAGAGGATTTCTGAGCTGGCGTCAGAGGCTAGTGCTACATCTTTCTTTTAAAATGTCTTGCACAAGACTGAAGTCACCTGTCTGCATAATAGTACTGTTAGCTTTTCTGCCTCAATTAAACAAACAGGTGGATGAAGCTGAGGCATACGCTGATGAACAAGTTATTTACCTTTGTTAACACATTATCCGGTAGAGACTATCTAGCTGCAGATCCCTTAGTTTTGAATTTCCCCAGGCACCAGACTGGATCTGGAAACTTTTGCTCAATCAATACCGCTGCGCGCGCCACAGCTCAGCTTCACGTGGCATCATCGGTGCCAGGAAGCAATGTTGTGGTCACCTATGTAGGCGCCACCCATGTGCGCAGATGTCAGTTACTTTAATCACAACTTTCCATACCAGGAGCCGAGAGTCATGACCAGAACTGACAAATGTGTGTATTCAAACTAGGGCCCTGAAAGGGGTCAACCTGACCCTAGCAAATGAGTCTGCAGAGCATGGAGGCATGGGTGGGTGTAAGGAATCTGCATCTATATTGACTCTCTGCCAGATAATGCATTACTGAAGCTAAGTAACTTGCTCATCTGATACACACTTCTACCTGCAGATTGCTTACCTTTTAATAGATACCCAAGCCATATCCTCCTGGCAGTGGACTGCAGACAATTTTTTTTCTTCAAACTAGAAAGTCCTACAGGACACAACAAGCAAAATGTGCGTCCCTACGGACTTGCGACTGTCCAGGCAGTAGTGTTTGGCAAACGTGCAGGGCTACCCACGTTGCTATCTGACAGATGTCCAGGACGGAGACTCCATGAGCTAACACCATGGTCGCAGCTTTTCCCCTGGTGGAATGGGCTTGCGCTCAGGAAGCTGCTTCTTACTCAGGGTGTAGCAGATCTTTATACAGAGAATGACTCAGCGGGAAATGGTTTGTTTCTATATTGCCCAACCTTCCTTGGCTCCCACATAGCCCACAAAGAGTTGGTTGCCCACCCAGAACTGTTTTGTGTGATCAAGGTAGAACAACAACGCTTTTTTTTGGGCCAGTCGATGGAGTCGCTCCTCTTCCTTAGAGGAATGTAGGGGAACAAAGAAGGCAGGCAGGGTAACAGTCTGTCCCAAATGAAATGGGATCACCACCTTTGGGAGGAAAGAGGCACATGTGAGAAGCACAACTTTGTCAGGAAATACTGTGAGATATGGAGGCTTAGATGACAAGGCCAGCAGCTGATTCACCCTCTGGGCAGATGTTACTGCCACTAAGCAGGCTGAGAGAGTCTTCTGTAGCCACAAAGGGCGAAAAGCAGACTAAGGGGGACAATGGGCTGCTGTGATGCCCAAGGACCTGGCCATAGCATGGGAATCCTTTAATAACTCGAGTGTCAAGTTTGCTTTCTCTCCAAAGAGACAGGTGTCATCAAGGGGCAAGTCCATAAGATTAGCTTGGACATTCCCTGAAAAGCCAGCCGTCCTCAATCAGGGGTGGCGGTTCAAGGCCACTGTAAATGGAACTGCTCTACCAAGAGAGTCGGTCGTGCCCAGTGCCAAGAGAGTGCAGAAGCAAATGAGGAAACGAGGAAGCGAACAGAAGTGAAAGTGTGAGGGCAAAATGGGACAGAGGAAGAAAGAATAAAGAAAAGAGGGGAGGGAAGAATTAAGAAGCAAGGACAGGGAGAGGAAGGAATTGGTGAATGAAGTTAAAAAGATTAGTGGAGGAAGGAAGGTGCAGATAATGGAGGAAGGGTTTATAGCAAAGAACAGTGGAAAAAAGCAAGGCAGAAAGAAAAAGGATTTATGAAGGACATGAGGAAGGTAGTGAAAAAGTTCCAGTTATCACTGTCACCAGCATGACCCATGAGGCTAACAGCTTGATGGAGAGAAGGCACTGGGACAAGGAAAGTCATGATCTACTGTTAGCTGGGATATCAACTTAGAGTAGCAGGTATAGGGAACTGGCCCCTTGTAGCAGTAACACGCCCGCCCCCACTTGACATACCTATAATTAGGAGGACCGGCCATTGACTGTAATATAAGGTGTGTATTTACTATTCTAACTCTAAGGGCGATTTGATATTAGGGAAGGTTATAAAGCGGACCGAGGCAAATATAATTGCACTTTTAGTTTTTTCAATACACTCGCTCAAAAATACCTAAACCCACTATGGGGCCCGGTCCTCTTACAGATAGTGTTCGTCTTGAGCTGACAGTGTTTACCTATGCTATGAGGACCAAACCGGTCCTCACAGCGTGGGACAGTCTCAGTCTCACTCTCAGTCTCAGTCTCACTGCAGTGTGGCCATATTAAGCACATGGGCTGGGAGTTTGTCATTACAAACTCCACAGCTCCATGATGGCTTCACTGAAGACTGGGAAGTTTAGTATCCAACTTCTCCACACAATAAACCCACACTGATGCCAGTGTTGGATTTACTGAAAAACGCACACAAGGGTCATCTTAGAGATGCCCCCTGTATTTTACCCAACCCTTTAGTACAAGGCTGACCAGTCTAGGTCAGCTTGCCACTAACAGACAAGATTTTGACCCCATTGGGTGAGAGTCTGTGCTCTCTGGGGTCAGGAACAAAGCCTGCTCTGGGTGTTGGTGCTTCACACCTTCCCCCTGCAAGAACCGCAACACTTGGTGGTGAACCTCAAAGGCTCAGGCCTCCTGTTCCACTGCTTCAGGGCACTCCAACTAGTTGAGATGCCCACCCACCGGACCAAGCTCCACTTTGGGGGGCAGGTCCAGTTGGAAAATTAGGAAAAAACAGAGAGTGAACACTTCAGCTGGGACCACCCATAGGGTGTCCAGAGCTAAAGTACCCCCCCCCCTCCTCCTCCTTGCAGAATCCTCCATCTTGCTCTGGAGAAGAGTAGCCAACAGGGATAGGAATGTGCCCCTCCTCCCCAAAGGGAGTGGGCACAGGAAAGGTGTAGCTACCCTCAGAGTCCTCTAACCCCTGTAACATCTAGTATATAGGGGCATCCCTGAACCCTGCTCTTCAGATTCCTGGTGACCTCATGAAGAAGAACTGAAGAACCAACCCCAGCAGTGAAGACTCCAGATGACAACTGAAAAGACTCCAGCCCTACCAGCCTGTCTGCAGCTTCAAGGCTCCTGCTACAAAAAGGCGGAGCATCCTGCAGGACCAACAACCTCCACAAACCCCCAGAGAAGTGCCTGCCCAGCACAGGACAAAGAATTCCAGAGGACAGCAGCCCTGTCCACAATAAACTTTCCCAAAGAACTCCAGAGCCTCCCCAGATCCTCGAGTCCTGCCCACCATGCACCCAACACCCACAGCCCATGTTGAGGTGGCCCCTGGACCAGAAGAGGTCCCCAGGCGATTCTGACCTCGAGTCCACCCTTTGTTGATCTCTCTGGACTAAAACAACAATGTCTGCAGCCTAAATCCAGTGGACATCCTTGACTGGATCCAACAAACATTCCTGATGCCCAAAGGTACCCCTACATCTGCAGTGCCCTAGCCTTGGGAAATCCAACTGACAGTCCAGTCCAGCGGGCTCCTCTCCTACCTATCCAGCCTTTGGTTCTCCCCAGCAGCCCCCCCCCACCCCTGCCTGCAGCATCTTTGCGACATCTGCGATTACCCCACTGAAAAGCATTGGGCACTCGAGCGTTTGCACCCTGCACCCGGCCGCTGAGGGTATGTGTTTGGTGCTGACCTGTGGCACCTCTCGATGCTCAAATAAAGCCCCCAGGTCTGTGCCCTGAAGTCGTTAGTATTTACCTGCAAACTATTTCCTTCCGAGTGCCCCAGTCTCCATAGGAGTCCATTAAAAACCTGACACCAACTTTGACCTCTGCAGCTGGCCGGCCTTGTGTTGCTGGTGGTGTGCTTTTCGGGTCAGCTTGAACCTTGACCTGTGGACCCCCTAACCCCCAAAGACAGGGATTGTAAAGCGGATACTTCCCTGTAAACTGTATTAACACTTTTCCTCCCCTAGGACTGCACTGCTTTCTATGAGAAACTGTAGGGTCAACTTTTGAAATTGAAAAGTGTTACTTATTTGTAAACTTTTTATCTGCAAAACCTAAACAAAGTACATTTGATATATACAATTCATACAAACTTACAACTGCATTTACCTGCAACAAAGATCCTTTTGGTTCTAGAAATAAAGTAAAGTATATTTTTGCTATATAAAAACATTGGCCTGGAGTTAGTCATGGAGTGTCTCTCTCATTTCTTGACTGTGTGTGTACAAGTGCTTTGCACTACCCTCTGACAAACCTAACTGCTCAACCATACTACTACAAAAGAGAGAAGTAGTATTATCTATTTTAGCTTCTGTTAAGCCTCCGGGGATCCACTGGACTCGGTGCACACTATACCTCATTTTGGTCAAGTATATATGGAGCCAGCTTTGTACAGCAGGAATTACAATGCACAAAACACAACAAAATAGAGGTGCTGCCACACTGTCACCTGATATGCTATGCATGACCATGTACTTACTTGCCCACTATATAGTTTGCTCTGTTTCAAGGCAAGTTGTACAAACAGTCTTGTTGCAGGGCAAGTAAGAAAGAAACCATGTTTCATCAAATTAACATGTCCAAGGTTTTACCTTGGAATCCCAAATAAAGCATTAGGGAATTCCAATGATCAGCTTAATTACTGCTTAGCCCTACAACAGAGGCTACAATTCTCAACTTTAGACACATACTTTTGTTACATGAGTTGTTGGCTTTAAAGTTAACCACTGGCACATAATATCATCAAATCAGATTCCTGATTTATGACGATATGAGTAATCTCTTCTTGCACAAAATAGGTGTTTGCACTTTGCCCAATTAGTAAACTTGCTTGGGTCTTCCGAGTTGGCAAAAGAAAGAACAGAACTGGTTTAAACTATTAAATAAGCGAGCTACCTCTGCTGAGTGTGCGTTAAGAGCTGCAATGCAGGCTGTGGCCCTACACCCAGGAAGACACAATTTCGTGTCATGGTGGGTTTTCCCTGAGGGCGGTATCTGCTGGCTTCGTGTAAACTCTAAAAGGCAAGCGCTCCATTCACACAAAGAGACCACAGTTTAATGTTGCGTCAGAGCAGTGGCGACCATTTTGAAGTAGAAATGTTTTAGTTATGTATAGTAATATTTACCGAATACCAGGAAAAGGAATGAGGTTACAGGCAAAGTCACCTATTCCAAACACTGAAAACGGATTTAGCAATGTATTCAAGTGAATTGAACTTGATCACTAGAGCCTTGCCTAAGCAGGTTACAAGGCACATAAAGTCACAACTGAAAAGATACTTCAAAGGGGGCCCTATCCTTGTTGCAAAAGCAGGCCATTTGAATAACAGCCGAATGCAGCCTCAGAGTGATCTTGTTCATGTGCTATGGTCACAGACAGACGTGTTTCTTAATGTTCAGCAAGGCTTCTAATAGGGCATCAACAGGGCTACCATCCAGTGCCTGATGCGACGCCGAGGTGTATCGGGAGGAAGTGTGGTGGGGGGGGAGAGACGAAGTGAGTTGGGAGGTAGGTAATCAAATTAAAGAGTAAAAGGGCGCGCTCTGAAGACTAGAACATGCACTAGTATATTGTAACATTTATATGGCACTTGTTACTTATTTATGGGGCGTTTAAGTGCTAGCCTGCATGAGTAGAAAGCTACTCCGTGTAGGGTGAAAGGTTGGAAGTGTGTGTGGTCTGTTTTCATCCTATTTGGGGGGGGGGGGGGAGTGTGTCCATGTGAGTAAGGACCTCTGAGGTGCGGTTATCTTATGGGACGCAGCACTTCGAAGCGTGATGAATTAAGTGTTGAAGCATGCGGTTTACGGTTTTCACTTACGATTTCCAAATTAATCACTGGTTGGGCCTTCAAGTGGAAAAGAACACGCTCTCCAGGGAAGGTATAAACACAGAAGCGGGAGAAAGCTTCCAACGACAAGCATTGACAAAGTCAATAAGTTTCCCCTTTGAAACCAGAGAGAAGCACAGGTGAGAGCAACAAGGAGCGCAGGGGAAGCACACTGATGCGAGAGAAAAACATGGAGCGTTGAGGGAGACTCACATGAGGGAAACAACTAGCACACATGCAGTCTCACGGGCCGCTTCTTAAGGTAGAAGGACACGAGTAAAGACGCTATGCTTCAGGTGAAAGGCAGGCACAAAAAGGGGAAGTCAAGCACAAATGAAAGGTCAATAAAGCCAATCAACGGCAAGCAATGGAGAGGTTACAATAGGTCTTCCACAACATCATAGCTCGACATGAAAGGCATGGACCGGAGATTGACAAGAAAGCTTACTAATCATGAGTAAGTGTCGGCTCTGTATAGTACTGTATTAAATTGCTGCCTACAACAGACAGCTTCAAGAATACGATGCCAGAGCAGTTAAAGTTAAGTGGTGCTTTATACGTCGATTAATGTATTTATTTATTTATTTGCGCCTATCCTCCACTGGTGACACCCAAAGCAGGCCTAGGCTACTCTACGAGGACTGGATACAGATCAGATTTTCACGATTACTTTGGACTATGGAAATTAGAGTATTCTTTGTTCACCAAGCATGAAAAACTTGCATGATTCGCCCCTCTTGAACCATGATCGTCACATTTGCTTTATGCAGTTCTCCAACATCAGTCTAAATACAAGAAACACATAGTCTGCGTTGCATGGCGGTGCACAGACTTTCCCAGCACAAAGGACACAGTTAACGTAACTGCAAAGGAATGCCGGGAGAGGACACAATGAAACACAAGCATACAAATCAAACAGTAATGGGATCTTGGGACCCGAAGGGACTCCTGGCTGCCTAGTCCCGGATAAGGGACATAGTTTCATTCCCATTTATCGGTCAGCCTTACTCTATTTTGGATTTAGGAGGAGGTCAAATGAATTTCCCCACATGCTATTATCGACCTCCCGGCTAGAGAAGCCAAATCTCACGGAGTACTGTCTTGCATAGGCCATCAGCTATATCATATTGGAATAACTGCATTGTTATACAAATTAAAACATATCATATATGCAGATTACTTTCTTCACTAAATGCGCCTGCCAAATATTTCACTTACTTCGAAGAGCAACCTGAACAGATAAGTGTGATGCGCGCATTACTTAATTTTTAGACTCCCACAAGAAGTTCAATATCATATACTATACGGGGGTGGGGTGGGGGCATTTAGACCCTCGCAAACATGGGGGAAATACTACATGCATATTTTACAGTTCACACTGATTTTTAGAATATTAAAAATACAGTTGTGGATTTGCAGCACCGCTGAGAAGGTAAAAGGTATGTCAACACTATTGAACAAGCATCGGCATCAACAAATTTAGACACTATTAACCAATGTAGTTTGCAGCTCTGTATGCACAGATGATGTTTACTACAAAAAGCCAGTCCTATTGGTTTTACCAATGCAGGGAAAAAGTAGCAAACAAGTATTTAGTGCATATATGCGAAAGAGAAATAAAAACAGAGTATAATTCAGTTTATTTTTTAGATTTAGAATACTCCGTTGTATATTCTAATGGATGCACTTGCTAAAAGCGGAATGATACAGCTGATAGCATGGAGTGAGAGAATAATACTCCTGAAGCCAAGCCAAAACCCACTCTGCGTTTGAGGTGAGTTGATTTTTTGGGGGTTGGGAAAGTTCAAGCAATAAATAAAGATGCCTTTAAGATCTGTATTTATTTTTTCACATTTGCCGTGGTGCTTAAAAGACAGACAAATGTTCACTGAAACCTGATTTCCAAACATTATCATTTGTGTGCAATATAGTTTTATCAGTTAAACTGTATGTCGGTGCAAATTTAGTGACCATTTCAATAGAACACGTGCGGTCTGTAAATGACAATGTGCTACCACACAATGCTTTAGTTACATGCAAAAAAGACAAGCATTTTCAATGCCACGGGTCTCGCATTTGCTCGTGCTAGAGCTATTAGCGTTGTAAAGAAAAGAAAAAAAAAAACGCAGCACGATTGCAGTATGTAAAAAGCTGCGCGATCGCAGTGCGTGGAAAATAAACAGATAAAGTAGTCCGGGCCTCAGGCTGAAAACATCGAGCCTTGTATGTTTTTAGTAGTTTACCGGTGCTGTGTAGGTGGGCTAAACACAGGAAAAGGCATGATCTATGTATGCATTTCACAAAAAAAAGCAAATGGATTTTAAAAGGCAAGCCCACAAACCAATGTAAGTGACTGACATGACCTGGGTGTGTTTTGAAGCCCAAAGAGAGATTACAGAATGGATGGAGCACTTTACGCTCGCCCATAAAAAACTGCCTACCTCATGTCCATTAAAGCTAAGCAGGTCTTGAAAATTTGTGGTACTAAAAAGTGGTCGTAGTTCTGAAATGTTTGGGAAGCACTTTTTCAAACAACTGCTAAAAAATAGATCTACCAGGCAGCAGCGCTGTCAAGCCATACCGAAAAAGGAATTTTACCTTCTAGACTGGCCATTATTACAACAAATGTGTAGCAATCATGTACTGATATTTGGTATATTTCAACATCCACTGGCATACTACTTTGGAGGGCATTAAGAACATGTGGAAAGCTTTATATAATATCTGGTGAAATGCGTGGAACATGTTTTTCAATACATTTAGTGTTCAAAGTATTTTATTCAATTTAGTAAAAAAAGACATACAGATATCATTGCGATACAAGTAAAAAGTGGTAATTCGAAATAATGTGGAACAGATGATATACAAGTTTCATGGAGAACATTGCGAGACGACATACATTCAAGACTGCATTCCTCCTGAAAAATGTGTACACCTCATATAAACGAGAAAAATACTCTATAAACAATAGCTATGTAATTAATATGAATCCAGGCCCACTTATAAGTTCCACCAGTATAGGATATCTAACAGCATGCATAAAGGAGTGGGTACAAATGTGATAAAACTTTTACATTTGATAGCAGTGAGTGTACATTGTGGGTTATGTACATCATAATAATATCACCTTTATTGTAATTGTCTAGGGAGTGCCATTCTGAATGGGGGGTGGGGGAAACGGAGGTTGCATTTTAGACTGTAGTGTGTGTCTGCCCCTCCGAGATGTGAGACCCATGCCCACCAGGTGTGATGAGAGAGAAGGTTAAATGATTTCCATTTGGAGAGGATAACTTTCACTGCAATGGTCAAAAGAAGGTCTAAGAGAGCCATAACATTGGCTTTAAGATTCACAGCAGTCAATGAAGTCCAGAGACCAAGAGCTATCATAGGAAAGCTTAGTGTTATGGGTATATGTGTGTATATGTGTATATATATATATATATATATATATATATATATATATATATAATGTCACTTACCCAGTGTACATCTGTTCGTGGCATGAGACACTGCAGATTCACATGCTGTGCATTATCCTGCCATCTAGTGTTGGGCTCGGAGTGTTACAAGTTGTTTTTCTTCGAAGAAGTCTTTTCGAGTCACGAGACCGAGGGACTCCTCCCATTTCGGCTCCATTGCGCATGGGCGTCGACTCCATCTTAGATTGTTTTTCCCCGCAGAGGGTGAGGTAGGAGTTGTGTATATAGTAATAGTGCCCATGCAATGGAATAAGTATGTATGTACATAATGTGTCTAAAAGTGATTTATATTTACAAATGTACAAGTTTTATTAACATCTAATATATAATTTTGATCAACTTATAACAGCTACAGGCTTCCGGGGAGGCGGGAGGGCGCAAGTGAATCTGCAGTCTCATGCCACGAACAGATGTACACTTGGTAAGTGACATTTTCCGTTTGATGGCATGTGTAGCTGCAGATACACATGCTGTGCATAGACTAGTAAGCAGTTATCTCCCCTAAAGCGGTGGTTAGCCTGTAGGAGTTGAAGTTGTTTGAAATAATGTTCGTAATACTGCCTGTCCTACTGTGGCTTATTGTGTTGTTAACACATCCACACAGTAATGTTTTGTGAATGTATGAGGCGTAGACCATGTGGCTGCCTTACACATTTCTGTCATAGGTATATTTCCTAGAAAGGCCATTGTGGCGCCTTTCTTCCTAGTGGAGTGTGCCTTCGGTGTAATAGGCAGTTCTCTCTTTGCTATAACATAGCACATTTGAATACACTTAACTATCCATCTGGCAATGCCTTGTTTGGATATTGGATTTCCTGCATGAGGTTTTTGAAAGGCTACAAACAATTGTTTTGTTTTGCAAAATTGTTTTGTTCTATCAATGTAATACATTAGTGCCCTTTTGATGTCTAATGTATGTAATTCCCTTTCAGCTACTGAGTCTGGTTGTGGAAAAAAGACTGGGAGTTCCACAGTTTGATTTAGGTCGAACGGTGATATAACTTTTGGTAAAAAATTTGGATTTGTGCGTAGAACCACTTTATGTTTATGTATTTGTATAAAGGGTTCTTGTATGGTAAATGCTTGTATTTCACTTACTCTTCTAAGAGATGTGATAGCTATTAGGAAGGCTACTTTCCAGGTTAAGTATTGCATCTCAAATGGTGGACCCATGAGTCGTGTTAATACAACTTTGAGGTTCCATGAGGGAACTGGTGGTGTTCTTGGGGGTATGATTCTCTTTAGACCCTCCATAAATGCTTTTATGACTGGAATTCTAAAAAGTGATGTTGAATGTGTAATCTGCAGATAGGCAGATATTGCTGTGAGATGTATTTTAATAGACGAAAAGGCTAGCTTTGATTTTTGTAAGTGTAATAAGTAGCTAACAATGTTTTTTGCGGACGCATGTAGTAGTTGAATTTGATCATTATGGCAGTAATAAACAAATCTTTTCCATTTATTTGCGTAACAATGTCTTGTAGTAGGTTTCCTAGCTTGTTTAATGACCTCCATACATTCTTGTGTAAGGTCTAAATGTCCAAATTCTAAGACTTCAGGAGCCAGATTGCTAGATTGAGCGATGCTGGATACGGGTGTCTGACTGTTGTTTGTGTTGAGTTAACAGATCAGGTCTGTTTGGTAGTTTTATATGAGGTACTACTGACAGATCTAGTAGTGTCGTGTACCATGGTTGGCGAGCCCAAGTTGGTGCTATTAGTATTAGTTTGAGTTTGTTTTGACTCAATTTGTTTACTAGATACGGAAGGAGTGGGAGAGGGGGAAAAGCGTAAGCAAATATCCCTGACCAACTCATCCATAACGCATTGCCCTTTGAGCGAGGGTGTGGGTACCTGGACACGAAGTTTTGGCATTTTGCGTTTTCCTTTGTTGCGAATAGGTCTATTAGTGGTGTTCCCCAGTTTTGAAAGTAAGTTTGTAGTATCTGGGGATGAATTTCCCATTCGTGGATTTGTTGGTGATCTCGACTGAGATTGTCGGCTAACTGGTTTTGAATTCCTGGGATGTACTGTGCTATTAGGCGAATGTGATTGTGAAACCGCCCAATGCCACATTTTTTGTGCTAAGAGACACAGCTGTGATGAGTGTGTCCCTCCCTGTTTGTTTAGGTAATACATTGTTGTCATGTTGTCTGTTTTGACAAGAATGTGTTTGTGTGCTATTAACGGTTGAAATGCTTTCAATGCTAGAAACACTGCTAGTAGTTCTAGATGATTTATATGAAGCTGGCCTTGTTGAGCGTCCCATTGTCCCTGTATGCTGTGCTGGTTGAGGTGTGCTCCCTACCCTATCATGGAAGCATCGGTTGTGATCACGTATTGAGGCGCAGGGTCTTGGAATGGCCGCCTTTGGTTTAAATTTATAGGATTCCACCATTGAAGCGAGTGTGTTTGGCGGTCTATCAACACTAGATCTTGAAGTTGACCCTGTGCTTGTGTCCATTGTGTTGCTAGGCACTGTTGTAAGGGCCGCATGTGTAGTCTTGCGTTTGGGACAATGGCTATGCATGAAGACATCATGCCTAGAAGTTTCATCACAAACCTTACTTGATAGTGTTGGTTTGGGTGCATGTTTAGTATTACGTTTTGGAATGTTTGTACCCTTTGTGGACTTGGAGTGGCAATCCCTTTTTGTGTGTTGATTGTTGCTCCTAAGTATTGTTGTATTTGACACGGTTGTAAATGTGATTTTTGGAAGTTTATTGAGAACCCTAACTTGTGAAGGGTCTATGACGTATTTTGTGTGTTGAAGACACGGTTGCTGAGTGCTGGTTTTTATTAACCAGTCATCTACGTAAGGGAATAAGTGTATGTGCTGCCTCCTGATATGTGCAGCCTACTACCGCAAGGCATTTCGTGAATACTCTTGGTGCTGTTGTTATCCCGAGCGGTAACACTTTGAATTGGTAATGTACTCCTTGGATTACAAATCTTAAGTATTTCCTGTGGGAAGGATGTATGGTTATGTGGAAGTAAGCATCCTTGAGATCTAATGTTGACATGTAGTCCTGTTGTTTGAGCAAGGGAATCACGTCTTGAAGTGTCACCATGTGAAAGTGATCTGATTTGATGTAAAGATTTAGTGTTGTGAGATCTAAGATGGGTCTCAGTGTTTTGTCCTTTTTTGGTATTAGAAAATACAGGGAGTAAACACCTGTTCCTTTCTGATGGTTGGGTACTACTTCTATTGCATCTTTTTGTAACAACGCTTGGACTTCTAGTTGTAATAGATCCAAGTGCTGTTTGGACATGTTGTGCGCTTTTGGAGGCACATTTGGTGGTAATTGTAGGAATTCTATGCAATAACCATGTTGGATAATGGCTAGGACCCACGAGTCCGTAGTTATGTGTTTCCAATTTTGGTAATAATCTGTTAGTCTCCCCCCCCCCCCACTGGTGTTATGTGTTGGGGATTTGTGACGTTGGAGTCACTGTTTAGTTTGTGGGGTTTTTGGGCTCTGGAATTTCCCTCTTGTTTTAGGGAGCTGTTCACCCCTATATTGTCCCCGAAAGCCTCCTCTTTGGTATTGGCCCTGGTCTGTGGGTCTAACTTGTGAGGTAGAAGGCTCTGTGCTTTGGGCCCGAAACCCACCTCTAAAGTGTGGCTTCCTAAAGGTGCCTCTGCTGTGTGGAGAGTAGAGCGCGAGCATGGCTTTGGTCGTATCAGTGTCTTTCTTTAGCTTTTCTATAGCTGTGTCCACCTCCGGCCCAAACAATTTTTGTCCATTAAAAGGCATATTCAGCACAGCCTGCTGGATCTCTGGCTTAAATCTGGAGGTGCGTAGCCATGCGTGTCTCCGAATGGTAACTACGGTTTACACTGTTCTGGCGGCTGTGTCTGCTGAGTCCATGGCAGATCTTATTTGGTTGTTGGAGATACTTTGGCCGTCCTCCACAACCTATTGGGCACGCTTCTGAAACTCTTTGTGAAGGTGTTCAATGAAATGTTGCATTTCGTCCCAATGTGCCCGGTCGTATCTTTCCAATAAAGCTTGCGAATTTGCAATTTGCCATTGATTGGCTGCCTGTGCTGCCACCCTTTTCCCTGCTGCATCGAACTTCCGAATTTCTTTGTCGGGTGGTGCTGCATCCCCAGAAGTCTGTGAATTTGCCCTTTTCCGGGCTGCTCCTACTACCAGTGAGTCAGGAGTTAACTGTTGCTTTGTGTACACAGGGTCTGTAGGGGGAGGTTTGTACTTTTTCTCCACCCTAGGTGTGATGGTTCTGCCTTTGACTGGGTCTTGAAACACCTGTTTAGCGTGTTTTAACATGCCTGGTAACATAGGCAAACTTTGGTATTGGCTATGTGTTGATGACAGGGTATTGAATAAAAAGTCATCCTCTATAGGTTCAGAATGCAGTGCTACGTTATGAAAAGTAGCTGCCCTGGAGACCACCTGCATGTAAGCAGTACTGTCTTCTGGTGGTGATGGTCTTGCCGGGTAGCAATCCGGACTATTATCAGATACTGGTGCATCGTACAGATCCCATGCATCTGGGTCATCTTGGCTCATCCCTGCGTGCGTTGGTGTAGGAAGTTGGCTCTGTATGCACTATTTCAAAGTAAGGAATAGTATGCACAGAGTCCAAGGGTTCCCCTTCGAGGTAAGATAGTGGCAAAAAGAGATAATTCTAATGCTCTATTTTGTGGTAGTGTGGTCGAGCAGTAGGCTTAGAGGGTAGTGTTAAGCATTTGTTGTACACACACAGGCAATAAATGAGGAACACACACTCAGACAATTCCAGGCCAATAGGTTTTTGTATAGAAAAATATATTTTCTTAGTTTATTTTAAGAACCACAGGTTCAAGATTTACAAATAATGCTTTAAATGAAAGGTACTTCACTTAGGAAGTTTAGGAACTTTGAATTAGCAAAATAGCATATACAGTTTTCACATAAATGACATATAGCTATTTTAAAACTAGACACTTAGTGCAATTTTCAACAGTTCCTGGGGGAAGTAAGTGTTTGTTAGTTTCTGCAGGTAAGTAAACCACCTACGGGGTTCAAGTTTGGGTCCAAGGTAGCCCACCGTTGGGGGTTCAGGAAACCCCAAAGTTACCACACCAGCAGCTCAGGGCCGGTCAGGTGTAGAGGTCAAATTGGTGGCCAAAACGCATAGGCTTCAATGGAGAAGGGGGTGCCCCGGTTCCAGTCTGCCAGCAGGTAAGTACCCGCGTCTTCGGAGGGCAGACCAGGGGGGGGTTTTGTAGGGCACCGGGGGGGACACAAGTCCACACAGAAAGTACACCCTCAGCGGTACAGGGGCGGCCGGGTGCACTGTGCAAACAACCGTCGGGTTCGCAATAGGATTCAATGGGAGACCAAGGGGTCTCTTCAGTGATGCAGGCAGGCAAGGGGGGGGGGGGGGCTCCTCGGGGTGGCCACCATCTGGGCAAGGGAGAGGGCCACCTGGGGGTCGCTCCTGCACTGGAGGTTGGATCCTTCAGGTCCTGGGGGCTGCAGGTGCAGTGTCTTTACCAGGCGTCGGGTCTTTGAAGCAGGCAGTCGCGGTCAGGTGGAGCCTCGGGATTCCCTCTGCAGGCGTCGCTGTGGGGGTTCAGGGGGGGTCAACTCTGGCTACTCACGGTCTCGTAGTCGCTGGGGAGTCCTCCCTGTGGTGTTTGTTTTCCACAAGTCGAGCCGGGGGCGTCGGGTGCAAAGTCTCCCGCTTCCGGCGGGAAACGTGTGTTGGTTCAAAGTTGCTTCTTTGTTGCAAAGTTGCAGTCTTTGTGGAACAGAGCCGCTGTCCTTGGGAGTTCTTGGTCCTTCTTGATGCAGGGTAGTCCTCTGAGGCTTCAGAGGTCGCTGGTCCCTGTGGAACGCGTCGCTGGAGCAGTGTCTTTAGAAGTGGGGAGACAGGCCGGTAGAGCTGGGGCCAAAGCAGTTGGTGTCTCAGTCTTCTCTGCAGGGTCTTTCAGCTCAGCAGTCCTTCTTCGTCTTAGGTTGCAGGAATCTATCTTGCTGTGTTCTGGGAGCCCCTAAATCCAGAATTTAGGGGTGTGTTTAGGTCTGGGAGGGCAGTAGCCAATGGCTACTGTCCTTGAGGGTGGCTACACCCTCTTTGTGCCTCCTCCCTGAGGGGAGGGGGGCACATTCCTATCCCTATTGGGGGAATCCTACATCTGCAAGATGGAGGATTTCTAAAAGTCAGAGTCACTTCAGCTAAGGGCACCTTAGGGGCTGTCCCGACTGGCCAGTGACTCCTACTTGTTTTTCTCATTATCGGGCGGGCAACTCCACTAGCTGGAGTGCCCTGGGGGGCTGTAACAAAGGGGGTGAGCCTTTGAAGCTCACCGCCAGGTGTTACAGCTCCTGCAGGGGGAGGTGTGAAGCACCTCCACCCAGTACAGGCTTTGTTACTAGCCACAGAGTGACAAAGGCACTCTCCCCATGTGGCCAGCAACATGTCTGGAGTGTGGCAGGCTGCTAAAACCAGTCAGCCTACACGGGTTGTTGGTTAAGGTTTCAGGGGGCACCTCTAAGGTGCCCTCTGGGGTGTATGTTACAATAAAATGTACACTGGCATCAGTGTGCATTTATTGTGCTGAGAAATTTGATACCAAACTTCACAGTTTTCAGTGTAGCCATTATGGTGCTGTGGAGTTCGTGCATGACAGACTCCCAGACCATATACTCTTATGGCTACCCTGCACTTACAATGTCTAAGGTTTTGCTTAGACACTGTAGGGGCAGCATAGTGCTCATGCACTTATGCCCTCACCTATGGTATAGTGCACCCTGCCTTAGGGCTGTAAGTCCTGCTAGAGGGGTGACTTATCTATACCTATAGGCAGTGTGAGGTTGGCATGGCACCCTGAGGTGAGTGCCATGTCGACTTAGTCTTTTTATCTTCACTAGCACACACAAGCTGGCAAGCAGTGTGTCTGTGCTGAGTGATGGGTCCCCAGGGTGGCATAAGACATGCTGCAGCCCTTAGAGACCTTCCCTGGCATCAGGGCCCTTGGTACCAGTTACAAGGGACTTACCTGGATGCCAGGGTGTGCCAATTGTGGAAACAAAAGTACAGGTTAGGGAAAGAACACTGGTGCTGGGGCCTGATTAGCAGGCCTCAGCACACTTTCAAATCATAACTTGGCATCAGCAAAGGCAAAAAGTCAGGGGGTAACCATGCCAAGGAGGCATTTCCTTACAGTTGGTGATTGCATCATTGGGGGTGTTGCAATTGGGGACAGTTGTGGTGAGTGCGGTGGCGATGGCTGTGGTGAAAAACGTGGTGGTGTTTTTACTTTAGCTACCTTTGCTTTTGGCTGCTTTTCTGTTTCATGGAAAGCTAGTTTCTGCTTCATTTTAATTGGGGGAAGAGTTCTTATTTTCCCTGTGTCCTTCTGTATATGGAGCCTCCTTTGTGTATAGTCTGGCTCTCCCATCTCTAGTTCTTGTCCAAATTTATGGCCTTGTAGTTAGGAAAGGCCTTGTTCGTCGGTATAGGAGCTTTGTTTTGGCTCCGACGCTGGATGTTTCGGCACCGAAACCTTTTCAGCAGTCTTTTTCGGCTCCGAAGCAACTTTTTTAGGTTTCGGGGTGCCGATCTCTCGGTGCCAAGTTTGGTCGGAGCCGGTATCTCGGTGCCGAGTTTGGTCGGAGCCGGTATCGAGTATACTCTGTGCCGGTATCTCGTCCGGAGTCTGATGTCTTCGGCTGGTGTGTGCCCTTTTTCGGTGCCGATGCTTGGTCACCGTGCTCACGGGTAAAGCCATGGCCTGATGGCGGTGGCGTCCCCTGGGCTTTCATAATTTTTGAGTTTGTTTTGGCCGGGGCTGTTTTACTCACGGTTTGATGCCTCGCCGGCTGCTCACTCTCAGGCTCGTCTGAGTCCAAATCAGCAATGGAGAATGTCTCCTCTTCTTCGACGTCGGGGTTTCCAGCCGGCGTCGACGCCATTTGAAGCCTTCGAGCTCTCCGGTCCCGTAGCGTCTTCTTCGACCGAAATGCCCGACAGGCCTCGCAGGTATCCTCTTTGTGTTCGGGGGACAAACACAAATTACAGACCAAATGCTGGTCTGTATAAGGATACTTAGCGTGGCATTCGGGGCAGAAGCGGAATGGGGTCCGTTCCATGAGCCTTGAAGACGCACGCGGTCAGGCCAACGAGGCCCCGCCGGGGAGTGGAAGCCCCGAAGGGCTGCTGGAGCTCTTCTTTTCTTCGGTGTCGATGTGCTATTGCTAACCCGATACCGAGCGCAAACAATACCGTCAAATTTTCCGATTGTTAACTAACTTTTCCGAACCGAAACACGGAGCGAAGAGGAACACGTCCGAACCCGATGGCGGAAAGAAAACAATCTAAGATGGAGTCGACACTCATGCGCAATGGAGCCGAAATGGGAGGAGTTCCTCGGTCTCGTGACTCGAAAAGACTTCTTTGAAGAAAAACTACTTGTAACACTCCGAGCCCAAAACACCTGTATTGGAAGCCAATATGGTTCCAGGAGACAGCACTCAAAGAATGTGTTGGTGTGAACCAGTCTCTAGGTTACAGGTCCAACATTTATCATTTTCTCTCCGGTGTAGCTTAGGTAGCCTAGAGGGGGTCCAGTGTCAAAGATTAATTGTAAAGAATTTGGATTATATGAGAGAGGGGCAATGTTGTTACATAACAAGAATTTGCCGATTTTTTGCCAATTATCATTAGTGATGTGGTTAAATATGTCTACACTGAGATGTTTAGCCCATGTAGTGTGCAATACCGATGATTGTGTTAAGTATGGGTCAGATACAAATTTGTAAATCTTTTAGGCAATATGCCCTGAGTGTTGCCATATCGCAAGTCAGGACGGTAAGGATGAGTGTTTGGTAAAAGTAAGCTTTGAAAGTTTCACTTTGATCTTTAGGAAACTACAGAAATCTAGATTAGACAGGGCACATATACCGGCTAAAGCTGAAAAAGGGAGCGGATCATTGTTTTTTTCATATAGATCTTTGATTAGCCCAATACCCTTGGAAGCCTATGAGGTTGCAAACTGTGTATCAACTTCGGTCTCAATTGCCGAAGTGCCGCCCACTTCGAAGTTACGTATAGGCTTTGGTAGACTTCTGTACAGTAGTTTAAGAGCATTCGCAGTATCTGTAAATATTCGTTGGGAATGGGGTGGCAAGAATTTTGACATTGTAATAAAATGGGATAAACTAGAGGGAGAGCATATCTCCCGTTCTATCTCCAGCCATCTGGGAATACTGGGTGTTTCTGGGAGTAGCCAAACAGCAAGTTGGGGAGCCAAGAAGGCTGATTGGTAGAGGTTCCAATTTGGGAGATTACAACCACCATAAGGAAAACTTTTAATTTGTATGGGATCCTCGCTCTTGTATCGCTTCAAAGGAATTTCAAAGTTATTTTATCAATTTCCTGGAAGAAGGAGGTGGAGAGTTTTAGTGGTAACATGGAAGACACGAAATTTACTAATACATCATCTCGACAGTTTGAAGCCTGCGGGCCTGATTCTAACTTTGGCGGGCGGCGGAGGCCGCCCGCCGAAGTTCCCCCACCAAAATACCGCTCCGCGGTCTAAAGACCGCTGAGGGTATTTTGGGATTTGCCCTGGGCTGGCGGGCGGCCGCCAAAAGGCCGCCCGCCAGCCCAGGGCAAAATCAACCTTCCCACGAGGACGCCGGCTCAGAATTGAGCCGGCGTAGTGGGAAGGTGCGACGGGTGCAGTGGCACCCGTCGCGTATTTCAGTGTCTGCATAGCAGACACTGAAATACTTTGTGGGGCCCTCTTACGGGGGCCCCTGCAGTGCCCATGCCATGGGCATGGGCACTGCAGGGGCCCCCAGGGGCCCCGCGGCACCCCCTACCGCCATCCTGTTCCTGGCGGGAGACCCGCCAGGAACAGGATGGCGGTAGGGGGTGTCAGAATCCCCATGGCTGCGGAGCGCGCTCCGCAGCCATGGAGGATTCTGTAGGGCAGCGGAAAACCGGCGGGAGACCGCGGGTTTTCCTTGTCTGACCGCGGCCGAACCGCCGCGGTCAGAATGCCCTGCGGGGCACCGCCGGTCTGTCGGCGGTGCTGCCGCCGACCCTGGCCCCGGCGGTCTGAGACCGCCAGGGTCAGAATGACCCCCTGCCTCACCACAAAATGAACTTACGTGACCATGCGGACAGGAGGTCCCTAACTTTGGAGATAGTTTCAATTATATCACTGCAGAAACAAATACAGAGATATTCAAGTCTTTTGGGCTGCCATTTAAGAATTGAATCACCCAGGTGTGCAGGAAAGCACAGGATATCGAGGAAAGACCTAAATTTTGTCCTTTTAAAGCGTATCCAGAGACCTCCTAGAATGTATGGACGATATTGGTAATACTCAGGATTGCAATGTCTATGTCCTCTGAAAACGATAGGGATGTCATCCATGTAAGCTGTGGTTTTATGAATTTTAGAACAGAACTGGAGGCCTTTATTCTCAGGGGCAGCACTAAGTAATTAAGGGGTCAATAGTGAGTCAAAAAAGCAAGGGGTAAGGGGTTAACCTTGCCTTGTCATTTGGTGTAGATCAAGGTATGAGGAGGTGGCGCAATTTATCCTAATATTTGACTTGGGATGCAAATTCCACGCCATCACCATATTAAGTAATGATTTGCCAAGGTTATATGACTCAAGGACAGCATGAAGAAGAGGCCAGGATACTTTAACGAAAGCCTTTTTGGCATCAAATGCAATCATCGCTGTCAGGAGTAAGGAAAGGCAGGACTTTTCTATTATATGGCAGAATGTGCCAATTATGTCTCTGGCAAGATGACCCTTGAAAAAGCCCATTTGGGAGTTCTGAATAAGTTTGGATATACTATTTTTTAATATACTGTCTAGTACTTTGATATTGACCGCTTGTACAAACATTGGAAAGACCGGACTTTCACGACTCAAGGTCGTAGCCTTGTCACTACTTATGAGCATATCATACGCCTAGTTATACACGTCTTTCATTGGACTCTCAGTATGTCCAGGACTTTGGATACTTGCCATAATCTGTGCAGTTTTTCAGCCTTTTTTACTTACGCCTTGTAAGGAAGTCTTATTGACGAAACACGTGTCAACTGTTTTTCCATTGGACTAACTGTTGCTTTGATTAGAAAGCAATGTCAGCGGATAAATAAAATCTTCGTGATGCACCACATACCTGTGTTACGCGCTGATTTGTAAGCACAGTAAAGATTGGACTTTTCGGCGTGCCCCAGTACATAATTTCTTCATGTCGGAGGTTGGTTGTTTCAACCGACATAACTGCACCTGAAGTGGCTGGGTGTAGCACCGGTTTGGCACCCTTGGCAGGAGAAAGCATATTATATGAACAATACTTCTTTATGCATACTTAAGGAGGTGCGAACCATTAGCATAGCCACCATTTTGCATGTATCATACTTTTGCAAAAATGTTGGCTTTCATATTTAGAAGTGAAATAGGACAGACGTTTTTAGGGTCCGAATGATCGTACCATTCTTTAGGAATAACCACCATCATGGCTTCAGACGTCGTGCCAGAGACCTTGCCCAGGAGAGCAAAGTCATCAATTGTGTTTTTGAGGTGTTTGATGATCGAGCACGTAAAAACTTTATAAAAATGATGGGAAAGCTGGCAGGGCCGGGTGCTCTACCAGACGGAATCAATCTTATCACCATAACAATTTCCTCTGTTTCTATTGGCTGATTCATACGCATTCTCTTAGTATCAGAGATCGAAGCCGTGGGGAGAGAGCTGAGAAACTCTAGGCACTTTGATTTGTTGTATAATGTTTGGGGGAGGGGAGGGTTTATCACAGATGTCTTTCAAGACCTCAAGTATTTTAGTTTTACATTTCTGAACCATCTTGGGCTTGATATGTGTAATTTGGTTATTGAGGTTGTTAAATTTGAGAGTGGTGGCAAGTGTTTTCCCAGCTCTGTTTTGAAGTAGGAGTTGTCTAGATTTTTGTGTGTGAGCACTAATATATGCCCTTTGCTTACAATGGAATTATAGGTATATTTTAATTTTCTGATATCGTCGAGTAGGGCCTTATTATTGGGGGGTCTAAATGCTTCTTTATTTCAGTGACTAAACAATGCAGTGCTCTCTTAATTTCACCATTTTAAGTGTCATACGTTTAATAATGTGTCCTCTGATGGAGAAATGACTGCATCCCACATAATTACTGGGGAATTGACAGTGTTCTTTTTCACACAAAAAAGTAATCTATTTCAAGCCTAAGATTTGCAATGTGCAGGTAATTTTCCACTTTTTCTGAGTTTAACTCCAAATTTTGTTCCCACTATTGTCAGGGAGAATGTGGATGGACATTAAAATCACAGCAGGACCTGAGATGAGAAAGGGGTGGATCTTAGCATCAGCAGTTGCCCTAACGAGTGAGGTGTCCACAAATAAATAGTCTATGCATGAAAAACTAGAGTGAGGTTGGGAAAAAAAGTAAAATCGTTATCTTTGGGGTGATGTAATCTTCAAATATCTAGGAGGCGGTGTGAGAAGCAAAGATCGAGCAATTGTTTATGTGCCCTGGGGGGGGGTTCTAAATTTGAAAGCAGAATGGCGGTCTAAGGTGGGGTCCATAGGGAGATTGAAATCTCCTCCCACTATTGTTTTAAGTCTCATGGAATGTCTGCTAATTTTTAATTGAGAGTACACCAGAATGTAGGGTCATCTACATTTGGGGCATACATGTTCATGATATGAAGATCATGAGTCCCACTGTTCAGTCTAGTAAATAACCATCTGTCATTGGTATCATGCTCTGAAGCAAAAGCAGTGAGATTAGATTTTATAGAGAGTTGGGTGAGTGCCTTGCTCTCCTTCCCACAAGCCTCAGAGCACGTTACATCAGAAACCCCACCTTTCCTCATTAAAAGGGCTTCTTTAAAACCAATCTTAGTTTCTTGGAGTAGTACTATATATCCAGCTAAACCCTTACAGTAATCTAGGAATTTGTTTCTTTTAACAGGGTGGTTCAACCCCTTGGTCTGAAGGACACAATGTTTATTTAGGGCATTGGACAGTTTTCTCAAGTGTTGATGCACGTCCTGTTGTAGGGGGCATTGAAGAAACCTCAAAGACTTTTGGTATCCCATTGTGGGACCATATGGCTCACTCGGAAGGGGGGCTATGGGAGTTGTAGGGTAAAGAAATGGTAACTTAAGAGGCCCACATAGGCTCCAGGGGAGCACAGATGCAGGCTAGGGCCCCTTCCCAGCAGGGGTTGTCTGTTGCAGACAGTGTGTGGGGAACATCATAGTGGAACATGGGTAAAGTAGCTAAACCCGGCATGAAAAGCCAGCCGGATAGAGGGAACACACAGAGAATCGCTAGGGTGAGAAACATGAAGGATGCAGTGACATATTACATGGAATGGCATGTCCTATTACATGGCATGTTGAACATGAGCATCATGGTGTGGATATCGCAAGGTATGCTTGCACACGTCTTGAACCCGGTCTTCATGGATGTCATCCTTCATAGACTTCAAAAAAACTCAACAAAAGAGGTCAAAAAAGGCCTGCCAAAAAAGGCAGAGGTTACCTCAAATCCGGACCTGCGCTTAACTGGCATGGAAGGAAAGGAACTGATGTACGCACCCAAGGGCGGTGTCTTTATAGGTGACCGTGATGTCACAGACTGCTCCAATGACGATACGCAGAGCTTAACAACGCCACCACTACGGCACGCTCAGCAAAAAAAATCTTGAATTCCAAGCTGAGGCAAGGAAATTCTAAGCTAAGGAATCTGCAGCTAGAAGTCTCTATCAGATATGGTGTGTTAGGTGTCACGAATAACAAGAACATTAAAGTATATAATTGCATAAACATAAAAACTCATGTAGCAAATGAAACCGATCCTGATAAATCAGCCCTATGCAGGTTAAGCTCAGGCCTAAGAGTTTTAGACGTAGTTAGATATGAGCACATCATAGAAACAGCTGGAAGATCAAGTTCAATATAGCAGTCCTTGCAAGACCGTGGTACCTGAAAAGGAAATGCATAAACATCTGATACAAACAAACAGACCATGTAGGGGCAGATATTCCTGAGTGTAAGCAAACGGCTATCTATATATCCTTCAGGTAGGATGAACAATATAGCATTAACCACAGTTGAACGTGATGGCCTACATTCCAAGTGGTATGACAGGATAAAACCTGCTGTTCCTGTAACAAAGGATTGATTTGGTGTTACCAATAAGTCAACTTAGGCAGGACTAACGGTGCGGAGACCTACAGTTTACTTAGTAGGAACCACATGTTCTAGAGTATTCAGGTGGGAGGACAGTCAGATTCCTCAATGTAGGCATCCACAGACACAGATCTGAGTGAGGCACAATACTGCTCTAGAATAGATTGTCAGATAGCTTAACGTTAGTTGTGACAGGCAGGTCAGTATTTGTTTTGGTGCTCTGCGCTTTATCATGTATCGGATTAGGTTTGTGGAGTATGGCCTCTAAGCTAGAGGAGGATTCAGGACTGCCTTTCACCGGAGATTCTGGAACAGGGGGGGTGAGTGTTATGAATGTTTTAGGCTCGCCTTGGCATCCCTTTCCTTCATGTTCCCTTCCCTGTCGTCAGACATATTGTGGCAATATACTGCTGGGACATTGGTGGAGATGTGATCCTGTGGACTAGAATATATATTGTAGTAGGCCTTGGAGGACGCTGGCATCCAATACCCAGATACAGAATGTACTCCTTACTTCTACTGTCAGGAAGTAGAAGTCAACAGTGCAGTAGGTGTTGAGTGAATTCCCTGCTCAGATGGGACAAGTCATTGGCAGCTGCGCAACGTGGAAGAATTTTGGCCACTAGAAACTGGTGCTTCAGTTCAGTGAGGGAGCAGAGAAGGAATACTGCACTGGGTCTTCCCTGAAGATAAGTCATACTGTAGCATAACAGAGGTTTTTTTTTTTTTGGGGGGGGGGGGGGGGGGTCAAAGAGGTCATGTTAAAAAAAAAAAAAAAAGGGCCTCATATGGGCATGCATAACAAGTTATTTACCTTCGGTAATGCTTTTTCTGGTGGATACACTAGCTACATGTAGATTCCTCACCTTATGAGTTCTCCAATGCGCCAGCATCCGACGTAAAAACTTCTTCCCAGCTCTCCACGTCGACGTGACAATTGTACAGCTCCACGCGACTCTGTCTGACGTCACTGTGCCAATAAGAGGTCCTCGCCGGCGTGTTGATGTCAGTTTCACCCATTTTTTACGTGCCTTTGAGGCAAACAGGTGAAAAACGACCTCACAATAGCTCAAATGAATACATATATACATAAAACCATAACGATGCAATAAAATTATAACCATTATTTATATAAACACATCATTACCGAAAACTATGTACACATGTAAAACAAAGATCTTGGTAGGACCAGACAGGCAACGGGGAGGCGGGTGGGACTGTGAGGAATCCACAGGTAGCTAATGTATACACCAGAAAAAGCGTTACCGAAGGTATGTAACTTGTTCTTCCGATAGATACAACTACCTGTGGATTCCTCACCTTATGAATAGAGTCTCAAAGCAGTATGGCACTTGGAGGTGGGAGCCTGTCTGGTTACACCAAGAAATCCTGCAATACATATCGTGCAAAATGGCCAACTCTCCTAACCTCAGAGTGCAAGCAATAATGCTTTGCGAAGGTGTGGAGGGACGCCCAAGTTGCTGCCTTGCAAATATCCACCGCCTGAACCCCTCTAGCCAGGGCCAAAGTGGCAGACTTAACCCTGGTCGAATGGGCTCTAATACCCTCAGGGGGAACCTTCTTTGCCAACGAGCAGCAAACCTTGATGCCAAGAATGACCCACCTGGGTATTGTTCTTTTATGGACCGCTCTTCCCTTCCTCTTTCCAATATATCCCACAAATAGCTGATCTTCCAAGCAAGAGTCTTTTGTCCTCTCAATATAAAAACTGAGAGCCCTTCTGGGGTCCAAACGATGGAGCCTCTCTTCCTTCTTTGAGGGGTGAGGAGGAGGGTAGAAAGATGAAAGGGTAATGGTCTGTCCCATATGGAAAGGAGTGATAACTTTTGGTAGGAAAGCCGCCCTGGTTTTCAGCACCACTTTATCAGGAAAGAATAAAGTAAAGGGAGGTTTAACACAAAGAGCCTGAAGCTCACCAACACGTCTAGCAGTCGTTATATTTATCAGAAAAACCATCTTAAGATCTAAAAAATTTAACAGGCAAGAATGCATGAGTTTGAACGGTGAACCCATTAAAAAAGTTAAAATGAGATTCAGATCCCACTGAGGCATAAGAAAAGGAGTAGGAGGCAACTTATTAGGTAAACCCTTTAAGAAACTAATAACAATAGGCAATTTAAACAAGGAGGACTGATCCGGAAAGCAAAGAAAGGCTGACAGTGCCGCAAAATATCCCTTAACAGTAGCCACTTCACAACCCTTCCGTGCTAAAGCTAATGCAAACAACAGAACATCGGATAGATGGGCCCTCAAAGGATCAATTTGCTTCTCTCCACACCAAGCCACAAATTTTGCCCACCTGCCAGCATAAACGGTCTTAGTGGAGTGTCGCCTGGCCGATAAAATAACATCCACTACCTCTGGTGGGAGAGAGAAAGAACTCAGGTTACCCCGTTTAATCTCCAGGCATGAAGGTGCAGGCTCTGGAGGTGGGGGTGTAGAACCCGCCCCTGCGACTGCGAAAGCAGATCTGCCCGGAGAGGGAGACAGAGCGAAGGGCACAGTGAGAGTTGGAGAAGGTCCGTGTACCACACCCTTCTTGGCCAATCCGGGGCTATTAAACTGACCTGAGCCCGATCTTGGCGAATCTTCCTCAGAACCCGAGGGATCAAAGGTATGGGGGGAAATGCGTAAAGCAACTGGTTGCACCAAGAGATCTGAAACGCATCCCAAAGCTCCTTTAACCAGATACTGGTGGCTGCAGAATGACAGGCAGGGCACGTTCTCCTGAGCAGCAAACAGATCTATCTTTGGAGAACCCCACATCTGAAAGATGTGTAGGACCAGATCCGGATGGAGACGCCACTCTGATAGGTCGAAAAATGTCGACAGAGTGTCCGCACGTACGTTGAGCACTTCGGCCAGATGATTCACAACCAAGCAAATCAGATGGTCCGAAGCCAGGACCAGAGTCACAGAGCCTCTCTGCAGAGAAGGTACGACCCCACTCCGCCCAGCTTGTTTATATACCACATCGCGGTAGTGTTGGCCGTCACGACCTGAACTGACTGACCGCGAAGGGACGGGAGGAAGGCCTTGAGAGCCAGATGTATCGCCCGCAATTCTAACAGATTAATATGAAAAGTCTGTTCCACTGGAGACCAACGACCCTTGATCTCCAGGTCCCTGAGATGAGCTCCCCACCCTAAAGTGGAAGCATCCGTTATGACCGTGGCCACCAGAGGCAGCAGTGAAAACGACCTTCCTTGAGAAAGGTTGCCATCCACAGCCCACCATTCTAGATCAGCTGCAGCGTCTCTGGAGATAGTTATCGACTCAGGGATCCCCTCTGTGTTGAAACCACTGCTTGCGGAGGCACTATTGGAGAGCCCTCATGTGCCAACGTGCATGAGTGACCAACAGAATGCAAGAAGCGAATAGAGCGAGCAAGCGTAGGACCTGGAGGACTGGAACAACCGCTCCATTTTGAAACATTGGAATTAACGCCTGGATGTCCTGAATCCGCTGAGGCGGAGGATAGGCCCGATTCAATGTTGTATCCAGTATTGCCCCTACGAATAGGAGGCGCTGAGAGGGCTCCAGGTGAGACTTGGGCATGTTTACCGAAAAGCCCAGACTGAACAACAGAGTTGTCATCTGCAAGTGATGCAGCACGAGCTCTGGAGACTTGGCTTTGATCAACCAATCGTCCAAGTAAGGGAATACAGATATTCCCTTCCTTCTGAGACTTGCTGCAACCACCGCCATCATCTTCGTAAAGACGAAGAGGTGCTGAAGTAAGACCAAACAGAAGGACTGCAAACTGGTAGTGTTGCAACCCCACTACAAACCGGAGATACTTCCTGTGCGACTTGAGAATAGGGATATGAAAGTAAGCATTCTGCAAGTCGACAGACCCCATCCAATCCTCTCTGTTGAACGCCAGAAGTACCTGTGCTAGAGTTAGCATCTTGAATTTTTCCTGTTTGAGGAACCAATTCAAAATCCTCAGGTCTAGTATTGGTCTCAATCGACCATCCTTCTTGGGAATCAGGAAATATCTCGAATAACAACCCTGACCCCTTTTCTGCTCTGGAACCAACTCCACTGCACCTTTTGATAACAGGATTTGAACCACCTGCTGCAACAATAAGAGAGGGTCTTCTGAACAAAACGAGGGACGGGGAGGGAGGGGGAAACTCCTGAAAAGGGAGAGCCTATCCTTTCCTCACAATGTTCAGAACCGAGGAGTCTGATGTGATTAACTCCCACTCGTGGAGAAAAATACATTATCTTTCCCCCTGCAGGAGAAGTATGGCTGAAAATGGGTAGAAAACTAGGGCTGCTCCCCTTGTTGTTGTCCTCCAGAGGAAGAGGATGATACAGGGTGCTGCTGGATAGCCCCCTCTTGTCCGAACCCTCCCCCACCCTCTAAAGGACCTATAAGGGAGGCTGTTGGACTGGGGTCTCCCACGGTAAACGGCTCCACGCCCAAACCCCCTGAACCTCTGAAAGGACCTGAAAGGGGTAGTAGTAGAAACCTGCAGACCCAAAGACTTTGCTGTGGCCCTACTGGCCTTTAAGCGCTCTAAGGCAGAGTCAGCTTTAGCACCAAAATGTTTTTCCCCATCAAAAGGCAAGTCGAAGAGAGCAGTCTGTACATTTGAGGAAAAGCCAGAGGACCTCAACCATGCATGCCTCCTGGTAGCAATAGGAGGTACCCATCACCCTGGCCACCAAATCTGTAGAATCCAGACCAGACTGGATTATCTGCTTTGCTACAGCCTGAGCATCCGACAGAAGTTCTCCAAATTGTCCTTGCACCTCCTGCGGCAAGTCCAGAACCATAGCCCTAGCTGAATCCATCAGGGCGTGCATGTATCTACCCAATACACAGGTAGCATTTGCTGCTTTGAGAGCCATACTGCAAGAGCCCAGATCGAACAACAACTGGGTTTATCACCCGCAGGTGATGCAACAAAAGCTCTGGAGACTTGGCTTTGATCAACCAATCGTCCAGGTAAGGGAATACCGCTATTCCCTTCCTCCTGAGACTTGCTGCAACCACCGCCATCACCTTCGTGAAGACTCGGGGTGCAGAAGTAAGACCAAACGGAAGGACCGCAAACTGGTAGTGTTGCGACCCCACTACAAACCAGAGATCCTTCCTGTGCGACTTGAGAATAGGGATATGAAAGTAAGCATCCTGCAAGTCAACAGACACCATCCAATCCTCTTTGTTCAATGCCTGAAGCACCTGCGCTAGGGTCAGCATTTTGAATTTCTCCTGTTTGAGGAACCAATTTAAAACCCTCAGGTCCAGGATAGACCTCCAACGACCATCCTTCTTGGGGATCAGGAAATATCTTGAATAACAACGCTGACCCCTTTCCTGCTCTGGACCCAACTCCACTCCACCTTTTGATAAAAGGACTAGAACTTCTTGCTGTAACAACAGGAGATGATCTTCTGTGTAAAAGGATGGGCGGGGAGGGATGGAAGGGGAAAACTCCCGAAAAGGAAGGGCATACCCTTTCCCCACAATTTTGAGGATCCAGGAGTCCGATGTGATTAACTCCCACCCGCAGAGAAAATGAAATAACCTTATAGGTAACCTTCTAGGTAAATGAAATAACCTTATAGGTAAGATAGGCAAGGAAGCAGTCAATGTGGTCATGGACAGAGAGCAAGACTGTCAGGGGCCATTGGCCCATGCTGGGATTTGCTCCTCTGGGATTGGGCTACTGTTTTGGGGTTGCAGGTTATCTGGTGGTGCTGGGATTAAACAGACCATACTCTCATCTTTTCCTTGAACCTGCATCACCTGTTAACTTTTTTTCTTGTGTCAGTCACAGATGGAGTTAGATATTGAGTGCACATATCCCGCCTAGAGGTCTTGCAGACTCCCCAGATTAAGTTGAGCACGGGCCGCAAGAATTGTGGCGTAGCACTTAAATGCCAGTAGCTGACAGATGACTGTACTGGTGATTTTCTTAAGGAGGAGACCTTTCATTCAATGCAGACTTGTTTAGCTCCAAACGCATGATGTGGGAGACCTGATAAGGGGTTAAGGCTATGGCATCCCAGTGTGATTAAGAAAGAGAAGTTTTTGTGAAGCTAAAAGCAGAACTTTAGACCCTGAGTATGCCTATCAATACCAGTGAGGAGTCAGTACTGAAACAGAATGAGAATAAGAAACTACTGAGCAAGAAACCAAAGAACTAGTAAGAATAACGTGGATGGCCATGCAACTGAAGCATGAGGCAAGACATGCAAATTGCTCTGGTGTCTTGCCATAAGACATAGTCTGCTAGATTTTTGGGAGAGGTTGGGGTTGTGGCATCTGGAGTGGTTCAAACAGCTAATATATATTGGTTGGCTTGTACCAGCAATTGTATGCCATGCCATGCCATAGAAGGGGTTGGGGTGGGGTTTGACAGGACGTTTGTATCAGAGACTTCTCTACAGGCCAAACCAGCAACATTGAACACAAGGTGAAAATTATGAGGGATATGGAGCATGTGCACTAAGCCCAATCATTTTCTAGCAATGCCTTAAGAAATACCACATAATTACGGAGGAACAATAACAATCCAGAAACAAACTACCCCTCCTATGACATGTTGACTGTGCCCTTACCTTTGATTCCTTTACAGTGCTGTGCGGTCTTTCAGCTAGGTCAGTGCTATACAAATACCACATACATAGGCCAATATGGCACATTATCACTTGTGGAGCATGCTAAGTGAAACTATGCATGAGGGTACTCTCCCCTTAGTTCTGGAAAGGTCATGAGACTTCTTCAGAATCTGTTGCAGAACCCAGCAGGCCTTCCACATCCTCTGATCTCAACAAATTAACTCCAACTGTTGGCCTGGAAGGTTTTGGGGGTAGATGGAAATTGACAGGTATTTTGGCAAAGGCTTCAGCCTTTATTGATCAGGCCTGCTCCAGAAATACCCATAAACGTTATGCTTCGGCATGGTAGGGATGAGTTTTCGGGTGTAACGAGAGGAGTTTTGATCCCTCTCAAGAAGATGTATGTTCCGTGATTAATGTTTTGTCATCTTTAGCTGAATCAGGATTAGCTTATAGATCAGTGAACAATTACAGATCAGCTATTTCGGCAGGCCATGTTCCGGTTCATGGTAAACCGGTCGGGGAGGATCCCCTGATATACAAGTTGTTGAGGGGTATTCGTTTTAACAATCCTCCACAAGCTAAATATTCTTCCTTATGGGATGAGAGTGTAGTGCCTATGTTCTTGAAATCCTGGCCTGATCAATACCTATCACGCAAGCAGTTGTTGGCTAAATTGACTATGCTGTTATCTTCGATTTCTTGCAAAACAGTTTCAGATGTTCAACCTTTAACCTCTGAGGTCGTCAGTTCTCCCCAGAAGATGTGAGCTTTACAGTTTCTAGAGGGACCAAGACTAACATTAGGTCAGTCTTGTATCCAGCATTCCCTAATGAATACAAATTGTGTGTGGTACAATGTCAGAGCTTAGGAGGCTGCTACTAGTGAATTTCGGGCGGATCCGGAGGGGCAGTTACTGATTGGTTTATAAGGCTTTTAGTAATGCAGTTACTTCTGCCACATTGGCTAGATGACTGTGTTGGCTTCTTTCAGAAGTGGGAGGGGATACTTTCATGTTCAGAGCTCATTCGGTTAGAGGCGCTATGGCATCCAAATCATTTAGCCCAGGATCTTGCCTAGAGGATATCACAAGAGAGGCGAATTGGTCATCTGAATCCACCTTTAAATCATTTTATTATAAACCTGTGGTGGATGTAGCATCGACAGTGGTGGCTCAGCTTTAAACAAGCATAATGGGAGCCTCCGGTTCTGACACAGAATGAAACATTTTCTAGCTATTGCATCAAGAATGTTCAATTCCATTACATTTTTCATTGTTCACAACAAAAATTTGGCAGTCCATGTTGACATTCTATCTCGGCATGGTGGTTCTGAGGGGTATCTGTCTCGGGCAGCCTTGAGTAAATATGTCCAGCCAGTCCCCCTTATTAAGGGGATTAGGTATACCAGGCAGACAGCTTTATTTCTGGGCGGCTGAGATGCTCCCCATCAATTTGTGCTTATTCGGGAACACACGTGATCCTGCAATTTTATTTGAATAGATCCATCTCAAGTAGTAGGGTGAGTTCACACTCCTGTAAGGTAACAACGATTCAGAGTTCTTAACACTGGTCTTGAGGATACCTTTTAAATGTTGGTTCAAGGAATTCAGTGGATGGAACAGATGAGGAAATTAACCAAAAAGACACCATTTTGGGTGGGTACTTGGAAACAATACTAATGCACCTTCTTAAAAGTTCTACTCCATTATGAACAAATTTTAGAACTAGCAAATAAACAGAAATGCAACTATATATGATACACACACACACACACACAAAAAAATATACATAAATAAAATATACAAATGCACACCCAAGGAGATCTCGGTATGACCAGACAGACAACGGGGAGGAGGGAAAGACCGTGAGGAATCCACAGGAAGCTAGTGTATCCATCAGAAAAAGCGGTACCGAAGGTAAGTAACTTGCTCTTCTGATGGATACAACTACCTGTGGATTCCTCACCTAATGAATAGAGTCCCAAAGCAGTACTGCCTCGGAGGAGGGTGTCTGTCTTGTCACACCATGAACTCCTGCAGCACAGACCGCGCAAAATGGCCATCCCTCCGCACCTCCGAATCCAGACAATAATGCTTTACAAAGTTGGAGGGAAGACCAAGTCGCGGCCTTACAAATGTCCGCCACAGGAACACCTCTGGCCAGAGCTGATTAGGTCAACTTGGCCCTGGTGGAATGGGCCCTGATCCCCTCAGGAGGATCCTTCTTCGCCAATGAGTAACATTTTAATACAAAGAACGACCCATCTGGAGAGCGTTCGCTTGTGGACAGCCTTCCTCTTCCCACGTATCCAATAAAGAGTTGGTTATCCAAACGGAACTCTCTCGTCCTGTCAATGTAAAAGCGGAGAGCCCTTCTGGGGTCCAGACGATGGAGTCTTTCCTCCTCCTTAGAAGGATGCGGAGGAGGGTAGAACGTCGAGAGAGTGATGGATTGTCCCAAGTGAAACGGAGACACTACCTTGGGGAGGAAAGCCGCCCTGGTCCTCAAAACCACCTTGTCTTTATGAAAAGTTGTAAGTGGCGGATGAACAGAAAGGGCCTGGAGCTCACTTACACATCTATCCGACGTGATGGCTGTCAGAAACACAGTTTGTAAAATCAAATACCTCAAGGGACAAGAATGAAGAGGCTCAAAGGGAGAGCCCATCAAAAAAGTCAACACCAGATTCAAGTCCCACTGTGGCATGATAAAAGGAGTGGGAGGAAACCTATTACTAAGCCCCTTCTAAAACCTTAATACTAAAGGGGATTTAAACAGAGAGGGTTGATCAGGAAGACATAAGAAGGCCGAAAGATAGCCTTTAACAGTGGCCACAGCACAACCACGCTGCGCCAACGACAAAGCAAATAACAATATATCTGATAGATGGGCACCCAAAGGATTAATTTGCTGCTCTTCACACCAATGCATGAATTTAGCCCACCTGCTACCATAGACCTATTTGGTGGAGTGTCGCCTGGCCGATAAAAACGTCCACCACCTCTGGCGGGAGAGAAAAAGCACTCTTTCAATCTCCAGGCATGAAGGTGCAGGCTCTGGAGGTGAGGGTGTAGAACCTGTCCCTGCGACTGCGAGAGGAGGTCTGCCCTGAGAGGGAGACGGAGCGGAGGGCACAGCGAGAGCTGGATAAGATCTGCATACCACACCCTTCGTGGCCAATCCAGAGCTATTAGAATGAATTGGGCCCAGTCTTGGCGAATCTTCCTCAAAACCCGAGGAATCAAGGGTATGAGGGGGGGGGGGGGGGGGTGGACGCGTAAAGCAACTGGTCGCACCAGGACATCTGAAACGCGTCCCCCAACACTCCTTGCATCGGATACTGAAGGCTGCAGAACGACGGACAGTGCGTGTTCTCCCGAGTGGCAAATAGGTCTATTCGGGGAAAGCCCCACATCCGAAAGATGTAAAGAACCAGATCCGATGCAAACGCCACTTGTGGTCGTCTGAGAAGAACCAACTGAGACTGTCCGCACGCACGTTTTGAACCCCGGCCAGATGGTTTGCTATTAAGCAAAGCCGATGGTCCCGAGCCCAGGACCAGAGTCGCAGAGCCTCTCTGCAAAGAAGGTACGACCCTACACCTCCCTGCTTGTTGATACACCACATCGCAGTCATGTTGTCCATTAGAACCTGCAAATCGCCCGCAGTTCCAGCAGATTGATATGAAGCATCTGCTCTACTGGAGACCAACGACCCTTGATCTCCAGATCCCCCAGATGAGCTCCCCACCCCAAAGTGGAGGCATCCGTTATCTCTGTGGTCACCGGAGGAGGCAGCAAAAACGGCTTTCCTTGAGAGTGGTTGCCGTCCGCAGCCCACCATCGGAGATCCGCTGCAGTGTCTCTGGAGATCCTTATTGACTCCCCGAGAACCCATCTGTGCTGAAACCACTGCCTGCGGAGGCACCACTGAAGAGCCCTCATGTGCCAGCGTGCACGAGTGACCAACAGAATGCAAGAAGCGAACAGGCCCAGCAGACAAAGGACCTTGAGGACTGGAACAACCGCTCCTTCTTGAAACATCGGAATCAACGCCTGAATGTCCTGGATCCGCTGTGGCGGAGGAAAGGCCCGATTCAACGTAGTGTCCAGTACTGTCCCTATGAACAGGAGGCATTGAGAGGGCTCTAGGTGAGACTTGGGCACATTTATTGAAAAACCCAGACTGAACAACAACTGGGTTGCCAACTGCAGATGATGCAACACAAGCCTCGGAGACTCGTCTTTGATCAACCAATCGTACAGGTAAGGGAATACTGCTATCCCTTTCCTCCAGAGGTCTGCTGCAATAACTGCCATCACCTTCGTGAAGACCCGAGGTGCGGAACTAAGACCAAAAGGAAGGACCGCAACTGGTAGTGCTGCGATCCCACCACAAACCGGAGATACTTCCTGTGCGACTTGAGAATGGGAATATGGAAATAAGCATCCTGCAAGTCGACCGACACAATCCAATCCTCCTTGTTCAATACCAGAAACACCTGTGCTAAAGTCAGCATTTTGAATTTCTCCTGTTTGAGGAACCAATTCAAAATCCTCAGGTCCAAGCTAGGTCTCAGACGACCATTCTTTTTGGGAATCAGAAAGTACCTGGAATAACATCCATGACCCCTCTCCTGCTCTGGAGCCAACTCCACTGCGCCCTTCAACAAAAGGGACAGAACCTCCTGTTCTAGCAACAGGAGATGATCTTCTGAACAAAAAGGAAGGACGGGGAGGGAAGGGTGGGGTAATCTCCCGAAAGGGAAGAGCATAGCCTTTTCTCACCACACTGATGACCCAGGAATCTGATGTTATGGACTCCCACATGGGAAGAAAAAGAGAAAGCCTCCCCCCTACCGGAGAGACATGGGAGACCATGGCGAGAGGACTAGGGCTGCTTTCCTTGTGGCAACCCTCCTGAGGAAGAGGAAGGGTGCTGCTGCTGGGTGGCCCCTCTAGTGCGGACCCTACCCTGCCTCCTAATTGATCGATAAGGGAGGCTCTAAGACTACTGTCCTGGCTGCTGTGATCTCCCACAAAAGGAAGCTCCTCTTCCAAAAACTCACAGCTGCCTAAATGATTGAAATGGGGTTGAAGCAGCCTGCAGACCCAACGACCTAGCAGTGGCCCTACATACTTTAAAGCGCTCTAGCGCAGAGTCCGCTTTAGATCCAAACAGTTTTGCCCCATCAAAAGGCAAATCCAACAACGTGGCCTGAACGTCCGAAGAAAATCCAGAAGTGCACAACCAAGCATGGCGCCTGGTGGTAACAGAGGTCCCCATGGCTCTTGCAGTCCATGGTATCCAGCCCTGACTGAATGACTTGCGTAGCCGCTGCCTGGGCATCCAAGAGTAGGTCATGCAAGTCCTGGGGCATGTCTGGTAGAACTGTCTTTGCCGCGTCCATTATAGCATGTATGTACCTGCCAAGAATGCAGGTAGCATTGGCAGATTTTTAACGCCATGCTACACGATGAAAACACTTTCTTGGCTGACTGTTCCATGCGCTTGGATTCTCGGTCAGATGGAACTCTCAGAAAAGAACCAGGGGTAGGCCGCGAAGAACAGGATGCCAGCACGACCAGGCTCTCTGGAGACAGATGTTTAGACAAAAATTAAGGGTCCCCAGGTGCAGACCTATAACGTCTGGCCACTGACCTACTCACAGCCGAAGAAGTGACAGGCTTCTTCCACACCTCTTCTATTGGTTCCATAAGAGCCTCATTAAATGGCAAAAGAGGATCCGCCATGGCTGTAGCAGGGTGTAGAACTTCCGTCAAGAGGTTGGTTTTAACCTGAGCTGTAGGTAAGGGAAGTTTCAAGAAACTTGCAGCCTTCCTAATGACTGAATGAAAGGTGGCTGCCTCCTCCGTATACTCCCCTGGAGAGGCCAGATCCCATTCTGGGGAAGTATCAAACCAGCTAGCTGTATCCAATCCTGGGAACTCACTCTGGGGATCAGCAATCTCCCCGTCCTCAAGGAATTGTTGCCGGTATTCCCTTTGCTCCAGCAACCTGAGGGCCTTCCGTCTGGATCTTAACTTAGCCTCCAGCCCCGGCGTCGACATGGAGTGCAACGACGTCGGTGAATGGCGCCGAGAAGGCATCATGACAGGATCTCCGGATCCTCCCTACGCCGCAGATGGGTCCATCGGCACCATGGACAAAGGCCCTGCATCCGACGACGCTATCCGGCCTCGAGGATCCATCACATCGACAACTGTGTCGAAGGCCTCTCCCTAGATGTCGACGGCTGTGCCGCCGGCATAGGCAACTGGTTAGAGTCTCCTGCTGGAGTGAACGGCATAAACGGCGTCGGCCTGTACGGAGCCGGAACGCCGAGATTGAATGCCAGGGGACCGGTGGGGCCAGCCAGCGCACCACTTCCCGGAGCCATATTTTGGAATATGGTAAACATGGCATTGAGAAATGCCGCCGGATCCGTCCCTGGAGCCGGAAACGAAGGATAGCCCTGAGGAGCCGGGGCCGGGGCCGGCGCTGGGCTGGACTCTTGCGCGCCTGGATGCGCCGGAGAAGCCTGATGACTGAGGCTCCACAACCTCGAAGACTGATGGCGCCGGGGACACTGCGGAGTCACTGGCTGGGGGGACACCGTATGACTCACTTCCCAAGACTTACGGCATCGAGTCGACGGAGACCTCGACCCCGACCGACTCCTGGACCGACGCCGAGAGTCACGGTGACGCCGTTTCTTATGAGTCGACTTTCCTGAAGACGAACCATGGTGCCGCTTCCTCTCCTTCTTCAACTTGGCTAGGAATAGCTTAGCCTCACGCTCCTTCAAGGTCTTTGGATTCATCTTTTGACATGACCCACATTCCTGGACGTCATGATCTAAACTGAGGCCCCAAAGGCAGTCGTTGTGAGGATCAGTCACCGACATCCGACCTCCGCACTCTCTGCAGGGCTTAAAACCTGACTTCTTAGGAGCCGACATTGAGGAAAAACACAAAGTATCTCTTCCGAAGAGCGAACGATACAGGTAGCTAGAAAAGTAACCGTTATCGAAGGCACGGAAAAAAGGGAACGGACGTCAGCACGCAGGCAAAGGCCTCTTATTGCCATAATGACGTCAGGCGGAGCCGCGTGGAGTCGGGCAATTGTGACGTCCTCGCCGACATGCAGAGCTAGAGAAGTTTCCGTTGAATGCTATGCATGGGGAGAATTCATTAGGTGAGGAATCCACAGGTAGTTGTATCCATCAGAAGTATGGGTATACACACACACAAAGCATACAGTGGCCTCACTGCAGAATTCGATTTACACAAACCCAGTTCTTTATTTTCTGCAGCTGCGCCATGCTTTGGAGAAGAACAAAGATGCACTATCCCAGACTTTAACCCAATACAGGTGAAATTACTCCTGGAATTTACTGAAACAGTAGGTATCTCGCAACTGTATAAGGCACTGGTGGTAACTACTGCAAACACACTTATACAGTAGGGCATTTAAGGATCAAGACAGGATTGAGGCCAAAATTGCAGCCAGTATGCTAGTGATCCCGGCAGGATTGCATCTCATCCAGACCCAACCTGTTGGCAGCCAAGGACGTAACAATAATGTCCTTGGCTGCAGCGCTCGTGCACAAAGGATGCAACCGTTACATCCTTGGACCCGGCTCATGAGGGGGTAGCGCCAGCCTTGTTTGGGCACCCCCAGGGCAGGGATGGAAGGGGAATCGTGGCGTCTGATGACGTCAGCACACGAACGCGCGCTTCCATCGCAGGAGAAATGCAAAAGCATTTCTCCTCTGATCAAGTCAGGGGGCAGAGAGAGGCATCAGAGGAAAGGAAAGGCGATCGGGCAGCAGAAATGCCCACTAGACACCAGGGCCGCTCCCCAGAGGGGCAAATATTTTTAGGCATTTCTACCCCCCCTTGGGGGCAGATCGGCCTATTATAATTAGGCTGCTCTGCCCCCGGAGGGGAGGCAGAAACCACTGGACACCAGGGATACGTATTTTTTTTTGTTTACTTTATTTTTTTAAATATGGGGAAGTGACCCCTTAGGCAAGGGTTGCTCCCCTGGGGGGCAAAATTATCTATTTTTTTTTTGCACCAATTTCAGAGAAGGGGAGCGAACACTCAGGCAAGGGTCGCTCCGCTGGGGGTGGGGGAGGGGGGATGGGAGGCAAATTTATTTTAGGCCATTTCTTCTCCCCTTGGGGGCAGATCGGCCTATTTCTATAAACCGATCTGCCCCCGGGGGAGAGGGGCAAAAAACATTTAGGCACCAGGGATTGGTGGGTATGTGTGTGTTTTGTTTGTGGGTGGGGGGGGGGTGGTAGCCGCTTGGGGAAGGTCGCTCCCCATGGGGGAATATTACTGTTGGCCATATCTGCCTATTTTTTTGGACTTTGGGACGCTGCAATGTAGAAAAATCCACAAGACCTAGACACATCGGAAGACTAAACTTCTGGGCGATTCCAGGGTGGTGAGCTTCACATGCACCCCGTACCATTGTGTTACCCACAATGCCCTGCAAACCTCCAACTTTGCTGGAAATCACACATTTTTGTGATGGAACCTTTGGGAATCTGCAGGAATCAACGAAATCACCCAGCATTGTCTCATCTATACCAATAAAAATTCTGCCCCACTTATCAGCCTAAAAATGTTTTTGTTTTTTTTCTCCAAACTGCCCTTTTGGACTCGCATTGGTTCACCATCAATTTCAACATGTTTTTGGCTCTCACAGGCACTTGGCCCACCTACACAAGTTAGTTATCATTTTTACAGGGAGACTGAGGGGGAACGTTGAGTGGTAGGAAATTTGTCCCGGTGTGGTGATCCCACACAGAAATGTCGGAAGAATTTTTTTTTTAGCTAAAGTTGAGGTTTGTTGAGGATTCTGGGTAAGAAAACACTGGGGGATCCACGCAAGCCACACCTCCCTGGACTCCCTCAGGTGTCTAGTTTTCAGAAATGTCTGGTAGGTTTTCCTAGATGGCTGCTGAGCCCAGGACCAAAAACGCAAAGTGTTATGGGGCATTTCATTTTGCGGGCACTAGGCCTACCCACACAAGTGAGGTACCATTTTTATTGGGAGACTTGAGGGAATGCTGGGTGGAAGGAAATTTGAGGCTCCTCTCAGATTCTAGAACTTTCTGTCACCGAAATGTGAGGAAAAGGTTTGTTTGGCCAAATTTTGAGGTTTGCAAAGGATTCTGGGTAACAGAACCTGGTGAGAGCCCCACAAGTCACCCCATCCTGGATTCCCTAGGTGTCTAGTTTTCAAAAATCCACAGGTTTGGTAGGTTTCCCTAGGTGCCGGCTGAGCTAGAGGTCAAAATCTACAGCTAGGCACTTTCCAAAAAACACATCAGATTTCAATGTAAAAATGTGATGTGTCCATGTTGCGTTTCCTGTCGCAAGCATTAGGCCTACCCACGCAAGCGAGGTACCATTTTTATCGGGAGACTTGGGGGGGGGAACACACAATAGCAAAACAAGTGTTATTGTCCCTTGTCTTTCTCTACATTTTTTCCTTCCAAATGTAAGACAGTGTGTAAAAAAGACATCTATTTGAGAAATGCCCTGTAATTCACATGCTAGTATGGGGACCCCGGTATTCATAGATGTTGAAACACACTGCTTCTCAACACCTTGTCTTTTGCCCATTTTGGAAATACAAAGGTTTTCTTGATACCTATTTTTCACTCTATATATTTCAGCAAATGAATTGCTGTATACCCGGTATAGAATGCAAACCCATTGCCAAGGGCAGCTCATTCATTGGCTCTGGGTACCTAGGATTCTTGATGAACCTACAAGCCCTATATATCACCACAAATAGAAGAGTCCAGCAGATGTAATGGTATATTGCTTTCAAAAATCTGACATCGTAGGTAAAAGTTACAGAGTAAAACGTGGACAAAAATGGCTGGTTATTTCACCTCAATTTCAATATTTTTTTATTTCAGCTGTTATTTTCTGTAGGAAAACCTTGTAGGATCTACACAAATTACCCCTTGCTGAATTCAGAATTTTGTCTTCTTTCAGAAATGTTTAGCTTTCTGGGATCCAGCATTGGTTTCACACCCATTCCTGTCACTAACTGGAAGGAGGTTGAAAGCACAAAAATAGTAAAAGTGGTGTACGTCCCAGTAAACTGCCAAAATTGTGTTGAAAAATTGTGTTTTCTGATTCAAGTCGGCCTGTTCCTGAAAGCTGAGAAGATGGTGATTTTAGCACCGCCAACCCTTTGTTGATGCCATTTTCAGGGAAGGGGGTTGGGAACACAAGCCTTCTTATGCAGCCCTTTTCCCCCCATTTTTTTGAGAAAAGAAAATTAAGTTTTTGCTGTATTGTGGCTAATTTCTTGGTCTCCTTCAGGGGAACTTATAAACTCTGGGTACCTCTAGAATCCCTAGGATGTTGGGAAAAAAAAAAGAAGCCAATTTGGCGTGGGTGGCTTATGTGGACAAAAAGTTATGAGGGCCTAAGCGCGAACTGCCGCAAATAGCCAAAAAAAGGCTGCTACATTGTTTAAGATGGGGGTCCTCCAGTGCCAACTGTATGAGATGTCAAGCAAAAGGGACTTTCTAGGATATGATTGGAGTCCGTAACAAATTCCGGGGGAATTTGCTGCATTGCCCATTAGATAGGGGCTTATGATGTGTTATTTTGGACTGCACAATGCCTGCTTTCTTGTGTTTATGCCAAGAAAAACAATAAAAAGAAGTTTGAAAAAAAACAATGTGTAGTTGCCACCCGGCTTTCCAGTGAGTGTAACACAGAAGTTCATTGTTGAATGTAGCTGACATTTTAGAAGTTTACAGAATACCTATGGTGTACGTACTCGCATTGCCAATGTTATTAACTCCAACTCGAAAACAAACTCCAAGTTGCTTCCTTACTTAGTTTTTCTTTTAAAGATGCCAATAAAAGGTGGTTATAAAAAGACAATCTGGGAAGATCTTTAAACATCTGACAGGTTTATTGGATAGGCAAGTAAAGTGTTAGAATTCACAATGATTTCTCTGAGGCGTAAGCACGTCCTACTCTTGCATTTCTTTATGTCACACCTCCTCGTGGAAAATAGTCTTGCGAATCAGGATGAGATGGTGTGAGCGTACTATGAACATTGTTTCAAAAGTGAGGTTCAGATAGCCGATTTTTTTCACAACATATGCTGATTATATTCAGCTCAAGTGTTGGAGGCTCACTGAGGAATGGAATTACATTATTTTATGAGATATGAAAAATAGCGACGTAAGCACAGACATATGGCAGTATGGAATTAGGATGCTGGGTTGAAATTAGGAATAAGCAAAAAAATGATGACACTATTTCAAGTTCTGGAACGTAACTTACTGGGGTTTCAAAATGTGTTACTCCCAACATACCGATCCTCTAGACCAGTGGTTCCCAACCTTTTGATTTCTGTGGACCCCCACTTTAACATTAATGGAACCCAGGGACCCCCTGCTGAATCATCATTGGAATCCGGGGACCCCTGCCTGAGTCATTACTGGAAGCTAGACCTAATTTGTCAATATGTTTTAATTTTCTTAGGCTCTCGCGGACCCCCTGAGAAGGCTTTGCGGACCTCCAGGGGTCCCGGACCACAGGTTGGGAACCACTGCTCTAGACTACACGACAACAGGCATTGAAGAATTAACAAAGGAATAAGAAAACTAACTAGGCAGACAAACAATCAAGATCTTTACGAGGTGTATCTAAAGGAAAAATAGAACTGTGTCACAGAGAGCTGATGTTCCCCACAATAGTCAACAATGAGCTAGAAGCACACACTAAAAAGGAAACAATGTGGACTGTTGACACTTTTGTTGGATTGCAAAACATAAAATAACCAGCAGCTCAAAAGACACGAACCAGAACCAAACAATCGGACATAAAACATCAATTATGAAAACAAAGTCTAGCAAAAAAGAGGGGCTATCATAATTTATCGAAACCCGTACTTCCCAGACATGTTAAATATCAGCTTATGCATGTGTGCAGAGCAATATGCAAAGTTAATTATTTGCATTTAGTTACACAGAAACATGACTTTACACTGGATTCATGATCATCATTAAACATCACGAGAAGTTCTAATGTATTCTTAAAATAGTTCTTAAGTTCACCCTACTTTAAATCAACAGACACAAAATTATTAATGAAGTTGGAGCATGCATTAGCACATTAATTAAGACGCCAAACATGGTGCGGACCAATATTTTGCACTCATGTTAGGCACTCCTGTTACACAGATAATATTGTGCAGTGCAGTTTTTGATGCCTTCTGCACAACCATATCTAAACACCAATACTGGAAAACACCCTACTACACATGACCTACCACACATAGAAAAGAACTCGGTAATACACCACATTAAATACAAAACACATTAGAAATCATGCTGCCACATTGACTGTAGACGTTGTGGTCCTCTTGCAATTGTGAACGAATGATACAGTATGTGCAATGCTGTTCAAAGAAGGCAGCCATGTTCATAGGTGGTTGACCCTCGAGCTTTTGAGAAGCATGCTTTAGAACCGACAACAGCATATGAAAAATGGATGTAACAAGAAAATGTGAATAAAATGCATGTTTAACATAACCAGTTAAGCTTGACAAAAAGTGTGATGACTGACCTACTTCTGAGATGTAAATTAGCCACTCCTGCGTTGTAAAGGAGAGTGGAAAATACACCCCTGCTGCCATTAGAAAAACGCCGAGGTAAAAATACTGCAGTGGGCTGACTGATAGGGTTTCAACCAATGGCAGAAAGATCGCAAGCCAAAGAAGCCAAATGGTTGACGGAAGCAGACCCCAAGCTCAATAAGTGCATATCCATTCTTTTTTTTTTAATTAAACGGTCTTAGCCTACATTAGAGCGAATATCATAAAATGTTTCATACTGTGTGGCGCCACCAGAAATGTGTTGCGTCAATCGCATTGGGCACAAAGACAATCATGAAATACAAAGAAAGATTTAACAATATCAAGTAGAGCGACTACAGAAATATAAGGCAATGTGTTCCCAGTTATTATGAAAAAGCACAGCATTCCTTAGGCCAAGCTTAATCGTGGATGATAGTTGGGTCTCCAAAAGCAACGCACAAAGAAAAAAACAATTAGCCTGTAATTATTATCCTTTTTGGTTTACGAGAACCAGCTGTAGTGACGCCAAATCGTTATTCATTTCAAACGGTGGGCATAATTTATGATGCAAAAGTGTAGCAATTAAAAACAAAGACTTGACTGTTGAGTCTTGTTGTACCAGATTAGTTTTTAAGTTATTTGCTCTATATAAAGTGGGCTTCTCATACGTTTATATTTAATCAACCTCAACACAGAAGGCAGCCATGACATCCATCAAAATCAATGTTCTTGAGTTTGTAAAACAAAAAATAAATAATCTGGTTTAGCAAATATCGGGAAAGTAATCACCATGTACACGAGTTCAATGCACTGTGGTACCCAGACTCCAGAGGTGGGTTAGTTATCCCTTGTGATCACGGGTTAAAGAGGTTCAAGTCTCATACCATGTATTGCCCACAGTTGCAAGTCTCAACAATCTGCGGAACGGCTACCATGGCCGGTTTTACAATCCGTATACAAGTCATTTATCTTTTTGGTTTCCAAACCTGTGATGTCGGCATGTAGCCATGTTAGAGAATACCAGCAGAGTGGCACATGGTTATGTGCAGTATACAGAAGGGTTATAATTTGCTGTGCATTGGGTGGTTCTCCTTGAGGTATTGCCAGAACTTAGAGATGAGCTTCTGGACATTAGCAGTGTCCATCCAGTCACGTTCTGCATCCGTTGATTGGGCAGTCATCGAGCAGTTGAGGATTTTAAAAACATTAAAACTGCAAGTGGTTTAAATTATTCTGTTGGTATTTAACTACTTGTTAATGACACCTAACTTAGCAAATGTTGAGACTTAGCCAATTGCTCATCATCTAGATAGGAGATTTCTGCGTCCCCATTTGTTTATTTTGGTTGTACTCGGTTTACAAAAACGGACTTCATTCCTATGTTTGTTTACACCGCCTACATTAATAATCACTCCTAGGCTGCTACAAGTGACAACCTTACATAATACTCAATGTGTGTCTATACACAACTATGTGGCAGGAGGCACTGTTATTTTGTCTCCTCATTTTGCAATACCAACAGAAACAAGCAATGGGTTGGCTGTTCGCCTTCACATTTTAATTACTTTAAGAGAGCATAGCGCTCAAAGGTCTAGGGTCCAATTAGCAGCATGTTCACGATGTACGTAAGAGTTTAGTTTGAATCATTACCCTCTTATGTGCCTCGCACTGAATGTGACACTTCAATCTGTGAAGCTGATTTTAAGACCCTGAGTAGCAAATTACACACACACAAAGGGCCTGGCTCCTGCGTTGCCTACCTGATGAGCAAATATTAGTGTTACCAAATATTAGCCTTGCCAGACAAGGAGAAACTTCCAGCGAAGTCACTGTGACTGCCTCTCTCATATGCTCTTCCCACAGGTTGCCCGAGTTTTACATATAAGTGCCAGAGGCAGACAACTGCATGAAAAGAACCCCTAAAGATGGAGTTCCCAACCTTTTCAGTAATACGAGCTACCTATGTTGAATGAAACTCTTCCCGAGCTGTGATGATGATATTGTCCGCAACTACATTAGTGGCTTCTCCATGCAAGATTCTTAACAGTAATGATGACTGCAGGGCATCAGCCAGAGCTGCTAGCAGTAATATAAAAAGTTTTACTCCATAGCTGGGATGCCCCTGGGACCAAGGTAAAAATGTAAGTACAAAGTCTCCCCAAGGCCGCATGACTTATCATTCCTATACCAGCTTCGAATATTAGTTGTAAGTGCAACCATTTTTGTCCAAACATCAACTTCGAAAAAAGTTCTGAAAATACTCACATTTTCATCTCGAATACATACTTTTCAGTTTTAGTATACACATGTTAATTAAACCAAGCAAAAGCTTTTAATTTAGTAGGCTGGTCTGCACACAGGAGAGATCTACTTACAGGCAGCAGGAGAGCTATCAGTGGCTTATGAGTTACTCACTGAAGAAGCCTGCCCTAAAGACTAACGGAGGCAGATGTGTAATCATGCAGCAGCCTTTATGGGGAAACTGAGCCATGTTTTTCCAGGTAGTTCTCGCTGCTCAACAGGACAAACAGAAAGTAGTATGTAATGCTACAATTCCCGCTCCTAAACAGGGCAGACAGTTCAAAGTACAATGAGGCGCAACACTCCATACGACAGGATTTCAGATACCGTTTTACTGGTGGATTAAAATGTGCTACTTTTTATGATGGCACATAATAAACTGGGCGGTAGCCTCATAAAAATAACGTTGTATGCAGCAATACATACGTTTGCCTCTTCTAGGCAGAGTGCTTTTATCACCTTTAATAAACAGTACTCAGTTTAGTAAGCTCAGAAAGGCCGAGTGTGAATTCACACTGCTGGGATTTAAACTTGGAGTGCATGTCGGCAGTAGGCGTAAGTCACAGAAATTCAGTTCATTGAATTCCGCGGAGAAACACAAAAACTCTTTACGATTCTGCAGAGTTCCGCTAATGGATGCAAATGTCCACCGCACTGGGATTTAGCTCTGGTTCCACACTTAAAAATCAGCGCAAATGGCACTATACAGTGCACAAGATCAAACGGCTATTCGAGTTAATTTTGCTGCAGTTTGAATAGAAAATCTACTCAAAAAGAAGCCTCTGATCTCAACTGACCACTTTAGAAAAATCTCACCAGAAGTCCTCCTAGCGACTGGACGCCAAAACTCGCTCGCATTTTTGGAGACTAGCTGGAGAAAAAAAAAATCTGCACCAGGGTCGACTGGTGGAATTTAGTCAAAAGTCAGAGTCACCCAAATTCTGCCAATTCCGCAAGCGGAATGAAATTTTACGCCTGCGCCTATTCAGCAGCAAGAGTTTCACATAATGACTCACCTTGGCCTATACGGATTAAAACTTCCAAATCACATTATAGTGCATCCATTTGTACAACATCAAGAAAATAAATCTATTTGTTTAAGCCCTAAATAAGAACATTTTGTATTGAGCCTAATTTCTTCACAATCAGAAACCTTTATTTGTTTCTGCTTTTCTTCCACGAAGTCCATAGGTTTTTTTTCTTGATGGGACTAAAAACCCATGTCCTGCATTTTCTTTCCCCCAAGATGTTTTTTCTATGCTACAGCACTGTTCTGTTGGAAATTATGACAACCACGTCCTCTGAATATAGGAAGCATTTTACTTAAGAGCCATTCACAGTAGGAATTAAGGTCAGAGAGTGCTGCAGCAGCATTATGATGTAATTTATGAACAGGGTGAATAAGCTTGGGCTCAGACTGAACCACTAACGCTAAATTCTTCCTAAAAGGTCACCTTTACATCCCCTTCCCTTTCACTAGGCAGTTCATTAAGGAAAATGTAGGTATCAGTGTATCATACACAACATACTGTTCCTCACCCCACTCTTTCAACTCCAGCCTAGGCCAAATCAATGCCTAGTCCTAGATGCCATTTGCAGTCAAAACCTATGTAGAAGTTTTGATAGAAACACATGTTTTATCTATTGGCTTCTAAATACTTACTGAATTTTACGTCGTACTGCTTTTGAAATGCAGTCTTATTCAGAGCTTGTACAAGCTGGAGAAAAGGTCTTTGATTAATAAAGCTGCAGAAGAATTGGTTATCGTTAATGTTAAGTGCAGTGTTATCCGCGTACTTAAGGTTTGAGGTGTCTCCACTTCTGATCAGGTGAGTGGGCAGATTACATCCATAAACAAACAAGCTTAAGTAGGTCCTACAAAGTTGATCCAGACTTACATTTGAACATGTCATACTAAAAATATTATCAGTGGGGCCTCAACATAGCTTTGCTTTTCATTTTATTATTTTCTTTTGTTCTTGGTGGATTCTCAACATGATTCTACTGCTATTTAAATATGCACTTGAGGATTTCAGGCAACGTATTTTATACGCTGCATTTGGTTTCTGTTTCGTGTGCATGGCGAGTACATGTGTGTATTCATAAAGTGAGTAAAGTATACAAGTGCAATAGGAAGAGTGAGTGAGAGATTGTGTGATAGCCAAGATGGAGGAGGAGTCCTTCCCCAGACAGTGCAAGTGTGCTCCCTGACTTCCTGCGGCTATCAAGTGGAGATCAAGGCACTGAAGTAAACCAACAGTATGCAAGCCAAATCAACTTTAGATGATGATAATAGGGCTATTTTTAAAATGTTCTTGAATACTTCGTTAGCATGGGACTGATGATTAGTTCTTCCTGAGCACTGCCTTTGGGAGATTGTTTGGGTGCAGTTTCTGTTCAAGGTGAATACATTCAAAGCCGGTCCTCCCCTTTTGTTTGTCTCCATTACTGCTTCAGGAAGTTTAATGACAGCCATTTTCAGAAACCTCACACTTCATTGTGTCCATGTTGGTGTATCTCCTGGTAGCAGCCACCCCTAGTGTTACCTGCTGTCAGGAGTATCACTTTACACAAAGGCTGTGTCTGGAAAGCAGCTTGTGAATGACATTTAAAAGGGAGGCCACCAAATCAGTTCTGAAGTATTTGACATTGGATCGTCATCATCCAGTCTAGAAAATACATATGAAAGTGTGATCCACGCACCACACTTTGTTCGAGCCCCAGGTTCTTTTTGACCAAGGAAGGGAGTGTTCCCAGAATACTCCAAGAGATGCTGTGTACCCAGGGCTGGTGTCTGACAGCCAGTCTTCCAAAGGTTAGGGAACATAACCTGATGTCAACACTTTCAGCTGGAAGAGCTGAGGCACTGTGAATAATCTAGAAGCCTGCCTGCTGAGAGAAGGAAGAAGTGTGTTTGGCCCTGCAAGGGAGAGACTGTAGGAAGAGAAGCCCAGTGTATTCCCAACATGTGGAGCAACTATAGGACACCAACAACTCTAATAGAACGATCCTGAGTAACCTGTGCTGTGAAAGCCTCATCCCTAGTATTTGCATGCAGCTCTTGAACTGTAAGACTGCATTAGCATGTGAATCCGCAGAACTCAGCAGACTGCGGTGGGACAAGTGACTGGTGTAGTCGCCAGCAAAAAGATCATCAAATCGGCAGTGAAGGAAGTCCCGTAAACAGGGAGAAGGAGGCTGTCAACTGCGTCCCGTGACGCCACATAAACATTCTTCCTCGAGGCCTCACCACTTGCAAGCTGAGTGTCAGTCCGCAAGGCAAAGACACCACTGCTGAGGACTGGTGCTGCTGAGTAAAGCTCACTTCCTTAGTCTGCTGTGAAGACTGGTATGCAGCCAGTGAGGTAAGCCACGTAAATGGAGTAGGCCACTGGGGGGGGAAAGGATTGCCACCTGTGCCCACAAACCATCCATATGGCTGCAGATCATCAATAAGACTGAGATGCACCTAGGCACAAGAGATACTGTGGTACACAGGAAAGATCTTCTGAGAAAGCTTCAGACTTACCTGAAAACTGCTCAAGACACTGAACTGAGTGGCGGCATTAATTCGTTAGAGCATCTGCACCCAAGCCTAAATCCTTGCCTGCACCCATAAAATAGAGGGGATGGAAATAGCAGAATCCCAACTACAGCGGGGTGAATATTGTTACCAGAAAAGAGGAGGGGGTTTAGTGTTAATGAACTTACACCAAACCGGTGTTATATGTTAAACAGATCATAGTATTTAGTTATGCTGTAAAATTAAAAATACTTTTTTCAGAAAGATAAGCCTTCACTTGGACATCAAATTATTGTGTCTGTTATTTTACTAACTTCTGAGCTCTTGTCACTCACACTACCTCCATGAGGAAGGTCGGCCTTACTTTCCTGACAGTTTAGCGCGACAAAGGTTGTTCTTGGCCCAGTTTTCAGAGCCATAGAATGGGCCCCCAACAAACCAGTGGCAAACGAGCTCAACGACCAAGTGCTTGCAGCTAACACTCGACACAAAGATTTAGCTAATAAATATTATGAACCTTCTGTACTGTCAGGTATTCTTAGATACACCTGCTACCTTCAGCTCCTTTATTAATTCCAGGGGGAATTCATCCCTCGTTTCTGAATGACAATTGTGAAAAACTACTTATGTCCCAAAGGTGTTTAAAAGCGCATTTCTTCTACACCTTCCAAGTGCACCAAACTATAAGCTCTCTCTCCAAGAACTAGAGACTTATAGCAGTTTTCATCACAATGTCTTCACATAAAATATTCTGTGCTTGTTCACAAGCGCAGAGCTAGCCGAGTCATGCAATAAGCAACGAAAGTTGCGGAAAAAAAAAAAAAAAATAGAGAAGAATAACTGTACATAGGATGCAACCGAAAAGACTAGCGGTACCTATATGGAGAAGGGGGATACGAGGCATGAAGATCAGATGGATGCAAAGAAACACTACCCATAATAGCGTGTTTAGGCTGCATAACCCTCCATCCTTACACTACTGCTGAAATCCCATGGCTGAGCTGCAAGGGTCTCCATGCTGGTTCACTTGACATTGGCCAAACGAAAAACATGTGTTTTGGCCTCTGTGCTAACCAATAAGATGCCACCACGTTCTTAATCCCTGAAGGGATTTCTGAGCCCTAATCAAAGTAAGTTATTTACTAGATTAATTTCCAAATTAGCGCATCGAGCAGGATGAATGATAACACTAAATGCCAATAGGGACACATTTAAAATAAAATACAGAAAATGCTTCATGGCTGTAAAAACTCAAATATAAGCCCAGTCTGCTAAGGTACACTGAAAACAAGTCGAATTGTAATTTTCAGAAATGAAAGAAGATTCTAGTTGTCATCCTAAAATCAAGGAAACAAAACTGAATAAGAGGGTCTGCCATGAGGCTTTCAGAAAGCCTAAAGACAGCTTCAGAATTTGTGCATCCTAACATTGTTATCCTACTGTGTGCTTCGTCTTTATGGCCTGGCTTGACAGCACAGCTGTTATTATGTGAGCATCACTAGAAAAGGGCTTTGGCTCCACCCACATGCTGAGAGACAGAAGTACATTTTTAATTGGCAACAAGTTGTGTGCTTCCATATATAAAAAAAAAAAGTGATTGATCTCCAGCAGCTGTGATCATTGTATTTATCCAGTTGTCAAAGCTTGAACTTTATGGGGAACACACATGGCACTGGAATGCTATTAAACAGTCTTAGATAAACAGTCTTAGACAGCTAGATAATTAATGTTGTTTTTCTCTGGCAGCAGCACAGGTGGGAAGAGGACAGTCAAAACTACTGGCATTGCCAACGCTTATTTACATGCTGCTGATTAGTCCACCATTGCTGTACACGGTGAAGTGAGATGTTTGGGTGCCCAGTTGCACCACCCACCATATGTCTCACAGATTACCTCAATCCATGTCTTTATGGGTGAGGGAAGGTTGTAGTTTCATTGCGTGGCTTAACTGTTCTTAAGCAGTCGCGCCAGCTCGTGGCATCGCTGCCAGAATACCATTATTTAACATTCAGCAGAAGTAACATACAACTGGCATCGAGATTAAGCTGCACTCTGCTACTTTTTGGACAGTATGTATGCTCAATTCCACGCATTATAAAAAGAATAAGCACATTTTTTTTTATTTTATTTTTAATAAACTAGCCTCGTTGTACACACGTTTAAACTCTGGTTTTCGATACTTACAAAATGCTTTCCTAAATCATACGAAACCTGTTCTGCAGCCACCCCAGAACGCCTCTCCAGCCTCCATTCCTGCAAACCAGAGCTCTTATCAAGCTTCCATCAATACAGTCCCAGTGTTCCTCCAGAGCCTTCACTTATGCAAACCCAGAGCTCCTACTTAGTCTCCTGCAGGTCAAATCCTTACTTAGGATGGCCAGACTTAAAACTGAAAAAAGGCGAAGCTGCTGAAATATTCCGTGCTGTTCAGCCGTAGCTTGAGGGGGAAAGAGGCCAACACCTGCACAGCAAGACAACGTATGTGTGTTTATGCCTAGAGGCAAATTACTAATTTTGGCTGAAAAGTTACTCAAGAAGTTCTAGTCTTGTATGTGGTCATAACTGTTGTAAATGATTCCAATACGTCTTGTCCCTACATGATAAACTTAACGTAAAATATTTTAGCCTCGAAATAAAGAGGTAATTTAGAAAAGTGAATTGGGCCGATTCTGGGGGTGGTTTTGAAAATCAGCCGATTGCAAAACAACTGAAAAGACGAGCAAAATTAAATACCTTCATCATACATGCAATATAATTGATTTTATACAGCCTGCTGGAGATCATAAAACAGACTGCATATTAGTCTTAAACCAGCAGTTATTAATATTCATATAAAAGCAACGAATGCATTATAATACAAATAAGTTAGGAGAAGCGACCAGGAAACAGCAATCATCCAAAATGACTCATTTAAAATCGCATAAGAGGAAGGGTGCAAGAGGGTGAATCAAAACAGGCAGAGTACATTTATTTTTGTCCATATAGATCTCAACGAGAGACACTAGTAATGAGAGCGGGACACCAGATCAGAAATACAGACACAAGGATACACACTGGGGCGGGGAACGCACAGACTGACACACACTGGGGCAGAATGAACTGGATACACAGACACAACTAGACAGAGACACTAGGACAAAAAGACACTAGGACAAGGAGACACAGACACAAACAGTGACAAGGCCATCAGTGGCTCAGAAGGAGACGGGTACAGAGACAAGCTGATCCAGGACTTTGACCAGGATGTTGCTAGATGGTCACAAGTTTCGATCCGTACAGTGAGCTCTTGTTCCAGCTACAAACATACTTTAAAATTGCACACAACACCACCAAGAGGACATGTACGAGTCACACAACTGCATCACAAGGGCATGCAACGGCACACACTGCAGCACAAAAAAACGACATCACCTCTTTAAATTATTAATTACCATGGTCAAGTGGGAAAGGCATTCCCAAGGTTGATGTTAATAACATGATGTCAGGTTTGTTGGGATCTGATACGTTTTGGTTTTTCGAACTGATTAGAACTGCTGTCTTTTCAGTCAGATGTGCGTAGAATGTGGTGTTCTAAACTAGGAGATTTTTTTTTTTTTTTTTTAAGTTGTATTTCTGGACCGTGCTACAAAGGTAAAGCGTTTACTATAATCACTAGCTCTGCCCTGATTTAACAGACCAGTCATAGTCTGAATTGCTTATTCTTTTGAACATTTTGTGTAAACTATCATACAAGAATTACCGATTCTTTCTATTTTGGGCCAGTATAAAAGTTTTTTTTTTTGTTTTTTTAATGTTTCCAACTCAAAACCAGGGAATAAAATGAAAGCGTGTGTAATTCACTAGACTCCATTCTAATGCTCCTGGGACCTTTATTCTAACTCTCTATTCACTGGCTTTTACTCTCGTGTGACTTTAGGGCAGCACATACATGCAATTGCTGGTGGTAGTGCACAGCCAAACGCACTTCTTCAAATCTACCATACTCCTAAGGGTCTCGAGCAGGTTCTAAAGAAACTAGGCCAGTTCTCGACTTCAATAGATCTAAAGGTGCCATATTCTTAGAACCTGGAGTCCCTGGTGGTATGGTCGATAAGGGGGAACACATCATGAAGAAAAAAAAAAATGTCATGGGAAAACGAGGGGCCGGCATGCGTTTAGCAACTCCCCTTGCACACAAGATTTCAAAGCACGTCCATTATAATGAACATGCAAAAAGTGTCATACACTTTCTTGGATCACAGCATACACAGTGCCACTTGACATCCCCCCTTGGTGTCCAGCGTTGAACCCTCAAAATCAGTGTAACATCTGCAACCTAGCCTAGAACACCCTACCTAAGTCTGAAAGCCGGGCCCTGGGCAGGACCACACAATTTAAGACCCCCTCCAGGTGAAAGCATTGCTGTAGCCTATACCTGCACAGCCGCATCCAGCTTTCCCTCGAAGGTAAAGTCCACCAGGTCGGGCCGCAGGCAAAGGGCATAGTTGAGGGGTCGTACGTCAGCCGGGAGCCGCTCAAAGGGCTGTCTCTCCGTCATGGTGCGGACCGGGAAGAAAGAGCGTGTGGACGAGAAGACAACTGACAGGAGCAGGCGGGATGGAGTGACGATGGATAACACCCTGCGGACCGACAGCATCCAGCCCTAAGAAGAGAGGCGGACCCGTCAAACGACCTGTCACAGAGGCGACGCGAGGACTTCGTCAGGGCGTCAACCGACGCTGCCTCTCCTCCTACAACCGCGACCTTGTGCTAAATACTAACCAGTCCGCCATCTTGAAATATGCTAATATTTGGCTGTGAAGTCCGATTGTCGATCCATAATTAATTTAATGCTGATAAAACATATAATTCCTATATTTCCCTTTTTTAGGAATATATAAATGACTACTAGTGAACGGTTTCGGTATTCACCTGGTTGAAAGGATACAAGATGTTAAAGTAACGGCTTAATACCAAAAGGGGCCTAAATGAATATTTAAGTAGTATTTTAAATTTGGTCCAATCAATGAGCTTCCCTTTTCGTAGCAACACTTTTACCATGACTAGGGTACCCCTTCCCAACGACTCGACTGGTGTTTAAACGCTCACGTTTCTAGTTTCTTATAAACGGTGTCAGCTACTGGTGCGCGAGACTAAGAAACACTCTAACGGCTTCAGCTCAGCCATTTCCAGAAGGAACTGTGCGGCGACCGAGCTTCCGAGTCTCGCCTTTTCTGACACTGTGCATGTGACGGCTATGTAGGAACCCGGGGTAAAAGTAGCTTACTTAAATTACTGGGTCTGTTTATAAACGCATACAGTCTATAGTAATCGTACATTTAAATAGAATAACCTCAATTTTTACAACGTTTGTACCTTTTGCATTTTTGATAGTTTGCAATAATAATATTTGCAAATTACAATTATTAGTAACTTGATGCCTCTTTCTTTCTGAGCTGTGCTTTTGCATGGCACACGGGAATGCTATTCAGTTATTTTATACGCACTTCTGCTTTATATGATCTGCTGCTGGCACTGAAAGAAACAATAGTATTCCAACATGGCCGTGAGTGGGCACAGACGATGGAAAGTCAAAAGTTAAGGCGCATGACTAGTCATGAACGTCAATTCACCAAAATGCCGGGGGTTAGTGGAAGTAACATTACACGGCTTTTGACTTTCAATTTCACTTACATACACATTGGTTGCACGTACACACACATTGACACTTACACAACTTCTCTCACGTAAACACAAACTCGCAAGCACGCACACAACATACATTTAAACCTTTTTCTTTTTAACTTGCCTCCGCTTCCAAGGAAGTAATATTCCAACTAATAGTACGTAATTTTGTATTACACTAATAATGAAACATTATTCACTATTAGTGTAATATAAAATGAGAGAAAACAGTGAGAGTGGGGCTCCAACCGGCATCCTTAAGCATGAGCTGTTCCTGGCACTGATTTTGACACCTCTGAGGCCAGGGATCCCAAGGGGCAAACCAGAGATCGCAGTTGCGACCCATTGAGGCCTCTAAATGACGTCGATATGACTAGCTTGTATTTTTGTGTCTATTTTCATTTACATTGCCTGGCGAATAATTTGTATCTTTTTTATCTTTTGTAAAGGTAAGAATTGAATATATTAGGTTGTAATGTGCGGCCACGTTTAAACAGTAACGGTGCAGCCATATTGTAATAACTTTATGCTGACAGCGTACATTTCACTAATTACAAGTGAAGCTCGGGTTTAATATAAAACAGTTTCGATGCAGGATTACTGATTCTTTTTGAATATGGATTATTGATTCTTTTAATCATTTTTGTCAGTTAGAAATCAAACTTCAATATTAAAATGACATTTGAAGTAGTCACACTAAATTGGTGGAATAGCAACAAATAGAATAACAGATTTAGCATCCATGTAGAGGCGTTCCAAGGTGCTAAAGTCTTTTTATTTACATTATTGCTGGAACCTTCACCAGATCACTGCAGATAATCTTGCATGGGGTGGCCAAAAACATAATCTTCTGATGTGTTCACTATTACACACTAATAGTGAAGCATTTCCTACCTAGCATGAAGGAAAATTTAAATTCAATTAAGGTCACTGAGGCGGAAATTATGCTTTGACTTTCTTTACTTTCTTCCAGCAGCAAAACAAAAAAACTACAAATTCCATAGTAACAATGTAAAACCATAACACATGAGCTGTTAAACAAATTTTAATGATCACTTCTCTGTCTCAACCAATCATAATGTCCACAGCAGTATATATCGGGGGCTCATCTTCCACTAGTCCTCTTTCTTCATGCAAAAGGTAGCTGCAGATTCTTGACAAAGGGTGTTGATGAACGTCATTCCTTCTCTTTGTTAGCTGAATATAGATAATAATTAACCTTCTGTCTGTTTTTGATATGGAAGGGATAAAGAACATTATGATAAAATCACAAAGTTAGACTTAAGAATAGTCAAGCTTTTAAAAACTGGTACTTATGAAAGAAAACATATGTTGACGCCGGTCATGATATGCTCCTCACACTGGAGGTTTTCGTAATGAATGAATGGGTAGGATAATCTTCGCCTCCGTGTCCCTAACAGAACTGACATTTTCCATCATGCTAGGTAGAATTTTTGTCATTCTATGCCAGGACCCGGAGGCTCGATTATGCATATTCAAAGCTTACTTACCACCACTGAGGATAACTAGGAGACTGGCTTTAAATAGAACCTCATAAAGATGGAATCAGAAGGCCAATCTGTTGTTTGCAAAATATGTTCCAATGGAACACCTAATGTGTACACTTTTGATGAAACTGCAATAGTGGCGAATAAGCCCCAAACATGGTAATATTGATGGCGGACGCTTGCATCACCCATCTGTCATAGTGGGTGAGGAGACAGTTTGATGTGGTTTCTTATATAGTGGGTGAGGAGACCGCTTGATGTGGTTTCGTAATTGCAATCAACAGCTGTTTCACTCCTCTGGGTCGTAACTACTGCAACACACACTCATACTCTTGCAAACACCATACTACACACAATTTGTGTGAATCTGGGACCGTGAGATACAATACCGATGGCATATTAGTTTTTGTGCTGCTGGAAATAGAACACATAACTCCCTCCAGAGTACAAGGAGGCTCGATTATGCGTATTCAAAGCTTATTTACCACTACTGAGGATAACTGGGAGACTGGCTTTAAATAGAACCTCATAAACATGGACTCAGAAGCCAATCTGTTGTTTGCAAAATATGTTCCAATCAAACACCTAATGTGTACACTTTTGATGACACCGCAATAGTGGCGAATAAGCCCCAAACATGGTAATATTGATGGCAGACGCTTGCATCACCCATCTGTCATAGTGGGTGAGGAGACAGTTTGATGTGGTTTCTTATATAGTGGGTGAGGAGACCGCTTGATGTGGTTTCGTAATTGCAATCAACAGCTGTTTCACTTCTCTGGGTCGTAACTACTGCAACACACACTCATACTCTTGCAAACACCATACTACACACAATTTGTGTGAATCTGGGACCGTGAGATACAATACCGATGGCATATTAGTTTTTGTGCTGCTGGAAATAGAACACATAACTCCCTCCAAAGTACAAGACCTACCTGTTAGATCTAAGGCACTGATACACCGATTCTCTTTTGCATGATATAACTCATAACAGCATGGTCAATTTGGCAGAGAGTTGTTTTCTAGAGAGGTCCGCATTGTCTGGTCATCTTATAAATGAACGTAGCACTTTGTTGACATCCCAGGTCTGGGTGTACTTGGGTTTTGGAGGATTCGCTAGCATGATGCTTTTCATTAATTTGCATATTGAGGAATAAGGCCAGATTGGCTTGACTGCAATTGGAAAGTGTCCAGTTGAAATGGCCAATCTGAAGGAGTTGATGGTGGAGTATCCGCTACCTACCTCTACCAACTCAGCCAAAAAAATTAAAACATGTACAGCATTGGACCCAACAAGATCCAAGTATTGCTCCAAACACCAACTACTCCAGGCAGACCAAGCCGACCTGTATCGTTTATGAGTCACTGATGCCCAGCTTTGTGCATTGAAAGCGGAAGCTGATACCAAAAGGCCCAGCAAGCTCCATTGTCACCCGATATTCTGCATGGCATCTATGTCAGAAGATCTCCTTTGATCATTTGATGGATTTCTATACACCCCCATTCCTTGTTAGATGTCCTGAAATGTTGGATGAACTACCGGACAGTCAATCAACATCTCACGGAGAAGAGGGAACCAAGCCTAGGATCTCCACGCTGTCACTAGAATTAACTCCCCTCACTTACGCCTGGTCTGAGTCGCTACTCTGGTGATCATGAGGCTTGGAGGGAAGGCGTAATTCAGCCCCTCACTCCAGCCCTGTAGAAAAGCATCTACTGCATAGGCTTCCTGGTACAGTCTCCATCTGAAGAACTGAGGAACTTGCACATTTAGTCTCGAGGCAAACAGATCCCTGATTGGCAAGCCCCATTTCTCACAAAGGAGTTGAAAACCTGGGGATGAAGCCTCCAGTCGTTGGAGTGCATCATAAAATGAGAATTCCAATCAGCCACTGTTTTGGCAGTGTCTGAAAGGTGAATTGCTGACACCAAAATCTCCTTGTCCAGGCAGCAGTGCCAACAGTCCTTGGGTATTTCCGCCAGAGTCTTCGATCTCGTGCCCCCCAACTTGTTCACATATTGTACCGTTGAGATGTTGTACATTCTCAACAAAATAGAACACCTCGCTTGATCCTTCACCAGACTGCGAAGGGACCCATCAGCAGCTCTAGACAGTTGATCTGTAGGCGAAGCCCCTCCTGGGGCCAATTGTAGGAAACTGGCCCTGGTTTGCAGTACCTCCCCACTTTTTGCCTGATATCTGATGCTAACTTCACTGAATGTGTGCTGGGATCCTGCTAACTAGGTCCGAGCACCAGCGTTCTTTCCCTAAACTGTACCATTGTTTCCACAATTTGCACACCTCTGGCACACAGCTAAATCCCTTGTAAAAAGTACCAGTGGTACCAGGGGCTCTGTGGCCAGGGAGGGTCCCTAAGGGGTCCCTCACCAAACACATGCACATTGCCATTGCATGTTGTGTGTGTTGGTGGGGAGAAAAAGGCAAAGTCGACAAGGCACCCCTTCCAGGATATACAAGGCCCACAAACCACTGCCTAGTAAGTCACCCTTCTAGCAGGCACTACAACCATAAGGCACAGATGAGGGCATAGCTGCATTAACAATATGCCCCATACAGTGTCTAAGTCCATTCTTAGACATTATAAGTGCAGTGTGGCCATATAGAGTACATGGGCTGGGAGCTTGTCATTATGAACTCCACAGCACCATGATGGCTTCTCTGAAGACTGGGAAGTTTGGTATCAAACTTCTCAGCACAATAATCCCACATTAATGCCAGTGTTGGGTTTATTGCCAAATGCACCCAGAGGGCATCCTAAAGGTATTTTACCCAACCCTTTAGTGTAAGGCTGGCCAGTCAGTGCCAGCTGGCCACTAACAGACACCTATCTGACCCCATGGGGTGAGAGCCTTTGTGCTCTCTGGGGTCAGAAACAAAGCCTGCTCTGGGTGGAGGCACTTCACACCTCCCCCCTGCAGAAACTGTAACACTTGGCGGTGAGCCTCAAAGGCTCAGGCTTCCTGTTACAGTGCGCAAGGGCACTCCAGCTAGTGGAGATGTCCACCCCCGGACTAAGCCCCACTTTTGGTGTCTTGTCTGGCGGAAAAATGAGGGAAAACAAGGAGTGACCACTTCAGCTGGGACCACCCCTAAAGTGTCCAGAGCTGAAGTGACCCCCCTCCTTGCAGAATCCTCCATCTTGGTTTGGAGGAGAGGGGACAATAGGGATAGGAATGTGCCCCCTCCCCAAAGAGAGTGGACACAGGAAGGGTGTAGACACCCTCAGGGACAGTAGCCAATGGCTTCTGCCCTCTGACCTCTGTAACACCCCTAAATCTAGTATTTAGGGGCATTCCTGAACCTTACTCACCAGGTTCCTGATGACCTAAGAAGAAAGAAAAAGGACTGGTAAGCCAACTCCAGCAGTGAAGACTCCAGACGACAACTGACTTGGTTCCAGCCCCACCAGCCTGTCTGCAGCTTCAAAGACCCCTGCTCCATGAAGGCAACATATCATGCAGGACCAGCACCCTCTACAAACCCCCAGAGGATTGCCTGCACTGCAGAAGACCAAGAACTCCTGAGGACAGCGGCCCTGTCCAGAAGAAATCACCAAAAAGACTCCAGAACGGCCCCAGATCCGCAAGCCCTGTCTACTCTGCACCCAATGACCACAGCCTGAGTCAAGGTGGCTCACCAGTCCAGAGAAGGTCCCCAGGCAAAATCCGACCTCAAGTCCATTCTGGGTTGACCCCTCTTGGACAACACCGCAATGCCTGCAGCCTGAATCCAGATGACCCCCCTGACCGCGACTGGATCCAACGAAGATACCTGACCCCCAAGGAGACCCCTACACCTGCAGCTCCCTGGCCTTGGGGAATCTGACCGACAGTCCAGCAACGTCCAGCGATCACCTCCCCTACCTGTCCAGCCTTTGGTTTCCCGGAACCGACCCCCTGAACCCAGGCTGCTTCATCTTTTGTGACCCCTGGGGTTCCCCCCATTGAAAAGCATTGGGTGCCCAGCTCTTTGCTTGTACCCTGCACCCAGCCGTCCCTGTGCTGCTGAGGGTGTGTGTTTGGAATGATCCTGTGCCCCCCGCCCCTTCCTACTGCTTACCTAAACCCCCAAGGCCTGTGTCCTGGAACCACATGTACTTGACTGCAACCTGCTTTCTACCAAGCACCCCCAGTCCTCATAGGATTCCATTGTAAACCCAACACCACTTTTGACCTCTACACTCAGCCGGCCCATGTTTCAGGTGGTGCACTCTTGGGGTCAACCTAAACTTTTACCTGTGAACATCCTAACCCCGAAGGGAATCGTAAGTTGTGTACTTACCTGTTAACTGTGCTAAAACGTTTCACCCCAGGACTCTATTGACTCCTATGAAAAATTGCAGTTTCAACTTTTGAAATAGAAACGTGTTACTTACTTGTAGACTACTTTATTTGCAAAAGCCAAACAAATTACATATGATACCTATGCTTGATACCTATTGACAACTGTACTCACCTGCAACAAAATTCCTCTGGTTCTAGTAATATATATATATATATATATATATATATATATATATATATATATATATATATAACAATTTCCCTGGAGTTAGTCATTGAGTGTGTGCCTCATTTCTTGACTCTGTGTGTACAACAAATTCTTTGCACTACCCTCTGATAAGCCTAACTGCTCAACCACACTACCACAAAAGAGAGCATTAGTATTGTCTACTTTAGCCTCTATTAAGCCTCTGGGGAACCCCTGGACTCTGTGCACACTATACCTCATTTTGGTATAGTATATACAGAGCCATCTTCCTACACCAATGCCCCCCTGTTGAGACTCTCCTGCATCTGATACCCCAGCTACAGCAGCTGGTATCCGATTTGATCACCGCATCTGGGGCCAATCTGAAATTAATTCGGCCATTACATGTCTCCATTTGGTTCAGCTGCCAGTTCATCTCTATCCTGGGTTACCTCTTGCGAGTAAGATACTCCCCTTTTGGGGTAGTAGCACTCCAGCCATTGTGGTGCCCTGTAGTCCAGGAAAAAGGCTTGGACCAAGGAAGAAAAAAGCCCTACTATCCTTGCCAGATGGCATAGGGAGAAGTGATTGGAGGACATAAAGGCTCTCAACTCATTCTAGATCGCTCAGATTTTGGTCATGGGAAGCTCCAGAGTCGCTGCTAGTACATCGATTGTGAACCTAAGGAAGTAAATCATGTGCTTCAGCAGCAAGTCTGACTTGGAGTTGTGATAACAAAACCCAAGTCCTCCAATAAGTTGACTACCATCTGGGCTTGATGCATGAGTGTGCCCGTGTCCTGGGCCATGATATTCATGTTGTCCAAGTAAATTATCAACCTGCTGCCTTGTGATTGCAACAGACAACTGCTGTTCTGAGGCACTTCAAGAGGCACCAAGGGGCAGATGACAGACCAAAGGGAAGGATCTTGAAAACCCATACTTGGTTTCTCCAAAGGAATTGAAGAAACCTTCGATGGGGCAGATAGATGGGAATCGCCTGATAAGCACCTTTCAAGTCTAGTCTGACCAGGCAGTCCACTTGTCTGAGATCCCTCAGAAGAAAGATGCCCTCCATCTTGACATGACTGTATACTAACCAATCAATTTTTCACAGATTTATCACAGACCGCACCCCTTTGTCTTTCTTGTTTACAATGAAATTGTTGCTCAGAAATCCCTTTGGATGGAGGACAGATCTTTCTACGCCCTACTTCGGCTTCTAGATTGTGAACCACCATGTCCATGAGGATGAAAACCTCCCCTGAAGGGGCAGTGGTCTTTAGGGCTGTCTCGGGGTGACCTAGAATTCTATGTGGAATCTTTGTATTGTCTGAAGGACCCATGCATCTGAGGAAGTCTCCTCCCAATTGTGTAGACATTGTGATTTCTTACTAGGGAAGAAAATCTCGTTCTCTCCTGAGGGGGTATAGTTTGCTCTGCCACTCCCTCTGGGGATGCATCTCTAGACAAATCTGTTCTTGGAGGGGAAGAAAGGGGTATAACTCTGCTTGTCTTTTCATTCGGATTGTCTGGGGATTTGGTACATGCTGGAAGCCTGGTGGAAAAAACAGACAGATGAATAGCCCTGCCCTCGCAAGGCCAGGCCCCTCCAAAAAACACCCTTTTAAGTGAAACCTGCACCTTATCTATAGAAGTGAAGGCCTGGACACATTTTGACAAATCTTTGACAAAGGCGTTTCCAAACAATTGCCTTTTTGTGTCAGGACCTCAATCTGCAGAGTTCAGCTCTTCCAGTTTAAGATCCAAGCAAAGGAGGAGGGAACATTGCCACTCAGTAGATAACGGGCAATTGGTGTTGCCAAAATGGCACACTGCCATCTTGGCCCAACCCAAGATAATCTTGGGATCAACCATCTCTCCTGTGCGTTTGGCGTCTTCCGCCATTTCCATAATTTTTGTGATCAGTCCTGCAATATCAAGCAACTTGTTCTGGCATGAGTGCCAAGACCTACCTATAGCCCTCATGTGGTCTTTAATACAGTTGCTAATGAAAGTGACCACAGTGGCGTCCATTTGAGTGGTGGGAGCGACCTTACCCTCAATGGAGGGTCTTGGGCATTTTGTCCATAATTTGTTACATACCTCTTTATTCAAGGGGTGTCTGAGGCATTGCTTCAGGTAATAATCCACTTTTATAGACTGCTCCTTCTCTGATGAGCAAGGATGTTATATGTCCTAGGGATCAAAAAGACTATTGATAGATCCTGGTCATCAGGGCGTGTGACCGCATCGGTCTTGAGTTTTTTTTTATCTCAATGGATGCCAGTTGAGCATCTTGCAGACTCCGCCGCTCTTTGCTAAAAGATTGTCTAAAGCAAGCCGATTTTGAAGAGTCATAGCTCTTTCAGCAGCAAGTTCAGTGTCCATCAGGAGTATAGCTCCTGTAAAATTTGTCAGCATGTTATCCACAATAGTAGACAACTTTTGAATCTTTATGGAGTTTTAGATAACCCCTACTGAAAGAATTATGGCTCCAAATATGTCACCGACAGCAGCCACTGTCTCTCGTTGTTGTCTAGGATGTTGTATTTCAGACGCTTTAGGTATTTGTTTTAAGTCATCAATCTGGTAAATCTTTGGGAAAACTATTCCCAAACAGCATGTCCCATACCATCCCTTAGGGAGACGCTAATAAGAATTAAGTCCACAGATATAATAGATTCCAGGGATCACTGGATCCTGTCCATTTAACATGAATGTCCATTTACTCTGAAACAAAAACACATGCCTGCATTCACTCGTTCCCACAAATAAAGTGTCATATTCAGATTTTGGCCTATATATACAAAGCCTTCCTACATGTAGTGCATCTATAGCTAATTTTCCTTGTGTCTTTATTGTAGTGTAAGCATAATCATTTGCATATGTGTGTTTTTCTAGCCCCTTTTCTAGTCGTTCTTTCAAAGCTTTGTGTCTATCATCAGTGTGATCTAAGAAGCTTTTCTCTACAGGTGTTAATAAACAAGTCAGATTATTGCGGTGTGCATAAGCTGTCCCAAATATAAGTGTCGGTTCAAAGAAACCTCTAACTATTTTTATACTATGCTCTTTAGCTAATTTGTTCAGAAACTCAAATCACTGGCACAAAAGAAAACACCACATCCAAATTTGAATAAAAGTATTGCACATGCTCTTGATTATAAAATCTTGTTAGTAGCAAACTACAACTTATCCCGCAAGTTAGTGGAAGACTATGATAAGTGACCCCTTCTTGTACTGATGAAGGAATCTTTGTGCACACATAACAGTTTTTCGCGTCCATGGTCTCAACATACTCATTCAGTAAGCGATAGAAGACGTTAGTGGAGAGTTCCCCTTTTGAGTTAGTTCCTGTAGTGCTTTCCTCTTATTTAGTTTCTAAGCACTAACATAACACAACAGAAATACACTTCTGAGGTCAAAGAAGACTTTTATTGTTATTTTATTCTTCCCCAACCACAATGTTTATGAATGAATGACGAATTAGTAGCTTTCAAGTCCGCGTTAATCAAACAAAATATATCAGTTTGCAATATACACAGCAGGTTATATTTATAAGATATTGAATGCAAAGCAAAACAAATACTTCACCGTGTGGGAACTATTTACAGCTACATCTTTCTAAGGTCTGCAAGCTGAGACCCCTGTCAGCCGCGAGAAAGAGTGTCATCTACCCACACGGGATGCTGGCAACTGGCGCCAAGCTCCAGCACGAGGTCCGGCAGATTCGAATCTGACCCTCTGCAGCCTGTTACATTCGTTACAAAGGTGTGCCCCCTCCTCTCAGACCTGGGAAACTGAGCAAGCCTTTTGGAGACTGGCCAGGTCTCCAAGACTACTCCTGTTCCCAAGCTCAAGGGAAGAGAAACGACGCCCATGTACTCTCTCTTATCAGGTCTAGTCTACTGTGAGAGCAAAACATCTTGGTTCTCTGGTGCAAAAACACAGCTTGGAAAAATACAGAACTATTCTCAACTGCAATGTCTAACTCCACGTTAAAGGCAATGGGCAGCTAACCTAAATATCAAATGCAATGTCATGTTAAAGGCAATAGGCAGCTAACCTAAATATCAAATGCAATGTCTAGTGTCATGTCAAAGCCAATAGGCATCTAAGCTGAATACAAAATGCAATGTCTTATATCATGTCAAAGCCCATAGGCAGCTGAGCTGAATATAAAATGCAATGTATAATATCATGTCAAAGCCAATAGGCAGTTAAGCTGAATACAAAATGCAATATATAATATCATGTCAAAGCCCATAGGCAGCTGAGCTGAATACAAAATGCAATATATAATATCATGTCAAAGTCAATAGGCAGAATATCTAATAGCATGTCAAAGTCAATAGGAATGCAATGTCAAAGCCAATAGGCGGCTAGACTGGATACAGCATGTCAAAGCCAATAGGCAGAATACAGAATGTAATGGCTAATGCAATGTCAAAGCCCATAGGCGGCTAAACTGAATACAGAAAGCAATGGCTAATGCCATGTCAAAGCCAATAGGCACAATACAGAATGTAATGACTAATGCAATGTCAAAGCCCATAGGCGGCTAAACTGAACAAAACATACCATGTGCTACTGGTGAACATTGAGCAACTAATATGCGCAGTGGTGAAACACAAAGTCATTGGTCAAAACAACACTTTATCAAATGGCAGGACATTCCGCCCTTTGACCAATGAATTTTTGTTTCACATATCTCTTATTTCAAACAAACAAAAAAAAAACATTATCAGCAAATCAAATTTCAATGATCAAAGCAATCCCTGTAAAGCAATAGAAGTGAATTAACACATTGATCTCATAACCTTTCACATCAGATACATCTACATAGAAAAGACTGGGCACACATTTTTTTTCTGAATGAGTCTCTAATTCAACAGTGTTAGCAATTTGATGTGGCATGAGTTCTGCTCATGTAAAGGTGCACGGTCCACCTGAAAGGTTTGCTGGAAGGTAAGCAAAAGTCAGAGTTCCATACGAGAGGGGAAAAAAAAAAAACACAGCAAACAAGTTGAACTTGAACTGAAGGCGCAGTTTGCGCAAAATGGATCCATGGTGCTGGCACTTTACTCAGCCAGGTTCAGGTTGGGGGTTCGGTCCCTTCCCCGACCCCACACGCACACACCGGAAGGGGGACCACACAGCGCACTCAGGGACAGTGGCGAAACGTGGTCGGATCTGCAAAAGAAACAAGTATGACTTTTCTTGCAAATAACATTTTTCATTTAAACTGCACCCTTCCTCTTTCTTTCCCTGTTTTATAATCAGCAGGACGTTTTTGGGGCCCTTTGTTATATTCTCTGCAGGTTCTGGAGGGTCACTTGGGGCGTCAGCCCACACATCAGCACTGAGGTTTTTATCTGCTGCACCACAGCTTCCCTTTTCTTGCACTGTCAGAAGGGCTGGGGCAGACTCCTTCTTTACCAAACCTCCATTCACTGCATTTTTGCCAAGTTGGGCCATTCTGTCTCCAATTTGTATGAATGAATCAGATTCTTTTCTAGGTATCAGCATAATTTCGATTTTTCCTTGGTAATTTGCAGCAATCACTCTCCCTAAAACCTGATCAATTTGCCATTTCTGTTCTGGTAACTTTCCTCTCCCCAACTGCTCTGTGACTGCTTGCATGACAGATTGCTTTTGTGCGTGCTGCACAGTTTTTATCAAATCTAGGGGAATGTGCATCTCTCTCATCTCTGCCCACCTGTAAGTGGCCTTTTCACATTTCTGGGGCACCCACATAGCTATCCCCACTAAGGCAGAATTCTGGGTGAACACTTCTCTCTCTGCATTTTTCTCATTAACATCTGCAAGGTAATTGAACCAGTTAGGTACAAGCCATGTGGCTAAAACATTATCAAAGAACCAAAAATCAGCATAAAAATGACACATCTCATGTAGCTCTTGCTTTAAAATCTGACACACATTATACAACGCTGTTCCTTCTACGGTGCCAGAAAACAACATTTCAGTCAATGAATCATCAATAAAACAAACATGCTTTTTATCTTCAGTAGACACGAATTCAAATGGTGCACACAATTTCATTGGTAACTCTTTTATCTGTGGTACTCTAGCCCTGTCTTGCAAGTACCAGATCCATTGTATGATTCTAGCTAGGGGCACTATTTTCTTCCCTTGTTCATGATTTAAATGTACATAAGTATTTCCTTCTTGCACTGCGCAGAAACCTAAAGTCTGCATTATTTCATTTGCCAAATCACAAGCGCGCAGCTGCATATTATTTTTCACAGTGACCATGTACAAAAGTGTTAGGATTTCTCTCAAATGAGGGCTATTCTTTTTCCAAAAATCAAACAAGCTAATGAAACTCGGGGTGTCTTGCTCTAAAATCCTTCGTTTTAGTAACTCGTAAATCTCGTCCCTGTTATCAGTTAAGGAATGCACTTTGGCTGCCAAAAACCCTGGCTCACACGGAAACTCAGTGCAGCTCGGAGCTGTCTTAACCCCCTCATTACTGGAATGGGACAAGAAAGATTCTTCAAAAACAGCCCTTTTATAACTTTCAGTCTTATTTTGAATTATCGTATCCTGGCTAATTTGCTCACGTAAATTCCTATTTTCATGTTCCAACTTCCTACATTTCTCCTGCATTTCTCTGTAAGCAGATAAAGGTATCCAGACCTTTCTGTCATCATTACTTCCAAAACACACGTTTTCTACATATATACAACAGGAATTATTTCTCAAAACATTATCAGGCCTTTTAGCTACACATGCATTTTCTTCTGTAATTCCCCAAACAGAAAACAATTCACAGTTTTTCTTAGCACCATCAGGCAGTTCATCAACACATGTATTCTCAGACATGGTCTGCCGTGCTACTGTGATTCTCCAAACAGAAAACAATTTCTGTAATTCTCCAAACAACAAAAAACAATTACACTTTTAAAGTGTGCACTTAGAAATCTACTAACTCGTCAAACCCCTTTTAATCACCTCTTAATGACCGGCCCCACTTCTGGTACCAATTGTAGTGCTTTCCTCTTATTTAGTTTCTAAGCACTAACATAACACAACAGAAATACACTTCTGAGGTCAAAGAAGACTTTTATTGTTATTTTATTCTTCCCCAACCACAATGTTTATGAATGAATGACGAATTAGTAGCTTTCAAGTCCGCGTTAATCAAACAAAATATATCAGTTTGCAATATACACAGCAGGTTATATTTATAAGATATTGAATGCAAAGCAAAACAAATACTTCACCGTGTGGGAACTATTTACAGCTACATCTTTCTAAGGTCTGCAAGCTGAGACCCCTGTCAGCCGCGAGAAAGAGTGTCATCTACCCACACGGGATGCTGGCAACTGGCGCCAAGCTCCAGCACGAGGTCCGGCAGATTCGAATCTGACCCTCTGCAGCCTGTTACATTCGTTACAAAGGTGTGCCCCCTCCTCTCAGACCTGGGAAACTGAGCAAGCCTTTTGGAGACTGGCCAGGTCTCCAAGACTACTCCTGTTCCCAAGCTCAAGGGAAGAGAAACGACGCCCATGTACTCTCTCTTATCAGGTCTAGTCTACTGTGAGAGCAAAACATCTTGGTTCTCTGGTGCAAAAACACAGCTTGGAAAAATACAGAACTATTCTCAACTGCAATGTCTAACTCCACGTTAAAGGCAATGGGCAGCTAACCTAAATATCAAATGCAATGTCATGTTAAAGGCAATAGGCAGCTAACCTAAATATCAAATGCAATGTCTAGTGTCATGTCAAAGCCAATAGGCATCTAAGCTGAATACAAAATGCAATGTCTTATATCATGTCAAAGCCCATAGGCAGCTGAGCTGAATATAAAATGCAATGTATAATATCATGTCAAAGCCAATAGGCAGTTAAGCTGAATACAAAATGCAATATATAATATCATGTCAAAGCCCATAGGCAGCTGAGCTGAATACAAAATGCAATATATAATATCATGTCAAAGTCAATAGGCAGAATATCTAATAGCATGTCAAAGTCAATAGGAATGCAATGTCAAAGCCAATAGGCGGCTAGACTGGATACAGCATGTCAAAGCCAATAGGCAGAATACAGAATGTAATGGCTAATGCAATGTCAAAGCCCATAGGCGGCTAAACTGAATACAGAAAGCAATGGCTAATGCCATGTCAAAGCCAATAGGCACAATACAGAATGTAATGACTAATGCAATGTCAAAGCCCATAGGCGGCTAAACTGAACAAAACATACCATGTGCTACTGGTGAACATTGAGCAACTAATATGCGCAGTGGTGAAACACAAAGTCATTGGTCAAAACAACACTTTATCAAATGGCAGGACAGTTCCCTCATGCAAGTGTTTTGTATCTTGCTCAAACTTTTCCCACGGTGTTAGTGTTGTAGTCTCAGGTTTTGAAGCATTGTTAGTCGCTCTCTTATCCAACCACGGCATTCCCACAATCACACCTACAATTATTATTGCACACACAATACCTAATATAAGGCTTAACCAACCACACACTTTACCCTTCTTGCTACTACCTCTATCATAAGCCATGGTCTGTAAAGAATCAGATAGCAGAATAACTCAAAACAAACAATCAACTTGAGGACAGTTTAAAAGCTCTCTTTTTTTTTTTTCGATGCAAAGTCTCTTTCTCTCTGCGTGTATTTACAGCGTTTCACTCACTCCAGGACCCTTTTTGTCAATCAGGTTAGCAGCTTGTCATAATCGGGCTTCAAAGTCAATTCAGGTTATCAGTGTCACATCCGGTAATTTATAAGTCTCTTTCTCAGCTTTTCAGCTTTCAATTTTCCTTTTCAATTTCAGTTTTAACACAGTCTCTTTCTCTGATTGATTTCAGGTACCGTAGTATTGGCCTGGTACTTCTCGATCAAAACAGAACGCTAGGAATTCTTGTTGCCATTCAGATGTCGTTGCATATGCCCATTCAGGACCTGCGTACCTTCTATTTGCAGTTCTTTTTCTTTTCAACCTGCGTTCACTTTGCAATTCTCCTTCACTTAAATCCTCTACTCGGGATGTATCAGTTTCTTCTGCTATTGTTTCACCTGGTACGACCTTTTCTTTCGCAACCTGCTTCTCTGGCCAATTATCGCCTTTTTGCGTCTTCTTCCTGCTTGGCCTTTCAGGACGCTGAACAGCACCCTCCTCTTGTGCTATGGTGTTTTCTCTTGACGGACCTGCAACTGGTTCAGGGGATGCCGGTGTGCTTTGACTTCTCTCTGTTATTTCCCCCTCTTCTTCTTCTGGATCTGTAACAGGTTCAAGCTCTAACCTGTACCTGTCTACTTCTGGGAGAACTTCTCCTTGTCTTAGTTCTCATGCTGCCTCTACTGAGGTAGGCTCACTGTCACCTCTCTCGAACTCGCTTACTGTTTGAGGGACTAGGCCGTCCTCAGTGGGCTCTCCGGTAGTCTCAGTTCCCCCTTGACTGTTTTCTGGCCCTGAGACTTCCTTCTCTGGAACTGCTGAGTCAGGAACTTCAAGTTCCTCGTCAGTCGGACATGTTACCTTCTTTGTGTGACTGGCATATATCCAATTTGGAACGCCTGCACATTTCACAGCAGTGGTTGTTGTCAGTATTACTTGATATGGCCCCTTCCAGCGCGGCTCCAAACACAACTTTTTCACGTGCTTCTTGACAAGCATCCAGTCACCGGTTTGCAGGCTGTGACCTGGATCAGTGATCGGTGGTAATGTGTTGGCTTCCACCTGGTGGGAAAAAGAGTGAATCACATCAGCCAAGTCTTTGCAGTAGTCCATCACCATATCATCCGTGATATTCACAAGAGCATTTGCGGGTACTACGGGTAGCCTCATAGCTCTACCCATCAATATCTCGTGAGGAGATAGTCCTGTCTTCTTATCAGGGGTGTTTCTCATTGACATCAGCACTAAGGGCAATGCATCTGGCCATTTTATATTAGTGGCTGCGCACATTTTTGCCATTCTCGACTTCAAGGTACCATTCATTTGTTCTTCTAGTCCTGATGCTTCAGGGCGGTAGCTACAATGTAGCTTCTGTTCAATGTCTAATGCAGCACACAAGAGCTTAATCACCTCATTGTCGAAGTGTCTGCCCCTATCTGATTCTAAAGAGACCGGAAAACCGAACCTGGGTATTAGTTCTCTAAGCAACAGCTTAGCAACTGTGAGACTGTCATTCCTACGTGTGGGGTATGCCTCAATCCAATGGCTGAAAACACACACAATCACCAACACGTACCTCAATCCTCCACAAACAGGCATCTCAATGAAATCCATTTGCATCTTGCTAAATGGACGACCAGCTCTCCCTTTGTGGCTCAAAGTTACCACAGTTCCTTTTCCTGCATTCATCTGTTGACAGATGATACACCTGTGACAAGTAACCTCTGCAGCTTGTCTGAATTTCGGGTTAAACCAGTCAATTTTGAATAACCTGATCATTGCATCGCTCCCAAGATGTGCCTGTTCATGATAAAGCCTTGCAAATTGTGACAGGAGACTGTTTGGTAAAACCAGCTTCCCCTCCTCTGAGACCCATAAGTCGTCAGCTCTCTGTACACATTGCATTCTCTGCCAGGAGCGTTTCTCCTCTCTGCTAGCACGACCCTGTAGTGATTTTAACTCATCTAATGTATCAACCACCCTTAATGCAAAGTTTAAGCATGTTTCATTTTCAGTTTGCGGCAACAATTCACATTGATCCTTGAACGATATACAGTTCAATGCGCAAAACCTCGCGACTTGATCTGCATAGCCGTTTCCCATTGACACAAAGTTGTGACTTAACATGAGCATTGCATTTCACCACGGCAATTTCAAGAGGTAACTGAATCGCATGCAACAAGTCCTTAATGTGTTCGCCATTTTTCACTGGAGAACCAGAAGAGGTCATGAAACCTCTCTGTGACCATAATTGGCCAAAATCATGTACAATTCCAAATCCATTTCTGCGGTCAGTATAGATAGTGACTCTCAGATTTTCAGCTGCATGGCATGCCTTAGTAAGGGCAATTAATTCTGCCACTTGTGCGAAATACACTCTCTCGAGCCAGGAAGCTTCAATGATACCAGCTATTGTACACACAGCATAACTGGCTCTCAGTATTCCGACTGAGTCTCTCAAACTGGATCCATGAACAAACCTAATGCAGTCATTTTCCTTTAACTGCGTATCTTGAATGTCAGGTCGGGGCTTGGTACATAGTTCTGTTACCTCAAGACAATCATGCTCCACTTCCTCTTCATTATTAATCTCAGTATTTTCAACAGGAAGTAGACTTGCCGGGTTCTATACAGTACATCGCTTCAAGGAGACATTTGGTGACCCCAAAATAATTGTCTCATAACGGGTAAGTCTGGCATTTGTCATATGCTGAGTTTTAGTTTGAGTCAACAGGATTTCAACTGAATGCGGAACCATTACTGTTAAGAGATGTCCCATAACTATGCCTTCACACTGCGTGAGGCTTTGACCAACTGCTGCAACTGCGCGCAAACAACCCGGTAAGGCTGCTGCGACGGGGTCCAAGGTAGCTGAAAAATACGCTACAGGACGGTTTGCACCTCCATGGACCTGTGTCAAGACAGACAAAGAACAAGCATCCCGTTCATGACAAAACAGTAGAAAAGGCTTCGTGTAATCAGGCATACCTAAAGCTGGTGCCCTGCACATGCACTCTCTCAATTCCATGAATGACTCAAGCTCTTTCTTGGACAAAGTTATGGTATATGGTTCATCCTTAGTTTCCTTGCCTGTCAGCCTTATCAATGGTTTTGAGATAATTGAGAAGGTGGGAATCCACTGGCGACAGTAGCCCACCATTCCCAAAAACATCCTGACATCTCTTTGTTGTCGGGGGTTCATTTGCAAAATAGCTGTCACCCTTTCCTTTGATATTCTCCTGGACCCTTTCTCAATCAAGTGTCCTAAGTACTTCACCTCTTTTTGACAGTACTGCAACTTCTTTGGGGACACTTTATGTCTGTTCTTTCCCAAATGGTTCAGTAAGGCAATTGTGTCATACCTGCAGTCATCTTTTGTTCTAGACGCAATTAGCAAATCATCAATGTATTGCAATAGAGTCGAACTGAAAGGCAGTACTAAGGACTCTAAATCCTTCTTCAATATCTGATTGAAGATGGACAGTGACTCAGAAAACCCTTGAGGAATTCTGCACCAACTGTACACCTTGTCTAGGAATTTGAAACTGAATAAAAATTGGCTGTCCTCATGAAGAGGCACCGAAAAGAAAGCTTGTGACAAGTCACAACGGTGAACCATTCTGCATCACACGGAACCTGAAACATAATCACTGCTGGGTTCGGCATTATAGGGCAACATTTTACCACAATCTCGTTTATTTTCCTCAAGTCCTGCACAATTCGAACCTTCCCACAAGGCTTTTTCAGACCCATTATTGGTGAATTACATGGACTGCTCAATACTTCCTTCAGAACTCCTTGCTTTACAAAGTCTACAATTATCTGCGACACCTGAATAAGGACATCTTGTGCCATGTGGTACTGCGGCACCTGGGGAAACACTGCATTTGGCTTCACTTGTACTTTAACTGGTTCCACTCCTTTTATCAGTCCCACTTCCTTTCCTGTCAAATCCCACACTTTCTCTGTCACTGTTCCTTGTAACTCAGCTGGTAAGTCAGTTATTGTAAGCATCGGGAATAAGGTTATCAAAGGGAAATCTTCATTTGCGGCCTCTGTCTCCAATTCTGAGAACTGACCATCATCCCCTTCATCATCACTGTTTGTCTGCACCTCAATTCCATCGTTGGAACAGGTAAACAATCATTTCGTTTTGCACAGCAAGTCTCTTCCCAGTAGGGATACGGGACTCGAATCACAGACTACAAACTTATGTAGTCCCTGAAAGTTGCCAATCTCAACTTGAACTGGATCGGTAATTGGGTTTGTCAAATACTGGTTTGCTACTCCTACCACCCTTATGGTACGCCCTGAAAGTGGCAATTTCGGAACCTCTGCACTTCTGACTGTAGAGCGTGTAGCTCCTGTGTCAACCAAAAAGGAAACCTTGTGACCCATTTCCTTTCCCTCTACATAAGGTCCCCTCTGATCTACTTCTAGGGATGCTGCAAGCCTGCACTCTTCACTGTCTGAACTGTCATCCGACCATTCCTCATTCATTCCATCTTCACCACGCAATGGGAATTGCCGTACTGTATTATTTTGACTCACTACTTGACCTGTGACCTGCTGAGGAAGCATCACCTGTTGCTGTCCCATTGGAGCTAAGGGTAATTGCATTTGCTGTCTAGGTACCATGGGAACCTGCTGTTGTACCTGCTGCATTTGTGCTGGTTGAACACGCGGCATTTGCATTTGCTGCATGGGCTGTAGCCCCTGCATCTGAACCGTGTTATTTTGGAAGTTCTGATTTTGACTTCTCATTTTTGGACCTTTCATATTTTGTAATGTACCGACATTAGTGCTTTGTTAAACGACACCATCCTGCACCGTATTCGGACATTCCCGCTTCCAATGCCCCACGCCCCCGCACGTGTGACATGGTGACATCTTTTTCATTCCTTGTTCATCATTTTGAACTACAACAGTGTTCAAATCTGGACCGCGATTCACAAAACCTCGACCTCAGCCTCTTGGTTGCGCCCGAAACACACCATTCCCTTGGGGTTGCTGCTGTATCATCTGCTGGATTCCATTTCCCTGCATACCTGCCTGCGCTGCCCTTATCTGCATCACCATCACTTTCTCCTTCAACTTTCTCTGCTTCAACTCAATCTCGTCACTACAGTATTTTGCATATTGCAACACCTCATCAATTGGCTTCGCTTGCCAACAGATCAAATGATTCTTAATCATCTGGCTAACCTCTGGTCTCAGCCCTTCAACAAATCTAAACACAAGATGGTTCATGTCTTTCGGCTCAGTAGTCTCAGTGCCACTGTAATGTTTGAACGCTTTCAACAACCTCCCGTGGTAAGCATGGATCGATTCTTTAACCTCCTGCGAGGTCCGGTCTATTTTCTGCCAATCTGTCACTTTCAGCTATACTTTCTGCTTCAAAAACTCAATCACTTTGTGATAGTACTTCATCACCTCCTCAGATGGTGCTCCAGTTACCTTATCCCTTGCCGGCTCCTGTGTTGGCCAGTCTACACCCCTCTTACACTCAAGCCATAAGTCGGGCGGAACAATAATCTCAAACAAGGTATTCAAGTCTTCCCAGAAACACTTTGCAAGCTTTACAAACCTATCTGTCTGCTGATACCGTTCTATCGGCTTCTCCCTCAACCTGGAATAATCATTTGTGAATGACAGAATGTCTCCCCTAGTCCATGGTACATGGATCAGAACCCCACCCGCTGTTTCTCTCATCGGTAACATCTTTACTGATCCCGTATCTGGTGAATCTTTAGCTTGACTTGATCCCGGACTGTCACTTTTCTCCTTATCTCTTTTCTTTGCCCATCTACCTTCCCACTTTTCTAAGGCCCCCCAGAATTGAGCACTTTGCAGTATTTCTTTTAGATGCGCTTTCATTCCGGCAGACCTCATGTGCTCAAAGTCCTTTGAGTCAAATTCTAATCTGGAGATTCTTTTCAAATGTTTAGTATTCTCAATATCGATATTGTATTTGTCTGCCAGGTTCGCCAACCTCTGATGTAGCTTACCTACTTCTTTAGTGATTTTAGGGCACAGATACCTCAATTCTGCTTCTGTGTATTACTCTATGTTTACACCCATTGTTCCCTCCACTAATTCAGCAGCTTCTACGCCCAGTCTCACAAAATTCAGGTACTCATCCTTCTCCGTCCTTTCTGGCTTCTCTGCAGTCACTGTAGTCTTTGGAGCGTAAGTTTTTTCTAACCACTCATTCAATTGTTGCACTGAAAAACCTTGCAGTGAAATATTCCCTGCATGCATCATTGGCGATTGTGAAGCATTTGTACTTATTATCTGTGGGGTTAGCACACCTAGCCCTGCCTGTCTCATTGTCTCCAACGGCGCTTCAACCGGGCTAAGGTCTAGTAAAGACCTCGGTCTTTCAACTAATTGCTCTCCCGGGGCCATTATCTGGGGAGTTCCTATGGACCCTCCTCTTATTGCATCTTGGGTCATTACACCCTGATCACACACACCAGGCTTACTTTGCGCATACAATGGCACCGGTGGACCAACAGTAATTGGTAACGATATGGCAGCAGGTGTCTGACCTGGTCCCAAACTCCGTGGAGCAGCAACTCTAAATGTTTGGTTCTCTGAAGCTGAGGCAGGTACTAATGGAGGTCCTGCTGCTGGATTATACCCTGGTATTAGCTGTTGCTGCGGCTGGGGCAGCAATTGTGGAGTTGGCTGAATCTGTATTAACCTCGATTTTGTATATATCGGGTCTGGCGGCACTATCAGATTTGTAGTAGTCTCTAGCACTGGGACGTCTGGATAGATTCTTTGTATCTGCAGTGGAGGTTGCAACTGTATCTGCATGTCTGGCGCAGTGGGTACACTGACACCATTCTGTATCAAACCCGTATCACTACTCTGTGCTGTATCAGTGACTCCCTTCTCCTGCGTCTGGTTCCCAGGACCTGCACTAGTGCACAGGACATTGTCGCTTACCGCATAAGGTGGCGGGCGATCATGTAATATCTGATTTAGGAATTCTTCATCGTCTGAATCATCTTCTTCTATCCAAGATCTCTTAGTCTCTTTAGGCTTACTAGAGTCTTTGTCTGTTTTACATGTGGCTTTCTTCCCCTGCGTCTCGTCTCCCTGTGCTATTGCTGGAAACAATTTGAGTCCGTCCACTATTCCTTGTCTCCACATTTTGCTCTCATTGTCCCATCTAGCCTCAGCTAAAGTCTTTTCTGCTCTTTTTATTCTCCTTTCGAATTTCTGCTATCTTTGTTTAATAGCCATTAAATCCCAGACTGCTAATGCCTCGTACTGAGCCGGCCTTGGAGGTGGCTTTTGTACACTTAACATCCACCTCAAATTCTCTAGAACTCTCGTATTGAACGTTCCATGTTCCGGAAACGCTAAACATCCCTCCTTCTCTGTGAGTTTGCGCCACTGTTTCATCCATAATCAAGGCGCAACACCCTTTTCCTCCATGACTATATATGCTGGAGTACCCTCAGGCGGTGTAGGCTCCCCTTCACTCGCCATAATTTATGCGTCTCCTTTCAGAGCGCTGCTAAAAGCTTTGATAAAGTTCATCTTTGCGTCTTTTCTTTTGTTTGTATTTAATCAGAAAGTGACTTAAATTCCCAGGACACTCTTCACCCACCTTTCTCAACCTATTGCCTCTCACGGACGGCAGCCAATCCGTGCGCGACCCCTCTCGGCAACTGACCTATCTCAGCGCGGCACCACTGACGTCACACTCACACACTGCAGCTGACAAAGTCTTGCGGCTTGCCTGCCCCTCACTAGATTCACACCAAACTTAATGCAACATATTGCGAGCACCTTTAACAACAACAACAACAACTCAAATTTGCAGGTTTACTACAGGAAGGGTACACATTTGCTTCAGAACTTTACAGAGATTTCACTTGAAGCCTCGGCCGCTACTCTCTCCTTCTCAGTTCCCGCACCGGCAAGCAGAATTCTACCCGCAAATCCTACTCTCGACTTGTCAATGGTTTGCTCTAGTGCACTTTAGAACTTGTCAAATCTCCTTCGAAGGTTTCATACACACAATTGACTCAAACTCGGCTTGTCAACCACGCCCGATTGACCTAATTAAACCGCACAAATTACAACATAAACCCAAGTGTCTCCTACACTTGTCAATATACTCCGGAGTCTTAGACCGCAACGGGTCCGTACATTAACAACCAACCACATGGATAATTTTGAGCACAAAGCGCCACACTCATATGAAGTACGCCGACTTCCCTACTCTCATACTGTGGAGTACGCCCACTCCTACTAAAACAACATTACCTGGCCTAAATACACACAAACTTCACAAATCACCTGCAAAAATGCATAAGCTGAGCAAGCGCAAATCCTACACCACACATGCTAAAACGCCGAGAACATCCCCAACTCACTTAGGCAGGCTCCGAAATCCCAGGAAAGTCATGGTGAATTTAGAAACGCATCATATCTCCAATTTGCATTATCTCAGAAAAACAATCTAAACAGTAATTCTCCATCCTAGGGCCCCAAAGGGCCAAACCGTCCTTTGTTACCAGAACTGCTAACGCGTTCCTTTATAATAATTTATTACACATCAGGACTCGTTTCAGGCCAATTAATCTTTTGACCCAGTTGAGAGACACCTTAGGACGAGATAACTAATCAAAAAGGCAACCAATACGTCTATAATGTCATCAATATTTATCACAACAATACATTTCACTATAGTCAAAGTCATTAATCAATTCAAAGCTACTATCATGACCTTGCAGTCATGAATAACCACACCAGTTTAGTAGAATTTTATGAGTTTTTATTCCCTATTGGTTACAATTCTAAAAGCAGACGTGTTAATCTTAAAACCAAGAAACATAATAGCATAGGCACGATATGACAACTTTGATAAGATTTCATTAAGGCGAGAATCACGAACATCAAAACATAACACGACGTAAACATAGATCAATTTAGCAGAGTGTCAATAACGCGTCAGTTCAACAAAGCATAGATTCGGTCGTTTGTCTATTTTCGTCAGTTTAGTGAACTCTGTCCTAACCTCTAATTAGCATTGGCATGTTGGGCTTCATGCAAAACAATTTAGAACACCAATTTGGAAAACATCTAACTATGGTCTCTGTCAAAAATAAGCAGTTGGTACTTAGAAAGGAAAAGCAAACAGACAAATCACAATTGCATTGTCATAATTACCCTCCAAAGTTTTGGTCAGCACACAGGTTCAGTCTTCATCTTCAGGACATCAGTTAAATCGCCATCAGTCAGAACTCAGCTCCGGGGCAAAAAGGGGCACTTCCCTCATAAGGAGGTAAAGTGTAAATTTGGGCAATCGAAGGATGAGGATGGTTCTAAGCAAACCAATAAGTCACCAAACAGAGTGACAAAGTTTCTGGATAAAATCAATAGCATTCCCTAACCCACCTAAATGGCTCCCCGTGTCATGGGTTTTTGTCCCATTTTCGTTGTACGTTCCCCCAAAATTCTATTGGACCTTTGCTATACCCCACTATCTCTACCCTACTGGAAAACAGATTATGTCATTATTCTTTCACCCCATATTATTTTACAAGCTTCTCATTGGTCCTCATGTTCGATGTCTTCAGAGGTAGCACGTCCGGTATGATTTCATCTTTCTGCAATTCTTTGCACATCTTTTGGTCAGTAGCCCCATTGTCTTCACCGGTTTGAATGACCTTGTACATTACATTAATCTACACTGTTGCATTTTGTCTTAATAATTTCTACAAGCAATGTGAATTTTGTGTGAACGGATCTGCTATGGTTACATTCAGCTTCTAGTTTTGAAGAAAACAAGGAGTCATGTCCTTTTGCGAGTCAGCACACTGCAAGATAGGAAAAATACACTTAATATGAGAGCCAAGCAACTAAGCTTCGGCTCATGCTAACTTAAGGCCTACAAGGATTTCAGCACAAATTCAATAACACAATTATTAAAAATTAGTATAAAACTTATTCAGTATATCAATTTATAAACATTTTAGTCATCATTATTAGTCCACGTATACATTTGGCGGCCACTCCTCGTGGTCACATTTCAAGTGCACGCTTAAGCAAAATTCACTACATCTGTTTCTATGAGGCATTATCACACATTAATTCATAAACATTGCGTGTTAATATAGATTATATAAGCTACGCTCTCTCAGGTGTGTCTGAGGCAAAGCACCTTTAGAACTTCAAGGGTTCTTGGCGGAGGTGTCTTTGAGTTTCCGTAAGGTCAACACCATTGAACTATCCACAGATTTCAGACAGCAAGGTCTATCAATTCTTGCCAGTTCAGGGTCAATGGCCCCTAACTGCTCCTCTTGCCGTCCATACACATGGTCATCTGCCGCAGTGAGTTAGAAACAAAAAACTACCACTACACCCCAAATAGTTCTATGGGGTAAAAAGCTAGTGCCAGGAACGTACTATGTAAAGGACTGTCACTAACACATTGTTTATCTCTGAAATCATTTGAAATGAGCGTGTCAACTGATTTAAAATGCCCCACACAACTTGTCCGGATCAAGCAATTAATATCTATACAAGCGCAACTGCTCTGAAGTTATTCTTCACACTCTGGGCAGTCGCACTGTTGAAATAAGCAATATGACTCTCCCCTCTTTATTCTGCAGTATCAGCCCTCAGGAGAACACTGAACGTGGGCAGGCGGGAGAGAGAATGAAGCCACACTGACTGCGCCTCCCTTACCAAAACAAAGAGGCGGCGTGGCTCCACACAGTAAACTAATAAATTTGACAAATACCAAAAAAAATAGTCTAGGCAGCAGTATAAGCACTAATGTGCCCAGACAATGACTGTGTGAGGTCACATGAATAAAGAAGCATAAGTACTTACATGAGGCTGCCATTAACAGCAAAGAAAGAGGACTAGAAGAAGGTGAAGCCCCGTTATATACTGTTGTGGGCATTATGATTGGTTGAATAGATACAGTTGTGATCATTAGGAATGGTTAAACTGCGCACTGGTTTTCACATTGTTGACATGGGTTATGTATTTTGTTTTGCTACTAATTATTAGCTTGGAAATATATATTCATAGAACACTAGCTTCTATGACAGAAAAAGGTTCAAGATCCCAGTAATAGTACTTGTACCTCCACACAGTCTTTGCAGTGATGCCAAGAATAGACAGACACATCTCTTAAATGTGGCAGATTTCACATGTGAGTTCAGAAAGAATCACCGCCCAACTGCCCTCTGGGAATAAAACTATTTTAGAACTTCAACTATGTACCCTTTCTAACTATCATACATGTCCAAGGAAATACCAGGGCACTCCAAGAAATGGTCTAAAGTAATATTGATAAGTAGTAAAAAAAAGTCCAAAGTTCATGAAGAAATTTTTCTTCTTCTAAAGAGAAACCTTTATTTCTGTAAAGTAGACACAATGCATCAAACAGCCAACACGTGTTTCGTCCAAAGGACTTTTTCAAGGCGAGATATAATGAGTAAAGATGTATTCATATATGTGAAGACTGAATTGTCATGATATCCAATGAAGAATTGTGACGTTCGCAGGTGGGGATGAATCAACAAATCACTGTAAAATGGTAAGTCCGGAAAAAACTCAGGGCATCTAGTAGGTCACAACATGGTTAAATGGAGAAAGGCCATGATAAGCCCAAGAGGAACCGTTTTCGGTAAAATTGGTTTGAGTGGTCCGACGTTCAAACAGCATCTAACTATCATACATGTGTTTTCTCTTTATCAGTGAATTATCTCTTGCTAAAAATATCTCCGGTACCTAAATGATTTGTGAAGTATTCAATTGTGGCTATTAATTTAGTCTTCTGATATCGTCGGACCAGTTAACTTTAAAAAACAGGTACATCTGTGCAGCACTCTTCAACTGAAATCAGTAACATGTATCTCACATTTCCAGAATGGTATCCAATTGTAGAAGTTTTTTTTTTAATGCACAATTTTGGGATAGAAAATTAACATTGTTGAATAATGATTTTTCCAAAAAATCTAGATCACAAATGTTGAAATAATTGTTGCAGTTGAACCAAGTTTGATCTCACATGTAGAAGTGTATTTATTAATGTAACTTAGTTATGCCACATTTTTACGAGAAGCTATATTAGTTAACATGATACTGTTCTGATGGTGTTAATTCACTCCTGCTCAGTTTCCTCCCAACTTGTCCTCCTGCTCAACTTCTCTCCCCAAGTGTCCGCAGTACACAGTACACTGTAGTGCAACTAGTTGTTTTCCTAGATATACATGTATTTTGAATGAACTCTCTAGTGTTCTCGATGTAGCAAAAATGTCCAAGGTTTCTTCCGCTGGAGATTCGCTGCTGGGTTAGCACTCTTGTAAGGGTGTAAAGTTGATTGTTTTAAAATGTTATGTGTTGCTATGGCTACTTGAGGCTTACTTAAAATGGGATAATGTTATGAACTTATGATACAGCATAGCAACTTCTGATTTGCCAGTACCAGTATTGGTTATCACTAATCACACCACTGTCAAACTACAGACTTTGCTATTTTAATATACTGAAATTGTGTAAAAAAAAAACCTGGTTTCAGAGGTGAGTCAGAAGACTTTCCTGTGCTACTATGGACTCTGTCGGATTTATTGAGGATGACTTTCCTTTTCTATTAGGGATGCTGTCCGATTTCGTATTGATTTTGCTGTTCTTTTGGGACTTAGAATACTTCCTATTTTTGTCTATGTACTCTGTATTTGAGCCTCCTTGCAATATTATTGTATTTATTATGTACCAATTGATTTCTAAATATGTTGTAATAAAAACCTTGATGTTTTCTCATTCTAGAACTCAGTTATTGAGTTGTCCAAATTGTTACTTGGAACTCTGCTAAACTAATGTTAGGTCTGTTGATGTGGAGGGTTGTCCTTAGTGCAAGACCAGGGTTGGGGCGGAACAGCCAGAGATAAATTTTGGGTGTTCTGAATATTGAGGTGTCTTAAAATTTGGGGGTTTAGGGTTCTTCTCCCACACACACCTGCCAAACGAGTCAGGTTATGGATCTGTAACAATCTCTTGTTATGGTACCTTTTAGCAACCCGGTAAGGGTTTAAATTCTTATACAAATGTCCTTACACTCTCGATTTAAGTTAGAGACTCCAGATGTTTTAACACAGAACTTTATTTTACCATTCTCCCAGTGAAACTTCCACTATGTCAAGGCAGGTTAATTGGGAAGTTAAATTCTCACAATTATTTATATACGTTTCTTTTTATCTGTTCCAAATGTTTGCTTGTACATTACAGAATACAATACATAACATTTCTGCATTTCAGGTACTAAGGCCCATATTTATACTTTTTGATGCAAAATTGCGCAAACGCAGTTTTGCCTCAAAAAGTTTACTGCCGTCTTGCACCAATACTGAGTGCAAGCCGGGCGCCATATTTACGGAATGGCGAAGCCGGCGGTAAAGATTGGCTAGCGTCAAAAGAAAAGACGCTAGCCGGGGGTGGGGGGTGGCGTTAGGGTGCCAGAAATGATGCTAGGCTGGTTAACGCCATTATATATGGCATTAACCAGCCTAGATCATTTCTTGACGCAATAGCACTAAAAAATGAGTCATGTCCACCACCCCACTGGCCATGCCTAGGGACCAGTGTCACCTGGGCATGGCCATTGGACCCAGTGCCATGCAAGGGGGCCCATTTAAGGAGCCCCCAATGGCACAGCAAAAAAAAAAAAACATTATACTTACCTATACTTACCTAAGATGGGGTCCCCCTCCTCGGGAGTGGGTGAGGGTGTTCCTGGGGCTTGGTGTGGGCACCTGTGGGCCCATTCCATGGTGTTTGGCCATGGAAATGGGTCCACAGGTACCTTAAAGCCTGGTCTGACATAGGCATTAAATAATGGCGCTAAGCAGGCTTAGCGACATTATTTAGGCCCGCCTCCCACCCATGCACCTTTTTTGCACGGGGGATAAATATGGCGCTACGGGCTTAGAGTAATTTTTTGAACATGAACGCCTACCTTGAATTTAATTGACGCAAGCTGGATTCACGCATCCATAAAATTATGTTAACTCCAATATTTTTTTGCTAGACGGGTCTTGCATCAAAATATAAATATGGAGTTAAGTTTGCACAGTTTTTGCGTAGAAAAAATGACGCACAAACGGTTATAAATATGCCCCTAAATGAGACACCACTAGCACTATCTTCAATGCTTCTGACTCTCCTGGAGCAATCGGATGACAAATTCTCATCCTCAAGCATCTGTCCCATCCTTTGCCATCTTTGTCAACATCAGAATGTCCTTCTGGCAGTGCCATTTAAACATGATCTTAACGGTTCATCTGTAATTATATTATTATGATTCACCTCACACCACATTGATGGCGTTACAGATGTGCACCTAAATATGTATGCAGCATGCATACATATTTAGGTGCACATCTGTAACGCCATGCAGGTCACAAGCAGCATGCAGGTCACAAGCATGAAACCTACAGGTCAAACTCAGCCTTTCACTCTTCCGAGGTTGATATTTTACATACGATTTAGTCATACATTTTATAAAATGCACAGACATATTGAACTAGTCGAATCCCTGCCTATTGCCTCAGTAATAGTAACATCTGGTATTTACTTTAGAAGTGATAAACCCATGACATTAAGAGCTTGAGACTTAATCATTCCCCTGACAACACCCAAAAGTGGAGATCTGTGTATAGGTAGCATTAGTCTCAGTAGGTTGTGCTTCGTTTTAAGAGTGTAGGTTACTAGTGTGGCATCAGTGGAAAGTGTACTTGTCATGTTACATCTATGTGCCTGAGCATGGTGTGTAGCAACATGTGAGAGATGACAATTCTTATGCTTACACTTATCGTTGTGTATGTTTGTATGAAGTTAGAGTAATTACGTATGCACAAGCCTCTGATGGATTCTGTCCCTCAGTTGCAGGCCCAAGACTACAGCATCAGATCACGACAAGGCAGTGCAAGCTTCTTGTGTACACCATACAGTAACTGGCCATTGGTGCAGCACTGTAATCTGCATCCACACTCCGAACAGGCATGGTACTGGCTGTGGTAGCATCTAGGTAGTCTGTGCAGAGGTCCCTGACAGGCCTTGAACCAAAGCCCTACTTGCTCAATTGTAAGAAGTCATTATCAGCAGTGGCTTGAACCTCTTCTATGTTGATGACTTTAAGCAGGGTGCTTTCTAGTAACAGCCCTACACGCTGCTGTCTTCAAAGAGTCCTCATGTTAGACCAGGATGGCATGCAGCTGCAACGTATTCTTAGAACAAACACTTGAAAGGGCAGAATCAATGGCATGTGATCACCTTATGTGCCTGCAAAAGAATACATGACATCTTAACACCCCCCTCTCCCAACAAGATATTGATGCCCTGTCTTAAAGTCTGGAAGTATAGTTCTGAGTTGGAGTTTGGGCTTTGTTTGCATATACCTCTGCTGCCCTTTGCCATGTCTTGTTTCTAAAGGGTAGTAGTGTTTATTTTATTAGTTAATAAAAACCATAAAACATTCTGGGGCTCATTCTGAGCCCGGCGGGCGGCGGGAGCCGCCCGCCTGGAGGGAGCCGCCAAATGACCGCACCGCGGTCAAAAGACCGCGGCGGCCATTCAGACATTTCCTCTGGGCTGGCGGGCGCTCTCCAAAAGAGCGCCCGCCGGCCCAGAGGAAATGCCCCTGCAACGAGGACGCCGGCTCAGAATTGAGCCGGCGTAGTTGCAGGGGTGCGACGGGTGCAGTTTGCACCCGTCGCGTATTTCAGTGTCTGCATTGCAGACACTGAAATACACAGTGGGGCCCTCTTACGGGGGCCCCTGCAGTGCCCATGCCATCGGCATGGGCACTGCAGGGGCCCCCAGGGGCCCCGCGGCACCCCCTACCGCCATCCTGTTCCTGGCGGGAGACCCGCCAGGAACAGGATGGCGGTAGGGGGTGTCAGAATCCCCATGGCTGCGGAGCGCGCTCCGCAGCCATGGAGGATTCCCCCGAGCAGCGGGAAGTCGGCGGGAGACCGCCGACTTTCCGCTTCTGACCGCGGCTGATCCGCCGCGGTCAGAATGCTCGTGGGAGCACCGCCAGCCTGTTGGCGGTGCTCCCGTGGTCGGTGGCCCTGGCGGCCACCGGCCGCCAGGGTCAGAATGACCCCCTCTGTCTCCATAAAATCGCACAAAACATAATTAATACAATAAATAACGAAGGACATGTCAGTGCATTAAACACATTAATCCCTCTTGAGTCCATTTGCAAATATAAAACATAGTTAAAATCGTGCTAAAGCACATGGTTATATACCCCCCTACTTCCTTCATACCTTTTATGCTACCATGAGGATATTTTCGAGCCTATAAAAGGTAACTGAAATCACGGTAGAGCATAGGTTAACTCCCCCAACATTATTCGTATCTTCTAAGATTATGGGGGTCGCTGGACCTTAGATAAAAATTTTCTACAGTCCCTAAGTTCTTGGAGGGGCAGTAAGAGAGATAAAGGTTTCCAGAAATTGGGCCAGCTTAATGTTCTGTATTTAATTTCTTGGATCCAGTGCTTCGATTAGGGCTTGTCTACATGTTCTAATCCCCATAGTATTAAATTATTTCTTCAACATTTTTCTTCTTTGTTTGGCCAAAGCTGGGCAAATACAGACCATGCGCACTAGAGTTTCCACTGCGAGGTGACATAAGCGGCCTTCCTGATTGGCTCTTTGTAACTCATTCTTCCATTTTGGCATAAGGTCTAACGTTGGCATTTTCTAAAGGGGAATTCTGGCACAGAGACATTTGCAGGGATCCGGGACAACACTGAAAACACAGCTCCATTCACAAAGCCATTGATTCACATATGTAATAGAACACTAAGCTTATGATGCATCATATGTGTGAGGCCTGTTGATAAATGCTCATTCAGAAACATATGCACAGTTGAAGCTTTATCTTTGCAAGAGAATTAAACCACTGTTACGGAGAAAAAACTATGTACACAAAAGAAGTACTAGACATGTTTCTTTGTGGGTTGAACACAAGGCGTAACTAAAATAAGGAATGTAGTCACCCAAATGGGGAGGTTAGGGTAAAAAAAGGAGAGGCACAACGTGGTTCTTGTAAACCCACTGTAACATCCATAAACATACCCAATTCACAAATGTTACACACAAAACTACCTAGGTAGGACTACAGACCAATCAGGCTCCAGTTTACTCCAACCATTCAACTAATCAAGTAACATGCCAAACCAGGCCATCAATTGAGGCTGCTGTGAATACTCACAAGCCAATTGAGGGTCAGAACAAGACTACACAGACTATACAAAACAATCATTTAAAGCTTACTAAACCAACAGTTCACACAGCCCCAGCTGGCACCATTACAACATTCACACACAACAGACCCAAAAAAGAATTCCCACAATTGGATAACACTGTCAATGGTAACAGTCACTTGTCCTTAAACAGCAGCACACACTAGTATTAGACTTCAGAAAAAAATAGAAATAGCAAAACATACTTGCATACATCAGTATACTGCTAAATGTGTGCACAATATATAAAGTCTATTCCTAAACACATTTTAAGCATTTATCTGTATGCATATAGAAATGTATATTGCACAAAGGTGGTCACCACTGCATAGCTATACTTACATCACACTCTCCATAGGAAGACTGCTTTTTGTTTTGCTAATAACTTTGGTGCCGTTTGAAGAATCTTCACTTAATTTTCCCGAAAAATAATCTACCTTAGGCGCTTCTAGAAAGTTTCAGGGTGATCCATCAAGCAGCACCAGAAAAAGGGGGAGCCCCTAAAAGGGTTTTCCCCATGCAGTTTCCCATAAGAACTTTATACAATGTTTGAGCCACAATGGCTGAAATGGAATCTTACCAAATTTGGCAGAAAGCTAGATCTTTACTCAGCGCACTTCTTATTTATAAATATCTAGTGTGGGAAAAACGACAAAATCAATCAATCAGGAATTTGTAAAGCGCACTACTCACCCGTGAGGGTTTCAAGGTGCTGAGGTGGAGTGGGGAGAGGGAGGGAGGTGCTGCTACTGCTCAAACAGAATTCTATTTCAGGACCGGAGGCTCCGATTATGCTGTCTCCTTCTTTACTAAACTCCAAACAGCAGCCAATCATATTACAGAAAAATATTAACTACATGTCCCATGAGGCATAAGCCCAACATCACGTGGCCCAATCACCACCCATACCCTTTGTCCATAAATGTCATGACCCTTAACGTCACTTCCTCTTTCTTTGCTGCTCCGCAGCAGATAAGTGACGCTTATATTCATTCCTTGTTAATTGTATATTTATTGTTGTTAGTGATATTGTTTTACTGTGTATTTCTAGCTTATTTACAACACCGGGTAGCGACGCGATTTCGCTCGCGGTAACCGTTTATTTTTGCCTGTTTATGCGCGCTTAATCACACGGCTTCAGCCGATTTGTTTTTGACGCCCTGTGGAGCGGGAGCGGGAGCAACTACACGCCTGTGTAGTCCCCTTTCCCTGTCAACGTTTGCGCTTTGCGCGCGCGTTTTTCAATCCGATCTCATCACTTTCATGAGTCAGCTTGAGTTCTTGAACGCACGGAGCACCTGCCAGCCGGTTTTTTCCTTCCCAAAACCTTTATCTGCTCCCCGACGCCCAGTTCAAAATAGAACTGGGTTGTAAAATATAAAAAAGGCTTTGCCTAGAGTGTACTTTACGGGCAGCTCCCTCCACTTTATAATAGGGCCAATTAGCCTGTCTGGGGCTCACACTCCCCCTATTGTTTTTTTTCTAAAATACCAACTATGGCTCAATGGAGTGAAAATAAGACTGGGTTTTACCCCGATGATTTGGGCAACCAACTAGAGGTAAACCTAGTGGAAGCCCTTGATAACAGAGTGCAACAATCTGTTAATGACGCCCTGGTAAAAGCTTTGGGACCCTTTTCAGGGCAATTATTTGATTTCGCCAAATCTCAGGGTTGGCATAGCGAACTTCAATCCTCTTCTCATGAGAAGAAATCTAAGTGCAAAGCCAAAAACAAGAACCTAGAAGAGGTTGAAAACACGATCACTGGTGTTCATGCTGACGCATTTAACAAATTATTTAAAAAGCATTCCACCGAACATAATTATAGTAATTCTAAAGACCTAGACCCCTCTCAATCCTCTTCAGATTCCAACTCTGACTCCAGCGATTCTGATGATTCGGACCCCCCTATCCCTAGCAAAAAATCTAGGAAAGAACCTGCATCATCTAAGACCCTAGATTTCGACCCCACCCAGATCATGCACCCTAGAGCCTCCAACTGGACCCCATCTCCTGAAGTGTCTCAATACATCCACGACAACGTCAGAAGAAGCTTTGACAAGGAGGTCCGCTCACGCCTTCGGGCTGAATGCCCTAGACCTGATGTAGATGAAAAGGTAACAGACACTCCAGACATTGACCCCACTATGGTCACATTCATGAGGAAATTTGGCAAAGACCCCAAAAAGGGTTTAGACAGATCATGGCGGATTTGCCAAGATAAGCTTCTGGATGTCACGGGTCCCTTGACAAAAATCCTCGACATGGCCTACCTTGCCAAACAATCAAATACGCCCATGGATACTGATGTCCTGATTGGCTGGGCCCAGAGATCACTTTGCCTACTGGGCAACGCAAACTGTGCGGTATCGTCGGAACGCCGCAAATCTATTCTTATGAGAATCGATCCCAAATTAACAGACCTAGCAACCTCCGAAGCTGGTCCATCGGCTGATGGCCTCCTTTTTGGCTCATCCTTTATAAAGGACCTAGCAACATTTTGCGCTACTTTCTCCACCTAGATAAGGCGCACTTATCACTTAAGAAAGTCTTCAAAAGAAACCTTTTTGCCAGGGCTGGACATTTTGGAGGGCGTATGCCCGGCCGAGGATCCTTCCAAAGCTCTCAATATTCCTACACGAGAGGGAGAAATAACTGGTACTCCGACCAATCGGACACCACCTTCTACCCCACTCGCAACCGAGGCGGACGCCCCAGATACAGACGAGGACCCCGCAGGGGTCAGCAGGGAGCGATCCAAGAATCCAGTTATTCAGGTGAGCATTATTCCTTATTCTCAAGTACGTCTTGGGGGCAGAGTGGGCTTATTCCTAGAAAACTGGAGAAGAATTTCAGGAGACCCCTGGGTTCTACAGACAGTTACTGTTTTTCATCTAGAGTTTATAGGAACTCCGGTTCAAACTTCCCCTCCAACACAAATGTATTTTTCCCTTGCAGATCAGACTTTTATAGACTCAGAGGTACAAGACCTCTTACACAAAGGAGCGGTGAGTTTTTCTTCTCCTCACCCAACAGGCTTCTTAAGCCCTATCTTTGTCGTGGACAAAAAGGGAGGAGGCCACCGTCTAGTTCTAAATCTCAAAGAATTCAACTACTGGATTTTGTACAGGCACTTCAAGATGGAGGGTATCCACTTGTTACAAGACGTTCTTCTAGAGGGAGATTGGATGGTGCGTCTCAACCTCAAAGACGCTTACCTGTCAGTACACATCTATCACCCTCACAGGAGATTCCTACAATTCCTCTGGAAGGGACAGTGTCTGGAATTCAATGCCCTCCCCTTCGGCCTCTCATCGGGCCCGTGGTGCTTCACGAAATTATTGAGGCCCGTGATACAACGGCTGAGATCCAAGGGAGTCAGACTCATAGTATACCTCGACGACATCCTTCTGATGGCTCAGAACCCCCATACACTCCTGATTCATCTGGAATGGACAATCAATCTTCTGCAGGAATTAGGTTTCCTTATCAATGTGCAGAAGTCATTATTGACTCCCTCCCAAGTGATAGACTTTTTGGGATTCAGGATAGATTCCATCCTCTCCCTTCTTATTCTTCCACCTCAGAAAATTCGAGGCATCAAGAGAGAACTGAAGGCTGCTTTAGCCAACCAGATAATTTAATTGAGGAACATTGCCAGAATAGTGTGTCTGCTGGCTTCTTCGATTCAGGCAATCTTCCCGGCCCCTCTTCACTACCGTGCCCTTCAGAGACTCAAAATCAGACACCTTCAACAGGGTCTCAGCTACTCAGAAATGATTCCCCTGACCGACGAAGTGAAAGCAGAACTTCATTGGTGGCTCCAACACATGGAAGCTTGGAACGGCAGAGCAATTTTCGGCTCTCACCCAGAAATTGTGATAGAGTCCGATGCCAGCCGTTGGGGATGGGGAGCCCGCTGCAGCTCGATAGTAACTGGAGGCCGGTGGTCGACCTGGGAACAGACCCTTCATATCAACTGTCTGGAACTCCTAGCGGGATCTTTTGCCATCAGGAGCCTTTCTCCTAAAAAGACGGACTGCTGCATTCTGCTCCGAATGGACAACATATCAGCAGTGCGGTATGTCAACAAACTGGGGGGCACAAAATCCAGGATACTGGCCGAAATTGCCAAGGAATTCTGGCACTATTGCCTCAGTCATCGCCTGACTATCACGGCGGAATATCTCCCAGGGGACCAGAATACAATAGCGGACTGGAACTCCAGGTACCTGACAGACTTTAGCGACTGGAGACTATGGGGGTCATTCCGACCCTGGCGGGCGCCGCCCGCCGGGCGGAGACCGCCAGAAGACCGTCATGTGGCATGGGCACTGCAGGGGCCCCCAGGGGCCCCACGACACCCGTTCCCGCCAGCCTCTTCCTGGCGGTGTAAACCGCCAGGAACAGGCTGGCGGGAAGGGGGTCGGAATCCCAATGGCGGCGCTGCTTGCAGCGCCGCCGTGGAGGATTCCCTGGGGCAGGGGAAAACCAGCGGGAAAACGCCGGTTCCCCTTTTCTGACCGCGGCATTACCGCCGCGGTCAGAATTGCCCCAGAAGCACCGCCAGCCTGTTGGCGGTGCTTCCTCCGTCCCTGGCCCTGGTGGTCCATGACCGCCAGGGTCGGAATGAGGCCCTATATCCGATAATTTTTCAACAGATATCCAAAGTTTGGGGCCTGTGCGAAGTGGACTTATTCGCTTCTCGCCTCAATACTCAGATACCAAATTTCTTCACTTGGCGCCCAGACCCTCTAGCCCAAGCGACCAATGCTTTTCTTCAAGATTGGTCGAAGTTTCGGGGATATGCTTTTCCCCCGTTCCTAATGATCCCCAGAGTACTGTCTCAAATAAGACGTCAGAAAGCAGAGATCATATTAGTGACCCCTTGCTGGAGAGCTCAACCTTGGTTCCCACTTTCCCTTCAATTAGCCTGCGCCCTACCTCTGCTCATTCCTCCTCGCCCGAATCTCCTTTTGAACCCGGAGAATCATCAACATCCAATGATTGTTTCACTGAAACTAACATTGATGGCTTGGAAGGTTTCAGGGCAAGATGGAACATCCCAGGAATTTCGCAACAAGCTGCGACATTCATCAAACCAGCCTGGGCATCAGTTACCCACAAAAGATACTCATCTGCATGGCGAAGATGGACTAATTGGTGTGATAGACGGGATATCAATCCCGTGGAATCAAATATTGAAATGATCGTTAATTTTCTGGCTGAACTAGCTGGCTCAGGCCTAGCCTATAGAACAGTCAACAACTTTATATCAGCCATTTCAGCTGGCCATACTCACTTAGATTGGGAAACCGGTTGGTGAACATCCTCTCGTATGTAAATTACTTAGAGGTATTCGATTATCCAATCCTCCTCAAACTAAATATTCCGTGTTGTGGGACGTCAATATTATACGGAGATTTCTGGAATCCTGGCCAGACAATGGTTCCCTCTCCCGTAAACAAATTTCAGCCAAACTGACAATGTTATTATGCCTCATCTCTTGCAAACGCGTATCAGACGTCAGAGCCTTGGACTTAACAGGTAGAGTGTATTCACCCAAAGGGGTTACCTTTAACATTTCCAAACGGACAAAAACTAATTGCAGGTCAGTATCTTACCCAGCATTTTCAGACAACCCAAAGCTTTGTGTGGTTCAATGTTTGAGAGAATATGAACTGGCTACAGAACCTCTTAGACAGGATACCTCTGGTCAACTACTCATTGCTTTACAAAAACCTTTTAAACCGGTCTCATCGGCCACCTTGTCTCGATGGGTTAAATGGCTAATGAATGAAGCTGGCATAGACATTAATGTATTCGGAGCTCATTCAGTGAGAGGTGCAATGGCGTCTAAGACATATGCCCTAGGCTGTCGTCTAGAGGACATTATGAAAGCGGCCGACCGGTCATCTGAATCCACATTTAGAAAATTCTATCAAAAACCTGTTTTAGATGTTGCTTCTGTGGTTATTAATCAGCTTTAAACAAGCATAATCGGAGCTTCTGGTCCTGAAAGAGAATAAAAAAAATTCTAGCTTACGCGTCAAGAATTTTCAATTCTATTAAGGACACGGAGGCGAGGATTATCCCTCCCTAAGAAACAATGTTGTTAATATCAAATGATTGTAATTATGTTTTAATTGTATAATAGACATTATTTCTTCCCACCCTGAATTGCTATTATCATTGAAAGATTGTTTTCCCTACATTACTACGGGATACTACCTTATGTATATTGTTTCCTTAGGTTCTGATCAGAAGAACTCTTGAGGTCGCATCTTCCCTACTCTGAAGACATTGTTCACGGACCTGTTCTTCGGTCCATTCAAGAAGTTTTGTTCCAGAGGACTTCGGATCGCACCAAGTTTGCAGTTTGAAAAGTTTTGATTTTGACTATTTGTTAAGGGACTTAACCAAAGAAAGAGGAAGTGATGTTAAGGGTCATGACATTTATGGACAAAGGGTATGGGTGGTGATTGGGCCACGTGATGTTGGGCTTATGCCTCATGGGACATGTAGTTAATATTTTTCTGTAATATGATTGGCTGCTGTTTGGAGTTTAGTAAAGAAGGAGACAGCATAATCCTCGCCTCCGTGTCCTTAATAGAATTGAAAATTCTTGACGCGTAAGCTAGAAAAATGTTTATTCTGATTGACTCGTCCAGCGGAAGTCCTCCGAATGAAGCAAAATGTTGCGGTCTTGATTTTAGAAGTTGGGTACTCGGTCCACTGTCCTCTAAATTAAAATAAATAACATAAGTAGGGGGTACCAGAGAGTCAGTGAGCAAGATGGCTGCACTGCTGTAAGGCTCTGGCGGTCTGGGGCATATATCCTGCATAATCCTACTCGGGAGCCTGCCACTCTCCCCAGTCTGGTCTCTGCGACACCTAGGTGTGGCGGGAAGAAGACTGTGGTCATTGATCGCTGCTTACATTGATTATTTGGGGGATGAGCTCCGTCGCGGCCTGCAGTGCCCTGGACCCTTGATGGTGGCCGGAGCACAGCGCGAGCCAGACAACTGCCTTCCATGCACAATGGGTGGCAGCCTGAAACCTGCTCTGGCCCTGATTAGCATTCGATGAAGCCCCGATCAAGAGCGCCGGCCTGCAAAGGAAACATCGGCCGACTGTCGGAGGCAAGTTGCTGGGGTCTGAGCAATCCGCTGCCGGCAGAGGCCGCGGAGGGAGGCTGTAGCGAGGCTGAGGTGCCAGGACTCTGCGCTGCAGAGACCAGTGGACTTGGCAAAGGCCGCCCCCAAAGGGGGCTTGAAGGGCCGGTGCATTAACGGCCGCCGGGGACCCGGAAATTACCAGTTTTAGCCGCCTTAGCGGCAAACCAACAAAGGGAGGGGTATCCTTCTCCTCCCTCCCCATTCAGGAGGAAGAAAGGTGCGCCAAGGGTGGCACAAAGACACAGGGCCAATGAGAGCCCAGGAAGGGCAAGTAATGTTTTTGAACCCCCCTATGGGGGGGACATCACTACCCCCTCAGCTGAGACACTGAGGGTTAAAAGGGCTGCGCTGCCCCTGCAAAAGATACATTTGATACGCTTGGCTGGGGGGGCGCGGCGTGCCCGAGAACCGAGGGAGGGAATCTGAGTTCTCCTTGGGGTTGGCCAGGAGGGCGCTGCTCGCTGGGTGCCTAGGGCATGGCTGGGCCTGCTGCGGACGCTCGAGCCTCCAGCTACAATTCTGTGACACCTCGGGTGCAAGATGCTTCTCGCATGGAGCCGGAGGAACAACCTTGCCGAGGAGGCCATAGAAACTCCTGATGAAGCAGCTGAGGGGGCGTTCCAAGAATCTATGCTCACTCCAGTGAGCCTTTGTGTCCGCTTGGTGCACTAGGTGCCCTTGCCATACTATAATAGTAGCCCGAGGCATCATTTCTGCCACTGTTGCTGAAATGCCTGCCTGATTGAGAACTCTATTCCTCTGCCCTGCGTGCCTCCTGGGAATGCTTTACTGATAAAGAGTGGCAGTGGGCGAACAACTTGCGATGCCTTGACCAGGAGACAAGCAGAACACATACAAGTGGCCTTCCCCTCGCTGTGATACAGTATGCCTGCTGGTCACTGCTAGAAACTGGTTGGGGCTCCTCGTGCCCCTCTGGTTGAGGTGTGGCGGGACCCAGACAAAGGGGGAGTATCACCTTCTGCCTCCCAACTACCTGTTGCCACAGTTGAGCCTAGAGGCTATACGGCTCTCTCCGCAAAATACCGGCTGAACATGCAGGCTGTTCTCCATCTTTAGGACATCTGCAAATGCGGTCAGAAATAATTGGTAAAACGGACAGCCAACAGACAAAACTCCAATTTGACGCACAACAGTCTGCTCAAGCGCAGGGAGGCAGTTTAGACCAAGATATGCTGGAACAAAGTGCACCAGGAGAGATCGCAGATGCTGGGGATGCAAAGTTTCTCCTCATGTCTATGCAACATAGCCTGGCCTCTATTCAGAATAAGATGGACAACATATGCGCTTGGATGGATGCGCTCACGAACAAATTGGAGAAACAGACTGGACGTCTCATGGAGACCGAACATTGACTCACAACTGTAGAAGATACAGTGACTGCCAGAAGCGAGCAACTTTTGAACATGGAGAAAGTCTCATGGATCATATAGGCTAAGAATGAAGATCTTCAGGCCAAGTCAAGAAGAAATATCTGACGCATACTGGGACTTCCTAAATCCACCGACACAGGCCACATGGAGCTGTTCGTCAAGCACCACCTAACCACCTTATTTGGCTCAGACTCACTCTCCAACCTATTGGTAGTCGAAAGAGCTCACAGGTCACTGACCACTAGACCCACACCAGGCGCTCCCCCTAATCCAATCATCCCATGACTCCTGAACTACCAGGACAGAGATGCTGACTTGCGTTTAGCTCGCAAAAAGAGAACACTGTAATTTGGGGGCAATTTGCTATCCACATACCTGGATTTCATAACTGCAGTGCAGGAGGCCTGCAAGAAATTTACTAGCGTCAACCAGAAACTGTGACAGGTCAACATACCATAAGCGATGCTATAGACTGCACAGTTGCAAATTACCCTTTGGGGTAGAGACTGTATCGTCACTTCCCCACAGCAAGCTGGATAATATCTGAAATCGAATACTTTGAGGGTATCACTGGCGGATCGAGACTCGCCACGCTCGAGGCCCTCATCACCCATGTCTGACCCAAAATGATCAGAAAGCACCAGCTATCCCCATCCTCAAGCAGTGGCTATTATCCACACCAAGCGAAGCCTGACCTGGAACTATAGAGCCGGTTCAGACCCACTGAACTGACTGAAACTCTAGATTCATATGACTACAACACAGATCGATATATTTCAGGATGAAATCAGCACCTGTTGCATTGGTAAAGTATGGAGACTATTTACTCTAAACATCCCAGAGATGAATATGAAATACTCCAGACACCCTCACCTAGAGGACGAGTTCCTGCATGGCTCTCTAGATGACCTCCCTAGAGAATACCCCTATGTTTTCTGACTTTACTTGTTTTTTTCAGAGTTAAATGTAATGCTTGCCAGTCATTTCAACTGAAATTGCAGCACTTCCATTTCATTTATCTTCTTTACTTTTGTTTAAGTTGGGAGGATAAGGGTTGGGAGATTCCTGGCAGGTTTGGGCTGTCAGTGTGGGTGGTGGTTGGGTTGGGGCTGAATTGTTTGACCTTCTGCACAAACGTCCTTGCAACACACCTATTGCGTAGGTGTGGCAGGCTGCACCCGGACCGCCGCACTGGACCCCTCCGGTGGGCTATGCTCCCCGTTATGGGATATGACGAGCATGACTGACAGCCAAACTAACTATCCCAACCCAGGACTTCATTGTCTTGGCGACCCAAGTAAGAGAAGGCATATCATTGCATATCTGGATAGGCATAGTATCCCTCTGGCACTATTAAAAGAGACACATTTTCGTGCTAACACACACGTGTCATTTACTACGTGCTGAGCCTCATAGAGTACAGCTATTTTGGTATGTAAGGGCACACCCCAGGGAGCCCGGAATGACCCGTAGGGATGATACCCTGTTAATGTTGTAAACTGGCCCAGTCCTTCATCACTATTATTAAGTGCTACAGCCCCAACGCGGATGATCCTTCCTTTTTCAATAAGCTACAGGGTCATGTGGCAGATATTGGCTCCACACGTACACTCTGGGAAGGAGCCTTTAACCTAACTCTCAGTGTTGCTCTAGATAAAATGACTACCTCTTCTATCTCCCACAGTACGTAAGCCCGACATCTTTTTAACATAATATCGGAACGTGGGGTCCTAAAAGGCTGGCGCTGGCTTTACCCTCAAAGTAAGGTGGGGATATTTTACTCCAGGGCCCAAGTTGGTCCAGACTGGACTATTAGCTCCTCTCCTGCGCTCTACTCTACTGTTCCGTGGGTGTGCGATGTCACTCATTTAGCATGCACCTACTCAGATCACTCCCCAGATCACTCCTGCAGCTGAGCCCGCCAGCCCCTTGATGGGTGGAGACTCTCCCCAACACTTCTGCTAGACCCCATTTTTTGGGATGAACTACAAGACATCACAGAATTCTTTTTAAAAAAATCAAGGCACAGTGCCTAGGATGGGGACAATATGGGAGGCTTTTAAGGTCACAATACGGGGCCTCTGCTTAGCTAAGAGTGGAGGAGTGCTCTGAGCCATACAAGGCACACTGCAAAAGCTGGAGGATAATATCGACATTTTGAAGAATGCTCTAGCGACTTCTCATGAGTTGGGGAGCACCCAAACACTGCGGTCGCCCCTGACTGAATATCAGGAAACTGCTGAATGGTAAGTGGTTTACTGCGGCAAGTATGTTCGAGCTCGGGCATACAGAGAAGAATAATGCTGTGGGCACGCTCTGGCCACCACGATACTTGCACCCAGCTCTGCGAATGAACTCACAAATTAACTGTGATGTCAAAATACTAGTGAAAGTTTGTGCCAACGGTCTAAAGCTTTTAATGCTTTTTTTGTGAGGCCGGATCAGTCGGGATTCATCCCTGGAAGAGCCACTTCCCATAATCTGTTAAATTCTTTTTACATTATTGCAGATTATTGACCCGGACCTCTCAGTTGCAGCATTTTTTCTAGAAGCCCAAAGACTTTTGATTTGTTGGAGTGGGACTATTTGATGGTCATACTCCAACAGATGGGATTCCTGCCAGCATTCATGGTATGGATTGCGTTGCTTAAAACTGACTCCATTGCTCAGGTACAAGTGAACAGTGCAAGATCTGCGCCTTTCCATATGACTTGGGGAACAAGACAGGGGTGCGCTCTATCGCCCCTGCTATTTGCGCTCACAATGGACCCTTTGGCTGTCAAGCTGCATCAAGCTGCACCAACATAACCAACAATATGCAATTCAAACCCCTACAAGACATTTCTTAATATCCCTTGACGCGGATGTTGTCACACTTTATCCTAGAGACCCTAAAGACAGCCTCGCTGCAGTGCTGTGCGAATTTGTCAGATTCTGAGGCCTCTCAGGAATCCAGATTTACTAGGAGAAGTCTAACATCTTCATTAACCGCCAAAACACAGAGATTCCAACTGGATTTTCCCTTGAAATGGTGCGACTCATACCTCCGGTATTTAGGGATAGAGATATCATGAGATAGGAAAAAGCTGAAATGCGCTAATTACGGCACCACATTGACACGCATCGTGGACATCTTACCTCGCTGGATTTCCTTACCTCTGTCACTGGCAGGCTGCATCTCCCTCAAGAAGATGGTCATACTGCCAAACTGCTATACCTGTTACCTAAATATCGTGCATTCACTGGGACGTAATTTCTTTCATATGCTGAAGACACAGCTGATTCGACTGGCCTGGGCTGGCAAACAGCTGTGGCTGAAATAGGAAATGCTTCCCCAACCTTTTGAATGGGGAGGTTTCCAAGCCTCTGACATGGAATTACACCAGGTTTGCGCTCAGGCACACTATGCTATATATTAGTACCGGCCCCCTCAATAAATGCCACACTTGGGTATCAAACAGGGTTACATGGTTCCAACTCCCTCCTCAGCTTACTTAGGCCCTGGGTCACGCCAACCCCCAACGCAGAGGCGTGGAATAGACTGGCCAAACGACCAGGCAAACAAATGTTATATTCGCCTGCTGTGCCAATCCATCACCAACTCGCCATCCCAGTCACATGTGAAAAGGCATGCCGAGATATGCTGACGAGGACCGGGGTTTGCACATGGGGTAGCCTTTATGTAGAGGGTCAGTTTGCAGACCGCAACACACTACTAGCTGTGAAGTCACAGACACCATTGGATGTATATCTTTCCATCCACTTGCAGCATGTTGTAAAAGCCATTACACCTGACTTACCCAAAGAGCCTCCTATGTTTAATACACTACACGTATCACTCCCATCAGAAGGGCCCAGTCATTTAGTGTCAATCCTATATTTGGCAGCACAGTAGTAACATCTAGGACCTGGAGCTAGGGCCTGAGAGGAAATGGATGCTCCACCTACCGACACTCAGTGGCTCTATTGCTGTCAACAAATGAGGCACATTTCCTCAAGTAGCAGACTGCACATTAACTATTATATGTTTCTCCACAGACTGGTATTACACACCAGTGAGCCTGCATAAATTCCAGCTATGTCCCGATGACAGATGCTCAAGATGTGGGTCAGAAAGGGTGGATTTCCTCCACTTGGCCTGGATGCACCCCCAGGTTCTGAGTTATTGGGGTGAAGTAGAAACTGCGTTATCACGAATGATATCTCTACCACTTACCCTTACCCCCCTGGTAGCAATATTGGGACACACTAGAGACAGGGAAGCAGGCTCAGTCTTTTACTTGCTAAGAGAAAAATGGCCTGTAAATGGGGCAGAGGCCTAGCCCCTACGTTTAAGGACTGGTTGAGCAATTTGATATTTTGTAAAGATCAGCTCAAAGTATTTAACAAACTATTACCATTCAGCTCCAGACCTAAGGATATATGGGGCCACTAGAGTCATATATACGCAGCCACCCTACAGCTGGTGAAGCAGACACTACCTGATTTCTCGGTGATGTTTAAATAAGTGTAGGCGACAAGCACCACACTGCTGAGATCTCTTCCCTATCGGGATCATTATCCACCAGCCAAAACAAGACCAATTGAGATGCTATAGATTCTGAGTTGTACTGACAAGCAGCTGCATAGGATGTTTTTGTACCCTCTTTCTGGCATGGTTACACCCACTTTTTGTCTACTGTCAGTATGTTTTGACTGTGTGCACTTGGATCCTGCTAACCAGGACCCTAGTGACTATGCTCTCTCCCTTTAAACTTGGTTGCTTGGACCAAACACACACACACACCACATTTGGCATACTGGTGACCCTATATAAGTCCATAGTATATGGTACAGAGGGCATTGTGGGGTACAAGAGATTCCCCCATGGGCTGCAGCATGTATTATACAACCTATGGGGAGCCCATGCAAAGTGTATCTGCAGGCCTGCCATTGCACCAGGTCACTGTAAGTCACCCCTATGGTAGGCCCCCCTAGCCCAGAGGGCAGGGTGCAGGTACCTGTGTGTGTGGGCACCCCTGCATGAGCAGAGGTGCCCCCACAAACTCCAGCTCCATTTTCTTGGACTTCGTGAGTGCGTGGATGCATTTTACACGTGTACTGGACATAGGTCACTACCTATGTCAGGCTACATAAAGGTAACTCCGAACCTAGGCATGTTGGTATCAAACATGTTGGAATCATACCCCAATACTGTTGCCAGTTTTGGAAGTATGATTCAATCATTCTGGGGGCTCCTCAGAGGACCCCCAGCATTGCTCCTGCCAGCTTTCTGGGGTTTTCTGGGCAGCCCAAGCTGCTGCGACCCCTCAGACTTGTTTCTGCCGCCCTGCTGCTTGAAAAGCTGAAGCCAAGGAAGGCAGAACAAAGGATTTCCTTTGTAAGAGGGGGGTAACACCCTCTCCCTTTGGAAATAAGTGTGTACATGGCTTGGGAGGGGTAGCCTCCCCAAGCCACTGGTATGCTTTGAAGGTCACATTTGGGGCCCTCCATGCATAAACCAGCCTGCGCCAGTTCACTGACCTCCAGTCCCTGCTCTGGTACAAAACTGGAAAATGGAAAGGGGAGTGACTACTCCCCTGTCCATCACCACCTCAGGGGTGGACCCCAGAACTCCTCCAGAGGGTCCCTTGATTCTGCCATCTCGAATTCAAGGTGGACAGAGGCCTCTGGGAGCATCTGGGTGGCCAGGTCAGGCAGGTGGCATCAGAGCACCCTCCTGATAGGTGGTCACCTGGCTAAGTGACCAATCCCCCTTTCAGGACTATTTAGGGTCTCCCTCTTGGGTGGGTCCTCAGATTCGGCTTGCAAGATTCCCGCAGGATTCCTCTGCAACCTCTACTTCGACTTCTGGCCACTGGAACTGCGACTGGACCCTCTAGGAATCGACAATCTGCATCCATGACGAAAAATCTGCTTTCAACATTGTTTCCATGGCTCCTTCCAGCTTCTGCAAAATTTACCCGGCTGTGCATCCCCTGAGGGTGGCAAGTCTTTAGCCTGCACGAGAAGGAAGAAGGAATCTCCCTTGGAGTGAAGGAGTCACTCCCCTGCATCGGCAGGCACCAATTGCAACAACGACTGGCTGCGTGGATCTGCTCTCATACAGAGTTGCATGGATCCTGCATCACGAGTGGTGGTCTGGAGTGGTCCCCTTGGTCCCCTCTACCAGCTGTCCAACTTTGGTGATAGTAAGCCCTTGCCTCCTCACGCAGGACAGTACCCCTATGAACCGCGTCTCTTGCAACTACCAAGGCTTGTTGGCATCTCCTCCAAGGGATCGTCAGGATATGTGTAGCCCCAGCCCCAAGCACTCTTTCCTGCAGGGCACAGCCCTCTGCATGCTTCTCCTGTGGCGTGGGACCCTTCTTCAGTTGTGCTGCGTGGGCTCCTCTGTGACACCTGGGTCCTCTTCCAGTGAGTCTCCTGTGGGGGCTGCCTTTTCTTCTGTGGACTCTCTGACTTGCTGAGACTCCTGACCCCTGAGACTCCTTTCCATGGGTTGAGTCCTCCTGGACCTGGCTGGTCCCTGGCAGCTCCACTTTTCTTTTACAGCGACTCTTGCCTTTGCCAAGGCTTGTTGGTGGCTTTTCCACACCACAGATAGACTGCAATCTTGCATCTGGCGTGGGATGTTGACTGCATCCTCCAGGAGCTCTTCACCATCTCCGGGGCTGCATTGCTGACTGTCTTTGTCCTACCGTCGACCAACTCCTGCAACCACAGACGGGTGGGTGGTGACTCCTGCCACCACCGGACACTTCTGCAACTTACTGACTTGGTCCCCTTCTTTTTCAGGTCTTCCACTTCAGGAATCCACCACTGGTTTCTTGCAGTCTTGTCTGGGTGTTGCATTGTCTTCATTTTCAGTCTTTTTGGTAGTTTGGGGAAATCCAGTAACTTACTCCTTTCTTCCTGGTCGCTGGGGGGCACTGTGGTACTTATCTTTAGGGTTTCCTATTTCCTATAGCTCCCCTCTACAGATTCCACTTACCTAGGTGGGGGTCCTGCATTTGCATTCCACTTTTTTAGTATATGGTTTGGGCTCCCCATGGGGTCACTATTATCTCTTGCTACTGCACTGTTTTCTAATGCTATTTATGGCTATTTCTTATTACTAGTATACATATTTAGGCCCTCATTATGACAGTGGTGGTAAAAACCACCTGCCGCCACGGCGACGGCCGCCAAAAGACCGTCGCCGTGGCTACCAGCCGACCGCCATATTATGACCGAAGCCGGAATTCCGCCAGAAGGATGGCGAAATTTGCTACGGTCATGGCAACGGATGGCAGGAAGGTGGCCAGTAGACCGCAGCAGACCGTATCATGACCCATGATACATCTTGGCGGTGTTCTGCTGACAGACGCTGCAGTTGGCAGCAGCGCCCCGTCCTGTCTCCTGCCGAAGGACACCCTGAAATCAGGTAAGTGGGGTGCTCCAACAGAGGAGGGGGGTGTTGTGTGTGTGAGTGGTGGTGTGTGTATATGTTCTTGTGTGCATGAATGTGGGTGTGCGTTGCATGTGGTATGTATGTGCATGTGAGGATGTGTGAGTGTGTGTACTGTGTGTTGTTTAAATGCGTGTGCTTATACAGGGAGTGCAGAATTATTAGGCAAATGAGTATTTTGACCACATCATCCTCTTCATGCATGTTGTCTTACTCCAAGCTGTATAGGCTCGAAAGCCTACTACCAATTAAGCATATTAGGTGATGTGCATCTCTGTAATGAGAAGGGGTGTGGTCTAATGACATCAACACCCTATATCAGGTGTGCATAATTATTAGGCAACTTCCTTTCCTTTGGCAAAATGGGTCAAAAGAAGGACTTGACAGGCTCAGAAAAGTCAAAAATAGAGAGATATCTTGCAGAGGGATGCAGCACTCTTAAAATTGCAAAGCTTCTGAAGCGTGATCATCGAACAATCAAGCGTTTCATTCAAAATAGTCAACAGGGTCGCAAGAAGCGTGTGGAAATACCAAGGCGCAAAATAACTGCCCATGAACTGAGAAAAGTCAAGCGTGCAGCTGCCACGATGCCACTTGCCACCAGTTTGGCCATATTTCAGAGCTGCAACATCACTGGAGTGCCCAAAAGCACAAGGTGTGCAATACTCAGAGACATGGCCAAGGTAAGAAAGGCTGAAAGACGACCACCACTGAACAAGACACACAAGCTGAAACGTCAAGACTGGGCCAAGAAATATCTCAAGACTGATTTTTCTAAGGTTTTATGGACTGATGAAATGAGAGTGAGTCTTGATGGGCCAGATGGATGGGCCCGTGGCTGGATTGGTAAAGGGCAGAGAGCTCCAGTCCGACTCAGACGCCAGCAAGGTGGAGGTGGAGTACTGGTTTGGGCTGGTATCATCAAAGATGAGCTTGTGGGGCCTTTTCGGGTTGAGGATGGAGTCAAGCTCAACTCCCAGTCCTACTGCCAGTTCCTGGAAGACACCTTCTTCAAGCAGTGGTACAGGAAGAAGTCTGCATCCTTCAAGAAAAACATGATTTTCATGCAGGACAATGCTCCATCACACGCGTCCAAGTACTCCACAGCGTGGCTGGCAAGAAAGGGTATAAAAGAAGGAAATCTAATGACATGGCCTCCTTGTTCACCTGATCTGAACCCCATTGAGAACCTGTGGTCCATCATCAAATGTGAGATGTACAAGGAGGGAAAACAGTACACCTCTCTGAACAGTGTCTGGGAGGCTGTGGTTGCTGCTGCACGCAATGTTGATGGTGAACAGATCAAAACACTGACAGAATCCATGGATGGAAGGCTTTTGAGTGTCCGCAAAGAAAGGTGGCTGTATTGGTCACTGATTTGTTTTTGTTTTGTTTTTGAATGTCAGAAATGTATATTTGTGAATGTTGAGATGTTATATTGGTTTCACTGGTAATAATAAATAATTGAAATGGGTATATATTTGTTTTTTGTTAAGTTGCCTAATAATTATGCACAGTAATAGTCACCTGCACACACAGATATCCCCCTAACATAGCTAAAACTAAAAACAAACTAAAAACTACTTCCAAAAATATTCAGCTTTGATATTTATGAGTTTTTTGGGTTCATTGAGAACATGGTTGTTGTTCAATAATAAAATTAATCCTCAAAAATACAACTTGCCTAATAATTCTGCACTCCCTGTATGTATGTCAGTGTGTGTGAATGGATGTATGCATGCGTGGGTGAATGTGGGCATGAGTGTGTGTGTGTGTGTATGATGGTGCGTGAATGTGCAAGTATGTCGGGGGTCTGGAGTGGGAGGGTGGAGGAGGACTCTGGGTATGGGGTTGAGGTGAGCGGGGAAGACCCCTATCGGTGACAAGGAAGGGATTCCCTGTCACTGAGAGTGCCTACCGCCATGGTTTTCGTGGCGGTAAGGAAGCCACGAAAACCATGGCGGTAGGCAGGATCATAATACCGCGGGTAGGCAGTGATGGTGGCCTGGCTGGAGACTGTAGTCTCCAGCCCGGCGGCTGTTACCACCCTGGCGGACGGAGTGGTACATTGGCGGTTTGGCTTGAGCCGAACTGCCAATGTCATATTTTGGGAAAAGGTACCGCCAGCCTGTTGGCAGTACTTTTCTATAAAATACCGCTGTCCGCCAGGGTCATTATGAGGGCCTTGGTGTGTTTACTTACCTCCTATTGGAAGGTAGCCTATCTTGTACTTTTGCTAATTGTGTCACTAAAATAAAGTACCTTTATTTTTGTAACACTGAGTGTTTTCTTTCATGTGTGTAAGTGCTCTGTGACTTCAGTGGTATTGCATGAGTTCTGCATGTGTCCTAGATAAGCCTTGGCTGCTCATCCATAGCTACCTCTAGAGAGCCTGGCCTCTAGTCACTGCCTACGCTTAACTAATAGGGGAACCCTGGACCTGGTATAATGTGTAAGTACCATAGGTGCCCACCACACACCAGGCCAGCTTTCTACAGTTTTGAGGTATTTTTATGGCTCATACTTTGTAGCGAGAATATGACAAAGTGATATCTGGGGTGGGGTGGGGGAGATGGGTTTGGACCAGCCAGATTACGAAACATGTATACTATCATGAAGATACATGCCGGAAGCAGTCAGACTTGTTATCTACCTTGAATGCCTGAAATTGTGCAGAAATGTGATTCTTATGTTTCTTTACTATAAACTGTTCACATTAAATATCTCAATAAAAATACCATAAGGGGCACTTTAGGGCTACCCTGGCCCTTGTGAGTGGGTGCATGTGGGACCCTGCTGGAGTAAAAAAAAAGAAAAGCTTGTGGTGCCGTAGTACTGGGTAACTCCTGCAAGACCAGAAAAAAATAAAAACTAACTAAATTGAGTGGTAGGAGAACAGCGACCAATCACACTCTGCGACCAGCATTCTGCGGGGGGGTTGGATGCAGAGCCTGGTCCTACATTAAAAAAAGCCTTTGAAATTCACTGAAAAAAGCAAGGGTTAAAGTGGAGTTATACAAAAGTCTTCCAATAGAAAATAACATTTTGAGTATAACTTACACTGCTTATGACCTTACATATTACCTCACTGATAATATGTAAAATCTATGGTCCCTTTGCATCGGAACAAACGGTGGTCATTTCAGTGGCTTGGGAAATAGTTAGATCACCTTACTACCTTAGTCACCTTTGTGTATGTCCTGGTAAGGCATCCAGACATTGTTCTAATTAAATCTGATTCATTAAATTATTTACTTGTATTTTGGGGCACAGCCATTTGTCAGCCCAGTCCAGGATTTAAAAATGAAAAAAAGCTTGTGGAGCGTTCATGCAACTTCCTTCTTCTCGGAATTGCAACTGTTACATTTTTGTCAAATCTGAACCTTTGCAAAATGAGTCTTTTAATTCCTGGAGTAGCTGCTGAGAATTTGGCATATTGATCGAATGAATGACTGTATACCACCATCCAATAAGGGATGCAGATAAAGGCCCTATCTCTTGGCTGGCAAGCAGGTTTGGGCAGTTCTTTCAAAGTTTATAAAAAATTAATCAGGATCCTCCCCTGGAGTACATATTTGCAACACTACTCTGGGTTAAGGCAGTGCTTAATTGAGTTAAGGTAGAGCACTTTGATCAGAGGATAATTGTTGTAGTTGTGCTTTCATGGTTTGCCATAAGCTATCTCAGTGAACTTGAGAGCTATAAATATATCTGTGAAACACCCACTCAGCTTTCTTTTGTCCTCCCGCGAGCTGTTGTACCACAGCATCCAATGTCGTATGGATAGATCCCACTTATGACAAGATATGTTCAGGGTTCTGCACAAGGTCAGACCAATAAGGAATGCTTAAGATTATACTGTATTTTTTTATTTCAATAGCTACTAATACTGTTTATCTATATCTTTATGCATAGCTGAGTGTTTAATACTTGCATAATTCCTTTCTTTCATCTCTTAGGATTCAGGTTTGTGGCCTCATGCCCTGTAACCACTCCCAGGAATTAGTGTTTGAAAAAGTAATTAGAACACTCCAGTCAGGTAAATGTCTTCCTTTCTAGCTATTTTCCTCTTTTTCTCTTGCTCTCTCTCATTTTTTCTTTCTCTACTCCTCACTCTCTATTTTTCTTTTTCCTTGTTTTATTTTAATTTGTCCTTCAGTGTGTCTGCCCTACTTCGCCTTTTTTTTTTTTACTCCTTCTGTCAGTGTTACTTGAAGTCGTCCATTATCTATATTCCTTTTTCTAAACCCAGATTTTGCATGGATTTTCCATAACCTCAAGCATCGATGTAGAAAAATCAGTCTGTGCCCCAATTCAATTTGTGAGCAGTCGAAGTGCTAACTCTATGTACATTACCTAATTCAAAACATGCCTTGCAGCTATATAATATTTGACCTGCCACCTTGCTAATAAACTTACCACAAATCTGTTGTTTCCCCTCTCCCGAAATACCTACCGTTACTAAAACACTGGCATGTAAAAAAAATAGACCAAACTCCTTTTAGGGTCGAGGCAGCGAGTGCATGCGCTAGCACGTCTTGCTTGATAAGACAGCCCTGTATCCAAAAAGAGCTTGGAGCCCACCCGTTGCTTTCCATTTGTCTGCTTCTGCCTCACTGTTCTTTGCAGCCATCTTAATTTGCCAGTGCTGCCGAAACATAATTTCCCCCACTTTCTGTGGAGCAGGGACCAAGCACAGATTTATTAAATGTAACCAGTTCCAGTCCACTGCTCCCAATGCCATTCCGTTACTATTTGTTTTTCTGACAGCTGAAACGTCACTCTTGATGCTTTGTTTTTATTCAGTTGTAGCACTCCATTGCAATGCACATGCTTGCAGGATGTTTCCCCTTCTCATACAGCTTTTTTGCTTCCCTCTTCAAACCATTTTGCGTGCCTTCGAATCTTCTCTACACTGCCCCCCCTTTGCTTTCCCGTTGCTGTGTTCATCCCCACACCCTCTCTCTTTGCAGCTTCACTAATCCTCCCCCTGCTTCCATCCCTTCTCTCCTTGCTTGTTTTAAGTACAGATCATCTCAGCGTATATGTTAAAAGAATATATATGCAGACTGGCCAAGAGCGTCCTGCCTTTTCAAACTCCAGTTCGGCAAAATTGTATGGTAGCGCTTGTACAGCATCCATTTTAGGACATCCTCATTCCTCACTCCTCATCCCTGCTTCTCTTCCATCATCCCTACTTCTCATCCATTATACATCACCCCTACTTCTCATCCATCATCCCTGCTTCTCTTCCGTCATCCCTACTTCTCATCCATCATACCTACTTCTCATCCCTACTTATTTAACCATCAACCCTACTTCGCATCCATCATCCCTGCTTCTCTTCCGTCATCCCTACTTCTCATCCATCATCCCTATTTCTCCTCCCTACTTCTCTTCCATCATCCCTACGTCTTATCCATCATTCCTACTTTTCATCCATCTTGCATCATTCCTACTTCTCATATGTCACCCATCATCCCTACTCCCCATCCATCATCCCTACTTGTCATTCCTCATCCCTCAGTCATACCAACACATTTTCAGTTTTGTGAAACACACCTTCACACTGATTAGTTGGCAACAGCCAATCAGTTATGAGAGAGGCCTGCATTCTATTTCACTGAAAAACAACCTTCTCATTGCATGTGCTGGGTGAAGACGGAGGAGTGCAAATGCAACTGTGTGTTTTTTTCCAGTGAATTCAAGGCTGTACAACATTTCATTTTATTGAAATAAGTATTTTCATGTGAGTGTGCCATGGCGTCAATATTGTGTAATAGGGCAAGGTATACTGAATTGGGCAATGACATCAAGTTATTACACTGCTTAGAAACAGAACATGTATGGCATGAACTGCTAAAGCAAGCACAAGCTTGTATTATTTTCTTATTATAATGGAGTGGTTCACTGTGAATGTGTGCCTGGTGATAGTGGATGTTAGGTGTAATGCCTGCATTAAGCTTGAGTGAGAGATTGCACACTGAAGAGCCTGTAGGAACTGATGCCTATTGCCAGTAACTCTCTGCTGTCATTGTGACCCTATTTCTGTTTAACATACGCTGCTTTCCTACTTTGCTACTCAACTTGTTCATTTATAGTAATCACTGAAAAATGTGGACATATGGTCTTATGTGGAATGCTTTTGCTAAAGCTTACACCCCTCTCCGCTTCGCCTCACCAATGGACAACAGCACGCAGTCCAAAATAAGAGGCAAAAAGGTATATTTTCTCATTTCTCTAGCAAACCACTCCAACCCCTCTCTAAACCCAGCTTGTATTCCTTTATAACACATCATGTGTATAAAATATTATACTCCTGATGGTATATGAGATCCCAGGCTCTGCCCAGTTCCTACTAACATAGTCCAAAGATTTGTTGGGTCTCCCACCAAGTTCCACAACTGATAACGAAACATGTTACAATGCCTCAAATCTGCACCAACATCAACCTCAACAGTCACCCATTTATGCATATTCTGAAGCCAGCAGCCTACCAAGGGTGGCTGCACTTCGTTCCAAAACAAAGCTATTAGCCGCTTGAAGAGGGCCACAGCTAGGTCAGCCAGCCACAGATAATGCTTGGTGCGTTTTGTGCTCTTGGTGATTTCTAACAAGCAGAACGGGGGTCCAGGCGGTAACTGTACGTCAATTACTGCTGAGATATGTTCCATCAGCTGCACTCATATCTGCACTAAAGAGGGCCATTCCCACACCAATTGAAAGAAGGTCTCATCACGGTAAACACAGAGGGGGCATATTGGGGCCTCTACCCAAGCATCCTGTGCAGCGGTGTGAGATAAGTGTGATGTAGATAACTGAACTGAGTGAACTTCAGACGAGCATTGCAGGATGTGTGCTTCAACTGTTCAAGGGCCATTCCCCACTGCTTGGTCGTCCGTACTGTCACCAGGCCTTGTTCCCAGCGGGGCTCACCAAGTATCGCAAGATCAGCCTCCACAGCTTGTAAAACTGCATATAGCCCTCCGACCGAGGCTGTCTTTCAAAATGCAATGCAGCCTGTGGTGTAAGGTTAGAGCATCCTGACCCACTGCCCAACTATTCCTGATCTCCAGAATGAGAGTGTTGTAGGCCAAGATGGTTCTTTCATCATCCATTCCAGACCTTTCTCAGTCAGATTGTGTCTCAGTCACTTTATGTCAGACCCCAGATTCGCCTAAGGTGCCATCTGCATACCCCTGGAATCTAGCTTTGTGGATCTCCTAGAGATCAACCAGAGTGGCTTTGTAGATGATGAAGAGTTTGGTCCAGAGGAATGTCCTCTGTGGGCCTCCATACACAGTTAGGGCCAGATGTATGTAAGTACAGGTTTGCGATTCACAAATTGCGAGTCGCAAACCCATATGCAGAATGGTGTCCCTGACACCATCTGCGAATTGCAAGGGGGTCGCAAAGACCCACCTCATTAATATTAATGAGGTGGGTCATAATTTGCGACCCCCTTGCGATTCCCTGCACTCACAGGGATGGTGACCTGCTGGAGACAGCAGACCACCATGTCTGTGACTGCTTTTTTAATGAAGCAGTTTTTTTTTGTATTGCAGCCTGTTTTCCTTAAAGGAAAACGAGTTGCAATACACTCGAGTAAATGAAACCATTTGGTTTCATTTTTTTAGAGCAGGCAGTGGTCCATAGGACCACTGCCTGCTCTGAAAAAATATTTTTAGAGCCATTCACAAAGGGGAAGGGGTCTCATGGGGACCCGTTCCCTTTTGCGAGTGGGTGCTAACTGCAAATTGCTTTGCGTCTGCGTTCACAAAGCAATTCTGCATCACGATGCGAAACGCAAATAGGAAGGGGAACACCCCTTCCTATTTGTGAGTCGCATTCCCATTTTGCAAGTCGGTAACCAAGTTACCAACTCGCAAAAATAGAATGTGCATCGCGATGCGCATTTTGCATGGCGCAAACTGCGAATTTCGCAGTTTGCGCCATGCAAAACGTTTCGTACATCTGGCGCTTAGTCCTCTAACCAGCCATTCCAGTGGTGCAGAATCACCCTCTGTTGCTTTGTGTGGGTGAGATATTAATTTAGAGGGAACTCTTAGGGGCTTAGAACGGGTACTGAGACCTCACATGCTGCCACTTTTCTTCAAAGATGGTGCCTCACCACTCCCCTGGCTTTTATTTCCACAGAAAAATGCTGTTCTGTACACTTCTAGTTGCATGCAACTGAATGGATGGACCAATATCCCTTTATGTAGTCAGTCAGAGATCAAAGACATACACACCAGCTAGTAAAATATATACTTTGCAAGATACAGCAGTAATGTTGTACAGTGTGATATTCACCAGTGCCTTAAAGAAAGCATTTGGACTTAGCAGGACGGGTAGTGGCAGAGAGGGGGTGCTGAACACGCCAATGGGCATTTTAATGATGCCCAGTTTATGCTGTCCAAACATGTATGGGAAGACTTTTTTTTAAATAGTTTGAAACTATCATCAGCTAGGTACACCAGTTGAAAATATCTACTGTAATCATAAGTAAGATACAGTACAGCCAGTTCCAAGATACACACTTTGAGGCACGACTCTTGATGATGGGAGAAGAGTGTCCTGTTCTGATCGTCATGGGATGATGTCTAATTCCAGCACTCCACCCCAAGCCTCACTGCTCACTGGCAACATATAGCTGAATGGTGTTACCAACAATGAAAACACATTTACGACAGTGTCAGTAAGACTATAGTTATTTTTTCAGCTTGTCTCGAAGCACACACTACTGACAGATATAGAAACTGAGGCACAGGGAGTCCAGAGTTGGTACTAAACAGTGCTCAGTTATGGGCAATGGGCTGCTTGTGGCTCTAGGCAGGCATGAGTGCTGGGTGGGTCTCAGGCTATGGGCTGGAGCAGACTCCTGGGACAGCTCTCCCAGGTAAGGGTTTTGCTGAATCCTTTTCGTTTAAACGGGACCGGACAGCCTGGTCAGTCTCTCTTCTGGATTGTAACTAGATTTGGCTCTGCACTCGGGTGGCCCGTGGGATGGCTACTGGTTGGGCTGGGAACTGGGTAAGGCTGGTCTTCAAGCTCAACTGTGGACATGGCAATACAACTTTATGTTTTTAGCATAACAGCACAAACACCCTAGCCAAAGGCAGGTAACACAGCTTGGGGTGTGTGCTGCAGAGTTGTGCAGGTACAACTTTGAATGTTAAGGTGCCAACTTAGGGCATGTTTAGATGTTGGTGGATGGAATACTCTCACAAACGTGATGGATGTTCCATCCGCTGTATTACGATCGCATTATATCCTATGCAGTGCTTAATTTGAAAGCAAAGAAATGCCGGTGCCTGAAACCTTACTGAGAAGCCCACGGCCAGTGCAATCAAAGGTCATGGCTGTGTAGCCCTGAATGCACCACAGCCCTGTTTAATCCACCTCTAGGTACTCCCTCTGCCTTTATCTCACTCCTGCAGGTCTCTAATTTATCCCTTTGAGGGCTTTTCCATCTTTCTCTTCATCCTTATTTCCTGTTTGAGTGTGTTTTCCTTCTTTTGCTTTCAAGAAATGTCTGATCTGGAAAAATAAGTGCTGGTGCTCAAAAATAAGTGATGGTGGCCCCCACCATCAACCACTGGCTCAATTTAAGTACTGATCCTATGGAGATTGTTATAGGATGGCTGGGCCATCCGTCACATTTGTGTCAGAGTATTCCATCCACCGAGATCTAAATCAGGCCATTAGTCTTTCACTCTTACGAGGTCGATATAATGAGCACTACAGAGTTGTGCAATAGCACCCATTACTTGAGCTCTTGAAGGTTATTTGTTTTTTGGTGTTTGCTAAGTAGTTTTTAATATAACATATAAAAAAAGTTTAAAGTAAAACAACCAATCAAAATGTGAGTTTGTTTTTGTATGATTACCAACACACTTCTGCCTCAGACATAACTTTTTGCAGGACGTCTATGCCAAATTTTACTTGATGCACATATCCGAAGATGACATTTATAAATTGGGAGTATGCAGGCATCATCCTTCTGAGGTGAGTAACGTGGCACAGGATTACCTGCTAACAGATCTCTACTGGGTATACTTTAACTGTGTTGTCAAACTGATATCTTTTAGAAAAAAAACAATCAGCCTTTCAAGAGCATAGGTTTCCCATGAATTGTCCTGGGGTCTCTATGGCTTGTCAGTCCCTACTCAGTAATGGAGTATTTCCAGTAACATACATCAAAGCATTCTGTGCCCTCTTTAAACACCAAAGAATATTCTTTGTTTGTGGTCTCTAACTTAAGTTCTCATCTTTGCAAGCTCGATGACGGGTCATCAAAGCTAACCATGACCTATCTGTCTGTCCCTTTATTAACATGTGCACTTCTCTTTCTTTGTATAAGTATCCCTTATAACCAGTGCTTAATTTGAAAATAAAAACGTGCCGGTGCTCAAAGCCCTCCTCTTAAACACGCGGCTGCTGCAATTAAATGTGGGAACATGGAATACTGAGGCAGCGTAATCCTGAAGCCATCTCGGCCCTCTTCAATCTATATAAAGCCACTCACTGCCCCTTCAGCTCACTCTTGCAGCTTTCTGCTTTCTCCCTTTATGACGCTTTTTCGTTTTTCTCTTCCTCTGTCTTTCCCATATGTGTCTTTTGCTCACAGCAAATGCTTGAGGCAGAAGAATAAGCCCCGGCCCTCAAAAATATGTGCCGGTGCTCAGCACCAGAAACAACAAGCACAAATTAAGCACTGCTTATAACTGACTGAAAAATACAATTAGCATTTTCTTTACATATTGTGGTTAACTGCGTGGTTTCGGTGATGTGGTTAGGTCCAGATCCCCACTTCTTTACTAACTATGTGAATTAATTGCTTATTATCTAGGGGTCTAGAAGCCCCAATCATAGCATTCACACTCAGGAGCTGTCCAGTGAGTAATAGAAACACACAGAAGGATGAGAAGAGAAAAGGCAAGGAATACACGAAGACACAGGGCAAAACATATAAGGGCTTTGAGAAGAATAGGTGTCCCACAAGTTTATTTCTTAAAACGATTTTGGGACAAGGCCGCCCTGAGTCTGCCCATGCAAGCCCAAGATGAAAGAAAAGAGATGCAACAGCTCTAGCTTATGAGGAACGCAAAGTAGAGCTTTCTTCCAACTCATAAGAGTATGATGGGGGATGTAGCATTCCTGTTCATTCTTTTACCGCTTCTGAAATTTTAATGTGGCATCCTTGAGGCTTCAATTAAAACCTATTCACCGTTTTCTGAACGAGGGGTCCCCAAATTATGTTTAGCCCAGAGCCCCAAAAAATCATTAAAATGTCTCTGCCCTCTGTGTCCTTTTTACTCACTCTTCCTCCCTGCGAAGTCTGTCACTCTCTTCTTCTCTTCTCTCAACTGCTACCGCCACAGAGTCTTTATAGGTATCTCTCCCTTTTAATTCCATCTGCCCAGTCAATTTATATCTCCCAACAATCCCGTGCATTTTTCATCAGTCCCCTAAGCCCACTGCTGCTCTCTCGGTTTTCCTGCATTACTCACCACCCTATTCTCTGTCCCTAACACTCATTTGCTTGTGTTCCTTCCCTCCCTCTCCCCTGCCGGCCCTGTGCTTCAAGTGGTGCCTACCCGTCATGCCTTCACCTCACTATCCCTACTCCTTCCCTCCTTAGGTTGGCCTGGGTCTCCCACTCTCCTGATGGTTCTGTGCTGCCCGTGGTTCTTCTCCATCTTCATCCCTACCCCTCACTCCTGCAGGTTCCTTCCATTCCTCTCTCCTGCTGTTCTGCAAGAAGTGTCTGCCTGCCATTCCCCCTCCTTCTCCATCACTATCACCGACTTCCTAGGAGACCTCCCCTCCTACTACTGTGCTGCAGGCGGTCTACCAGTTAGTCCTCTCTATCCCTCCACTCATGGGTTCCTGTGAGTTTCCCTCTCTCCTCTTTACTGCTGCTTGTTATTCCTTTCCCTACCACTCCCTCCCCTCACTCACCTCATCCAGTTTCTTGCATCCCGCTCTCTCTCTCTAGCTCGTGTTTGTTCTGCAAGAAGTGTTTGCCAGTCATTGCCATCCCTCTCTTTCCATCACTATCCCGCACCCTCTCATCACTATCCCTCACCTCCTTGGGTTCCTTCAACCCTCTCCAATGCTTGTGTTGTGCTTCTGAAGATGTCCGCTTCCCCTCACTCCCTCCCTATCACTGCTGAAGGGGGTGTCAGCCTTTCATTACTCTGCATGATTTCCCCTCACCCCCTGTTGCCTCCCTCTCCTGCTGGTGCTGCGCTAGAGGCCGTGACTTTCCGTGACTCTCCCTGACCCCCTCGGGTCCCTATAGGCCCCTTCTTTTGCTGTTGCTGTGCCTCAGACGGTGACTCTCCCTCACCTCCTCGGGCTCCTCTGGGCTCCCTCTCCTGCTGGTGCTGTGACAGGAGGCCATGACTCTCCCTCACCTCCTCAGGCTCCTCTGGGCTCCCTCTCCTGCTGGTGCTGTGACAGGAGGCCATGACTCTTCCTCACCTCCTCGGGCTCCTGTGGGCTCCCTCTCCTGCTGGTGATCTACATGATTATACATGACTCTCCCTCACCTCCTCAGGTTCTCTTACAGGCCCTCTCTCCTCCCGGTGCTGTGCTGGAGGCCATGACTCTCCTTCACACCCCCTCGGTTTCCTATGGGCTCCCTCTCCTGCTGGTGCTCTGCGCAGAAGGTGTCTGCCAATCATTTCTTCCACTCCTTATCAATCATTGTCCCTCGCTACTCCGGTTTGCTGGCCCTCCCCACTCTTTGTGTGCTTGTGCTGTGGTGCAGGAGGCACCTGTCCTCTCTCCACATCTATCCCTCATCTCCTAGGTTTCTTCAACTCCTCTCTCCTCAGTCTTCCATATCCCTCATCTCCTCAGATCATTCCACCTCCCCCCCACCCCCGCTGGGGCTTCCTGGTCTCCCTGTCTCCCAGTAGCTTAGCAGTGATGCCATGGGTTGAAACAAAGAAATGGCCCCTTTGACTGCTGGTGGGGTGGGTAAATACAGCTATTTTCAGGGCTCAATAGGCCCCGGTGCCCCTCCGCCAGCTGCACTAATGTTTGCGCCCGCTCTCTCTTGCAATGCTGGAAGAGGCGTCTACCTGTCATTTCTTTCCCTGGGGCCAGGTTGATGCTTGCAGCGCCACCATTACTTCCAACCGCGTGAATTCGCACTGTTTATTTTGGGTTGTGGGTGTGTAAGAGAGAGAGAGGCGAAGTGCTAATGAGCCCCACCCCCATGACTCTGACAGATGCCTGACGCTGAGAGCGCGTGGGAGCACGTGTCCGTCACAAGGAGCCCTGTGCGTCTTTCCTTCTAAGGTGATTAGGAAGACGGTCTAGACTCTAGAGCACGGGTCTTCAAACTGGGGTGTGAGACCCCCTTGGAGGGGCCTCAAATGATCTCAGGGGGAGGGCGCCAGTCCCTGGCCAAAAGAAGCATTATGCAGAAAGCAGTGCTTTGTTTTAAGCAGAAAAACATTTATTACAATATTTTAAAAGGTAACGGAACTTAACTGCAATGTTTAAATTAGTCTAGACACATTTAAACATGTCCAACTTAATAGAATAGTTGTGAAAAATTTGGAGGTGTGGCCCAATTATTATTTTATTTCCACTTGGGGGGGGGAGGGGGGATTAAAAAGTTTGAAAACCACTGCTCTAGAGGCATGTTGAGTAGGAGCTATCAGTAGTGCACCAGGTGCAGTCCCACCGGGGCTCATGGATCTAAGGGGGGTCACTAGACCCATTTTTATATTTTTTATTTTCAATCAAAGCAGGGCACGGGCCCATTTTTCTTGCTTGCTTTAGACCCCGTAGCATCCTTGTTAGGGAAATGTCCGGAACCACAACAACGTTGTTAACGCAAGCGGAACCACGCTTGCATTAACGACTCCCTTTTTCTCTGCCTTAACCACGCATGTGCTGAACAACGCACATGCGTGGTTAAGGCAGAGAAAAAGGGAGTCAGCATCGGGAGAGGACGCGGACAGGTAAGTGGGGCTGGTGGGTAGTTTTTAGGGCGGGAGTGGCAAGGTCAGGGTAATTTTGTTTTTGGGGTGGGGGTTGGGGTAATTTTGTATTTAGGGTGGGTTTTTAGGGTCGGGGTAATTTTGTATTTAGGGCGGGTGGAGGGTCTGGTTTTTAGGGGCGTGGTCGGAGTAATGTTGCATTAAGGGCAGGTGGAGGTTCGGGTTTTAAGGGGCTGGTGTGGCTGTCGGGGTAGGACACAATCAGATAAGTGGGGCTGGGGAGGCTTGGGATAGTTTTTAGGGGTGGGGTGACTGGGTTATTTTTTTTTAAGGCGTGAGGGTGGGGGGTCCCAATAGTTTTGTTTTTAGGGCGCGGGGTGGTGGTATCGGGGTACTATGGTTTTCAGGGTGGGGGTAATTTTGTTTTTAGAAGCGGGATGGGAGGTCGGGTTAATTTTTATATTTAGGGAGGGTGGGTTTTTAGTGGTGGGGGTCAAGTAATTTTGTTTTTAGGGGCATGGTAGTTTTCTTTTTTTGGGGTGGGGTTGGGGGTGGAGTAAGTTGTTTTTAGGGCGGGTGGGGGTAGGGGTAGGTTTTAGGGCTGCGGGTGAGGGTGTCAGGGTAGTTTTTAGGGGCAGGTAGGGGGGTCGGTGTAGTTTTATTTTTAGAGTGGGTGGGGGGTGTCGGGGTAGTTTTATTTTTAGGGTGGGGGGTCCGGGTAATTTTGTTTTTAGGGGCTGGGTAGTTTTATTGTTTGGGGTGGGGTCAGTTTTTAGGGCAGGTGCGGGGGCCGGGGTTGGTTTTAGGGCTCAAGGTGTGGGTGGGGGATATCGGGGTAGTTTTTAGGGGCGGATAGGGGTGTTGGGATAGTTTTATTTTTAGCATGGGTGGGGGGTCAGGGTAGTTGTGTTTTTAGGGTGGGCCAGGGTAGTTGTGTTTATAGGGCGGGTGGGGGGTGGCATGCGAAAACCACGCATGCCGTTCCACACATGCCTTTACTAGGCATGTCTTTACAACCAAAAATCATTCTAAAGGCATGCGTGGTAAAGGCATTAGTGGAAACAACGCAGTCGTTGTTCCGACCGCATTGTTCAGGCATACGTGGTTGGTGAATGCATTATTCCATCATACATCCTCCTTGATGCACTACAGCAGCAGAAGCAGCACAACATTTTTTCCTCTCTTAGCTTAATCAACATTTCATGCTCTAGACACAGAGCACAGAGGTAGTGGGAGAGCTAACATCTGCTAGTTAGTGAAAGAGGCCAGTGCGTGCCAACACAAACCATTCCTCCACCCCTCACCCACCAAGTATGTGGTACGGGAACTCCTCCCAATGCCTCCTGCAGCAAACATTTTCCAGGGAACAGACTGGGAAGCCTTGAAGTCCATCACCTCCTTACCTCTGTTTCACAGCTTTATGGTTTTCCTCTCTTCTACAGCAGCTTTTCCTGTGATCTCTCTTCCTCAAAGACCACCTCAGCCTCTCTTCCTTTGTTATGAGTAATACAATTATTATTAAGGACATTTGTAAAGTGCTTAATATAATTACTTTAGAAATAGTGCCAAAGAGTGCATCAGGACAGCATGTTTTTAAGTTTTTGCCTATGGGCAGCTTTAGTTGTTGTCAAATAACTATTGTCTACAATGCAATTGGACTGGCAAATTTTTACCCCTTCATTGCTGACTTGAGGGACTCTTTTTAGGTCGAGCTGCCAAGTGCTTTTTGACCTGTTGTAAGTATTCTGTGGGCTTTTAACCATGCCCATCTCAAGCCCATCACTTTGACTCATTCATGGGTTTGCCTTTAAAAAATCCCTTGATGTCATTGGTAAATGCGTTACGTTTGTCCCGCCTTGGGGTGGTTTTGTTACCGCCTTACAGACTGACCCTGTTACATGAATTATTACATGATTGCCAATATAGTGAACTATTTTTCTCTTTTATCTCTCCCCATTGTGCTCCATGGTGGCCATGATGCTCACAGAGCAGAACAACGCAAACTCTGTTGGCGGTATTAAAGCGCTGGTCACATTGTTCGCACTGTTGCCTAATGAGAGTCATTTCTTTTGGCTCTCCCCTTCACGCTCCATATCTTTCACAAAACAATTGTAACTGATAAATGCTTTACGTAAAAAAACACAAAAATCCTCAAAGCAGCTCTCCCAACACAGTGGGAGAGCCAATACTACATATTCACTGCACTCAGGAAACTTGTCCCATAATGCTTTGCACGCCATTACCTTTAGAAAACATTTTCGCTCATAACTCACCAGGTTAGTGGGGACCACAAAATAATAATCATCCCTCCCACTGTGTCTTTTTAAGCTATCTTATGGCTGGAATGTTTGTTTTATAGCTGGGAGTAGTTTGTGGCAGTAGTTTGTGTTGCAGTAGGCCATCTAGCTCAGAAAATGTGTAACACACTATTCCGTCTAGGGGCTAAATATATGGCTACACTGCATTACTTTCTGCTGTTTTCTTTTAATGTGGTTATAGCCTCTAGGGGCTAACTACATGGTTAGATGACTATGGGGGTCATTCTGACCCCGGCGGTCAAGGACCGCCGGGGTCGGCGGTAGCACCGCCAACAGGCTGGCGGTGCTCCGACAGGCATTCTGACCGCGGCGGTACAGCCGCGGCCAGAAGCGGAAAGTCGGCGGTGTACCGCCGACTTTCCGCTGCCCATGGGAATCCGCCATGGCGGCGCAGCTTGCTGCGCCGCCATGGGGATTCCGACCCCCTTACCGCCATCCTGTTCCTGGCGGTTCCGCCCGCCAGGAACAGAATGGCGGTGATGGGTGTCGTGGGGCCCCTGCAGTGCCCATGCCAATGGCATGGACACTGCAGGGGCCCCCGTAAGAGGGCCCCACTTTGAATTTCAGTGTCTGCTCAGCAGACACTGAAATTCGCAACGGGTGCTACTGCACCCGTCGCACATCCTCCACTCCGCCGGCTCCATTCGGAGCCGGCATCCTCATGGAGGGGTGTTTCCCACTGGGCTGGCGGGCGGCCTTTTGGCGGTCGCCCGCCAGCCCAGTGGGAAACCCAGAATACCCGTGGCGGTCTTTTGACCGCGCAGCGGTATTCTGGCGGTTCCCTCCAGGCGGGCGGCTCCCGCCGCCCGCCGGGGTCAGAATGACCCCCTATGTTTCTTACAAATGCTATTTTCATTAAGGTGTCCTTTAGGGGCTGTTCTAAGCATTACAGTCAACATGTTAACATAGTACAATATTTGCAGCACAGAACCTCGCCCCATAGTGCTTTGCAGGGCATTATTTTTACAAAACATTTTTGCTCATAACGCAGCCTGTGGTGGTCCTAGGGCTATGGTACCCCAAAAATAATAAACCCTCCAACCCATTCAGTATTTTTTAAAGCGCATTCATAGTTGTAACTTTTGTTTTGCAGATGGGAGTAGTTTGTGTTTTGAAGGTCTTGTTTGTAATTTCATTCCAGTAGGCCTGCTAGCCCTAAAAATGTGTAATGCACTATATCCTCTAGGCGCTAAATATATGGTTACACTGCATTGCTTTCTGACATATTCTTTTCATGTGGTTATGCCCTCTACGGGCTAACTATATGGTTACATGACCATGTTTCTTACAAATGCTATTTTCATTGTTGTGTCTTCTAGGGGATGTTCTGAGCATTACAGTCTAATGCCGAAAGTGTATTTTTGATGAAGGGTTTTATTGGGTTTACGTGTTAATTGTATATGTTTTATTAATCTCTCCTTATTTCACTTGTGATCATGATTCAGGCCAACTTAACCTCCTTATTACACTATGACTATTTGAACACTCTAGATATGTTTTGGTGACCCTTCTATTTTATTCTTCTCCTTACTCTTCCATTTCTGCCTTGTGTCTTTTTTGGGGGGATTGTGTTAACCAGCCAACAAGTCTGATGGTGGGGTGGTGAATGTGGTATTTTAATTGGAATTAGCATGGGAGATTTAAATTAGGATGCTAAATGGAAACATGTTCATTTTTGGCTGCAGATAAAGAAAAAAGTGGATGGATGTGCTTTAGTTATATGCAGGGCCACTGGAATTATGTGGCAAGAAAAGACCAAATTATGAGGGAGAGTTGACCAATTGATGTGGCAAGAAAAGTCCTGTTGTGAATTACCAACGGCAATAGCTCTAATGCAAGCAAATGCAAGACCTATTGCATTGCAACTGCTTGTTTAATTTTCTTTCAGCCCTCCATGGAGTGCATACCTGTTTTCGTTCTCTCTCTGTCCACTCCTTTCTGTTAACATGCCTGTGCTTGTGGTCTCTTTCTCCTTTCCCCGACTTGTCCTTTGCTCCCCAGTGTACGCCCGCTCCTCCCTGTCACGCTTCCCATTTTGCATTCATTTATTTTTCAAGGGCCTGGCAGTTGCAGAGTTCTACGGGGACACTCACTTCTATTTTTGTTGCTCTCTCATACATTATTTGTTATTTTCAATTTATTTTTCCAAGGCGGCTGTCGTTTATGCTAGAATGTTGTATTTAAAATGCCAAAATGGCCCCTGGCGCATCATGTACATGCACACACGTGTGGCATCCAATTTGCAATGGGTCTTCTGTATATTTTTGAGAATTCCATTTCAAGATGTATTCATGTACCAATCCAACATGGCTGACAGACAATTTTGAACAGTAAAGTAAAAATAAAAAATAAAATAGTTTGTTGGAAAACCAATGACAATGCAAACACAGATTGCACTGTACTATCCTTTAAGGTGAGAACATTTCACTTTGCCAGTGCTTGTTTTATTCTGGGTTTGAATTTGTTGGTGATTTCAGGTGGTGGGCACATGCACTCTTGTTTGGGGACCATGATTTATTTTTCATCATCGGAGCAAGAGAGAACAGCAGGAGAGAGAAAAAAGGAAGATGAGGTACACCAGAAAACAGTGTCAGAGAGAAAGCAGGGATGAAGAAAAACGCAAGAGTGAGCTAAAGAGACGAAGGGGGTCATTCTGACTCCCGCCGGCCGCGGTAACCGCAGGGCCGGCGGGAGCCGCCAGAATACCGCTGCGCGGTCAGAAGACTGCTGCGGTTATTCTGGGTTTCCCGCTGGGCTGGCGGGTGACCGCCAGAAGGCCGCCCGCCAGCCCAGCGGGAAACACCCTTCCATGAGGATGCCAGCTCCGAATGGAGCCGGCGGAGTGGAAGGGGTGCGACGGGTGCAGTTGCACCCGTCGCGATTTTCAGTGTCTGCATGGCAGACACTGAAAATCTTTGTGGGGCCCTGTTACGGGGGCCCCTGCAGTGCCCATGCCATTGGCATGGGCACTGCAGGGGCCCCCAGGGGCCCCACGACACCCCATACCGCCATCCTGTTCCTGGCGGCCAAAACCACCAGGAACAGGATGGCGGTATGGGAGTCGGAATCCCCATGGCGGCGCAGCAAGCTGCGCCGCCATGGAGGATTCCCCAGGGCAGCGGAAAACCGGCGGTACACCGCCGGTTTTCCACTTCTGACCGCGGCTGTACCGCCGCGGTCAGAATGCCCATGGGAGCACCGCCAGCCTGTTGGCGGTGCTCCCGCGGTCCCCATCCCTGGCGGTCTCGGACCGCCAGGGTTGGAATGACCGCCGAAGTGTAGAGTGGTAGAAGAAAGGGGCATGAGGTGTAATTAAGATAAGACTGACTTGGTATTCAGCAACTCCAGTGCTAGCAGTGAGCTCCCAAGAAAACTAATGGGGCTCTGCACTTATTTATACTGTTATTTATTCAGGTGTTTGTTTTTTTACACTAATTAAGCACCTCTTAAATTGGGGTTTAGCTGTAGTTCCAAGGATGATTGTTCCACTAGTGATCACCAAAATATCCAGTCTAAGTGCTCCTGTAGTACTAAGTTTAAACATTTTCCTCTTGCTGTCACCTCCCCTGAAGAATCTACTTCTTCTTCCTGTTGTCTCTCTTCCTGAACGAGCCCTTATCCCTAGCATGCCTCATACTCCAATGCTCCCTTCTTCTTTTTTTAGGTCTGGCCTAGAAACAGCTTTAACAGTCTAGCCAGCCTCATTTTTCCAAACAATGTTATTAAAAATACGTATATATATATATATATATATATAGATGGGCTTACGGTCAGTGCTTTTCATACATTGGTCTGTTCAAGTGCCACTTTTGCTTCTGCCCATCACTGCCTAAAGCATGGGACAGTGAGTCATCCCACTTCTGCTATTGGTTCGCTTTACTGTGAGAGACACATTTTTGCGTTTCCACATGTGCACATCTCCCTAAAAAGTAGTCCACTTCAGCAGACGTCCATTGCTAGGAAGATGGAGCTATGGCAGAGAATCGTGGACAGGGTCAGCGCAGTGGGACAGCATCCAAGAACCAGGGATGACATAAGGAAGAGGTGGAATGACCTATGGGGGAAGGTACGTTCCGTGGTATCAAGACACCAGATTGCTGTACAGAGGACTGGCGGTGGACCCCCAACTCTTCCCCAACAACTAACAACATGGGAGGAGCAAGTCTTGGCGACCATGCATCTTGAGGGCCTCGCAGGAGTAGCAGGAGGACTGGACACTGGTAAGTCAAATCTTTACTACTATATCCCACACCCTGCCTGCATGCCATCACAAACACCTACCCCTACCCTCACCCCCATCACTCCACCAACTCACACATACCCCACTATCACAACCCACCCATCCCAATACCAAGCCCTGCATGCAACAACAATGCATGGACACCCATCACAGACCTGCATGGTCACCCATCACCACAGCATGCCCAGTAGAGAGACTCACCAAACCCACATAATCACACAAGGCCAAGGCGACAGTGCAAGCACATTAGTACAGGAAAACACACCCATTGCACAAGATGGCACACACAGATACAAAAACAATGCATTTACAGCCCAACAGTACCCCTACCCAACGTCACCGGACAGGAGGTGCCAGCCATATCCAGTCCCCCCACAGAAGAGGACCACAGTGATGACAGCAGCTCTGCACGCCTGGACCACGATGACCAGCCTGGCCCATCTGGGACCTCTGGACAGGTGGTTATCCTGCCACAGTCACAAACCACCACAGAACCTCCCCCCTCAGGAAACACCACCACAGCACCCACCCAGTGGGCCTATGCCACTGTCCCCAGGACACGTCAATCAGCAGTGTGTCCACCACTACAAGGACCCCAGCCAAACCCACTAACCCAGGACGATCAGGGACCTGGGGTCAGTGGCAGTGGGCACACGGTTCAGGGGACAGAGGCACAGGACAACAGGGAAGCTGGGAGGACTGCTGTGGGACAGGGGGAGGAGAGGCCCAGGGAACCGACTCTCCACGAGGCACTCTCCTACATCATCTTTTGAGCATACCACCATTCCCAAGAGACCATGGGCACGGTACTGGCCAAGTTTCAGGAGACCCAGCGGCTGCAGAAGGGACACTACATGGGGATCAGGGAGGACCTCACCAAAATATACACCATCCTGGTCACCATAGCAGGGGTACTGGCTAACATAGGCAAGACCATCAGGGAGGCAGTGGCACAACAAAGGGCCCCTGACACTAGCCAAACTGAGGATCAGCCTTCCACCTCCGCCAGCCCTAGTGGACAGGAGGCACCGCCACCGGAACAACAGGCCACCAGCACCCCACCCCCTGCAGAAGGAGAAGCACCCCGCAAACGGTCCCTGCAATCCAGGCAGAAGACAGAGAACAGTGCCAAGACTCTACCGATTGTCACCCTTCTGTCCCACTATGTCATCCTGTCCAACTTGAACTGCCATTACTCCCCTTCCTATGCCCCATTGGATAATGCACCTGTGATACCAAGAGATTGGACTCTACTATGGACCTTCCTCCACCATCACCCTAGCCCCTTGCACATACCCCTATACTCATTAGCCCCTAAATAAATACCCTTTAATCACAAACCAATCTGGAGTCAGTCTGATCTTTCACAAATGTATTATGACAACATTAGCAACAAATAGCAATGTAAATGTTCATTTACTCATACCAATGTATGACATTTGTTGGCCAGCAGTACATATAGCAGAAGGCAGAATGTGGTACCCAGATCTGGAAAAAGTAAATCCAAAGGGAACAGTCAGTGTCCATAGACAGAGGTTAAGAGGCTGACATGTACAATGTCCTACATTATCCTGAAATGTGAGGAGGAGTTACCTGTGTGTCACTGGAAGTACTCCATGATGATGTTCGTTCTGTTGTCAATATCTTCTTCCTCTGCCTCCTCTTCCTCACTGTCTACAGGCTCCACAGCTGCCACAAGACCATCACCAGGCTCATCCTCCTGCAGAAAGGGCACCGGGCGTCTCAATGCCAGGTTGTGCAACATGCAGCATGCCACGATTATCTGGCACACCTTCTTCGGTGAGTAGTATAGAGAGCCACCTGTTAGATGGAGGCACCGGAATCTGGCCTTCAGGAGGCCAAACGTCCTCTCAATAATACGCCTAGTTTGGCAATGTGCCTTATTGTAGCGGTCCTCTGCCCTTGTCCTGGCATTCCTCACTGGGGTCAGTAGCCATGAGAGGTTGGGGTAACCAGAGTCACCTGCAAATTCCGAGGAATACCTGTTAGACACACACTAACCCTTAGGGACTACCCCATACCCAGACACCTACTCATACTGTGTGGGGACCTTGGGCTCACCTATTAGCCACACCTGGTGCCTCTGGAGTTGGCCAGAGTATGACGGTCCTGACGGGTGAGTAATTCCCTTTCCCCCTGTACCTTTCCTCTAGGTCAACGCCCACCAGAAGAAGGGTATTCGGCGTGCCATCGCCAAGGAAGTGCAGACCCTGGGGGTCTATCATAGACGGAGCACCCACTGCCACAAGAGATGGGAGGACCTGCGCCGCTGGAGCAAGAAGACAGCGGAGGCCCAGCTGGGGCTGGCCTCCCAACGTGGAAGGGTTGCCCTTCGCATCATGACCCCCCTGATGTTCCGCATCCTGGCGGTGGCCTATCCGGAGTTGGATGGGCGCTTGAGGGCATCACAGCAGCCACAAGGGGGTGAGTACAGTTTCAGAAAGCTGACTCAGCGTGGTTTAGGAACTAGCTGGGTTTGGGGGGTGGGCTGTGGGTGCCCCTAAGCCAGGGCGGTCATGCCAGGGTAGCTCCCTTGTTTGCAGGCTCAGAAGCATCCCTTCCCCAATGGTACAATTGGACAGCTACTAGTGTGCAGGGTCCTGTGGGTGTCAGGTGTGCATATGTTGGCGTTAGGCATTGTACCCCATGGGGTGGTGACTACCATAGTAACTGGTTGGGCAAGGCCTAGTGCACAGGGCAGCTCTGTGTGTGTTGTGTCGGCCAACGGTAGTGATGTTGCTGGCATTGACCATGTGTGTCCTCTGTCTTTCCCCCCTTCTTGTTTTGTCACCCTGTCCTTGTGTGCATTAGCATCATCTGGTGGAGGAACAGAGGCACTGGCGATGGAGGGAGCTGCACCCCACATGGCCCAGGAGGGTGAATTCACAGAGGGTGAAGGCACCAGTGGGACGGAGGGCGAAGGGAGCTCCATGACAGGGACAGGAGGGGATACCAGCGACAGCGACTCCTCCTCTGATGGAAGCTCCCTGGCAGTGGCGGACACCTCTGTGCCCACCACAACAACAGGTATAGCCGCCACCCCCTCTACCAGCACCGTGCTCCCAGCAGCCCCTCAGCGTGTTTCCCATGCCCGCTCACCCAGGAGGGTGGGCATCTCCTTTGCCCCAGGCACCTTAGGCCCTGCCCCAGTCAGCCCTGCTGCCCTCAGTGAGGAGGCTATTGACCTCCTGAGATCCCTCACTGTTGGGCAGTCAACCATTCTGAATGCCATTCAGGGTGTCGAAAGGCATTTGAAGCAAACAAATGCATACCTGGAGGGCATTCACTCTGGCGTGGTGGCCCAACAGAGAGCATTTAAGGCTCTGGCCTCAGCACTGATGGCAGCCATGGTCCCTGTGTCCAGCCTCCCCCCTCCAACTTCCACTACCCAGACCCAATCCCCTCTACCTCAGCCTATCCCAAGCACACCATCAGACAAGCATGCACACACATCACACAAAAGTGGCTCAGGAAAACATAAGTACCACACATCCCACAGGCACTCACACAAGCACCATACCCATGCACAAATACCAACATCTACTTCCTCCACTGTGTCCCCCTCCTCCACATCCTCCACCTCCCTCACAGTCTCGTCTCCACTCACACCTGCATGCACTACATCATCAGCCACTGCCTCCATCACCAGCACGCCCATCACAACACACCGCTCATGTGCAATCACCACCCCCACTACCATTCACACGTCCCCTGTGTCCTCTCCCAGTGTGTCTGTGAGCCCTCCTCCCAAAGTACACAAACGCAGGCACACACCCACTCAACAGCCATCCATCTCACAACAGCCTACAGCCCATGCACCTTCACCCAGACAACAGATGTCAAGGCACACATGAGTAATAGTTCAGTAATCCATGTGTTTATGCCTTAGTGTCCTTTTCAGAGCCATCAAACATAGAGTGGACCAGGAGGGTTAGCAATAATTCAATTTATTCTTGAACCGAGATATCCATTTTAAGCAAACAACAGCCAACACGTGCTTCGTCCTGTGAGAAAATAATCTCAAAGACTTCCTCAGGGCTGTAAAAGATACAATTATAACCGAAATTACACTTAAACACTCTGTTTAACATATGAAAAAACGTATATCAGAAAAACAAATCAACAATGGATATCCAACAACAACACCCACGTGACTTTTGTGAAAATTGACAATTGAAAACCACCTAAACTTTCAAGTGTGATAATTCGTGAATAGTAAAACAAGCAGAAGCCACCAATAGACGTACTAGTTAAAAATATGCAACAGAATTGTTACTAATAAGGATACTAATATATTACAGAATAGTGAATAGCATGAAAGTCATGACACCTGCGTGAAAACCATAAAGCTGGAGTATTCATTAGAGGGCACCCAATTATATAAGCCAAGAAAACATCTATGTAACCAGAGAAAAAAAACATAATATGTACTAGAGAGTCCTTAAAGGTTAAGAGGGAAATGTCACCATAATTAAAAAGAGATCAAATCTAAGAGATGGTGGTCCATACCTCAAAGCAATAAATGAGACAAAAGATTGCGCGTTTCCATAAGTGCTAAAGTAGTTCTCCTGAGATCCCAAGATTTGCTGTTATCTACAAATATATGTAAATGGTAGCCAAGGTTACCACAAGTCTAAAACCAAAATTTGACAACTGCAGTCAGCAAAGTAGTAAATGAATCAGAAGGGACACCTACCGAGTAACAAGTTATCCAAGTCTGTGCGTGTGAGCACATAACGGTGTGTGTGTACACACCTCCGTGGCTGAAAGCAAACATGCGAAGGCATTAAAGACTATATATCATTGTATCCCTAATATCATGGTCACATAAGACCATACACACCATATGCCAAGATTCCCTCACTCACCTTTGGGTATCACAAGGAAACGTAACCGCGTCCAACGTGTAACGCGGCGCTACCGATCGTTAAAACGAAAGTGTCGGCACCTGGAAAAGTCCTCCTTTTATTGTTATTACTCCAGCAGTAGAAAGAAGGAAAGTGAAGAAGGACTGTAAAAACGTATTCGCGGGCGCCTTCACCCAAACTCAGCAGACGTACACCTCCTACAACCACTACCTCTTCCTCCACTCCCACACCCCCTCCATCTTCCCGTCCCAATGTGTCTAAAAACTTTTCTTAGCTAACATTAACCTCTTCCCTACACCTCCCCCCGTCCTTCCTCTAGGGCCGGGATGTCTAGACCCCAGCACCAGCACCTCAGCCACCAAATCTGCATCCGCTGTGGTCCCTGCAAGTCCAGGAGGCTCGAAGGGGGCGCCCGTCAGAGCTGCCAGTGTGCCACCCACAGATATGAAGGACCACCCTATTCCGCCACCTGCAAAGGTCAAAAAGGGCCCAGCTTCCAGCAGGGGAAAGTCACACCACCCACCCATCAAGGCCTCACCCAAACACACAGAGGACAGTGCCAAGGTGCCTGCAGCGACTGCCAAGGTGGGGAAGGGCCATAATACAAAGGGCAAGTCACCTCAGGGCACGATGCCTCCTGGTGAGGGGCTGGTGACCACCATTTCGTCAGGGATGGCAGCGACCTGCACCACAGTCACCACTGCCGCAATGACCGCCACCTCCACCACCACCTGCACCGCCGCTGCCACAAAGGCAGCATCCTCCCCAAGGATCAGCCATCCGAGGCTGCCAGAGACGGTATGGTGTCTCCCTCCACCACAATAGACACTTGCACCACGGCCAGCACTGGCAGCATCTCCGCCACAGCCACCGCCACCACCACCTGCACACCACCTGCACCACCATCTGCACTGCCAAGTGCCCAGCCGGAACCACTCTGTCGGACGTCAGCAGCATCACCAGTGGGCAGCCGTCCGAGTCTGCAGGTGACGCCCTGGACACGCCACTTGAGGCACCCCCTCCAGCACTGGCACGCCTAGCAGTTGGCAGCCTAAGTCGCCACAGGATGAAGTGTGGCTCTGCCTCCATGGAGTATCATGCTTCCTGTTCCAGGTACATTGCGTGGCTCAGACACTCAGGTGGGAGGATGTGAACTGCCACACCCCAGGTGCAGCATCACTGGGCACAAAGCCCCCTCCAGAACCAGTGGAGAGATACATCCACTCACCCAGTCCTTGGCAGGATGAAGCACTCTTGGCACATAGCCCCCACCAGAACCAGTGGAGAGATACATCCACTCACCCAGTCCTTGGCAGGAAAAAGCATTCTGGGCACAAAGCCCCCTCCAGAAGCAGTGGAGAGATACATCTACTCACCCTATCCTTGGCAGGATGAAGCACTCGGGCACAAAGCCCCCTCCAGAACCAGTGAAGAGATACATCCACTCACCCAGTCCTTGGCAGGATGAAGCACTCTGGGCACAAAGCCCACTCCAGAACCAGTGGAACATGTCACCCACTAGAGAGACTGTGGCTTTGCACTCCCCAGGACCAGGCAGTGGGCAACCCACTCACTTGAGAGACTGTGGCTTTGCACTCCCAAGGACCAGGCAGTGGGCAACCCACCCACTTGAGAGACTTGAGAGACTGTGGCTTTGCACTCCCCACGACCAGGCAGTGGGGCAACCCACCCACTTGAGAGACTGTGGCTTTTCACTCCCCAGGACCAGGCAGTGGGCACCCCACCCACTTAAGAGACTGTGGCTTTGCACTCCCCAGGACCAGGCAGCGGGCAACCCACCCACTTGAGAGACTTGAGAGACTGTGGCTTTGGACTCCCCAGGACCAGGCAGTGGGCAACCCACCCACTTGAGAGACTGTGGCTTTGCACTCCCCAGGAGCAAGCAGTGGGCATGGAGCCCCCTCGAGGAGCAGTGGCATAGTACCATCTTCCGGCTGAGGTACCTCGCTCCCCCCTTCCCCCTGAGGTGCCTGTGTTTTTTTCGACCTGATTCCCCTGCAGTGTTCTCTCCATTTTGAGGCAGGTGTCATGTGTGGGCTTCACCCATGCTTTTTGGGACCACTGCTCCACGGACATTAACAAGGGACAGTGTACGGCCTTGTGTACTTGATGTAAATATTTGTATATACTGATTATTTGCTTTTCTCTTGATATATCTGAATGTTCCAATATAACACTGGTTAGACTTATTTCCTTTTGTCCTTGCGTTCATCCAGGGGTTGATGGGGTGTAGCTGTATTGTTGTTGGATATGTTTGTGTGTATGGTGTTGTGGGTGAGGCTGGGGGTGGGGGTGTTGCGTGCCGCGTGTGTGTGCCACTCTCTTTTCCCTCCTTCTCTCCCCTCCCCTGTGTGCTAGGTGCAGTACTCACTGTCGCCGCCGCCGCCTTCTTTCTACTTCGTGGTGTATTAGTAGATACACCAACATGGGTAGGATCTGCAATTCGGGCTCCGTGGTGTCCTGGTTCTTCGTGGAGTGTCGAGAGGTGAGTGGTTCCCCTTCGTTGTTCAGTTTCCACTGTGCTTTTGATGTCGTTGGTACCACCCCAGAAAAGCTGGTGGATTGGTGCCTTGTAATACGGTGGGCAGTACATAGACTTCCGCCCGTCTGTTGGCTGTGACCTCCGAGGTGGTGTTGCTACCGCCGTGGCGGTCAGAGTGTTAAAGTGGCTGTCTATGTTTGCGGTTTCCGCCGTGATTCAATTTTTTAACCACCGGCCTGTTGGCGGTATTACTGCCGCTTTAACACTGACCGCCAGGGTTGTAATGAGGGCCTTTGTGTCTCATGCCCTGGCCAATGTGAGAAGGTGTTGAAGTCATGTGATTCACTTCATGGCCTGTGTGAAATGAGGCTGGAACACTGTGTATGCCTCACCCCATAGTTTGTGTGAGATGGCTTGGAGTAGTATGTAGGCCCCACCCATTGCCTGCTTGATTGGGTTTGGAGCACTGTGTGTGCCTCACCTCATGCCCTAAATGAGGTGAAGTTGGAGCTGTGTATATGCCTCAACCTTTGGCCAGTGTGAGAAGGGGATGGAGCTGCATGGATGCCCTCCTTATGGCCTATGTTAGGTTGGGTTGTTGCATTGTAAATGCTTCACCCCATGGTGTGTGTGAGGGGGTGTTGGATCAATGTGTATGCCACACCCAATGACCGGCGTGAGATGGGGTTGGAGCTTTGTTTATGACTCATCTCTTTGCCTCAGTGAGGTGGGTTTGGAGTACCATTGTTTAACGACATGGACTTGTGAAGCGAGGATGGCGTGTGTGCCAAACCTCACTCATGAACTGATGTGGTAGGGTTGGAATGTCATGTATGCCTCGCTTCTTAGTTCTTGTTTGCTGGGTTTGTACGTGGGGATGGAGCAGTGTGTATGACTCACCTCATGGCCTGTGTGAGGTGGCTCACACCATGGTTTATGTGAAGTGGGGTTGGAGCAGGGTGTCAGGCCCCACCCATGACACATCTGAGGTAGAGTTGGAACAGTGTTTAAGCCACACCCATGGCCTGTGAGGTGGGGTTGTAGCCATGTGTATGCTTCACCTCACGGCCTATTGAAAATAGATATGCAGCATTGTATTTGTTACACCGTGGCATGTCTAATTTTAGCTTGGAGCAGTGTGCAGGCCTGGTTTCACGGCCTGCGTGAAGTGTGATTTAGAGCAGTATGTATGCTTCACCTGTCAAAATTGGACGGACGTGTGGACTCACTGCAAAGTCTGGCCTTACCCGAGTCTCTCTAGTCTTGTAGAACATTCACTCACCTCAGGGGAGAAAAAGGGTGGAAGGGGAAGAGTGCTTGCTGTTGCAGAATGGCTGTAAAACCACACCAGACTGGTGTTGGCTTCTATACTGGTATGCTGCCCGCCTTTGTTCAATGGTGGACTGCGTCTGAATAAGGAAGGTAAGCATCAGAAAGTTAGGAACTAGGCAGGCATGAGATACTATAACTTATTTTAGAAAAATGTAAATATGTTCTCTACTCAAAGAGAGAGGAAATTACTTTGAGACCAGACGTTTACCAGGATGCCTCAGACCAGAGAGACTTGAACAGCAGCCGGAACAATTAGAATGATAAACAATAATCAAGAAATAATGAAGACAAAGCTACAAACAAAAGGGCAAGACCGGATCATCAAGGAACTGGGAAGAAAGAACATAAGAAAAGTAAATGGGCACAAGGCAGAGTGGGTTAATTGTACGGGAGCAGAGAGCTAATACAACCACACCGTGTTTCCAGACAGAGATCCAAGTTTGCTACGGTGTTACATAAGCTCTGCTTGGGATAACCTGGAAGTGACTAGCAAGTTCCCACCCCTTCGGAGGTTAGCAATCTGGTTGTTCTTATGTGCAGTTGTCCCATCTTCCGTAGTCCCCAGCTCCGACCTTGTCTGACCTTATAATTATACAATTCCCTCAGGAAATAATGATGCTTTGACTAGCTCTCTTCATCTTTGAGGCACCATGTAACCCCTTTCCTACTCGCTTCTGTACTGAAATCCTGTGCTGAAATTCTCCACGCAACACCAGAGAGACCCATTCAGATGATCTGGCAATTTTGCTTCTCAGGTAGCTGTTTGTGGAAGTGTCTGACCACCAGCTGGGGAGCATGTAAAAACAAGTCTGGTTCCCATGACCATGATATAGTGTATGAAACTAGGGGCACTTTACAGACTTTTAGCATGGAAGGAAACATTCTGGGATGGAGACCACATGTGCAGTAAAAATGGAATGTGCCCGATGATGTATAGAGTTGTATGCAAATTCCACAAGAGCTATCCACCTCAACCAAACAGACTGGTGATTCATCAAAAACACCTCAAATATTCTTCTGTTGACTGATTTACTCTTTTAGTCTGTCATCTTTCTGGAGAAAACAATTGGTAGATTTGGAATAGACTATATCTAGTCTTTTCATGAGTTCTGACCAAAAGTGTGCTGCAAACTGCGAGCCTCTGTCTGCCACTATACTGTAAGGTAGTCCATTGGGTCACTATACATGGACTAAAAACATCTGTGCAAATTCCACTGCTGTAGATATATTTTCTAGCAGTATTCCATGTCCCACTTTAGAAACCTAGTCGTTGACTACTGACAGTAGTGAATCCCTGTAAGTTAGGTGGTTCCACAATAAAGTCCATTAAGGTGTATGACCAAGGTTATATAATATTGTGGGTAGAAGTTGAAGAAATACTGTTGGTTGACTATGAGGAGCCTAGGCCTGTGCACATACAACACAATGTTACCAGTTTGTTTAAGCCCAGGCTACAAAAAACAACTCTCGAAAGATAGTGTCATCCCCGTTGCCCTGAATGACTTGCTGCTGGAACATTCTGACAATATTTAAGCACGTGTTGTTGTACCTTCCCCTAAGGAAGGTAGAAGGCTTCTCCTGTAAAATACAGAGCCTCATCTTGCTGTCTGAGAGATTGCTGTTGTAATCTTTGATTGGAGTTCATATATTGCTGGACTTCTGTTTCTCCTTCTAAACACTGATTCCAAGAATTGTTGGATGTTGATTTAAATGCCAGAACACTTGGAGGTGGTGTATTTGCATTCTGCACTGGTTAAGATGCTGGAATAGTACATCAACAGATGCAAGGCTTCAGTCTAATCTGAGTATCCCTCTGAGATCACACAGCTAGTTGTGTAAAGTATGAGGCATCTGTTTCAAAAGATGAACGGAAGTTGCGTATCGGATGGCAAATTATAGGTACTGTGGTAAAAGCTATCTTTAAAGCAGCAAAGGCTTCTTGCTGCTCTTCACCCCATGCCTTTCTTAGTGGGATGGGCCGAATGATGGTGGAACACTCTTGAAAAATGCCTATAAAAATTGACAAATCACACAAACATTTGGTTTTCCTTGATATTATTGGGTCGAGGCCAGTTTAATACTACTTGTACCTTATACATATTCATGCTCATTCCTTTTGCTGAGGCTTAGAACCCTAAGAAAGTAATATCTGTAACATCAAAGAGGCACGTTTCTAACATAGCATAAAGCAGGTGTTTTAGCAAGTGTTGAGCCTGGAAAGTAGCTCCCCCATTAGTATTGCTGATCTTCTGAGTAGATGACCATGTTGTGTAAGTAAACAACCATAAATATGTCCTGCAAATCTCTAAGAATGTAATTTTTAAAGGTTTGGATCTTAGGACGGGTGCTGCTTAAACAAAGCACATTACAAGATAGTCCTAATATCTGTACTGTATATTGTATTCTGTGTTCCATTCATTCCATCCATGGACGGTGGTAGAATAGAGTTCTCGAAAATCAATGCATATTCGGTATTCCCATCTCCCTAGGAAAGAAAGAAGTAAGGAGCCACTGCTGGTGTCGTTGAATGTCTGATGAAACCCTTTTTCAGATAGTCTTTCAAATACTCTCTGAGGATATCATCATCAGTCTCCATCACGGGATAGATTTGACCCTGCGTGATAGAAGTTCCTGGAATTAAATTGACTGCACAGTCATAATCCCGGCATGCAGAAGTATGTTCACTCCTTTTTTATCGAACACATCTGCCAATTCAGCATACTCAGCTGGAAACTGTTCTGCATTAATCCTGTCATCCTCCTGATGTTCTACTGATGACCTTTGGACTGCAATTCATTTCTGTTACTGAAGTGGCACTTTCACAGGCCTGTTGAAGTAGTACTTCAAACAATATGATGTACATAATGAGATGTTTGGGATTTGACAGTCTATCACCGGGTTATGGTCCTCCAGCCAGAAGGTGCCCCGTACTATCGGGAACCTAAGGAAAAGTAATGAAATATTATTTAGAAGATTTCATGTGAGCACAGTACTCATCACTGATAGTTTGTTTCTCTTTTCACTACTGTCTTTGTGAGAGGCGTTATCATCAAATACCCTTAACTCTTCACCACTTCTCGTCCCCATTTCCCCCATGTCTAGCACCCACCTGGTAAGGCCACAAGCATCCAGGATTGTGGTGGTCAGTCTTGGTCACCTCTGCAGGTGCCTACCACTCCTCGGGCCACGTGTTGAGCTCTTCCTCCTTGTCTTCTCTTTGTAGGTCATCCTCCTTTATGTTGAACCTGCCAGCCTTTCTTGAGTGATCCAACTCTCAGCATCCATGTGCACCTCACTGCTCCACCTTCTTCTTTGTCTTCCCCCTTTTTGTGTCTCTCTCCCCATTTCCTCTGCTGGTTCACTCCTTTTTCTGTTTATAGAAGTTTTCCGCTGTAGTCTCTTTTCCTTGTTCTCTTTCCTGCCTGTCTCCCTCCTGTTTCCTGCCCTTTTTCCCTCTCATAACCAGCCCTGATGTTGTCCTGTTGACGTTTCTAGCTCATCCGGACCTGAGAGGAGTTCCAGCTTTGAGGGACATTTCCGGGAAAGTATATCCATCCCCTTACAATGGTTTGTATCAAACACACTTGCCCAAGGTCTTTTTTCTAGAGATGAGCAAATTTGTTTTCTTGTTGTATGTGGATTTAATGAGACCTAATGAAGTTTGGGGTGGAGACAGGGCTTGATTAATGTAATTTGAAAGGAACACTCTCTCCTGACTAGTTTGACTAGCTCTGTATGAATTTTGGAAATAGATTGAGCCATTTTCTGGATAAGATTCTCACCCGAGCCCATGTTTGGTGATAGTCTGGCAGATGGTCAATGTTCAAATTGAATTGTGGACTTGCGGTGCATCTATGCCTTCCCTGAGTTTATTTCGAGGTGTTGAGAACAGTGGCTCTGGGAACAGGAGTGAGGGGTTTGGAGGTTGCTACACGAATCATTGAAAAAGATCAAAAGGAGATTGAGACATCACATCACGCTGCTTTTTGAAGCATCTATTTTGCAAGTGTGTATTAGGCAAAACATATTTTGAATTATCAAAACAAGCAATTAACAGATGTACTTTATGTGATGACCTCCACTGTTCTCATTAAATGAAATGAGCAATATGAAATGTTCTCATTTCATATTGCTCTATTATAGGCGATACTTTTTCAGTGGGAATTGCCACTACTGTGGATAACCTATGTTATCTGGAACTTTGATGTTTCATCTGTGATACTGGTATTTTCCTTCCGGTGTCTGGGGTATTGTGGAGTCTTCTTGGCAAGTCAATGAACACACTGACGTACCATAATATTTAAACTTTTAATTGGTGCTGTCATGATGGTTAAAATAATCATACCAGTTCTTTTATTTTTGATTTAGACAACTGGAGTAGATTGTTGAACACTTTTAGGAGGTGAGAAAATAAAATAAACTAGTGCTTCCCAACCCTTTGACTTCTGTGGACCCCCACTTTATCATTACTGTAACCCGGGGACACCAGGGACGTCAATTCACCAAAATGCCAGGGGTAGAAGAAGTGACATCACACATCCTTTGGGACCCAGGCCTTAACACTGTTGATAATTTGAACCGCAAAACAATACACAAACATACAGAAACAAACATTCCATCAAACACATACACAAATGAAAACACATTTTATTTAATTTGCAAACAAATGCATTTATTTTTAATGTAATTTTATAGGAAGGTTGGAGCTTTTGTAAATTCATTTGAAGCCACACATTGTCCGTATTACATTCTGTTTGAGGCACCTGCAGTGCTCCCACAAATCAATCTGAGGATACTAATTACATTTTGAGCCTCCAATTTCAATTTTTTTGTACATTTAGCCACTTTATCTATATGGACTTTATTAATCTGTTAATATTAGTTAATTTTCTAAGAAGTCACGGACCCCCTGAGGAGGCTTCACGAATCCCCAGGGGTCCCCGGACCACAGGATGGAAACCACTGAAATAAATGATTGCCTCTTATCTGATATTTACTTAGAAAAAAATATAAAAAATAGTTTTTTAAGTTGTACTGCTAACAGCAGGCATATTTGTAGACGGCAATGGAGGTCTCTTGATTTGTAGACGGCAAAGGAGGTCTCTTGACTCTTCTGACAAATAAGGGATGTTTATTGTTGCCCTGCCAAATGGTATTCGTTTTTATCATGCTCAGTAGTATGCAAGCCTAAATTGACCCTTAACTGTCCTACTGAATATCAACACCAACAATATTGTGTGTTACTAATATCGAGGGACAAAATATTGAACAATAAGTGCATAAGGGGAATATGGATTTACTATTCCTAACTCCACATGTAAATATCTTGAAGATATATGTACTGCGCAGGCACATATATGTGGTGTTAAGTATAACAATTATAGACTTACCTGCTGGTATTTTATTTTTCATATTCTACCCTCCATGTTTTGTCACATCCAATATTTGACCCTGTGATCATGCTGAAATACTGATTCCAGGAATCCACTACGCTTCCAGACCTGCCTTCAAATGGATGTGCAGTATTAGTTACATAATTTACATTAAAATAATCTAGCATACATTTATCTCAAGTCATCTAGATTTGTACTGGCTGCTTGACAGGATAGAAATAGAGTTCCTCATGACACAAAATGGGCAGGTCTTTAAACCCTTTACATCTCAGCCTTGACCTTTCCCTTGAATATCTGGTACAAACTATCTCTAAGGTGCAAATATGAAAGCCTGCAGAGGGTGCTGCTCAGCAAAGGCTTTGTGGAATGCCCAACAGTACCAACATCACCAATCATGGAAGAAGGCAGGAAGGGCAGCAATGGAAGAAAAAGCCCAAAGCAATGCTACTACTGAGGTAAGTGTGGTAGTCATTGCAATGGAAATACTGTAGAAGTCTGGTTCAGTTATGATGTAAGGATTAGTAATACGTAATGTATTTAGGTGATGCTGAAGGGAGAACAGGTGTGACCAATATCCCGTGTGCCTGGAGCGAAGTGAGGAATAAACTAATTTTGGACTGGACATTCTCCCTTGGGCTCTCCTTCTGGGATACTGGATTTCCCTTTGCACATTGGCGACAAGGATAGTATGAAAACCTATGTGTAAAAGATGTGTGTTGTACCACACACACACAAATAGAATGGTGGAGAGATAACACTAAAGGATGTGATCCAGGGGGGTAAATATGCAGGTAAGAATTGGAAGGTGTGGGCATACAGAGGTAATCCCACATGGTATTACTGTGTGCCTTTTTAAATTATTTAGAGGCAGAAAAGCTGATACCATGTTATGTCCAGTATGGACGAATGAAGGAAGAGGGTTGATGAGATGAAAGGGGATGGTGAGTAGAGAAGTAAAGAAAAGAGGAGGGTGACCGAAAGAAAGGTGTATATATACACGATAAAAGCAATAGAGAAGCTTACCATCGTATTTGGAGATTTTATTAAGGTAAAGACTTCAGTGAGTCATGAACAATTTTCCAAGGGTAGCTGTCCGGTGTAGGCCTTTAAAGTGTTTAATAATGCTGTAAAGATGGAAGACTTTCACATTAGGACTTTGAACAGAGTTGTCAGAGCCAAGGATGCCAATAATTACAGTGTGGAAGAGGAAGAAGGAAACTGTTAAATGAAATTTACGTAAGAATCAGGGCTGGACTGGGAACCGAAAGCAGCCCTGGCAAATCTTGTCAGACCAGCTCTAATAGGGTGCATAGCGAGTGAGCCTGACTGCTGCAATGGGAATTGAGGGGTTATTTCCCCCACCCTCCAAGAAAATGTGGGAAAAATGGCAAAAGTGTGCATTATACAATACATTTCTCATATTTCATTGTACTAGTTGTTTTTAAAGCATAGTAAATGATGACCTTACAGCGCACCAGAATACAGCAGTCTTTATTGGGGCTCCTCAATGATTTCCCCACCGATTTCCTCACCATCACCCTCTAACAGTGCCTCTCATCTCACCATAGCTCCTCTCTCACATGTATTTCATTTGTTTTATAGCCCCTCTCTTACCTGTGTAGGACGTTGGAGCACTTAACATCACACACACATACAGAAAAAATGAATCGTATGTGTACAAATCATTGTATAGAAAATGTTACATAGGAGACTTCAAGGTGTAGGATTCACATGGCATCCATACTGGTAGGCATTGTTTAAGAGTGCTTCGTCTGGGGAAGCATAAACTCAGGATTAAGAACTTAACACAGAGGCTAGGATTGACTTTACTAACAACAATTTATTTCTAACCAAACAAACCCTTTTTAACAAAATTAGGATAATCAAAGACTGGGAAAACAACTTTCTAACCTTTATCATGCAGTTTGAATGCAGCTCTTTGAGGGCAGTACATAGCTCACTGTGCTAGATTATGATTGAAATTTATGAACTGCACAGTAACAAAAGGATCTCTGTGACTAAATCAGTATAACACTAAGCATTTCACATAAAATACTGTTCTGTTATCTGCATATTACACAGTATTTGCAGCAGGTGTGTTAACCCTCTGCTATACCTTAGATGAGCCAAAACTGCCACAAGACAAAAGATCCCTCTCCAGCCAGTACATTAATCACCAGAGTTATCTTTGCATTTTTATCGTTGTCTGAAAACTGTTGAATGCACAAGGAACCTTGTAGTGCCTGTAAACTGCCACAAAACCACCCCCCCTTGTAACAAAAGTGCCCACCCCTTCCAACCTTCTGGGGAAACGTCCGATGCCCGGTATGGCCAGTCCGGCCTGGCCAAGAATACCACGAAGATTGAATAGAAGCACCAAAAAGACCCAATAAATTGGAGAAGTGCATAAGTTATACATAATTTAGTTATAGTATTTTAATATTATTATTGCATATAGTTTCCTCTGCTGTATCCAGAAAGGAAGATGTGTGGCATTCAGTGCAATAGATTTGCTGTAGAAACCTGATTCTTTCATGATGTGGGGAAAAATATAATATACAATGTATTTAGAAGATGCTGATGGTAGAACAGATGTGACCAGTAACCTATGGGGCTCGAGCGCTGTAAGAAGAAAACTAATTTTGGACTGGATAGACTCTCTTGGTCTCTCTTTCTCGGATAACGTATTTTCCTTTCCACAGTCAGCCACTCAGAATATACTTGCCATCAGTATAGAAATAAATGAAAGATTTGGCACAAGGTCTCCTTACACCCAGTGCCTGCTTCTACAGTGTTCTTTCCGTATGTCTGAGAAGTAAGGGAGACTGCTTTAGGTTGCAGTCACAACTCGTCTTTTCTAGGCAACCAGTGAATAGTATGGTTTACAACTCTGGTAGGCCTTTTCTCAATGATCATGGCACAGTTAGTGTATTAAGGGCACTATTGGTGTCTCAGGTACAATTTCACTCCAATTCAATAACTGAATTGCTCCCTTGTGCATTTTACTCACCACGGACAGGGAGTCAAACAATCAAGATTTACTACAGAAAGTCTGATTCAATGTTGGAAATTAAATCAGGATCACCTCTGGACCCGTATCCAGCCACTTGCTTCGCACTGGGAGCGGAATGGCTAGCACCTATAATAACAGATCTATGCAATGAGTCCTCACATATGGAAGGAGGCTCATAAAAACAACCACTGGCCCAGAACAGCTCAAATTATAGGCCCATTTCTCACCTAACACTTCCTGCAAAGTGTTGGAATAGGAGACAATGGAGTGCTGATAAATCACAGCGAGGCTAACATTTTAATGGATAAGACACAAGTTGGGTTTAGATAACTACAAGGACAGAGACAGCACTGCTAACAGTACTAGACGACATAAGAACCCTTCTAGATAAGGGTCAAAGAGCTGCACAGAGATGATGAACTCTTAGTGCTGCCTTTGACACTGTCTCCCATCAGATTCTGATCCACTGACTAGAACACCTGGGGGTGTAAGGTAATACACTGAAATGATAGTACTCCTATCCGATTATTCATCAACTCAGAGTTCTGAGCAGTCGAGTTCCCCGAGGTTCCATTCTAAGCCCAACCCTTTTCAAGTTTTACATCTCTCGATTAGCCTTCTGATATGAGGATTTCAGTTGTCACTCATGTCATATGAAGATGACACCCAGTTTGTTGTGTCAGCAGCTGAAGTAACAACGATGGCACGGAATTTCCCTAATTGTACGTAAAGAGGTATTGGATATGCAATAATTCACCTAAATGGATGCAAAAACAAAATACTCTGTTGTGGTTCTCTATCCATAGCAAAGGTGCAAACTGTTGTCGTTAAGAGGTAGGAAATTCATCGACCCTAGTGCCACCGGCAAAAAGTTAGGGAGTGATCACTGACTCAGAATGAAATGTGGACAAACAGGTCACCCAAGTCTCAGCATCATTTTTTATGTACCTAACCTTTATTACCTAAGCAGAGTCACATACCTGTGATGATTCTTTCCCACCTGGGCTTCTGCAGTGCTCTCTATCTGGGACTCCTAATAAAAGCTATGTTAAGCCTCCGAAGATTTCAAAACTGGGCATCTAAACTCAACAGGGAAACGAAAGTATGATTCAGCTACAAATGCTAGGAAAGAGCTACACTGGCTATCTTTGAATCAGAGAGTGCACTTCAAAATAACCTGTCTAGCTCATCGCACACTTTACTAAACCGGTCCAGTGAGTATCTTACATAAGTTACCCCAGTGCCAACAGATGCTGAGGTCAAAGCAACTTCATCTATTAACTGTTCCTAGATTTAAGCTGGAAAGAAAGGGAGGCAGGGCCTTTTCAGTCTTGGCTCCTGAAATATGGAATAACTTAACTTTAAGTCTCATGTCAGAAACGAACTAATGCAGATTCCGTAAGAAATTCAGAATATCGCTGCATTGCTGCTTTGTTCCAGGAAATGTAAGATAAATCAGCTCAGCGCCAGGACATCCATTTCTAGGACTCAGTTTTGCACTTTATAAAAACGAGTCATTAAATACAAGTTGTTCATTAAAATTGGAGGGGGGACTGGAATTCAGATACTGTATCAGAAAGGCAGTTAATCACGCTTAATCTCAATTTGCAATCAAAGGAATACCAAATAGCTTTGAAAAATAATACTGTCCTGATGAAGAACATGTCCAGAAGATATTGCTGCATTGTCTATCCTGCAATTACCATTACCAGCATTCATTGCCACAACAGTTTCAATATCTCTGAAGATGTTGGGAATTAAATGTGGGTATTACCATTCAGCTCCTTCTCGTTTACTGGAAAAATGTGTACTGGCCAGAAGTAGCATACACAAAGGAGGGGTGTGAGGTAAAGTAAGCCAAAAAAACTTTGACCTCCCGAAATGCACTTTGTAATACACAAAAAACGGGTTTCATTGATTGATTATACCCTGAGGAGAAATCTCTCTGGGGAAGCGTGGCCCTCACCCACATCAAAATGTGGCATGCTTCATCATCAGGCTTCTCACACCTTGGACCCTAATGATTTTCCACGTGAGGACCCTTGCGGGAATGAAAGACGGCCCAGTGAACTGCATTCGACCGCCGATTCCGAAGCGAGAGCTACAGCGTAACGTGCAGGAGCCGATCACACAGCGGAAGCCACGGATGGGAAGCCCCTGCCCTCCGAGAGGAGCCTTGAGCGCGGATCCGGCAATTAGGGAAAGCACAGACCCAGTCTTAATCGGCCTAGCACAGCGGACGAATATCAGAACAGCGTGCAGAAGTGTAGTCTTCGAACGCCCCAGGGAGCACTACAAGGCTGATTAGAGATTGAGGGGGTGATGCCCGCCAAGCGGGAACCGCCAGAAGACCATACCGCGGTCAAAAGACCGCGGCGGTCATTCTGGGTTTCCCACTGGGCTGGCGGGCGACCACAAAAAGGCCGCCCGCCAGCCCAGTGGGAAACACCCTTCCACGAGGAAGCCGGCTCCGAATGGAGCCGGCGGAGTGGAAGGGGTGCGACGGGTGCAGTAGCACCCATCGCGAATTTCAGTGTCTACTAAGCAGACACTGAAATTCTAAGTGGGGCCCTCTTACGGGGGCCCCTGCAGTGCCCATGCCATTGGCATGGGCACTGCAGGGGCCCCCAGGGGCCCCACGACACCCCATACCGCCATCCTGTTCCTGGCGGCCGAAACCGCCAGGAACAGGATGGCGGTATGGGGGTCGGAATTGCTGCGCCGCCATGGAGGATTCCCCTGGGCAGCGGAAAGCCGGCGGTACACCGCCGACTTTCCGTTTCTGGCCGCGGCTGTACTGCCGCAGTCAGAATGCCCAAAGGAGCACCGCCAGCCTGTTGGCGGTGCTCCCGCGGACCACGGCACCGCCAGGGTCAGAATGACCGCCTGAGACACACGCGACGGCCCCTGTGGCGGCAGAGAGACGCTGAGGGGAGATGCGGCCGTCCTGAACAGCGGGCCGGAGCGGATCGAGCAACGGTGTCCATGGGCAATATGCCTCAGTCCATAAAGGTACGCCTGCAAAAAAGGATGAATCAACGAGAGGTGTTAGTGCTTCGGAGCCTTAATAAGTAAACTTACGAGGGGACGCAATCAGGTCGATGAACCTTTGGACCACGTTTGGAGACATCCCAGCACGCAATACCCTTTTACCAGCACCAATCAATAAGACAGTGAACATTTAGAAGTAACCAATCAAAAATCAATAAACAATCAATAGAAAGTCAATAATCGAACACACTATGACCTTTCAGTCATGAATACCCACACCAGTTTAATTAGGAGTTAGAAAATGTATTTCCCTATTGTTAACCATCTAATAGCATGTAGGTTAATCTCATCAGCAATAAAAACACATTAGAATCAATGCATTGATTATATACGCTCAGATCATGATGCATATCATTAATACGAATCATTTTAGCAGAGTCTCAGTACATTTTTTTTTTTTAAATATATTTTATTAACCTTTTGTTGCTTTACATTTATACGTTTGCTCGAGTTAACAACTTGCATTTGTTGTATGTGAGCATTAAACAGTCTGCATTTGTGACACACATTATACAATTTTAGTTACTTATTACTTTGGTATTGTTAACATTTTCTATGCATTCGTTGGTACTTGGTGTTGATATACCCAACCCTATGACGAGCCGTACTATACACTTCGCAATCTTATACTATCAATTTAACTCATATATGTGATCAGTCAACTTAAACCCGTTCTACTCTGTACTTTAAATAGGAGAATGAGAGCGAAGCAAACTGAGAAAAAGAAAAAAGAGAGAAAAAGAAAAATACAAAAATGGATAGAGAAAAAAAAAAGAAGAGGGGGGGGGAAACAAGCAAGATAGGAGAACAACTTTACGGCGTTATGTGGGTGGGATTTGTAGCTAACGGTGTTTGAGGAGTTAAACCATGTAAGCATGTAGGGGGAGGCCAGGCGCACCATCGCGAGAGGGGGGACAACAGGCCGTTCGCTTCATCCCCGTATCCAATGGTGATATAGTATTTGGTGGCTCGTTGGTTTCTGTTTCGCGTTCCTCAGTGTGGGCTCTACGAGTGTTCAGTTACCCCATGGAATTCCCTGGGGGTCCCAACCCATAGGTCAATCCACCAAGATGTGCTAAGTATCTCCCACCATTCCCATTGGGGCTGCTGCTCTCTTGCATAGTCCATCCCAGTTCGCCACTAAGTCTTCCCAGGCCGGGGCAATAGGAACCTGACGGATGCCCTTGGCCTCCTCCGCCTTCAGGACCTGTAGTTCAGCCCTGGACCATTTCGTAACATCCTTTTTCCAATCAGCCAGTGAGGGGTGGTCTGAGGATTTCCAGCCCTTTGAGATCAATCTTTTGTAAAGGGCCAGGGTTAGGTCCAGGAAACGCCCTCTTACTTTCCCGTTTAATGCTGCCGGCCTGAGACCCAGTAAGCACAGTTCCGGGGTAGGGAGTAACTCCGTACCGAATAGCTGGGACAGAATAGACAATATCTCCTTCCAACCAACCTGAAGCACTGGGCACCCCCACACCATATGGTCAAAGTCTGCCTCACCCCCCGACATCTTGGACACGCCCTGGGGGGCCCCCCGTATATACGGAATAGTCGGTGCGGTGTTAGGTACGTTCTGTGCAGGTAATTATATTGGATGTATTTTAACCGTGCATTCCGTGTGATCGTCTGGGGGTATGCCAACGTTTTGTTCCACTCAGGGTCAGACAAGTCCCGCCCAATCGTGCCTTCCCATCGCTCCCTCAATGACTGCAAGGGATCTAATATGGATTGTAACTGGGTTCGGTATATTTTGGTTATCAAGTGGGGCTCCTCCCCCGACGTCAGTAGGAGGTGCAATACTCCGTGAGGAGTGGGTTCAGCGTTTATCGTGCACCAGTGGTCCTTCAGTGCGTGTACTAACTTCCCGAAGAGCAGGAACTGACCCCGGGGAACACCCACACCCGTTAGATCAGCAAAGCCCCTCAGTACCCCCCCCTCGAATAGTCCACCCACTGTCTCAATCCCTGCACCCGTCCAGGGACCGAGTCCCAGGCTTTTCGGTCCTTTCCCCCCAGACTCCATAATCAGTGCCGAGAGCGGTAAGGCAGGGGAGTATGGTGGGCCCACTCCTACTCTCTTCGCACATCTCTTCCAGCATGCCATTGCGACTTTTAACATCATGTTGTTTCCAGGCAGGACTATTTTCTTGCCTGTCATGAGTGTCGCAATCCGTGACATGTCCATTACCCCCTGGGTTGTCCACAGGTCCAGGTGTCCCTTGCCCGCCAGCCAGCCGGCTACCCACTGTAGTTGGGATGCCAAGTAATAAGCCTCAAAGTCGGGGGCACCCAGTCCTCCCATGCGGGTCGGCCTACAAGTGGTCGTGAGTGCAGTGCGTCTACGTCCATTGTCCCAAATTAGCTCTCTGAGCAGTACGTTCACGCCACGGAACCATACCGGAGGGATCAACAATGGTAAATTGACAAAGTAGTAGAGGAGTCTTGGAAGCATGATCATTTTAGATAGTGCCACTCTGGCCATTATTGATAACTTCAGGGAGCGCCAAAACCCTACCGAGGACGTCAAGGATCGAGTCGCTTTGCCAAGGTTACCCTCCCTGAGATCTTCCAATTCGTGGAATATTTGAAAACCCAAGTACCTGAAGGACCGAGGGGCCCAGTTCACGTCTGTCGGGCATGTTGGTGGGCGCTCGCAACCCGCAGTCAAAGGGAACACGTATGTTTTGCCACAGTTTAGGCGCAGTCCCAAAACCACCCCGAAGTCCTCCAGTGCCCCAAGTGCCCAAGGGATACCACTGGGACCGTCCCTAAGATAAATTAATATATCGTCAGCGTAAAGGGAGACAATGTGTTCAGTTGGCCCCCACTCGACCCCCCTACCCACACCCCCCTCCCTCAGCCGAGTCACCAGTGGCTCGATAGCCAGGGCAAACAGTAGTGGGGAAAGGGGGCACCCCTGTCTAGTGCCACGGAACACTGGGTACGCCCTGGAGATTGTTCTACCCGTCCTCACCCTTGCTAGCGGGGACGAGTACAACAGGTCCACCCATCTAACCCAGTTTTCTCCCAGACCCATTTTTAACATCACCGACCTCAGGTAGTCCCACCGAATTGAGTCAAATGCCTTCTCGAAATCCACCGCCAACAGGGTCCCCGCCAGCGGCCTCAGTTCTTCGGGCATGTGTAATACAGAGAAGAGTCGCCTAAGGTTTAATGAGGTGCTGCGACCGGGAATGAAGCCATTTTGGTCAGCATGTATCAGTGTGGACATGTGGGGAAGCAGTCGGCCGGCTAAGATCCTGCTGAGGATCTTGAAGTCACTATTTAGCATGGATAGCGGGCGGAAGTCGGACACCGAAGCCTCCCTGTTGGCTGTCTTGGGGAGTGGGACTACCAGCGCCTCACGTAGTGTACATGGTAGCTCCCCCTTTTGTATTGCCTCCGCATACATCTCCGCCAAGCAGGGAGTCAGTAAGGATTTATATTTCTTGTAAAAATCCATAGGAAGGCCGTCTGTACCAGGGGTCTTCCCAGGGGCCAGTTGCGTTATGGCATCATTTATCTCTTCCATGGTCACTGGCCCTCCTAGCCTATCCCTATCCTCGAGATCCAGCACCGGTAGGGGGATCCGTAACAGGTAGTTGTCAAATGTCGCCGTCTCCAAGTCGTTAGGTCTTCTATACAGGTGTGCGTAATAATCCCTGAATGCGTCATTGATGGGGCCTGGGCATAGCCTACGGTTTCCCCTTCTATCCAGCACGCTTGTGATGGGTTCACTATCTCCGTTTGGGCGCACCAACCATGCCAACAGTTTACCCGACCTCCCCTCCTCAGATTGTATGGATGCTAGATATTTTTGCATGTCATGGCATCTTAGTCTTTCTTCAGCCTGTGAGTGTTCTCTGCGTGCTTGATTAGATTTTTCATCCTCTTGCGCTGCAGGGCCCTGTCTTAGCTCCCCCTCGTGTATGACCTCCTCCAGGGCGGTTAGCTCCCTCTCTAGTGTGCGCCTCACTCCCGCCGACTGCCCGAGACAGAAACCCCTCGTCACCACTTTGAGTGTCTCCCACTCCACCGCCCTGGAGGGGGTGGATCCCTTGTTTGTTTCAATGTGTTCTGTTAGGTGGTTGCGCAGTGCCTCTCTATATGCCTGATCTTCGAGTGTCGCAGGGGCCAGTCTCCATGATGGGATGGGCGGCCTGTCCCGTGATACCCTCATCGTTAGTAGTAGAGGGTTATGATCCGATATTGTGCGAGCAAGGTATTCAGACTGGGTCATATCGCGAGCCAGTCCCGAGGTGCAGACCACCCTATCAATTCTAGTGTGCACTCGGTGGAGGCCCGAGTAAAATGAATAGTCTCTGGCGGTTGGGTGCTGCACCCGCCAGACGTCCACTAACCCCCAAGTACTCAACCACTCAGTTAGATTTTGTGCTGTTTTAATTGATGTTGCCCCTTGGAGCGGTGGGGTAGACCTATCCATGTTTATATCTAGTACTGCGTTGAAGTCCCCTCCTATTAGTACTTCCCCTGTGCTCTGGCGGGTGAGGTGACTTGATAAGCCGATCATGAATGGGATCTGATCTTGGTTGGGGGCATAAATGCAACTCAGAACTAACGGGATCCCCTGTAGTTTCCCCTCCAGTATCACAAACCTTCCCTCTTTGTCAATGCTGGAAGACTCAACCGTCAGTGGGACCCCCGCTCTAATCCAAATCAGTGCGCCTCTTGCATAAGCTGAATACTCCGTGGCAAACACCCGCCCCCTCCACCTCCGTCTTAGTTTCTCTCCCTCGCCCATTGCCAAGTGGGTCTCCTGCAACATTGCTATCTGCACCCCCCTTCTCTTGAGGAATGATATAACTCTATGGGGGTCATTCTGACCCTGGCGGCCGGTGGCCGCCAGGGCCACCGACCACGGGAGCACCGCCAACAGGCTGGCGGTGCTCCAACGAGCATTCTGACCGCGGCGGTTCAGCCGCGGTCAGAAGCGGAAAGTCAGCGGTCTCCCGCCGACTTTCCGCTGCTCGTTTGAATCCTCCATGGCTGCGGAGCGCGCTCCGCAGCCATGAGGATTCTGACCCCCCCTACCGCCATCCTGTTCATGGCGGGAAAGCCGCCATGAACAGGATGGCGGTAGGGGGGGTCGCGGGGCCCCTGGGGGCCCCTGCCGTGCCCATGCCAATGGCATGGGCACGGCAGGGGCCCCCGTAAGAGGGCCCCGCAAGGTATTTCAGTGTCTGCCTTGCAGACACTGAAATACGCGATGGGTGCTACTGCACCCGTTGCACCTTCCCACTCCGCCGGCTCGATTACGAGCCGGCATCCTCGTGGGAAGGGAGTTTTTCCCTGGGCTGGCGGGCGGTCTTTTGGAGACCGCCCGCCAGCCCAGGGAAAAACTCATAATACCCTCCGCGGTCTTCTGACCGCGGAGCGGTATTATGGGGGCGGAATTCTGGCGGGCGGCCTCCGCCGCCCGCCAGAATTAGAATCACCCCCTATGTCTTTTAGCCGGAGTGCCCATCCCCCTGACATTCCAGGTTATAAGGTTGTAGTCTGCCATCCAGTGCTTGGGACCTGCTCGTGGCAGGTCTGGCGCGCCCTTGATCTCAATAGCCTCCCCCACATGCCCACCCCTCTACTGTAGTCAGATTTCTCCACCCATTTAGCCGATTTAACTTGTAAATGTAAACCCCAACTCCCAAACCCCAGGGCGCCTCCGGAACTGTAGGTTGCCCAATAAACTGTGCTATAATGCAACTTTTCCAAACACGTAACTGCAGTACTCGCCAGCCAAGTCGGACAGGCAAGAGTCGAGTCAGGGGGGGGAGCCAGGTCCGGAGGGGCCACTCGCTCAAGCAGTGTGCTATGTCTCTGGGCGCCGCTTCACGTCCGGGCTATACGAGCTCGTCGGCTGTCTGTGGGGTCACACTCGGTGCTGGCGATAGGCCCTCCGAGTCCTCGGCAGAGGACACCATTGTATCATCGGACTCTTCTTCGGTCCCTCCTCGGGGGGGGCACCTCACCACCCACCCGAGCCGCCGCCTCTAGGGCCGCCCTCCTGTCCGTTTCTCTCTGCGTTTGCGTTGGTGCCAACCGAGGGCGGTCACTTGATCTCTTCCCCTTCGGGGCTCGGCGGGCTCTTCTCGCTCCAGGGCTTTCACTTGCAGGTCGCACTTTTTGGGATCCACGCCTCTCAAGCCATTCCCATGCTTCCTCCGGCGATTGGAAGAATGTGGTCTTGCCCTCCACCATCACTCTTAGCCTGGCCGGGTATAATAGCGAATACTGGATCCCTTCGTCTCGCAGGGCTCTTTTGACCATTAGGAATGAGTTTCGCCTGTTCTGGACCTCCAGCGTGAAATCCGGGAACAGTGTAACTTCCCCGTTCCCTACTTTGAACTGGCCCGTCTCTCTGGCTTTCTGTAGGAGGATGTCCCTGTCTCTGTAGTGCAGAAGTTTAGCGATTATAGCACGGGGGGTCTGCCAGGAGCTAGAGGTCTCGATGGTACACGATAGGCACGTTCCAGGGTGTAGAAGGGGGTCAGGCATCCCGGCGCAACCACCTCGCTCAACCATTTCTCCAGAAAGCCCACCAAGTTTGACCCTTCGGTCCCCTCAGGGAGGCCTACCACTCGCACATTGCTCCTCCTGTTTCTTCCCTCCGCGTCTTCGGCACGTTGTTCAAGTCTCGCCACTCTGTCGGTCAATGAAGTTACCTCCGCCGCTATGTCTTTCTGCCTTGGTACGATGTCCGCTAATATGGTTTCCGCTTCTTTGACCCTGTCAACCAACTTGTGATGGTCAGCTCTCAGGAGCCCCACCTCAATCGCAACCTGGTTGATGTCACGTTGCAATGTTGATTTGGTATCCTCTATGGCCCCCAGTATCTTGTCTAGGGTGTCCTGAACTTTAATTTGGGATTGGTTTAGTGAGTCCGCTTCGCTCACCCCAGGAGGCAACTCGTGGTCCATGGTTCTATTCTTGTGACGGCCCTTGGGGGGCATCGGTCCGGCAAGCAGGCGCACCTCGGGGGCCCCGGCAGACGGCCCGCGCGCGTTCTTGTGAACCACAACTAGGATTGTCCCTTCTTTTCGGACTTTGGAGCTCTAACTTCTACTCTCTGTCCATTTTGGCCGAACTCCAAGAGCTCCGCTGGTTGTGTCTAAATTGCGGCTCCCAGGATGGGGGGCACTCATGCAGTAGGTCGCTGCTAATTACTCCATATTTCAGTCCCGGTGCCTTTGTTCGGATTTCCAGTCAGGCCCTACCCCGGCAGCCAGATCCAGGCGCCCGCCACAGCCAAGGCCCAGTCATCCAACCAATGGGGCACTCACCCACTTTCCAGTCCTCTTTCCGTGCTCAAGGGTGTCCACCTGATCGTGTTCGTAATCTTCTCTCCGGAGTCAGTTGTGCCCCAAGACGTCCGGTGGCTCTGCGGTCCCCTCACGCCAGACAGTTGACCCGGGGCCGTCCGTTATGCGCACCTCTCTCAAGGCGCAACACATGGGGATCCGTGTTCAACTACTGAACCTCCACAGATGACACACTCCGTTAGGCAGCCCATCCCGTTGCCTTTTCCGTGCCCAGGTACTCCAATTGGGCCAAGTACAATTCCCTCAGGTCGGCTCTGGCAAAGGTGGGGCCGTTACGCCCGCTCCGTCGCTTCCGTTGAGGGCTTACACCAGGGAGGGCCCCCAGTTCTCTCCAACTGCATCAGGGGCCCCAGGGTCCGCGATCTGGACTCGCGCCGCAGTTGCGAGCGCAGCCGCACCTGGTCCGCCCGCCTTGTTCCTGCTGCTGTCGGCCGCTCACCACCGGGCCGCGGCTTTCAGCGAGGGGAGGGGCCGCTAGCCTCCCCTCGCAACGGTAAATTCAGCCTCTGACGCGAGCGCCGATGGACTCAGGCCGCCCGTCTCGCTCCCGCCGCGGCCGACCGCACAACGTCAGGCCGCGGCTTCCAGCAGGGGAGGGGCCGCACGCCTCTCCCCGTAACGGAGCAAACTGCACCGCCCGCCTCTCGCCCCAGGACTGCGTTGGGGGCCCAATCGCGCCTCCCGGCGGTCCTCCGCAGGGAGCCCACACTCCGTGAGCAGGCGGCCCGGACCAGCGCGCTGAGAAGGATTAATCCGGCAGGCCCCTCCGGAGCTAGATAATCAGGCGTCCGCCATGTTCCGGACCCTGGCCACGCCCCCAGCAGAGTCTCAGTACATGAATCAACAAAGCAAGAACTCAGTCATTTGTCTATTTGTGTAAGATCTCAGTGAACACCTCAACTAACCACAAATTAGCATTAGCATGTTGGGCTTCAAGCAAAACAATTTAGCAACACGAATTTAGAAAACATCTGAACTAGGGTCTCTATCAAAATTAGCAGTTGGTACCTAGAAAGAAAAGGCAATCATAATTTTCATTGGATAGTTACCAATCCAACAGATCAGCAAGCAGCGTCAGTCTTCGTCCTCAGGACATCAGTCGATCACCATCAGGCAGAGATAGGACGGGGCAAAGTCTTTAACATTAAGGCAAAGCAAAGTCTCTTTCAAGACTCATAAGATAGAATAGCTAGGGAATGATCACTTCCCTCAGATAGAGGAGAAGTTAGCATCAGGCAAGAACGGGGTAGAGGATGGTTTGAAAGTATCAGGACAAACGCTAGAGTAAGGGTGGCTAAAGTGGAATGGCTGGAAGAAGAACGGATAATGCTGATTTCTCCTTGCACACAGACATTAAGTCAAAACTGTCAAACTACCCCCTAATTCCCCATTGGATCAATTTTGGTGCAACGGTATCTCTGTCCAATAATTTGCAAACACCTTAATAGAACATTCAACAGTTCACAGTTCCCATGTCACGGACTGGTCCATGTTATTGACGTCTTCAACAGTTGGAATGTCAGGTAGCAAATGTTACATTTCAGCTCCTTTCATTGGTGGTCATTACAACCCTGGCGGACGGTGTTTAAGCGGCGGTAAGACCGCCAACAGGCTGGCGGTAAAAAAATTGGAATTACGACCATGGCGGAAACCGCCAACAAAGACAGCCACTTTAACACTCTGACCGCCATGGCGGTACAGACAAACAGCTTGGCGGTCACCACCAACAGACAGGCGGAAGACAAAGTACCGCCCACAGTATCACAACCTACCAATCCGCCACCTTTTCCGGGGTGGATTCCCCGAGGACAAAAACACGGCGGAAACAGGACTGTGAAGGGAAAACGCTCACCTCTACATACCCCACGAGGAATCCGGATGCCATGGAACCCTAGCTGCACCTCCTGCCAGCCCTCATCTTCTTGCTCCTCTACCATGAGCATGAACGCCGGCGGCGAAGACAACAGTGAGTACTGCACCTACGACACAGAGGAGGGGGGAGGGAAAAACAGGGACACACACACACGCAACACCCCCACCCTCACCCACCACAACACACACACACTAATACATATTTATACATTATAGTTACACCCCCCAACCCCCAGGAAGAATGCAAAGACAAAAGGAAATGAGTGTAACCATTGTAATATATCAAAATCAAGTAAGCAAAAATATATATATATACACCATAAACAAAATATACACCAAGCTTAGTAGTCCAGGTAATGCTCCAATGAAGTCCGTGGAACACTGGGCCCACACGGTATGGACGAGGCCCACACAAGATCCCCGACCATGACAGAGAGAACACTGCAGGGGCATCAGAGAGCAAGAAAACAGGCACCTCAGGGGGAGGGAAAGGGGGGGGCACCTCAGCCGGTTGAGTGCACGACGCCAAATCCACGAAGGGGCCACATGCCCACTGTTCCATCCTGGGGAGTGCAAAGCCACAGTCTCTCAAGTCTATACAGTGGGTGGGTTGCCCACTGTTCAATCCTGGGGAGTGCAAAGCCACAGTCTCTCAAGTCTCTACAGTGGGTGGGTTGCCCATTGTGCCATCCTGGGGAGTGAAAGCCACAGTCTCTCAAGTCTAAACAGTGGGTGGGATGCCCACTGTGCCATCCTGGGGAGTGCAAAGCCACAGTCTCTCAAGTGGATGACAGTCTCCACTGGTTCTGGAGGGGGCATTGTGCCCAGAGTGCTTCATCCTTCTAAGGACAAAGGTAGTGGATGACAGTCTCCACTGGTTCTGGAGGCGGCATGGTGCCTAGAGTGCTTCATCCTGCTAAGGACAGAGGTAGTGGATGACAGTCTCCACTGGTTCTGGAGGGGGCATGGTGCCTAGAGTGCTTCATCCTGCTAAGGACAGAGGTAGTGGATGTATCTCTCCACTGGTTCTGGAGGGGGCATGGTGCCTAGAGTGCTTCATCCTGCTAAGGACAGAGGTAGTGGATGACAGTCTCCACTGGTTCTGGAGGGGGCATGGTGCCCAGAGTGCTTCATCCTGCTAGGGACAGGGGTAGTAGATGGGAATATCCACTGGTTCTGGAGGGGGCTCTGTGCCCAGAGTGCTTCATCCTGCTCGTGACAGACTCAGTAGCATCAGTGCCCTTGGCGCTCATGGGCCAGCGGTGCTTGTAGCGGCAGTGCCCTGTTCAGCTGCGCATGAGGCGGCGGTGCCCTATGCCGCGGTGCACTGTTCAGCGGTGCCCTGTTCAGCGGTGCTTGTAGCGGCGGTGCCCTGTTCAGCGGTGCATGAGGCGGCGGTGCCCTGTTCAGCGGTGCTTGAGGCGGCGGCCTCCTTTGCAGTGACTCAGCTGCTGGCGGTCCTCTCTGTCCCAGCGGGGCTTGTGCTGGCGGTCCTCTCTGTCCCAGCGGGGCTTGTGCTGGCGGTCGTCTCTAGCCCAGCAGGGCTTGTGCTGGCGGTCCTCTCTGTCCCACAGGGGCTTGTGCTGGCGGTCGTCTCTAGCCCAGCGGGGCTTGTGCTGGCAGTGGCCTCCTGGCCAGTGGGGCTTGTACTGGCGGTGGCCTCCTGGGCAGCGGGGATGATGGCGGTCTCCTCCGCCGTGCTACTCTTCCCAGACTTTCCGGGTTTCTTGTGGCCCTTCCCCACCTTGGAAGGTTTCGCAGCTGACTCCACACTCCCACCTGGACCCCTGGGAGCGGCTTTGGTGGCTGGAGTCTTCCCCCTCTCCCGCCGGGCACTGGCCAACTTTTGATGCTTGACAGGTGGGGGACTGTCCGTGCTGTGGCTCCGTGCCACACTGGCTGCCCTGGTGGCCGGTGCACTCCAGATTCCGGTGACTACTGGTCCCGGAGATGTTGTGACTAAGGTGCTAGGTTGGGACCTGGAGAGTCGGTCCCTAGGACACGAACGGGGTGGGGGTGGTGTGGGAAAGAGGTCAAGATTGGACAGGAAAAGTTATTTGAAGACACTGGGACGGGTAGCTGGAGGGGGTTTGGGAGTGGAGGAAGAGGTTGTGGTTGTAGGAGGCGTTCGTTTGCTGACTTTGGGTGAAGGTGCATGTGCTGGAGGCTGTCGTGAGGTGGATGGCTGTTGGGTGGGTGTGTGCCTGCGTTTGTGTATCTTGGGAGGTGGCGTCACAGACACACTGGAAGGGGACATAGGGGACGTGTGAATGGTAGTGGGGGTGGTGACTGCACGTGAGCGGGGTGTGTTGGTGGGTGTGCTGGTGATGGCAGTAGTGGCTGTAGATGTAGTGCATGCAGGTGTGAGTGTAGACGAGACTGGGAGGGAGGAGGGAGACGAGGAGGAGGGGGACACAGACACAGTGGAGGCAGTAGATGTTGGTGTGTCTGCATGTGTGTGATGCTTGCGGGAGTGCCTGTGGGATGTGTGGTGCTTATGTTTGCCTGAGCTTCCCTTGTGTGTTGACGTGTGTGCATTCTGGTCTGAAGGTGTGCTTGGGATAGGCTAGTGTACAGGGGATTGGGTCTGGGTGGAGGAAGTTGGAGGGGGGAGGCTAGAGACAGGGACAATGGCTGCCATCAGTGCTGAGGCCAGAGTCTGAAAAGCTCGCTGAAGGGCTGCCTGACCAGAATGAATGCCCTCCAGGAATGCATTGGTTTGTTGCAACTGCCTTTCAACACCCTGGATGGCATTCAAAATGGTAGACTGCCCAACAGTGAGGGACCTGAGGAGGTCAATGGCCTCCTCACTGAGGGCAGCAGGGGTGACTGGGGCAGGGGCGGTGGTGCCTGGGACGAAGGTGATGCCCACCCTCCTGGGTGAGAGGGCAAGGGGCAAAGGCTGAGGGGCTGCAGGTAGGGGGGGTGGTGGCTGTACGTGTAGATGCAGGGGGCACAGATGTTGCTGCCACCACAAGGGAGCTCCCATCAGAGGACGAGTCCGTGTCGCTGGTCTCAGCTCTTGTCCCCACTGTGGAGCTCCCCTCGCCCTCTGTCCCACTGGTGAATTCAGACTCCGTAGTGTCGCCCTCCAGGGCCATGTGGGATGCAGCTCCCTCGTGCTCCGGTGCCACTGCTCCTCTGCCTGATGATGCTAATGCACACAAGAACAGGGAGACCACAAAAAGGGGGGGGGGACGACAGAAGAAAGACATGTTCAGTGCATGCATTACCGCTACCGTTGGCGGACACGACAGACACAGAAGCCCCCTGCACTATACCGCGCTCTTGGGCTCCACTGTTCAATCCCTGGGAAATGGCCTACTAGGCTATGGACGACATCTGCACACATGGATGACACAGGGGCATGACTAGGTGTACTTGGCACTCTACAGAGGTGGGGTGGGGTGCCACATGGCCTGCCTTACGGAGGGACCTTGCCTACTAAACTCGCCCTGGCCTAGGGAAACCCACAGCCCACCTCTCCCACCCAGACACCTCCACTGCACGCAAAATCTGCAGAATGACAGTGTACTCACCCCCTTGTGGCTGCTGTGATGCCCTCAAGCACCCATCCAACTCCGGGTACGCCACCGCCAGGATCCTGAACATCAGGGGGTTCATGGTGCGACACGCACCCCTCCCACGTTGGGAGGCCATCCACAGCTGAGCCTCCACCGTCTTCTGGCTCCAGCGGTGAATGTCCTCCCATCTTTTCCGGCAGTGGGTGCTCAGACTGTGGTAGACCCCCAGGGTCCGGACGTCCTTGGCGATGGCACACCGAATATCTTTTTTCTGGTGGGCGCTGACCTACATGAATTGTACATGGGGAAAAGAAAAGTTATTACCAACTGCACTGTCACCGTCATTGGCCCCATCCCTACCCTTGCCATGTGGCACATGCACTCACCCTCGTTTCATGCACACCGCAATCCCCCCCCCCTTCTTACATCCACCCCACTCCACACAGCCATAGCCCATACAGCATGCTCCCAGTGTACTTACCTGTTTGTCTGGAGGACCGTAGAGTAGCATGTACTGGGGGAGGACCCCGTCCACGAGTTTCTCCAACTCCTCCGATGTGAAGGCAGGGGCCCTTTCCCCAGACACTTGAGCCATTGTCTCTTCCAGACCGAGGTCACAGCAGCACTTGCAGTGCTGTTCCTCTCCTGTCGCAGATCAGGTATCGAGTGATTGAACAGATAGAAAATGGCGGTCACGTCCGTGGCGGTGCGTACCGTCGGCGTACATCGTCATTGGCTCCTGGGACCCATAGGGTCCAATGTTAACCACTTTAGAGGTCAGGCAGCCGCCATTTCAGGGGCCCACATGGCTTCATTTTTAAGTGCGTCACACATACCTAGGCCTAGACTTAACACACATACAGGCCACTTTTTAGATTATGATTGGTGTTCTGTGTAAGCTGTTGGTATGTACCTCTGAGTTGTTTGACTCTGTGCTCGCTGTTGTCCTTCATAGGCACTGTCCGCTGGGACATGTGAGGAGATGGCGGCATCCTCTGGTGTACAGACCACTGGTGGACCTGTCGACTATGGAGGAAAGACATGTGATCATCACATACAGGCTTGACCGTGCCACAGTCCAGGAACTGTGTAACCAGCTGGAGCCAGACCTGATGTCAGCTATCCGCCATCCCACAGGAATCCCCCCTCAAGTGCAGGTGCTGTCAGTGCTCCATTTCTTTGCCATTGGGTCATTTCAAACAACAGTGGCCATAGCATCAGGGATGTCCCAGCCTATGTTTTCAAACGTGTTGTCCAGAGTGTTGTCTGCCCTGCTGAAACACATGCGGAGCTACATCGTTTTCCCTCAGGTGGATGATTTGCCTACAGTGAAAGGTGATTTCTATGCCCTGGGACATACCCCCAACATCATAGGTGCCATTGATGGGATACATGTGGATTTGGTCCCCCCCCGCAGGAGTGAACAGGTGTACAGAAACCAGAAGAATTATCATTCCATGAATGTGCAGATGGTGTGTTTGGCAGACCAGTACATCTCCCATGTGAATGCCAAGTTCCCTGGCTCAGTGCATGACGCCTAAATCCTGCGGAATAGCAGCATCCCTTATGTGATGGGTCAACTCCAGAGGCACCGTGTGTGGCTATTAGGTGAGCACCTGGAAACAAGACAGTGGGAATGGTTGTCTGGGGTTATCCCTACAGGTTAGTGTGTGTCTAACAGTTGTCCCTCACCATTTGCAGGTGACTCTGGTTACCCCAACCTGTCATGGCTACTGACCCCAGTGAGGAATCCCAGGACAAGGGCAGAGGAACGCTACAATGAGGCCCATGGGCAAACACGGCGGATAATCGAGCGGACCTTCGGCCTCCTGAAGGACAGGTTCAGGTGCCTACATATGACAGGTGGATCCCTATTCTACTCACCAAAGAAGGTGTGCCAGATCATCGTGGCCTGCTGTATGCTTCACAACTTGGCTTTGCAACGACTGGTGCCTTTTCTGCAGGAGGATGGTCCAGATGGCGGTGTTATTGCAGCTGTGGAGCCTGTGGACAGTGAAGACGAGGAAGCAGAAGAAGAGGACATGGACAAAAGGGACTCGGTGATCCAGCAATATTTCCAGTGAGACACAGGTAAGAATACAAAGCTGCCTATTACATGTACTTTAACACTACTACCTCTCTACTGTCTGTCATTTTCACCCAGTGTATGGTCACTGAATTGTCACTTTCCCTTACGATTTCACAGATGTGGGTCCCACTGTGTGACATCTGCTTTGATTCCTCATGGACTAGAGCTGTGTGACATAAGTATGTTGACATTACAATTGAAAGAGCATTTTGCCATAGTAATTGCTAATACACTATTCCGAAATCACAGACTGACTCCAGATTTTTTTGTGCTTCAAGGGTGTTTATTTAAGTGCAAAATATTGGATGGGGTTGCAAAACGGTGAGGGGTGATGGTGGAGGAATGTCCATGGCAGAGTCCAGTCTATTAGTCTCACAGGTGCATTGCCCAAATGGGCATAGGAAGTGGAGCTGGGGCAGTTTAGGATGGACAGGGTGACAAAGTGGGACAGAAGGATGACATTCAGGGTGGTCTCATTTCTTTGCGGGGGTCTTGGCATTTTTCTCTGTCTTTGTCCTGGATCTCAGGGACCGTTTGCGGGGTGGTTCTCCCTCTGCAGGGGGGCACAGATGTTGCCGCCACCACAAGGGAGCTCCCATCAGAGGACGAGTCCGTGTCGCTGGTCTCAACTCCTGTCCCAGCCGTGGAGCTCCCCTCGCCCTCCGTCCCACTGGTGAATTCAGACTCCGTAGTGTCGCCCTCCAGGGCCATGTGGGATGCAGCTCCCTTGTACTCCAGTGCCACTGCTCCTCCGCCTGATGATGCTAATGCACACAAGAACAGGGAGACCACAAAAAGGGGGGGGACGACAGAAGAAAGACATGTTCAGTGCATGCATTACCGCTACCGTTGGCGGACGCGACAGACACAGAAGCCCCCTGCACTACGCCGCGCTATTGTGCTCCACTGTTCAATCACTGGGAAATGGCCTACTAGGCTATGGACGACATCTGCACACATGGATGACACAGGGGCATGACTAGGTGTACTTGGCACTCTACAGAGGTGGGGTGGGGTGCCACATGGCCTGCCTTACGGAGGGGCCTTGCCTACTAAACTCGCCCTGGCCTTGGGAAACCTTTGCGGGGTGGTTCTCCCTCTGCAGGGGGTGGGCTGCTGGTGTGGTGGTCCTGTGGCGGTGCCTCCTGTCCACTAGCACTGGCGGAGGTGGTGGACAGTTCATCGTCCATGCTAGTGTCAGGGGCCCGTTGTTGTGCCACAGTGTTGAGTACTTCCTTCAGCACCCGTACGATGGTGCCCAAGGTGGAATTGATGGATCTGAGTTCCTCCCTGAAGCCCAAATACTGTTCCTCCTGCAGGCGCTGGGTCTCCTGAAACTTGGCCAGTACCGTTGCCATCGTCTCCTGGGAGTGGTGGTAGGCTCCCATGATGGAGGAGAGGGCCTCGTGGAGAGTGGGTTCCCTTGGCCTGTCCTCCCCCTGTCGCACAGCAGCCCTTCCAGTTCCCCTGTGTTCCTGGGCCTCCGTCCCCTGGACCGTGTGCCCACTGCCACTGCCCCCAGGTCCCTGTTGTTGGGGTGGTGGGTTAGCCTGGGTTCCCTGTAGTGGTGGACAGTGGACACACTGCTGATTGACGTGTCCTGGGGACAGAGGTATGGGCCCGCTGGGTGGGTGGTGTGCTGGTGTTTCCAGAGGGGGAAGCTCTGTGGTGGCCTGTGACTGTGTGAGGGGAACCAACTGTCCATAGGTCCCCGATGGGCCCGGCTGGTCATCTAGATCCAGTTGGACAGAGCTGCTGTCATCACTGTGGACCCCTTCTGTTGGTGGTGTGGACATGTGTGGACCCTCCTGTCCGGTGACGTTGGGTAGGGGTCCTGCAGGGGTATAAAAGGATGTTTATTACATCTGTGTGTGGCATGGTGTGCAATGGGTGGGTGACCGTGTACCCCAGTGCTTGCATTCTTGTGTGGGACCTTGTGTGATGATGGTTTAGGGGGGTGTATGGGTTTGTGCAGTGGGCAAGCTTTGATGATGGGTGTCCATGCTTTGGTGTTGCATGCAGGGCTTGGTGTTGGGATGTGTGGTTTGTGATAGTGGGACATCTGTGAGGAGTTGGAGTGATGGGGGTGAGGGTGAGGGTGGGGGTATGTGATGGCATGCAGGTAGGGTGGGGGATGTAATAGTTAAGATTTGACTTACCAGAGTCCAGTCCGCCATCTACTCCTGGCGAGGCCCTCAGGATGCAGAATCGCCAAGACCTGCTCCTCCCATGATGTTAGTTGTGGGGGAGGAGGTGGGGGTCCGCCACCAGTCTGCTGAACCGCAAGGTGGTGTCTTGAGACCACGGAACACACCTTCCCCCGTAGGTCGTTCCACCTCTTCCTGATGTCATCCCGATTTCTTGGGTGCTGTCCCACTGCGTTGACCCTGTCCACTATTCTGCGCCATAGCTCCATCTTCCTTGCAATGGGATGTGCTGCACCTGTGATCCGAATATCTGTGGCTCTACCCGGACGATTTACTCCACCATGACCCTGAGCTCCTCCTCTGAGAACCTAGGGTGTCTTTGCCGTGCCATGGGGTGGTGTGGGTGATGTGTGGGGTGGTGTGTGTGGTGATAAGTGTGCTGATATGTAGTGGGGTGTTGTGTGAGGTGCGTGGAAGTTATGTGGGTGATGGTGTTGTGTGCCTGTGGATGCTAGTATTGTTCATGGTGGTGTCTCTCTCTGTGCTTCTTTCTCAATTGTTGTCGTAGGGGTTTGTGGGTGATGTGGGTGTGTGTTTTATATTGTATTGGGTGTGTGGGAGTGGTGTGTGTATGTGTATCAGGTGTGTGTTTTTCAATTTGTCCAATGTGGCTGTGTTTTGTATGTGTGTGTATTTTGAGCGTGGATTCGTGTGTCATGATATTGTGGGCGTATTTCTGTTGGCGTGATGGTGGAGGTTTTGTTTTCGCCAGTTTATCACTGACCTTTGGTGTGGTGGACTTGTGTGGGTGTCTGAATTTTGGTGGATTCTGTGCTGTGGGTCACAATAGCTGTGGCGGATTTCCACGGCCGCGGCGGTGTGTTGGCGGTCTTCTGCACGGCGGTAAGCGGCTTTTACCACCAATGTTGTAATGAGGGCCATTATCTTCATTGTCTTCTCCTAGTACGGTTAACCTTGCACCTGTTACGAATTACACTGTTGCATTTAGCAAAAACATCTCCTTCGAGCAGGCTGGTTCACATGAGAAAATAATTCTACTACGGTTACAAACACATATCTTCTGGAAAAGGACAGCTTCGCGTCCTTCAGGAAAAACAGCATTAAACCAGTTAGAAATGCGATTCAAACATGAGGCTAGGCAGCTAAGCCAAAGCCCCTGCTAACTTAGACCTTTATTAATATAAAGCAAACTCTTAACATGAAACCTTAATTATGATATACTACTACAAAATTAAAACATATTGCATAACATTTCAACATTAATTAAGCATTTTCATTAGTCTTCGTATATATTGATAACCACTCTCCGTGGGCACATTTCAGCTGTGTGCATTATTTTCTCTACGTGAAACACATTTTCTAATCGGCATCATCACACAATATATGCAAGCTTCGTATTAATATTTCTTGTTAATACACACGCGGCAACAGAGGTACATCGCTCCCCCTGGGAGCCCACTAGACTGTTAGACACAGTGCTGATCGCATGCGGTGCTGGGGATACCTGCAAGGTTACCAGCATTCAAGGACCAACACGCCCAGAGTATTGTGTATTGCCGCAAAAGGCTCACCACTAATTCTGTGTGTGCCTGGGAAGACTTTGACATAACTGCGCTGCCATCTGCGACCCAGATCCTTGAGAACTGAGACGCTCTGAGCCAAAATAGCTGAATAGGTGGGACTGAGCTGTCCTTATCAAACATACCAGACACAGCATATACTAACCTGGCCTGCTTAAACGGCTCCTTTGAGTGAAGCGTCTGTTTACTGGGGGACTTTCTTCGATTAAGACCAGTGAGAGGGGCGGAGAGCAGACAGCCAGAAACCCGACAGGCCACGAGGTGTACCTCTAGTGCCTTGGCAGGCAGTGGTGAGTAGGGTTGTTTTCATACCCCCATGCCCCTCCATAAGACTTCAAGATCAATTGCACTGTGCAGATGCAAAACACCCAGCCCAGTAACATACAATGATGGGAAGCGAGGGACCCCAAGGGGGATACCAAGCCAAGCTGGAGAAATACGCTGTCCCATGAGAGACATCACAAGCGGGAAACTCTTTGGCCACACTGCCGCAGACAATGCCAGGGACCCCCAGAGACAAAGCAATCACATTACAGATGTCATGACCATCCCTTGAGAACAAAATAGATACTGTCAGCTCGGATCTTACGCTGGTGAGAGCAGATCTCTGAAACTGCCGCAAGAGTGAAAGAAGTGGAAAACACGACAACTGCCCTCCAATTAGACATGACCACCCTGAAAGCACAAGTTGCTGAACTGCGAACTGTGGCAGTGAAAGTGGAGGCCTGTCTTGAGCATTCAGAGTGCCGTTCAAGGTGGAACAACACCTGCATCCTAGGAGTCCCCGAAAGGGCTGAAGGACAGGCAACAGATCTATTTGTGGAAGACCTCATACTACAGCATGCCCAGCCCTGCGGTCTTTCCAAATATTTTTCAGTGGAAAGGGCCCACAGAGTCCTGGGTGCCCAACAGAGACCTGGGGCGCCTCTGCGACCTATCATAGCGCGGCTATTCAACTTTTGCGACCGTGATGTTATCCTTCAAACTGCCCAAAGCTCCCCAACTCACCTATGAAAACGCAGCTATCTCATTATTTCCTGACTTCACCTTAAAAAGGTACATAAGATGCTCCACAGCTTTCTTGCAGTTAAAAAAATGCTGTGCGATATGGAACTTAAATATTACATGATCTTTCCGGCCCATTGTAGCAGAAGGCAAGAAATTGTATTTCTTTTTAATAGAAGAGGCATGGGACTGGCTCGAGGGCTGGAGACCCGCTCCTGGACCCAAGTCACGCAATCGCCCAGGGAAAAGTACGAGGGACACCGACACATTGGAATCCCAGGGACTGGCAACCAGTCAAAGAGACCAGAGTGCTTCCCGTTACCACATGGTAACATCGGAGCCATGGCCATTACCAGATGCAGCTGCTACAATCACAAACCTCAACTGAAGTCTCAAAGCCTTTTTGGCACTGCAAAATGACTGGATCCCAGCAGCCGACTACTACATCACCAAACCTTAAGGCTGGGAACTGAAACAGAAGAGACCAATGGGGAAGATGGATGGGGTGCCGCCTTATCCCTTGTAGATACAGTCTAAGTTCTTTCTTAGGGGTTGATAGGCACTCTGTAATGTTGGGGGGAGGCAGTTTTCAGTCTGCTTTGCAGGGAGGAACGGAATTTGTTGGGTTTATATTGTTGCTTTGTTCGTATCACAACACACACAGGATTGTATACCGGTGCTGTGACTACTACACAGTCTATAAGAACACACGATTAGGTCCAGGACGTTTTTGCCTCTGTTATACCCCTATATGGGAAGATCATCACCCTACCTACAACCCTAGCCACCACACGACAGATGAGGTGCGTCTACGCTTGTTGTCCTGGAATGTGAATGGTCTGGATGACAAGATCAAGAGAGGAGTAGTGCTTCAATACATCAAAAGACATTCCCCTGACATAGTCCTCCTCCAGGAGACGCCCTCAGTAGACACAGTGTGTAAAGCAATGGATCGCTGGGGTTATAAAATGGTAGCTCACTACACAACAGGCTCAAGAGGAGTGGGCATACTGGTCCGGAAAACACTGGCCTTGACTATTCAAAATACATGGAGCGATGGGAGGGAGCAACCGTAAACCTTGTCAGTGTCTATCTTCCACTTAAACTTCATGACACAGTGCTACCTGATTTGAGCTTGCTGCTCTTAGACCTCCCTGATGGAGAACTTTTCCTAGGGGGAGACTTTAACCTGACGCTAAGTGAAGACGGTGATTGCTGGCCCCCCAGACAAACAACAAACAATCACAATACACAGTCAGACTTCCTCAGTGCCATGGATCTGGTCGACGTGTGGCACACCCTCAAACCCACAGCGAGACACTTCACCTTCCACTCCGGAGCCCATGGTAGCCTTTCCAGGATCAATTATGTGATTGCCTTGGCCCATTGCATCTCACATTTTTGGGAGGTCCAATATCTGGCACGAGGAATTTTCGATCACTCTCTGCTCTGGGTGTCATAAGGTCTCAGTGGCTCAGATAACCAGCGGGCGATTAGGCTTCACCCCTGGTGCTCTTCACCACTCCAAGGGTGAAAGAGGGACTAATACAAGCCACTGAACATTACTTCTCAGAAAACGAGGCAAACGTGACCTCGCCCTCTATAGCATGGCAGGTCTATAAAGCTGTGATAAAGGACAGGGACTCTCCCTAATCGTGGGGCATAGACGTGACAGAAGGGCGTGGTCAGAGGCAACCGAAAATGATATTTTACAGCTAGAAAAACAACTTCCACCATGACCAGACTGACACTAAACACAGACTGCGCTAAAACAACAAGATTATCATGAATGGGTGACAGTGGCAGCCGGGGCCAAGCATAGAAACCCTTTACATTGACTCTGCAAGGTGAGAAATATGGCGGGCAAACTACTAGCATGGTTGGATAAAGATGAGTGATTGAGCAGGTGGGCCATACGGCTGAGGTCAGGCGATGGAGATCGAATAACAGAAAAAGTGGAAATAGCAGAAGCCTTCGCCTCATATTACTCCCAACTTTATTCCCCCGGCCCATAATGGCACGGCAGAGGAATCTTGTGAACTGCTAGCAGACCTAAGGTTCCCTACCCTCACGAAAGATGATAGTGCCCTCCTAGAGGGCGATATCACAGAAGAGGAAATAATTGGGTCAATCCTCGACTTGAATGCAGGTCCCATGCCCTAACAGGCTACACAAAGAGCTCTTCAAGCTAACAGCCCAGAAACTTGCCCACCACGTGCTACAGATGTTTGAAGAAAGTAGGGAACAGGGTATTCTCCCCAGAGATCAGCAAGTGGCCACAACTGTAGTCATAAACAAACAGGGCAAACGGCCAGACAAGTGTGCCTCATACAGGCCAATCTCGCTCTTCAATGCAGAGGTTAAAATACTGGCCAAACTCCTAGCTTTTCGTCTAACACAGTAATCAGTAAACTGGTCCACCCAGACCAGACCGGTTTTATGCCAGGGCGTAGCGCTGCCTGCAATCTGAGAAGATTGCACAGGATGCTGGGCAACACGATCGCATCAGGGAGGAAGCTGTAGTACTCTCCTTAGATGCCCACATGGCCTTCGACACCGTCGAATGGCCCTACTTCTCTGAGGTGTTGAACAAACTGGGCTTTGGCAAAAATATTCTGGGTCGGATATGGCTTTTATACACCGAGCCCCTGGCCCAGGTTGTAGTGAACATTAAAATCTCTTGTGTCTTCCTCCTATGACACGGCACGAAACACGGTTGCCCACTTCCCCCCTCCTCTTTGTCCTGGTGCTAGAGCCAGTGGCGGCTTGGATCCACCAGGATCCCCTGCTCAGGGTACTCTGCTGGACTGATCGATGATAGGACAGAATTTCTCTCTACGCAGATGAGATCCTATTGTATGTGGCAGATTCCAAATTTTCTCTCAACAGACTAATGCATGTACTGACCCTCTTTGGCCAGTACTCAGGATACTCAATCAATTGGGCAAAGTCACTAATTTATGTACTGCATGGTCCACCACTGAGCTCCCCCAAGACTGTGAGGCCCATGTGGTGCAGAGGGCTTTAAATACCTGCGGATCTTTGTTACCACCAACCCAGATCTCTTCTATGAGAAAAACCTGCATCCATCCCTGGATAGGTTAAAGAAAGATATACAACACTGGAGATCCCTGCTCCTGTCTCTACTCGAAAAAGCAGCTCTCTTCGAAATGATGGCGCTACCATGTTTCCTATATGTGCTTCATAACTCCCCATACCCAATCCTAAATAGCTACTTCAAAAACATCAATTCCACACTGCAGACACTAATGTGGAATGGAGGATCAGCATGCATGGGGTTTAACAAGCTCACAAGGGTGTGGTATGACAGAGCGATAGCCTTACCTGACATACAAAAATACTACTGGGCAGCCAACTAACAGTCGTGAATCAGTGGGTACACCTTCCAGATGATGAAACGTCGCTCCGAATGGATCGCTTGACTATGCAACCTGGGGGTATCTGCGTGTATTATACTCCACGTCATGACCCTCTACACTTCAAAGCTCCACAGCTGTCACGATTACGCTCTGGCACACTGTATTAAAATCACTGGGATGGATAGGTAAACTAACCCAATCAACATCCCTATGGGATACTGAATCACTGGGCACACTTGGCATGTTGTCGGGTTTTGATAAATGGGACCTCATAGTGTCACGTAGGTTTTCATTATCCTAATGAGACCACTGGATTCGGGCGGCAGAATCACCTATACTGTGGGGGACTGAGTCTGATCCTGCACCATGTGACACCTGTCGGCCTAATTTGGGTTTGTTCCTACTAACTAGCAGTGCTTCATCTCCACCCAAGAGCAGGGATGATTGGGGCAACTGTACTGCCATTTGTTAAATTTTGTTTTGACCAATGACTTTGTGTTTCACCACTGCGCATATTAGTTGCTCAATGTTCACCAGTAGCACATGGTATGTTTTGTTCAGTTTAGCCGCCTATGGGCTTTGACATGGTATTAGCCATTGCTTTCTGTATTCAGTTTAGCCGCCTATGGGCGTTGACATTGCATTAGCCATTGCTTTCTGTATTCAGTTTAGCCGCCTATGGGCGTTGACATTGCATTAGCCATTACATTCAGCTTAACTGCCTATTGGCTTTGACATGATATTATACATTACATTTTGTATTCAGCTCCGCTGCCTATTGGCTTTGACATGATATTATATATTGCATTTTGTATTCAGCTTAACTGCCTATTGGCTTTGACATGATATTATACATTGCATTTTATATTCAGCTCAGCTGCCTATTGGCTTTGACATGATATTATACATTGCATTTTGTATTCAGCTCAGCTGCCTATTGGCTTTGACATGACACTAGACATTGCATTTGATATTTAGGTTAGCTGCCTATTACCTTTAACATGACATTGCATTTGATATTTAGGTTAGCTGCCCATTGCCTTTAACGTGGAGTTAGACATTGCAGTTGAGAATCCAAGCTGTATTTTTCCAAGCTGTGTTTTTGCACCAGAGAACCAAGATGTTTTTCTCACAGTAGACTAGACATGATAAGAGATAGTACATGGGTGTTGTTTTCTTCGCTTGAGCTTGGGAACAGGAGTAGTCTTGGAGACCTGGCCAGTCTCCAAAAGGCTTGCTCAGTTTCCCAGGCCTGAGAGGAGGGGGCACACCTTTGTAACGAATGTAACAGGCTGCAGAGAGTCAGATTCGAATCTGCCGGACCTCGTGCTGGAGCTTGGCGCCAGCTGCCAGCAATCCCGTGTGGGTAGATGAATCTCTTTCTCGCGGCTGACAAGGGGTCATCAGCTTGCAGACCTTAGAAAGATGAAGCTGTAAATAGTTTCCCACACGGTGAAGTATTTGTTTTGCTTTGCATTCAATATCTTATAAATATAACCTGCTGTGTATATTGCAAACTGATATATTTTGTTTGATTAACGCGGACTTGAAAGCTACTAATTCGTCATTCATAAATATTGTGGTTGGGGAAGAATTAACAACAATAAAAGTCTTCTTTGACCTCAGAAGTGCATTTCTGTTGTGTTATGTTAGTGCTTAGAAACTAGATAAGAGGAAAGCACTACAATTGGTACCAGAAGTGGGGTGTCGGTCATTAAGAGGTGATTAAGAGGGTGTTGACGAGTTGGTAGATTTCTAAGTGCACACTTTAAAAGTGTAATTGTTTTTGTTGTTTGGAGAATTACAGAAATTGTTTTTTTTGGAGAATCACAGTAGCACGGCAGACCATGTCTGAGAATGCATGTGTTGGTAAACTGCCCGATGGTGCTAAGAAAAACTGTGAATTGTTTTCTGTTTGGAGAATTACAGAAGCACAGCAGACCATTTTTGAAAATGCATGTGTAGCTAAAATGCCTGATAGTGTTTTGAGAAATAATTTATGTTGTACATATGTAGAAAAAGTGTCTTTTGGAAGTAATGATGACAGAAAGGTCTGGATACCTTTATCTGCTTACAGAGAAATGCAGGAGAAATGTAGGAAGTTGGAACATGAAAATAGGAATTTACGTGAGCAAATTAGCCAGGATACAATAATTCAAAATAATGCTGAAAGTTATAAAAATGAAGAATCTTTCTTTTCCCATTCCAGTAATGAGGGGGTTAAGACAGCTCCGAGCTGCACTGAGTTTTCGTGTGAGCCAGGGTTTTTGGCAGACAAAATGCATTCCTTAACTGATAACACGGACGAGAGAGACCAGAATGTGATTTACGAGTTACCGTTGCAAAATGCACAAGTAAAACGAAGGATTTTAGAGCAAGACACCCCGAGTTTCATTAGCTTGTTTGATTTTTGGAAAAAGAATAGCCCTCATTTGAGTGAAATCCTAACACTTTTGTATATGGTCACTGTGAAAAATTATATGCAGCTGCGCGCTTGTGATTTGGCAAATGAAATAATGCAGACTTTTGGTTTTTGCGCAGTGCAAGAGGAAAATACTTATGTACATGTAAATCAAGAACAAGGAAAGAAAATAGTGCCCCTAGCTAGAATCATACAATGGATCTGGTACTTGCAAGACAGGGCTAGAGTACCACAGGTAAAAGAGTTACCAATGAAGTTGAGTGCACCATTTGAACTCGTGTCCACTGAAGATAAAAAGCATGTTTGTTTTACTAATGATTCATTGACGGAAATGTTGTTTTCTGGCACAGTAGAAGGAACAGCGTTGTATAATGTGTGTCAGATTTTAAAGCAAGAGCTACGTGAGATGTGTCATTTTTATGCTGATTTTTGGTTCATTGCTAATGTTTTAGCACCTAACTGGTTCAATTACCTTGCAGATGTTAATGAGAAAAATTCAGAGAGAGAAGTGTACACCCAGAATTCTGCCTTAGTGGCGATGGCTAAGTGGGTGCCCCAGAAATGTGAACAGCTGAGAGAAAAAGCCACTTACAGGTGGGCAGAGATGAGAGAGATGCACATTCCCCTAGATTTGATAAAAACTGTGCAGCACGCACAAAAGCAATCTGTCATGCAAGCAGTCACAGAGCAGTTGGGGAGAGGAAAGTTACCAGGACAGAAATGGCAAATTGATCAGGTTTTAGGGAGAGTGATTGCTGCAAATTACCAAGGAAAAATCGAAATTATGCTGATACCTAGAAAAGAATCTGATTCATTCAAACAAATTGGAGACAGAATGGCCCAAATTGACAAAAGTGCAGTGAATGGAGGTTTGTTAAAGAAGGAGTCTGCCCCAGCCCTTCTGACAGTGCAAGAAAAGGGAAGCTCTGGCGCAGCAGATAAAAACCTCAGTGCTGATGTGTGGGCTGAAGCCCCAAGTGCCCCTCCAGAACCTGCAGAAAATATAACAAAGGGCCCCAAAAACGTCCTGCTGATTATAAAACAGGGAAAGAAAGAGAATGGGTGCAGTTTAAATGAAAAATGTTATTTGCAAGAAAAGTCATACTTGTTTCTTTTGCAGATCCTACCACGTTTCGCCACTGTCCCTGAGTGTGCTGTGTGGTCCCCTTTCCAGTGTGTGCGTGTGGGGTCGGGGAAGGGACCGAACCCCCAACCTGAACCTGGCTGAGTAAAGTGCCAGCACCATGGATCCATTTTGCGCAAACTGCGCCTTCAGTTCAAGTTCAACTTGTTTGATTGCATTCTTCCACTGGAACTAAGCTGTGTTTTTTTTTTTTTTCCCTTCTCGTATGGAACTCTGACTTTTGCTTATCTTCCAGAAAACCTTTCAGGTGGACCGTGCACCTTTACATGAGTAGAACTCATGCCACATCAAATTGCTAACACTGTTGAATTAGAGACTCATTCAGAGTACAAATTGCTCAGTCTTTTCTGTATAGATGTATCTGATGTGAAAGGTTATGAGATCAATGTGTTAATTCACTTCTATTGCTTTACAGGGATTGCTTTGATCATTCAAATCTGATTTGCTGATAATGTTTTTTTTTGTGCTGATGTTTTTTGTTTTTGTTTGAAACAAGAGATATGTGAAACAAAAATTCATTGGTCAAAGGGCGGAATGTACTGCCATTTGTTAAATTTTGTTTTGACCAATGACTTTGTGTTTCACCACTGCGCATATTAGTTGCTCAATGTTCACCAGTAGCACATGGTATGTTTTGTTCAGTTTAGCCGCCTATGGGCTTTGACATGGCATTAGCCATTGCTTTCTGTATTCAGTTTAGCCGCCTATGGGCGTTGACATTGCATTAGCCATTGCTTTCTGTATTCAGTTTAGCCGCCTATGGGCGTTGACATTGCATTAGCCATTACATTCAGCTTAACTGCCTATTGGCTTTGACATGATATTATACATTACATTTTGTATTCAGCTCCGCTGCCTATTGGCTTTGACATGATATTATATATTGCATTTTGTATTCAGCTTAACTGCCTATTGGCTTTGACATGATATTATACATTGCATTTTATATTCAGCTCAGCTGCCTATTGGCTTTGACATGATATTATACATTGCATTTTGTATTCAGCTCAGCTGCCTATTGGCTTTGACATGACACTAGACATTGCATTTGATATTTAGGTTAGCTGCCTATTGCCTTTAACATGACATTGCATTTGATATTTAGGTTAGCTGCCCATTGCCTTTAACGTGGAGTTAGACATTGCAGTTGAGAATCCAAGCTGTATTTTTCCAAGCTGTGTTTTTGCACCAGAGAACCAAGATGTTTTTCTCACAGTAGACTAGACATGATAAGAGAGAGTACATGGGTGTTGTTTTCTTCGCTTGAGCTTGGGAACAGGAGTAGTCTTGGAGACCTGGCCAGTCTCCAAAAGGCTTGCTCAGTTTCCCAGGCCTGAGAGGAGGGGGCACATCTTTGTAACGAATGTAACAGGCTGCAGAGAGTCAGATTCGAATCTGCCGGACCTCGTGCTGGAGCTTGGCGCCAGCTGCCAGCAATCCCGTGTGGGTAGATGAATCTCTTTCTCGCGGCTGACAAGGGGTCATCAGCTTGCAGACCTTAGAAAGATGAAGCTGTAAATAGTTTCCCACACGGTGAAGTATTTGTTTTGCTTTGCATTCAATATCTTATAAATATAACCTGCTGTGTATATTGCAAACTGATATATTTTGTTTGATTAACGCGGACTTGAAAGCTACTAATTCGTCATTCATAAATATTGTGGTTGGGGAAGAATTAACAACAATAAAAGTCTTCTTTGACCTCAGAAGTGCATTTCTGTTGTGTTATGTTAGTGCTTAGAAACTAGATAAGAGGAAAGCACTACAGCAACCAGGTGCATGACATACATGACTCCTCAGGGGAATCGTGGTCACTCAGATCTCATCCGTTTCTCTCAGTTACATTAGTCTCACATATGCAAGGGCAATCAGAGGCAGAGTATAATTCAATAAGATTTTATTGAAGTAACTGCATCTTAGATAATAATGGATGTTTTGTAATAACTAGAACGATAAAGCACAATAAGATTAAAATTGTGACAAAGACAGTAAAACACAAGAATAATGCTACCATACTGTCACTAAGGTTGTAGAGATATTTCCTACCTAGGCTATGTTAGAGCACAGCATGATAAGCTCTAATTGTGCCTTTCAGGTTCCCCCTGGGAAGACATCATCCCTCATACCTGAGCAAGAGACCTGTGGTCTACATAAGCCGCTGTAGCGAAGCAATCAGCATACAGTTGTAGTCATCTGGCTGGAATCTCCCCTAACAAACATGGGTCAAAGTAGTGTTTTTATAATAAAACAGCTGATGTTCCTAGAAAGAATCCCCACATACGAGTGCCTATGTTTCTGTGAACATTGGAGACAAAGCGTACCACTTTTGCCGGCAACCTATCTTGCTGCAGCCTTGAGAAAAGCACAGAGTGAGAGAAATGTCTTGTTTAAGAACACAGTGCTGACCTAGCCGAAGATCAGCTAGATAGAGAAAATAAAACAAGAGCGCAAATGTAGCTAATGTTAAAATAATAAAACAAAGCCGCCTAATATCTAGGTTAAAGTGAACGGCGGCAGGCCCAATATGCTAAAATACCATGTATAAAATCATAGCTAAAATGGCTTCACAGCAATAGGGCTCTCCAAGGTGGGCGACCTGTGGTCCCGAGGAGCAGTCATCTCCTTTGAAAATCCACAGAGGGACTTCCAATTAGCTCTGACCGAAAAATTATTTTATTCTACATGCTGTCTAGATGGTGCTCCCTAGGGACGGGGAGTTGCCCGAGTCCTCCCCTCTGGAGGATAGACTGCTCAACGACCACATGGTGCATAAAGCAACATCCTTTACATAACGTAAACTGATAAACAACACCCCATACAACCTCATACAACTGCGGGAGAAGTGGGCCTTAGGGTTGGGTGGAATAGAAGAGAAGGAGTGGCTAGAAGCCCTGGCTTCCCCTAGGGATATAGCGATTAAAGCCTAGTTTTGATTGGTACAGCTCAAAGTATTGCATAGAGTATATTATGTCTGTTCCACAATAGTAACGATGGGTAGAGCGACAGATGACACCTGTCGAAGGTGATGCAGACAGACATGTACCTTTTTCCATATTCTATGGGAATGTCCAGTTGTGCATCGTTTTTGGGAAGCAGTAGTAGAGAGTCTGGATACACTCTGTGGCACGATCATACCTGACACAGCTGATTGGTGCCTGCTTAATATTTGGGAAGAGACAGCCCTTAACTCTATGGACCAGATCTGGATGACTTTGGGCCTGGCAATAGCTAACCGTAATATTGTTTGTCAATAGGGGGTGGAGACAGTGCAGCGCCTGAAAGACTGGCAGAACAACATGGATATGTGTATGATAGCTGAGAAAGTGGTTTACAAAAACAGAGGATGTCCAAAAAATGGGAAACAATATGGAATCAATTGAATGACTACCGAGGGAGCCTATGTGTCCCCCCCCCCCATGAGTGAACATGAGACAGGGCCCATCTTCCGACCTGATGTCCCAATTCCTTAAGGTAGAGGGAGGGAAGACGTGGGTGGGATTTGCTACATGGATCCCAAAATATATAAAGCTGACAACAGGTATCGTAACGAAGCCACGTGGTGTATCAACTTGTTTTTTGGTTTCAATAAAAATATATTTAAAAATGTTTTATTAAATTTTCCTATTCACTGCATTATTGGGAGTTTGGAAATCAGTTTTTTTATTTATAGGAAGAAAAGTGAGAAAGTGAAAATCAGGAATAGAAATAAAAATAGAAGATCCTGACCCACACAGCTGAGGTATGACCTGAAAGACAGATAGAGTGATCACACAATAAGGGGCTATAACAACATGAACAACATGAATAACATGATGCCCTGTGATGAAAGTTATGAATGTTTTATGTGTCCTCTGTAGTCTTCATGAACAGCTGGTTTATCATGGTTTATGTTTACTCCTACAAGTTAATGTGGCAGAGGTGCCAGACTGAAGGCTACAGGGTGTCCAGCTGGATATACTGTGTCTGCCCACTGACCTATTTCCTCAGAGACTTCAGTGCAAGGTTGTAAAGCTCAGTGCGTTTGAGCCCAGGTGGCTGGGGATGGTAACAGGGAAGTCTATCCAAATAAGTTAGTGAGACTGGATATTGACAAAAACTGAGCTTTGATTGCATCTGGGCATTGTCAATAGCTAATTCCGTGCATTATGAAGAACATAGCTGTGTGTGAATGAACCAGTGGCGGCCCATCCTTTAGGGCGGAGGGGCCACCCCCCCCACCTTTTGCCCCCCATGAAGAGTGTCTGTCAGGCTAAACAAAGGTCAGCCTGACAGACACTCTTCATGTTCAGGTCAGGCAGCCAGGAGCAGACATGCGCGATTTGCGCAGACTCCTGGCTGCCTGAGCTGAACTTTGCTGGGCTGAGGAGATCACAGCTCCTATGGGCGTGACCTCCTCGGCCCAGCAAAGGTGCCTCAAGGCCCTCCCCTGGGTGACGAGGAAAGCGTCACCAATTGACACTCTCCCTGGGCGCTTCAGTTTAAGCCCTGAAGTGCCCAGGGCGAGTGTCAACCAGTGACACTTCGTCACAGAGTGGGGTGGGGTCAGCAGTCTCACTGACCCCATCCCACTCTGTGACGAGGCTGGGACGGCTGCCTTGAGGGAAGGCAGCAGTCCCAACCCTCATGGGACCTCCGAGGGTGAAGGTAAGTGTGTGTGTGTATGTGTATGTGTGTGATGTTTCAAATTGAATGTTTGGTGCGTGCGTGCCTGTTTGAATGGTATGAATGTTGTTAATGGATGTGCTTGCGTGCATGTGTGAAAGAATGAGTTTGTGTGATGTTTTAAAATGAATGTTTGGTGAGTGCGTGCATGTTTGAATGGTATGAGTGTTTTTAATGGATGTGCGTGCGTGCGTGCGTGTCTGTGTGTGAAAGAATGAGTGTGTGTGTGTGCCCCGCCTGCCTCCCTCCCTCCTAAAGCTGCCGGCAGCCACTGGAATGAACATGGGTTTTCCAGAGGACAGTGCTCCCTGCAGCCCTGACCCTGCATAGGTATGTTTGCACATACTCTCAGGCTGCTGGGCAACAGTGTATGTGCAAATATCTGCAACCTTTGTCACCACAGGCCTGGTGCTCCAGGCCAGTTTGAAATATATTGCTCCATCAGTATGAGACTTCAAGTAACCCGCACAGTGATTGGTCCAATGTAGTGCAAAGGCTACGTTGTCAGTAACACAGTACATGTGTAAGAGACCCAGGGGTGCTGCTGTTCTATCCATCCTGCCGGACCCTTTCTTTACAGTGGTGCCGAGAAGCAGGGCAGAAGATGAGAAGCATGGCCCTACACGAATAGAAACAGGGAACAGATAGGTGATCAACAGAGGACGCAGCAGCTGCTGTATTGGTTTGTGTTTTGGAGATTGTGGAGTGTGAAGACTGAGGGTTAAGGACATCTGTGTTTAACTGTGGTTGTGCTGTGTGACTTGGTATATATATATATATGTGCGACCGTGTGTATGTCTATCTATGTATGTGTTTGTCTGAGAGCAGCTCTCCGGCATCTGGTGGCCCTCACCTCCAGGCACATGGTCACTATCTGCCCACACATGTGGTGCACCTGACTCTTATAGAGACACTCTTCTGCATATTGTGGCCATCCTATGCAGTATGGTTGCCAAAGCATATGGTGGATATCATTGGTACATTATGGATGTTGCAGTGAGCCCAGCATAAAGTGCCCTTTCTTGGCATATTGTGGACAATCTAGGTATTATGTTTGCTATGGGTTAAGGTGCCCCTTCATGTCATATTGTAGGCAGTGTAGTGGCATTTTTTGCATTATAGTGGACTCAGCATAAGTAACCTTCCTGGTTATTGTGACATTTGAAGCATTATTGCTCCATGACATTTTATGGGCATCCTCTTTCTGGGCCTTGTAGTTCCCTGGTACATGGTATCAACCAATGGCCTTTTATGAACATCGTATTATGATTGGCATTTGGTGGGATTCGGTAAACAGCTAGCACTTGCATGTGATGGCATCTCTTAAGTGTGATTCTGAAACGACCATGGGCAACTGATTCTGCCCATGTGGCGCACTAACATGTGCGAATACTTGACGAAAATCACAAAGGAGCATTTATGTGCTATAAATGTTGATTTACTAATTGAAAAGGCAGTGTTTTAGGGGCTATTTTATCACAAATGTATGTATTTTCAGAAAATTAACAAATGATGTTTGTAGACAAAAATGTTGCCTTTTCTTAATATATTCAGTGTTGATGTGTTAGCGCCAATCTGTACGGGGACAGTTATTGCTCATGATATTTCCTCTGTTCTTCCTATGCTCTTTGAGACATACTGTCAACCATACATACAAAGTTTAATATTACAACATTATCATTACTCATGTTTGAGACTGGAGCTTGTGAAATTGGTGCAACCATATAAATATGTCTGTAGATGGAACTTATATGATCTCTGTCATCTGAGTGGCAGCCATAGTGTCTTAGGCAGTGATAGATGCATAAACTTAGAGATAGCTCAGCTGTCTAATGACTGGAAGAGGGGTTGGGAGCACACTGCCTCACATCCCAGCACAGTTCACCCCTTTGCATCCTGGTAAATGCAGTTCACAGTTAGCACTTACTTGAAGATTATCTGTAGTTTTTCACCAACGTTGGTGCAGACATTGCTGTATATCTCTAGACACGTGTTTCTGGATTTACCCCTTCATCAGTAGAGAGGAGAGAACAAAGAAAATTCATCTGGGGTTGCTGGAAATGCTGCCAAAATCCTCTCAGGTCAAGTACCACTCACGGGCACAAAGGTGCATCTCCAATACTTGTCAGCTCACTGGCTCAAGGGAGCCTTTTAAATAGGAAGGGGGGTTGGGAGCAAACTGCCTCACATCCCAGCACAGTTCGCCCCTTTGCATGCTGGTAAATGCAGTTCACAGTTAGCGCTTACTTGAAAATGATCTGCAGTTTTTCACCAAAGTTGGGGCAGACATTGCTGTATATCTTTAGACACGTGTTTCTGGGTTTAGCCCTTCATCAGTAGAGAGTAGAGAACACAGAAAATTCATCTAGGTTTGGTGGAAATGCTGCCAAAATCCTCTCAGGCCAAGTACCACTCACAGGCACACAGGTGCATTTCCAAAGCTCGTTAGCTCTTAGGAGGGTTGGGAGCACACTGCCTCACATCCCAGCACAGTTCACCCCTTGGCATCCTGGTAAATGCAGTTCACAGTTAGCGCTTACTTGAAGATTATCTGTAGTTTTTCACCAGTTTTTCACTAGACACGTGTTTCTGGGTTTAGCCCTTCATCAGTAGAGAATAGAGAACAAAATAAATTTGTCTGGGGTTGCTGGAAATGCTGCCAAAATCCTCTCAGGTCAAGTACCACTCACGGGCACAAAGGTGCATCTCCAAAGCTCGTCAGCTCACTGGCTCAAGGGAGACTTTTAAATAGGAAGGGGGGTTGGGAGCACACTGCTTCACATCCCAGCACAGTTCGCCCCTTTGTATCCTGGTAAATGCAGTTCACAGTTAGCGTTTACTTGAAAATTATCTGGCGTTTTTCACCAAAGTTGGAGCAGACATTGCTGTATATCTTTAGACATGTGTTTCTGGGTTTAGCCCTTCATCAGTAGAGAGTAGAGAACAAAGAGAATTCATCTGGGGTTGGTGGAAATGCTGCTAAAATCCTCTCAGGCCAAGTACCACTCACAGGCACACAGGTGCATCTCCAAAGCTCGTTAGCTCATAGGAGGGTTGGGAGCACACTGCCTCACATCCCAGCACAGTTCATCCCTTTGCATCCTGGTAAATACAGTTCACAGTTAGCGCTTACTTGAAGATTATCTGTAGTTTTTCACCAACGTTGGTGCAGACATTGCTGTATATCTCTGGACACATGTTTCTGGGTTTAGCCCTTCATCAGTAGAGAGTAGAGAACAAATAAAATGTATCTGGGGTTGATGGAAATGCTGCCAAAATCCTCTCAGGACACGTACCACTCACAGGCACAAAGGTGCATCTCCAAAGCTCGTCAGCTCACTGGCTCAAGGGAGCCTTTTAAATAGGAAGGGGGTTGGGAGCACACAGCCTCACATCCCAGCACAGTTTGCCCCTTTGCATCCTGGTAAATGCAGTTCACAGTTAGCGCTTACTTGAAGATTATCTGTCGTTTTTCACCACAGTTGGTGCAGACATTGCTGTATATCCCTAGACACGTGTTTCTGGGTTTAGCCCTTCATCAGTAAAGAGTACAGAACTAAGAAAATTCATCTGGGGTTGCTGGAAATGCTGCCAAAATCCTCTCAGGTCAAGTACCACTCACAGGCACACAGGTGCATCTCCAATTCTTGTCAGCTCACTGGCTCAAGGGAGCCTTTTAAGCAGGAAAAGGGGGTTTGGAGCATACTGCCTCACATCCCAGCCCAGTTCGCCCATTTGCATCTTGGTAAATGCAGTTCACAGTTAGCGCTTACTTGAAAGTTATATGTAGTTTTTCACCAAAGTTGGTGCAGACATTGATGTATATCTCTAGACACGTGTTTCTGGGTTTAGCCCTTCATCAGTAGAGAGTAGAGAACAAAGAAAATTCATCTGGGGTTAATGGAAATGCTGCCAAAATCCTCTCAGGTCAAGTACCACTCACAGGCACACAGGTGCATCACCAAAGCTCGTCAGCTCACTGGCTCAAGGGAGCCTTTTAAACAGAAAGGGGGGTTGGGAGCACACTGCCTCACATCCCAGCACAGTTCTCCCCTTTGCATCCTGGTAAATGCAGTTCACGGTTTGCGCTTACTTGTAAGTTATCTGTAGTTTTTCACCAAAGTTGAAGAATATTAACATCTCATAAAGATGAATATTTCGGTTGAGGGGGTTTACCATATTAATGCCCCTAAGAAGGGGGTGTGTCCGGACGCCATGGCATATGCAGCCTCTCCCAGTCTCCCCGTCTCTGGGCTTCTATTGCCACTGTAGCCCCAAAAAGTAAGCAGCTGGGGAGCGGAAGGTTTGTGGAACCTTCCGATCACAGCAGCGGGCGGCTCGGTGCCCCGTGGTCCTCTCCTGGGGCGCCGAGCTGGAGCGAAGCGGTCCTAAGATGGCGGCTGCCATCTTAACTACAGAGCCGGTGCCGCCTAGCGACGGGTGGGGACGCCCTTTGGGCCTCGAGCGGTGCGAGGTGCCTGGTTTGCCTCCTGATACAGGGGCCGGCGCCCTGAGGCTGTGGAGCCCGCGGGACGGCTGAATCACTGGTGAAGACCCGGCTCGATCGGGAGCGGTGCGCAGAGTGGAGCTGCACTCACCTCCGACCCCCAGGGGCCTCCAGGGGTGGGAAACTGAAATGCCAGCGACATCTGCCCAGTGGCTGGGGGCAGAATTGGTGGGACCCCGCGACTTGGAGCCCTAGAGGATCGGGCCTGGGGACCTCCATCCGGAGTGCGGAGTGCGGGCCTCTGGAAGCAGTGAAGGGGGCACCTGCCTCTCCGCGACGCTAAGGTGAGAGGACCTGTGGCAATAAAATATACACCCCCGGCCCTGGGAAGCAGCAAAGGGAGACAAGACTGACCCGGTCCCTGAGGGGACCATAGCCAAGAGCCTTCATCAGGTGGAGGGAGCCAATGCTGACGCGGGGGTGTCTGGGAACTCTGGTGCGGCCCCCCCCCGGCTCTGGGAACACGTCTTCGGATTGTGAGTTGCGACTGTAGCTCCTCATCTTGACTCACTGCCTGAGTAGATCCCAGTGAACTGAGGAGAAACCGCTTTCGACAAACACATTTATAGTCCCACAAAAAGGGCAAAACAGGCCGACGTCTGGACACGGACCACAACACCGGTCCCTCCACCACAGAGATGGCCGAACAGGGGGGCACCACGAATCCCGCCAAGAGGGGGGGAGAAGCGATCCTACCCTCCAAGATGTGCTGTTGGCAATAACAGCCTCTCGAATAGCCCTGGAGGGGAAAATAGATGCACTGGCTACAGACTTTACGGTGCTCAGGGATGACCATCGTCGACTAGCTGAAAAAGTGACCGTCACAGACAAACAATTAGAGGAACTACGGCCTGAAATAAAAGACAATACTAAGCTGACACACCAAATGGAAAAGCGGATTAGAGAACTAGAACTGCGAGCTGAAGATGCCGAAAATAGATCGCTGCGAAATAATAGGCGCGTGATAGGCTTACCAGAACGAACTGAAAAATCCAACCTAGTGGAATTCCTTGAGAGCTGGCTAAGAGAGAATGTGGCGGAGGATGGACTGTCCCCTTTCTTTGCTATTGAAAGAGCCCACAGGGTCCCGGCTCGCTTCACCCCCCCCGGGGACCCTCCCTAGACCAGTAATAGCCAGGCTGCTTCATTATAGAGACAGGTACTACCTACTAAGCCAAAGCAGGAAGAAAGGAGACTGCATGCTTGATAACCATGTGATCCGTATCTTTCCCGACTTCTCCAAAGAAGTGCAGAGGCAGAGAGCATCCTTTAGAGATGCCAAACAAAAACTTCGCAAGATGGGGATCCAATACGGGATAATGTTCCCGGCCAGGTTGAGAGTAGTGACCAAATCTGGCACACAATTCTTCGGCACAGCTGAGGAGACCTGGCGATGGATCGACACGCAGACAATGAAGGAAGGAGAACGCAGACCTGAGATCCTTTACCCGGATCAAAAGAAAAAAAGCAGACGCAGCAAAGCCAGTAGAGTGGGTAGTCCGTCTCCGCTGGAAATATTGAAAGAGAGACAAAAAGCAATGGAGGTGGCTGCCTCCCTGAGCGGCTCGGATCATGGTTCCACTAAACAATCTCAAGAAGATCTAGAACATTCAGAGTCAGAACAAGAATCTGAGTTTTCACACTCCTCTGACAAACATGGGCCTGATGTGACACCAGGTATTTCGGACTGTATCATCTGATGGAACATCACATGTACTCACCCGCAGGGATCACAAGAACTTAGGAAGGGAGATCTGCCGAGTCCACAGTTACACTATCGATCGGAGGCGAGACCGCCGCCTAACCCAGTATCATGAATCTGGCTGAACGTATGACAGAACTGGGGCTACAAAATCCCTGTGTTATGTTTTCCCGAGAGGCGGGGAGATGGCACCACGGTACACTCTTGGATCGATCTCAGAGCACCCCCTACATTGGACGAGAGATGTTCCTACTTTTGTCCTGGGGATGGGGAGTTGGGGAGTTACAGGTTGGGTAGTAGATATGGGGTTAGATGAGCCCTTAAGAGCCGTTATAGAGAAAAAGGAGTTGTCCCTTGAAACTACTAATATGGCGGGAGGGTGTGGGAGCTTCCATCTTGCGGAGCTTGCCCAAAACTGGGGGATAAATTCCCAACATGGCAATGCTAAAATCCTATAAGTTCCTCATGTGGAACATCAGGGGCATGCACTTGATGGTTAAAAGATATAAGGTTTTTTCATATTTACAGCAAAGGGGAATTCAGATAGCTATGCTCCAAGAAACCCACCTAACAGAGGCGGAAGGTAGGGCCCTTCAAAAAAGATGGAGAGGGCAGGCATACTACACTTCTTATTCCACCTACTCAAGAGGCACCCTGATATGGATCCGACCCGGAGTTCCCTTCCAGATGGTAGATAACGTTATAGATCCTGAGGGTCGGTTTGTGGCAGTCCAGGGCAGGTTAGAGGGCAGAGACCTAACACTGATTAATATCTATGCACCCAGCACCGACCAGAGAGAGTTTTTCATACGAATATCCAATTTACTAGCCCCATACCTACAAACATCGGTGGTACTGGGAGGTGACTCATTGTGTGGGGGATCCCAGTTTGGACAGATCGCATCCACCATTAAATAACTCTCCCTTGGTGAGAGTGGCTCAACAATTCTCTGCCTGGCAAACGAACTGGGGACTAACCGATGCCTGGCGTAGGTTGCATCCCACTGTGAGGGATTACTCTTTCTTCTCCCGCCTACATGAACTACATGTTAGGTTGGACGCATTCCTCTGTTCAGCAGACGTATACTCACAAATACCTGATGCAGAATATTTGACCCGCACAATTTCAGACCACAATCCCCTTTTTCTGTCCTTGAGATGGGGGTCCACTATTCCTCGCACCCCTCCTGGATGCTCAAACCTGAAATTCTGGAGGATTCACTCTTCCGGGCTGAGCTGTGACAAAGCGTTGTTCAGTACATTGAGGATAATGAAGCCTCCACCGCTAGCCCTTTGGTTGAATGGGATACCTTTAAGGTGGTGGTGCAAGGGAGATGTATATCGGGGACGGTGGATATGCGTAAGACCCTGCTAGGAGACACAGAACGGGCTGAGGACAAGCTATAAGAGGCTGAGAAAAACAGACCTGGGAATCCACAATTACAGAATACTGTGCAGGAGCTTAGGGCAGAGGTGGCTGATTGCACTTGCCTTTGATGCTTTGATTATAGAAATTATCTCACTCGGGTACATGGAGAGAGGGACAAGGCAGGCCGACTACTCGCTTGGGTGGTATCTCAATCCATCAGGTCCCCTCCCTGGACTTAACCACTGACCAAGGGAATCATTTATACGGACAAGAGTAAATTAACTCACATTTCATGTCCTTCTACGAAGGTTTATATAAGAAAAGACTCAATTACGTTGGGGAATCCACTGAAGACTACTTAACTGAACTACAGCTGAAACCACTGTTGCCTGAGTTCTCAGAGCAACTAGACGGGCACATCACACTAGCCGAAATTAGGGAGGCCATAAAGGGTCTAGCTAGAGGGAAATCCCCAGGGACAGATGGACTCCCCATTGAATTTTACGCCACCTACATGGACATACTTTCCCCAAGATAAGAAAACCTATATAAAGTCTCCAGGGAATGGGGCGCATTACTGGAATCCACCCGCGAGGCGGTCATAGTCCCTCTTCTCAAACCTGGCAGAGACCCAACTGAGGTGGGGGCTTATAGACCTTTATCCATGTTGAACCTCGATTACAAAATCCTCAGTAGGATCCTGGCAACCAGACTCCTCCCACTAATGGCCTCTTTAATACATCCAGATCAGGCAGGTTTCATCCCTGGGCGAAACACAGCTGGGAACATCCGCAGACTAATAGCCATCATGAGCGACCAGGCCTCTACAGCTACCCTTACAGGAGTCCTGGCAGTAGACATAGAGAAAGCTTTTGATAGCCTAGACTGGGAGTTTTTATACACAGTAATGGCCAAACTCGGACTTGGATCCGATTACATCTCATGGGTAAAACTACTATACGCCAAACCCACAGCCAGAGTGCGCACAGGACACATTTGGGCTTAAAGGTGAATTGGGACAAAACTGGCCTGTTCCCATTTGGGGGACCGCGTGCGCCACTGCCGAACCTGTGTTTGGTCAGGTGGGTTCTGAACGGAGTGAAAATCTATCATGATTCCCAAGATATCCTTGAGGGCAATATTGGAAGCTCCATGTGCTCAATAAAAGCCTGTATGGCTTTTTGGCAGACATTGCCACTATCAGTGTCTGGGCGGATAGCAGTCCTCAAAAGGATTGTACTTCCGAGACTGCTGTACCATTTCACAGTGCTACCAATTTGGATTCCTAAAGCCATCTTTAAAGAATTAAACACCATGGTAATATCATTCATATGGGGGGAGGGACGGAGGAGAGTAGCCCTAGGTAAACTTCAACGACAGTCCACAGATGGAGGTATGGCGGGCCCTGACTTCGAGACCTATTATTTATCGGCACAGCTACAGTGGTTGGCGCATTGGATGTCAGATAGATTAAATGCAAGAATAAGCGTGAAGGCGTTCACCCCGCAGGAACATAGACTGTTTGAGATTATATTGAGAACCCCCAGGGACCGGACGCAGGACCCTCCTGAATTAAAGATCCTGACTCAGTGTTGGATGACCTTCCTGCGTAGGATCAAGGTGGAGACACCCTATTCATCAGAGCTACCCGTCTTGCCTTTACAGGCCCTACCACATAGGGGCACTTGGGTTGAGCTTGGGGACTGGGTGTAGGCTGGGATCAATACGGTGGGGGCCCTATTTAGGGATAGCAAATTGATGTCCTTTGAGACCCTTAGGATGGAGTTTGGCCTACCAGCGGGACACTTTTTAATACATGGGGCAATAACGGCCTGTATTCGTAGACGTTGGCGAGGGAGAGGGACAGAGCCTCCCACACAGGCGGTCTGCACTTATTTGTCCTCTCCAAATGGTAAATCTAAAGTAGTCTCAACCCTATATGGACTGATACGAGCGGACAGAATAACCCCGTGGCCTCCCTTAAACAAACTTGGGAGAAGGATCTAAACCGGGATATCCCAGAGGAAGAATGGGGGCGCATTCTGAAGGGCCTCTCCAAGGCAACACAAAATGCCAGATTTAAGCTCAGAAATTTCTGTGTGGTGCACCAAGCATACCTGACTCCAGCACGCATTAACAAATACTTTGGGAAGGTAACAGAGTGCTGCCCGAGATGTGGGTTGATTGGGGTGGAATTCATTCACATGTTCTGGGGGTGCCCCCTGCTGGAGCCTTTCTGGTCAGAGGTGTGCTAGACCCTGGTGCGCCTTCTGAGTAGAGATGTGCCCTGTTCCATGGCCCACTGTCTCTTGAACGGTTTTACTCATTTTGCCAAACACAAAATCACGGATAGGTTCCAAGACTTGGCCTTTTCACTGGCTAAACGAGAGATCGCATCTACTTGGAAAAACCCGAGGGGACCTAGAATGCCTCAATGGAAAAGTGAATTACTTAAGTGGGCGAACACTGAAGGAACAATCCTCCACCGTGAGGCCAAGAGAGGGATTAGACCCCCTGAAGTAGCGGAGCGCTGGGAGGTGATAATGGACACACTTAGAGCCAACACACTGCCATGAGTATTCCCCTGGTGATCCCTCGATTCGGGAGGCTTACATGGCACAAGAACTCATAACTATTGGGACCCCAGCCTGAGCCCTGAAACTCGGGATTGGGAATCTAAAATAAGAAGAACCGGGACACACCTAGCCCCAGCTGTTAAACGACACACAAACATGACATGGGTTACTCAACGAACACTATTAACATATGAACCAGGGTTCTCTAAGGGGAGGGTTTAGGGTGGGTTCGGGAGGGGGGAGTGTTAAGTAATAATTTAGTAATTTGCTCACCAGAACATTTGACAATGTATTCGTCTAACCTGCTAATATGTTATTGAGAGTAACCCCACAGAGGATTACGTTGTTGATGTATAAAATGACTATTTGAAAATCTTAATAAAATCTGGTTTAAAAAAAAAAAAAATGAATGCCCCTAAGAATCCTACAAATTAAAGGATGTTCTCCCACCGGTCTACCCTGAATATGGGATGACCAGCCGAAAGAGCTGAATGACAATAATTAATTGTCCTGTAAGCCAAACCTTGTGAAGCTAAATCAGACAGAAAATTGGCTATGACAGGAATCTCTGACCCCAAGGGATCCAGACTCCTTTCACTGCACAAACATAACCACTTCCTCCAGGCTTGCTCATATCTTTTATGAATGGAGGGGGCCCAGCTGGGATGAGAAAAACAGCGCAGATTGCGAAACTCCAGGCACTTGCCATCGTCTCCTGAAAGTCTCCAAGCCATCAGGGATAATAGTCCCTGTAGAATCAGAGGATGCAAGTTGCCCAACGGATCCTTGAGAAGATCCTCGCTCGCTGGCAGCATCACTGGAAAGTCGCACGAGAGGGCCATAGCAGATGGGAACCAAGGCTGTGCTCTCCAATACGCAGACACCAAGATAATTTCCATTTGATGTTGCAGTACTTGGGCCAGGACATGCGGAATCATGGCGAAGGAAGGAAACGCATATAGCAGATCCCCTAGCCGAGGCTGTAGGAATGCATCTGTCCCAGTCGACTGAGGATCCGGCCTCCAGCTGAAGTAACACGGAACCTGGTTGTTCAACCGGAAAGCAAACAAGTTTATTTGACAAGTTCCCCAATGCAGTTGAAGAGCATGGAAAATCTGCGGTTTCAGCTTCCATCCCACAGAAAGCGCGAGTTCCAATCCGCTGTCGTACTGGAATGACCTGGAATGTATTCTGCTATCACTGATATTCGGTGCTGCAGGCAAAAATGCCAAAAAGTCCTTTGCGATCTCTGCTAAAAGGCGAGATCTGGTCCCTCCTAGGCGATTGATATATCTGACCATGGACACATTGTCCATCCAGAGGAGGATGCAACATTGGACTCTGTGAGGGGAAAGCAATCTGATTGCAAACGTCCCCTCTAAGAGTTCCAGACAAATTATGTGGTAGTTCAACTCCCCAGGGGACCAACAAACCCTTCATCTCCACTGAGCCGCAACAAGCACCCCAGCCCCACCGGCTGGAATCCGACTCTATTATTACATCTGGACTCTATTATTACATCTGGGCTTGAGGTAAAAATCGCTCTGCCATTCCAGGCATCCATGTGGGAGAGCCACCAATAATCTTGGTCTTGGCTTCATCCATGAGCGGAACCAACTCTGAATACTGACAACCTTTCTGAAGATGTAAAATCTTTAGACTCTGAAGGCCCTGTCATGCAGCAGCCCCGGAAAAATTGGTTGAATCGAAGATGCAAGAAGGCCGATGAGGCATGCTAACGTCCTCAATGATACAGTCGGAGAGGCAAAGTCTCCCCTAAACTCTTTCTTGATCGAAGCCCTTTTGCTTAGAGAGAAAAGTAACAGGGCTTTGAAGAAGTCTATCTGAAAACCAAAGAACTCGATAGTCTGTTCTGGCACCTTGTTGGATTTCTCGGAATTGATGATGAACCCGAGATCTTGTAACAATTGGACTGCCCAACTGAGATGACAAAGTATAGTGTTCTTATCCTTGGCCATAATTAGGATGTCGTTGAGGTATATGATAAGTCTCACTCCTCTTTCCCTCAGAAATTGTGCCACCGGTCGAAGAAGCTTGGTGAAACACCCAGGAGCTGAGGACAGCCCGAAGGGAAAAGCGGATGAACTCAAACCAATTGGACCCCCATTTGAATTGAAGAAAACATCTGTGGGGAGCAAAAATAGGCACTGAAAGGTACGCATCTTTGAGATCCAAGTGTACCATCCAGTCACTGTTTCTTAACATATCTCTGCGAAGATGTATGCCCTCCATTTTGAAATGGCAGTATACAACCCATGAATTGAAGATTTTGAGGTTCAATACCAGACGAGAACCTCCTCCTTTCTTTTGAATTAAGAAAATCATGCTTACGAATCCGTGAGGATGAGGCATAGTCTCTACAACAGCCCCTTTCTGTATAAGCGCAGAAATCTCTTCCTCGATAACTACGCGATCTGCAAGGGAAAAAAGAAGAGGAGGAGGAGGAACCCTCTGCATCGAAGAAGCGTAGAGCTCCAATTGGAACCCTTGGACAATTTGTAACACCCATGGGTCTTGTGTGATATTTTGCCATGAAAGGAGGAACTTTTGAACTTTCCCCCTCAAAACTACTTAAGAGAAGGGAATGTTCCTTACCTGTGGGCTTGTTGTCTTGAGTGGAACCACCTCCACAATACCCCCTGGAGGAACGGCCACGTCCTCTGTAACAATTGGTGTAGAAGGTCAGAGAATCATAGGAACCTCCTCTGCCCCTTTGAGTGGCAGTTCTTGAAGCCTAGAATCTATGGCCTGGTGCTCGGCCCCTGAAGCACCTGGCCCAGGCAAAAAGAGCATTATTGAATACCTTTGAGCGTTGTCCAATGCTATGAAAGGTGCAACATATTTGCCCAAATCCTTGACTGACTTGTAGCAAAACAGCATGCCAATGGCTAACAAACCAGCCTCGTTAGTTGCCAACTCTGCCAATTTGGGATCCAAACGTATTAGGAATGGGTGCCTGCGTTCTGTTGACACAGAAGGCACAGTTTGCGTTGCCCAGAAGACAGACAGCCCGCTGCACCAATTCCAGCACGACTTCAGGGTCTAGAGGAGTATTTGTTTCTTTAGAATGGATAGCTGAATCCAAGATTGTTTTCAATGGACCCGACAAATCTAACAATTTATCCTGACAACAATGCCAAGCGCGGTCAAGTCCCTTTTTAGGGTTTTTGGTGAATTTTCTCAGGACCATCGCCATACTGGGGTCCAACTCTTGGGTATCCTCTACCTTGCCAACCAATGAAGGCCGAGGACATTCCAACCAGAGAGTTATGCGGCCTTCCTTTTCAAAACGTTTGCGCAGCCGATCCTGTACATACTGGGCTACCTCAGCTGTAGGAACCCACTCCGTGGAACACGGATGAATTATATCCCCAGGGGAGAAGAGGAGATTCCAACCAGCCGGGCCGGTATGTCAGAAGTGACATGACGAGACTTGCACTTCTTTTTGAGTGGGACAGAACATGTATGTGAGTCAGCCTGCCTAAGATTGAGAGGACTTGGGAAAAGTACTTGGTGATTCTTGTGGGGAAAACACCCCATATTCATGATCACGAAGCACTGAAGCTGCCATCTACGCCAGTAATTCAGCCGAGGAAGATCCCACAGAAAGCTGCAAAGGGAGGCCAGAAACCTCCATAGACTCACAAGTTTGTGAGCGAGCTTGCTGACTGCCTTCGCCCAAGAGCTCTCTCCTGCCAAAGTTGGTCAAGGATTGAGTGAATGGCTTTAAGGCCTTTATCAGGGCCCAACTCACGGCACATGGTGTCCAAGTGTCTCCACCAATCTTTCCTCCATCTGGTGCTCAACTGGCACTGCTTGCAGCTCCTGATCCTGCTCCTCCTCATCGGTGTAGTACGCCATGATATTAATGCTGGGAGGTATGGAGAAGTTCAAGGGGGGGGGAGAACCCTGAAGCAGGTGTAGCTGGCTGTAGAGAAAAGGCAGCAATATAGCTGCTTAGCCAGTAAAATATATCTGTGGAGGGAGACACCTTCTAATTATGATCAAAAAGAATTAATAATTAACTTATTCCCTCTGGGTCAGGCCCTAAAGTTTTAGTGCAGCCCCGTTGGGTGATTGAAAGGCTGCTGTACACTGTACTAGAAACACTGCACGAGACACACGCGTTGAGTCGATTGGAAATGAAAAAACCTCTGAGTCGTCTCAATGTGCATGTGCCGCGCCACGAGCGCAATAGAAAGAGGACAACGTCCTCAACGAAAACATGGAGAACCCTCCTTCGACCTCGTTCCCGCTCCACACCAGCAGATGGAAGGGATTGTAAATTCCTGTAAAAGGCAATAGCGCTGCAGCGCGAAGCTTGCAAAGCGGGCGCGAGCACTTGACACAATCAAATTACACAATTTAATAAATCATAACAAGCAGATCATGCATGAGTTTGAAAACACTTATCTGGCTGTTGCAGCAGCAAAGAAAGAGGATGGACTCTAATGTTAAAGCTATGTATATCTACAAAGAAGAGCTAGGATTGGATGGCTTAGTGTTCATGGGATATGTAGTTTAAAGTTTTTACTGTTTTCATTGGCTGCTGTGTCAGTAAATGAAAGAGAAAGCATAATACGAAGCCTCTGGTTGTGTCATAAAATCTCTAGAAAGAAGAGTGACTGCAGAGGGTGGAGCTACGGAGAATGCAGTCAGACGGGATTCAGATTGCCTGTCAGGGGCAGCTGATGATGTTTAAAAGCAGTGGGGTGTAAAAGTGTGGGATGAGTGCCCTGTGGCGAGCATGGTGAGCGAGCCCGATCATCATGAGGTGAGTTCGGGGGAGTTCTCCCCCCAGGGAACATTTTGAAAAAAGAGTTGTCAAATGGTGCATTTTCAAGTAAATTTGAGAAAGCAAGAAGGTTAATAAAGCAAACTGTAAAAGTATAGTTATGTCATCAATAAAATTATTTCATATGATAAGACCTAATTCTATCATTTCTGGAAGAAAGGAGGAGGAGCTTGGGTAACGGTGAATTAAGGTAAGTAATTCAGGCTTTGCAAGAGTTTTGAAAACTGCTCCTAGCTATTCATGGGGCCAAGTAAAAAGAGGCCTGATGAAAGCAAAGACAAGTCTGGGGCTAGGTGGCAGAGACAGGTTCATGAAAAGGAAAAATGTGTTTAGAGACTGCCCTTTATGGTCATAGCATCAGATGATTTGTAAGCAGTGTTACACTGTTTTGTTAAATTAAGCACACAACAGAGTCATTAGGTAACGTTTGCTGCGTATAATCTCCAAAATTCGAATTATGGATAAGACTGACTACCAAATATCAACAGAAAAACCTGAACTAAATGTAGCGTTATTGCGTGCACAAATAATATCAGTGCCAGTGCGTGCAGAAGACATCCTGCAGCATGCGCGTGATGTACAGATTCATCATACATAGACAACTAATTAGGGCTCTGTAGAGGTTTGCTGGCAACTAACAGAAGCAAATAAGACTAGCCTGGCAACTGAATTTGCTAATCTTAGTATTGCCATATGACTCCATCTCACCAGGGACACTATGGGCCTCATTACGACCTTGGCGGCCAGCAGTAAGCTGGCGGTAACACCGCCAACAGGCTGGTGGTGTTCCGCCAGCTATTATGACCGTGGCACTATAGCCACGGCCATACCGCCGGCCCCTCCACTATACCGCCAGGCGAATAATCCCCAGGGCAGGGGTGCAAGCACCGCTGCCCTGGGGATTATGAGTCCCGACTGCCAGCCTGGCCACGGCTGTAAACACCACCATGGAAATGCTGGTGGTAAGGGGGACTTGGGGTGCACTTAGCATGGGCAGTGCAGGGGCCCCCAGGCATAGCCCCATCGCGCATTTCACTGCCTGAATTTCGGGCAGTGAAATGCGCGATGGGTGCTACTGCACCTGCTGCACATCAGCATTGCCGCCGACTCTATCACAAGCCGGCAGCAATGTTGATGTGACTTTTCCGCTGGGCCAGCAGACGGTAACACTGTTACCGTCTGCTGGCCCAGCGGAAAAGTCGAAATAGGGAGCCAGAAATACTGCCAGCACTGGCGGTATTCTGCCGCCCACTGCCTTGGCAGTCTTTCCTTTCACAAACCCCTATAATCTAGTATTTCTGTCATATTGTTCTGAACCTACACTACAACTCCCAGGATGCATCATGTAATAATATGAAGGTCATGGGCTAAAAACACTGAGTCGTGGATTACATGAACTCCTTTTTCAATCCCATTGAATATGTGAAGCTTAGAAAAGGGAAGCGCTCAGTTAACCCTAGAGAATGACTGCTGCTTCATTGTTTGAGGCTCCAAAGGGAGCTTGGGGAAGGCTGCCAGCTGGCGACCCCTAAATGACGTCCATGACGTCCCAGCGCGCGCTGCATCTTGTTGGCACACAATTAACTAGTTCTGAGCGCATGAACAACCAGAACCTCACATACTTCATCATTATATCTGATATACCTGTCAGAAAGAAAGAACCCTGGAGCCAGTGCTCGTAATTAGTACCAAGTGAACCCACCAAAACAATGGTGGAAGTATGTTTCCTTAACAAAAGACAAGTGCCAGAAAAAAGTGTAATCTTAAGCATTACAGCAGGTGTCCTTCATAGAACGCCACGCGGGCCAGGAAATGACTCGTACATTACAGGCACACATAGCACACCTTACACAACACTTCCTACTACTGGTCCTAAACAGCGGGTGGGAAGGGGGGTTGCCAGATTACATTACCAGCTTGACAACATGTTTATTCATCACGAACAATTCAGAAAAAAAGTCATTCCTTGAAGCACTTACCTCTGAATGCAGTCAAGACACAAAACAGAGCATTTATTGTTATTTACTTAGCGGACATGTAGATAGAACTGTGTCAAACATTTGTGACTTTCGCAATGCAAGCATGTCCAATAAATGATTCTATGCACAGGAATCTCTTCAAACATGCTGACTGCTTTTCCGACTTTCAGCACCACCACAAATCTCTCACACACGCCCTCCCCGCCCACTCTATCACACTAGTAAAGCCCCAGCAGCAGGGCCGTAGCCACGGACGGGGCCTAGCCAGTCCTTAATGTACCACGCCACCCCCCACCCCCAACTGAAAGGGACGGACCTTTGAGTTTCTGGTATTTCAAAACAGTTAAGTTTCACATCCGAAACAGTGCATGTGATCTGCTGCCTCCTTATTACCAATTGTGAAACCAAAGAGTGGGGGGCCCAGGCAAGGAGGCTGCACAGAATGCTACCCATATGACTCAAGCGTGCCTGGGCACAGGGCATAGCTGAAAGTTGGTACCATTAAGGAGGGCACTGCAGCAAGCTGAGGTGAAGCGCTTGCATGCTGTCCAGGCCTCTCCTCAAGCTTATCTGCGCAGGATTGAAGCAGGGCCTGCCTTAGCGCTGGTGGCGCCCTGTGCCACAGTCTTTTTTGGCAGCCCATCTCATCACCACCTCCTCGGATTCACTTACTACCACCTGGCAAATGTGCCCCTCGTCTCTCCGTAGCCCCCCTTGCACATACATTCATTTGTCTTAAAGCACTTGCAAAGGCCTGCTTTACTAATCCACTCAGCTATCTACATAAAACATAGTTCTGTTTTCTGCAGCAGACATATTAACCCTCTACGCCACTAGACAAAACCCCCATCTCCCTCCCTAGCACGAACATTAATCACAAGAGGCATCTTGACATTTTAATTGTTTCCTGATGGCTGGACGCACAAGTAACATTACAGCAGGTGCTTTTAAATCACAAGTTTCGAAAGTCATTGCTAAACACAGCGCCCCCTTGAGGTCAGCGCCCCCAATCCAGGTCAGCACCTGGTGCGGCCGCACCGCCCTAAGGAAGGCCCTGGATTGAAGTACTAACTGCGGGGTCACGATGGTAGGTAAGTCAAACATGGGCAAAATGGACGCATGCACAGAGCCCACACCTTCCAGGGGCCACCTTACTTCTGATGAGAGAGTCCCACAGCACCCGGTTTCTTTTTAAATAAAATACTGTCACTGATAGTCACAGCCCGAGCCTTGCATTGCTGCTAGAGTGTGGTATGGGTTAACAAGTTGGGCTGGGCATGTGCGCTCTGCTTCTATTGGTATAATTCTGACTGCTGTACCATAAAATAGTGCTGCAGGGCATGCTAGGCCAGCAGTAGGGGGAAAACATCACTTACAATGCAGCGAATGCAACGAGATGCATGTGCCACAATGCCTTCACCCCGAAATATGAGTTTAACACACATGGTTTTACCACGCATGCCTTCACCACGAATATACATTTACCACGCATGCATTTGCATTGAATTTCGTTGTAAAGGCTGGAATGGTAAAGGTGTATGCGTGGTAAAGGTTTAAAGTTAAGGGTTTTGGGGTGGTAAAGGCATGTTTAGGTTTTATGGTGGGTATGGGGTTTGGGGCCGTAAGGGCATTTTGAGGTTTTAGGGTGGGTATGGGTTTTTGGGTAGTAAGTTCATTTTTAGGTTTAGGGTGGGTATGGGTTTTGGGGTGGTACGAGCATTTTTAGGTTTTAGGCCGGGTATAGGTTTTTGGGTGGAATAGGCATTTTTAGGTTTTAGGCTGGGTATGGGATTTGGGAGGTAAAGAAACTTTTAGGTTTTAGGGTGGGTATGAGATTTGGGGTGGTAAGGGTTGTTTAAGTTTTAGGGTGGGTATGGTTTTGGGGTGGTAAGGTAATTTGTAGGGTTTAGGGTAAGTAGGGTTTTTGGTTGGAAAGATGTGTTTGTGTATGTGTGTTTGTGCATATATATATCTATATATATATATAAAATGTATGTTATACTTACCTCTACTTTTTACCATGCATATGCCTTTACCAATTATGCCTTTACTACGAAATTTTCGTGGTAAAGACATGCGTGGTAAAAGCATGTGCGTGGTAAACACATTTTGTGGTAAGTGCATGCGTGGTAATGACCATGCATTGTACTTACCGTGTTGTAAAGGCTTGCGTGGTAAGTGAATGCGTTGTTCCATCATACATCTACAGTAGAGTCCCAGCCAGACTGGTGGGTAGGGGCCCAGGCCTCAGCTCAATATGCTTTACCAGATTGACCAAGAGCTGTGCATGATGTCTTTTAATTCTTCATTCTTATCTCGCACAGAACCTCAGTAAACAGTCCATGGAGTCTGCCCATTGGTGTTCATTTAAAAAGTGATGTGGAGGAAGAAGATATCAGTCTGGGAGTTTGCCTTCTTTCGTAATGCTGTAATGCTAAATTATGTTGTTACTGTAATCTCTCTGTCCCAACATATCCTGATTGTCTTTCCATGTTGCCATTTTAGAAGCCTGCTCCACAGCATTCTGCTCCAGTCTGCAGCCCCCTGTGCCAGGGTGAATTCAGACCTGGGTGAAATCATGAGAAGTGAATGTACTATTAACAATGCTTTTGCAGTTATGTTCTTTAAAGAACACAGTATATGGAAACCCATACACATATACAGCCCACGAAACTCCATACAATGACATCTCTAGAAACACAAGTTAATATAGGCACACAGATACTGAACAACAGAAATATGGACAACCATGCACACAGACATACAAACACCCATCCAACAGAACCACAAACATCAGGGCATCGATGCAGAAAGCCAAACATGCAGTGTCTTTAGTCACTAGTGCCACCCATGCAGACAGACTATGCACCCATGCATACTTGCAAACAGTATGATCAATGTGTGTCTGTGTGGCTGCATGTTGTGTGCCTCTGTTAGTAATCCCTATACAAAGTCAATTCTTTCTGGAGCTGGAAGTGGTATTTTTAAACCTTTGCTTGTCATTGTTTTGAAAGAACGACCTACTGCTAAAGGGACGTGTGGGTTTACAGTTGGGGGTCTCTTTGCCCATCTATGGATTTAGATCTCACAAACACCTAGAGCTACAGTCGCTTCTCTGTTAAAATCCAACAGATGTCATGGATGGGGGGTGCAGTTTTTGCTCTCAGTGAGAGGTGTTTATTATGCTTCCTGTTAATGAACAAACATACACTCATACATACAGGAGAACAGACTCGCAGGCTCCCATGTGCATAGACCAACACTCATACATACTCTTGTGCTACAAAGCGCTTTGACATCACCAGGTGCTCATCTACTAATGAACATCGAGAAAGTGCAAATGAACCTATGCTCACTGCTGCACATCACACTATACCTGCTAATGCACAAGGGCAAGCATCCCACTCTGAACCCCTCGCTGTATAGCACTCAGTCCCCCTAGATGCACAACATTCAGTGCCCCTGATGTACATCGGCCTGTACTTCCCTAAACTGAAGCACATTGTCTCACGCTTCCATCCTGCCAAACACCACCCAGTCCATTGCTGCACATCATCTCTGAACCTTGTGTTGCACGCCAACCTGTGCTTCCCTGATGCACATAACTTATGCGTCTTGATGCCTATCAACTGTACTCTTGGATGCACTCACGTTCCATGTCGTTGTGTGAGTAACTGAACAGTCCTGATCTTTATTGGATTGCTGGTACTTGTTGCAGAACTGTTTTAAGGTATGGGCATAGTGGGAAATTGCCCGAGACACCCAACATCCAACTGCCCCACCTCTAAAGTGATCAAGATAGCCAGAAGGCCTGCCATAAAAACATTGTGCATACAAATCAGATTCCTTTTCTTGTTTCTTTGGCATGCACACTTTGCAGAATCCGCAACCTCAACCCATAGTTCTGTCCTTCCTAAGAGCTGTATCTGATTTCCCTGCCTTGGTAGAGTCAGTATTCAAATAGGAATACTTCGAATACGGTGAGATTGGAGACCCATTCAAGAAAGGGAAACAGCAGTGATGAAACAAAGCTACCCAGATTTTTCCTGTAAATCCTGGGTGCGCCTGGAACAGGCCTGACGACCAGGCTGTGTGTGAGCTTTTACTTGGAGCAAAAGCTCCTCCTGTGCATCTCTCATTACTTCTTCCAGAGGTCCACCTTACACCACGCGTAATGTGGTAACATCAGTAGTGGAAAAGCGACATTCTCTTACGTTTTATGGAAGCAGTGTATAACTGTTAATACTAAAAGTGGGAAAAAGCTTGAAAAATTTAATAATGCCACCAAATTTAACAAAAAAACGTACACGAAAACTCAGTGTTTGCAACACCCCTGAACAATGTGTTCAGAGATGAGACGAGATGAGACGTGATCGCTCTACAACGATCTGACAATGTGTCACATCGTTGTAGAGCGATCACGTCTCACTGTCTCACAGCTGGTGCCACAGGACGTTGTTTTCTCTATGAAAGGCATCATGGACCGTGGTGCTGCTTCAAGTGCGACAGACAAATGTCTGTCGCTGCCACACCGTAGCCCTTTAAACAACTTTAATATGTCAGAACTTCTCCCAGTTTTCTTACATCAGGGCTCTCTCTGGTGTGGGCCTGGTTTTCAGGGAGTGGGCTCCCATCAAGGTGTCCTTTTAGAAATTAATTCATTAATGGATAAGCAGGACTACATGTACCAGAATGCAGAGAGAAAGCACGGGCTGGCCGATCTCCTCATGCGTGGATCTGAGAAGACAGAGGGCTGTGCTTGTGCCTTGCTAATAACATATCTCAGGCCAGAGCACCGCTTTCTAGCTTGGGCATCCCAGGGTGCGGCCACCCATGTGAATGCCTGTAGGTGATGTGTCATTCGTCAAGCTGGCTGAGCTGGAAGCCCTCTGGACACCTCCCTGCCCCTGAGCGGATCTTAGTTTATTCGGGAGGGCACCACCCTAAGCCTCTGATAACAAGGGTGGGTCCTACAGTTTGACCTCGATCACAGGCTAACAAGAATCCCTGATCACCCTCAGCATGACCTGGGCCGCCTCTCACCTAGGACTTAAGTTGAAATGATCTCTGCGTGTTGTTGAGACAGACGGCGCTGCTGAATCGTTGTTGTACAGTGACATGCAAGAAGGGGTTCCATTTGTGCAGCAGGATAGAATGTTGCATGTAAGCATTTCAAGTTGGCTCTTGATCGGAACACAGTCTATAAGTAAAGTGTCCATTTCCCATGCAAGTGCGTGCCTGATACTACAGAAGCGTATTCGAACCTGTGACCGCACTTTTAAACACAGGCCACTGACGTGGATGGACTAGTTCACTGAGAGCCACAACACGTGGTTCTCAGCTCCATCTGCACCTCTGCCTCACCTGTACCAGTGCCTCCAGTAGTCTCTGTTAACCCTTCACCTGTGCCTCATACTCCTTTTGTCTTGCCTGCACTGGTGCCTCCAAAATACTCTGCTATACTTGCATCTGTGCCTCGTGTACCTTTTGCCTCATCTGTGTCCCCAGTAGCCTCTGGTACACCTGCAGCTGTGCCTCACTCGGCCTTTTGTCTCACCTGCACTGTTGCCTCCACTAGTCTCTGCCACCTCTTCATCTGTGCCTCACTTGGCCCTTTGTCTCACCTGATCCTGTGCCTCCAATAGACTATGCCACAGCTGCATCTGTGCCTCACTTGGCCCTTTGTCTCACCTGCACTGGGGCCTCCAATAGTCTCTCTGCCACACCTGACCTTTTGTCTCACCTGTATTTGTGCCCCACTGATTTGCCACAGCTGGATCTGTGCCTTACTTGGCCTTTTGCCTTACCTGTACCTGTTCCTTTGGTAGTCTGTGCTACACCTGTATCTTTCCTTGGCCTTTTGCCTCACCTGTACTCATGCCTCCAGTAGTCTCTGCCATCGATACATCTGTGCCTCACGTGGCCTATTGGCTCACCTGTATCTGTGCCTCCAAAAGTGTCTGCTACACCTGCATCTGTACCTCCCTCAGTCTTTTGTATTACCTGCACCTGTTTCTCCCACAGTCTCTGCCGTAACTGCATCTGTGCCTCACTGGACTGCAGGAGACTGGGCTTTTGATTAAGTAGTCCCCTTACTTTTTGCTTGGTATTTGATGCAACTTTGACTGAAGTGCACTGGGTTCCTGCTAAGCAGGTCTCCAGTGCCAGTGTTCTTTCCCCAAACATAAACAATTGTTCCGACAATTGGCAACACCTTTGGCACCCCTATAAGTCCCTAATAAGATGTACCCGGGTGCCTAGGGCATGGGTACCAAAGAGGGTCTCCAAGTGCTGCAGCATGTATATTGATTGTGCCACCCTCAGGGACCCCTCACCAAAGTCATGCAGACTGCCATTGCAGGCTGCATGTCTTGGTGCAGCTAAAAGTAAAAACACAACATGACAGCCTAAGTGCCATGCCCACTAACAATGCATGCTCTATATGTAAGTCACCCACACAGCAGGCCTTCGAGCTGTAAAGCAGGGCGCATTATGTTACGTGTGGACATATCTGCAAGAGCAGATATGCCCCCTGCTATGTCTTTGTCGATTCTTAGACATAGTAAGTGATCAGGGAAGCCATTCTAAGTACATGTGCTGGACACTGGTCAATATGAGTTCCCCAGCTACATGGTGGCTTCAAAGAAAGTAGGGAGGTTTAGTATCAAACATCTCATATTACTAAACCCTCACTGATTGCAGTTACGTTTTTGTTAATACATGCACCTAAAGGCACTTTAGAGGTGCCCCTTGAAAAACTTACCAACAACCAGTGTGCTGGCTGACTGGTCTTAACCAGCCTGCCACCCACAGGCAAGTTTCTGACCCCAGGGATGAGAGCCTTTGTTCTCAGGCGGTTAGGAACAAAGCCTGCTCTAGCAGGGGTGTTACACACCCCTTCCAAAAGGATGACCTGCCAATTACCATTCCAAGGCAGGAGGCTTCAAAGAGACCACTGCATTTGGTATGTGAATCTGGCTTCCCTCAGAGGTGAGGAGATGCCAACCCCCTGACCTAGGGCCCATTTGGCACCTGGACAGGTGGGAAAATTAGTAGTCAGAGAGGCGGTTCCATCTTCAGGCAAGTTCCACCCCGAAGGGGAGCTACCTGATGTGGGTCTGCCATTTTGGTGATGGCAGATCTAGGAACTCTGGGACAGGGTTATACCCACTTACCACAGAAAGTGGTCATATAGGGAATGTAGTGATCCCAGGGGTAAGTAACCCATTGGCTGCTACCCTACACTCGCCTAATGCCCGTAAATTCAATATTTGGGTGAGCCCCTGGCCCAAGAAAATCATATCCTGCCAGCCTGAAAGGAAGAGATTGACCCAGAAGAGTCGCAAAAAGCAAGAACAGAAGACCAGCAGCTGATTTGTCCCCAGCCCTGCTGGCTGCTGTCCTTGACAGTTGCACCAAAGATGACTCGTCTTGCAACTGCCTGTGCCTACAAAAGCCTGGGAGGACTATCAGCCTTCAACCAAGTCCCAGGAACTCCCGTGGAGTAGCAGAGCACTTCCCCTGCATCCTGCAGACACCCTAGAAGAACTGCGAGGACAACGGACCTCCAAAACCCAGCAATTGAAATCACCACTGCACCCGTGTCCCCTAGCCCAAGTTGGAGTGGGCCAATGGTGCCAGCGTGGTCCCGTAACCCTCCAAAGACGAAATCCATTTTCGGTTTGCCAATTGTGGACTTTCCAACCATGTCTGCAGGCTCTTTGTGCAGGACCCCCTCTACCATGAGTGACCCGGTGACAAAATCCCGACACCTAAGGACACCTCTGCACCTGGCCACATTTAGCCCAAGTATAAGAGGACAAAAAGTATCCCTACCTCCCCAAGCATCTTGAGACCTGAGCCCCCCTTGTTGGTTCAGCCGGACTTGTCCCCCAGTTCCAGCTTTCAGCATCTTTCTAACCAGACCTTTTCCCATAGGATAACATTAGGGCACGTGACACTGGAGAGCACCTCTGCAGTTTGATGCCCCACTGCCTCCCAAAGTGACCTGTTGGAGCAGCCTTGGATCTTGCCCTATACTTACCCTAACTCCAGAAGAACAGTCCAGTAAGTCCTTACTAATTGCTTGCATGCAGTATATGTTCCTTTTCCCATAGGATAACATTAGGGCACCCAATGTTGAAAACCACCTGTCCATCCGGATGCCCCAGTGCCTCCCGAAGTCACCTGTTGGTGCTGTCTTGGACTCTGCCCCATACTCACCTTAAATCTGGAAGATTGGTCCTGTAAGTCGCTGTGAAGTACCTGCATCCAGTATATGCCTTTTCTCCATAGGAAAACATTACCGCTCAAGAAATTGCACTGTGCTGATTTTTGAAACCTGTAAGAATTCATAACTTGAAACGTACTTACCTGATTGCGATGATCTTAGTGCCTAAAATTATATTAAGATACGTGTTATTTTTATAAATTGGCGTGGATGTCCTTATTGAGTGGTGTGTATCATTTATTGACTGTGTGCATGCAGCAAATGCCTAACATTCCTCTCTGATGAGCATAAGGCTGCTCAAACACACTACCCCCCAAGCAAGGCCCCGTCCACTTATAAGGGAATGCCTGGATTCTTCCCACGACATACCTCATCATTTTGGTATACTATATAAAGAGCCAGCTTCCTACATGGACCTTTTGTATTGCCTGCACTGGTGACTCCAGTAGTTTCTACCAAGCAGAATTTGTGCCTCCCTTGGCCTTTTGCCTCACCTGTTCCTAGGCCAACTATAATCAATGTCACAGCTGAATCAATACCTCACTTGACCTATGGTCCCACCTGTTCCTGTGCCTCCAATAGTTTCTGCCACACCTGCATCTGTGCCTCACTTGAGTTTTTTCCTCACCTGCAGCGAGGCCTCCAATAGTCTCTGTTACACTTGCTTCTCGCCTCAGCCTTTTGTCTCACCTGTACCACTGCCCCCATTAGTCTCTGCGACACCTTTATCTCACCTGCACTTCTTTCTCTACTAGTCTCTGCCACACCTGTATCTGTGCCTCACTGGTCTTTTGCGTCACCTGCATCTGTTCCTCCGCTAGTCACTGCCACACTTTCATCTGTGCCTCACTTGGCCTTTTGACTCACCTGCACCTGTTCTTCCACTAGCCTCTGCCAAACCTGCATCCCTGCTTCACTTGGCCTATTGTTTCCTGTGAATTAATACCTCCAGTAGTCAATCCCACACCTGCATCTTTGCTTCACCTGGCCTTTTGTTTCACCTGCACTGGTGCCTCCAGTAGTATATTCCACACCCGTATGTGTATCTCATTTGGCCTTTTCGGTCACCTGCACCTGTTCTTCCACTAGTCTGTGCCACACTTGCATCTCTTCTTCACCTGGTCTATTGTTTCACCTGCACCTGTTTCTCAAATAGTCTCGACACACCTGTTTCTGATGGATACAACTACCTGTGGATTCCTCACCTAAAGAATTTTCCCCTCGTGCCAGCTTTCGACGGAAGTTTTCTTCTAGCTTTGCACATCGACGATGACGTCACAATTGCCCGACTCCCCGCGACGCCGTATGACGTCATCCAGGCAATAAGAAGCCCTCGTCGACGTGCAGACGTCAGTCCCTTTTTTCCGTGCCTTTGAGTAACGTTTTTTCTTCGAGGCTACCAGGGACCTACAGTTTCACTTCGGTGTAACTATGTCGCAGCCAAGGAAGTCAGGTTTTCAACCCTGTAAGCAGTGCGGAGGTCGCATGTCGGTCACGGACCCACATGACAATTGCTTGTGGTGCCTTAGTTCCGACCATGAAGTTGAGTCGTGCGGTTCATGCCAACGCATGAATCCTAAGGCCCTGAAAGAACGGCAGGCTAAGTTGTTCCTTGCTTGATCCAAAAAGAAGAGGGAGAAGCATCACCATAGAGAGTCTTCTTCAAAATCTTCGAAGTCTCATCGGCGTCATAGGGACTCTCGGCTCCGACATGGATCACATCGCTGATCGAGCAGAGACCGCTCCCGTTCGAGGTCACCATTGTCTCGGTGCCGACCGACGTGGGAGATCAGCCAAACTGTGACACCTCCTCCTCCGACTACTCCAGCTTCACCTACATCGCCGCTGTATGAAGTGGATCCGCAGCCGGAGCCGACGGCTTCTCCGGAGCAGGAGATGCCTGGGCCATCATCGGCTTCACCTCAAGCACCGGCTCCTCCAGGTTATCCGGCTTTCCCGGAGCTGGGCACGGACCCGGCAGCATTTCTTAATGCTATGTTTAATATTTTTGCCACCATGGCGCCTGGAGGTGGGCATGCAGGGCCGTCATGTCCTTTGGCCTTTGACATGGGTGCTTCGGCTCCTTACAGGCCGACACCCTTAAAGCCCTTTCTTCCTTCGAGAAGTACTGCTTCGGCACCGATGCCTTTGGCGTCGCCCAGAAGACCGGTGAAGCCGACGACGTCCACCGTCCCGGCGCCGATGGATTCACCACGGATCTGGTTGACTTTAAAGATGCCTGTGGCGCCGGGGGATCCCGCGTCGGATGGCTCTGAGGATCGACGTAGTCAGAGATCTTCAGCGTCGGCACCGGGGCTCGAGTCCAGGCTCTGAGGATGCTGGAGGAACAAGAATTTGAAAAGCAGCACTTGGAGGAAGGAGAGGTCATGGAGCCTTCAGGAGATCTGCAAGGCTTGGACACTGCAAGTGGCCTAGACACTTCCCCGGAATGGGACTTGGCTTCTCCGGGGGAGTATACAGAGGAGTCTGGCTCTTTTCTTGCTGTGGTGCGGAAGGCAGCCGACTTTTTGGGCTTGCCGCTTCCTGCTGCGGATGTGAAGACCAACATCCTAACTGAAGTGGTGCACCCAGCATCAGCTGTGGCGGAGCCCCTCCTTCCTTTTAATGAGGCTCTTATGGCCCCTATTAGGGACGTTTGGAAGAAGCCAGTGACTTCGGCTGCCGTTAACAGGGCGGTGGCGAGAGGCCACAGGTGATCCAGACTTTTTGTCTAAGCACCCGACTCCGGAGAGTTTGGTTGTGCAAGCGTTGTGCTCCTCCCGTTCTGCTCCTGGATCGTTCCCCGGAATTCCAGCAGATAGGGAGTCTAAGAGAATGGACCAGCAAGCTAAAAAGGCCTTTTCGTCGTGTACCATGGCCTTGAAAATCCACCAATGCTACTTGCATTTTGGGACGTTCCATTTATGCCCTTATGGATGAGGCTAAGGGGCACCCGGGATTGTCGCAGGAAGTACTGAACCTTTTGTCGGACGCTCAGGCAGCAGCGACGACCCAGGTGATTCAATCTGGGCTGGACACCACGAACTCGGTGGCCAGGGCTATGGGTACGTCCATAGCGACGAGGCGGCATGCCTGGCTGCGATCGTCAGAGTTCTCCCCTGATGTTCAGACCACTCTGCTGGACCTGCCATTTGATGGAGACAAACTTTTTGAATAGAAAGCCGACTCTGCTTTGGAACGATATAAGGAGAGTAGAGCCATGGTGAGATCCTTGGGACTGCAAGCAGCCACATCCTCTTCTTTGAAAACATTTAGAAGGTTTAGAGGATTTTGTCGTGGCGCTTCCTTTCATGGCAGGCTCCATGCGCCAGGTCAGCAATCGTCAGGGTCTCTCCCTTATAGATCCTTCACATGCAGGGGTAGAGTACACACTAGAGGGGCCGCCCAGCAGCACTCTGCCTCTTCCTCTTCCTCCAGAGGGGTGCAGCAGGGAAAGCAACCTTGGTTCTCCATCACTCCCTGTTCACACATCTCCTGTAGGGGGGAGACCAACTCACTTTCTTCGCAAGTGGGAGTCAATAACATCAGACTCCTGGGTCACTGATATTGTGGGGAAAGGGTATGCTCCTCCCTTTCGGGAGTTCCCTCCTCCCATCCCTCCCCACCCATCCTTCTGTTCGGACAACCATCTTCTGTTACTACAACAGGAGGTGTTAGTCGTTTTGTCAAAGGGCGCAGTGGAGTTGGTCCCGGAGCAGGAAAGGGGTCAGGGCTGTTATTCAAGATACTTCCTGATCCACAAAAAGGATGGTCGGTTGAGGCCAATCCTGGACCTGAGGATTTTGAATTGGTTCCTCAAGCAGGAAAAGTTCAAGATGCTGACCCTGAACAAAGGATATTGGATGGTGTCCATCGACTTGCAGGATGCGTACTTCCATATTCCGATCCTCAAGTCGCACAGGAAGTATCTCCAGTTTGTGGTGGGGTCGCAACACTATCAGTAAGCAGTCCTTCCGTTTGGTCTTACATCGGCACCTCGAGTCTTCCCGAAGGTGATGGCGGTGGTTGCGGTGGAGCTCAGAAGAAAGGGGATAGCAGTATTTCCTTATCTGGACGATTCGTTGATCAAAGCCAAGTCTCCGGAGCTCTTGCGGCATCTCCTGCAATCAACAAGTCAGTTGTTGTTCGATCTGGGCTTTTCACTGAATGTGCCCAAATCTCACCTGGAGCCCTATCAACGTCTCCTGTTCATAGGGGCAGTACTGGTAACAACATTAAATCGGGCCTTTCCTCCGCCCCAGCGGGTTCAGGACATTCAGGCGTTGATTCCAATGTTTCGAAATGGAGCGGTAGTTCCAGTCCTCAAGGTCCTTTGTCTGCTCGGCCTGTTCGCTTCTTGCATTCTGCTGGTCACTCATGCACGCTGGCACATGAGGGCTCTTCAGTGGTGCGTCTTCAGGCAGTGGTTTCAGCACAAAGGAGATCTCGAGGACTCGATAAGGATCTCCAGAGACGCTGCAGCGGATCTTCAATGGTGGTTCTGCGGTCGGCAACCTGTCGCAAGGAAGGCCGTTCTCGCTACCTCCAACAGTGGCCATGGTTGTTACGGATGCTTCCACTCTAGGGTGGGGAGCTCATCTGGGGGACCTGGTGATCAAAGGTTGTTGGTCTTCAGGAGAACAGAGATTTCACATCAATCTGTTGGAATTACGGGCGATACGTCTGGCTCTCAAGGCCTTCCTCCCGTACCTTCACGGTCAGTCGGTTTAGGTCCTGACGGACAATACTACAGTGATATGGTATATAAACAAGCAGGGAGGAGTGGGGTTGTATCTTCTCTGCAGAGAAGCTCTTTGGCTCTGGTCCTGGTTTCAGGACCACCAGATTTGCTTGGTAGCAAACCATTTGGCCGGATGTAAGAAAATGGCTCCCTGTTGCAATTACCCCCCAATTTTTGCCTGATACTGATGCTGACTTGACTGAGAAGTGTGCTGGGACCTTGCTAACCAGGCCCCAGCACCAGTGTTCTTTCACCTAAAATGTACCATTGTTTCCACAATTGGCACACCCCTGGCACAAGGTAAGTCCCTTGTAAAAGGTACCAGTGGTACCAAGGGCCCTGTGACCAGGGAAGGTCCCTAAGGGCTGCAGCATATGTTGTGCCACCCGAAGGGACCCCTCACCTAACATATGCACACTGCCATTGCAGATTGTGTGTGTTGGTGGGGAGAAAAAGGCAAAGTCGACATGGCATCCCCCTCCGGATGCCATGCACACAAAATACTGCCTGTGGCATAGGTAAGTCACCCCTCTAGCAGGCCTTACAGCCCTAAGGCAGGGTGCACTATACCACAGGTGAGGGCATAGCTGCATGAGCAATATGCCCCTACAGTGTCTAAGTCTATACTTAGACATTGTAAGTACAGTTGTGGCCATATTAAGTATTTGGTCTGAGAGTTTTCTCAAAAACGAACTCCACAGCTCCATAATGGCTACACTAAATACTGGGAAGTTTGGTATCAAACTTCTCAGAATAATAAACCCACACTGATGCCAGTGTTGGATTTATTAAAAAATGCACACAGAGGGCATCTTAGTCTGCCCTCCCAGACCTAAACACCCCCCTAAATTGAGTACTTAGGGGCTCCCAGAACCGAGGAAGATAGATTCCTGCAACCTAAGAAGAAGGACTGCTAACCTGAAGCCCTGCAGAGAAGACGGAAACGACAACTGCTTTTGCCCCAGCCCTACCGGCCGGTCTCCCCACTTCAAGAAAAACTGCAACAGTGACGCATCCCACAGGGTCCAGCGACCTCTGAAGCCTCAGAGGACTACCCTGCATCTAAAAGGACCAAGAAGCTCCCGAGAACAGCGGCCCTGTTCAACAAACCTGCAACTTTGCAACAAAGAAGCAACTTTTAATGACCACACGTTTCCCGCCGGAAGCGTGAGACTTTCCACTCTGCACCCAACGCCCCCGGCTTGACCTGCGGAAAACTAACACTACAGCGAGGTCTTCCCGGCGACTGCGAGCCCGTGAGTAGCCAGAGTTGACCTCCCTGAGCCCCCACAGCGACACCTGCAGAGGAAATCCAGAGGCTCCCCCTGACCGCGACTGCCTGCTTCAAGGAACCCGACACCTGGAAACCATACTGCGCCCGCAGCTCCCAGGACCTGAAGGAACCGAACTCCAGTGCAAGAGCGACCCCCAGGCGACCCTCTGCCTAGCCCAGGTGGTGGTTACCCAGAGGAGCCCCCCCTGTGCCTGCCTGCATCGCTGAAGAGACCCCCAGGTCTCCCCATTGATTCCTATTGAAAACCCGACGCCGCTTTGACTCTACGCCTGACCTCCCTTGTGCTTCTGAGGGTTTACTTTCTGTACCTGCTTGTGTCCCCCCCCGGTGCCCTAAAAAAAACCCTGGTCTGCCCTCCGAAGTCGCGGGTACTTACCTGCTGGCAGACTGGAACCGGGGCACCCCTATTTCCATTGAAGCCTATGTGTTTTGGGCACTGCTTTGACCTCTGCACCTGACCGGCCCTGAGCTGCTGGTGTTGTAACTTTGGGGTTGCCTGGAACCCCCAATGGTGGGCTACCTTGGACCCAACCTTGAACCCTGTAAGTGTTTTACTTACCTGTGAACTTAACATTTACTTACCTCCCCCAGGAACTGTTGATTTTTCAGTGTCCACTTTTAGAATAGCTTATTGATATTTTTGCCAAAACTGTACATGCTAATGTGATTATTCAAAGTTCCTAGAATACCTGAGTGAAATACCTTTCATTTAAAGTATTGTTTGTAAATCTTGAACCCGTGGTTCTTAAAATCAACTAAGAAAATATATTTTTCTATATAAAAACCTATTGGCCTGGAATTTGTCTTTGAGTGTGTGTTCCTCATTTATTGCCTGTATGTGTACAACAAATGCTTAACACTACCCTCTGAGAAGCCTACTGCTCGACCACACTACCACAAAATAGAGCATTAGAATTATCTCTTTTTGCCACTATCTTACCTCTAAGGGGAACCCTTGGATTCTGTGCATGCTATTTCTTACTTTGAAATAGTACATACAGAGCCAACTTCCTACACCGGAGTAATGAACGTGCGTGTGGACAGTCTCAGTCGGCTCATCTCGATCACAAGTGGCGTCTTCATACAGATCTGGCCCTTTACGTCTTCCAGAGGTGGGGGTATCCTCAGATAGATCTGTTTGCCACTCGAGAGAATGCGCACTTTGTTTTGCAGCCTCCAGTATCCGGTGCCAGAAGCTTTGGGGGGCGCGTTTCAGATGTCCTGGAAGGGTCAGTTGCTTTACGCGTTTTCTCCCATACCCTTGATTCCTCGGGTCTTGAGGAAGATCCGCCAAGACCGGGCACAAGTGATCCTAATAGCCCCACATTGGCCAAGACAGGTATGGTACTCGGATCTTCTCCAACTCTCTCTGTGCCCCGCTCTGTCTCCCGTACAGGGCAGACCTCCTCTCGCACTCGCAGGGGCAGGTTCTACACCCCCACCTCCGGAGCCTGCACTTTCATGCCTGGAGATTGAACGGGGCAATCTGAGTTCCTTTTCTCTCCCGCCGGAGGTGGTGGAAGTTATTTTATCGGCCAGGCGACACTCCACCAAATCGATCTATGCAAGCAGGTGGGCCAGATTTGTCAGCTGGTGTGGATAGAACCAAATTGATCCCTTGAAGGCCCATTTGTCTGAGATATTGTTATTTACTTTATCCTTGGCACAGAAGGGTTGTGCAGTTGCCACAGTTAAGGGTGATTTATCAGCGCTGTCGGCTTTTCTGTGCCTTCCAGACCAACCCTCCTTGTTTAAATCACCTCTTGTGTTGAGGTTCATTAAGGGTCTCACTAATAAGTTTCCGCCCTCTTCATTTGTTATGCCACAGTGGAATCTTAACTTGGTATTGACCTTTCTTATGGGATCACCATTTGAACCGATGCACTCTTGTTCCTTGAGATTTTTAGTTCTGAAGACTGTTTCTCTAGTGGCCATAACATCTGCTAGAAGAGTGAGTGAGCTTCAGGCTCTTAGCGTAGAACCCCCATATATTTCTTTTCACAAGGACAAAGTGGTGTTAAGAACCAAGGCGGCATTCCTCCCGAAGGTTGTTACACCCTTTCATTTGGTACAGTCTATTACTCTCTCTTCCTTTTATCCTCCACCTCATCCATCCAAGGAGGAAGAGAGGCTTCACCGGTTGGATCCACGAAGAGAGTTGAGCTTCTTTGTCGACAGGGCGAGGGAGTTCAGGCAAGATGATCAACTCGTTGGTTACTGGGGAAGAGGAGAGGCAGGGCTGTCCACAAGAGAACGCTATCCAGGTGGGTCATTCTTTGCATCAAGCTATGTTACTCTTTAGCAAAGAAAGAACTTCCTGTAGGGCTTCAAGCCCATTCCACCAGGGCTAAGGCTGCTTTTAATAGCCTTGGCTAGGGGTGTTCCAGTGGTTGACATCTGTAAAGCGGCAACTTGGGCATCCCTCCATACTTTTGTCAAACATTATTGTTTGGATTCTGAGGTCAGGAGGGATGGCCATTTTGCCCGCTCAGTGCTGCAGAATTTCTTGGTTTGACCATTCTGGCACCCACCTCCTGAGGTGGTACTGCTTTGGGACTCTATTCTTTAGGTGAGGAATCCACAGGTAGTTGTATCCATCAGAAGAACAAGTTACTTACCTTCGGTAACGCCTTTTCTGGTGGATACACTAGCTACCTGTGGATTCCTCATGGTCCTACCCGCCTCCCCGTTGCCTGACTGGTCTTACCACAAATTCCTTGGGTGAGCACCTGTATATTGTACATATGTATATGATGATGCAATGTTTATGTATTTCTTTATATATATATTTATATATATATAAAAGGAAACATGTGTAGATATGTATATTTATTTATATGCATAATTTGTGTTGTTGTTTCCATTAGTTTCCTTTCATAGTGTTAGAATAAAAGTTGGAAAATACGTTTAATTGATGTACTTATATCACTTCTGTAATGTCAATATTGACCTGTTTGCCTCAAAGGCACGTAAAAAATGGTGATAACTGACGTCTGCACGTCGACGAGGGCCTGGATGACGTCATACGCGTCGCGTGGAGTCGGGCAATTGTGACGTCATCGTAGATGTGTAGAGCTAGAAGAAAAGGCGTTACCGAAGGTAAGTAACTTGTTCATCTGTGCCTTACTTGACCTTTTCTATCACCTGCCCCTGTTTTTCCACTTTACTCTGCCACACCCGTTTCTGTGCCTCCCCTTACTTTTTGTATCACCTACACCTGTTTTTCCAATAGTCTGTGCCTCACTTGACATTTTGTATTACCTGCACGGTGCCTCCAATAGTTTCTGCTACATCTGCCCTTTTGTCTCACCTGTATTTGCACCCCCACTGATTTGCCACAGATGCATCAGTGCCTCATCAGGCTTTTCACCCCACCTGTACTTGTGCTTCACCTGGCTTTTGTCACAATAGGCAAGTGACTAATCATGGGCATAATAATAGTGATGACCGGAATCAGACGAAAAGGGCTGAGGAAAGTGACATGAGTAAATCATATAAAATAAGTTGACAATAGATAGAGGACCAGCACAGTCTCAAGGAGATATTTTTAGGTTGAAGCTAAACCTTTGTTAAAAACATCTTGGGGCCTTCTGAAAGCTGACTTAGGAATGCATTCCGCCCACTGCTTACCATTGGCTTTGTGGTTTGTAACTCACATTTTCTAACTTTCTGTTTGATGGCTTTATTTGCTTTAGGCTGTCCAGCTTGAGTTTGTCCCATCCGTTGCTCAATCTTTTTTTACTGTATTCTTCCACAAACTCACTTTCTGTAAACAGACCTTTAAATTATTTTCTTATCTTGCCATTTTTGCTGTGCATTCAGAGACAGTTGTAAAATATCAAGCTATCTCTTCCAAGGGAGATTGGTGTTTTCATTTCTTTCTCTGACTTCATAGTGAGAGAATTTATGTGAAAAATTCAGCTGAGTATCCGTGTAAGAGGAGAGACTGTAGGATTTTTTTTCTAGCACAAAAAGAGCTGCACTGATGTTTCAGAATATATCAAAATTAGTACAAATGCGGCACAGTTTTTGTAATCCTGACGTGTGGTGGAAACAAGTATTTGAACACGATCAAAACACATCAATACACTAGGTGATGACATTTGCACAAATTATTGTTTGTGTGCAGTAAAACCATATTCTAATGGATACACTACCTGTGGATTCCTCACTCATTGAATTTTCCCCCTGCGCCAGCTTTTGACGGAAATTTTCTTCCTAGCTTCTGCACGTCGACGAGGACGTCACAATTGCCCACGCGACGCCGTCTGACGTCATAGAGGCAATAAGAGGTCCTCGCCGACGTGCCGACATTAGTTCCCTTTTTTCCATGCCTTCTAACTATGGTTATTCTTCGAGGGAGCTACTGTTTCTACTCTGCATAGTTACAGTTACTGTTACTGTTTCTTTCTTCGAAAAGAAAGCATGTCTCAACGAAAGTCGGGTTTTAAACCCTGCAGGGAGTGCGGAGGCAAAATGTCGGTGACAGACCCACATGTAGACTGCTTGTGGTGTCTCAGCTCCAACCATGACGTGGAGAAATGTGACTCCTGTCAACGGATGAACCCGAAGGCGTTGAAGGAGCGTGAGGCGAAACTCTTTTTGGCGAAATCCAAGAAGAGGGAGAAGCGGCATCAGCACAAGTCATCTTCTCCTAAGTCTCATCGACGTCATTGTGACTCCCGGCGTCGTCACGAATCTCGGGGCCGGTCGAGTAGGGAGCGGTCGCGCTCGAGGTCGCCTTCTGTTCGGCGCCGAAAGACATGGGAGGTTAGTCCCACCATCACTCCGCAGACGCCTCCTGCATCACCGGCTTCACCGGCTTCACCGGCTTCGCCGACTTCGCCTTTGAATCCACCATCTGTTTTTTAGGTTCCTCAACGTCAGGAGTTCTCACCGGCTTCTCAGACGCCGGGGCCGGCGCCGATGTCACCTCGAGCCCAGGCTCCGCAGTATCCGGCTTTCCCGGCCCCAGGTGCTGACAGTTCCGCATTTTTAAATGCGATGTTTACCATTTTTCAACAAATGGCTCCAGGTGGTGGACCGGCTGGTCCTTCGGGGCTATTGGCCTTCAATATGGGTGCTCCGGCTCCTTTACGACCGGCACCTTTCATGCCCTTCCTTCCAATGGGAGGTGCTGGCTTGGTGCCGGTTCCTTTGGCGTCGACTTCACAGCCTGTGACGCCAAATAGATCTGCTGGTCCGGCGCCGGAGAGTTCTCCTGTTCATCCTTTGCCTCATACGGCGCCGAAGAAGTCCACGACGCTGATGGATCCGGCGTCAGACGGATCCGAAGATCCGCGCCAGGCATCGATGTCGGCTGACGCCCTGTCGACGCCAAGGATTGAAGCCAGGCTACATTCAAGAAGTCTTGCTCTTCACCTCCTTGAGGAGCAGGAGTATCGGAAGCAGGCCCTGGACGAAGGGGAGATTGAAGAACCTCTGGAAGATCTCCAGGGTTTGGATATGGCAAGTGGCTTATACACCTCTCCAGAATGGGACTTCACATCTCCTGGAGAATACACAGAGGAGGCTGCTTCATTCCACTCTGTAATAAGGAAAGCAGCTGACTTTTTGGACCTTCCCTTGCTGGTGTCTGAATCTAAACCCAATATATTGACTGAGGTGTTACATCCTGCTTCGACGGTTGCGGAGCCACTTCTGCCATTTAATGAGGCTCTGTTAGAACCAATTTTAGAGATCTGGAAGAAGCCGGTGTCATCTTTGGCCGTTAATAGATCAGTGGCACGCAGGTATCTTGTGGCTCCTGCGGATCCAGGCTTTTTGTCTAGGCACCCGACCCCAGAGAGCCTGGTGGTTCAGGCTTCATGTTCATCTCGGACTGCCCCAGGCTCTTTTCCGGGGGTGCCTTCGGACAGAGACTCAAAGAAAATGGACCAATCTTCCAAGAAAGCTTTCTCATCATGCAGTATGGCTCTCAAGTCCACTAATGCCACATGCATTTTGGGCAGATACATCTACGCCCTAATGGAAGAGATAAAGTTGTCCCATACGGAGGTGCCTCAGGAGGTGTTGAGTCTGGTTTCAGATGCTCAAGCTGCAGCAACCCAAGTAATCCAGTCGGGGCTGGACACTACTGATTCTGTGGCCAGGGCTATGGGCACTGCTGTTTCTACGAGGAGACAGGCCTGGCTTCGTTCCTCTGGATTTTCATCTGATGTCCAGTCAGCCCTGCTGGATCTCCCCTTTGATGGGGATAAACTTTTTGGATCCGAAGCGGACTCTGCCCTTGAGATATTTAAGGAGAGTAGAGCCACGGCAAAGTCATTGGGCTTGCAGGCCTCCTCTTCTGCTTCTTCGAGACTGTTCAGAAGATTTAGGAGGTTTGGTTGTGGCTCATCCTCCTCCTTTCGAGGCAGATTTCAACAGCAACCCGCCACTGCTCTCCCCTATAGATCATACAGGGGGAGGGGTAGGGTCCGGATCAGAGGAGCCGCCCAGCAGCACTCTGCCTCTTCCTCTTCCTCTGGAGGGGTGCAGCATGGGAAGCAGCCTTAGTCTTCCACCAATTCCTTCACATACCACTCCTGTAGGGGGGAAGTTATTGAACTTTCTCCACAAGTGGGAGGATATAACATCAGACTCCTGGGTCACCAGCATTGTGGGGAAAGGCTATGCCCTTCCATTTCGGGAGTTTCCTCCCCCCATCCTGCCCCGCCCATCCTACTGTTCAGAAGAGCATCTCCTGTTACTAGAACTGGAGGTTCTAGTCCTCCTTTTAAAGGGTGCAGTAGAGTTGGTTCCAGAGCAGGAGAGGGGTCAGGGATGTTACTCAAGATACTTCCTGATCCCCAAGAAGGATGGTCGGTTGAGGCCAATCCTGGACCTGAGGATTTTGAATTGGTTCCTCAAACAGGAAAAGTTCAAGATGCTGACCTTGGCTCAGGTGCTTTTGGCGTTGAACGAAGGAGATTGGATGGTGTCTGTCGACTTGCAGGATGCTTGCTTTCATATCCCGATACTCAAGTCGCACAGGAAGTATCTCCGGTTTGTGGAGGGATCGCGCCACTATCAGTTTGCGGTCCTTCCGTTTGGTCTTACTTCAGCACCTCAAGTCTTCACAAAGGTGATAGCGGTGGTTGCAGCAGAGCTCAGAAGGAAGAGGATAGCGGTATTTCCTTATCTGGACGATTGGTTGATCAAAGCCAAGTCTCTGGAGCTCGTGCTACGTGACCTGCAGTCGACAACCCAGTTGTTGTTCGACCTGGGTTTTTTGGTGAACGTGCCCAAATCTCACCTGGAGCCCTCTCAGCGCCTCCTGTTCATAGGGGCAGTACTGGATACAACATTGAATCACGCCTTTCCTCCGCCTCAGCGGATTCAGGACATTCAGGCATTGGTTCCAATGTTTCAAAGTGGAGCGGTCATTCCAGTCCTCAAGGTCCTACGTCTGCTCGGTCTGTTTGCTTCTTGCATTCTGTTAGTCACTCACGCTCGCTGGCACATGAGGGCTCTTCAGTGGTGCCTCCGAAAGCAGTGGTCTCAGCACAAAGGAGATCTCGAGGGATCGGTAAAGATCTCCAGGGACGCTGCAGTGGATCTAAGATGGTGGGTTGCGGACGGCAATCTTTCCCAAGGAAGGCCGTTCTCGCAGCCTCCGCCGGTGACCACAGTAATAACAGATGCTTACACTCTAGGGTGGGGAGCTCATCTGGGGGACCTGGAGGTCAAAGGTCATTGGTCTCCAGTGGAACAGATGTTTCATATAAATCTGTTAGAGTTGCGGGCAATTCGTCTGTCTCTCAAGGCCTTCCTCCCTTCCCTTTGCGGTCAGTCGGTTCAGGTCCTGACGGACAATACTACTGCGATGTGGTATATAAACAAACAGGGAGGAGTAGGGACGTACCTTCTCTGCAGAGAAGCTCTGCGATTATGGTCCTGGACAAGGGACCATCGGATTTGCTTGGTAGCAAACCATCTGGCCGGAGTCTTGAACGTGCATGCGGACAGTCTCAGTCGGCACTTCTCGACCGATCACAAGTGACGTCTTCATCCAGATCTAGTCCGGCAAATCTTCCAGATGTGGGGAATCCCTCGGGTAGATCTTTTTGCCACTCGGCAGAACACACACTGCCCGTAGTTCTGCAGCCTCCAGTATCCGGTGCAAAGAACGTTGGGGGACGCGTTTCAGATGTCCTGGTGCGACCAGTTGCTCTACGCGTTTCCCCCCATACCTTTGATTCCTCGGGTTCTGAGGAAAATTCGCCAAGACCGAGCCCAAGTCATATTAATAGCTCTGGATTGGCCAAGGAGGGTATGGTATTCAGATCTTCTCCAACTCTCTCTGTGCCCCCCGCTCCGTCTCCCTCACAGGGCAGACCTCCTCTCACAATCGCAGGGGCAGGTTTTACCCCCCCACCTCCAGAGCCTGCACCTTCATGCCTGGAGATTGAACGGGGCAACCTGAGTTCCTTTTCTCTCCCACCTGAGGTAGTGGATGTTATTTTATCGGCCAGGCGACACTCCACTAAATCTATCTACGCTAGCAGGTGGGCTAAATTTGTGTGTTGGTGTGGAGAGAGGCAAATTGATCCCTTAAGTGCCCGTTTATCAGATGTCTTGTCTTTTGCGTTGTCCCTAGCACAGAGGGGTTGTGCAGTGGCTACAATCAAGGGCTATTTGTCGGCCCTGTCAGCCTTTCTGTGTCTTCCAGACCAACCTTCTTTATTTAAATCTCCTTTAGTACTAAGATTTTTAAAAGGCCTCATTAATAAGTTTCCTCCCACTCCTTTCATTATGCCTCAGTGGGATTTAAATTTAGTCTTAACGTTTCTTATGGGCTCACCGTTTGAGCCAATGCATTCTTGCCCCATAAGGTTATTGGTTTTGAAGACTGATTTCCTTGTTGCAATTACTTCAGCTAGGAAGAGTGAGTGAGCTGCAGGCTCTTTCTGTTAAACCCCCGTATACATCCTTCTATGTAGACAAGGTGGTGTTGAGGATTGTTGTATTCTATTCAAAGGAATCTTAGTGGGCTGCTTAGCAACTGGGAGAAAACTGGAATGTTATGATTAGATTGTAAGGCAAGCAGTTGTTGATAAGACCTGCCAGGGTTGGATGTGTATTTCTTATCTGAAGAATAAAGAAGAAAAAGAAGCATCTGTGGTGCAGCGATTTCTTTACAGTGGCAACGAGGATGGGATCATAAGGAATAAGACGTGGACCAACCCTGGCAGCGGTGTACTGTGACTGGTGGTGCGAGAAAGCGGTGATCTTAATGACCATAAATTGAATGGTGGATTTTGTGATGGATTCCGAACTCGGTTTGTCAAGTTGACCGAGTTGTGGAGGTAGCGCGTTTTTTTTTCTTTAAAATCTAATGCAAGTGCATAATGGAAAGGAACGTGTGGTAGCGTTCGCTTCACGTACATTGAAGGGAGCGGAAACAACATACTCTGCTGTAGAAAAAGAAGCTCTTGCTTGTTGGTGGGGCATCACGTACTTTAAAAACTATGTGTGGGGTAGAAGTTTTGAATTACGTACAGACCACAAACCGCTTGTGGACATTTTCACTACTGCAGGTGCAAGTCGTGCTTCTTCTAGGATTGCCAAGTGGTTATATAGGTTACAGTAATACACTTTCACAGTAAAATACTTGCCTGGTATAATGAATGTAAATGCGGACTGTTTGTCGAGGTTGCCATTAGAAAATGTATGTGGAGAAGAAGAGGAAGAATGGGTTGTGGCTGACCTGCAAGACATCAAGACAAAGGCTATCAGTGAGGAAGTTTGGAAGGCGGCGGTTCAGGAGGATACTGAACTTCAGGCAATAATAAGGAATTTGCATAAGTGTTGGTCTGAATTGGGTGATGAAACCAGTATGTTTTCAAATTTCAAAAGTGTGTGGTCTGAGTTGTCATTACAGAGTAATTTACTTAGGAGAGGTGATAGGTTGGTAGTGCCACATAAGTTGAGGCAGACTGTTTTAGAGATTCTACATGAGGGACATGGTGGTATGTCGGTTATGAAGAGGAAAGCCAGGGAAGATTTTTGGTGGCCAGGCATGGACAAAGAGGTTGAAAGATTTGTTAGGAATTGTGTAAGCTGTGCTTGTAGTGACAAAACACACATGTGTGAGAGGACACCTGTCATTCCTGTACCTTTTCCTGTTAATCCATGGCAAAAGATAGCAATAGATGTGTGTGGCCCGTTTGATTTTGGTGATGGTGAAAAGTTTTATGCCATGGTTATGGTAGATTACCACTCCAAATGGCCAGAAGTTAGTATCGTCAAAGACACTAAAGCTGGAGTGGTGATTGAATTTTGTGAGGAAATTTGGAAAAGGGAAGGTTATCCCGAGGAGGTGGTGACTGACAATGGGACACAATTTACTTTGTTTGAGTTTGAGGGCTATTTAACATTGTGTGGAGTAAACCATGTGAGGACAGCTGTGGCACATCCAAGAGAGAATGGGTTAGTAGAAAGGTTTAACAGAGTGTTGTGTGACAATATTCAACTGTCAATTCAGACTGGTTTGTGTTGGAGGACTGAAGTGAAAAACATGCTATGGAATTATCGGACGACTCCGCATTCGACGACGCGAGAAACCCCGTTTGTTTTGTTGAAGGGAAGGAAACCGTGTACCAAAGCTGTTCCTGGTTGGATGGGGAAAGCTGGTAAAAAACGTGTAAGTGTAAGGAATCTTGCATTTAGAGTGGAGGGGGTGCAAGAGAAGTATGACGAAAGTGTATTGGGAAAACCGAAGGAATGTGTGGTTGCAGTTGGGGACTGGGTGCGAACCAGAGTATGGCATGGTGGCAGGAAGGGTTTGTCAAAGGGGTCAGAACCAAAAATGGTTGGGGGAGTGAAGTGTTATAGTGTGGTTTTAAGCGACGGTAAAAGATGGAATATGGCTGATGTTGTCAGATGCAGTGAAATGAAAGTAGCTGAGTGGAAGAAGCAGGTTGGGTGTGGCCGTGGTGTCGAGGAGTCAAGAGGGGTGAGAAGGTCACAGAGAGTATTCAAGAAACCAGAATATATGAAAGATTATTATACAGAGTAGTTGTGTTTACGTGTTTTCTTGTGTTAGTTTATGTTATTTATTGTTTTTTTCTTGTTGTTTTTAGATAATTTTGTTATTGTAAGAAGGGAGATATGTTGTATTCTATTCAAAGGAATCTTAGTGGGCTGCTTAGCAACTGGGAGGAAACTGGAATGTTATGATTAGATTGTAAGGCAGGCAGTTGTTGATAAGACCTGCCAGGGTTGGATGTGTATTTCTTATCTGAAGAATAAAGAAGAAAAAGAAGCATCTGTGGTGCAGCGATTTCTTTACAAGGACCAAAGCTGCTTTCTTGCCGAAGGTTGTTTCACCCTTCCATTTGGGACAGACTATTACTCTCTCCTCTTTTTATCCTCCGCCTCATCCTTCGAAAGAGGAAGAAAGGTTGCATCATTTAGACCTGAGAAGAGCGCTAAGCTTCTACGTGGAAAGAACAAAGGAGTTTAGATTGGAGGATCAACTCTTCATTGGGTACGTGGGAAAGAGGAGAGGAAGGGCAGTCCACAAGAGAACACTCTCCAGGTGGGTCATTCTTTGCATTAAACTGTGTTATTCTCTGACAAAGAAAGAACCCCCTGATGGAATAAGAGCTCATTCCACCAGAGCTAAGTCGACCTCTTTGGCCTTGGCTAGGGGTGTCTGTGGTTGACATCTGCAAGGCCGCAACTTGGTCATCCCTCCACACTTTTGCAAAGCATTACTGCTTGGATTCGGAGGTTAGGAGGGATGGCCATTTTGCACGGTCGGTGCTGCAGGATTTCTTGGTTTGACCATTCAGGCACCCTCCACCGAGTGCGGTACTGCTTTGGAACTCTATTCAATGAGTGAGGAATCCACAGGTAGTTGTATCCATCAGAAGAACGAGTTACTTACCTTCAGTAACGCCTTTTCTGGTGGATACACTAGCTACCTGTGGATTCCTCACGGTCCCTCCCGCCTCCCCGTTGCCTGTCTGGTCCTACCAAATTATCCTTGGGTGAGCTCCTCTTGGTAGTTTATGGCTTTCATATATAGTGTATATATTTATGTATATAAGTACATGTTTTAAAATAAAAAAAAAGAAGAGAAAGGATTTTGCGAGATTGCGTATTGACATTTTTGAGCTGATGTTTTTATCTATTTGGTATAATTAGATATTGTTGTATAAATATTTGTTTCAATTGCCTATTCGTCGCAGAGGCACGTAAAAAATGTTGGTACTGATGTCGGCGAGGACCTCTTATTGCCTGTATGACGTCAGACGGCGTCGCGTGGGCAATTGTGACGTCCTCGTCGACGTGCAGAAGCTAGGAAGAAAATTTCCGTCAAGCTGGCGCAGGGGGAAAATTCAATGAGTGAGGAATCCACAGGTAGCTAGTGTATCCACCAGAAAAGGCGTTACCGAAGGTAAGTAACTCGTTCTTTTGGTGCAAATATAATGGCCATTTCAATAAAAAATGTGTTGTCTGTAATGGCAGTGCACTACCACGCCATGCATATTCCACACTACGCCACTCCACTCCACTCTATGTCCTACCACTCTGTGCCACGTCTCTCCATTCTATGACACTCCACTCTACACCCCTCCACTCTAAGACACTCTACAAAATGCTAAACTACTCGACTCCACACCACATGTCTCCACACCACTCCATCAATGCCACTCACTCCACGACACAACATGCTACTCCACTCAATACTCCTCCACTCCACACTACTTACCCCACTCCACTCTACCCCACTCCACTCCAGTCTATCTCACTCAACTCCGGTGTATTCCAATCTACCCCACCCCACTCCACCTTGCTACGGTTTACCCTAATCTACTCCACTCCAATCTATCCCACTTCACTCCAATCTAGCCCACTCCAATTGTCCCCACCCCAATTTACCCACCCTACTCCACCTACCCCAATTTACCCTACTCCACCCCAATGTTCCCCACTCTAAACCAGACTACCCCATTCCACTCTACCCTAATCCACTCCACTACAATCCAGTCCTCCCCACTCCTCTACAATCTACCCTATTCCAATCTTCTTCACTCTACTCCAATCCACCCCACTCCAATATACCCACTCCACTGTACTCCACTCAATCTACCCCACTCCACTCAATCTAACCCACTCAACCCCACTCCATTCCAATCTACTCCACTCCACCCCAATCTCTTGCAGTCCACTCAAATCTACCCCTCTCTGCTCCAATCTATCCCAACTACCACTCCATTTCAATCTACCTCACTACACCACAATCTACCTCACGCCAATCTACCACAATGTATACCACTCCAATCTACCACAATCCACCCTACTCCAATCTTCAACAATCCAACCCACTCCATTCCAATGTACGGCACTCTAATCTAACCTACTCCACTCTACCACACTCCACTCTGCTCTACCCAAATCTACCCCACTCCACTTCGTCCAATATGCCCCACTACAATCTACCACACTCCTCCTCAATCTACCCCACTCCACTCCACCATAATTCACCCCACTCCACTGCAAACTACCCACCCCACTATACTCAACCCCAATTCACCCCACTCCAATGATTGCTCTTCATTCTACTCCAGTTGAATCTACTCCACTCCATTCCAATCTACCCTACTCTAATCCACCTAATGTACCCCACTCCATCTAATCTACCACACTCCACTCCACTCCAGTTTACCCCACTCCACTCTTCCCCAATCTCTCACTCCACTTCAATCTCAACTTCACTCCAATCTATCCAACTCCACTCCACCCATCTCCACTCTACCTCAGTCTACCTTGCTTCACTCTACCCGTTCCAATCCACTCAATCTACCCCATCTACTCTACCTCAATCTACCACACTCCACTCTATCCAGTCTCCCACACTCCACTTCACTCTACCACATGCTGCCCAAATCTAACGCACTCCACCCATCCACTCCACTCCAACCCATTCCAATCTGCCCTAATCCACTCCACCTGAAACTACCCAACTCCAGTCCACCCAAATCTACTCCACTCCAGTCTACTCCACCCTAACCCAATCTACCCCACCCAATTCCAGTCTACCCCACACCACTGTATCCAACTCTGCTTGATTCTACTCCACTCCAATCTACCCCACTTCACTCCAAACTACCCCACTACAAACGTCCCCACTCCTATGTACCTCACTCCAATCTACCCCACTTCACACCAATGTGTGACCATAATCCACCCAATCTGTCTCACTCCAATCTACTCCACCCTAATCTACCCCACTCTGCCCTAATCTACCCCTCTCCACTTCTCTCTACCCCACTCCAGTCCAATCTACCCCAATCCACTGCACTACACTCTTCCCCAATTTACCCTGCTCCAAGCTACCCGAATATATCCTTCTCCACTCTACACTCCACTCTATCCAATCCCACTCCAATCTACCTTGCTCCACCCCAGTCTACCCAATCTACTCCACTCAATCTACCCTACCTCATCTCAATCTACCCCACACCACTCCAATCTACTCCTGTAAGGAAATGCCTCCTTGGCATGGTTGCCCCCTGACTTTTTGCCTTTGCTGATGCTATGTTTACAATTGAAAGTGTGCTGAGGCCTGCTAACCAGCCCCAGCACCAGTGTTCTTTCCCTAACCTGTACTTTTGTATCCACAATTGGCAGACCCTGGCATCCAGATAAGTCCCTTGTAACTGGTACTTCTAGTACCAAGGGCCCTGATGCCAAGGAAGGTCTCTAAGGGCTGCAGCATGTCTTATGCCACCCTGGAGACCTCTCACTCAGCACAGACACACTGCTTGCCAGCTTGTGTGTGCTAGTGAGGACAAAACGAGTAAGACGACATGGCACTCCCCTCAGGGTGCCATGCCAGCCTCTCACTGCCTATGCAGTATAGGTAAGCCACCCCTCTAGCAAGCCTTACAGCCCTAAGGCAGGGTGCACTATACCATAGGTGAGGGTACCAGTGCATGAGCATGGTACCCCTACAGTGTCTAAACAAAACCTTAGACATTGTAAGTGCAGGGTAGCCATAAGAGTATATGGTCTGGGAGTCTGTCAAACACGAACTCCACAGCACCATAATGGCTACACTGAAAACTGGGAAGTTTGGTATCAAACTTCTCAGCACAATAAATGCACACTGATGCCAGTGTACATTTTATTGTAAAATACACCCCAGAGGGCACCTTAGAGGTGCCCCCTGAAACTTAACCGACTATCTGTGTAGGCTGACTAGTTTTAGCAGCCTGCCACAAACCGAGACATGTTGCTGGCGCCATGGGGAGAGTGCCTTTGTCACTCTGAGGCCAGTAACAAAGCCTGCACTGGGTGGAGATGCTAACACCTCCCCCAGGCAGGAATTGTCACACCTGGCGGTGAGCCTCAAAGGCTCACCTCCTTTGTGCCAACCCAGCAGGACACTCCAGCTAGTGGAGTTGCCCGCCCCCTCCGGCCAGGCCCCACTTTTGGCGGCAATGCCGGAGAAAATAATGAGAAAAACAAGGAGGAGTCACTGGCCAGTCAGGACAGCCCCTAAGGTGTCCTGAGCTGAAGTGACTCTAACTTTTAGAAATCCTCCATCTTGCAGATGGAGGATTCCCCCAATAGGGTTAGGATTGTGACCCCCTCCCCTTGGGAGGAGGCACAAAGAGGGTGTACCCACCCTCAGGGCTAGTAGCCATTGGCTACTAACCCCCCAGACCTAAACACGCCCTTAAATTTAGTATTTAAGGGCTACCCTGAACCCTAGAAAATTAGATTCCTGCAACTACAAGAAGAAGGACTGCCTAGCTGAAACCCCTGCAGAGGAAGACCAGAAGACGACAACTGCCTTGGCTCCAGAAACTCACCGGCCTGTCTCCTGCCTTCCAAAGATCCTGCTCCAGCGACGCCTTCCAAAGGGACCAGCGACCTCGACATCCTCTGAGGACTGCCCCTGCTTCGAAAAGACAAGAAACTCCCGAGGACAGCGGACCTGCTCCAAGAAAGGCTGCAACTTTGTTTCCAGCAGCTTTGAAAGAACCCTGCAAGCTCCCCGCAAGAAGCGTGAGACTTGCAACACTGCACCCGGCGACCCCGACTCGGCTGGTGGAGATCCAACACCTCAGGAGGGACCCCAGGACTACTCTGATACTGTGAGTACCAAAACCTGTCCCCCCTGAGCCCCCACAGCGCCGCCTGCAGAGGGAATCCCGAGGCTTCCCCTGACCGCGACTCTTTGAATCCTAAGTCCCGACGCCTGGGAGAGACCCTGCACCCGCAGCCCCCAGGACCTGAAGGACCGGACTTTCACTGGAGAAGTGACCCCCAGGAGTCCCTCTCCCTTGCCCAAGTGGAGGTTTCCCCGAGGAACCCCCCCCTTGCCTGCCTGCAGCGCTGAAGAGATCCCGAGATCTCTCATAGACTAACATTGCGAACCCGACGCTTGTTTCTACACTGCACCCGGCCGCCCCCGCGCCGCTGAGGGTGAAATTTCTGTGTGGGCTTGTGTCCCCCCCGGTGCCCTACAAAACCCCCCTGGTCTGCCCTCCGAAGACGCGGGTATTTACCTGCAAGCAGACCGGAACCGGGGCACCCCCTTCTCTCCATTCTAGCCTATGTGTTTTGGGCACCACTTTGAACTCTGCACCTGACCGGCCCTGAGCTGCTGGTGTGGTGACTTTGGGGTTGCTCTGAACCCCCAACGGTGGGCTACCTTGGACCAAGAACTAAGCCCTGTAAGTGTCTTACTTACCTGGTTAACCTAACAAATACTTACCTCCCCTAGGAACTGTGAAAATTGCACTGTGTCCACTTTTAAAACAGCTATTTGTGAATAACTTGAAAAGTATACATGCAATTTTGATGATTTGAAGTTCCTAAAGTACTTACCTGCAATACCTTTCGAATGAGATATTACATGTAGAATTTGAACCGGTGGTTCTTAAAATAAACTAAGAAAAGATATTTTTCTATATAAAAACCTATTGGCTGGATTTGTCTCTGAGTGTGTGTACCTCATTTATTGCCTATGTGTATGTACAACAAATGCTTAACACTACTCCTTGGATAAGCCTACTGCTCGACCACTCTACCACAAAATAGAGCATTAGTATTATCTATTTTTACCACTATTTTACCTCTAAGGGGAACCCTTGGACTCTGTGCATGCTATTCCTTACTTTGAAATAGCACATACAGAGACAACTTCCTACATTGGTGGATCAGCGGTGGGGTACAAGACTTTGCATTTGCTGGACTACTCAGCCAATACCTGATCACACGACAAATTCCAAAATTGTCATTAGAAATTCATTTTTGCAATTTGAAATTTTTCTAAATTCTTAAAAGTCCTGCTAGGGCCTTGTGTGTTAAGTCCCTGTTTAGCATTGTCTTTTAGAGTTTAAAAGTTTGTTAAAAGTTTGAAATTAGATTCTAGAAACAGTTTTAGATTCTTTAAAAAGTCTTCCAACTCTTAGCAAAATAATGTCTGATACAGAGATGAATGTGGTGGAACTCGACACCACACCTTACCTCCATCTTAAGATGAGGGAGCTAAGGTCTCTCTGTAATATCAAAAAAATAACCATTGGCTCCAGACCTACCAAAATTCAGCTCCAGGAGCTGTTGGCAGAGTTTGAAAAAGCCAACCCCTCTGATGATGACCTCACAGAGGAAGAAATTAGTGACTTGGAGGCCAATGTCCCTCCTCCAGTCCTAAATAGGGAGAACAGGACCCCTCAAGTCCTGTCTCCAACTGTGTTAGTCAGAAATAGTGAGTCCCTCACAGGAGGGTCCCACATTTCTGAAATCACTGAGGATGCTCTCAGTGAAGATGACCTCCTGTTAGCCAGGATGGCCAAAAGATTGGCTTTAGAGAGACAGCTCCTAGCCATAGAAAGGGAAAGACAAGAGATGGGCCTAGGACCCATCAATGGTGGCAGCAATATAAATAGGGTCAGAGATTCTCCTGACATGTTAAAAATCCCCAAAGGGATTGTGACAAAATTTGAAGATGGTGATGACATCACCAAGTGGTTCACAGCTTTTGAGAGGGCTTGTGTAACCAGAAAAGTGAACAGATCTCACTGGGGTGCTCTCCTTTGGGAAATGTTCACTGGAAAGTGTAGGGATAGACTCCTCACACTCTCTGGAAAAGATGCAGAATCTTATGACCTCATGAAGGGTACCCTGATTGAGGGCTTTGGATTCTCCACTGAGGAGTACAGGATTAGGTTCAGGGGGGCTCAAAAATCCTCGAGCCAGACCTGGGTTGACTTTGTTGACTACTCAGTGAAAACACTAGATGGTTGGATTCAAGGCAGTGGTGTAAGTAATTATGATGGGCTGTACAATTTATTTGTGAAAGAACACCTGTTAAGTAATTGTTTCAATGATAAACTGCATCAGCATCTGGTAGACCTAGGACCAATTTCTCCCCAAGAATTGGGAAAGAAGGCGGACCATTGGGTCAAGACAAGGGTGTCCAAGACTTCAACAGGGGGTGACCAAAAGAAAGGGGTCACAAAGACTCCCCAGGGGAAGGGTGATGAGACAACCAAAACTAAAAATAGTAAAGAGTCTTCTACAGGCCCCCAAAAACCTGCACAGGAGGGTGGGCCCAGAGCCTCTTCACAAAACAATGGGTACAAGGGTAAAAACTTTGATCCCAAAAAGGCCTGGTGTCATAGCTGTAAACAGCATGGACACCAAACTGGAGACAAGGCCTGTCCCAAGAAAGGTTCCACTCCAAACTCCCATCCAGGTAACACTGGTATGGCTAGTCTCCAAGTGGGATCAACAGTGTGCCCAGAGCAAATCAGGGTCCACACTGAAGCTACTCTAGTTTCTGAGGGTGGGGTGGATTTAGCCACACTAGCTGTCTGGCCGCCTAACATGCAAAAATACAGACAGCAACTCTTAATTAATGGGACTAGAATAGAGGGCCTGAGGGATACAGGTGCCAGTGTCACCATGGTGACAGAGAAACTGGTTTCCCCTGGCCAATACCTGACTGGAAAAACTTACACAGTCACCAACGCTGACAATCAGAGAAAAGTACATCCCATGGCAATGGTTACGTTAGAATGGGGAGGGGTCAATGGCCTGAAACAGGTGGTGGTCTCCTCAAATATCCCAGTGGACTGTCTGCTTGGAAATGACCTGGAGTCCTCAGCATGGGCTGAGGTAGAACTAAAAACCCATGCAGCAATGCTGGGTATCCCTGAACTGGTGTGTGTGAAAACAAGAGCACAATGCAAGGCACAGGGTGAACAAGAAGAGCTGGAGTCTGGAAGAATGGTCCAGCCTACCAAGAGAACAGGAAAGTCAGTTGGGAAACCAACTACAACACAGCAAAAGAAAGGGAACCTCTCTTCTCAGGAAGAAGTTCTGCCCTCTGAGGGAACTGAGCCTTTGGAGCTTGAACCTTATCAGGTTGAGCTCTTAGGCCCAGGGGGACCCTCAAGGGAGGAGCTGTGTAAGGGACAAGAAACCTGTCCCTCTCTTGAAGGCCTTAGGCAGCAAGCTGCTGAAGAGTCCAAAGGCAAGAAAAATGGAACGCATAGGGTCTATTGGGAAGATGGACTCCTGTACACTGAGGCCAGAGACCCCAAACCTGGTGCCACTAGGAGAGTGGTAGTGCCTCAGCTGTTCAGGAAGTTCATCCTAACATTGGCCCATGACATTCCCCTTGCTGGACATTTGGGACAAACCAAGACGTGGGAGAGGTTAGTCAACCACTTCTACTGGCCCAATATGTCCAACATGGTTAAGGAGTTTTGCCTCTCCTGCCCCACCTGTCAAGCCAGTGGTAAGACAGGTGGGCATCCAAAGGCCCCCTTCATTCCACTTCCAGTGGTGGGGGTTCCCTTTGAAAGAGTGGGTGTGGACATAGTTGGTCCACTAGAACCTCCCACAGCCTCAGGAAATATGTATATCCTGGTAGTAGTGGATCATGCTACCAGGTATCCTGAAGCTATTCCCCTTAGGTCGACTACTGCCCCTGCAGTAGCCAAGGCCCTCATTGGTATCTTTACCAGAGTGGGTTTCCCTAAGGAGGTGGTGTCTGACAGAGGTACCAACTTCATGTCAGCATACCTAAAGCACATGTGGAATGAGTGTGGAGTGACTTATAAATTCACTACACCATACCATCCACAAACTAATGGCTTGGTTGAGAGATTCAACAAGACATTAAAAGGCATGATCATGGGGCTCCCAGAAAAACTCAAAAGGAGATGGGATGTCCTCTTGCCATGTCTGCTTTTCGCTTACAGAGAGGTGCCACAGAAGGGAGTAGGATTCTCACCCTTTGAACTTCTGTTTGGTCATCCTGTAAGAGGACCACTTGCTCTTGTTAAAGAAGGCTGGGAGAGACCTCTCCATGAGCCTAAGCAAGACATAGTGGACTATGTACTTGGCCTTCGCTCTAGAATGGCAGAGTACATGGAAAAGGCAACCAAAAACCTTGAGGCTAGCCAACAACTCCAGAAGTTTTGGTATGACCAAAAGGCTGCACTGGTTGAGTTCCAACCAGGGCAGAAAGTCTGGGTTCTGGAGCCTGTGGCTCCCAGGGCACTCCAGGACAAATGGAGTGGCCCTTACCCAGTACTAGAAAGGAAGAGTCAGGTCACCTACCTGGTGGACCTGGGCACAAGCAGGAGCCCCAAGAGGGTGATCCATGTGAACCGCCTTAAGCTCTTCCATGACAGGGCTGATGTCAATCTGTTGATGGTAACAGATGAGGATCAGGAGGCAGAGAGTGAACCTCTCCCTGATCTTCTGTCATCAGACCCAAAAGATGGCACAGTAGATGGAGTGATCTACTCAGACACCCTCTCTGGCCAACAGCAAGCTGATTGTAGGAGAGTCCTACAACAGTTTCCTGAACTCTTCTCCTTAACCCCTGGTCAGACACACCTGTGTACCCATGATGTGGACACAGGAGACAGCATGCCTGTCAAGAACAAAATCTTTAGACAATCTGACCATGTTAAGGAAAGCATCAAGGTGGAAGTCCACAAGATGCTGGAATTGGGAGTAATTGAGCGCTCTGACAGCCCCTGGGCTAGCCCAGTGGTCTTAGTCCCCAAACCTCACACCAAAGATGGAAAGAAAGAGATGAGGTTTTGTGTGGACTACAGAGGGCTCAATTCTGTCACCAAGACAGATGCTCATCCAATTCCAAGAGCTGATGAGCTCATAGACAAATTAGGTGCTGCCAAATTCTTAAGTACCTTTGACTTGACAGCAGGGTACTGGCAAATAAAAATGGCACCTGGAGCAAAAGAGAAAACAGCATTCTCCACACCTGATGGGCATTATCAGTTTACTGTTATGCCCTTTGGTTTAAAGAATGCCCCTGCCACCTTCCAAAGGTTGGTGAATCAAGTCCTTGCTGGCTTGGAGTCCTTTAGCACAGCTTATCTTGATGATATTGCTGTCTTTAGCTCCACCTGGCAGGATCACCTGGTCCACCTGAAGAAGGTTTTGAAGGCTCTGCAATCTGCAGGCCTCTCTATCAAGGCATCCAAATGCCAGATAGGGCAGGGAACTGTGGTTTACTTGGGCCACCTTGTAGGTGGAGGCCAAGTTCAGCCACTCCAACCCAAGATCCAGACTATTCTGGACTGGGTAGCTCCAAAAACCCAGACTCAAGTCAGGGCATTCCTTGGCTTGACTGGGTATTACAGGAGGTTTGTGAAGGGATATGGATCCATTGTGACAGCCCTCACTGAACTCACCTCCAAGAAGATGCCCAAGAAAGTGAACTGGACTGTGGAATGCCAACAGGCCTTTGACACCCTGAAACAAGCAATGTGCTCAGCACCAGTTCTAAAGGCTCCAGATTATTCTAAGCAGTTCATTGTGCAGACTGATGCCTCTGAACATGGGATAGGGGCAGTTTTGTCCCAAACAAATGATGATGGCCTTGACCAGCCTGTTGCTTTCATTAGCAGGAGGTTACTCCCCAGGGAGCAGCGTTGGAGTGCCATTGAGAGGGAGGCCTTTGCTGTGGTTTGGTCCCTGAAGAAGCTGAGACCATACCTCTTTGGGACTCACTTCCTAGTTCAAACTGACCACAGACCTCTCAAATGGCTGATGCAAATGAAAGGTGAAAATCCTAAACTGTTGAGGTGGTCCATCTCCCTACAGGGAATGGACTTTATAGTGGAACACAGACCTGGGACCGCCCATGCCAATGCAGATGGCCTTTCCAGGTTCTTCCACTTAGAAAATGAAGACTCTCTTGGGAAAGGTTAGTCTCATCCTCTTTCGTTTGGGGGGGGGTTGTGTAAGGAAATGCCTCCTTGGCATGGTTGCCCCCTGACTTTTTGCCTTTGCTGATGCTATGTTTACAATTGAAAGTGTGCTGAGGCCTGCTAACCAGGCCCCAGCACCAGTGTTCTTTCCCTAACCTGTACTTTTGTATCCACAATTGGCAGACCCTGGCATCCAGATAAGTCCCTTGTAACTGGTACTTCTAGTACCAAGGGCCCTGATGCCAAGGAAGGTCTCTAAGGGCTGCAGCATGTCTTATGCCACCCTGGAGACCTCTCACTCAGCACAGACACACTGCTTGCCAGCTTGTGTGTGCTAGTGAGGACAAAACGAGTAAGTCGACATGGCACTCCCCTCAGGGTGCCATGCCAGCCTCTCACTGCCTATGCAGTATAGGTAAGCCACCCCTCTAGCAGGCCTTACAGCCCTAAGGCAGGGTGCACTATACCATAGGTGAGGGTACCAGTGCATGAGCATGGTACCCCTACAGTGTCTAAACAAAACCTTAGACATTGTAAGTGCAGGGTAGCCATAAGAGTATATGGTCTGGGAGTCTGTCAAACACGAACTCCACAGCACCATAATGGCTACACTGAAAACTGGGAAGTTTGGTATCAAACTTCTCAGCACAATAAATGCACACTGATGCCAGTGTACATTTTATTGTAAAATACACCCCAGAGGGCACCTTAGAGGTGCCCCCTGAAACTTAACCGACTATCTGTGTAGGCTGACTAGTTTTAGCAGCCTGCCACAAACCGAGACATGTTGCTGGCCCCATGGGGAGAGTGCCTTTGTCACTCTGAGGCCAGTAACAAAGCCTGCACTGGGTGGAGATGCTAACACCTCCCCCAGGCAGGAATTGTCACACCTGGCGGTGAGCCTCAAAGGCTCACCTCCTTTGTGCCAACCCAGCAGGACACTCCAGCTAGTGGAGTTGCCCGCCCCCTCCGGCCAGGCCCCACTTTTGGCGGCAATGCCGGAGAAAATAATGAGAAAAACAAGGAGGAGTCACTGGCCAGTCAGGACAGCCCCTAAGGTGTCCTGAGCTGAAGTGACTCTAACTTTTAGAAATCCTCCATCTTGCAGATGGAGGATTCCCCCAATAGGGTTAGGATTGTGACCCCCTCCCCTTGGGAGGAGGCACAAAGAGGGTGTACCCACCCTCAGGGCTAGTAGCCATTGGCTACTAACCCCCCAGACCTAAACACGCCCTTAAATTTAGTATTTAAGGGCTACCCTGAACCCTAGAAAATTAGATTCCTGCAACTACAAGAAGAAGGACTGCCTAGCTGAAACCCCTGCAGAGGAAGACCAGAAGACGACAACTGCCTTGGCTCCAGAAACTCACCGGCCTGTCTCCTGCCTTCCAAAGATCCTGCTCCAGCGACGCCTTCCAAAGGGACCAGCGACCTCGACATCCTCTGAGGACTGCCCCTGCTTCGAAAAGACAAGAAACTCCCGAGGACAGCGGACCTGCTCCAAGAAAGGCTGCAACTTTGTTTCCAGCAGCTTTGAAAGAACCCTGCAAGCTCCCCGCAAGAAGCATGAGACTTGCAACACTGCACCCGGCGACCCCGACTCGGCTGGTGGAGATCCAACACCTCAGGAGGGACCCCAGGACTACTCTGATACTGTGAGTACCAAAACCTGTCCCCCCTGAGCCCCCACAGCGCCGCCTGCAGAGGGAATCCCGAGGCTTCCCCTGACCGCGACTCTTTGAATCCTAAGTCCCGACGCCTGGGAGAGACCCTGCACCCGCAGCCCCCAGGACCTGAAGGACCGGACTTTCACTGGAGAAGTGACCCCCAGGAGTCCCTCTCCCTTGCCCAAGTGGAGGTTTCCCCGAGGAACCCCCCCCTTGCCTGCCTGCAGCGCTGAAGAGATCCCGAGATCTCTCATAGACTAACATTGCGAACCCGACGCTTGTTTCTACACTGCACCCGGCCGCCCCCGCGCCGCTGAGGGTGAAATTTCTGTGTGGGCTTGTGTCCCCCCCGGTGCCCTACAAAACCCCCCTGGTCTGCCCTCCGAAGACGCGGGTATTTACCTGCAAGCAGACCGGAACCGGGGCACCCCCTTCTCTCCATTCTAGCCTATGTGTTTTGGGCACCACTTTGAACTCTGCACCTGACCGGCCCTGAGCTGCTGGTGTGGTGACTTTGGGGTTGCTCTGAACCCCCAACGGTGGGCTACCTTGGACCAAGAACTAAGCCCTGTAAGTGTCTTACTTACCTGGTTAACCTAACAAATACTTACCTCCCCTAGGAACTGTGAAAATTGCACTGTGTCCACTTTTAAAACAGCTATTTGTGAATAACTTGAAAAGTATACATGCAATTTTGATGATTTGAAGTTCCTAAAGTACTTACCTGCAATACCTTTCGAATGAGATATTACATGTAGAATTTGAACCGGTGGTTCTTAAAATAAACTAAGAAAAGATATTTTTCTATATAAAAACCTATTGGCTGGATTTGTCTCTGAGTGTGTGTACCTCATTTATTGCCTATGTGTATGTACAACAAATGCTTAACACTACTCCTTGGATAAGCCTACTGCTCGACCACTCTACCACAAAATAGAGCATTAGTATTATCTATTTTTACCACTATTTTACCTCTAAGGGGAACCCTTGGACTCTGTGCATGCTATTCCTTACTTTGAAATAGCACATACAGAGACAACTTCCTACAACTCCACTCCCCCAATCTACCCCACAGCACTTTACCACAATATACCCCACTCCATACTACCCCAATCTACTCTCACTGTATTCCATTCTACCCGATTATAATCCACTCAATCTACCCCACTCCAGTCTACCCCCTCCACTCCAATCTTACTGACTCCACTCCAGTCTACCTCTCTCCACTCCAATCTACCCCAATCCAACCTACTCACTCTTCCCCACTCCTATCTACCGCAATATATCCCACTCCACTCTATCCCAATCTACAGTGATCTAATGTACTCTTGTTTAACCCACTCCAATATACCCCACTCTAATCTACCCCAATCTACTTCACTCCAATCTATACTCCACCCAAATTTCACCCAATCCACCCCAATCTACCCCACTGCAATCTACCACGCTAATATACCTAACTCCCCTACTCCAATGTACCCCAGTCTATCCCAATACACCCCACTCCCATCCACCCCATTCTACCCCACTCTACCCCCACACTCCAATCTACCCTCTCAACTCTACCCCATTCCACTTTACGCCAATCTATCCCACTTCAATCTAACCCACCCCCCACCGCTAACTTTTAGCCATGCTGAACAGCAGCCACAGTGGTGTGCATAATGGTTAAAACACGTTGCCAATGCCAAAAAGTCTTGAATATGTGACACCTCTTGGCTTTACCAATGCTTATTTCAAGTTCCCTTTAAACAGTGGAAAGGAGAGGCTAGATCAAAGTGCAGTGGGGGAGAACGCGATTTCCCCATTTTCTGAGCTTTGCTGGGTAACGCTTTCTTCATCATGGAGATTTTCTTAATTCTACTGACATTTTGGCCCTCATCCTGAGCTGCCTGGTAAATGCTGTGATATTTACTGCACCTCTACTCTGCTGGGTCGGAATTTAGGTGGTTCAATAAATACCAGTCAATTACAACTCTTTGGGGAATAACATGCAGTTTTTGATGCTTACCGCACCAAAATTATCATGTTCTGGTAAATGTAAATACTGGGCGTTATTCTCCCAATAAATATCAGCAGGTTTGACCGGGACACTCATAATAAGGGTCTAAGGCAAAGGATGGCTTTTGCCGTAAAGTGTCTGGTCCGGACTGAAACTCAGAGGCAGTTAAAGGGTAAGTAAGGTGGGTTGTGCTGATTGAAGGACCTAGTAGCTCAAGAAGGCAGGCTTTAATGTGTAGATCTCTCTGCTGAGATCTCCCCCTCTCCTGTCCTTGCTGTACTTACACCCTCACTTCTGCTGTGTCTGGATCTCTTCACGGATTTGTTCCCTCGCCTGAATCTCCTGTCTCTTCTGCATAACCTGCACCTTTCCTTTTTACGGGCGAGCGCAAAGCGCTTCGTTCTGTGTTGTATCTCTCTTTGGGCTTCAAACCACGCCCATGTCATGTCAGTGTCTTTCATTGGTTCATGGGCTTGCCTTTTAAAATCTGCTTGCTTTCATTAGTGGAAGGCATGCATACGTCATGCCTTTTCCGGTGGTTAGCTCTCCTCGAGGGCAGCGACCAAGTACTGAAAACAAACGATGCTTGCTGTTTTCCGTCCGGTTTGTGGACTACTTTTTCTCTTTTTTCGCAGCGCAATCTCACTTGGCAGAAGTCGAGCGCTTTGCATGACATCGTTACATAGTTAATTGCACTTTTAACAGTTACGTAGATAATTGCACTTTTGCCGATAGGTTTCACTACAAGCGAACTGTTATTTCCGTTTGTGTGTCTGCTTTGCACTGATGGCGGCCATCAGCTCGCTTATGTGAAACTTTTACTTTTCAGTTTATATGGCAAGAAAAGTCCAGTTAGTTATGTGAAACTGTTTTATTTTCATTTTCAATTTATGTGGCAAGAAAAGTCCGGTTAGGAGTTTACAATGCTAATTGCTCGAGCTCAAGCAAACGCGAGACCGTTTGCATTGCAAATACTTGTTTAGTTAAGGTGTGCTGATTTTCTGAAGGTGTCTCTGGCACCTGGTTGAATGTATGAGCATGGGCCATTGATCATTCATATAGCACGTGTGTGTCAGAGAGAATGTAATGATGTTTGGTGTCCTGGGCAAAACATATTTTGGGGCTCCTGTTTAGAAAACTTTGCATTGCTTTTAACTGAACCACTCATAATGCCAAATAATAATGAATTATATGTTAAACTTTACGATGCAGTAGAAAAATGAAGATGAGTACCACATCCCTCACCCTGCTCTTAGGAGTTTAGAGAAGCTCAAATCCTGCTTTGCCTGCCTTAAGTTCAAAGGCAGGCTGTCACTCTCTTTTCTTTCATCTAAGACCTGGAAGAACCTGCCCCTGGAGCTCAAAGAAGCCTCGTCCCTAGATCTTCTTAAGAAATAAACTCAAAGTGCACCTATTCTTCAAAGGCCCTGTCTTTTGCCCTCTGTCTGCCTGTATTCATGGCCCTTCCTCTTCTCACCCTTCTGTGCTTTTCTAAGCTATTGCCCACCAGAGAGCTCCTGAGCGTGAATCCTTGTTCCCTGTGATCAGCATCTCTAAGCCCCTAGATATTAGACACTTAAGATACATATAGTTAGTAAAGAAGTAAAAAACTGGAGCCACCCACAGTACTTAAGTGCACAGTCAAACACAAATCATTGGAAAAAACACACAGGACCTCTAGTTTTATTTTCATTCCCCTTATACCTACACCACCCCCACCTTCCTGGCCTAATAAATTCAAAAGTTGTCCTCTGTGCTATTGATAAGCATGACTGTGTACAGCATTATGGCTGTATCTTGCAAAGTATGTATTTTATTAGCTGGAATGTGGATTCATCAGCCCACATAAAGTGATTTTGGTCAGTGCCAGAAAGACCGCTCCAAGGGTTTTCGATTGTGCCTGCCGGAGTGCTCCTCGTGCACTGGAAAGATGCAATTTTCAGACCTTTTGCAATGACTAGGTGTCAATACAAAGCTACGGCATTATCTAATGAATGCGCAATTTAGGGGTACAGAGAGAAAGTGTGCGGTAGCAATTACTACTACACACTACACCTAATTGACATGCTTCAGTTTTTCCCATGTTGGGTTGGTTTATTGATCCAATTTAAGGTTTTGTTGTAGCAGTCAGTAGTGACAGTTGTGGTGTATGTAGTATGGGTGCCATGATGAGCAGGAAAATTAGGCCTGCTTCCACAGATTTGGTAGTAAAGAACAGACATTTAATATGGTGCAGTGAGTTCCCCAGGGGCCTCGGTGCCGCTGCACCTGATGCACTATCAATAACTGCGCCCCCAGATTGAGAAGCTAAACCTTAACGTTTCTTTTCACTGATTTAGATGCTATTCTCCTTAGGGTACAGGATGGTCTCCACTGGGCTGTGCCTCCTGACCAGATCATACAACTATTGGTTTTCTTGGGAGTTCAATGGATACAATAGTTATACGTGTAATATTTTGCCCTATATTTGCATCATTTGTGGCGAAATGAATAGTCTGTGTTTCTGCCAAAAGTCAAGCACTCCTCTTTTGACGCAGTAGAATGCACACCAGTCTTATTTTTGTTTTAGTTTCATTTTTATTTTACTAGGTCACATTCATGTTTATTTTTCAAGGCACAGGGAGAGTAAGTGATTCGCCCATAAACACAGGAGGTTGATCGAATCTGGTTCCCCAGTTCCAAAGTCGGCAGCTAGGGTGGCAACTTCACAACCACTCCTGGGCTAGAATCAGGATGCATCAGCCACTGAGAGTTATCTGTGGTTTAGAAGACAAATTCTTGGAATTAACTCATTCATTGATGGCTAATATCCGTGCTATAAATGGGCAGGTACTGCCTGGTACTGAGTACCTGCACTTCTTGAATTTGAAAGAGGAGTACCTGCACTTCTCACCACTGCTGCACTACATTCAGTTGGAGAGTACCAGCGCTCCCCAGGAGCAAATGGGTTCTCTACATAGCGAGTACCTGCACTTCTATATTTCCATTTAAAGCACTGAGTTATAATCGCCCTTTCGGGTTACAAATTGTAGTATGTGAGCTGACCAAGATGAAACTTTTGAGGCATTCTCCGCCGCGCGCCATCATGAAAAAGTGGCGATACAGCAATGGGTTTCTGGGCCCTCACCATGAATTGGACACTGACCGCGGAGACCTTGGTCCCTCAGATCACTTTGCCCAGAAACTCACATGTGTAAACCATGCTCCTGTATTCCTACTATTCCAGTTACGAAGAAGTCGCTGGACCCATCATTGGAAGCAGAAGAAAGTGTGGAAGTGGATACAATGGCGCTGGCTCAGTCGGCCTGTGAACACCTAATGAGTGGGTCAATCTGCATCACTCCACCATCAATGAGACGTGTGGACAATTAGCCCCAGTTACAGAAACACAACTACGTGCAGCGAGCTGGAGCTAGAAGGAAACACAACGAGACACAGATAGGGTAGCCCAAATATCCAAAGAAAAGCAGGTTGGCCAGACTTTGAAATTTCAAAATTTCAACACCTGAATCCCAGGAAGCAGGAAATTGGACTACAGCTACCTCTGAGGCTGTTAAGTGTAGTAACAACAGATAGGAGGTAGAGTCGTCTGGGCCCCTCCCTAGAGGCTGTATCAGCCCAGAATATGCAGGACATCTTCATTAAAAAGGACTTAGATGATAGACCAGGATCGACTCAGTAGAGACAATGAGGCAGATAGAAGAGTGAGTAAATTACTGACAAGTGACGTTTGGACGCCGTCACCAGGAGGCCTGCCTCCAGCTTTCTCCCTCTTTAAAGTTTCCTATTGCAGATTGGTGATATAAATACCACTGAATGCCTGGAGACTCAGAGCATTCCTCATTCTTTAAATTACTCAGACATGCTGTAGCCCCAGCTGTTTCTGAATCTGAGAACAGGTCCTGGCAGGTGGCTGGTTCGAAGTATGTGCATGTTTGGATTACTCCGGTGCTTAATAACCATGTTTACACGTTTACCCCAAGTGGAACCACCTACTTATAGGCCAGCTGCAGAGACTCAATTGCTTATGAAAATGCCAGTGCAGGAGGTCACCAAACAAAGGACCCTGGTGTTTTCACTCAGCCACATCAAAGAAAGCAGTTGGATTCGCCCACAGTAGAGGGCTGCTTGGTCTTGGATGGTGTTTGGGCAGCAAGTGTTTGATACAAGGCTTTCAGCACTGTGTTCTGGGGAGGTACACCCCTCTCCACAGGTGGGTAGCGCATGCAATCACCCCTCAAAACTTTCATGCAGCCGTCTCACAGACAAATCACCAATACCCAAGTAAACAGTAAACAATATTAAAATTAAGCCATAAAGGACTAAAAGGGGGAAAAACCAGGCCATGAACTCTGCCAGGACAAAGTACTGGCTGGGGTCGAACCCCTAACCTAGATCTCCGTCCTGGTAGACGGGCACAGGGAGAGGTGAACGATCACATTGAATGAGATGTGCTGGGCGGATGGGCTTAGAGGCCTTTGTGCCTACTTTGGAGTTCAAAAGTGGCAACTTCCATAGAAGCAGGAACCTGAAAACTAAGCACAAGCTTGGAGGATGGCCTTCCTCAAGAACAGGCCCACGGATGTACAGCAAGCTGTCAGGCCCCTTTGCCTGCCTCGATTAATGTACTAGTTGTATTAAGGCGAAGGTTCATCACTCCAAACCTTCCGACATGAAAGCTCACTGGTAACCACCATGGTCGGTTTAGACCCTGTTCCTACCACTGACCCCCAGAATAGAAACCAGCCAAGACTGTCTTAAACTGGGTGAAATGCACCCCGTCATTTGTTGCTTATCCTGTGCTCGGTTTTTCAGATCAAGTGTCGGCTCGGCTTCACTCCTCCCTCTCTGATCACTTTCTCTCTCTTTCCCACTCACCTCTCCCTCCTCTCTCTCTCATCTCTCTCTCTTTTCACATCAGGAAGCTGGGGGAAGTAGCAGAGGCAGCAGGAGCCAAAACCGGCATCCAAAGGCCCCAGCTCTCGGGGAAATGACCTGTGGAATAAAAGACCAGTCCAGCAAGCACCTGCATCCAATTACTAATTAATAACTTGAAGAAGGTGAAGGCCCATAGCTGCCTGAGAGAAACGCCGTGATAGCAAGGATAGATTTGAAGAGTGCATATTTTGTGGAACCAATCTTTTGCTAATACAGGGGGGGAGGGGCGCATTTTTCAACTTAAGACAATGAAGCATAGCCCTCACTTCCCTTTGGTCTGTCGCTAAAGCTATGAAATGTTTAACCTGGTACTGTATCGGGTTAAAATGTAATGTTACAGCTCCACCTAGTGGGGAAACATCACACACCGCCCACATATTGCAAGTGTAAGCGCCCCTGCAAAACATCTGCCTCCATCAAGGAACAAGCCCTCAGAAAAATAGGGGGAGGGGTACACAGCATATGTAAATCACAACGGCGTCACAAGAAGTGACGTCACAGCAGGTAATAGCATGCCCTTAAAATATTCCTCACTTATAATCCGGAACTGGCCTATTTTACAGAATTAACTTAAAATAGTCATGCACAAATAAGAAAACAAATTTCGTTATTTTGACTTTTTATACATAGAATGTATGCTTTCCACATTCCAGTGTGTAATTGAGCGCAAGAATGACTGAAAGAGTCTTTTTTTAATAAGCCTGTGGAATTAGGGAGTACATTTTAAACAGTGTTTGAAGAGTAAACATCTCGTGGTTGGTGCATGATTTTTAAACAGATGAACTTGCGGTTCATGCATGTTTGCTTTTTGCTGGTTTTATTTGTCCAGCTTAAATGCACAAAAGCACGAATATATGCAATTGTTTCGGTGATAGAAGCTGTGAGAACTTGGGTTGTTGGGTGACTGGGGTGTGAGCCACGGTCAAGCAACAGCTTCAGTCCTTTGCAAGGTGAACTACAAAAAGACACTAGATTAACCTGTACTTAAACCTGAGTAGCTTGCCACAAAAAGACGCCAGGCTTAACTTAGGGCAATGTGTTAAGTATTTATGCAGCACACAGACAGTAATAAAGTGAAAATGCAACACAAGAAAAATCTCAAACCAATTTTGAAAAATATAGTCAAATTGTATAATTTGTTTGACAACAACAAAAATCCGATCAGTAGAACAGGAGTTATGAATTTTTAAAGTCTTAAGAAAAACTAGTACTTAAAAGATCACAGTGCCAATTGTGGACATCTAGTTGCCTGAGACTAGGTCAAAGTTGACACATATGGCTGAATGAAATGGAGCACTGTTAGAATACAAGAAGAGCATTGGGCCAGGTCAGGTATTATCTTCAGACTTAGAAGGAATTCTGAGGCAAAGTGTCTGAGAAGGTAAATTTCAGAGGGCAAGACTGTAGGTGGTGTCCCAGAAGGAAGCGTCCTTGTCAGATGGCGTTGGGTTGAAGCCACAGTGAAGATTTCTACGTTTGGACTTAGCTGTTGAAATGGAAGTCAAAAATCTCCAGTGGACAAGGCAGAGGGTTGTTAACAAAGACAGTTCCATGAGGTTGGATACCCCTTTGGCAAAGGACTACTGAAAAGGATTTGCTGCTGCAGAGAAGAACGTAGCAGGAGAAGCCGCAAAGTCAAACCGACGCGCGATACACCTCGGGTGGGTAGGCATGCAGGTGGGTCCCAGTCTCCTATGGGTTCTCAGAGCAGTTGTTGGCCATAATATTTCTAAGTCTTCAGTTTTGTGTTTTGGCTATCTGGGCACCTTTAGGGCCCAGGGCTGGTGGGATGCCTTTTGGGGTTCAGGACTTACTCAGGCTGGGTCCAGGTGCTAGTTCAAGATGTTGGGAGCCTTTTATGTTCTTGTGGCTCTGAACAAGAGGCCAGCAGTCAAGCCCTGGGAGTCACTTTGGTAGTCCTATGTGCAGGTGAAGATGAAGGGTTCAATAGGAGGGCTGGCCTCTGAGTGTTCAAGGCAGGCTGCAGGCAGCAAGGCAGTCTTGCAGAGTGCACAGCAGGTCACAGCAGCAGGCAGTTCTCTGAGAGACCTTCCGCAGGTCCAGAACTGAACGTAAGAGTGGGTCTGAGGTTCACGTTGTTATACCCTGGTACTCTTCTTCTGGAAGGTGAGAGAAGCATCTGGAAAGGTTCTTTAAAGTGCCCCCAACTCATCCTCTCCCTGACAGACAAGACAACCACCACCAGAACCAACTTCTCCAATCGCATGACCATGGTAGCAACCTTGATGCGGACCAGCTGCCTGAAGCTCAACTCCTCCAAGATGGAGGTGCTGGTCTTCAGAAACAAGACCTCTTCATGGTAGTCCACCTGTTGCCCATCGGAGCTAGGACCAACACCTGCACCAACTGATTACGCAAGAAACCTCAGGACCATCCGCAAAGACAAGCTCAACATGACAGCACAAGTAAACGCAGTGAGCTCCTCACGCTTCCACATCCTATGCATGTTATGAAAGATCTTCAAGTGGACGCCACATAACAGCAGAAGTACCGCCATGCAGGCACTCACCACTAGCAGATTGGACTATGGCAATGCTCTTTATGCAGGACTCTCCAAACAACTCATACAGAAAATGCCACTGCAAGACTCATATTCAACCACCCATGCCACACACATGTCACACTGCACCTCAATGAGCTTCACTGGCTCCCCTTACTAGCGTAATCAATTCAAACTCCTTATGCACACATACAAAGCGTTACACAACACTGGCCCAGTATACCTCAAAAGCTGCATACACTTTCACCAGCCTGCCAGATAGCCACACTCTGCCTCACATTCACTCCCACACATCTGATGGATCCACCAAATCAGAGCAGGAAGTCACTCATTCTCCTATATCAGAGCCTCCTCTTCAATTCTTGATTTCTACAAGAGGCTGAAGACCTGGCTCTTCGAATAGCACTGCGGGGACCACATACCTACACACCTGCTCAAGTGCCTAGATACCCATACTGTTGATTGCTGCGCTATACAAATTTACAGAACATATCATAACAGGAGATGTTGAGTAAAATGTGGTGACAAATGGTATACATCTATGCACTGTGCATTGGTCAAAACATTGTAGAATTTAATAGCTAACTGACAAAGGGCCTGCCTTTTTAATCACAATTGGACAAACACACCACTTAACATTGGCATTCAAGACATTTAGATTCACGTTTAGCATTTTAAATATGGGGTAGTGGGTTATTGAATAACAAAAAATCAGTAATGGCAAAAGGTGTGATACATGGCATGTGTGCACCTGGCAATTAGGATTGTACCAGATGAACAGTTATTTTGTGTGTGTCTGTGTGAGACTTTTGAAATAACTAGATGATGGACCCCAACCAAAGTAAATCAGATCTTTGCTATACAAGTAAACCTCTACACAGAGGGTGTAAATTAGGAAAACCTAAGAGGGAGATGTGGAGAATAACATGGGGGGAATTAATTCCCCATTCATTTACATTGAAGTTGTGGAAGTTTAGCGATAAAGAAAAGTACCATATTTTTAAACTCAAAAACTGGAAATCTCCCACCTCAAATGGGGAATTGCTATGCGTGACCCATAGCAAACTGAGCACCAAAAAGGCAGTAAGACGAGAGAAAATGGGACCATATTATGAAAAGGAAATGGTGGAGTTGTTTGAAATTGTGCGCAAAATTCACATTACTATGCATACCAAATTTATATATGCTGTCATTCTTACCTCACTGCAATATTCAGCTACTAAAAATGAAAAGATAAAAAGTATACTTTTCATACAAATTTAGGGAATTGTGTACATGGTGGAAAATCACAAACACACCGCAGAGGAGCAGCTGTGGGTGTTGCAGGCACCTGGGCTTCCATGGTATGTTGTGAAGGCTTTAGCAGGCCCGTCTCAAATATATATGAATTACAAGGAATCGGTGGCTGTGCTTACGTGTTCGCACATCCTAAGCACACAAACCCTCTCAAATATATACTTAAACCAATCATTGTCCTTCTATGACACATTTATTGACATTGGCACACACCCAGACTTGGGATTGTATGTGTTTTCTAACCTCTTACCACCCTCTGAGTCTGGAGTTTAATCACTGACCTAAAGCACTCAGGGGTGCGGTGCCTGGGGAAAAATAGCTGCTGGCTGCCCTGTGTAAATGAATTTAGCTGGTCCTTAATCGCCCTTAATCTCCCCTTATCAAGGTTGAAAGACCTACGGCAAGTCCTCAGTGACCTACAGATATCCCTTAGGGACCATCATCTTTCTCATAGAGGTCCTTCACCGTCGAGCCAGCTGGTTTGACAATGTCTCTCTGCCCTCAGGCTCAGAAACCCTTGGTGTTCCCCATGAAACATTAGCAAGCCATTGGAGACCCTTAATCAGTTACTAGAAACTTGCAGACACCACCACTCCACTCTTACACGCCTATGTCCACCCTCATACTCCATGTACCAGTCCCCAGAGCCACACAGCGGATCCTTAGAAGCCTGAACGACAAGCAACCCTTCAGACACCTACAGGTGGTCATTCACTACCTCAGACAGCACTCACCCGCCCTAAGGCACCCTGGCTGGTCAATAGAACCCACCAAATGTCCCTCAGAGACCCTCAGTCCACCTTCAGACTTTACCATCATGTCCCTCAGAGACCCTCAGTCCACCTTCAGACTTTACCATCAGGCCCTCGGATATGCTCTTCGACCCCTAGACAGCCTCACTCTCCATTTAGACATTGAAAGCCCACTCTCAGAAACCCCTCACAGCCATAGACCCCCAATTTCAGTTGTTCACAAGCCACCCTAGACATCCCTCAATTTCTATTCAGACACTGATAGCTGATACCTACACAACCCAGGTCTGTTCTCAGTGACACCAGATGTGCTCGCGGTCACCACTTCCGTGCCCTCAGAACCCAGCCTGGCCTCGGTCTCTGCCAGTGGGTCCCCCCCACACCCCGGCCGATTTAATCTGTCCTCAGACATCAGCAGATTTTCAGAGGACCTCTGGTTCAGCCACGGAGGTCACTTCCAGGCGCCACCAGCTTGCCTTCACCACCTTCAGACACCCCCAATTGGTCCTTAGACACCCCTTTCATCTGGCTCTCGTGCACCCTACGTGGCCGGGTCCTCGAGTGGCCTTGGCCCCTCCCCTGGCCTTCAGTGATTGGTGAAGCAGGCTGCTCCTCAAGCCACCATCTAGATACCCCGCCAGAGGGAGGAATGCCTTGAGCCATTCCGGGTAGTGGGGAAGAGGCAGGGTGAGGCAGAAATGTAATGTTTTTATAAGAAAGAGGTGGACATATGGATGGATGGGCGAGCTGAACATAGTAAGCGAAGAATGCCCACTCAATAGTGTGAGGAATGTGGGCGGGAGCGGCAGGATGAGGAAGGAATGGCACATCGGTTGCTCTCTGTTTTACTACAGAGGCAGCTGTCATTAATTGTATTTATTGTCTCTAATCAATATTTGTATTTGCTCACTAAAGATACCTAAGACTAATGTTCACTTAGGAACAATTAGCACCCGTAGCTGGCATGCTCGCAAGGAAATTCTGCTGTCACACAGATCACAAATCGCCCAACCCAGCAGGGAGAACGCACCTTCGTAAGCAGTGAAATGAGCGCGCGCCTGCAGATCTGAAGTACCACCAGTGCTTAATTTGTAAATAAAAACGTGCCGGTGCCCAAATCTCTCCTCTGATACACGCGGCTGCTACAATTAAATGTGGGTGCACGGAATAATGAGGCAGCGTAATACTGAAGCCATCTCGTGATCCTTGAATCCATTTACATCCACTTCCTGCCCCTTCAGCTCACTCTTGCAGCTTCCTGCTTTCTTCCTTTTTGACGCGTTCCCGTTTTTCTCATCCTCCGTCTTTCCCATATTGTCTTTTGCTCGCAGAAAAATAAGTACCGTCCCTCGTAAATAAGTGGCGGTGCCGCGCACCGGAAACCACCGGCTCAAATTAAGCACTGCGTACCACGCCGGAGACGTTTTAGTCATGACACACAGGTCAGTTAACAAAATGTCAGATCTGACTGGATAGATGTAGTGTAGCCCCTGTTAGATGTGAATATCCCCTCCAGTGCTCCTTTTCGTTTGTATTCTGCTTCCTGTAGTTCTTCATTTGTTAAATCGCAAGTACCAGAATGTAAAGAAACATGTCAGAAGTATGTGACATGTAGCGAGTAACCCCTATAGGTAGATTTCACCTTTTCTAGATTTTTCTTGCTGCTAAATGAGTTGAAACGTGGTGACGCAGGGGCACAACAGTGAGCTCAAGGACCCCCAGTCCTTCATGGGGGCCCCGTTTCCGCCCCAAGGCCAGTGACTATCTCTGAGAAACAGGAGAGTCAGGGGCCCTTCACATTCTGCAGGGAGGGGCATGATTTTACGCTACCCCATTCTGATAATGTCCTGGGCCCTATGTGTTGTTTCCTGCCTTGGCAAACTTCAGGCCTCTCTGCTCACCTGTCTTTTACGTGGATGCTTCACAAATTGAGAAGTAAGGGCCGTGAACTAAGGGCAATCAAAAGGGAACTGTGACCACTGTGACAAAACGAGTGAGCATGAGTGTAAGGTCACCGGATGACTAAAGGTCGCCAAAGATACAGTGCTCCACCCTTGGGATTTAACCTAACAACTTCATGCATTTGTCAGACCTTGTTAATTTTGAGTGATCAAATTAAACTGAGAAGCCACAACTCAATGATTTGTAAAAGAAAAGCCCAGGAGCCTTGCAACTGTGATGACATGGAGTCACCTGGTAACCTTTCCCCAGTAGAGTGCTTCTTTCACCGATAACCCCAGGGGCACAGATTCACCGCGTTCTGGGGCATCTGGTTGCTGGAATCAGGGGTCTGCGGTACCAAAACGGCCTTGTTGACCGTGTCGGTATAAATGGCTGTGTTCATATTTAGGCTCTGAGGCAGGAATGCATAAATGCCAACATATTAAAACTGGAAAATGCTGAGAGGGGAGGTCATTAGTCATCAGAAGGGTAAGCATCGGAGGACATACCAGGAGGTTCGGGACTGGGAGGTGCGTATACTTGCAGGGGAGGTGTTATGTAGCGCCTCCCGAGCTGACCATTCTGTGAAACATCTCCCACGTTCAATCCCTTCTAAAGCAAACACTCTTAGACGAAGCCAGCTCCATGCCAAGCCGCATTCACCACTGGGGAGGTAGGACCAGTAAACATCTACAGTGACTCCCCCACACCGCTACTGCTCGCATCCCCATCTGCTGCTTTATCAAAGATCATGGTAGCCTCATCAACAAAGAATTCCTGATAGGGGAGGAGTCCGTGACCTATTATGACAATTTTTATTCTCAGACAGAAGAGTTTACAGAGTCCAATCTGGTCCCATTCATAGCTGATCTCCCTACCCACTGATTTGGCAGTGAAGAAATAAATATTCTGGAGAGCCCCATCACTCTGGAGGAACTTTGGAGGGCCTCTCACAACCGCAGCCTGGAAAAACCCTGGGCCCCAGAGTGTTCCTGGTGGAATTCTCCAAGATGTTCTGGCCCTAATTGGGTTCGACCTTGGTAGAAGTTTTTTCGGAGGCTTTTAACCCCTTCGCTGCCAGGCCTTTTCCCCCTCCTGTGCCAGGAATTTTTTTGCCTATTTGGAATAGTTCTCGCTTAGGCCCTCCTAACTTTTTGTCCACATAAGCTACCCACGCCAACTTTGTGTCCTTTTTTTCCCAACATCCTAGGGATTCTAGAGGTACCTAGACTTTGTGGGTTCCCCTGAAGGAGGCCAAGAAATTACCCAAAATACAGTGAAAATTTTGTTTTTTTCAAAAAAATGGGAAAAAGGGCTGCAGAAGGAGGCTTGTGGCTTGTGGTTTTTTCCCTGAAAATGGCATCAACAAAGGGTTTGCGGTGCTAAAATCACCAGTTTCCCAGCTTTCAGGAACAGGCAGACTTGAATCAGACAACCCAATTTTTCAACACAATTTTGGCATTTTACTGGGACATACCCAATTTTTATGATTTTTTGTGCTTTCAGCCTCCTTCCAGTCAGTGACGAAAATGGGCGTGAAACCAATGCTGGATCCCAGAAACCTAAACATGTCTGAAAAGTAGACAAAATTCTAAATTCAGCAAGGGGTAATTTGTGTAGATCCTACAAGGGTTTCCTACAGAAAATAACAACTGAAAAAAAATATATTGAAATTGAGGTAAAAAAACAGCAATTTTTCTCTACGTTTTACTCTGTAACCTTTTCCTGCAATGTCAGATTTTTTAAAGCAATATACCGTTACGTCTGCTGGACTCTTCTGGTTGCGAGGATATAGAGGGCTTGTAGGTTCATCAAGAACCCTAGGTACCCAGAGTCAATAAATGAGCTGCACCCTACAGTGGGTTTTCATTCTATACCGGGTATACAGCATTTCATTTGCTGAAATATAAAGAGTGAGAAATAGCTATCAAGAAAACCTTTGTATTTCCATAATGGGCACAAGATAAGGTGTTCAGGAGCAGTGGTTATTTGCACATCTCTGAATTCCGGGGTGCCCATACTAGCATGTGAATTGCAGGGCATTTCTCAAATAGACGTCTTCTTTACACACCCTCTTATATTTGGAAGGAAAAAATGTAGAGAAAGACAAGGGGCAATAACACTTGTTTTGCTATTCTATGTTCCCCCAAGTCTCCCAATAAAAATGATACCTCACTTGTGTGGGTAGGCTTAGCGCCCGTGATAGGAAATGCCCCAAAACACAACGTGGATACATCCCATTTTTTGACAGAAAACAGAGGTGTTTTTTGCAAAGTGCCTACCTGTAGATTTTGGCCTCTAGCTCAGCCGGCACCTAGGGAAACCTACCAAACCTGTGCATTTTTGAAAACTAGAGACCTAGGGGAATCCAAGATGGGGTGACTTGTGGGGCTCTGACCAGGTTCTGTTACCCAGAATCCTTTGCAAACTTCAACATTTGGCTAAAAAACACATTTTCCTCACATTTCGGTGACAGAAAGTTCTGGAATCTGAGAGGAGCCACAAATATCCTTCCACCCAGCGTTCCCTCAAGTCTTCCGATAAAAATGATACCTCACTTGTGTGGGTAGGCCTAGCGCCTGTGACAGGAAATGCCCCAAAACACAACGTGGACACATCCCATTTTTTGACAGAAAACAGAGGTGTTTTTTGCATAGTACCTACCTGTAGATTTTGGCCTCTAGGTCAGCCGGCACCTAGGTAAACCTTCCAAACCTGTGCTTTTTTGAAAACTAGAGACCTAGGGGAATCTAAGATGGGGTGACTTGTGGGTCTCTGACCAGGTTCTGTTACCCAGAATCCTTTGCAATCCTCAAAATTTGGCTAAAAAAACACATTTTCCTCACATTTTGGTGACAGAAAGTTCTGGAATCTGAGAGGAGCCACAAATTTCCTTCCACCCAGCGTTCCCCCAAGTCTCCCAATAAAAATGATACCTCACTTGTGTGGGTAGGCCTAGCGCCCGCGGAAGGAAATGCCCCAAAACACAACGTGGACACATCCCATTTTTTTACAGAAAACAGAGGTGTTTTTTGCATAGTACCTACCTGTAGATTTTGGCCTCTAGGTCAGCCGGCACCTAGGTAAACCTTCCAAACCTGTGCTTTTTTGAAAACTAGAGACCTAGGGGAATCTAAGATGGGGTGACTTGTGGGTCTCTGACCAGGTTCTGTTACCCAGAATCCTTTGCAATCCTCAAAATTTGGCTAAAAAAACACATTTTCCTCACATTTTGGTGACAGAAAGTTCTGGAATCTGAGAGGAGCCACAAATTTCCTTCCACCCAGCGTTCCCCCAAGTCTCCCAATAAAAATGATACCTCACTTGTGTGGGTAGGCCTAGCGCCCGCGGAAGGAAATGCCCCAAAACACAACGTGGACACATCCCATTTTTTTACAGAAAACAGAGGTGTTTTTTGCATAGTACCTACCTGTAGATTTTGGCCTCTAGGTCAGCCGGCACCTAGGTAAACCTTCCAAACCTGTGCTTTTTTGAAAACTAGAGACCTAGGGGAATCTAAGATGGGGTCACTTGTGAGGCTCTGACCAGGTTCTGTTACCCAGCATCCTTTGCAAACCTCAAAATGTGGCTAAAAAATAAATGTCCTCACATTTCAGAGACAGAAAGTTCTGGAATCTGAGAGGAGCCACAAATTTCCTTCCACCCAGCGTTCCCCCAAGTCGCCACTTAAAAATGATGCCTCACTTGTGTGGGTAGGCCTAGCGTCTGCGACAGGAAATGCCCCAAAACACAACATGGACACATCCCATTTTTTGACAGACAACGGAGGTGTTTTTTGCAAAGTGCCTACCTGTAGATTTTGGCCTCTAGCTCAGCCGGCACCTAGGGAAACCTACCAAACCTGTGCATTTTTGAAAACTAGAGACCTAGGGGAATCTAAGATGGGGTGACTTGTGGGTCTCTGACCAGGTTCTGTTACCCAGAATCCTTTGCAAACCTCAAAATTTGGCTAAAAAAACACATTTTCCTCACATTTCGGTGACAGAAAGTTCTGGAATCTGAGAGGAGTCACAAATTTCCTTCCACCCAGCGTTTCCCCAAGCCTCCCAATCAAAATGATACCTCACTTGTGTGGGTAGGCCTAGCGCCCGCGACAGGATATGCCCCAAAACACAACGTGGACACATCAGATTTTTTGACAGAAAACAGAGGTGTTTTTTGCAAAGTGCCTACCTGTAGATTTTGGCCTCTAGCTCAGCCGGCACCTATGGAAACCTACAAAACCTGTGCATTTTTGAAAACTAGAGACCTAGGGGAATCCAAGATGGGGTGACTTGTCGGGCTCTGACCAGGTTCTGTTACCCAGAATCCTTTGCAAACCTCAAAAGTTGGCTAAAAAAACACATTTTCCTCACATTTCGGTGACAGAAAGTTCTGGAATCTGAAAGGAGCCACAAATTTCCTTCCACCCATCGTTCCCCCAAGTCTCCCAATAAAAATGGTACCTCACTTGTGTGGGTAGGCCTAGCGCCCACGAAAGGAAATGGCTCAAAACACAGCGTGGACACATCAAAATGATCAAATACAAAACTACTTGTTTTTGCAGGGGGGCGCCTGCGTTTTTGGTCCTGGGCTCAGCAGCCTTCTAGGGAAACCTACCAAACCCAGACATTTCTGAAAACTAGGCACCTGAGGGAGTCCAGGGTGGTGTGATTTGCGTGGATCCCCCAATGTTTTCTTACCCAGAATCCTCAGCAAACCTCAATTTTAGCTAAAAAATCACATTTTTCCCACATTTCTGTGTGGGATCACCGCACTGGGACACATTTCATACCACCCAATGTTCCCCTCAGTCTCCCGGTAAAAATTATACCTCATTTGTGTAGGTGGGCCAAGTGCTTGTGAAAGGGAAGAGCCAAAAACATGTCGATATTGAGGGGGGAACAAATGGGGTCCAAAAGGGCAGTTTGCAAAAAAACATTTTTAGGCTGACAAGTGCAGCAGAAATTTTTATTGGTATAGATGTGACAATGCTGGGTGGTAAGAATTTTGTAGATTTCTGCAGATTCCGGAAGGTTCCATCAGAAAAACATGGGAAATGGTGATTTCTAGCAAAGTTGGAGGTCTGCAGGAATGGTGCGGGTGCATGTGAAACACACTAGTCTGGAATCACCCAGATGTTTAGTTTTCAGATGTGTCTAGGTCTTGTGGATTTTTCTACATGGCAGCGTCCCAAAGTCCATAAAGTGCAGCCCTCACCATTCCAAGTGGGATGATTTTGAGAGTAAGCCAAGTTCTCATGGCCCAAATGTAAAACTAAAACCCCAAATAATCAAATGCCTTCTTGCTTGCTGTGGGATAAGATATTTTAGAGTGCTGGGGAGAGCTGAAAGACTGTTACCCCCTTCAGTTGAGGTGGGGGCGTAACCAGGCCCACACTGGTTGGTAGCCACCATCCCAATATATATATATATATTTTAATTCCCTGGCATCTAGTAGACTTTCTGATCCCCGGGGTGTGGATCAGGGGTAATTGCCCCATCTGGCCACTAGTGGGCAGAACAACTTTGGCCCCATTTATTTGGGGCGGGGGTATGGCCATACCCCCACCCTCTTATTTTTGGAAAAAAAACTTCTCTGGCCTCTGGTGGGCTTTCTGCCCCCCCTTGGGGCAGATGTGCCTTCCAAAAATAGTCACATCTACCCCCAATGGGGGGCAGATATGGCCAACAGTAATGTGCTCCCATGGGGAGCGACCCTTACCCAAGGGGCTGCCTCCCTAAAGAAAACACATGCATACACACACACCAATCCCTGGTGCCCAAAGTGGTTTCTGCCCCATGGGGGCAGATTGGCCAAACAAAAATTGGCTGATTTGCCCCCTGGGGGGCAGAAATGGTCTAAATACAATTTGCCCCCTAGGTGAGCAACCCTTGCTTACTGGGTCGCTCCCGTTCTCTAAAAAAAAAAAAAAACACAAAAAAATTACCCCTGGTGCCTAGATGTTTCTGCCCCCCCGGGGGCAGATCGGCCTAATAACAATAGGCCGATCTGCGGGGGGCAGAAATGGCCTAAAATAAATTTGCCCCAGCCCCCCCAACTCCCCCGGGGAGCGACCCTTGCCTACGGGGTCGCTCCCCTTGCGTGACATTGGCGCAAAGAAAAAATACCCGTTGCCTAGTTGTTTCTGCCCCCCTTGGGGGCAGATTGACCTAAAATCCGCCGATCTGCCCCCAAGGGTGGCAGAAATGGTCTAAATACAATTTGCCCCCCAGGGGAGCGACCCTTGCCTAATGGGTCGCTCCCCATCTCTTAAAAAACAAACAACAAAAAAACAAAAAAATTTTTTTGCCCTGGCGCCTAGAGTTTTCTACCCCCCATGGGGGCAGATCGGCCTAAAACCAATAGGCCGATCTGCCCCCGGGGGGCAGAAATGGCCTAAATACAATTTGCCCCTCCAGTGGAGCGACCCTTGCCTAAGGGGTCGCTCCCCATCTGTAAAACAACAGCCAAAAAAAAAAATCCCTGGTGCCTAGTGGTTTCTGCCCCCCTAATTAAAATAGGCTGATCTGCCCCCCAGGGGGGCAGAAATGGCCTAAATATAATTTGCCCCCTAGGGGAGCAACCCTTGCCTAAGGGGTTGCTCCCCTTGCGTGAAGTTCACGGAAAAAAAAACTCCCTGGTGTCTAGTGGTTTCTGCGCCCCCTAGGGGCAGATTGGCCTAATAATAGGGGAGGCAGAAAAGGCCTTAAAAAAATGCCCCCCTTGGGAGCGACCCTTGCCCAAGGGGTCGCTCCCCTCATGCCAATTTCCACTTTCAAAATAAATCCCTGGTGTCTAGTGGGCGTTTCAAAGGGAAGGAAATTCCTTTCCTTCCCTTCGAAGCCTCTCCGGCCTCCTCCACGTGATCGGAAGAGAAATGCTTTGCATTTCTCTTCCAAGCGCGCTGGAAGCTCAGCTTCCAGCGCGAAGGAGGAGGCCTCTGTGACAATCAGCGCGCGATCGTGCGCTGACATCACAGGGGGGTGGGGGGATCGGGTTGTGGAAGGGGAAGGGATTCACCTTCCATCCACGACCGGGGTGTGTGGGTGGGGGGCCCATGCGCTAGTTATCCCCTGGTTCCCGGGTGCAGGACGAGATTATCTCGTCCAAGGCCCATAACCCATAACTAGCTGCTCCTCTTCGAGTTCTAGTTCCCTACTTAACGTGGAAGTCAAGGTCTGGATGAAAGCACTGGCAAACAGACTGTCAAAGATGGTGGACTCTCTGGTACACCTCGACCTGTCAGGATTCATGCCTAACTGGGCCAGGAGACATAGGCCTGCCGCCATGCGGCCAAAAGACCGCTGCCGGCATTCCAACATTCCCGCTGGGCCGGCGGGCGCTAACCAAGTTAGCGCCCGCCGGCCCAGCGGGAATGAGGCCGCAACACAGAAGCCGGCTCCGAATGAGCCGGCGGTGTTGCGGCCGTGCGACGGGTGCAGTTGCACCCGTCGTGCTTTTCACTGTCTGCTATGCAGACAGTGAAAAGCTGGCCCGGGCCCTGTTAGGGGACCCCTGCACTGCCCATGCCAGTGGCATGGGCAGTGCAGGGGCCCCCAGGGGCCCCAGGACACCCCTTACCGCCAGCCTCTTCCTGGCGGTGAAAACCGCCAGAAACAGGCTGGCGCTAAGGGGGTCAGAATCCCCAGGGCAGCGCTGCTTGCAGCGCTGCCCTGGCGCATTCGCCCAGCCGGGGCAAAAACGGCGGGAAACCGCAAGCCCCGGTTTTCCGACCGCGGCTTTACCGCCGCGGTCGGAATGGGCTTGGAAGCACCTCCAGCCTGTTGGCGGTGCTTCCGTCATTCGTGGCCCTGGCGGTCTTGGACCGCCAGGGTCAGAATGACCCCCATAATATCTGGTGACTCCAGAACACTCTAGTCCTGTCTGCCAGAATCCCAGGTGAGAAAGAGCTGCTCCTGGTTGATTTCCATAAAGTGTTCATCTCTATGGGGTAGGCAAACTTATTATATCTTCTTACTAAACTGAACTTCGTCTCCCGTAATATTAGTTAGGTCAGACTCTTGTACAAAGACCTCATGGTGCGAGTCCACATTGGAGGCTTGAAAACCCAAATGTTTCCAATACAATGTGGCATGCTACACTGCTACCCCTCTGTCCCATGCTACTGCACTCCCAGTTGAGCCCCTGGCTGAATGTCTGAGTGTAGATGCACTAGTTGAGGGGTTTGGTTGGGGCTCCGGGGCAACGGATAAGATTGCATTATACACAGACGACGTCCTATAGTCCTAGCTGAACTGGTCAGGTCCATAAGCTCTTCAGGTGTTACGGATCTTCAGGAATCACTCCGGGCTGCGAATTGACACAGCAAAATCCTCACTATACCCTCTGGGGAGTCAAATGCAGTCATTAACCTGGATGTATGCACAAAAGCCTTCCGATACTTCGGGGTCTACATACGAGGACAGTCAACAGGCCTGGGATGAAACTCTGCAGCCTCACTTTACCAAGCTAAATAAAGGTTCAGGTTCTGGTCGTCACTCCCCCTTTCATCTATGGGTAGGATCAGTGATCTTCAAGATGCTCGAGTTCCCATGCTTAGTACAGCATCCCCAAAACTAGCCTTACCCAAGACCGGGAACCTTCTTTATTCATCTCAATGAGGTGCTGAGACAATTTCTCCGGAACCAGTGGCCACCCAGGATTGCACTGGCCACATGCTTCAAATCCACTTTCAAAAAGAGGAATAATCGCACTGAATATTCTATACTACTGTAGGGATGCCCACCCTGTCGTTTTTAACAAGTGGTAATTTGGTGGCTCTGATGCTACAGTGTACACCTCTGAAAAATGGGCCATGCAAGGACTTCTGATCACAGATGTTCTTTACAGAGTCTCATATTTCCCTTCACTTCCTCGAGTGACGAAAGTAGTCTTCTAAGTCTGTAGTGACTCAAGCCCCTGGGTTGGCACATCCATTTGACAAGAGACCCCACGTTGGAACAGGCACTGCCTCTCACAGCTCACCGGGCTGAGAGGGTTTGGGGGCTGAGACTTAATTGGTATCTCTCACCTGGGAGACGTGGCCACTGGGAAATCATCTGCGAAGCTCCAAGCTGACTGTGACCGCCACAAAAAAACAATTTTACCGTAACTTACAACTTAGACATGTGCTCCTACTGTACATCTCCAACTTGGAAGAAATACCTGACCGCAGCCCGCTGGAGGCACAAGTGTTACTCAGTGATCCTATCCATCATAATCTGTCATGTATATGCAAATCACTAGTCACAAACACCTCTGACTCCTCTCCTAGACTTCTGGGAGCCTTGGTGCAAGAACCTGGCCAAATGACAATTGGTGGGAAGCATTAACTTCCCCCAGGGAAACCGCTAAGGCAGTCCTATCTCACTTCATAAAGCTGAAATTCTAAACAGAGTTTACCCCCGAGGTCAAGGTTATGGAAAATTAGGGTGATCACCTCCCTCTTTGTGTTGTTCTGCCCATAGCGGGGATTTTCATTGCTGCCTTTTGGACCAGACCCCTAACCTGCTTTGGGGTAGTGCAAGGGTGGCCTCTCTCGAACAAACCTACATTGCCCCTTTTCCATATTGTTAGAAATGGGGCCTCTAGTTGGCAGTGGTTTGTACCCTGTCCAAGTAGGGACCCTCACTCTCATCAGGGTGAGGGAGTCAAACTGCTACGATAACCCTTGCTCACCCCCTTGGTAGCCTGTCTCGAGACCCCATTTCTAACACTGGTGATCAGCAGTGAAGATTGGACTTGTATTTGTACTTTATATACAGTGATTGGTGTACACTACTTCCATATCGCTGACCATTACGTACCAGCATACTGTTTTTCTCTTTCTGCTTTTGAAATGCTTGAGTTTTGGCCACAATCATGTCTCAGTCTGGTGAACCATCAGCGGTAGTTGTAGATTTGGTGTTTGAGCAGGAGATGTTGGAAATTTATATGGTGCCTCAGCTCAAAAAGTTCTGCAGGAAGTTCAAATGTCGTTTTAAAGGCCTTGTTAGAAATGGGGTCTCTAGTTGGCAGTCAGTTTACACCCTGTCCAAGTAGGGGCCCTCACTCTAGTCAGGGTAAGGGAGATATCCAGCTCAGATAACCCCTACTCACCCCCTTTGTAGCTTGGTACGAGCAGTCAGGCTTATCTCAGAATCAATGTGTAAAGCATTTGAACATAACACACAGTAATACACTGAAAGCACCACAAAAGGACACCACACCAGTTTTAGAAAAATTGCCAATATTTATCTGTGTAAAACAAGAAAAATCAAACATACGGTAACAACAGATATGAATTTTGCAAGAATTATTTAAACAATACAGTTCCTTGAAGTCGATAGCTCGATCTGGGCTATCATGGCTATCATGGCGTTGTTAACAACAAATTGAATCGTTCAGGCCAACCGCAGGGTCGCAGGCCAGTTACAGTGTCTGGAAGACCCCCCCCAAACAGTACCTTGGAAATGAAGAGTGTTGTGATCCTCGCGATGAGATCTGGAGTGCGGCATCGCTGGTGTCGGCAGGCATGGGTGGCATCGGTTCTGGAGGTCGGTGCAGGGGTCATCGGGCCCTTGAAGTCAGATGCGTTGCAGATCGAACTCTGGGCTAATGATGAAGTCAGGTGCGCTGGCATTGATGGCGTTGGGGCTGCAATGCAAAGTGGGACGATGCAACATGCGGGGCCCACAGGTCATGGTGCAGGCAGCGGCTCGGTGACGGCATCCTGCGGCGTTGGTGAGACCAGGGCTGCAGTGTGACGAGTGGTGTCTCCAGGTCACAGTGCAGGCAGCATTGTCGTCATTACTGAAGTGCTGTTGTTGGTAGGCCCAAGACCACGGTACGACGTAGGACGGGTTCCGTGTGGCACACACGGGTCGCGGCGCAGACAGAGGCATCGTTGACGATGCTGGAGTCGATGGCACTGGTGTCGGTGGACCAGTGCTGTGGTGCAGGACGGGATGGTGTTTTGTGTACCTCATGAGTGGTGTCCTCAAGCTACAGTGCAGGCAGTGGTGTTGGTGTCAACGTAGAACATAATTGTCGGTGATACCAAGGCTGCGATGTGAGCAAGGCGATGCGGAGTGCGGGGCCCACAGGTCACACAGTTCCCAGTGCTGTAGGCAGATGAATTTGAAGTCTTTGATATCCCTGAGACTTCCAACAGGAGGCAAGCTCTACTTCAAGCCCTTGAAGAAACTTTACAAGAAAGATACACAGCAAAGTCCAGTCTTTGACCTCTTTAAGGCAGAAGCAGCAACTGCAGGTCAACCCAGCAAAGCACACACAGCAAAGGGACAGTATTTCTCCTCCAGCTCTTCAGCTCTTCTCCTCTTGATCCCGAAATGTTCTAAAAGTCTGTGGTTTTGGGTCCACTACTTATACTCATTTCTGCCTTTGATGTAGGCAAATGTCAAAGGAAAGTCTCTGTTGTTCACAAGATCCTGCATTGCCCAGGCCTGGCCCCAGACATACTCCAGGGGGTCAGAGACTGCACTGTGTGAGTACAGGCACAGCTCTTCAGGTGCAGGTGTCAGCTCCTCCCTCCCCACTCTAGCCCAGGAAGACTCATCAGGATATGCAGGACACACCTCAGCGGCCTTTGTGTCACTGTCTTCAGGGAATACACAAACAGCCCATCTGTCAGTCTGACCCGACGTGGATTCCACAGGTAGGCAGAGGCACAGAATGGTTAAGCAAGAAAATGCACACTTTCTAAAAGTGGCATTTTCAAACAGACAATCTAAAAAACAAATCTACCAAAACATGTATTTTTGAATTGTGAGTTCAGAGACCAAAAACTCAAAATCTCTATCTGCTCCCAATGGGAAATTACACTTAAGAGGAATTTAAATGCCATCCCCATGTTAACCTATGGGGGAGATCAGCCTTGCAATAGTGAAAACTGAATTTGGAGGGTTTTTACTATCAGGACATGTAAAACACAACAGTACATGTCCTACCTATTAAATGCACTGCACCCTGCCCATGGGGCTACCTAGAGCCTACCTGATGGGTGCATTACATGTACAAAAAGGGAAGGTTTGGGCCTGGCAAGTGGGTGCACTTGCCAGGTCGACATAGCAGTTCCAAACTGCACACACAGGCACAGCAGTGGCAGGCCTGAGACATGTTTACAGGGCTACTCATGTGAGTGGCACAATCAGTGTGGCAGACCCACTGGTAGCATTTGATTTACAGGCCCTGGGCACACATAGTGCACTTTAGTAGGGACTTACTAGTAAATTAAATATGCCAATCATGGAGAAACCAATCACCAATACAATTTCCACCGGGAGAACTTGCACTTTAGCACTGATCTGCAGTGGTAAAGTGCGCAAAGAATATAAGCCAGCAAAAACAGATCTGAAAAAATAGGAGGAAGAGGGCAAAAAGTTTGGGGATAACCTTGAAAAAAGGGCCATTCCCAACAGGCCTCACTAGGAAAGAGGAGCCACAAAAGATGCTGAGGGCCTGGTTGTCAGCCAGGAAGGCTGGTAAGCACATAGAGGATGGTAATGATGTAGTGAAGGAGGAGTAACAAATTCTGCACCTGGTATGGCTGGAGGGACCAGCATCACCTTGGGGAGCGGGGGCAGCCTGCAGGTGGAAGAGCTTCCTCCAGAGCTGGCAGCAGTGTTTCCTCTCCAGGTCTGTCTCCAGAGGAGCTGGAGAATAGGTGGAGAGCCAGGAAGCTAAAGTTTGAGCTGGCAAAGCTTAGGTTAAAGCAGGAGAGAGAAAAAGCTTTGAAGGAAATGAGAATGGCCCTTGAGGAGAAGAAGGTTCTTTTAGCTCAGGAGTTCAGTCTGATTGAGCTAGAAGCCAGGAAGGATGGGTTCAGCTGAAATGGTGGCAGCAAAAGAACCACATATCCAAAGACTTGGGCCCATATTTATCCTTTTTTAGCGCAGCATTTGCGTCATTTTTTGACGCAAAAACGGCGCAAACTTACAAAATACAATTGTATTTTGTAAGTTTGCGCCGATTTTGCATCAAAAAACGACGCAAATGCGGCGCTAAAAAAGTATACATTTGGGCCTTGGTATATAAGGAGGGAAGTGACATACCCCAGTGGGCTCAAGCATATGAGGTGCACAATGTCCCTGAGGTGCATTGGGGAACTGGCACAGGGAGTCATATTCCTGGTGGTGGGAGGGACACTCTACTGGCTCTAGAAGGGGGTAACAGGGAGAGGTGTTCTCCCATGGAGGAAGTCCTGGTTAGGGAGTATGGAGTCACCCCAGAGGAGGGTAGGTTGAGTTTGAAGGGCAGTCAGACACTGTGCCACCAGATGGGGGAAGATGTGGGGTACTTTTTCCAGGCACTGTATAAAATTATGGAGAAACCAATCACCAATACAATTTAGGCAGAAAGCATATGCACTTTAGCACTGGTTAGCACTGGTAAAGTGCCCAGAGTCCTAAAGCCAACAAAAATGTCAGAAAAAATAGGAGGAAGAAGGCAACACGTTTGGGGATAACCCTGCAAAAAGGGGCAGGTCCAACACATATCACAAACAAGGTCAAAAGTAATAGATATAAGAGAGCTTTGTTATGTATTCTATTAGTGGTAGCCAAGCAAGGTATTGCCAGAAATGAAAAAAATTTCAAAGCTCCATCGCTGGAGAAGTGGAAGAGACACCTGGACAAATGCATGAACCTAGAGAAGCTGTTTGATGTAGCCAGGGGTTGCCCACCAAAACATGGCTGAATCTGGAGTGACTGGTCCCAGCACCGTGGAATAATACTTGAGCCAATTAATTCTCAGTCTTGATCCCTGGACGTAGAAATGCATGCATATGGGACCTAAAAAGTTGTTAACACGCTGATAAATGTTGAAGGCAGGGAGAGGGAGGGGTGTGACATGATCCTATTGGTATCTGTTCTGCAGCAATGTGCTTTGTGATATACTTTCTCTTTCTCTTTTCCTTGCTCTGGTCTGCTTCCTTCGGATAGCACTGAGTTAATTTTTTGCCTGTACTTTAATAAGTGCTAAATGACAATAAAATTTGTCATACAAAACTGGAAAGTGTGAGATTTTGAAAACAACTGGAGGGATGGTATCTTCCCAGTGACTTATTTTAAAGCTGAGGCAATTTTAGGTGGGGATAGCTAAAACAAAATAAAAAATCAGGAGCCTCCCATTTGAATGCCGAGACGGCCAGCCAAACACACATGCGCTCTTAGGGGGAGTGCTGAGCACTCTCCCTCACTGCCCGGCACCCCCATGGCCCACCCTTTTACCACAAAACGATAATAAACACAGTTTAATATCGTTTTTTTGTAAAAGGTTTGCAGCTGCCACTGCTGGGGGTGGGGGGTGATGCTCCTCCACCCTAATGGAGGAGCCTCCCCTGCTCAGTGAGCTTTCTGTTCCAATGACATAGTACACTGCTATAATGAATGTTTTGTTATGACAGATATGAATGATTTGTAAAGACAGAGATAGCAATTTAGGTTTTGTTGGAAACGTCACACTTTAAAATTGACTTGGGACGTCCTTAAAATAATGTGTGGCCCAGTGTGACTTGTCATGGCATGGTTATGGTCGATAACATAGTCTAGTCTGTTAAAGCCCACAAGTGATAAGACAAACTCTGACCAATCAAAGTTTTATCCTTTGAATATTAATAAAAAGAGCAGGAGAAGGGGTTGGAAGGAGAAGGGGTTAACTGGGTTTGATCACTGGATTCTTCAACTCTGATCATGGAGTTTACAACAAGCACATATGCACTGTAACGCGTATATATAGTGATACTCGGAAGGCACTGCTTTAATATTAACATTGTTCCGTGAAAAAAAACTTTGTTAAAGGTAAGATATAGTTGCTATAGCTCCTACTAAATTAATTACTGTTAAAAAAAGATTCAAAAAGTAATTAAAACTACCTACAAAACAGATACAGTAACAGTTTTAGTAAGCTGCACGAACTATAACTCATGCCCTCGCCATGTGCTGCTCATGACCTCATCTATTAAGCAGATTAATATAAAGCCAGCCATTAAACCATTGTCTACAAGTACCCCTTCTATGTTATATTCATGGGTACAGACAGTTGCGGCTCGCCATGTGGTAAAGGGGCAGTGCGTGGCGGGGAGACACGCAAAACAAATGGGAGAACATTACATAAAAAAATTACCTTACTGCGAGCCACTGCGCCGCTCCCCTGGCTCCACTTGCAGGCACAGGCTTCCAGCCTACCCTGAGGCCAATCCTAACACTGCTCTCATGCTGCTGGCAACATGAAAGCAGCGTTAGGATTGGCTTGCGCACCCTGGCTTGGTGCTTCGAGGCAGACTGGGAGCCTCTGCCTGCTGTCTCCAACCCTGCAACACAGCGCCAGGTTGGAGAGAGCTCAGTGCGCATGTGTGCTTGGCCGGCCTGAGACGGGACATGTGAACTCCCCCTCCGTCCCTGTCACGCCCCATGGCCCCTCTCCTTTAACAATAAAATGATAATAAACATAGTTTATTATCGACATAGTTTTTTATCGTTTTATTGTTTTATTGTTAAAGGTTTGCAGCTGCTCCTGCTGGCAGGGGGAGCGACGCTTCTCTGCCATACCAAAGTTACCACCACTGGGTACAAACGTCTCTATTCCTTAAGGTATGATGTCCCCACGTGTTCACAAACAGTATATGCATATCCCAAATATTTTAAGGAAATTATGCTTCAGGTAATCTATGTTTGGTGATAAAACCAGTAAATATCTCAAGGTTTCATGAACTAAGATGCCTAAGTTAATGAGTTATGTGAACTAGTGGACAAACGTGAGCTTACAAATCAACAGGATAGCCGAGAAATATGTAGGGGTGTACTTGAAAGGAAGGATAAGAACTGGCATATTTAAATGAAATTATGGGCCCGATGCACGTAGCTTTTTCCTTGTCACAAATGGCCCGATTCCCAGAATCAGGCCGTTTGCAACAAGAAAAAAACATTTTGGTATGTACAAACCCTATTTTGAGATTCGCTAATCTATTTACTGAATCACAAAATAGGTTTGCGTGCCAAAGGCGTCCCTTCCAAATAGCAAGTCGCAGTGGTATGTAAGATATTTTTGTGACCATGAATATGGTTGTAAAACAATCTCAGTTACCACCAACTTTAAGTTGGTGGTAACCCATTGGCAAATGGGACCCCTTCCCCCTTGTGAATGGGGGTGCCAATATTTTTTCAGAGCAGGCAGTGGTCCCACGCAACACTGCCTACTCAGAAAAAAATTAAAGGAAACTTTTCATTTTTTTTGTAATGCAAAGGAAAACGAGCTGCATTTTAAAAAAATTCTTTATTTATAAAGCAGTCACAGACATGGTGGTCTGCTGTCCCCAGCAGGCCACCATCTCTGTGAGTGCAGAAATTCCCAAAGAGGTCGCAAACTGCAACTTACCTCATGAATATTAGTGAGGTAATTCATTTGCGACCCCATTGGTAATCATGCTTCACACTGCTGTACATTTTCTTTTGTGACCCACAATTTGCGATTCCCAAACGGATCGCAAATTGTTAGTTGCAAGAGAAAATGTCATACATCTGGCAGCCGCGGCCTGTCCTTTAGGGCGAAGGGGCCACACTCCCCCACCTTTTGCCCCTCATGAAGAGTGTCTGTCAGACTGAGCAAAGCTCAGCCTGACTGTCACTCTTCATGTTCAGATCAGGCAGCCAGGAGTGAGACATGCGCGATTTGCGCAAACTCCTGGCTGCCTGAGCTGAACTTTGCTGGGCTGAAGAGGTCACAGCTCCTATGGGCGTGACCTCCTCAGCTCAGCAAAGGTGCCTCGAGGCCCTTCCCCTCGGTGACGAGGGGAAGCGTCACTGATTGACTTTGACCTGGGTGCTTCAGGCTTAAGCCCTTAAGCGCCCAGGGCGAGTGTCAATCAGTGACACCTTGTCACAGAGTGGGGTGGGGTCAGAAGTCTCATTGACCCATCCCACTCTGTGATGAAGTTGGGATTGCTGCCCAAGGTCAGCCAGTGAGGGAAGGCAGTAGTCCCAACCCTCCTGTGATCACCAAAGCTGAAGATAAGTGTGTGTGTTTTTAAATGCATGTTTGGTGGGTGCGTCAATGTTTGATTGTTGATGAGTGTTCTGAATGGATGTGCGTATGTTTGTGAATGAATAATTGTGAATGTGAGTGTGCTTCCCGCCCGCCTTCCTCCCTCCTAAAATTACTGGCCGCCACTGACATCTGCATTATGTGCTTTTAAGTAGCTTTACCTCCTCATGTCTTTAAAAGGCAAAATGATAAGCTGATGAATCCTGTAGAAAGCAAGATGTTGCTGGACATGGCTGTCCTCCCGCTCCCCTCTCTGATGCTCTCTAGGATGTGCAGCACAGCGAGGACGCCACACTTACTGAGCTTGGAAACGTAGGAGCCCCGGCCCTAAAGGTCCATATTGCTGAACACTAAACCGGAATGATTGGCCACAATCCAGTAGGTCAGCCAGCTCAGACACGTGCCCAGGAAACACACTGGCGCATTTTGGCAAATGCTAGGACTTATCCTCCCCTGGACTTCAGAGTGGGGAGACGCTGGGACAATAACTCCACTTCTAGATGTTGAAGTGGAAACTGAACAAGCAAGTTACCACCAGGACTTTAAATTGCATCTGCTCTAGGAAAATTGTTGCTTCATTCCATAACAAGATCTTAAAAATCTGACTCAGTCACCAGTGCTATCAAGAATCATCTACTGGCAACTATCTCCTGCCAGTCTCCCCACTATCTCCTGCCAGTCTCCCCAGAACACATCTGGCTCACTGAAAACAGTTCTACATGGGTTGCACACTCCATCTCTGGGGCCAGAAGGACGAGGATAATTCACTGGTACTATTAACGCTCAGTTGGCTTCCCATTGTAGCAAAGACTATGTACAGAATGACATAGATCACCCACAAGGCTCTTCACACTTCTGTTCCTCGATACCTGGTTGCCAGGTTAAAGTTGTCTGGTGGGTCTAGACCATCATGAAATGCTGATTGTTTGCTTCTGTAACCCACAATCTTTAAAAAGGAATGGAGTACGGCTCAATCCTTGTCAGGGAGTGTGACTATAATCAAGAACTCTTTACCCCTGGACCTTTGCACCACTACCTCACCGACAGTCTTTAAATTCGACCTGAAAATAAATGCTTCTGTTTGAAAAACATTTTAGTTCATTTTTCTTCTACCTACAAACAATGGTGACCTTAGGTTTTGCACTATCTTGCATTGAGGCTTATCTATCTACCTTGATATTGTATATTCTTTTCTTGAGCTTGTTTACATCCTGACTATGACTACTGTTATTTATGTTTGCTTATGTAATGTCTACTTCTTATGTAAATCACTCCAACATCTTCGGGTAAAGTTTGCACTTTATAAAGCCACATAAATAAATAAATTAATTGATTAATTAAATAATTAACCACTGTCAGAACAAGACTCTTTGAAGCCGCACTGCATATCACTTAATTCTTCTTGAAGTGCTCTAACCGGAGGAGCAAACTGTCTGGGGGCTCCAAGACCTGTTTTGTTGGCTTCAGACTGACATGTTCTTTCTCTGTGTTTGATCTTTATTACCTGTGGAAGCATTTCAAACAGAAAAGCATACCCTTAAATGTATGCATTTGTGTCAGTTTCTTTTAGGGTGTAGTAAGAGTATTTATTGCCAGTGTCGGCTGCCATGTATTTAGAGCGGTGGGACGGGCAAAATACGGATGGCATTCAAATAATTAAAAAAAATTGCACATCCTTCCTGACTTGCCACAACGTCCTCCTTGCTCCAGTGTCTTCTCTCCTCGAAGCTCTGGACCCAGGAAACTGCACTACTCAATCCTGGTGCTGCTCTCATGCTGCTAAACAGCATGAGAGAAGCATCAGGATTGGAGGGAGCAGCCTCTCTCAGTTCTCTTAAGAGCACTGGAGGCCTGCGCTTTCTCTAACCCAGATGTCTTGGAACAGCTGGGTTAGAGAACTTTAAAATGTGCATGTCTGTTTAGCCGTGGCAAGAAAGCCGGCCAAAGTGACATGCGCACTTTAAACTTAAGTGCAGAACTCCCTGCTGCCACTCAGCTGCAATTGCCCTACCTATCCTGACACTCGGTTCAGGACAGGGTGCTGAAAAATACAATGGTAATAAATAAACTTTATTACCATTTTATTTTTCAGCTGCTCTGGGGCATTTACATGGGGGGCAACGCTCCTCCGCTCTCATGGAGGTCCAGCTACTGTTAATTGCACTCCATACGCAAGCACTAATTCATGAAATAACAATACAAAGCAGTGATCTGTCATGTTAAATAGAAGAGATAAAGAAGTAACCCTACAGCGAATGAATTGCACAAGGTGCGATCAGGAAACCTGGGCTCGAACCCACTTGACCAAATTGTGTAATCCGTGACCTTGCTCTTTACTTCACTGTACATCATTTTATTTATTCAACCACTTTTAGAACACATTGAAGTAAGTCAGTTCAGGATCTACGCTGTACATACACTTCAGTTGTATAAGATTAGTATAAAATAACCTTGCTTCACATTTAACAAGCCACAAAAATAGAGATCATGGCAAACTAACACGTTTTGGGTAGCTCATGGCAAAGTATTTACATCTGAGGATATGCTTGATTGTTTCTTGTTTAAAAAATATTACTGTCAATACATGTCACTCACCTCAGAGATGTAATTGCATTTAATTATTTGAAAACTTAAAATAAAAATACCTTATTATGATTTTTTAATGACATTTGTTGCCTGATTTACATCTTTTGGCGGCTCGACTTGTCCTTTGGCTCTGAGAATCAACCGAGACTCCTGGCCAGACCTCTCCAGAAATGTAGTGCCTACTATGCCCTTGAAAACAGGGAGACACCTGGCAGTCTTAGGCCGCTGAAGACTAGTGGATTTCCATTAATTGGCTGTAATAATCTGTTTTTAGGTCGAGTGCGCAAGCGCTATGACGTATTGTAATCTCTGTGGGCTTTTAACCACGCCCACTGCACTCCCATTACTATCACCCGTTTGTGGGCTTGCCTTTCAATAATCCTTTGTTATCATTGGTAAATGCTTTACGTTTGTCCCTCTTTGGGGAGACTTTGTTACCGTTTTTGCCATCATCCCTGTTACATGGATTATTGCACGATTGCTGATATGTTTGACTGCAAGCGAACTTCTTTTTCCTTTTGTGTTTCTCCTTCGCGGTCATGCTCATGGTGGCCATGGTTCTTTGAATCAGCTCACTTATGTCAACTGTTTTACTTTTCATTTTTAATTTATGTGGCATGAAAAGTCCATTTAGGAATTTACAATGCTAATAGCTCACACTCAAGCAAACGTGATACCCATTACATGAGACTCAAATAGGGCAAGGTGTAGTCTAGAAAGCTACCCATCTGAGTTTATTGCACTATTATTAGATCATTTTTGTGCACATTTTCTTACTGTCTCACTCTCACATTACCTGTTACAGGCAGCTAAGTCACTCACTCACAGTTTTGTGCATGCAGGAAAAGGAAACAAAATGCCTCTTTTCCACAATGGCTGGGCTCTACATCATGGTGAGGAGGATGAGGATCCTGGCAGGTTTGAGGAGAGGGAGGAGAAGACAGGAGCACATTTTTAGAGTGCGCAATACCCTTTTTGACCAGACAGATGAGGAGATATATAAGTACAGGTTAAACTCAACCATGATACTTGACCTTATAGCTGATCTACAACCCCTACTGAAGCGAAACACACACAGGACCAATAGCATACCCACCCATGTGCAGGTATTATGCTCCCTGCACCTAGCAGCATCAGGGAGATATCAAGGGATATCAAGGGGTCATAGCAGCAGCTGGGGGTGTCTCACAGAGCGTGCTTTCACGCTTCTTCAATGGATTCCTCAATGCCATGGTTAGCAAAATCCATCTGCACATAATTTTCCCCAACACCACACAGGAATTGCTACAAACCAAATACAACTTCTACCAGATTGCCCAGTTCCCACATATCATTGGCTGCATCGATGGGACACATGTAGCTATCTGTCCACCATCGGCCACAGAGTATGTTTATTTGAACAGAAAGAATACACATTCCATGAACATACAAGTCATAAGCAATGCCTCCAATGTTATAACGGATCTAGTGGCCAGATACCCAGGTAGCACACATGACTCCTACATCTTCAGGCACAGTGGAATACACACAAGACTACTTTCTGGGGAGTTTGGCGACAGATACCTACTTGTTAATGTAATAGTTGACAATGTTGCCTTGATGTATATGCGATGTCTCGGATAACAATGACTCATTTTACTCTCCTGTCATTGTAGGAGACAGCGCATATGCAGTGCGCTCGTTCATACTTACACCCTATCTGAACCCTGCCACGCCAAGCGAAAGGAGGTATAATGCAGCACACAGGACGACACGCATCGTTGTAGAGAGGACCTTCGGCCTGCTCAAGAGCCATTTCAGATGCCTGCACAAGAGTAGTGGTGCACTGCAATACAGCCCTAAAAACACATGCAAAATCGTGGCTACATGTGCTATGTTGCACAAAATCGCAACAACGAGGGGCATACCAGTAGAACCCACAGAGTCTGACTCAGATGAGGATGGTGATCCCTTATCACGCCTTCAGCCAGCAGACAGAAGCAGTGCAGCAGAGTGCAGACAAAGATGTGCTGAGATCATGCGCAACTATTTTTGATGTAAGTAATGACAACACCATGTCAACATTTATGTATTGGTGTAGGTAGCACCTTTATTGCCTTGACTTCAGGTAATATATGTGTGATTAAGACATAGGTAAGCACTACACACAAACAGGTGCTAGTTACAGTGTCACACTATTAGCATCATAGTATCATTGCATTGCTACATGATATGCAAGTCTCCTGTACTTCTCAACATTACTTCCTACGTCCACGCACTCCACTTGAGTGCTCAGAGGTCTCGGTGGCACCTCTTGTTACAGGTTCAAAGACAGTACTGTGTCTGGTACTGCGACCCCTAGGATCAATCACAGGGGCTGTAAGACTGCTGAGGCTAAAGAGCTCCTTACTATCCCCACCACCCAGTTCGCTGTTTGTAACACTCTGTGCTGTCTGCATTGTCTCCAAAACATTGGTGATTTGCACCAATCCTTGTGCAACGCCCCAACTGCAATGTGCCATCTCCACTTGCATGCCCACAGCACGTCGTGATACCAAAGCAGTTGTGGTAGTGAGCAGATTGACAGATCTGCAGAACCCATGAAACCTGCCCATCAATTGGTGAGGGTGCCTATGGGGGCTGACATGCTCCGCTGCATCACAGTGCAGAGTTCCCTAATGGCATTTGCCATCTCCTTTGCGTGTTCTGCTGCTATTTGCTGTCCCTCATGCAGCTTGTACATGTTTTCATTGAGAGACTCCAACTGCTTGTGCATTGATCCCATGTTTTTATTGAGAGACTCCAACTGCTTGTGTGATGATACCATGTTGTCATTGTGAGACTCAAACTGCCTGTGCATTGCTCCCATGTTATGATCGATTGACACCAACTTCCTGTGCATTGACCTCATGTGTTTACATGGCAGGCGCTGCACTTTCAACATGGAAGTCTCAAGGCCACCAAACAGTGATGGGCCCTCACCTTCTTCTGTACACTGTCTGCCTTCTTCGCGACGCCTCCTGAGGGGAGTGGACTGACGCTGGGGCATCAGTGCTTCTAGCCTCTGGGGTGGTATGGATACTTCATCCAGCATTTCATCAGAGTCCAGGTTATACTTAGGGAGGGATAGCACTCTTGCCCTGCGTCTAGTTGGTGCTTGTATGAAGGACTTACTGGTGTTTGTGTCGGATTGTGGCTGACTTTCGCTATCCCCCATATTTCCACCTTCTGCTGCGTCAGGGCCCGGAACATCTGCAACAACAATGCGCAGCATGTCATTCTTGGATATGTACTCACACAGTTGCGTAATAGGATTACAATTACCCTGGCATAGTATCACTGAGAGTCTTTTGTGTCGTTTATGTGCTTGGTTTTACACTATCTTGCTATTTATGTGGGAGTTGCACTTTAGGGGTGTGGACTACCACTTCCATAATGCATTGTTGTGTTGTATGTAAGATGTGGCATTACTGCCCTTACCTTTGCTGGTGCTGGGGGTGCCTGAGGTGTCAATGTCAGTGACACCACTGACAGCTTCAGGAAGCAGTGTGGACCCCACCATGTCTTCCATTGGTGTAGATGGTGTCTGGGTGGGTGGTCCTCCTCCGGTGCTCCTTGCCTCCTTCAGCCTTCTTGCTACCCTCTCTTTGGCATGTTAACGCAAGTCGTACTATCGCTTGCGTATCTCCTCGACGGAGCACCGTGCATATTTTGTTCTGGATGTCTGACCACACTTTTCTCTTCTCACTTTCAGGTACCTGTAGTGAGTGTTTTCCAAATAGTTTGTCGTGGTTCCTGACCATCTCCTCGGTGAGCACCTCCAATTCCTGCTCACTGAATTTGAGTTTGTGCTTCCTATCTCCTTTCTCCTACACATTCCCATCAGTAGCCATTATCCTGTTTGGCCCTGGCTGGCTCTCAAGACTGCCTCCCTGGTGCTTGGATGGGTCTCTCTGCCTGCTCCTGTGGGTGGGGCTTCTGAAAACAGCATGGACTGACTCACGTCCTGGTTGTGATGTCAGCAGGCTGTTCCAAGTTGCTGTTTTTGCAATTTGCGATTTGCAAATACTGATTTGCTATTTTTTGCGATTGTGAATTTTAAGAATTCGATATTACCGACTCGCAATTTTCATACATTCCATTTCGCATTTCTTAAATAGCGATTTATTAAAATTTGCTTTTTAAGAAATGCAAACCAGGAGCTTGATACATCTGGCCCTAAATTCAGTGCAACAACTTTGAGAGACACCAAGTTCAGTGCAAATATAAGATGAGACCACCATGGACATGTCTTTGTACAGGACCTGGCCAAGCAGGACCATAGCTGTCACTGTGAAACATCTCAATCACGGTTTTATTCATTTCACAAATCACATGGTGCAGTGTTCAGAGCATACTAACGCCCAATTGAAATTAATATTTCCATGGGTCTATATTATTTGCCTTTCATGTGACTTTTAGTTTTAATTCTCATGCCATTCCAGGTTACTTGGTGTCAAAGCTTATTTTAATTTATTTATTGGATTCTTTTTATAAGCTCAAATTAATGGGCTGGCAAGCCACATTTCACATTTCACATAGTTAATTAATTACACAGATATGAAAAAAACTGAAATATTTCACAAGATTTGTATAATACTACCTATTTTGCAGCCTTTATTATAAAAAAGCATTGCTTGATTAGCTCTCTTAAAATGGTGCTTTGCGAACAAAGGTAAGAGTAATACCTGTCTTAAATCATGCATCTTAGTAGGTACACAAAACATTCTGTGAAACCATTGGACAACTGAGCGGTCCTTCTGGCTTTTCGCCCAGCCTTGCCTCTTCCACCCCCTTGGTGGCTACCTCTCGGCTCATATTCATATTAACATTTACCTAATGCCTCCTCATTCATTACCGTGCCTGCCAATTGCTCAAATACACTGCCTGATGTACAAAAGTGATTTTGCGGTTGCAAATCCTGAATTAGGCAGTTTGCGACAGCTAAATAACTTATTCCGATGCGCTAACCCCATTTTGCAATTTGGAAAGCTACCCACCCCGAATCACAGTTTGGAAGGGGTGCATTAGGGGGGTTCCTTCCAGATTGTGTGTCGGTAAGGAATGTATCAATGTTTTGTCAGTCATTGATCTGTTATTGACTCCTAAGTTGGGGTGGTAACTGATTTGCTATAGGGAAGGGGTCTCTTCCCCCTTTGGGAATTGGAGTTGCAGCTTCAGGGGCAGTAGGGAGTGATCCAGGGGACCACTGCATGTTCTCAATGAAGTTTTCGAAAACACCATGTTTTTTTAAAGCAGTACAGGTTTCTTAAAGGAACTTAGGCTGCTTTGAAAAAGTTTTCAGTTTTGGAAAGCATTTACATGAATGGTGTTCTGCTGTCCCTTGCAGGCCCCTATTCCTGTGATTGTGACCTGTCTAATGAATATTAATTAGAAAAGCCGTTCTGTGACCCCCTGCAATTCGATATTTTATGAACATTTGCAAAACGTTAGTGCACAAGCTGCAGCCCCTTAGTGTGAATGTTATCTTTATACATCAAGCCCATAGATCTTTAAGGAATCTTATTTACCATGTTGTTACATAGAATATCTTCCTTAATCATCAGTACCATAGCCACCAAAAGACGTCTAAACATTTCAGAAGATCAATACTTGTCACATTTGGAAACATTGTAAGTAGTGTAAAAGATAATAGCTCAGAAGCCAAAGTTACATCGTGGATGCTTCCAAAGATATTTGCTAGACTCAGTCACAGAGGATCACTCCATGTTTCTCTAATCCCTTTGGAATAAATCCTGGGAAGTCTATATAGGATTAAGGGTGCTGTTTTCAAATTGTATACTGCCTACCTGGCACCTACTCCAGGCTCCCAAGTATTTTTAAAGAAGCACTGCAGACCACAGATAATACTACATGCTTGTGTCAATATCTTATTTAGATGGATTCTCCAGTTTAAGCTTGCTGTAAACCAGATGATTAAATATCTATGGATCATACGTACAAACTTATTTGGAGGTCACAGGCAAAAAATAATTTTAAAATGTACACAAGCGAAATTGCTATTCAGTAACTTGTTACTGAATCACACTTTTGGTTGTGCCATTCGGTATTTGGAAGGAGCGTGTTGAGGTAACCCTTCCAAATACAGAACCACAGTGGTATGTACTGATGTTTTGCAACTGAATTACAGTTGCAAAACATTAATTGTTTCCTGACACCTCCAAGGAGGAGGTAACCATTTGCAATTGGGAAGGGTTTCCTATGGGACCACTTCCCCTTTGAGAATATTTACCAAAATATTTTTTAACGACAAGCAGTGGTCCCACGGGCAACTGCCTACTCTTTAAAAATGAAACTTAAACGTTTCACTTTTTGTTTTTTGGAAGGTATCCCATTTTTTTATGGATCAAATCTGTTTATTGGTATTTAACATACACAAACATTTACAGAGCGGTGTATCAATCCTCCAAATCTTTCGACTATCGACATATCATGGTGTCCCGTACTGCTCATGTTTAAAGGCAGCCTAGCAGAACCGCCTCCCTGACATAGGAGACACCTTCCTCCCCATGTCTGCCCTCCCGTACGTACTATAGTCGAAGCATACATAGTACGACAGTCTGAGTCCCAGCAGGGCTAGAAACAGGAAACAAACGTAACATAAATACATAACCGTGCTTCCCGGCCCCAATGCCCCGCACCGCCCCCATCCCCCGCACCATCCCATCATCCTTTCAAACTTCTGTCCCTGCCCCTCTCCACAGCCCACTACTCCAGCCACTCCCCTAAATATCTTGGGTCAGCCCCAGGACCTTTAAATATGCTGGGCACGTCAGCTCAGTAAATTATGTGGACAGAATCTGGAGAAATGGTCTCCACAGTGAACAAATGTTGCCCACTCTCTGCCTGGAAGCCAGAGTAAGTTTCTCCATTGCCAAGATGAACCACAGCTTCTGAAGCCAAGAAGTGTACGTCGGCAGCCTATCGGAGCCCCATAGGGCGAGGATCGTCTGGAGTGCAGCATTAAGAGCTAAGGCCATCTTTCGCCCTCTCAGTGAGCGAAGGGGAAAAGTGAGGGGGTTGGATAAACCCAAGATAACATATGACGGCAATCTGGGAATCTCTCTCTGGAATACCTTATCGATGTCAGCCAAGATACTCTTCCAAAATCTCTGTAACTTGGGGCAATGCCAAAGGAGATGTACAAGTGTGCCCTTGTTGCCACACCCCCACCAGCAAAAGCCTGACTTAGCGGGATCCCATGCATGCCCCCTTGCTGGGGTATAAAACCAATAGGAAGCCACCTTATGTGCCGTCTCTGTCCCTGCAGCATTGTAAGCCGCGTGATGTGTTCTATAGTGTATATTGTCCCATTCCTCCTCTGTAAGCTCCCTCCCCAGCTCCCTCTCCCATCTCCTCTGTCCCTTGGATTTAGGCGGGCGTTCCACCCCCTGCAGAAATCTATACAACTCCGATATCACCCGCTTATCATCCTTCTTTGTCAGTACCCATTTCTTAAACGGGGTAAGCGGTCTATCTATTAAGGGCCTATTCGCCGGCAAAAGGGTCCAGTGTCGTACCTGATAATACATCAACCTGTCTGCCTCTGTCAGTCCATACGTCTGCCTCATCTGGGCAAAAGGGATCACACCGTCCTCATCAAATAAGCTCCCCACCCTTTTGCAGCCTCTGTCGTACCAGCGGCGAAAATTCTCCACCTACCAACCTTGGGCAAAGTCAGGATTCGCACACATCGGTGACATAGGGGACAGGAACATCGTCAGGCCAAGCCTCCGCGGCACCATATCCCATACCCGAAGCATCGCTCCCGTGATCGGGGAGGAGTAGAGCCCCCGTGCCCTATACCTGCGTCGAAGCCAGGGCTCCTTCCAAATGTGGGACCCAGCCACCGCCTGGTCCACGAAGCACCAGTGCTTTTCAGTGAGCGGCCTACTCCACTCTAGCAGAAAGCGCAGCTGAGCAGCCTGAAAATACTGCAAGAGACAGGGGACCACCAATCCCCCTCCCCTGGGACGATGTAGGGCACTCTGCAGAATCCGCGCCGGTTTCCCATCCCATATAAATTTCAGGATCGCTGACTGGAGGGTCGCCATTGTATGAGACGGCGGAGTCAGAGGAAGAGCTTGGAACACGTACAGTATGCGCAGCAGCACTGTCATCTTCACCGCGGAGACCCTGCCAAGCCAAGAGAGTTTATGCTTTGCTCAGCTCCCCAGATCCCGCAATATCTCCCAGGATAATGTGGCATAGTTCATGTCGCCGTCTTCACGGTCGAGGTTGCCAGTTCAATACCCATGTAGGGTACCTGCGACGTTGAACAGACAAAGGGATAGCGGGCCCTCAAGCTTTCTTCATGTTCCGGCAGGGCAGACAAGCTTAGCACCTGTGACTTCTGCATATTCACCCGAAACCCAGAGATCCGGCTGAACTCACCAAGGGTCTCCATAAGAGCCGGCACCGAAACCACAGGCTCCGCTAGGGTAAGAATTACATCATCTGCATACAAACTAATGAGGTGGTGGTCTCCCCAAATTTAATGCCAGAGATAAGAGGGTTGTCGCACAGGCGCTGGGGCAAGAGGCTCCATATACAGTGCAAACAACAAAGGAGAGAGCGGACACCCCTGTTGCGTCCCCCGACTAATCGGAAACGGCAAGGACAAAGTCCCATTGACATGGACAGCGGCCTTAGGTGCACGATAAATGCATTTGATCCAGGACCTAAACACTGGACCTAGCCCAAAACGCTCTAATACCTATCAAACCTATCGAACGCCTTCTCCGCGTCAATGGAGAGGAGGAGCGCCTCTCTACGAGATCTGCTAGTTTTATCAATTAAATGTAGAAGCCGTTTTGTATTGTCCCCGCACTGTCGATGAGGTATAAAGCCCGCCTGATCCGGCTCTATAAGGCCAGGCATGTAGGGATTAAGGCACTGAACCAATATGTCGGTAAACAACTTGGCATCTATATTCAAAAGCGAAATGGGCCGATATGAACCACATTCGTCCGGGTACTTCCCCGGCTTGTGAATGACCGCAATGGTGGCCTCCAACATGCTAGGCGTGAGAGCCCCGGACACCAGGAAGGACTTAAAGAGTCGCGCCAGGAGCGGAACCAGCTCAGGGCAAAACGTTTTATAAAAAAGTGCCATGAAGCAATTGGGGGATTTCCCAACCTTTAGACGCGAAATCGCTGAGATAACCCCCTCCACTTTAATGGGCTGGTCTAAAGAGGACGCATCGCACTCACAGAGCGGCGTAATATTACTATCCGCTAGAAAGGCGGCGGGTCCACTTTATTCCCTGTATCCACAGCATATAGCTCCCTATAATACTCAGCAAACACCTCAGCCATTTGATCGTCCATTCGTACCTCCCCCTTAGAAGGGGAGCGCACCATCTTTGTAGCCGTGGCTGAGCGCTGCGCCCTCAACTGATGTGCAAGGAGTTTCCCACATCTGTTGGTTCCCCATAATATTTATGTTTAAGCCGAACTATTGCATACTCTGCCCTATCCCAGTCCAGCCGCTTTAACTGCTGACGCGCCTTCTCCAACTCCCTCCACACTCTAGGTGCGCCGGTATGCTTATGGGAGCATTCTAGCGGTGCCACTTTTTGCTCTAACACCACCCTCTGCTCTCTCCACACTTTATTGTCTTCGGCCGAGAGCGACAACATCTCTCCGCGGATTACTGCTTTCAGTGCCTCCCACAAAGTCTCCAAACTGGTTCTTTCATCATCATTGAATCTAAGGTAGTCCATGATCACGTGCCGCAGCGTCTCCTCCGCCACCCGACTATGCAGTATGGTATCCCTAGATCGCCAGCTCGGGGTCCCCACTCGTCCCACGTCAAGACAGGCCACCAACGTAATAGGGGCATGATCCGTCAGAGCCCGAGGCTTGATTGTGGTCTCCCTAATTCGGGAGGTGAACTCTGAGGAGGCCCAAAATAAATCTATACGGGTGTACGTCTTGGATGAAGCCGAATAAAATGTATAATCCCTGAGCGTCGGATGTGCCTTCCTCCAGACGTCCCCCAGGTCACAGTCAGCCAACCACTGTCGCCCCGCTAAAGTCAGTGCCCTGGTCTGCCCAAATTGATGCCCAGACCTATCCAACTCATTGTCCATGACCAAGTTGAAGTCTCCCCCCACCAGTATAGCCCTGTCCGGTGTAGTGAGCATGGGGGAGATGGCTTGCCTCAAAAAAATTTCTTGCTGCGCGTTAGGAGCATACAATGTGGCAATAGTAAAGAAAAATGCCCCAACTTGCACCCTAATGGCCAGGAACCTACCCTTTATCTCATGTATCCTGGTGACTACCTCCCCAGGGAAGGCCCTCGACAGAAGTATCGCCACCCCAGCCAGCTTTGTGGGAGCTGAGGACCAAAACTGCCTGGAAAACCACTTTGAGCGCATTCGATATGTATCCTTTGGCAATAAGTGCGTCTCCTGCAAAAGACAGACATGGCTCCCAGATCTTTCAAGGCCGTATAGGATCCTCAGCCTCTTAGTTGGACTGTTGAGCCCCCGGACATTCAGGCTTAGACATTTAAGGGACATCTGGAGCTAAACAGGTCGCGCAATGTAGGCAGGGACCCCAATCCAGGGGCAGGAGACATGTGCGGCACTGGGGCAGCTCCCACATATAGTGACAGCGAGCAATAGCAGAGCACATGTAAATTGTGGGGGAAACACACCAACACATAACCACAGCGCACCACAGGTGCATAAAACATTGAAGTCCTCTTACACACATCCCAAAAGAGGCCAGAGTCCTGACAGGGGCAGCAGAACCTCACGATATCGTCACTTGGAATCCAGCGACTCCACCACCTGAGCCCCTCTCAAGTAGTCTCAAAGCCTATTCTGTAGTGACCCCAGACCATTGTAGCGGTACCCGGATGCCCTCTGCTTATGCACTGGTCCCAGCGGCCAAACTGCTGAGTACAGATTGTCTCTCCAGCGCTTGCTCTATCGTGGAAGGTCGCAGTTGTTTTCTCTTCCTCTCCTTCCGTCGCCAACTTTGGCAGCCCTCGGCAGCGGCACCTTCGTACAGGACAACACCATGCTCCGTCTCCTCCATGTGCAGAATCTTGTGCACCTCTGCCACTGATTTCACCTGACGCAGCTGGTCCTCCCAACGGAACACAAGGCGAAAGGGGTGGCCCCAAGAATAAGATGTAGAATTCGCCCGTAGGTGCTCTGTAATGGGCTCAAACTCCTGTCGCCTCTGCAAAGTCCTCAGCGAGAGGTCCTGAAACAGCTGGAGCGCGTGCCCCCGGAACTGGACCTGAGAAAGATTTTGCGTTCTCTGCAGGATGCTTTCCTTAATTACATAGTTATGGACACACGCTAGAATGTCAGGAGGGCGATCCCCGGTCCCCCCTGGTCGGCTCGCTCGGTGAACCCGATCCAGGGCGATCTCTTGCGCATCATCTGAGCCCAAAATGGAGCGGAACAGTGTGGTGACGAAATCTCCACTGTCCTCCCTCTCTAAGTCCTCTACTGCGATCTGCAGGAGGTCCTGTTGCTCACGAAGACGTATGACCTCCTGCTGCATTTGTTCCACTTCTTTCCCTCGAGAGATCTTACTGTCCTCAACATTTGCCACTCGTTCTCCTAGTGACGTGACGTCCGTGCGGATCTCCTGGGAGATATCCCTCCGAAGCTCCTGCAGGTCACTCCTAAGCGAGTCGAACAAGGAGGTGAGAAACCCTTTGTGACTGGGGCCCGCAACCATCCTCCGCCTCACCTCGGTCTTCAGGTCCTTTCATCAAAGCAGGCCCCTCAGCCGGCCTGTTCTGCGCCGGATGGGATCTGGTCAACATCTCCCTCACTGACTGATCCCTTTTAGGTTTAGAGGAGACCATCAGAAGTCCACTCCTCCGCCAACTCAGCGACAAATCCGGTTTCAATCACTGTCCACCTCGCCGTTCTTCTGCTCAGGTCTCATGAACGCCTCACCACTCACTGGCAGCCTTCTCTCGCTAGCCGCATACGCTCCAGGATGATGAGATCACTCACTCCTTGCCCCCCTCCACTAGGACCAAAACTGCGGGCACCCACTGCTATTCGGCTCCTCCAGGGCCCAGTCTCACCAGGCAGCATGTGGCCAGGCTCGCCCCAGGCAGACCCACGCGGGCCGACTGTCCCGCCGATCCGAGGGCCCCCGTGAGTCCCAGCACACCGTGGGGCCCTCCCACCCCAGGGTCCAGGGGCGAACCGGCCACACCTCACTGCCGCCCCCGCTTCTCACTGGGGTCCCCTCTGCCGGCTCCCGGACGCCAAACGGTTGCCCCGGCCTCAGGAGGCCAAAACCCTCGGGGCACACCCGGGATCGTGGTCCCCAGGCCCATACCTCCTCCAGCCAGCCGCTCGGTCTCGCACTCCAGTGATCCGGCCGGGCTCCTCGGTCCGCTGCCGACTGCTGGGCCACTCCACGCGGCCGGTACCACCAGCTTCTGTGCCCACCGATAGCGAGCGCACCCCAGGCCCGAGAGGCCCCCGCGCCGTGGTCTTCCTGTGCCTTCGAGCACCTGCCCGGTCCCTCTTTCGGGCACCCGCACCTTCCCTACGCTCCCCTCTGCTCAGGGGGGCCTGGATTAGCGGGGATCCAGGGTCGCCAGGCTGCTGAAAGGGCTCGGGCGGCGGAGCTCGCAAAGACGTGTCTGCTCACGCTGCCATCTTGGACACGCCCCCATCCCATTTTTTTAAGGAAAACTGGCTGCATTAAAAAAAAAGCAAACGCAGATGTGATGGTCTGCTGACCCCAGCAGGCCACCATCCCTTATGAGTCAAACTGTGACCTACCTCATTATTATTCATGAGGTAGGTCGATTTGTGACCCTCTAGGGATCGTCATTTAAATGTTTCAAGGTTTCCTACATAAGGAATTGTGATTACCTAATTGCGATTCAGTAAGAACCACAACTTGGAAATCACAATTCCTGATTTTTGTACCTCTGGGCCTATGTTATTAGACATTTTCTAAAGGAATACATCATAGCCTTCAATGGAAACGGGTAGCAAGGCTGCTACATTGACAGAACAAAGAACACATTACTTTGGTTGTAGTTAAATTTACCTTCATGTTGTGCACCTTACCTTGTAATTCAATCAAGTGAGATCTAGCAGAAGCAAGTTGTCTATATACATAAGTACCTGAAGTAACTTTTTATTGAAACATGAGAGGGACACTGCTAGTAGTTTCAGATACATCTGCATAGTATATGGCATGGGAAAATAGAGATAAATGAATACTTTTGTGAATGTTTTTCTAGTGGGAATTTGGAATAAAATAGTAATCTAACCAGTGCTTAATTTGTGCTTGTTGTTTCCGGTGCTGAGCACCGGCACTTATTTTTGAGGGCCGGGGCTTATTCTTCTGCCTCGAACATTTGCTGCAAGGAAAAGACACATATGGGAAAGACGGAAGAAGGGGAGAACTAAAAAGCGCCACAAAGGGAGAAAGTAGGAAGCTGCTAAAGTGAGCTGAAGGGGCAGGGAGTGGCTTTATATGGACTGAAGAGGCCAGAGGTGGCTTCAGGATTACGCTGCCTCAGTATTACGCGTTCCCACATTTATTTGCAGCAGCCACATGTTTAAGAGGAGGGCTTTGGGCAACGGCACCTTTTTATTTACAAATTAAGCACTGAATCTAACTGCTCATCTTAACTTGAGCCCAAGCATAAGAGACTTAGAGCCAGATGTATGAAGCATTTTTTGTGGTCGCAAAAGGCTTGATTCGCAGAATAGGGCCGTTTGCGATCACAAAAATGCCTTTTCTTATTAGCAAGCCACAAACTGTGACTATTTTACTCAATTGCAATTTGGGATTGCAACCAAATATCGATTCAGTATTTGGAAGAGGTGTATTTAGAGTGTCTCTTCCAAATACCAAATTGCACCTCTTCAAAGGAGGTGGAAAGCCATTAGCAAACAGAAAGGCATTGGGGTCCCTTCCCCTTTAGGAATGGTGAAAAAAATACAATTTTAAGAGTAGGTTGTGGCCCCACTGCCTACTTTTATGAAATTAAACTTACCATTTTCGTTTTTAGGGTCAAGCCTGCCAGTGCATGCAGTAGCGCATGAATCTCGCTTGCAAGACTCTGTTGAGTACAATAAAAGACTTGGAGCCCACCTGTCACTCACCATTTGTTGGTTTGCATGGCACTCTTCTTTACCGCCTTGCAATTTGTAAAGACAGGCCTGGCATAATTTCCGTTCCTCTGTGTGGAGCAGGGACTAAGCAATGATTGATTCAACTTAATTAGTGCCTGTCTGCTGCTCCCGACGTGATTGAGGTACTTTTTTGTTCTTTTTAACTTCTAGTGCCCTGTAAACAGAAGGCTTGTGACTGGCAAAAACATGCCCAGCAGGACAAACAAAATTGCAAAGTTTTATTTTTTAAAGCTAGCTTTCCTTTATCTTGCCAAGTTGTCTTTTCTCACTTTCCACTCATGTTTTCTTTTGTTTTTTCTTGTGAGCTCTCTTCTTAAAAAATAACAATTAACGTGTTCCAAATATTGCAAAGTGACATTGTTTCTTTATTATGCGTAATCTCTGAAATGATGCTTTAACATATAATTGTGCAGTACACCCCAATCTACCACACTGCAATCCACCCCACTACAGTCCACCCTAATCCACCCCACTTTACCCCACACCAATCCACCACACCCCAATCCAAACCACTTACCCCAATCCAATCCATTCCAACCCATCCCACCTCAATCCTCCCAACCTAACCCAACCTAATCTGCCCCACTCCAATTTGCCCCACTCCAATCCAAAACAATCTGCCCCAGTCTAATCCAAAACATTCTGCCCAACTCCAATCTACCCCAGTACACAACTATCTGCCCCACTTCAATCCAAAACAACCAACCTCACTCAAATCCATTTCAGTCCTCCCCACTACAATCTACCCCACTTTAATCCAAACAACCTGCCCCACTACAATCCCAAACAACCCATTCCAATCCAAAGACATCTGCCCCACTCAAATCTAGTCCACCTCACCTCACCTCACCCCAATCCAACCCACTCCATCCCAATTCACCCCACTCCAATCCACCACAATCCAGACCACACCAATCCAATAAACCTCAAACCAATCTAACCCACCCCAATCTAGCCCTGTCCAATCTACCCGACTCCAGTCCACTGTATCTCACCCAAATCCAATCCACCCACCCCAATCCACTCCAGTCCATTCCACCCCACTCCAATCCAACCCAATCCACCCCACCCTAATACAATCTGCCACCACCAATATGCCCCAATCCAAAACAATCTACCCCACTCCAATCCACAACAGTCTGCCCCACTCCAATCTGCCCTACTCCAATCCAAAACTATCTGCCCCACTTCAATCCAAAACAACCAACCTCACTCAAATCCATTTCAGTCTGTCCCACTCCAATCTGCTCCACATTAATCCAAACAACCTGCCCCACTACAATCCCAAACAACCCATTCCAATCCAAAAAATCTGCCCCACACCAATCCAGTCCACCTCACCTCACCCCAATCCAACCCACTCCATCCCAATTCACCCCACTCCAATCCACCACAATCCGGACCACACCAATCCAATCCACCTCAAACCAATCAAATCCACCCCAATCTAGCCTAGTCCAATCTACCTCACTACAATACAATATATGTCACCCAAATCCAATCCACCCCACCCCAATCCACTCCAGTCCATTCCACCCCACTCCAATCCAATCCACCCTACTCCAGTCCAATCCACCCCACTCCAATACATCCACCCCACTCCAATCCAACCCACCCTACTCCAATCCAACCCACTCACTCCAATCCAGTCCAATTTACCCCACTCTAATCAAGTCCACTGCTGCCCAGTCCACCTCACCTCACTCCAATCCAATCCACCCCATTCCAATCCAATCCACTTTAATCCACCCACTCCAGTCCAATCCAGACCACATTAATCCACCCTAATCCAGTCCAATCTACAACGCTCCAAACCACCTTAATCTACCCCACTTTGATCCAGTACACCCCTCTCCAATCAATCCACCCCACACAGTCTATTCCACCCCACTACAATCCAGCCATTCCAATCCGATCCACCCAACTCCACCCCACTGCAGTAAGCCCACTGCAGTCCAGTTCACCCCACGCCAATCCAATCCACCACACCTCAGTGCAATCCACCCCAGCCCAATTCATTTCACCCCACCCCAATCCAACCTACCCCAATCCAATCCACCCCACTCCAATCCACTTCACCCTAACCCACCCCATCCCATTTCAATCCACTCCAATCCACCTCACTCCACTCCAATCCACCCCACTCTACCCCAATCCACTCCCCCACCCCATTTCCATCCACCGCAGTCCAATCCAATCCAATTAGCCTACCCCACTCCAATCAAATCTACTCCAGTCCAGCCCACCCCAATCCACCTCAGCCCAATCAAACCCGCCCAACCCATCCCAGTTCAGTCCACTCCACTCCACTCCACTCAATCCAATCCATCCACTCCACCCTACTGCACTCCAATCCACCCCACCTCCATGCAATCCACCTCACTACAATCCACCCCAATGCAATCCAGTCCAACACACCCCACCCCAATCCAACCCACCTCACCCCACTCCAACCCAATCCATCCCACTGCAGCCCACCACACCTCAATCCAATTCACCCAACCACATTTCAATCCACCCCACCCTACTCCAATCCACCACACTCTGCTTCAATCTATCCCACTCACTTCAATCCACCACACTCTACTCAATTCCACACACTCTATCCCAACCCACCACATCCCAGTTCAGTCCACCACACTCCAATCCATCCAGCCCACCCCAATCCAATCCACCCCACCTCACTCCAATCCACCCCTCCAATCCAATCTGCCCCATTCCAATCCACCCCACCCCTTTCGAGTCCATTCTGATTTACCCCACTCCAGTCAAATCTTATCCACCCACTTCACTCCAATCCACCCCATCCCAATCATCCCACCCCATCACTCCAGTCCAAACCACCCACCCCAGTCCAATTTAATCCACCCCAGTCCATTCCATTCCAATCCCATCCACCCCACCCAATTTCAGTGCACCCCATCCCACTCCAATCCAATCCACCCCACTCCCATCCAGTCCACCCCAAACCAATCCGCCCAACTCAATTAACCGTACTCTACCCCAATTCAATCCACTCCACCTTATTCCACCCCGCTCTACTCTATGACACGCTCTGCCACTGAACCCTACTCCCCTCTACTCAACTCTACAACACTCTACTCCTCCTACTCCACGACACTCAAATAAATCCACTCTATGACACTCTACTCCCCCACTCCACCCTGTGACTCCACACCACTAACTTTTAGCCATGCTGAGCAGCAGGCACGTTGGTGTACAACATGGCAAAACACATTGCCAAAGTCAATATCTCTTGTATAGGCGAGGCCTATTGGCTTTGCCAATGCTTGTTTTAAATGTTTCCTGTTTGCCTTTAAGGAAAACAAATTGCATTAAAAAATGCTTTATTTGAAACCAATCACAGACATGGTGGTCTGCTGACCTCAGCAGACCACCATCCCGATGATGTCTGCAATTCCTAATGGGTCGCAATTTGCGACCTACCTCCTTAAATTCATGAGATATGTTGGATTGGGACCCACCAGGAATCTGTAGTTTGCAAAGTGACCTATTGGAGCATAGATTGGCTTGGAAATTACCACACTAGTCACAAGATACTGGCTGCATGTTGTGACACAGTCATATTACAGCTGGCCCCAAGAGCCTGATTCAGAGTTTGGTAGACTGGCTACTCCATCACAAACACAATGGGTGTCCAGTCTGTTTTATTACAAGTGGATTCTATTATATGGCACTTGTAATAGCACCTGTCCTCCAAACACTAAGTCAGACTCTTACTGCTGAATTTCGGATACAATAGCGGTTGAAGCCCTGCAATTCTGTATCTTACTCCAAAATAATTCTGGATCCAGACCAGGACATGTCATGGACCAGTCTATTAATGTAGCATAACAAGTCATCTTATTTTATGTAGTATTCTCTTTGGCCAGACTGTGAAAGTCTAAGCCATTATCCACAGTTAATTGATCCTGGTTAATCCCTCTTGCTCAATTTTAATGGCCTCCACGTATATAAGGAGTCTACTGAAAAGGAGGCAATTGAAAAGGAGGAAGAATGTTTATCCCTGGCATCCAATACTGTAATTATTCATTTATTTTGGTGGTACATATATGAAAATTGTAATGATACAGAGAAAATTATAATGGCCCGTGCACAAGGACGACGTGCATACCTTTCTACTGCAATTGTAAAACCTTTTTGTTGTATCCCAAAACCAAGCCTTCTTCCCCTGTGACAATAGCCAACTTAATACAGTTGTGAACCTTTGCAAAAAAAATCTCGCTGTCTACGAACATGGCAGTTAAACTACACTTATCTACATGTTACTATGCATCCAAGTTTGGGTCAGTGCCAGTTGTGATACACATCGAAACCTGCTTGTGCAGCTATTCCCAAAGCATTGCCACTAGGGTCCTGTAGGAAACAGCCACGCTTAACACGAAGGCGAGCACCATTAGAGGCCACTTCTTAAGACCTGCGGTGAACACGTGATTTGTCACCACAGTGTTCTTGGTGATACCCCTAGTAATAATTTGCAAAGTGAGAGGAGAGCAGAATAAACACACTTACCACTAATGAATCCATAGTGTCAAAGTTTTGTTGTCATTGTTTCTCAATAGAACTTGATGGTTTCATTTTTCATATTGTTTGTCTCTTACAGACCCACGGAAACATTTAATTAAAAAAATCAATCTTTATTTCATACAGTCTTGTGTTTTATAAAGTGTAACTTTATAAAAAAAACGACCCATGGTATAGGGCTGTGCACAGATATTAGCGACCAATGAACATTACAGTAGAATATTACCATAGTAATTAATGACCTTTTAGCAAAAACAAAACGTGACAGATGTGGTCTATCACACCAGTTCAGTGGCCAGTAGAGTCTCTGTGGACTTTACATGTGTACAATAATAGATAACAGTCTGCTATTGGCATGCTTCAGCCCACTTCATGGGTGAGGCGGTCATCTGCGGGATCTATGAAAGTTATACAGTGAGAGATATTGTAAGTTATTTCAGTACTTGTTACTAAAAATCATCTTCATTGGCTGTAGGTGTTATCCAAGCGGAATAAATATTATAGGAATATTTAGCAATCAGACTTACTTCACATTCAGTCAATCTATGAACCAGTTTCCTCGTTACTTCCACTGATTCATCAACATATCAATGGGAAGAGGGAGTCGTTAGTATTGTATCTTCAGACGACTCCTTACCCTAAGTTGCTAGATTCACTGGTGTGTCGCAAATATTAGATTTGGCTTTGCATAGCATACAGTGGTACCGTGTTGCAATTATAAATGGAATGCCTAATTACACATTGGGATTCAAAGCCAGATGTTCTTACGTTGTACAATGGTCATTGAATATTTTCACATTGACATTTGAACTGTAGTGTGCATTGAAATGATGCAGTTATATCAAGGCTTTGACTGTCTACGTGTCACAGATTTCCTCTACGGGAGGGGCGCTCAAGGCTGTGCAGGTCCAGGGATTCCTGGTGCCTGAGGGAGCTGTTTGGCGAGCTCTGCTTCCACTGTGGGCTGGCACAAGGGTTGAGGTGGTGTCTGAAGGCCCTGCGGAACTGCAGGGAGGTCAGGTTGTAAAGCAGAGGGTTGATGCTGGAGCTCAGGTAGTAGAACGAGTTGGTGATTGGCTGGAGCGTGATGTAGGAGCGGTAGTAGTCCTCTGTCCATTGGTTCTTGGAGCGCAGCACCATCATTAGACGTCGGGCCTGGAAGGGGACCCAGCACACAGCCAGTGCACCAACGATGCAGCCTGGGAAATAGAAGGATAGAGTGAAGGGCATAAGACAAAGAACAGTGTTCTAAACAACATTAAAGACTTATGAAAGCAAGTACCAACCATCCCAGTCCCACCATCAGTCGCGAAGCTATGAGGACGTGCACACCAGAGATGGTCTAGGTCGGAAACCTAGGCAAGCCATCATGGGACCTACGCTGGGCTGACATGCATAGACTAACAAGTGATGGAAGAGGTAAAGCTATGTAGGGCTGATGGGTGCTATAGGCTTTTATCTATCAGTTTGCATGGAAGCAGTACTTAACGCAGACCATGGGGGCCAGAATTCCCCTACTGTCCAGTGCTCAGGGATGTACCTGCTCCAATCTACAGGACAAGACTCTTGTCTAGTGCTCAAAAACACCCTCACTGCCTAATGCTCAGGAAGGTTAGGAGTGCCCTGTGTTCAGGAATACCACCCGAGTCCATTGTCTGCAAATGTCACTAGTGCCAAGTGCTCAAAAACATCTCAGTGCTCAGGAACACCCCAAGTGCTAGTCCCCCTCCGTATCCAGTGCTCAGAAATGTCCTCAGTGATGGGGTCCCCCCGTTCTGTTCACAGGACCCCTCTTCCTCCCCTTCCACTGCTTAGAAATATACCACCCACTGTGCCCAGTCGTCAGAAATATCATGAGAAATCCCTACAGTGTTCATTGCCAAAAAATACCCCTCCTGTATACAGTCCTCAGTCAAGTGATCAAGTAAAAACTCCAGTTCCCAATGTCTAGAATTAAATCCAGTGCCAGGACTCGGGAATAGTTCAAGTACATTACTTGCGATCACCCCGAGTGTCCACTTGCAAATTGTCTAGTGCTCTGCAATATAATCAGTGTATCAAGAATACCTCTGTCCGGTGCAGCAGAACATCTCAGTAATATCTCATTTATCAATGCAGCACAATACCCCACTGTCCAGTGTGCAGGAATACCGCACTGTCCAGTGCAGCAGAACATCTCAGTGCTCAATGCAGCAGTAATACCTCACTGACCAATGTAGCAGAATACCTCACCGTCCAATATAGAGTAATACCTCAGTGTGCAATGCAACAGCTCAATGCAGCACAATACCCCACTGTCCAGTGCACATAAATACCTCAGTGCAGCAGAATACCCCACTGCAGCACCATACCCCAGTGTCCAATGTACAGAATTACCCCAGTGTCTAATGTAGCGGAATACCTCACTCTCCAATGCAGCGGAATACTCCACTGTCCAATGTACAGGAATACCCCAGTGCCCAATGCAGCAGAATACTTCAATGTCCAATGTAGCAGAATACTCCACTGACCAATGTACAGTAATACTGCAGTGTTCAATGCAGCAGAATACCTTACTGTCCAATGTACAGGAATCCCTCAATGCCCAATACAGCAGAATACGTCACTGTCCAATGCAGCAGAATACCCCACTGTCCAATGTACAGGAATACCCCAATGCCTAATGCATCGGAATACTTAACAGTCCAATGCAGCATAATACTGCACTGTTCAGTGTACAGGAATACCCCAATGCAGCGGAATACCTCACTGTCCACTGCAGCAGATTACCCCACTGTCCAATGTACAGGAATACCGCAGTGCTCAATGAAGCAGAATACCTCACTGTCAACTGCAGTGGGATACCGCACTGTCAAATGTACAGGAATACCGCAGTGTTCAATGTACGGGAACATCCCAGTGCCCAATGCAGCCAAATACTCCACTGTGCACTGGGGTACCCCGATGTGTACCTGTGTCCAATACAAAGGCGTACCTTAGTAGCTAGAGCACTGCAACAGATAAAGGTCTGATACGCTGCAACAACCCAGTTTTCATTTCTCAGGAATACCCTTCCTCCAGTTTCCAGTTCTTAGGACACTAAGGGGGTCATTCTGACCCTGGCGGTAATTACCGCCAGGGCGGAGGTTGGCGGTAGCACCGCCAACAGGCTGGCGGTGCTCCGCCGGGCATTCTGACTGCGGCGGTACAGCCGCGGCCAGAAGTGGAAAGCCGGCGGTGTACCGCCGACTTTCCGCTGCCCATGGGAATCCGCCATGGCGGTGCAGCTTGCTGCGCCGCCATGGGGATTCTGACACCCCATACCGCCATCCTGTTCCTGGCGGTTCGCCCGCCAGGAACAGGATGGTGGTATGGGGTGTCGAGGGGCCCCTGGGGGCCCCACAAAGATTTTCACTGTCTGCTTTGCAGACAGTGAAAATCGCGACGGGTGCCACTGCACCCGTCGCACCCCTTCAACTCCGCCGGCTCAATTCTGAGCCGGCTTCCTTGTTGACGGGGCTTTCCCGCTGGGCCGGCCGGCGTTCTTCTGGCGGTCGCCCACCGGCCCCGCGGGAAAGCCAGAATGACCGCCGCGGTCTTTAGGCGGGAACCGCTTGGCGGGCGGCGGGCGACGACCGCCGACCGCCGCGGTCAGAATCACCCCCTAACAGTCTTCAGTATTTAGTACACGGGAACACCTCCAGGGAGGAGGCATTTGGAACAATTACAATATCCAGAGGTCAGGAATATCACGTCCTCAGTGCCCAGTGATCAACAGAGCTACCACTGTGCAGTGGTCAGATTTAACCTTACTATCCAGCGCTCAGGAAGATGCTACATCGGGTAGTCGGGACTACCCCTGTGTCACGTGCTGAGAAATATACTGATGTGCCAGTACTTAAAGATACCCGTGTCCAGTGCTGAGACTGAGCCTAGTGGCAAGTATTCAGGAATAACCCGGTGTTGAGTGCTGAGAAATATACTGATGTACTAATAGTCAAAAATACCCGAGTCTGGTGCTGAGAATGCGCCCAGTGTCCAGTACTCAGACATACCCAAGTGCCGAGTAGGTTGAAAAATGTATTGATGCACCAGTAGTCAAAGATGCCTGTGTCCAGTGCTGAGAATGGCCCAGTGGCCAGTATTCAGGGATACCCGTGCTGAGAAATATACTGATACTAATACACAAAGATACCCGTGCATGTGCTTAGTGTCTAGTGCTCAGGAATACCCCTGTGCCGAGAGCTGAGAAATATACCCATTTCCAGTTCTGAGAATGCCCCAGAGTCCAGTATTTAGGAACACCCCAGTGCCGAAAGCTGACAAATATACCGATGTACCAGTACTCAAAGATACCCGTGTCCAGTGCCGAGAATGCCCCACTGTCCAGTATTCAGGAATACCCCCGTTCCTAGTTCTAAGAGATATACAGATGTACTATTACTCAAAGATACCTGTATCCAGTGGTGAGAATGAGCCTAGCGTCCAGTATTCCGCTATACCCAGGTGCCGAGAAACATACCCAAGTACCAGTACTCAAAGTTACCCGTGTCCAGTGCTGAGAATGTGCCTAGCGTCCAGTGCTCAGAAACATCCCTGTGTGTAGTGTTCAATAATGCCACTTAGCCTGTGTCCAAAGGTAAACAATACTACAGGTGTGGAGTGATCATGGTTTCCCACAGGGCCCAGTGCTCAGGAACCCCCCCAGTGCTGACTACTCTGAATTATCACCACCGACCAATGCCCAAGACACGCCGAGTCCAGTGTGAGGAAACCCCCACTGTTTAATACTCAGGAAAGTGAGCACTGCAAGTATTTTCAACACTGGACACGACAATTATAACGTTCCTCGGTGTACTCTGGAACACCCTAGAATTCAGCAACCACGAATACCCCTACGCCCACAAAGTCTTCATTGTGTACAGGAATAACTCTACTCCAGTTTCCAGTTCTGAGGAACCTTACCATTGTCGTGTACAAAACTGAAAATACTTGCAGTGCTCAGACCAAAGGAATGTTCTGATTTTACAGGATTCAAAACTATAACTTTTTATGTGGTGGTCAGGAATATGCCTACTGTCCAGTGATGCTCCTAGTGACGGATACCACCATTGAGCAGTGTGTACAAATACCGCTCGGCCCGAGTTCCATGTGCAAGAATGACTTCAGGGAACATTTCGATTTCCTCATTAACCAGTGCCCAGAAATACTAATGCTCAGTGCTGAGGAATAACCGACTGTCAAATGCTCAGATGTAATCTCAGTGCCCTGTGCTTAGAAACACGCATAGTGTCTAGTTTTTTATCAACATCCCAAGTACCTAGTAGGAAAACCCCAGTGCCTAGTGCTCAGCAATGCGCCTAGCGCTAGTACCCGGAAATATCACCCGTGTTCAGCATGCACGAATAACCCTCTCCTAGTGTGCGATTCCCACCAATGCCCCTCGAGCTCACAAATACCGATCTCTCTGTGCCCAGTGTACTTAAATAATACTAGTGTGCAGTGAGCAGGGGTAAAGTCAGTGCTGATGAACAAAAAGTGTTCATTGGTAAGAAATACCTAAGAGTTCCTTGTACTGTGATAATAAAGACAGCCAGTGTCTTGAAGACCCCAATGTTCAGTGCTCAGGAATACCCAGTGTTCACTGCATCACAGTAAGACTAAGGATAGCCAGCGCCTTGAACACCCCAATGTCTAATGATCAGGTATATCCAGTGTTCACTGCATCATAGTAATAATGAAGACAACTAGTGTCTTAAACACCCCAATGTTCAGTGCTCAGGAATACCCAGTGTTCACTGCATCACAGTAAGACTAAGGATAGCCAGCGCATTGAACACCCCAATGTCTAATGATCAGGTATATCCAGTGTTCACTGCATCATAGTAATAATGAAGACAACTAGTGTCTTAAACACCCCAATGTTCAGTGCTCAGGGATACCCAGTGTTCACTGCATCACAGTAAGACTAAGGATAGCCAGCGCATTGAACACCCCAATGTCTAATGATCAGGTATATCCAGTGTTCACTGCATCATAGTAATAATGAAGACAACTAGTGTCTTAAACACCCCAATGTTCAGTGCTCAGGGATACCCAGTGTTCACTGCATCACAGTAAGACTAAGGATAGCCAGCGCATTGAACACCCCAATGTCTAATGATCAGGTATATCCAGTGTTCACTGCATCATAGTAATAATGAAGACAACTAGTGTCTTAAACACCCCAATGTTCAGTGCTCAGGGATACCCAGTGTTCACTGCATCACAGTAATAATGAAGACAACCAGTGTCTTAAACACCCCAATGTTCAGTGCTCAGGGATATCCAGTGTTCACTGCATCATAGTAATAATGAAGACAACCAGTGTCTTAAACACCCCAATGTTCAGTGCTCAGGGATACCCAGTGTTCACAGCATCACAGTAAGACTAAGGATAGCCAGTGTCTTGCATGCCTCAATGTTCAGTGCTCAGGGATACCCAGTGCTCACTGCATAGTATTACCAAAGTCAACCAGTGTCTTGAACGCCCCCGTGTCCAGTAACAGGAATCCCGAGTGTTCACTGCATAGTCATTCTAAAGACAACCCGTGTCTTGAATACCTCAATGTCCAGTGATCAGGAACCCTCGGAGCCTGATTCACAAGGTCAGCTTAAACGCTTGTGAAAGTTTACGTTTGTTTTGGAATTCATTTAAGTTTACGACTGTGGAGCCTCTGCAACCGGGCGGAGAGTTTTGCACATAAAAAGGTACAACCAGCCCTGGAGTTCTGCTCCTCGAATGCGGAGCCTCCGCAGTCGTAAACTGAAATTTAAATTGGAGTTTGTGAATTCCAAAACAAACGTAAACTTCCACATATGTGTAAGTTTACCTTTGCACAGTGCATAGTAATACTGAAGACAACCGGTGTCTTCAATACCCCAGTGTCCAGCGCCGAGGAACTCCCCCCCAGCCCGGGGCTCTGGTACATCCCTAGCAGTGTTTGCAATGGAAAAATAGAAGTGCGGGTGCTCCGCAGCCGAGGGCCTGCTTGTTTCTGAGAAGTGCCGCTACTCCAATCAAAAGTATTACGTTTTTCTTGAGAAGTGCAGGTACTCTCCCTCTCTAAATAAAAAAGTGCCGGTACTCAGTCCCAGACAGTACCGGCCCATTTAAAGCACTGATCTGTAGTGTATAATGCTGAGAGTAACACTAGTATCCAGTGCTCAGGAACTCTCCACTCAAACCAATACCCATGCACTGGCCGTGTTGTGTCTGCAGCTCTTTGTGCCCTGCACTCACTATCTCCCTGCTGTCACTGCCCTGCCTCTCCTGCACTCACTATCTCCCTGCTGTCACTGCCCTGCCTCTCCTGCACTCACTATCTCCCTGATGTCACTGCCCTGCCTCTCCTGCACTCACTATCTCCCTGCTGTCACTGCCCTGCCTCTCCTGCACTCACTATCTCCCTGCTGTCACTGCCCTGATTTACTTACACTGCCCCCACAACTACAGTCACTGCTCTCACTGCCCTGCCTCTCCTGCACTCACTATCTCCCTGCTGTCACTGCCCTGCCTCTCCTGCACTCACTATCTCCCTGCTGTCACTGCCCTGCCTCTCCTGCACTCACTATGTCCCTGATGTCACTGCTCTGCCTCTCCTGCACTCACTATCTCCCTGCTGTCACTGCCCTGATTTACTTACACTGCCCCCACAACTACAGTCACTGCTCTCACTGCCCTGCCTCTCCTGCACTCACTATCTCCCTGCTGTCACTGCCCTGACTCACTTACACTGCCCCCACAACTACAGTCACTGCTCTCACTGCCCTGCCTCTCCTGCACTCACTATCTCCCTGCTGTCACTGCCCTGCCTCTCCTGCACTCACTATCTCCCTGCTGTCACTGCCCTGCCTCTCCTGCACTCACTATCTCCCTGCTGTCACTGCCCTGCCTCTCCTGCACTCACTATCTCCCTGCTGTCACTGCCCTGATTTACTTACACTGCCCCACAACTACAGTCACTGCTCTCACTGCCCTGCCTCTCCTGCACTCACTATCTCCCTGCTGTCACTGCCCTGACTTACTTACACTGCCCCCACAACTACAGTCACTGCTCTCACTGCCCCGCCTCTCCTGCATTTACTATCTCCCTGCTGTCCCTGCCCTGACTTACTTACACTGCCCCCACAACTACAGTCACTGCTCTCACTGCCCCGCCTCTCCTGCACTCACTATCTCCCTGCTGTCACTGCCCTGACTTACTTACACTGCCCCCACAACTACAGTCACTGCTCTCACTGCCCCGCCTCTCCTGCACTCACTATCTCCCTGCTGTCACTGACCTGACTTACTTACACTGCACACACAACTACAGTCACTGCTCTCACTGCCCCGCCTCTCCTGCACTCACTATCTCCCTGTTGTCACTGCCCTGATTTATTTACACTGCCCCACAACTACAGTCACTGCTCTCACTGTCCTGCCTCGCCTGCACTCACCGTCCTGACTCACATGACCTCACTATCTCCCTGCTGTCACTGCCCTGCCTTACTTACACTACCCCACAACTAGTCACTGTTCTCACTGTCCGGACTCACATGACCTCACTATCTCCGTGCTATCACTGCCCTACCTTATTTACACTGCCCCACAACTACAGTCACTGCTCTCACTGTCCTCCCTCACCTGCACTTACTCTGTCTTCCCTGCGCTCACTTCTCTCACCGGAGCCCAGTATCTCCCTGCTGTCACTGCCCTGATTTACTTACACTACCCTACAACTATTCACTGTCTCACTGTCCTGACTCACCTGACCCCACTATCTCCCTGCTGTCACTGCCCTGATTTACTTACACGACCCACAACTAGTCAGTGCTCTCACGGTCCTGCCTCGCCTGCACCCACTATCTCCCTTCTGTCACTGCCCTGCCTTACTTACAGTACCCCACAACTAGTCACTGCTCTCACTGTCCTGCCTCGCCTGCAATCACTGTTCTGACTCACCTGACCTCACTATCTCCCTGCTGTCACTGCCCTGCCTTATTTACACGATCCACTAGTCACTGCTCTCACTGTCCTGCCTCACCTGCACTCACTGTCCTGATTCGCCTGACCCCAAAATGTCCCTACTGTCACTGCCCTGTCTTATTTACACTACCCCACAACTACAGTCACTGCTCTCACTGTTCTGCCTCACCTGCAGTCACTGTCCTAACTCGCCTGACCCCACTATCTCCCTGCTGTCACTGTCCTGCCTTATTTACACTACCCTACTAGTCACTGCCCCTCACTGTCCTGCCTCACCTGCACTGGCTGCGCTTTTCAGCTCTTCCTACAGCCCTGTCTCCCCAGTTCTTAATGTCCATCCGCAAATGTCCCCCAACTTCGACTCATTTCCCGTCTCACCTTGTCATATTGCCCATCCTCACCTGCAGTTACTTCTCCCTCACATTCATTCTCTTCGTCTCACCTGCACTCACTCACTGCCACGACTCGGCTGCCCTCACCGCCTCTCTTTTTCACTTCCTGTCCCGTTCCATCTGCTCCCACTGCTCCGCTCCACCCGCACCTACCCCACTCTACCTTCCCTGCACTCGCCATACAGTCTCACGTGCACCTATTGCACTCTCTCGCCAGCTCCGAGTGTCCTGCATTGCACGCTCTCACAGTGCTACACCTGCACTCACTGAGAGCACTTTACCTGCTCTCCTTCACCGTGCCATACTCCGCCTGCTCTCACCTACCTGATTAGCTTGCGCACACTGCCGTACCTCACGCGCCCTCACAGGCCTGCCTCACGTGCCCGCTCAGCCGTGCATCACGTGACCCTCACCTCAACATGTAGAATACAGCATGGCGCACTCTGATGCTTGTTAGGGAACCCTCTTATATCGGCGCCCGGGCAGGCTGCTAACGTTGCACACTTCTAGGCTTTGTGCCTCTGCTTTGGTTGCCCACTCTCCCTAGTTGTCACACTTGATGACGTGGATGGAAAAAGTGTGGTTTTGAAGTGTAAAGAAGGAAAGATGGTTTCTTGGAGGTCCTACTCACCCAGCATGAGGACGTTCTGCTTCCTGATACAGGTCTTTCCTGGCCTCCGGCACTTGGCCAAGACCTGGCCAGTGGGACTCCGGACACAGATGGAGCCGGCACGGCTGCGCTGGAGGGCCTGCATCATCCGCCGACAGGTCACCGCCACGGCCAGGAGCACCAGGATATATAGCCCGAAGGACACAAAGACGGCGATGGCGAAGAGGTGCTCCTGGGCCAGGAGGTTGGTGCAGATCCAAAGGGGGGCACGCAGAGGGTCCCCAACCTGATTGAAAGGCAGATAGGCATCCTCCATGCCCATGGTGAAGAGGGTGGGCAAGGCAGCCAGCACGGCAAGGGCCCACACCAGTGCCACCAACTTCCAGGTGCGCGAGCTAGACATCAACTTGACCTGGAACGGGTGACAGGTCACCAAGTAACGCTCGCAGCTGAATGCCAGGATGTTGAAGATAGTGGCATAGCTTGACACTTCCCAGAGCGCGTAGAAGCCCTTGCACCCCACAGTGCCGCTGGGCCAGGGGTAAGGGCACCAGATGATGCTGTAGAGCTCGGTCGGGATGCCCACCAGCAGCACCAGCAGATCCGAGCAGGCCAGGCTGCAGAGGTGTTGGCTGACAGAGGCCTGGATGAGGCAACGGCCCCTCATCTTCCGGATGACACGGATCACTAAGGTGTTCCCCAGCACCCCACACACAAAGAGTGCCCCATACACCAGCGTGATGCCCACCTTGGCTTCCAGGCTCAACCTTACCAAGGTCTGAAGATCCTGGATTGACTCTTTTGAGCTATGACTAATGTTCTTCATGGCCATCCCAAGTGACTAGGACTCTATGTGCTAAAGCAGAACTCCTCTGCGCCACTGACAAATGTCATACTGCCATGGAAAATGGCCACCACTGGGCAGATAGAGGGAGACTCTTGGAAAGTCTTGAGGTTGAGCAACAGTTGTTATCTGGCGTCCAGTGGCTAACAGGACTCAACTTTTGGGGGCATCAGGAACATGTCAGGCGATTCTCACTCGCTCCACCCGGTGGGGAGGTGACAAGTCCTCGCTGTGCATGAAAGATCTTTAGTTTCATCTATCCACCCAAGGGAGGGGGTCCCACTGTGCTATCGTTGGGTAGGCTGGCCGGGTCGTCAAGTAAAGTCCTGCCCTCCAGTGCTGGCCACGGCCGGCAGCTCTGTGTGATGAAAAGATACTGGGGCTTGGAAGGTTGCGGCTTGCACGCCTCGTGCCTCCTCCTTCCTCTCCCCCTGGTACCGCCTCCTCTCCATCCTCTTTCCAAGCTCCTCTAGCCTTCAGTGCAAGGACCCCACGGTCTGCACTCAGAAGGCCAGCACAAGGAGGAGCAAAGAGGAAGTGATGGATGAAGGGCCAGGGAGCTCGTTCTCCACACACCCGGCCAGGGGAAAGTTAAAGGATGGAGACAGGAGCCTGCTGCCACTTCCTGCCTCTCCGAGCCCTCCTCTGCACTGCAAACATTCCTGCTTTATCTGGAGGCGATCGACGGGGAATCGACGGCTCCTGCCACCACACACAGCCACTGGTGTAGAGCTGCCTCTCTAGGCATCTACAGTCCGGTTTAAGTTCAGGGACCAGAGCGCAGCCCCTCCCATTATCTCTGAGTTTGGGAAACCGAAAAGAGAACTTATTAAACAGATAAATAACAGGCCTTTGTGAGCCAGTGGTGAGCATGGAACAGAGTTTGGCGAGGGCTTTGGAAAACATTTTGGAGGCACTGGATTTCAGCTGATAGGACGAAGCAGGGTTGTGAGGGTAATAGACAGTAGGAAGAATGGGATGATGGAACCTGGATCTGGGTATAATGTGACATTAGGGAGGTTTATAAAAAAGGTGGAGTTTTGGGTTTGGAGTAATTTGGTGGGATATTATTTTTAGTACTATGACACTAGAGAGAGAAGGACACAGGAGGCTTTGGATGAAGAAACGTCTGGAGATGGCAGGGCATACATGGTTGTAAGGGGCAGTGGAAGATATGGCTTTGGGGTGAGTGGAAGACTTTGGGCACTTCTGGGACATGACTGGGGGTTTAGGGGAGTGATGTGAAACTGGACCTGAGGGTGATTGGACATAGATCGGGAGATGATGGGACATCTGTGGGAGTTTGGACATGATGGGATCTGGGTGGAAGTTAAAAGGAACTAGAAACTAAGGGGTTTGGGGTGATGGGACACGTAAAGGGTGTGGGAATAGTTGTACCCAAGACTGGCTAGGGCACAATAAAATACACATGGCTGTTAAAGGGGTTCATGGGGACTATGCAAAACATCAGGAGCTTGTGGTGTTGTGGAATTGTTAAGCAGTTTCTCCCACAATGACGCGCTGAGGAGCTACTGTAGGTATCATCAGCAGCTTCAGAGAATGCCAGAATCATATTTGGAGAGCATTACTACCAGTGGTGCAGCAGCATGGGGACCCTGGGTCCTGAACAGCCTACTGCCCCATGATAATTCCTGTATTGTTCTACCCCAACTACAGTCAAAGGGGGCAGTTTCCTTGCTTGCACCAGTGTTCACCATGGCATCTGTACTACACTGCTGCATATTTGGTCTGGGCAGACTCCAGTAAGTGGGCAGGGATGAGATGTGGGGGCACAGGAGAGACAGGCTAAGAGAGAAGCACAAAGGAAAGGAGTGTTGATGTACACATCAATTCATTTCATTACTACAAGGTTGTATTTCTCTAAAGTGCTGCAGTCTTTAGCAACTGTAATGTTACTAACTGAAAACTGTCATTTTTTAATTTCAAATATATAAAAATGAACTAAGGTCTTGTGCAACACTTGTTTTTGAATATCCTATCAGCTGACACAGCTGATGCTGGTTACAATTGTTTTTTACTTTGTTATTGTTGAACCTTGGGATGACAAATGCCAGTGGGAAGGGTATGCCCAGACGTGGGACCTGTGCTCACTATGCCACTGGATTCAAACTAGCCTAGCTGATGAAGAGTGATACCCTAAAACCGGTCCTGGGATGCTTGTTTCTGGTCCAGGGAAGACCTGGCTTGGTAGTTCGGGCTGGACTGTTTCCATTAGGAACAGGGTCAACACTGATTTGCATATGCCTGGGTCCAAACTGGGGTGGCGTGGTGAGCAAAAAAACGATGGAATAAACCCAGGTCTCTGTGGCTGGCGGTGAATGTTTATATTGTTCAACATTCCGTCCATCATCTGTATTTTTTTGCATTTGTCACCCCAAGTGGGAAGGGTATGCCCAGACGTGGGTGCAGTGCTCACTGCGCCACTGGATTCAAGCTAGCCTTGCTGATGAAGGGTGATCCCCTGAAACCGGTCCTAGGATGCTTGTTTCTGGTCCAGGGAGGACCTGGCTTGGCAGTTCGGGCTGGACTGTTCCCATGAGGAACATGGACAAGACTGGTTTGCATATGGCTGGGTCCAAACTGGGGTGCCGTGGTCAGCAAAATAACGATGGATTAAACCCAGATCTTTGTGACTGTGTGTGAATGTTTCCATTGTTCAGCATTCCGTCCATCATCTGTTTTTTTTTTTTTTTTTTTTGCATTTCTCACCCCAAGTGGGAGGGGTATGCCCAGACGTGGGCCTTGTGCTCACTACGCCACTGGATTCAAGCTAGCCTTGCTGATGAAGGGTGATACCCTGAAACTGGTCCTAGGATGCTTGTTTCTGGTCCAGGGAGGACCTGGCTTGGCATTTCGGGCTGGACTGTTCCCATGAGGAACATGGACAAGACTGATTTGCATATGGCTGGGTCCAAACTGGGGTGGCGTGGTCAGCAAAAAAACGATGGATTAAACCCATATCTTTGTGACTGGGGGTAAATGTTTGCATTGTTCAGCATTCCGTCCATCATCTGTTTTTTTGTTGTTGTTTTTTTCACTTCTATAAAGAGGGCATTTCTCTGTGCTTATGACTTTAGTGCTTTGCAGGCTGACTCCAGTCAACATCTGGGGCAGAGTGACAGCTTCACTTGGTGCATACTTTTCTTCACATCATTTTCATTGTCTTGTCTTGTGTGGCACTTTGTCCTTGTGTTTCAAATATGTTGTTGTATATGTATATGTATTCATTGAGCTTGTTCTATATTAGTATTTGTTCTTTTTTCTCCTGTGTAAATATTTGTATTATTGCATAAATTTATCTATCTGTGTCTGTCTTTGGATGTACATACATTGGTAATAAATATAATATGTTGAATTTATGGTATCGTGCTTGGTTGAGTTTTATTGTTTTTGATTGTATTTTACATTGGTTGTAGCCCATTTTTCCTTTTTCTTGTACTCACATACTTTCCAAACATCCATCACACAGGAGGGGCTGGGTGTGACAGAAGAGTCATCTGCTTACTGATAGTCTTCCTGGGCTGGGTGAGGGATGGTCTTTCACAACCTACATGTGAATAGGCCGTGTCCTGCCCTCACACAATGGACTGATTACCCCCTACTGATGTCTGGAGACAGGGCTGGGTTGATCAGGTGTTGTGCTCCACTTGAAAGGGCTCTTTTGAAATTACCCTCTGAACAAAGGAATTTCTGAGTATAAGTACAGGGACCTGACCCCATGATTGTTAGAGCACCTTTGGAAATGGGACTGAATCTCAGCCAGAGTGACTGCTGGACTGCACAAAGGACTCATCTAGACTGCTCTTCTTTTGTTGCCCAGCTGCCTGGTGTCTGCTGGGTGGCCAAAGGACTCATCTGGATTGCTTTTCTGTATGTGGCCCTGCTGCCAGCCTGTTCCCTGACACTGAAATCCCAAGGTTCTGTGGGTGTGTTAGGAGGAACTGCCACTTGAACCTGATGTTATGTACTGGCCTGCCTTCCCCTTTCATGTCCCCCCTTTAGCACCTCCCAGGGAGCCCAGCATGGACAGTGCACTGTTTTCCTGCTCCTTGGCCACACGTGCTTGGCAAGTGCTCTAATTTGTCCCTAAGCACATGAAGAGCCCCCCTCTTTGCAACTTCTTGGAGTGCGGGAGCGCGTTTTCTTATTATTCATTCTGCGCATGGTGAGTGATGCCACTTGAGCGCTTCTCATTTGTCATTGCCCTAGCCACGAGCACAAAGTGAGTGCTGCCTTATTTTCCTCCAGTGACGTGGTGATGAGCGCCCTTCCTGATTCTGGAGCCCTGGGTGCTCTCCTCCGTGACTGGGCGAGTGCACCCACGAAGGTACAACGGCCTTCCCTCCTCTGCATGCACCAGCATGCATGCCAGATTGCACTCTGAGGAAGGCTGATTGCAGAGGGAAAGGACACCCCATGAGAGGCTGCTGGAAGAAAATCCCATACCTCAGGATAGTCCGGGAGTGACCCCTGTCATCCGGGGAACTCACCAGGCACTGGGGGAGGACTCCCCGAACTAGAGATTGCTGCCCGCACTCAGCCCGACATAGGAGTGGGCTGAGTACCCCCAGGAACGGTGTCTGGTGGCCCCCACTCTCACATGCGGCCGCCTCTGTGTTTCCACACCCAGAGGGAGACTTGTATTTGGGCTGCGCTGCTTTCGCGGTGGCCCTCCCTTCATCCCCTATCCACGAACGCTACCCAGGGGCCATGAAGGGCTCGTCAACGTACCTGGGGGAGGTCTCTCTTCAGCATGAGTGCTCGGGAGCCTCTCCTCCATACAGCAGTCCGGTATTCCACGTGACCACACAGCATCTAAGAGATGCGACCACAGCTTTGATATATTCTACAGATATTCCTAGTGGCAATGGGTGAAGTGTTGCATTACATATTATAGATGCGCAGGCGCCCAGGTAGCCTATGCAAAATTATTATTGTCTGGCTTTTGATAACAGTCCTGCGTGATACATATGTTTTTTTTTTATAATCCATGTGTTTTACTGATGCTGATGTGTCATTTTCCAGATCTATTTCATGCCCAAGAACATACTGGTGTGGTAGTATAGATCATGATGGTTCAACCAATGTCAGACTAACAAGTACTATATCAGGAGGACTGCATAATATGCAGTCATGTTGTTTCACCATATGATTTTTCCACTAAGCCTGCTAGGTATTGCACGGTGCATACTATTTCTTTGGTTCTGACATTATCAGAATGATGACTATAATTCTGTAATGGCATAACATGCAAAGCATTTTTGATATGGGATATCGGTCTCTGATTTGTGCACAATATATTTTATATATGATATTGTGTGCAGCCTCTTTTATGGTGTATTTATTATGTCACTAGTGTGTGTGTGTTGTGCTAACGCTTTGCGACTGACCTCTGAGGATAAGCCTGACTGCTCTGTGCCAGGCTACCAGCAGGTGAGTACAGGTTATCTTTGGTGTGTAACTTGCTTGCCCTGACTAGCGTGGTGGTTTCTGCCTGACTGAGGTGCCTACCCTAGCCAACCAGAAACCCTATTTCTAACAGTTATTGTTTTATATTAACTTTTAAAGCTGTTTATATTTTTTACCTGGTTTTCGGTAGCCAAGTTAGGTGGTGATTTATTTTCTGTTCCTTTTTAAAGTTGTGAATTGTTTTGGTTACATATATCGTAATATTGTAACTGCCTGCGATTTGAGTTTTTTTGGGAGATGACTTATGTTTGTCTACTTCACAAATAAGAATATAAAAATAATAAAGATAAAATGCATATTACAAGTGAACAGCTTTTATATACAAAAAAAATCACACGCAGCCGCGTTGAGCTACATATTTCTTTTTCTTTTGCCAAAGACGGGTCTATTGGCTTTGCCAATGTTTGTTTTTCGTATTCTGGAGGCATTTGGGAACAATTCCTTCCAGGAATTTGTAGGTCAGTCAAAGAGCTTTGAACCACAACACTTACTGCTTGGGGAGTCAGTGAAGGCTTGTTAGTTGGGCTGACACAGTTTGATGTTTTTTAAAGCAGAAAGATGGCGTTACAGGCACATTTGGGCATTTTCTAATCTCTTGATCTGCTACGCGTGGAGACAAGCATACATGGCCGTGCCTTGGTAGAGGTCACACCATCAAGACATGGCTTTCTGGAGTGAGGTAGAGTAGGGTCCCTCTGGTCAGACTCAGATCAGCGTTCACCACTTCTCCTGTCCTAGAGATCCCAAATCCTCCCAGCCCTGACAGCACCTGTGTGTGTGGTCTGCACCCTGGCAGGCCGGCGCACCTGCAGCCATCTGGCAGCACTAATGGACTTTTTACGAGATGGGAAGTCAAACACGAGGACTAACAACCGGAAGCTCTTTTGGGTTGCCGAGGACAGCTCGACTAACGAGGTGCAAGGCAGCGTGCGGACGAGATTTACCATTCATCGATCTGTACAGTGAGCGATAGCTCCGCTGTTCTGGCTACGTTGGCTTGCTCTCTGGCAGGTTGTCCGCGTAAAGGGCGTTACGGCTTGAACACAGCCAGTCGCGTAAGGCTGGTCTGACATATGACTCACTCTGTGTCAGCCATTTTGAAGGCTACGCTCGGGCCTGTCCACTGTGACAGAGTGTGAGACAGACGTGTGACTGACACTGCCCCAGTCATACCAATTTTGCAGGAGCTCTGTCCACTAAACAGCTTCCCACACGTGTAAGGACTATCTCGGCCCCTCTTATCTTGCAGTGATAGTGGCTGGAGAGGAAATGGCCTAATTTTACGCAAGGGAAGACTGCTCTGTGCAAATGGGGCTGATGCGATTAGTAGGATGCCTTGCGATCCCCCTTTCCCATGCTTTGCCCTGCCTTAAGCCATGGCCCCTACACTGTGACAGCCGGGTAGTGATGTGCTCAGTACACACAACCAATTAAAAAAAGCAAGGCATCTATTAAAGACAGACATCAGGATAACCTCTTACTTGCATCTCGCGCCAATTGAGTTAAAGGGCGCTCCATGGACTCGTCAACAGATGGTGTCATGTGGACAGTATTCGCCCTATCTAAGGGTCAGGCCTTTGCTTTGGCCTCGCAGCCTTTTGGGGGCACGCTTCCTGCCTCAAGCTCTGTCAGCTCGCACCTTCTCCGGTCTTCCTCCCTGCTAATTGCCATATTTACGTTTCTTACATTTTACTGCACATCAGCCTTATCCAGAGAGGCGCGAGAGCAGAAAATAACAAGCATTGATAAAGCAAATAGATCTGCTTTGCATTTTTATAGGTTAACTAGATATAGAAAACCGGGACATTTCACTAAAATAAAAGAAAGGCTACAATTTTTCATCAGCCAAGGGGCACAGAATGACAACGCGCATCAACCTAGGAAAAAAAGAAGGGGTACGGAAGAGATAAATAAAGTGCAGTTTTTAAACCCACTATCACAATTGTTAATTAAATTGCTTTCTGAGGACAGCTGCTAACTAGTACTGCTTTGGAAGATGTAAAAACGTGCCTTCCTCGATTTTGTATCTAAAAACCGGAACATGAGCCAAATTTGTTGAAATCTGCTGGGGCAGCTGCTGAAAAATCTGGACTGTCCCGGCAAATCCGGGATAATTGTTCACCCCACATTTTCAGTACTAACGAAAAACATTTAAAAAAGTAAATAGCAAAGAAAATACCACAAAAATGTGGTTGCTTCTTGTTTGCAGTGCACATATGAGAAAAATAATTTCTTGTGTGATGATTCAGTGTACTTTTGAGATGAAAATAGTCCTTCATGCATTACAATGCAAGTAGGCCCAAGTAGGCAGAATGATACACCAAAGAGCTTGAAGTGAGAGAGAAGAACACTTTTTTTTCCTTTCGGTAACATCCTTTCTGGTGGATACTCCATCCATCCACAGATTGCTCACCTCTATAATACTCCTAGCCACCAAGCAGGATCTGGAGACTTTTCAGCAGAGCACCACACATATCAGTAGATGGTGCAATATGGCTCAGCGGTGACATCATGCCACCCCTGAAGTGATGTAGTGGAGCCACATTTAAGCTCCACCTCCTAGAGCACCCTCAGACACGGAGCACTTCAAGCGTATTGCAAGTGACAGCATGCCAATATCTAGCTTTGAGCCTTATTATGATGTACAGGACTTCACAGAATGGGGGGGTTTGGCAGGGGTTTGGGGGCAGGGAGTAACCTCTGGTTAGATAGAGTATCCATAAAAAACATATAGTTACCAAAGGTAAGTGACTTGTCCTTTCAATGGGTACTTCTAAACACAGATTATTTAATTTTAGAATTTAATACTACAGCAAAGCCACCAAAAGGTGGAGGGTCTCAGGTTTGGACTCAGATTAGGAAAGCTTGTAGTACAATTAAGTGAATGGCCCTCTAGTCAGATCTGACTGTCAAGGTATGAGTGTGCACAGGTGCTCCTTATGCTGCCTGATAGATGTCTGGAACTGCCCGCACCACTTGGCAGTGGCACTGTAGCCCTGGTGGATTGAGCCAACAGGCCTTCTAGGAGTTCCTTCTTAGCCAATGAATAGCAGATTTGAATGCACAAGGATTTCCACCTTGACAAAGTCCTCTTTTACTCTGCCTTGCCCTTCTTGGTCGCAGTGAACCCCAGAAACAGCAGACCATCCACACAATGATCTCTTGTATGGTCAATGCAGTTAGTAACTCCTAGCAATCTTAGGGTAAAATCGTTGACGATTCTCTCCTCCTTCCAGGGGTGTAGCAGAGAAAAAAAGTTGGCAGAATAATGGAGTGACCAACATGGAAGATAGCTACCAACTTTGACAGGAATGCAGCCTAAGTCCTTGGAACCAATTTGTCTGGGAAGACAGTGGTACAGGCACATTGCACAGAGAGTGCCTGTAGTTCACTCACGTGGAGCACAGAAATGATGGCTATAAGACTATCTTGATTGTCAGAAGCAGCTATGAGTAACTGTACGTACGCTTGAATAGCATGCACATAAAGAATTATAGGAATACATTCAGATCCCACTGATGCATGACAAATGGATTTGGAGGGAACATATACATCAGGCCTTCCTGAAAATGTATTACAACCAGTCATTGAAAGAGAGAGTGCTGATTAAACAAAAATAAAAAGGCCAAAAGCGCTGACAAGTAAACCGTAGCAGCACCCACTGCAAGGCTCTGTAGGGCCAAAGACAAAAGGAACAATAAAACGAATTCACCAGGCCCAAACTTTTCTCAGCTTCTGGCATAGATAAAGTTCATGGACAGCCTGCAAAAATGACATCTACAACATCAAGTGGTAAGTTAAAAGAATTGAACTGTCACTGATCAATCTCCACACTTTGAGGTGTAGGCTGTGGAGATTTAGATTTAGCACTTTTCTCTGTTTTTGGGACAGGAGGTCCTCTTAAAGGGGTAGCCGAACTAAAGAATAAATGCTGAGGGTCGAGATCTCTAGGTTCCACACTCTCCTGCCCTAGGCTGGGGCTATTTATATGACTTGGGCCAGATCCGGACCTTCTTCATACCTCGAGGCATAAGAGGTAGTGAGTAGGAAGAACATGTACAGGAGATCTCTGTCCTTTTTTTGGTGGACCTATGGGAGTCTCTGGTGAGGTATTTAGCTCATTAGCATTGTGCAAGTCTATGTACAGCACTTCATCAGTGTAATGAGGTGGAGAAAACTGTCTGCCTCTTCATCATCATTGCTGTTGGACCTGGCTTTTTGACGGGGTCATCCCCAAACTTTTTGCCTCCTTCCTCCTATTTTTTCTGACCTGTTGTTGTTGGCTTTTGACCTCTGGGCACTTTACCACTGCTAACCAGTGCTAAAGTGCATATGCTCTCTGTGTAAATGGTACTATTGATTGGTTTATCCATGATTGGCTATTTAATTTACTTATAAGTCCCTAGTAGAGTGCACTATATGTGCCTAGGGCCTGTAGATTAAATGCTGCTAGTGGGCCTGCAGCACTGGTTGTGCCACCCACTTCAGTAGCCCCTTAACCCTGTCTCAGGCCTGCCATTGCAAGGCCTGTGTGTGCAGTTTCACTGCCACTTCGACTTGGCATTTAAAAGTACTTGCCAAGCCTAGAACTCCCCTTTTTCTACATATAAGTCATCCCTAATGTGTGCTCTAGGTAACCCCTAGAGCAGGGTGCTGTGTAGGTAAAAGGCAGGACATGTACCTGTGTAGTTATATGTCCTGGTAGTGTAAAACTCCTAAATTCGTTTTTACACTACTGTGAGGCCTGCTCCCTTCATAGGCTAACATTGGGGCTGCCCTCATACACTGTTGAAGTGGCAGCTGCTGATCTGAAAGGAGCAGGAAGGTCATATTTAGTATGGCCAGAATGGTAATATAAAGTCCTGCTGACTGGTGAAGTCGGATTTAATATTACTATTCTAGAAATGCCACTTTTAGAAAGTGAGCATTTCTTTGCACTAAAATCTTGTTGTGCCCTTCAATCCACGTCTGGCTAGGTTTAGTTGACAGCTCCTTGTGCATTCACTCAGACACACCCCAAACACAGGGTACTCAGCCTCACTTGCATACATCTGCATTTTGAATGGGTCTTCCTGGGCTGGGAGGGTAGAGAGCCTGCCCTCACACAAAGGACTGCCACACCCCCTACTGGGACTCTGGCAGACAGGATTGAACTGAAAGGGGGCTTGGTGCATTTCTTAGACACTCTTTGAAGTCACCCCCACTTCAAAGGCACAACTTAGTATAAAACAGGGCCTCTGCCCTACCTCATCAGACACTTGCTGGAGAAGAAACCTGAACCAGAAACTACATCCTGCCAAGAAGAACTGCCTGGCTGCTCAAATGACTCACCTGTCTGCTTTTCTACAAAGGACTGCTGCCTTGCTGTTGGCCTGCTGCCTTGCTGAACTCTTATCTGGCTGTAAAAGTGCTCTCCAAGGGCTTGGATAGAGCTTGCCTCCTGTTCCCTGCAGTCTCAGGACCAAAAAGACTTCTCTCTTCCACTTGGACGCTCCGTGCGCCGAAATTTTCAAAGCACAGCTTGCTCCGCGGCAAGAAAAACGGCGCACACCGACGCTGATCGACGCAACGCCTTCGGGACGACCGAAACTTTGACGCACGGCCTCGCAAGGACAACGCCGCCCGACTTCCAAGGAGAAATCGACGCGACGCCTGCCGTGAGATCAAAACTTTGACGCACAGCCTCACAATGACAACGCCGCCCCGACTTCCAAGGAGAAATCGATGCGACGCCTGCCGTGAGATCAAAACTTTGACGCACGCCTCGCAAGGACAACGCCGCCCGACTCCCCAGGAGAAATCGACGCAACGCCTGCCGTGAGATCGAAACTTCGACGCGCAGCCCCGCAGAACGACGCGCAGCCGGAAAACAAGCAGGAAAATCCACGCACAGACCCGGGACATCCGGTACTCCCCGCGATCCACAGAAAGAGACTGTCCGCGCGCCGGAAAACGACGCACGACTCCCCGCGTCGAAAATAACGACGCCAGTCCGTGTGTGCTGAGGAGAAACCGACGCACACACCAGTTTTCCACGTATCTCTTCTCCTGTGGCCCTCTGAGGAGATTTTCCACCAGAAACCAGGTACTTTGTGTTTGAAAGAGACTTTGGGGGTCATTCTGACCCTGGCGGTCATGGACCGCCAGGGCCAACGACCGCGGAAGCACCGCCAACAGGCTGGCGGTGCTTCTGGGGCCATTCTGACCGCGGCGGTACAGCCGCGGTCAGAAAAGGGAAACCGGCGGTTTCCCGCCGGTTTCCCGCGGCCCCAGGGAATCCTCCACGGCGGTGCTGCAAGCAGCGCCGCCATGGGGATTCCGACCCCCTTCCCGCCATCCTGTTTCTGGCGGTTTTCACCGCCAGAAACAGGATGGCGGGAACGGGTGTTGTGGGGCCCCTCGGGGCCCCTGCAGTGCCCATGCACTGGCACTGGCATGGGCACTGCAGGGGCCCCCTAACATGGCCCCATTAAGATTTTCAGTGTCTGCTTGGCAGACACTGAAAATCGCGACGGGTGCAACTGCACCCGTCGCACACCAGCAACTCCGCCGGCTCCATTCGGAGCCGGCTTCCTCGTTGCTGGTGCTTTCCCGCTGGGCGGGCGGGCGGCCTTTTGGCGGTCGCCCGCCAGCCCAGCGGGAAAGTCAGAATGACCGCTGCGGTCTTTTGACCGCGGTACGGTCTTTTGACCGCGGTACGGTCTTCTGGCGGTTCCCGCCAGGCGGGCGGCTTCCGCCGCCCGCGGGGGTCAGAATGACCCCCTTTGTTTGCTTTCTAAAGACTTAAGACACTTTATATCACTTTTCAGTGATATCTTTACAAATATATATTGCAACTTTGATCGTTTTGACCTGAAAATAACCCAGATAAATATTATATATTTTTCTAAACACTGTGTGGTGTATTTTTGTGGTGTTATACTATGGTGTTGTATGATTTATTGCACAAATGCTTTACACATTGCCTTCTAAGTTAAGCCTGACTGCTCGTGCCAAGCTACCAGAGGGTGGGCACAGGCTGATTTTGGATTGTGTGTGACTTACCCTGACTAGAGTGAGGGTTCTTGCTTGGACAGAGGGCAATCTGACTGCCAACCAAAAACCCCATTTCTAACAATTGCTAATTGGGCATTAGGGTCTCAGTGAGGTTGGACCACAGAGAATTCAGAGCCGAAGAGGGCCTCTAGCTCCAGATAGTATTGGCATTGAGGGATCGGCCAAAGCTGATTGGTGGGGCTTCAGCTATTTCATAGCCCGACACTGATCTAGCTTGGGGTTGATTTTGTTTGAAGGTCAGGGACCAGCATTATAATTCGACCAGGGACCATTGGATTCGCTGTTGGAGGCAGCATGGAAAAATCGGGTGTGGATCATTGGGCCAAAGAAGAAGTTAGGACTAAGCTTGATATAGACCTGGCTTCAATGCTGTTGTTTTTGGGGGCAACTTTTTCCCTGGCACACTTCTGGATAATTTTGGAATCATTGGCACACTGATAAAGTGGGAGCACCAGATCTGCGTTTAATGGCACAGAAAGGAAGAAACTGACAAAATCACACAATGCTGGTGGTTTCATGCAGCTCTGCTACATCACTTTTGGGGTGGTGTGAAGTCACCACAGAGGCACATGTTGCCACATACTGGCATGTGGGAGCTTTTCTGAAAAGTCTCCCTATCCAGTTTGGTACCTGCTAATATTCTAAAGGTTAGGGGTCTGCGGCTAGAACTATCTATCAGAAATAATCCCCTAAAAAGAGCATAACACACTCTATTTATATTTTAAATAATTTGTAGCAGTATGGCAAAAGGCAGAGGCGCTGTCAAGCCACATTTAGAAACCGCACAAACACATTAATACTCGTCATAAAATGAGGACAATTAAGAAAAAGCAAGGTAAGCAACCATGAAAGACTTGTAAAACAAATCCATACCTAAATATAACATGCTTAACTATTCAATCAGAATTTATTTTTACAACATTTATTTTATCATTTGGTTTTCAGCCAGGGTAGTTTTCCAAAGGAATGGCCCAAATGTGAGTCTTTCTTCAAAAATGAAAGCCAAGCACTGCTGTGAGATCTGATCGGCTCTGCTCCATGTAAATATTGTGCTAATGCCAATCTTGATAGAATGCTAAGAGTGAAGGCTTGTTTTTTCCTGCCTAACACTCTACTGCTACTCATTTATAAAGCAATCAAATAAATAACTCAGATGGACAATCTTCCAGACATTAGTGGCATGACACTGTCTCTATTCCGGAAAACATCACCTTTATTTGATGCTCTCAAAGTACTGTGCAGGTGACCTGTGATTATGGGATTAATTCAAGATGGTCTTATGCCCGTGAAGAAGGTGATGTAGAGCGGTACATATTAATCACCGGGTTTCTCATATTACACACGTTTTTCATTGTTTTTTGCTTAATTTGTGTGTTTGCAAATTTTAGTAATTTTTGTATCTGTTTAGTAGGTTAATCTTGTCTTTAAAGGTACATTTTCTTCAATATTTCTTTTCTGTACAAAGCAGGTGTTGCACATTAGGTGTACTATAAGGAACCAAAGGCGTCATCTTGTTATCTTTCTATTCCACTGCATTGGAAGGTATGGGTGGGCTCAGGCGGACCCCCTTGCAGACCCCTGAGTGAAGCTGTCTCAGCCAATCCGTGGAGGGACCCGCCCGGCCCAACACGGAGAAGGGCGTGCAGTGAAGTCATCTGTGTCAGGGAGCTGCTCAGCTTCAGGTGGACTATGCATTGTTTTTTTGTTTTTGGCTGAAGGTGCATTTGATCAGATTCGTGCTTTCTATCTTTTGGGCGTGTAATATGTGGACTGGCATGCGCATTGTGTGTGTTCACTCAGTGGGAACTTCTAGGGCCAGCCAGAGTCTGTGGAGTGTCTGTGGTGTTGTTACTCAGTGCTGAGGCTGGTCTAGCTGAGAGCTGAATCTGGCAGGCAGATGATGGGAGAGATTTGACTTGATCTGAAGATAGTAGGGAGCTGTAGAGCAGGACTCCTGATGAGCATTCATGTGAGGCAGTGCGATGGTAGAGTTATTGTTTAAGGGACGTACCTGGGACAGTGTACAGCGTTAGAGCATTAGTGAGACTCCAGGTTCCTGAATGTTGACCCTTGGTAAGTGAAACAAACATGGTCTAATAGCATGATGTGTGTAAAATAGCACAGTCGTTGCACGTGCATCCATGCTCTTTGGATTGCTGTCTGCCCTGAGCAGGACTCCTATGTGATATGGCTATTTTAGGGTATTAACTTATTATCGAGTGAAAGCAAAGCACCTTTCTTGCCAAAAGCACGAGAAGTCTGAAGTGGGGTTGCCCAGAGATCTCCTCTCTCCCTGTGCATCTTTAGTGGGTACACAAAATACTCTGTAAATACCCAGATCTTGTGTGTTAGCGCGTCAGTCCTTATTTGGTCTTTCTATGTTAATAGATAAGGGGGCATGTTATAGGTCAATGAACCTTTTGACTACGCTTAGAGTAAATCCCACCGTAAGTCTAGAAACTCAAACTAAACACATTAACATAATCTCTAAACATCAACATAAACGTTTAAACTCCCTAATTTTCATGCACCATGACCCATGTGGTCATGAATAACCACACCATTTAGTAAAATTAGAAAGTTTATTTCCCTAGATTAACAATGCTAAGATCATGTAAGTCAATCTCAAAATCAACTGGTAGACATACACAAAAAATACTGGTTGCCCAAATCTAAAGAATCTCAATTTAATCAACTCATTTACTGTCAAACACTCCAGAATCACAGTACAAATCAATAACATTAGATATAGCATACATTTAGTTCAGCAAATGAACAAACACAAATCGTTTTAGTAATAAGTTGTCAGCATTTCCAGTGTTTTCCTGTCTATCGATCCAAGTAGAATATCATGTTTGGGCTTCATGCAAAACAGTTTTAGTCAAAAGTTAATTTGGAAAACATCTAACTATGGCTCTAACAAAATAGCAGTTGGTACATAAAACAAATAATAATATCTACAACCAAAACAACATCATTTTGTTATACCTCTCCTCAATATGGATTGGCAAGCTGCAATTCTCTTTGTAAGTTGGACATCCGTCTGGTCTTCTTCAGCAAAGGGCAATGAAAGGGGATGGTTCAGAAACAGGGGCCTCTAGGCATTCTGAACCATTAAAAACAATCTCTAAGGGCAGCATCAAATTATTTAGCCTTCAAGCTTCAAAGTTAAAGTTAAGAATAAAGTAATCAGGAACTGCTCAGCTCCCAACAGAATAGAATGGGCGCGCAAATGAGAATGAACGCCAAGAATTGAAGAAGTGAAGTTTCTCCTCTGTGCATTCGGGTTAAGTCAAAATCACCTAAAGAACTTCCCACATCACCATTGGTCAGAAAATCGTATGTTTACAGTCAATCCAATTAGAATTTAACTTCAAATCTATGATATAACTAAACTGTCTTTCACACGTCGATGATTGGTTCTTCTTCTCCCGTTCCCATCATCCGACTCGTCTGGTAACTTTCTTGTATCCATCCATACTCTAGTCAGTGCGTCCATTGTTAGTTCCTGGGAATATCGCTGTCTCACACCTCTAGTCTAGTATCATCTGTGTAAATTAAATTACTTTCTTATAAGAACTGCAAAGGCTGCACTATACCACATGAAAATGTGCCTACCTCTAGCGAGGTCATGGGGAATAAACTGGCTTGCAGAGGTCCAAGATTGGGAGAGGGACATGGACTGGTGGCAACAAGCTGAGCAAGTAATTTATAAAAGTCGAGGTTGTCTTAGGAAATATGAAAAGATTTTAAATTTGTGGACAACTTACAGGGAAGGATGACGAGTGTTGAAGGGGATGGGTGGGGGCCCAATGAGCTTTAGTGAGCCCCCCCACAATTGCTTGGGGTCAACGGCGGGGTGGGGTGGAGTGTATTTCCGATATACACTGTTAGACAATAGCAGAAATGTTAAGGAATGGTGCTGTGTTCTCTCTTTCAACTGTATTGGTTCATGATGATGTCAAGTTTGTGTACTGAACAAAGGTTGAATAAAAAACATTTATAAAAAAAATAAACTTGCCTACCTCTCTGTTGTCATCTCTGAAAACCAGAACATATGCTAAATTCACCTAAATTTGCTTTCGTGGTGAAAAACAGGAACCGTCCTGGAAATTGTCATGGTCAAGTTTAGCTCAAGTAAACAAGAAGTCAGTGCTTAGGCTGTCCTACTTGGAAGTCAAGCTTGCGCTTCCGCGGCTTCCACGCAGCATGAAAAAGATAAATATTAGGTTTTCACATCCCCTGAGTAATCAAACATTGGTACATTCAGTTCGAACTGTCTAAGGGTCATTATAATACTTAATTTCAAAGTTGGCCTTCCTGGCAGGGGATAGGTTATAAGGGCTTAATGGGCTTGAGCCCCACCAGTAATATATATTTGCAGCACCTATTACCTTGTTTACTGGTAGAATGTGCACAAGGCTCATTTATTGACAGGCTCCTGGTTTCAGAAAGACGTGTAACGAGGTGCGGAAGAGAGATCAGCATTTCTATAGGGACAACTAATGTAGTCCTGTCTCATGTTTCATTCTCTTGGGGCCCAATCATTATCTACATGTTGAACCACAGACCTTTTTAAGTGCACCAAGCGAGTGTACCCCTTATTTTAAAATGATATTTTGACTCATTCATAATGTGAGCTCATTAATACGTGGAAAATATGCATGTCATTTACATTAGTGACCAAGCCCAAATGTTCTTTTCACATTTCCATTTGGGATAACATCTAGTTTGTGCTTTTAAATAGTGTTCAAACTGTCAGAAGGCCTCTTTAAGACACAAATAAATACAAAACATGAGTATAAATCTCTGATTACGGTTTGTATGTGAAAAATGCACTTTGTAAAATGAATAAAAAATGTGCATATTTAGGCCCTCATTACAACCCTGGCGGTCGGTGTTAAAGCAGCGGTAATAACGCCAACAGGCCGGTGGATAAACTTCATACTTGTATAGCACACTACTCACCTGTTAGGGTCTCACGGCACTGTACGCATACCGCTGTGGAACCCCTCCTGGCTTTTCCCTGTGAGGTGCCCACTCCTGGGCAGCCTCCAAGGTGAAGCCAGGCATTCCAGTGCTGTTGTGGAGATTAAGCAAGCTACTGCCCAAAGTTAGACCCATGAATTAGATTAGGCCCGATGGGAGAATTATCAGGTCCGAGGAAATTGAGCCCAAGACCCGCCGAGGCAGGAATTGAACACTGGTCCCGGGCCAGATTTCTGCATCAGGGTCTGCTGCTCTAACCATTGAGCCACACTTCTCCACAAGACACACTTCTCCACAAAAAAATGGGATCACGACCACGGCGGAAACTGCCAAAACATACAGCCACTTTAACACTCCAACCGCCATGGCGGTAGCAACAAACACCGCGGCGGTCACCGCCAACAGACAGGCGGAAGACAATGTACCGCCCACCATATCACAACCCACCAATCTGCCAATCCGCCAATCCGCCAGCTTTTCCGGGGCGGTACCAACGACATCAAAAGCATGGCAGAAACAGTCTTTGGAAGGGAAACCACTCACCTCTCGACAAGCAACGAAGAACCAGGGCGCCATGGAGCCCGAGCTGCAGGTCCTGCCAATGCTGGTGTACCTCCTCATACACAATGAATATCAAAGGTGGCGGCAACGACACCGGTGAGTACTGCACCTAGCACACAGGGGAGGGGGGAGGAAAAAGAGAGTGACACACACATGCAACACGCAACACCCCCACCCTCGCCCACAACACAATACACACAAACACATGCAGCAACATCACATTAACACCCCGTAACCCCCTGGAAGAACGCAAGGACAAAAGGAATTGATTTAAATCAATGATATTTTGAAATATGCAGATATAATTAACGAATATAGAAAAACAGTATATACAAATATTTACAATATGTACAGAAGGCCGTACACTGTCCTTTGCAAATGTCCGTTGCCCACTGGGCCAAAATTCATGGGCCAAGCCCACACTTGACTCTTGCCTCAATACGGAGAGAACACTGCAGCGGCATCAGGTCGTAAACACACAGGCACCTCAGGGGGACGGGGAGGGGGGGGCACCTCAGCCAGAAGATGGTACAATGCCACTACTCCTCAAGGGGGCTCCATGCCCACTGCTTGGTCTTGGGGAGTGCAAGGCCACAGTCTCTCAAGTGGGTGGTTTGCCCGCTGCTTGGTCCTGGGGAGTGCAAGGCCACAGTCTCTCAAGTGGGTGGTTTGCCCACTGCTTGGTCCTGGGGAGTGCAAGGCCACAGTCTCTCAAGTGGGTGGTTTGCCCACTGCTTGGTCCTGGGGAGTGCAAGACCACAGTCTCTCTAGTGGATGGCTTTTCCACTGGTTCTGGAGGGGGCATTGTGCCCAGTGTGCTTCATCCCGCCAAGGATTGGGTGAGTGGATGCATTTCTCCACTGGTTCTGGAGGGGGCTTTGTGCCCAGTGTGCTTCATCCTGCCAAGGATTGGGTGAGTGGATGCATTTCTCCACTGGTTCTGGAGGGGGCTTGGTGCCCAGTGATGCAGCACTTGGGGTGTGGCAGTTCACATTCAACCACCTGGGTGTCTGAGGCACGAGATTTGCAGAGAACAGGTTACATGATACCCCATCGAGGCAGGGCCAAACTCCATCCTGCAGCGACTAAGGCTGAAAATTGCTGGTAGTGCCTGTGCTGGTAGGGGTGCTTCCAGTGGTGGTGGGAGGCTCCAGTCCGTCTCCTGCTGCCTCGGACGGCTGCCCACTGGGGATGCTGCTGCTGACAGTTGTTGCGGCAGCGGTGGGGCGGGTGGCGGTGCTTGCTGCGGTGCCTATGGCAGGGATGCTGGCGGTGCTGGCTGTGGTGCAGGTGCTGGTAGTGGTGGAGGGAGGCACCAGCCCATCTCCTGCCGCCTCGGACGGCTGCCCACTGGGGATGCTGCTGCTGACAGTTGTTGTGACAGCGGCGGGGCAGGTGGCAGTGCAAGTGGCGGTGCATGCGGCGGTGCTTGCGGTGGTGCTAGTGGCGGTGCTTGCCGCAGTACAGCTGGCAGGGCTGATGGTGGGAACCAGGCCTCATCTGGAGCCTCCGAGGCCTGAAGTGCCTTGCCTTTTCTGCCCCTTTCTCACCTTGGCAGATGCTGCTGGGACCTTGGCACTGGCAGCTGGAGTTTTGGAGTAGGCCTTGCTGGGTGGGTCGTGCTCCTTGGCCGTCCTGCATGCTGGCCCCTTCTTCACCTTGGCAGGTGGCGGAATGGGTTGGTCCTTTGCAGGGGTCAGTGGCACACTGGCTGGCATGACGGGTGCCCCCTTTGAACCTCTGGGAGTTGTAGGTACCACAGCGTTTGCCGACTTGGTGGCTGAGGTGCTGGCTTGGTATCTGGACACCCTGGCTCGAGGAGAAGGACGGGGGGTGGGGAAGAGGTCAATGTTAGCCAGGAACAGTTTTTTAGACACACTGGGATGGGAAGATGGAGAAGGTTTGGGAGTGGAGGAAGAGGGAGTGGTTGTAGGAGGTGTCTGTCTGCAGAGTTTGGGTGAAGGTGCATGGGCTGAATGCTGTTGTGAGGTCGATGGCTGTTGGATGGGTGGGTGCTTACGTTTGTGTACTTTGGGAAGAGGGGTCACAGACACACTGGGAGAGGACACAGGGGAACTGTGCATGGTTGTGGGGGTGGTGACTGCTCGTGAGGGCTGTGTTGTGATGGGCGTGCTTATGAGGGATGTAGTGGATTAAGATGTAGTGCACGCAGGTGTGAGTGGAGATGCTACTGGGAGGGAGGTGGACGAAGAGGAGGAGGGGGACACAGTGGAGGCAGTGGATGTTGGTGTGTTTGCATGGCCATGGTGCTTGTGTGAGTGCCTGTGAGATGAAGTGTGGTGCTTATGTTTGCCTGAGCCACATTTGTGTGTTGATTTGGGTGAATGCTGGTCTGAAGGTGTGCTTGGGATAGGCTGAGGTTGAGGGGATTGTGTCTGGGTAGAGGAAGTTGGAGGGGGGAGTGTGAGAAAGTAGCCTCTTTCTAGCCTTGTTACCCCCACTTTTGGCCTGTTTGTGAGTATATGTCAGGGTGTTTTCACTGTCTCACTGGGATCCTGCTAGCCAGGGCCCAGTGCTCATAGTGAAAACCCTATGTTTTCAGTATGTTTGTTATGTGTCACTGGGACCCTGCTAGCCAGGACCCCAGTGCTCATAAGTTTGTGGCCTATATGTATGTGTTCCCTGTGTGATGCCTAACTGTCTCACTGAGGCTCTGCTAACCAGAACCTCAGTGGTTATGCTCTCTCTGCTTTACAAATTGTCACTAACAGGCTAGTGACCAATTTTACCAATTCACATTGGCATACTGGAACACCCTTATAATTCCCTAGTATATGGTACTGAGGTACCCAGGGTATTGGGGTTCCAAGAGATCCCTATGGGCTGCAGCATTTCTTTTGCCACCTGTAGGGAGCTCTGACAATTCTTACACAGGCCTGCCACTGCAGCCTGAGTGAAATAATGCCCACATTATTTCACAGCCATTTTACACTGCACATAAGTAACTTACAAGTCACCTATATGTCTAACCTTCACCTGGTGAAAGTTGGGTGCAAAGTTACTTAGTGTGTGGGGACCCTGGCACTAGCCAAGGTGCCCCCACATTGTTCAGGGCAAATTCCCCGGACTTTGTGAGTGCGGGGACACCATTTCACGCGTGCACTACACATAGGTCACTACCTAAGTATGGCGTCACAACGGTAACTCCGAACATGGCCATGTAACATGTCTAAGATCATGGAATTGTCACCCCAATGCAATTCTGGCATTGGGGAGACAATTCCATGATCCCCCGAGTCTCTAGCACAGACCCGGGTACTGCCAAACTACCTTTCCCGGGGTTTCACTGCAGCTGCTGCTGCTGCCAACCCCTCAGACAGGTTTCTGCCCTCCTGGGGTCCAGCCAGGCCTGGTCCAGGAAGGCAGAACAAAGGACTTCCTCAGAGAGAGGGTGTTACACCCTCTCCCTTTGGAAAAAGGGTGTCAGGGCTGGGGAGGAGTAGCCTCCCCCAGCCTCTGGAAATGCTTTGATGGGCACAGATGGTGCCCATCTCTGCATAAGCCAGTCTACACTGGTTCAGGGATCCCCCAGCCCTGCTCTGGCGCGAAACTGGACAAAGGAAAGGGGAGAGACCACTCCCCTGACCTGCACCTCCCAGGGGAGGTGCCCAGAGCTCCTCCAGCGTGCCCAAGACCTCTGGCATCTTGGATTCAGAGGTGTGCTGGCACACTGGACTGCTCTGAGTGGCCAGGGCCAGCAGGTGACGTCAGAGACTCCTTCTGATAGGCTCTTACCTGTCTTACTAGCCTATCCTCCTTCCTAGGTAGCCAAACCTCCGTTTCTGGCTATTTAGGGTCTCTGCTTTGGGGAATTCTTCAGATACCGAATGCAAGAGCTCACCAGAGTTCCTCTGCACTTCTCTCTTCACCTTCTGCCAAAGGATCGACCGCTGACTGCTCAGGACGCCTGCAAAACCGCAACAAAGTAGCAAAGACGACTACTGCAACCTTGTATTGCTTCATCCTGCTGGCTTTCACGCCTGTTTCCTGGTGGTGCATGCTCTGGGGGTAGCCTGCCTCCGTCTTGCACCAGGAGCTCTGAAGAAATCTCCTGTGGGTCAACAGAATCTTCCCCCTGCAACCGCAGGCAACAAAAGACTGCATCACCGGTCCTCTGGGTCCCCTCTCAGCATGACGAGCGTGGTCCCTGGAACTCAGCAACTCTGCCCAAGTGACTACCACAGTCCAGGGACTCTTCAGTCCAAGTTTGGTGGAGGTAAGTCCTTGCCTCCCCACACTAGACTGCATTGCTGGGTACCGCGTGATTTGCAGCTGCTCTGGCTCCTGTGCACTCTTCCAGGATTTCCTTTGTGCACAGCCAAGCCTGGGTCCCCGACACTCTAACCTGCAGTGCACAACCTTCTGAGTTGTCCTCCGGCGTCGTGGGACTCCCTTTTCTGACTTTGGGTGGACTCCGGTTCACTCCTCTTCCCAGTGCCTGTTCCGGTACTTCTGCGGGTACTGCCTGCTTCTGTGAGGGCTCCCTGACTTACTGGGCGCCCCCTCTGTCTCCTCATCCAAGTGGCGACATCCTGGTCCCTCCTGGGCCACAGCAGCACCCAAAAACCCTAACTGCGACCCTTGTAGCTAGCAAGGCTTGTTTGCTGTCTTTCTGCGTGGGAACACCTCTGCAAGCTTCTTCACGACGTGGGACATCCATCCTCCAAAGGGGAAGTTTCTAGCCCTCTTCGTTCTTGCAGAATCCACAGCTTCTACCATCCGGTGGCAGCTTCTTTGCACCCTCAGCTGGCATTTCCTGGGCATCTGCCCACTCTCGACATTGTCGCAACTCTTGGACTTGGTCCCCTTGTTTTACAGGTACTCAGGTCCAGAAATCCACTGTTGTTGCTTTGCTGGTGTTGGTCTTCTTTGCAGAAACCCCCTATCACGACTTCTGTGCCCTCTGGGGGTTATAGGTGCACTTTACACCTACTTTTCAGGGTCTTGGGGTGGGCTATTTTTCTAACCCTCACTGTTTTCTTACAGTTCCAGCGACCCTCTACAAGCTCACATAGGTTTGGGGTCCATTCGTGGTTCGCATTCCACTTTTGGAGTATATGGTTTGTGTTGCCCCTATACCTATGTGCTCCTATTGCAATCTACTGTAACTTTACATAGCTTGCATTACTTCCTTTTGCTATTACTGCATATTTTTGGTATTATGTACATATATCTTGTGTATATTTGGCATCCTCATACTGAGGGTACTCACTGAGATACTTTTGGCATATTGTCATAAAAATAAAGTACCTTTATTTTTAGTATATCTGTGTATTGTGTTTTCTTATGATATTGTGCATATGACACCAGTGGTATAGTAGGAGCTTTGCATGTCTCCTAGTTCAGCCTAAGCTGCTCTGCTATAGCTACCTTCGATCAGCTTAAGCTGCTAGAAACACCTCTTCTACACTAATAAGAGATAACTGGACCTGGTACAGAGTGTAAGTACCCCTTGGTACCCACTACAAACCAGGCCAGCCTCCTACAGGGAGGCTAGACACAGGGACAAGGGATGCCATCAGTGCTGAGGCCAGAACCTGAAATGCTTTCTGTTGGGCCACCACGCCAGAGTGAATGCCCTCCAGGTATGCATTTGTTTGTTGCAAATGCCTCTCGACACCCTGGATGGCATTCAGAATGGTTGTCTGCCCAAAAGTGAGGGATCTCAGGAGGTCAATAGCCTCCTCACTGAGGGCAGCAGGGCTGACTGGGGCAGGGTCTGAAGTGCCTGGGGCGAAGGAGATGCCCACCCTCCTGGGTGAGCGGGCACGGGAAACACGCTCAGGTGCTGCTGGGAGGGCGGTGCTGGTAGGGGGGGTGATGGCTGTACCTGTTGTTGGGGTGGGCACAGAGGTATCCGCCACCGCCAGGAAGCTTCCATCGGAGGAGGAGTCGCTGTCTGTGGTCTCCCCTCTTGTCCCCGTCGTGGTGCTCCCCTTGCCCTCTGTCCCACTGGTGCCTTCACCCTAGATGGATTCGGCCTCAGGCCCATGTGGGATGCAGCTCCCTCTGTCGCCGGTGCCTCTGCTCCTCTGCCAGATGATGCAAATGCACACAAGGACAGAGTGACAAAACAAAAAGGGAGGGGAAGAGACAGAGGATACACTTGGTCAATACCAGCAACAACACCACCGTTGGCCTACACTACACACAGGGATCAGCCCTATGCACTAGGCCATGCCCAATCTTTTAATGAGACAGTCACCAGCCCTTGGGGTACAATGCCTAACGCCAGCATCTGCACACCAGATACCCACAGGACCCTTCCCAGTGGTAGATGGCCACTTACACCATTGGGGTAGGAGTGCTTGAGAGCCTGCCCAACAAGGGACCTTCCCTGCCTTGACCGCCTTGGCCTAGGGGCACCCACAGCCCACATCCCCCACGCAGCTACCTCCTAACGCGCGCAAAGTCAGCTTTCAGAATCTGTACTCACCCCCTTGTGGCTGCTGTGATGCCATCAGGCACATCCAACTCTGGATAGGCCACCGCCAGGATGCTGAACATCTGGGGGGTCATGGTGCGACAGGCACCCCTTCCACGTAGGGAGGCCAGCCCCAGCTGGGCCTCCGCCGTCTTCTTTGACCAGCGGCGCAGGTCCTCTTATCTCTTGCAGCAGTGGGTGCTCTACCTGTGAAAGAACCCCGGGGGCCGCACCTCATTGGCGATGGCACGCCAAATACCCTTCTTCTGGTGGGCGCTGACCTGGAGGGAAAAGACAGCAGAAAAGGAAATTACTCATCCGTCCGGGCCGTCATACTCATTGCCCACCAGTTCCCACCCATGCCCTGACGCACATTACACTGACCACCTTACATGCTGCACTCTGGCCAGGACGCCTCAGCAGCTCCCAACATGTGGCTTACATCCACAGTACTCCAAACATTCATGGCCCACGCATCATGCTCACAGTGTACTCACCTGTTTGTCTGGAGGACCGTAGAGTAATGTGTACTGGGGTAGGACCCCATCCACCAGTTTCTCCATCTCCTCCGCAGTGATGGCGGGGCCCTTTCCCCAGACACATGAGCCATTGTCGCTTCCAGACACAGGTCACAACAGCACTTGCAGTGTAGGTCCTCTCCTGTTGAAGGTCAGGTAGCAAGTGAGTGAATAGTTAGAAAATGGTGGTTACATCCGTGGTGGTGCGTACCGTCACCGCCGGCGTACATCGCCATTGGCTCCTGGAACCCATAGGGCCCAATAATAACTAATGCAAAGTTGCGCAGCAGTCATCGACCGCCTACCGCGACGGCGCACAATGCCAGCGCAATTACCTCATTTCCACCTGTCTCTCCTCACAGGTCAGGCAGCCACCATTTCACGGGGGCACAGGGCATGGCACCTAACTGCGTCACAGCAGATATTGGCACATCAACTGACTCTCGAGTTCACATACTCCTTCTGTAAAGTAAAAAAAACAACATTAGTGCAATAGATGTGGAAATATGACCCTCTGCTCACCGTTCTCTTCCATAGGCTTCAACAGCTGAGGCAGCATATGAGATGGCGGCATCCTCCGGTGTACAGACCCCTGGTGGACCTTGTGACAATGGAGGACAGACACATTATCATCACATACAGACTTGTTTGTGCCACAATCCTAGAACTGTGTGCCCAATTGGAGCCAGACCTGATGTCAGCTATCCACCAGCCCACAGGAATCCCCCCTCTAGTGCAGGTCCTGTCAGTGCTCCATTTCCTAGCATCTGGTTCTTTTCAGGTGACAGTAGGCTTGGCAGCAGGAATGCCACAGCCAATGTTCTCAGTCGTGCCGTCAAGAGTCTTTTCTGCCCTGGTAAAACACATGTGCAGCTACATTGCTTTCCCCCAGGTGGAAGATTTGGCCACAGTGAAGGCCGGATTCTATGCAATGGGACATATTTCCAATATTATTGGTGTGATTGACGGGACACATATTGCGTTTGTGTCCCCCCTGCCAGAATGAACAGGTGTACAGGAATCGTACAAGGTTCCACTCCATGAATGTGAAGATGGTGTGCCTGGCGGACCAGTACATTCCCCACTTCAATGCTAAATATCCTGGGTCGGTGCATGATGCCTTTGTCCTGAGGAATAGCATCATCCCAAATGTGATGGCCCAACTACAGAGGCACAGGGTGTGGTTTATAGGTGAGCCTCAGTCCCCACCCAGTGTATGTTAATGTATGCCTCTGATGTTACCTAATAGGATAGGGTGTGGCTAAACGTTGTCCCTCAATACTTGCAGATGACTCTGGCTACCTAAACCTATTGTGGCTGCTGAGCCCTGTGAGGAATGCCAGGACAAGGGCTGAAGAACGTTATAATGAGGCACATGGGTGAACCAGAAGGATCATTGAGAGGACCTTCGGCCTCCTGAAGGCCAGGTTCAGGTGCCTCCATCTGACATCTGTGCTACTCACCCGAGAAGGTCTGCCTATAGTAGTGGCATGCTGCATGTTGCACAACCTGGCCCTCAGACGCCATGTAACTTTTCTGCAGGAGGTGTTTATTGTAGTGCTAATAAATTGAGGGTAAAGTGTAATGGAATGGGGTGATGATGGAGGAAAGTCCAGGGTATTGTTCCAGTCTGTTTGTAGCACACGTGCAGTATCCAAGGGGCCATAGGAAGGGGAGCAATGGCAGTTCAAGGTGGACAAGGTGACTGAGTGGGACACAAGGGGGCCAATCAGGAGAGTCTCATTTCGTGGCAGTGGTTTTGTCAAGTGTATCTGAATGTTTGTGGGGTGGTTCACCTTCTGCAGGGGCAGGGGTGTTGGTAGCCTGTGGGTCCTGTAGTGGGGCCTCCTGGCCACTGGCGGCAACGGAAGTGGAGGGCTGGTCAATAGAATGGCTAGTGGTAGGGGCCTGCTGGTGTGCTTTTGCCTCCTTCATGATGTTGGTTATTTCTGCCAGCACTTCTGAGATGGAGATCAGGGTGTTGTTAATGGCCTGCAAGTCTTCCCTGATCCCCTGATACTGTCCCTCCTACAGCCACCTGTTCTCCTGCACGTTGTCTAGGATCTGGCCCATCGTGTCCTGGGAATGTTGGTAGGCTTCCAGGATCTCAGTGAGTGCCTCCTGGAGAGTCCGTTCCCTGGTCCTGTCCTCCCCCTGGTACACAGCAGCCCTCCCAGTTTCCCTATTGGCCTGTGCCACTGTCCCCTGAACGGTGTGCCCACTGACCCCAGGTCCCTGATTTTCTTGGGGCGAGGTGTGGCCTGGGGTCCCTGTACAGGTGGGCACACTGCTGATGTACGTGTCCTGAGGACAGAGGTGTGGGTATGCTGGGTGGGAGCTGTGGTGTTGGATCCTGATGGGGGAGGCTCTGTGATGGTCTGTGATTGTGCTTGGGTGATCGGATGTCCAGTGGTCCCTGATGGGCCAGGTAGGTCCTCCAGATCCAGAAGTCCAGAGTTACTGTCATCACAGGGGGCCTCTTCTGTTGGGGGACTGGATAGTGGTGGCAACTCCTCTCCACTGACATTGGCTGGGGTACCTCTGGGGATGTAAATGATGTATTATTCTTCAAGTGTATGACATTTGTACATCCCTAGCTTCCCCTCTATGGTTGGTGTTTCCCTGCCAGCTTTTGTTTGTGTATGGTGATGTATTCTGGGAATGTTAGTTTCCCTATGCTGTGCATTCTTTAGTGATGGGTGTCCATGCAGGGTGGGGGAGGGGTGTCCATGCATTGGTATGGCATGCAGGGCTTGGCATTTTGGTTAGACATGTGTGTAGGTGCAGTGTGTGGGTTGGAGTGGAGTGATAGGAATGAGGGTGTGAGATGGCATGCAGGTTTCTTTGGGGGGGTGGGGTGATGATTAGTAAATGTTGACTTACCAGTGTCCAGTCCACCGGCTACTCCAGTGAGTCCCTCAGGATGCAGTATTGCTAGTACTTGCTCCTCCTATGCTGTGAGCTGTGGGGGAGGAAGTGGGGGTCCACTGCCAGTCCTCTGTATGGCGAGCTCGTGCCTTGCTGCTATGGAACGTAACTTCCCCTGTAGGTCGTTCCACCTCTTCCTGATGTCATCCCTTGTTCTTGGGTGCTGTCCCACGGCGTTCACCCTGTCCACAATTCTCCGCCATAGCTCCATCTTCCTTGCAATGGATAGCTGTGGCTCTTTCCTGACAATTTCCTCCACCATGACCCTTAACTCCTCCTCAGTGAAACGGGGGTGCCTTTGTGGTGCCATGGGTGTTGTGTGATGTGTGTTGATAAGGGAGTGTTGAGTAATGTGGTGGGGTGTGTGATGTGGAGTGCGTGAAGGGTGTATGGGTGTAAGTGGTATGTGTGTCTAGTTGTCTCTGTGCTCTTCTTCTCAGTCTCCTGGTGGCAATTGGTGTTGGCAAAGGGTTGTGGGTAATGTGGGTGTGTGTTTTATAGTGGTGTGGGTGTGCTGTGTGTATGGTTGTCAGGTGTGAGTATTTGGTATTGGCCAATGTTATGTTGTTTTGTATGTGGGTGTCCAGCTGTGCGGGGCAGTATGTACTGCCAATGGTTTACCACTGTGGTGATTCGTGGGTCATAATGTGGTGGACGTTGTTTTGTTGGCGTAACGGTATGGGTTTTGAGACCACCAGTTTATCACTGACCTTTGGTCTGGCGGATTTGTGTATGTGGCTGTATTCTGTCAGACTGGTGTGTGTGTGTCATAATATGGTGAATGGATATCTGCCACTGTGGTGGTATGTTGGCAGCTGTCAGTGTGGCGGTAAGCAGGATTTACCACCAATGTCATAATGAGAGCCTGTGTATTGAACCTGCTGAGCCAATAATTAGGGATTCTCCTCATTGCTTAATCATGACATCATCCACTTTTACCTACTGCCAACAGAGACCATAGCAATTAGAACAGGCTTAGTCACCATGGTCACCATCATGTAGCAAAGTCTATTAATCTCAACACCAGGATCTCGTCATGCAAATGAGCTGTCCCATACTGCTCCCTCTTTCCTTGGAGTATGACCCACTCCAGAACAATAGGAGGGACTGCTCCCCATTAGAGTAATGAAAAGCAAAACATTGTTTTCTTTTAAACCAGGTGAACAGGACTGATGTGACTGCATACAGCTACAGGAAACCTGCATAAATAAAGGTAAACTCTGGGCTGCATCACAGGTTCTCCACTCACTGTTCTTGGTACTACTAGCTACCGATAGTTACAGAAAGCTATACAGACATCAGATGAGTTGGTAATAGGCATGGCGGTGTTGTGGTGACAGGGCGCTGGCAGCAGAGCAGGCCCCAAGGATCCCGTTGCCTCCCAGATGACCACTGAGAAAAGGTAAGTGCCCGTCCAATAGGGGAGGGGGGTTATGAGTTGTGTGTGCGTGCATGGGGGTGTGCGTTTGTGTGATTGGAGGTGGTGGTGTTTGTGTATGTGTGTGATTATGAGTGTGTGAGTGTGTGAATGGATGTGTGTGTGTGCAAGTGTATGTGTGTGTCTGTATGAGTGCGTGAATGCGTGATTGCATATGTGTGTGTGTGGTGCATGCATGCTTGGATGGGGTGGGGGTGTCTCTATGGGGGTTGGGGGCCCTACGGGCTTAGGGGGGACCGTGGCTGTGTTGGGGGGGGCTGAGGGGAGACGCATACTGGTGACAGGAATGTAAATTTCTGTCGCCAGTATCCTATCTGCCAGGGATTTCCTGGTGGGGTTGCCGCCAGGAAATCCTTGGTGGAAAGGAGACTCCAAATACCGTCTGCGGTCTATGGTGGACCGCCGGGGTGAAGATGGTCCACTTTCACCCCGGCGGTCGGACCGCCCTGGCGGTACAGGTGGTAAACTGGCTGCTTTGCAGCCTGTTCATCGCTGTGCTCATAATCTGGCAGTCCAGCACCGCCACACCATCGGCGGTGTTACTGCCAGTGTGGCAGAGCTGGACTGCCAATGTCATAATGAGGGCCAATGTCTTTATGACGGCTCCCTTGAGCCACGGCTGGAGAGCATTGGTGAGGCACCTGTGTGCCAGTGAGCGGTACTTAAATCCGAGAAGACTTTTGGCGGCATTTCAAGTAAACCCCTATACCATGCTGCTCCCTGCTGATGATGGGCTAAACCCAGAAACACATGTACAGGGATATACAGCACTTGCTGCACCTACGTAGGTGAAAGAATGTATTACTTTTTTTAACGTACCTCGATTTCGACTGCATTTACCACGATGCATTTGGGTCATACTTTTCTGCTGGAGTGTTAGGCAGTGTGCAGCGTGCTCCCTTTTTTGTAAACTATGGCCCTCATTACAACATTGGTGGTAAAAGCCGCTTACAGCCGTGCAGCACCGCCGCGGCCGCGGAATTCCGCCACAGCTATTATGACCCACATCTCAGAATTCGCCAAAATTCAGACACCCACACAAGTCCGCCACACCAAAGGTCAGTGATAAACTGGCGAAAACAAAACCTCCACCGTTACGCAAACAGAAATAAGCCCACACTATCACAACACACGAATCCATGCGGCGGTCTTTCAACCGCGGTATTCCATTGGCGGTACACACCGCCGCGCTCAAAATACACATTTACAAAACACAGCCACATTGGACGATTCAAAATACACACACCTGAGACACATACACACACCACTACCACACAGCCATTACAATATAAAATACACACCCACATCACCCACAAACCCCCACGACAAAAAATACAGAAAGAAGGCCAGAGAGAGACACCACCAACAAGTACAACAGCATCCACAGGCACATAACACCATCACCCACACAACTTCCACGCACCTCACACAACACATCACTACATATCACCACACTTATCACCACACACTCCACCCCACACATCACCTACACCACCCCATGGCACGGCAAAGACACCCCAGGTTCTCGGAGGAGGAGCTCAGGGTCATGGTGGAGGAAATCGTCTGGGTAGAGCCACAGCTATTCGGATCACAGGTGCAGCACACATCAATTGCAAGGAAGATGGAGCTATGGCAAAGAATAGTGGACAGGGTCAACGCGGTGGGACAACACCCAATAAATCGGGAGGACATCAGGAAAAGGTGCGTTCCGTGGTCTCAAGACACCACCAGGCGGTTCAGCGGACTGGCGGCGGACCTCCACCTCCTCCCCCACAACTAACAACAGGGGAGGAGCAGGTCTTGGCGATTCTGCATCCTGAGGGCCTTGCAGGAGTAGCTGGAGGAATGGACTCTGGTAAGTCAAAGCTTTACTATTACATCCCCCACCCTACCTGCATGCTAACACATACCCCCACCCTAGCCTCACCCCCATCACACCAACTCCTCACAAATGTCCCAATATCACAAACCACCCATCCCAACACCAAGCCCTGCATGCAAAAACAACGCATGGACACCCATCACTAAAGCATGCACACTGCACATAGCCATACACCCCCCTAAACCATCATCACACAAGCTCCCACACAGGAATGCCAGCACTGGGGTACACGGTCACCCACCCATTGCACACCATGGCACACACAGTTGCAATAATCATGTCTTTCCACCCCTGCAGGACCCCTACCCAACGTCACCAGACAGGAGGGTCCAGACATGTCCACTCCACCCACAGAAGAGGCCCACAGTGATGACAGCAGCTCTGTCCAACTGGATCTAGATGACCAGCCCAGACCATCAGGGACCTCTGGACAGTCGGTTCCCCTCACACAGGCACAGGCCACCACAGACCTTCCCCCCTCTGGAAACACCAGCACAGCACCAACCCAGCGGGCCCATACCTCCATCCCCAGGACACGTCAATCAGCTGGGTGTCCACCACTACAGGGAACCCAGGATAACCCACCACCCCAACAACAACAGGGCCCTGGGGGCAGTGGCAGTGGGCACACAGTCCAGGGGACGGAGACCCAGGAACGCAGGGGAACTGGGAGGGCTGCCATGCGACAGGGGGCGGACAGGCCAAGGGAACCCACTCTCCACGAGGCCCTTTCCTCCATCATGGGAGCATACCACCACTCCCAGGAGACGATGGCAACGGTACTGGCCAAATTTCAGGAGACCCAGCGCATGCAGGAGGAACAGTATTTGGGCTTCAGGGAGGAACTCAGAACCATCAGCTCCACCCTGGGCACCATCGTAGGGGTGCTGAAGGAAGTACTCAACACCAGGAGGGACACTGTGGCACTACAAGGGGCCCCTGACACTAGCATGGATGATGAACTGCCCACCACCTCCGCCGGCGCTAGTGGACAGGACGCACCGCCACAGGACCACCACACCAGCACCCCACCCCCTGCAGACGGAGAACCACCCCACAAACGGTCCCTGAGATCCAGGAACAAGACAGAGAACGATGCCAAGACCCCCGCCAAGAAATGAGACCACCCTGATTGTCATCCTACTGTCCCACTTTGTCACCCTGTCCATAATTAAACTGCTCCAGCTCCACTTCCTATGCCCATATGGGCAACGCACCTTTGAGACTAATAGACTGGACTCTGCCATGGATACTCCTCCACCATCACCCCTCACCATTTAACTTCCCCCTCCAATATTTTGCATTTAAATAAACACACCTAAAGCACAAAATGATCTGGAGTCTGTCTGTGATTTCGAAATAGTGTATTTGCAATTACAGTGAAAAAATGTTTTTGAAATAGTAATGTCAACATACCTATGTCACACAGCTCTAGTCCATGAGGAATTTAAGCAGATGACACACAGTGGGACCCACATCTGTGAAACCGTAAGGGAAAGTGACAATTCAGTGACCATACACTGGGTGAAAACGACAGACAGGATAGAGGTAGTAGTGTAAAAGTACATGTAGTAAGCAGGATTGTATTCTCACCTGTGTTTCACTGGAAATATTGCTGGATCACTGAGTCCCTGTTCTGCATGTCTTCTTCCTCTGCTTCATCCTCATCACTGTCCATAGGCTCCACAGCTGCCACAACACCGCCATCCTGACCATCCTTCTGCAGAAAAGGCACCTGTCGTCTCAAAGCCAAGTTATGAAGCATACAGCAGGCCACAATGATCTGGCACACTTTCTTTGGTGAGTAGAATAGGGATCCACCTGTCATGTGGAGGCACCTGAACCTGGCCTTCAGGAGGCCGAGGGTCCGCTCGATCACCCTCCTAGTTCGCCCATGGGCCTCATTGTAGCGTTCCTCTGCCCTGGTCCTGGTATTCCTCACTGGGGTCAGTAGCCATGACAGGTTGGGGTACCCAGAGTCACCTGCAAATGGCGAGGGACAACTGTTAGACACACACTAACCTGTAGGGATAACCCAGACAACCATTCCCACTGTCTTGCTTCCAGGGGCTCACCTAATAGCCACACACGGTGCCTCTGGAGTTGACCCATCACATAAGAGATGCTGCTATTCCACAGGATGTAGGCGTCATGCACTGAGCCAGGGAACATGGCATTCACATGGGAGATGTACTAGTCTGCCAAACATACCATCTGTACATTCATAGAATGATAACTCTTCCGGTATCTGTACACCTGTTCACTCCTGTGGGGGGGGGGGAACCAAAGCCACATGGGTCCCATCAATGGCACCTATGATGTTGGGGATATGTCCCAGGGCATAGAAATCACCTTTCACTGTAGGCAAATCCTCCACCTGAGGGAAAACATTTGTTTCAGAAGGGCAGACAACACTCTGGACAACATGTTGGAAAACATAGGCTGGGACATCCCTGATGCCATGGCCACTGTTGTTTGAAATGACCCACTTGCAAGGAAATGAGGCACTGACAGCACCTGCACTTGAGGGGGGATTCCTGTGGGATGGCAGATTGCTGATATCAGGTCTGGCTCCAACTGGTTACACAGTTCCAGGATTGTGGCACGGTCAAACCTGTAGGTGATTATCAAATGTCGCTCCTCCATTGTCGACAGGTCCACCAATGATCGGTACAACGGAGGATGCCACCATCTACTCACATGTCCCAGCGGACGGTGCCTATGAAGGACAACAGCGAGCACAGAGTCAAACAACTCAGAGGTACGTACCCACAGTTTACACAGAACACCAACCATACACAAAAGGTGGCCTGTATGTGTGTTGAGACTAGGCCTAGGTATGTGTGACGCAGTTGAAAATGAGGCCATGTGGGCCCCTGAAATGGTGGCTGCCTGACCTCTAAAGTGGGACAATGGGATGTGAGGTAACTGCGGTGACGTTGTACACCGTCGCAGTAGGTGGTCGGAGACCGCAGCGCAATGCTCCATTGGTTAACATTGGACCCTATGGGTCCCAGGAGCCAATGACGATGTACGCCGGCGGTGATGGTACGCACCGCCGCGGACGTGACTGCCGCGGACGTGACCGCCATTTTCTATCACTTCAATCACTCAATACCTGATCTTCGACAGGAGAGGACCTACACTGCAAGTGCTGCTGTGACCTCAGTCTGGAAGAGACAATGGCTTGTGTGTCTGTGGAAAGGGCCCCTGCCTTCACATCGGAGGAGTTGGACAAGCTCGTTGATGGGGTCCTCCCCAGTACACGCTACTCTACGGTCCTCCTGACAAACAGGTAAGTACACAGGGAGCATGTTGAATGGGCTATGCCTGTGTGGAGAGGACTGGATGTAAGAAGGAAGGGGGCAGAGTGCTGCGTGCATGTAAGACGGTGAGTGCATGTGCCACATGGCAAGTGTAGGGATGGGGGCCACTCACTTTGACGGTGCATCGCCAAGGACGTCTGGACCCTGGGGGTCTACCACAGACGGAGCACCCACTGCCAGAGAAGATGGGAGGACATTCTCCGCTGGAGCAAGAAGACAGCGGAGGCTCAGCTGGGGATGGCCTCCCAATGTGGGAGGGGTGCCCGTCGAACCATGACCCCCCTGATGTTCAGGATCCTGGCGGTGGCCTACCCGGAGTTGGATGGGCGCTTGAGGGCATCACAGCAGACACAAGGGGGTGAGTACACTCTCATTCAGCTGACTTTGCGCGCAGTGGAGTTGTCTGGGTGGGGGAGGAGTGCTGTGGGTTTCCCTAGGCCAGGGCGAGTTCCGTAGGCTAGGCCCCTCCGTAAGGCATGGCCCTGTGGCCCCCCACCCCACCTCTGTAGAGTGCCAAGTACAGCTATTCATGCCCCTGTGTCATCTATGTGTGCAGATGTCGTCCATAGCCTTGTAGGCCATTTCCCAGGAATTGCACTGTGGAGCCCAAGAGCGCGGCGTAGTGCAGGGGGCCTCTGTGTCTGTCTTGTCCGCCAACTGTAGCGGTAATCCATGCACTCAACATGTCTTTCTTCTGTCTCCCCCCCCTTTTTTTGGTCTTCCTGTTCTTGTGAGCATTAGCATCATTAGGCAGAGGAGCAGTGGCACCAGAGTTCAAGGGAGCTGCATCCCACATGGCCCTGGAGGGCGAGACTACGGACTCGGAATTCACCAGTGGGACAGAGGGCGAGGGGAGCTCCACGGCGGGGACAGGAGCTGAGACCAGCAACACGGACTCGTCCTCTGATGGGAGCTCCCTTGTGGTGGCAGCAACATCTGTACCCCCCGCATCTACAGGTACAGCCGCCACCCCCCCCTACCAGCACCGCCCTCCCAGAAGCCCCTCAGCCTTCGCCCCATGCCCGCTCACCCAGGAGGGTGGGCATCACCTTCGCCCCAGGCACCTCAGGCCCTGCCCCAGTCACCCCTGCTGCCCTCGGTGAGGAGGCCATTGACCTCCTCAGGTCCCTCACTGTTGGGCAGTCTACCATTTTGAATGCCATCCAGGGTGTAGAAAGGCAGTTGCAACAAACTAATGCATTCCTGGAGGGCATTCATTCTGGTCAGGCGGCCCTTCACCGCCTCAGCCCTCAGCAATGATGGCAGCCATTGTCCCCGTCTCTAGCCTTCCCCCTCCAACTTCCTCCACCCAGACCCAATCCCCTGTACCTCTGCCTATCCCAAGCACACCATCAGACCAGCCTGCACACACCTCAACACACAAGGGAAGCTCAGGCAAACATAAGCACCACACATCCCACAGGCACTCACGCAAGCAACACACACACGCAGACACACCAACATCCACTGCCTCCACTGTGTCCTCCTCCTCGTCGTCTCCCTCCTCCCTCCCAGTCTCGTCTACACTCACACCTGCATGCACTACCTCTACAGCCACTACGTCCCTCATCAGCACACCCACCAGCACACCCCGCTCACGTGCAGTCACCACCCCCACTACCATTCACACGTCCCCTGTGTCCTCTCCCAGTGTGTCTGTGACGCCCCCTCCCAAGATACACAAACGCAGGCACACACCCATCCAACAGCCATCCACCTCACGACAGCCTCCAGCGCATGCACCTGCACCCAAAGTCACCAAACGTACACCTCCTACAACCACCACCTCTTCCTCCATTCCCAAACCCCCTCCAGCTACCCGTCCCAGTGTGTCCAAAAGAATTTTCCTGTCCAGCCTTGACCTTTTTCCCACACCTCCCCCACCCCGTCCATCTCATAGGTCCCAAAGTAGCACCTCATCCACAACATCTACGGGACCAGTGGTGCCTGTTGTCACAGGTATGTGGAGTGCACCGGCCACCAGGACAGCCAGTGTGGCACGGAGCCACAGCACAGCCAGTCCCCCCCCTGTGAAGCATCAGAAGTTGACCAGTGCCCGGCGCACAAGAAACCCGGCAAGTGTGGGAAGAGCTGCACGGTGGAGAAGACCGCCATCATCCCTGCTGCCCAGGAGGCCACTGCCAGCCACAGCCCAGCTGCCTAGGAGGGCCCCGCCAGCCCCATCCCAGCTGCCCAGGAGGGCCCCGCCAGCCCCAGCCCAGCTGCCCAGGAGGGCCCCGCCAGCCCCAGCCCAGTGGCCCAGGGGGGCCCCGCCAGCCCCAGCCCAGCTGCCCAGGGGGGCCCCGCCAGCCCAGCTGCCCAGGAGGCCACTGCCAGCCCCAGCCCAGCTGCCCAGGAGGGCCCCGCCAGCCCCAGCCCAGCTGCCCAGGAGGCCACCGCCAGCCCCAGCCCAGCTGCCCAGGAGGCCACCGCCAGCCCCAGCCCAGCTGCCCAGGAGGCCCCCGCCAGCACAAGCCCCGCTGGGCCATGAAGGACCGCCAGCACAAGCCCCGCTGGGCCACGAAGGACCGCCAGCACAAGCCCCGAAGGGCCATGAAGGACCGCCAGCACAAGCCCCGCTGGGCCACGAAGGACCGCCAGCACAAGCCCCGAAGGGCCATGAAGGACCGCCTGCACAAGCCCCGCTGGGCCACGAAGGACCGCCAGCACAAGCCCCGCTGGGCCATGAAGGACCGCCAGCACAAGCCCCGCTGGGCCACAAAGGACCGCCAGCACAAGCCCCGCTGGGCCACGAAGGACCACCAGCACAAGCCCTGAAGGGCCATGAAGGACCGCCAGCACAAGCCCCGCTGGGCCACGAATGACCGCCAGCACAAGCCCCGCTGGGCCATGAAGGACTGCCAGCACAAGCCCCGCTGGGCCACGAAGGACCGCCAGCACAAGCCCCGCTGGGCCATAAAGGACTGCCAGCACAAGCCCCGCTAGGCCATAAAGGATCACCAGCACAAGCCCTGCTGGGCCATGAAGGACTGCCAGCACAAGCACCGTTGGGCCATGAAGGACTGCCAGCACAGGCACCGCTGGGCTGGGCACCGCCAAATCAAGCACCGCTGAACAGGGCACCGCCAACTCAAGCACCGCTGAACAGGGCACCGCCAAATCAAGCACCGCTGAACAGGGCACCGCCAACTCAAGCACCGCTGAACAGGGCACCGCCAAATCAAGCACCGCTGGGCCGGGCACCGCCAACTCAAGCACCGCCGAACAGGGCACCGCCAAATCAAGCACCGCTGAACAGGGCACCGCCAAATCAAGCACCACTGGGATGGGCACCGCCAACTCAAGCACCGCTGAACAGGGCACCGCCAACTCAAGCACCGCTAGCCCATGAGCGGCAGGGGCACTGACGCAACTGGGTCCGTCACGGGGTGAGTGATGCACTCTGGGCACCAGTCCCCCTCCAGAACCAGTGGAGACTGTCATCCACTACCTCTGTCCTTCACAGGATGAAGCACTCTGGGCAGCAGTCCCCCTCCAGAACCAGTGGAGACTGTCATCCACTACCTCTGTCCTTCACAGGATGAAGCACTCTGGGCACCAGTCCCCCTTCAGAACCAGTGGAGACTGTTATCCACTTGAGAGACTGTGGCTTTGCACTCGCCAGGATATGGCAGTGGGCAACCCACCCACGGTAGAGACTTGTGAGACTGTGGCTTTGCACTCCCCAGGATATGGCAGTGGGCTACCCACCCACTGTAGAGACTTGTGAGACTGTGGCTTTGCACTCCCCACGATATGGCAGTGGGCAACCCACCCACTGTAGAGACTTGAGAGTCTGTGGCTTTGCACTCCCCAGGATTGAACAGTGGGCATTGAGCCCCCTCGTGTATCTGGCGTCGTGCACTCATCCGGCTGAGGTGCCCCCCCTTCCCTTCCCCCTGAGGTGCCTGTTGTATTTCTATCTGATGCCCCTGCAGTGTTCTCTCTGTTTTGTTCGGGTATCGAGTGTGGGCCTCGCCCATGCATTTTGGGCCCAGTGGTCCACGGACTATAAATGGTGCAATACCTGGACTTGTATTATTGGTGTATATATTTGTTTATAGTGTATATATATATATATTTTTCAGTACTGGATTTTAATATATTACTATGGTTACACTCATTTCCTTTTGTCTTTGCATTCTTCCGGGGGGCTTGGGTGGTGTAACTGTAATGTATCAACATGTATTAGTGTGTGTGTTGTAGTGGGTGAGGGTGGGGGTGGGGTGTTGCGTGTGTGTGTCCCTGTGTCGTAGGTGCAGTACTCACCGTGGTCTTCGCCGCCGGCGTTCGTGCTCCTGGTAGAGGAGCAGGAAGACTATCGCAGGTAGAATTTGGAGTTCCGGTTCCATGGTGTCCTCGTTCCTCGTGGGGTGTGTAGAGGTGAGCGTTTTCCCTTCGGAATTCCTGTTTCTGCCGTGTTTTTGTCCGCAGAGAATCCGCCCCTGAAAAAGTGGCGGATTGGCCTGTCATAATAGTGTGGGTGGTAAATTGTGTCCCGCCTGTCTGTTGGCGGAGACCGCCGCACTGTTTGTTTGTACCGCCGTGGAGTGTTAAAGTGGCTGTCTTTGTTGGCGGTTCCTGCCACGGTCGTAATTGCAATTTTTTTACCGCCGGCCTGTTGCCGGTCTCACCGCCGCTTTAACACCGTCCGCCAGGGTTGTAATGACCCCCTATGTCTTTATGACAGCTCCAGTGAGCCACAGCTGACGAGTGTTGGTGAGGCACCTGTGCACCAGTGAGGGGTACTTAAACCTAAGACTTTTGGCGGCATTTCAAGTAAACCCCTATACCATGCTGCTCCCTGCTGATGATGGGTTAAATCCAGAAAAACGTGTACAGGGATATACAGCACTTGCTGCACCTACGTAGGTGAAAGACTTTATCACTTTTTTGAACGTACCATGATTTCGACTGCATTTACCATACTGCATTGGGGTCATACTTTTATGCTGGAGTGTTAGGCAGTGTGCTTTCTTTTTTGTAAATTATTTCAAGAGGTAGGAAGCTAAATTAAAGCCATTTTGTCTTTAAATTGGGAGCCCCCGCCAAAATCAGGTCTGTTGGCATGTATGACATACACACAAGTCACTTACTTCACTTTCAACAAGGGAGACTCTCATCTGTCAAAACAGACTCACAGAATGGCTGGCAGTCTCACAAAATGAAGGATAGTTATCATCCGTATCATTGATTTCTACCACCCTAGAGGGACAACCGCTACCAGAATTAGCGAACCCACAATAAACAGAAGAATAATTTTACCCATGAGTACTGAATGGTATGTTTACTCGTAATGTACAATGCATTATAAATATTCCTGCCAATTATCATCACTATACATAAAGATAAACTGAGCCCTATTGCGTTATTGGGGCTTTTGGAATGTAAAAGGAGGTCAGCCAAATCAAGGCCTGAATTAGAAACAGAGGCCCATATTTATGAAAAAGTAGCACATAAGAGCCGATGAGCCACTTTTTCTGCTTCCCCTCTACCAGCACCTAACAACACGATGGTTGCGCAGTATTAATAATATGCTACACCATAGCGGTCGGTACCACTATAGCGTCAACTTTTTTGATGCGATTGTGGTGCTTTGCAGCACTAGCATCAGATATTTTCACACTAGTGTAGCAAAATGCAAGGAGGTCCATAGGTTTCTATGGGAACATCATTTTTTCATGACTGCTGTGAGCAGGTGTTAAAAATGATGCCAAAAATGGTGCAGTGAAATCTGTTAAATTTCACTGTGCCATTTTTGTGGGCCTCCTAGTGCCGGAACGCCCCCCTTGCATACATTATGCCTGGCGCAGGCATAATGTGGCACAAGGGGTTACACAGTGGCACAATGCATGCATTGCACCACTTTATAATTATGGAGTGGGGAAAAGGCCACCTTATCATCCAAAAAAGTACGCTAAGGCGGCACAAGGCGCTTTAAATATACCCCAAAGTGTGATGTCAGTAAATCAAGACTACGAGCAAAGATTATACTCTGGAACATTAGTTACAATGACACCCACCGAATACATTTATGCAGCAACATTGTTTTCATTTACAAATTAGGATCAGTCCTGCTGAAGAATGTTACTAGGTAAGGGACAGGCGATTCCTCCTTTTCCTTGAGGAGGACCACTGCTCTCAGGTCTAAAATGGAACTTGCTTAGATGAAGTTGTCCAAGTTAGTGAAGACTAAGGATCTCACTGAGGCGCTAGTGGTCTGTGTGCTATGCCACAGGAGCAGAAGAGGCTTGGTCAGACAAGGACAGAAAATACACTGGCCCACCAGGCCATAAAACAGGCACAGAACAGCCAAAAAAGGGGCCCGCACACTTCCCGTCAGACCAGCCCTTTGGGAACTGCCATATTGCTCTAAAGGCCATTCCATCCCTGAGTTGAGGCCTGCCTTTAATTGTGCTATGACGCAAACCCATTATATTTAATGATCCGTGACAGTCAGTGCCACCAAATCCAAGTGGACCAGGCTGTTTTATTCCAACTCAAACCCCTCCATCGAAGTATTGGTTGATTTATTTACAAAAATCATTGACATTCTGGGAACTTTATTCCGGAGTGTGAGGCAACATTGTAGCAGTGTAATCCCAGGCAGAACAATTGGGGCTGAAAGGTCAGTTCTACGTAGGGTGGAGCTTTCGATGCCATGATGGATGGCGGTTCTCTAGTGGTTGGCCCACTGTTAAAGAGCCAGCTGGGACTTCCTCGTCTGAAACTAAGCAGTATTCTGACCTCTAGAGGCGGCCGGAACATACAGAGCTGGTCAGTGGTGAAACCTACCATTTTTAGGTTAAAACCTACCAGACAGGCTAAAGACGTTTTGGGACATTCTGAAAGCTGACCTAAGAATGCTTTCTGTACGGTGCTTACCATTGGTTTGTGATTTGTAACTCACATTTGCTTGCTTTCTATTTGCTGGCTTTATTTATTTTAGACTGCCCACCATGTCTTTGTCCCTCCAATGGAGCATAGCCTGTTTACTGTATTCTTTCACAGGTGCTTGCTTTTTGTAAACAGTCCTTTACATTTTGTTCTTTTCTTGTTACATTTTCTGTGCATTCAAAGTCAGAGGTCAAATGTCAGGCTCTGTCTTCTGAGGGAGCTTGGTGTTTACTTTTTTTCTCTGACTTCAAAGTGGGAGGCTTTATTTGACAATCTGGGGGTGTGAAAAGAGACGTTTTTTTCTAGCACACAACAAAATGTAAACGTCTGTAAATGAACTGTTCAAATGTTTTTAAATATACCAGCATTAGGAAAGCAAAAATTAAGCACCTTTTTCTGTAATTTTAAAGTGTTCTGGAAACACATATTTTAATGTGATCAAAACGAATCAATACACTAGTGAAGTCATTTCCACAATTCATTGTTTGTGCACTGTATGTGTTTTTTCAGTAAAAATATATGTCTGTGCAAAGGTAATGGCTGTTTCAAGTGAAAATGTGTTGTCTGTCATAGCAGTGCACTACCACAACTTGCCTACTACACTCTACGCCACTCCACCCTAGTCCACTTTACACCTGCCCACTCTGACACTCTACTCTACTCCACTCTACACCACTCTACTCCACTCTATGCTGCTTTATTCCCGTCCGCTCTATTCCACAACACTCTATGAGACTCTATGCCACTCCACTCTATAGCACTGTACTCCATGCAATTCTATGTCACTCAATTCTACACCACGATATGCCACTTCAATCTTGGCCATTTTACTCCTCCCTAGAAAACTCCACTCTACAATTCTTCAATCTGACCCTCCACTCCATCACACTCTGCTCTATCACACTCTTTGCTTCTCTACAACACTCTATACCACTCCACTTTACTGCCATTTTATGACATTCCACGCTATGCTATTCCACTCTATGACACTTTACTCCACACAACTCTATTCACTGTACTCCACTCTAAGCCATTCTACTACACTTCACAACACTCCACTGTATGCCACTCGACTCTACTCTACACCACTCTATGGCACTCAATGCCACTCAACTCTGCTCCACTCCATGCCTCTCTACAACACTTTACTTCACTCTATGACACTTTACTACACAATATGACACTTTACTACACTCAGTGCTATGACACTGTACTATACAACACTCCACTCTATGCCCTCTATGACACTGTACCCCACTCTACACTGCTCTTCTCCACTCTACACCAGTTTTCTCCACTCCATGCCACTCTATGCCATTTTACGCTGCTTTACTCCAATCTATGCCACTCCACTCTACTCCAATCTACTCCACTACACTCTACAACACTCTATGACACTCTATTCCACTCTAAGCCACTCTTCTCCACACACTCTATGCCAGTCCACTCTCCAATACTCGACTCTATGACACTGCACGCCCCTCTGCTCTACACCCCTCCATGACACTGTACACAATACACTCTACAACACTCCACTTTAACACACCCTATTCCACTCCATTCCACTCCACTCCACTCTACAACTTTTTACTCCACTCTATGACATTTGACTCCACTCTGACACTCCAAGGCACTCCACTCTACCCCACTCCACTCTACTCCACACTTTACAACACTTTACTCCTCTCTACAACACTCCACTCTGCGAAACTCCCTGACAATCCACTCTACTCCGCTCTATGCTGCTCTAATCAACTGTATGCTTCTTTACTTCACTCCACTCTTTAACACTCTCTGACACTCTACTCCACTCTAACTCTCTTTACTCTAGTCCACGCCACTCTATGCCACTCAACTCCACTCTATACCACTCCACTCAAAACTACAGGACTCTACGCAGAACTACAGGACTCTACTCCACTCCATACCACTTCACTTTAAAAAACTCTGTGACACTCTACTCTGCTCAACATCTCTCTACTCCATGCACTCTACAGCACTCCATGCCACTCCACTCTATGACACTCCTTTCTATGACACTCCACTCTAAGACACTCTGCTCCACCCTACAACACTCAACGCAACTCTGAACCCCTCCATTCTACTCCTCTCGATGACACTCTACGTCAATACACTGTACGACATGCCACAACAATCTACACCACTGTACACTAAGCCACTCCAGTCTACTCCACCCACTCCACAACACTCCACTCTACAACACTCCACTCCATGATAGTCCACTCTATCCTACTCCATGCCACTCCAGTCTGACGCTTCACGTCACTCTACAACATTCTATTCCAGTTCACTCTACACTACAAACACACTGTACTCCAATCTATGTCCCTCCATTCCATGACACTCCACTCTAACACTCTACTCAATAATACTCTACTTCAATCTATGCCATCATATTTTACTCCACTATATGCCACTCTACTCCAATCTACACCACTCCACTCCATTTTACTCCACACCACCCCATTCTACTCCACCTTATGCCACTCTGCCCCACTCCATGACACTGCATGACACTCTACTGTGACACTCTACTCTATGGCACTCCACTCTACTCTATTGTACTCCACAACACTTTACTCCACTCTACGACACTTCACTCCCCTCCACTCTACACCACTCTACTCTACGCGACGCTACTCCATGACATTACACAACACTCCACTGTATCACACTTCACGCCACTCTACTCCACGACACTCCACTCTACTTCATTTTATGCCACTCTAGTCTACAACACTTTCTACGGAAGATACAGCAAGCCAGAAAGACCGGTTAAAGACAAAACTAGAAAGACAATCATGGGTAGCACAGGCCAGCAACGAAGATGGGTGCAACACTTTGAAGAACTGCTAAACCAGCCCGTGCTGAGGTCTCCACTAGACATACAGCCTGCTGACAAGGACTTGCCAATCGACTACAGCACACGAACCAAGGAAGAAATAGACCAAGCCATCAAACACCTGAGTGATGGGAAGACAGCAGAACCTGAATAAAGTCCTGCAGAGGCACTGAACATGCTCTACCCCATGTTTGGAAGGATCTGGGAAGAGGAAAAGTGCCATTAGACAGGAAGGAGGGATATCTCATCAAGATCCCCAAGAAAAGTGACTTGAGTAACTGCACAAACTACAGAGAGTTAACTTCTATCAACCCCAGGCAGAGTGTTCAACTGAGTCATCTTCAACAGAATGAAGGAACAAGTCGACACTCAGTTGTGAGACCAGCAAGCTGGCTTCCACAAAGATAGACCCTGCACAGACCAGATTGCAGCACTGTACATCATCATTGAGCAGTGGACGGAATGGGACTCCCGCTTTTATGTCAACTTCATCGACTATAAGAAGGCATTTAACAGTGTGGACAGAGAGAACCTTTGGAAACTCCTCCACCACTACAGTGTGCCAGATACACTCATAAAAATCATCAGGAACTTGAGGGAATGACCTGCAAGATAGTCCATGGAGGACAACTCATGGAAGCCTTTCAGGTGAGGATCGAGTGTGCCTTGCCTTTTCTCTTCCTGGTAGCCATAGACTGGATCATGAAAACATCCACAGCAAGGAGAGGAAATGGGATACAGTAGATACCTTGGGCACAGCTTGAAAACCTAGACTTTGCAGATGACCTGGCTCTGCTCTCCCTTTACCCATATGCAGATGAAAGAGAAGACTGACAATATGGCAGCCACATCAGCACAACATGGCCTCAACATCCACAGAGGAAAAATCAAGATCCTGAAGCCTAACACGGCATTCACAACTGCAGTCACTCTTGCAGGTGTTGCACTGGAAGAGATTGAGTCCTTTACATACCTGGGCAGTGCCATAGGCAAGCAGGGCAGTACAGACGCTAACGTTCAGGCAAGAATCAGCAAAGCAAGGGCTGCCTTCATTCAGACAAAGAACATCTGGCCCGCCAAGGACCTAAAATTCCAAAACAGGATCAAGCTTTTTAACACCAGCGTAAAATTGGTCTTTCTGAATAGAACAGAAACTTGGATGACAACAGTGACCACCACCATCAAAATCCACACCTTCATCAACGCCTGTCTGAGAAAACTCCACTGGCCAAACACCATCAGTAACAATGACCTATGATAGCAGACTTTCTAACTCCCTGCTCATGAAGACATCATGAAAAGACACTGAGGTTGGATAGGTCACACCCTATGCAAGCCAGCATCAAACATCGCCAGGCAAGACCAGACCTGGAACCCTCCAGGGCAAAGGAAAAGGGGAAGGCCAAGAAACACCTGGCACTCAAGCCTCGAGGCTGACTGCAAGGAGAAGGCTTACACCTTGAGTGAGATTGAGAAAAACCCAGGACAGAGATGGCTGGAGAGTCCTGGTTAATGGCCTACACACCAAGAAGGTATGCCCAGGAAGGGTAGTAGGCATAAGTAAGTAAAGTAAGTATTCTATTCCACATCACTCTACACCACTCCAGTCTAAACCACTCCTTGCCACTTCACTCTATTCCACTCTATTCCACTCTTTGCCACTCTTTTCCACTCTACTCCACTTTACCCCACTGTACTCCACTCAACTCCACTCCATGAAACTCTGTGACCGTCCATTCAATGATCCACCACGCTACGACCCTCCACTCTGCAACCCTCCACTCTACAGTCCTCCGCTCTACGACCCTCCGCTCCACTCTATGACACTCTACTGTAAGACACTCCATTCTATGGCATTCTACTCTACTCTACAACACTCTACTTCATTTTATCCACTCCAATCTGTGGCATTTTACTTCACTCTACCACCTCCGCTCTCCACCCCTCCACTCCACTATATTCCTTGACACTCCACGACACTCTACTCCACAACACTCAACTCTATTGCACAACACTCCAGTCCGCTCTATGACACTCCACTCTAACGCTCTACTCTTTGACACTCCTTTCCACTCCACACTTCTCCACAACACTCTAAGCCATTCCACTATATGACACTCCTTAGCATTCCACTGTGCAACACTTTCCTTCACTCTGACATTCCATTCAATGCCACTAACTTTTGGCCATGCTGAACAGAACCCACACTAGCGTATAACATGGCTAACACACATTCACAAAGCCAATAGCTCTCACACAGACGAGACCTTTAGAGGGTTTCTTTCTACTTCCGCCTCTAAATGAGGCCCTAAGTAAAGTTTCTGGATTTCCAGATAAATTTGTAAAGAGGGTGTACTATGGCGCTGCAGCTTTTCTATGTAAACTCATAAAATGATTTTGAACACGCTTTCCTGTGAACTTGTAACACACAACCTATGGAAAGCAGTTCTACCCATCCACCGAAAGGCATTCTAGGGCCTCGTCGGGAGTATGGGGTATCATACAAATGTGAATGCAATAAAATCCAATACAAATGAAAATCTGTGTCAAAACTGCCTGAACATGGAGGGCTTATGGTTCTGTGTGACACAAAGAGAAGTGGAGAGAGGAACAGAACGGGGAGGGAGAGAGGGAGAAGAGCATAGACGTAATTTAGAGGTCCCTGGGGGTCACATTTGCCACCCCTGGCTTGCCCTTTGCGACTCCTGGCCTCAAAGGTGGCAAAATCACTGCCAGAAGGATGAAGGTTGGATGGGCCTACACTCTATTTTCTCTCAACATTCATATTACACTAATAGTGAATAATGTTTAATTATTCATTGTTAGTGCATCAAAAAATGGAGTACAATTAGCTGGAATATAGCATTCCCTGGCAGCTGAGGTAAGTAAAAAAAAGTGCATGTAAGAGTGTGTTTATGTGAGAGAGAGTATGTGTGTAAGTGTAAATGTCTGTACGTGTAAGAATGCGTGTGTGTTTTTAAAACTGAAGGTCAAAGGTTGTGTGATGACACTTCCGCTACCCCTAGCATTTCAGCGAAATGACGGTCATGGGGAAGAGGAAAAATTGTCTTGACGAGCTGGGCGTCAGCTTTACGCACGGCATGATCAGTGTGTCACCAGAGTAATTAAAATAAAAGATCCCTCTCATCCCTCTTTAGAAGCTTCTATTGTTAAAACATTACCATTCATGAACACCTAAAAACCTTTAAACGTTTATTGCCAGCGTAAACAGCCCAGATGTTAAAGGGGTGACAGTTAGGTCCACACCTTGTCAATCCTTAACAATGTGCAGAGTACACAGGATACCAGCTACTTAAACAACCCCGCCAAGCCCAAGTCTCAATTGAACTTAAACAGACTGATTTACGAGTACAAGGTGTATACAAAAGATGACTATGCATTCAGAAATCCAGTTACTCGTGAAATATTAGTCCACGATTGCATGATATAGTGAATAAGTAAATCCTTTGATGGGCAGTAGGCATTTGAGGGCAGGGATGCATTGGGAAGTGCACACTAACGTTTCTGGTTATGCACTAACTTGTATTTCAATGTACTCCCACCGTGTAAATGGTAGAAGGCTTTATTCCTATCACGGACAGGAGTAATTCACCTTTGAAAGTGGGAACAAACCTTGGGCCCCGCAGAATTGGTGGGATATATGTTAAGAGGTTTCTCTGTGGGAAAAATATATCTTTCCCTTAAAGGAAAAAATATATACGTGCTATGTGATCTGATGCAATTTTCAAATGTGCAACTGTACCCGATGTGTAAGTGTGCAGCCATGCCTCTCCAAAGTCGCAAGTTCAAAGCACAAACGATTTCCATAAATTAACAGTTGCAGGTTTACTCATGTAATCTGGGAATCCTTTCAGAATTCAGAAAATTCGTAAATCTACACCTATGCCAGGTCGTAAAGGTATGGGTGCACATTTCTTCGGTGCGTCGGCCCATCAGATCGAAACACATAATTGCAGCACCTGCAAGCTTAAGTATCAAACGTAAATGCACCTTATTCACAGTACACCCAGTGCTTAATGTGTGCTTGTTTCCGGTGCTGAGCACCGGCACTTATTTTTGAGGGCCGGGGCTTATTCTTCGGCTTCAAGCATTTGCTGCGAGCAAAAGACCCATATGGGAAAGACGGATGAAGGGAAAAACGAAAAAGCGTCACAAAGGGAGAAAGTAGAAAGCTGCAAGAGTGAGCTGAACAGGCAGGGAGTGGCTTTATATGGATTGAAGAGGCCCGAGATGGCTTCGGGATTACACCGCCTCAATATTCCGTGTTCACACATTTAATTGCGCCGCCTCAGTATTCCGTGTTCACACATTTAATTGCAGCAGCCGCGTGTTTATGAGGAGGGCTTTGGGCACCGGCACCTTTTTATTTACAAATTAAGCACTGAGTACACCCAACTACTATACTTGCCCATTTATAACCAACAACTGCCATATACTGGTCACACCTAAACCCCCGCACAATAGCTTCCTTACCTTACTCCAGTTTTGATCAACTCGTACTAAAAGAACATTCATAGTAGAATCTTTACAGCTGCTGCCCGTGTGCATTGTCGGGTAGTGTGGACTATAAGGTCCCCTAAACCTCAAACCAAACACCCCCTGTGCGCCCCATAAAGCCCACTGCTGGAGTACCACAAAGCAACATGTGTGTGGTGTGTGAATGTACGCACCAGCACAGGACACTTGAACCACCCAAGTTTCACAGATCAGGAGTCCACACTTCACCAAATACGCCCTATTCTCACTCTGTGTGTACTTCTTCAGCTAAACTTTGCCTCACTTACGCCCACAGACAGACGTGGCCAGTTCATACCGACAAACATTTTCATTTTCATTAGTACCCAACTTTTAGCATACTGCATGGCTGCACTTTGTCGAGTTCACCTGGTGAACATGAGCATGTCCCTGACGTTCTATGTTGGCTGCTCCCCCACACATTGTTGAGCCACCGTCTGTTACATGCATGTTGTTCACACCATTTTCCTTAACACATTTTTCGAACCAGTTGCTTTCACCTGAAAGTATGAAGGCTCGATCTGAAAACTACATATTTCTTTACAAACAGATAACCAGCACCCTCCGGAACATTTCTGTGGTTATTGTCCAAAGAGAATCATTTCCAATATTGTCAGGCAATACACATCAGTCTGTTTGTTTGATTATTGTACTTTCTTTGTTTCTTCCTTGATCATACAGTTATCAATAGGCAGTGTTAAATAGCCTGTAGGTTGTAGCCAACACTACAAGCAAGAACTTCTTCAGGGCACAATTAATTGTGGCCAGTTCAGTTACTCATATTCACCATGTATATATTCCATCAGTTAACCTTGACAATTCCCTCAACAGTGGTATACAACAATTTCTTTTCGTTTCACATTCCGTCCCTTCCCAAAGGTTGGCTTTAGTTTTGTTAGATCTAGTTGGTATCCATCCATGTACATCCACAATGTAGTGAATCCGTCTTTTCTGTGTGGTCACCCTAAAATGTTTGCCTTTTGCTGGAACCTGTGCTGTTGCTGGTTTTAAGAACTCCATGACTTTACACCCGCTAGCCACTAATAAAGTGCCTGCCTTTGTTTCTACTTTTAAACATGACTGAATTGATGCATTCCTAACTGGTATAGTTAACTTGCCTATAAAGCCCTAATATATGGTACAAGGTGTACCCAGGTCCTGGAATTTGAATGCCACTAGTGGGCTGCAGCACCTATTTTGCCACCCAATACAGTGAAAGTGCAAACCTAGCTTTGGGCCTAGCCTATGTAGCTCACTGAAGCAGGATAAAATCTGCAGTTCAACCTGCCAACTCCTTTGACAGGTCAAAACCTCCCTTTTATGGTTTAAGATCTCTTTTATTGATTTTTGAAACATTACAACATCTCCCACCTACAACCAGAGGCCGGTGGGGAGGAAACAGAGGGAAGAAAGAAGAGAACGGGGTGGAAAGGGGGGGTACCTTATTTCAGTGGAATGCTGTCGTCAGCCAATGGGACTACTATGAGTAGAAGTGGTCTGCCCAAGTGGTATGGAGGGGGCAAGTCCACTGTTTATTCCTGAGAGTCTTCCACTCCAGTCAGCCGCAATATACGGAGGTAGGAGGACAGGACAGTTCCCTAAACTCTGCTGACAAATACCTAAGAGCCGGACCCCATGTTTTGTCAAAAAGGGGGAGTGTGCCCGTCGCCGCAGCCGTTAGCTTTTCCATGCCCATGAGTGCCCACAATTTATGTAACCAGCCAGTGCGAGTGGGGATGGACTCCGAGCCCCAGCAGGCCAGCAGAAGCTGATTAGCCGCCCCCAAGGCCAGAGTAATAGCCCGGCCCCTAGGAGAATGGAGCGGATACGTCAGGGGATTAGGGAGGCCCAACAGAATTTAACTGGGAACCCGAGGTACGCTTGTGCCGTATATATCATCTATTGCCTGGAGGATTGGGCCCCAAAAGGGAGCAACCCTCAGACAATGCCATAGCAAGTGCGTGAGTGTGCCCTCCCCTTCATAGTTACGCCAACATCCACCATCGCTCTGCCCTCCCCATGTAGCCAATCTGGTAGGTGTATAGTACATATAGTGGGCTATTTTCAGGAACATTTCTTTGTTTGTGGCACGAGCCGTCACCCGAGCCCTGTGGAGGATATCCCTCCACTCGTGGTCTGTAAAAGTGCATCCGCATTCGGATTCCCATCTACGTTTGGCTGATGTGTTGAGAAGCTGAGGCGGCGTAACCAAAAATGCGTGGATATCAGACAGGAGTCGCTTGTCCGTGTCCCTAGTTAGGAGACACTGTTCGAAGCGGGTCAGGAGTCTACTCGCATGGGGACGTATTACAGGGGAGGCTACCCAATAGTGGACAGCCCTATATTGCCAGGAGGCACTGTCAGGGAGACCATATACCGCCTGTAGCCTGGTGAAAGTCATTACCTCTTTCTCATCAAAAGGTCTCTGATTCTTTTGCACTGTGCATCCTGCCACGCTAGATACGTTGGGTCCCTGACCGCAGGAGGGAAGTCAGGATTACTGAGGAGCAGTGTTTGGGAGGAAACGGGGGTGAACAGTCCCTTTGCCGTCTGCACCCTGTCCCATGCTCCCAGTGTGGCCCGCAGGACTGGGGAAACATACACTCCGGGCGGGCGGTGTTTTCTAAGGAGCCTTGTTACTTTCAATATGTGCATTCCCGCTATGGCCTGGTCGATAAAGCACCAGTATTTTTCAGTCTACGGGCGAGCCCATTCAACCATATATCGCAGTTGAGCAGCATAATAGTAGCTAAGCAGGTGTGGGATACCCAAGCCGCCCTCCACCTGAGGTAGATAGGCTTGGGCCTTTGACATTCTAGCTCTCTTACCGTTCCAAATATACTCCCACATAAGCGCCTGCAATTTGTCTAGGAGATGGGGTGGCGGCCGCAGTGGCAGAGTCTGCATGAGATAGAGTATTCTAGGCAGGAGAGTCATCTTGATTGCCGTTATACAACCCAGCCAGGAGAGGCCGAAAGCCCTCCACTTAGCCAGTTCAGTACGGGCAGAGTCTAACATCCTCATATAGTTACATGCCACTGTTGCTTCAGGTGTGGGGTGTATTCTCAAGCCTAGATATGTAATGTCTTGAGGGGCCCAAGAGAAAGGGAGCCCGGCCTCCAGAGTGCACCTCTCTGCTTCTGGGATAGTCAAGTTCAAGACTGATGACTTAGCGAGATTCATTTTAAAGCCCGATACTGCACCAAATGTCGCCAATTCTGTCATAATCCCCACCAGGGAGGATTCAGGCTGGGAAAGCTAGAGTACTCCATCATCCGCATAGAGAGCCAATTTATGTTATCTGCCCCATCGGAAAGCCAGTTATGTCAGGATTAATATGTATACGTTCAGCAAAGGGCTCCATATAGAGGGCGAATAATAAGGGTGAGAGGTGACAACCCTGCCGCGTGCCTCTAGAAATAGAAAACTGACGCGACAATCTGCCATTTACAGACACCATACCTCTAGGCTTATTATAGGAACATCGTCCCCAGTCGCGGTATCTAGGGCCAAGCCCGGTATGTCGCAGGACCTCATGGAGGTATCCCCAATGGACCCTGTCAAAAGGCTTTTCCGCGTTGATAGAAAGAAGAAAGGCTGGGATTTGATCTTGCAGTATTTTGTCCAGTAAATGGCATGACCTTTTAGTGTTGTCACTACAGGAGTGCTTGGGGATAAAGCCAGTTTGGTCTGGGTCGATCAGGCTCTGCATGTACGGTGTCAATCTATGGGCTAGGATTCCTGTAAAGATCTTGGCATCCACATTCAGTAACGTGATAGGGTGATAAGAGGCGCATAGGCGCGGATCTTTCCCCGACTTAGGGATTACGGTCACTATCCCCAGTTGCATCGTAGGAGGAAATGGGACAGCTGCCCCCAGTCTGTTATATAGTCGGGCCAGCACCGGCACCAGCAAAGAACCAAAAGATTTGTAGAACTCCGCACTGAAACCATCAGCCCTAGGTGCCTTACTCACCGGCAGCCTCTGTATAGCCGCCAGGACCTCAGCTATAGTGATGCAGAAAAGAAAGAGTATGCTCCCACTGTCGGGTGTTGTCTGTGTCAGATGTCTGAGAGTGCCGCTGCCCTTAACCATTCCCGGAAATCCTTATGGAAAGCACCAGTCTGGCCATACCTCTGTGCTGATCTGTCTAGCAGAGTGTCCCGTACTAAAATTAAGTTTCTCCATACCACAATGTCCTCATCCGGGGTCACCATAAACCTCCCCAGGGCGTCTCTTAGGAATCGGTCCTGCTGTTCGTTTGGGCCATAAATGTTAGCTAACGTCAGCCTATGTCCTCGAAGGTCTATGTGAAGGGAGAGAAGTCACCAAGGACACTTGGCCTGCACACAAAGGACCCGTCCCGGGAAACTGCTGGCCAACAAGATTGCCACATCTGCCCGCCTCCCAGGGCCTGAGGAGTGGAATTGTCTGTCGAACCATTGTGATCTCAGCCCCCTCCAGTCCGAGCAAACTAAGTGAGTTTCCTGTAGAAGGCAAAGATCAGCCTGTGCATCTCTAAGCTGTATCAATAATGCCTGACGCTTTACTGCGGCATTGAGGCCTCGGACATTTAGGCTAAGAATAGTAGTCATAGGGAGAATAAGGCCTACCGCTAATGTGTCGATGGGAGCTCCAAGCCAGCCACAAGAGGGCCCTGATATGTATACCCATGGCTGGAGATAGGGTAAGGTGTAGTCCCAGCAGAGTCAGGGCAGAGGGATAGTGAGGAAGGGAGGAATAAACAAACAGTGAGGTATAAACTTGAAAAGAGTTCCCCGCCTGGGAACTAACGTGGAACAAGCTGGGGAAGAGTTCGGTCTTCATGCCGTTGCAAGGCGATCACCACTCCGGGAAGGGGTAAGAGCCCCGCTGCGCCGCCGCCTCAAGCAATTGGCTCTTTACCTGTACCAGCCCAAGGTCTATTGCTCTGACTATCCATCGTGCCGCAGGTCTCCATCTGCGAGGGGTAGTGTAAAGGGCCCGCGGGGCTTCACTGGTCCGAGTACACATCTGAGATGCTGCCCTGACTGCGTAGACGCCTAAGCAACGCCGCTCTCTCTTTTTGGCTCTCTGCCGCAGAGGGTTTATTCTGTTTGATTTGTCATGCCTGATTTTGTGAGCGACCACCATCAGTACGTGGTCACCCCTCTTTGTCCCCCAGAGACGGGACCTTGTCCCCGAGGTGGGGCGGCATACCTTCCAATGCCTGTGCCTCCTCTACCGTGCGGACAATACAGGTTTCATTCTGCCAGAGGAATTGGAGGCGGAAAGGATGGCCCCATTTATATCTGATACCATTTTCTCTCAGGAAGTCCGTTACAGGTCTGAGCGTTCTGCGGCGCTGTAACGTCAGCTTTGATAAGTCCTGAAATAAGCCTAAATGAAAGCCCTCAAAGTCAATTATTGATTGGTCCCAGACCGCTGCCATTATGATCTCCCTTTGCTTATAATAGTGCAGGCAGGTCAATATGTCCTGAGTCTGGCCTGGCAAGTGAGCAGGACAGCCTACTCTGTGTGTTCTGTCAAGCACCACAGTCTGGTCTTTAATGTCCGGAGCTACATGGCGGAAGAGGCGCTTCACAAAATCCTCCAGTTTTCCTGTCACAGCCTGTGATGGAACCCCCTTAATTCGGATGTTGGAGCGCTGTGACCTGTTTTCCAAGTCCTCAATTTGGTACTGCAATTCTTGATTCTTGTCGTGCAGAGTAAGAAGCTCCCTCCTGTGGCAGTCTAACTCCTCCTCCTGGGCGTCCTGGGCTTGCTCTAGCATGTCAACCCACTGCCCCAGCTCAATGACTTCTCGTTTCAGCTCTTTGACCTCCGCCGTTATTTCTTGTTTCAGGGTACAAAGTCTCCGCGCAGGGTCCCAAATAGCTGCTCCATGAAGGACCTGGAAAGGGGCGCCATTCCCTCGCTTCGCTCCCCCTGGTCTCCGGCGTCACCACCCTCCGCCAGTGGGGACTCACCCGGCGGTGTCTTCTTGGTGGGGGTTTTGGCGAAAAGGTCCCTAAGGGAACCCTCTTTTTTGCTGGGCCTTTGGGACGCCACTGCTGCTTTCCTGTGTGAAGGTATTGCCTCTGCCAGTGATGTAAACCGAAAGCTCCTGTGGCACCTCCACCCCGTCGCAGACACACGGCCCAAGAGGACCGAAAGTGGCCCTCAGGCGGGACCCAAGGCGTACAGGTTTCCAAAGTCCCCGGTCCCAGGGAATCCTCCCCTCCGACCCACGTCACAGGGCCAGCAGTGAGCCTGGGATGTCCAAAAGTGGTGGCCGCGAAACCCGGCCCACCGCTGGTGCCCCAGTAGGTCAAATGCGTGGCTCCTCAATGCGGGGGTGGCATATCCGTTCGCCCCGAGTCTCCTCGCGGCCGTTCAGGGCGACAAGCTGCTCCAGTCCCCCGAGGGGGACAGGTCTGCTCCCTCATCAGGGCAACCCAGACGTTCCTGACTCGTGTCCCCCAGGGGCCCCAACGTCTCCAGGTGGCGCAGGGCCGACGCCACGGCTCAGCCCAGCCAGGCCACACTCTCCGAGCTCCTCCGGTCCGGCCTGTCCAGAGCTGCACCAGCTCCCTGGGGCCGTCACCCACGAGGCCCGTCCAGAGCGCCCCAGGCCTTGCTGTCTCGGCTCCTCAACCTCAGCGCCAGCCAAGCGGATGGGGGGGGGCCCGCGAGTCACCACACCTCAACTACGTGGGCCGCAAACGCTCACCACAGGTCAGGTGTCCTCCACGGACCTCCGCGGTCCGCTCCGGCACGGCCCTGTTCAGCGTCTCGGGCCTTCTTCTACTCCAGGGGAGGTCCCGGAGTTACACGCGCCCATGGCGCCTCACCTCTGTCCCGCATCTCGCAGGCCGCCAAAGCATGACCAAACACTGCAGGCTGGTCCGGGGGCCCCCACGGACCCAGAGGGCAACACACAAGCCCACCTGCGCCTCGAAGGGGGGTTCTCAGGCTGGTGTGCAATGCGGCCAGCGGCACAGCTCCAAAGGAAAACTCCTACACGGCGGCCATCTTAGCCATACCCCGAAACCTCCCTTTTAAATAATAATAGGTCGTCTCAGTGCAGGATTTATAGCCCACAAGGTAAGTTGCATGGTATTTAAAATTCGGACATGTAGAAATGTAATATTAACATGTCCCTACAGTGAATAGCACACAAGAACTATCTTTCACGGTGGTAGGCTTAGACGTCCTATGTGAAAAACCAGAGTACATATTAAAATCCTAACACTGGGTCTCAGGAATGGGACTAGCTAGAAAAATAATTACCCACTATTTTCATAGTTATTAATATCCAATTCAATGTTGAAGATGGATTTTTAATAAATATTAAGGAAAAGTACTTTTACAAGGAAACGTTTCTCAGCTTGAAGTTCCAGGAGGCTACTTTGCATTTGCTCTCCATCTTCTCCCAACCAGGGATTAGCATTGAAATAGGTAAGAAAAGGTGTTAAATGCATTCCCAGGAACTACACAATATGTCCACTGTGATTGACAGGTCGACCTGAATGGGCAGGAATGGCTCCTCTGCAGTCAGCAGAAAGGTGGGGGCTGTGAGCATCCTTTTGGCATTGCAGTAACACAATCTGTTTAACTGTCAAATCCTGCTTGACAGATTTGCTGGTTTACATGCAACCTGGGGTGCACTTTAAAGGAAGAGAAACAGGATGCCACAATTCTTGTGTATAAGCTGTTTGTTTGCTGGAAAACCATGCTTTTGTTCTATCAGACTTCTGTCTCCGGGTTTAATGTGGATACTATTGCTGCTTCAAACCTTATTTTGGTTCTGGATGACCAAGGACACTAGTGATACCATGGTACACTCCCCCGCACACACACACACACATAGCCCTTAGAGCCCAAGGATAGAGTGGCTGAAGATTTTCACCATCTTGAAAATGCCTGCCCAAAGTGGGCATGGTGGGCCTGAGAACTTTTACCATGTTGGTTAGGGCATGTCCAGGAGTCAGACCCATCCACCAGCTCATGCCAGACATAAATGTGGAATCTCCAGGCACCCATTTTGGGACACTCCTGGATCTAATAAAGAACAAATGAGGACTGAACCTGCTGTCTGTCACTTGGGAGGATACCTGAAGAACTTGACTTGGTCCCTCTTGTACTCAGAAAAAAGAACGGGATTCCAATGGTTATAAGACTGACCCCTTTTTCAAGCTACAGGGATACAACAAGCTACAAGAAGCCTTTCCTGCAAATGCATAGCTGACCAGAGGCGACTGCACCTCGACTGGACACTGCTGTTTGCATCTGCCTGACACTCTGAGTCTCGAAATGCTTTCCCTCAGGTCCTGGGTGAAGTGTATTCATGTGGTGGATTGTGAGTCAAAGGACTAAATTATAAGATAAAATCTTTGACCAGGATAAAACTGGTAAGTGTATTAAACCCGTGTTCCATCACGGTCAGCCTTAAATTGCACCTATGTTCCAGTCTACTGTGACCATTGATTATTCCTACTTAAAACTTTACAAAATCATATCTCTGGTCCCCCTTATTGGATTTTTGTCATTTTGTTTATTACATTTTACTCTTTTTCTAATTTGGTTTGGGAGTGACTAGTTTGGTACAGTATACACACTTTACACATTGTCCTAAGTTAAGCATGTCTGCTCAGTGCCATAGCTACCAGGAGGTTAAGCTCAGTTTAATTTAGTGACTTTGAGGGTTCATCCGGACAAGGGTTATGATTCGAGGCGATTGGTAATCCACCCCAAATAATAATCCAATTTCTTACACATGGTTTCACAGTTCATTGTTGCACTTGCATATTGTATGTATTATTTGGCCTAAAGGGGAAACTCATCCCATACGGGGACATTCATGAGACAAAGCTTGGCCCAGCACCAAGGTGGTCATTTGTGTCATGGGGGGGCACCGATAGCACACTCTGAAAAAGTGGTGTTGACTCCTGGGTTTCATTAGCTTGGCACTCTATGAAGTGACTTGATTATTTAATGAGTGCTCTTTCAGCCTGTGGCTTTTTAGCAAATAGCAAATTTATGTGAAAGTGGTGCTTTAAAGTGCACTATCTGAACCCATTGTTTTCTTCAAAAAATTCTCGGGGAAGAACCTCCACCTCCCAAACCCTCCCTAGAAGAGGCTCGCTCACTCTCTTCACTCCCCTGCTACAATCTGGGAGAGTATGATGGCCCACCACTTTAAAATATCACAGGCAAGAATAGAAGGCAAACAGTGTTTTCCACTGTTTACTTTGAGCTTTAGCTGAAACTGGGACATTATGTTTTAGGTTTTGTAGAATAAATAACTTCAGCCGTGCACATTTGTTTCAAGACGTTGTTGCTATGTTTCATTATTCTGAATACACAAAACATAATGTGTTTGAATAAAACCTTCACCTCTGTGCTACGCATGACTTATAGTGCCTGGCAAATGATCATGAATAAAAATGAATCAACAAAAAGGAATAATTTAAGTCAATAACATAATTAATTTTCAACATATAGACTATATCAATGAGTAGTCATGAGTAATTGTGTGAAATCCACACAAAGACACGTCACACCAGCCTTCGAGTCACCAGACTTGACTACCAACTTAAAGATAGACTATCTGAGGGAGGGGGTATGTCCCAAGTTGGTAGTCACCTCA